>NC_059104.1:86304890-87554473 GCF_020740685.1 Jaculus jaculus | reverse complement strand
TGGAGAATGCAATGAGTTAACATGGGACATACCACAAAATACAGCCTGACCATGTGGGTAAAGTGAGCCAGGCCTGATGTATATGCCTGTACTCCCAGCATTTGGGAAGTAGAAGCAGAAGGATAAAGACTTCAAGGTCATCCTCAGCTATATAACAAATTCAAGGCCAGACTGGGGTACATGAGACCCTATTTCATAAAAACAAAAAACAAACAACAACCCACAACAACAAAAAACCTGGAGTGGCACGAGGGAGTCAGAATCAAGAAGATCATAGCAAGTTCAAAGCTAGCCTTGTCTAGCAACGTCTAGGCCCAGCCAGGGTTACATAATGATACCCTGACGTAAAAAGAAACTAAACCTCAAGAAAAATGCTGTAAGAAAAAATAAAAATATTGGGCTGAAGTCAGGCATAGTGGCTCAGGCCTTTAATCCCAACACTTGGGAAGCTAAGGTAGTGGGATAACAGTGAGTTCAAGGCACCCTGATACCACATAGTGAATTCCAGGTCAACCTGGGCTACAGCGAAACCCTACCTTGAAAAACCAAAATAAATAAATACTGGGCTGAAGAGATGGCTTGCCTGCAAACCATCTGGGTTCAGTTCCCTAGTACTCACATAAAGCCAGTAGCACATGCATCTGGAGTTCATTTGCAAAAACTGGAAGCCCTGGCACATCCATTCTCTCTTTCTCTCACTCTTTTCTCCCTCCCCCCTCCTTCCCTCTCTCCCTCTCTCTTCCTCTCTCTCTCTCTTCTTGAAAATAAATAAATAAAAATATATTGTTAAAAGGAGACCAGATGTGCATCCCAGCACTCAGAAGGCAGAGGTAAGAGGATCATTGTGAGTTTAAGGTCAGCTGGGGACTACAGGGTGAGCTCCAGGTCAACCTGGTCTAGCATGAGATCCTACCTTGGGGGGGAAAATAAAAATAAAAATACAGAGGGGCTGAAGAGATGGCTTAGCAGTTAAGGTGTTTGCCTGCAAAGCCAAAGGACCCCGGTTTGACTCCCCAGGACCCACATAAGCAAATGCACAAGATGGCACATGTGTCTGGAATTCGTTTGCAGGAGCTGGAGGCCCTGACATGCCCATTCTCTCCCCCCCTCTTTCTCTCTCCCTCCCTCTCTCTCTCTCTCTTCCTCTTTCTCTCTCACTTTCTTTAAATAAATAAATAAATATATATATATATATATATATATATTTTAAAAATACGGAAAGGAGAAATCTATTTATCCAATTTATTCTGTGTGGTGGTTTGATTCATGTGTCTCCCATAAACTTATGCGTTCTGAATGCTTAGGTCCCCAGCTGGTGGCAATTTGACAACTGAAGCCTCCTGGAGGTGGTATATTGTTGGGGGGTGGGATTATAGGTATTATAGCCAGTTTCCCCTTGCCAGTGTGTGGCACAGTCCCCTGCTGCTGCTATTGTTCATCTGATGCTAGCCAGGAGGTGATGTCCACCCTCTGTTCATCCCATAGTTTTCCTCTGCCATCATGGAGCTTCTCCTCAAGCCTATAAACCCAAATAAACCCTTTCCTCCCACAAGTTGCTCTTGGACTAGCGTTTTCTGCCACCAATGCAAAACTGCAACATCCTATATATCCAAAATTCCATAATTCAAAGTAACATTTGATCTAGAAGTTCACAACCACTGAGACTCTAGATTTAAATCCAAAAAGATATTTATAGCATATGTGGATTTTTTATCATATCCCAAATTATAATAATCTGGCATTTGTGCTCAGACCCTGCACACATTTAATCACCTAACTACTTAAGGAGCTTTCCTTCTGAAAGCCCAAGTTGGAACATTGTAAAGGGACTGGAGAAAGTTCTAAGAAATCCATACCAGAGCCACCTCCCATGCAGGAATACTCTTTCTTGCTCTCCAAGAGTTGCCTTGCTAATTTGCCTATTCTCTAGGACAAATTATTCCTAATATAACAGGAAATACCCAGTTCCAGTCCCAGCTATCAGATCCATTGCAGTCTGTTCTCAAAACTTCTGGCCTATTGAGCATCCCTTTGGCAGACAATCTTATCTCTGCTCAAAACCAAGACTATGCCATGTGAAAAACATAAGCACATACATCTTAAGTGCCATCTGTGCTCAACCTGGAAAAGGGATAGGACAGGGAGGTGAGGAAGTCACTGGAGGGGCAGGTGTGCCAAATGGCAACATCCATTTCTGATGGGAAACCATATGCTTGTGTCTCTGCCAAGTCTACCACCTGTGGTAGCCGCTTGATTGCCACTGGTCCCCTCCAGGCAGAACAGAACTCCTGGGGCCACACTTTGTTCACTCATAAGACAAATCTTCCCGAGAAGCAAATAGTCAAATAGTCTTAGAGCAGAAGGATGGCCCTTACTGGGAAATGGAGGGTTTTTTTTTTTTTTCTGTTTGTACTATTTTTTTTTTTCTTTTTCTTTTGGTTTTCAAGGTAGTCTCACTCTAGCTCAGGCTGACCTGGAATTCACAATGTAGTCTCAGGGTAGCCTCAAACTCATGGCAATCCTCCTAGCTCTGCCTCCCAAGTGCTGGGATTAAAAGCATGTGTCACTACACCCAGGTTTGTATTACTTTTTTAAAACTTTTTTAAAATTCATTTTTCTTTATTTATTTGAGAGTGACAGAGAGAGAAAGAGACAGATAGGGAGAGAAAGAGAGAGAATGGGCACGCCAGGGCCTCCAGCCACTACAAATGAACTCCAGACATGTGCACCCCCTTGTGCATCTGGCTAACGTGGGTACTGGGGAAGTGAGCCTTGAACTGGGGTCCTTAGGCTTCACAGGCAAGCACTTAATTGCTAAGCCATCTCTCCAGCCCATGTATTACTTTTTATAAGTATCTAACAGCAACTGTCAGTCTAAAATTCCAATAAAGGGGTGAGAAAATGAAATGTGTATGCCTGCAACCCCAGCACTCAAGAGACTGAGGGAGGAGGAGGAGGACCACAAGTTCAAGGCCAAACACCAGATGATATTGTGTTTGTCTGGTGTGTGCAAAGCCCTGGATTCGATCCTCAGCACTGGAAAGAAAAAAAAAAGGTCCATCATGGTACTTGTGTACTTGGGAGGTGAAAGCAGAATGATCAGAAATTCAAGGTTATCCTCGAACTATCCTTACGTAGGGCATTTAAAACCAGCCTGGCTGGGTGTGGTGGCGCACGTTTTTAATCCCAGCACTTGGGAGGCAGAGGTAGGAGGAGCATCATGAGTTCAAGGCCACCCTGCAACTACATAGTGAATTCCAGGTCAGTCTGGGCTAGAGCAAAACCCTACTTTAAAAAAAAAAAAACAGCCTGGGCTATGAAACAAAACATGACCAGCTTGGACTAAACAACACCACACACGCACACTCACACACATATAACAAAACCTCAAAACCAAATAACATGAGGCTGTAGAGATGGTTCAGTGGTTCAGATGCTTGCCTGCAAAGCCTAACCACCCTGGTTTGATTCTCCAGGACTCACATAAAGCTACATGCATAAAGTAGCACATGCATCTGGAGTTCATTTGCAATGATAGGAGGCCCTAGTGCACCCATATTCATGCTCTGCATCTTTCTGTCTCTCTCAAATAAACAAAAATAAATACATAAATACATAAATACATACACACACACACACACACACACACACACACACACACACACACATTGGTTTTACGAGGTAGGGCCTCACTCTGGTCCAGGCTGACCTGGAATTAACTATGTACTCTCAGGGTGGCCTTGAACTCACGGCAATCCTCCTACCTCTGCCTCCCGAGGGCTGGGATTAAAGGCATGCGCCACTATGCCCAGCTCAACAAAAATATTTTTAAAAATAAAACAAGGGGCTAAAGAGATGGCTTAGTGATTAAGGGACTTGCCTGCGAAGCATAAGGACCTGTGTTTAATTCATCAGTTCCCAAGTAAGCCAAATGCACAAGGTGGCACATGCATCTGGAGTTCAGTTGCAATGGCTAGAGGCCCTGGCGTGCCCATTCTATCTGCTCTTCTTCTCTCTGTCTCTGTCTCATAAATAATAAATAGGGCTATAGAAATGGCATAGTGGTTAAGGTGCTTGCCTACAAATCTTAAGGACCCAGGTTTGATTCCTCAGGACCCATGTAAGCCAGCTACACATGTGTCTGGAGTTTGTTTGCAGTGGCTGAAGGCCCTGGAGTGCCCATTATCTTTTTCCCCCTCTTTCTCTCTTAAATAAATAAAAATATTTTAGTGAAAAAATAAATAAAACAAAAGGCACAGCATATACAAAGCAGATCTGGAAAGCTCTGACTTCTCCTTCTACTACTTATTGCTTATTCTTGCTCATTTGCTTGTGGGTTTCACCATATCCACCTGGGCCCAGCCTTTGTTCCTCCTTCCCCTGCTTTGGTTCTAAGTCTCCTCCCTGCCTCACTTAGGCCTGGTACCTGATGCTCCCAAACTTTGCTTTGCTTAAATAACATCAGTCACTGTTCAACAAGCCTTTTCCTTTATACAGGCTGCTTAGAGACTCCAGACCTTCCTCCTGGCCAGGACAATATCATGTGCAGAGTGAAAAGCTGAAGGACTAACTGATGAGAGAAAGAAAGGTTCATTTTATTTTTAATTGTTTTTATTTATTGATTACATACAGAAGGGCAGAGGGAGAAAGAATGGGCACACCATCACCTCTAGCCACTACAAACCACATGGGACCTGGAGAATTGAACCTAGGTCCTTAAGCTTCACAGGCAAGTGCCTTAACCACTAAACCATCTCTCTAGCCCTTTTTATTTTATTATTTTATTTTATTTTATTTTATTATTTTATTTTGATTTCTCAAGGTAGGGTCTCACTCTAGTCCAGGCTGACCTGGAATTCACTATATAGTCTCAGGCTGGCCTCAAACTCATGGAGATCCTCCTACTTCTGTCTCCCTAGGGTTGAGATTAAAGGTATTCACCACCATGCCTGGATAACAGAGAGAGGGTTTTGAAAAGCTACAGCAGGCCGGGCATGGTGACATACACCTTTAATCCCAGCCCTTGGGAGGCAGAGGTAGGAGGATCATCATGAGTTCTAGGCCACCTTGAGACTACACAGTAAATTCCAGGTCAGCCTGGACCAGAGTGAAACCCTACCTCAAAAAAAAAAAAAAAGAAAGAAAGAAAGAAAGAAAAGCAGCAGTACTGCTGTTCAGATACTTATCCCTAGTATGTGACAAAGACATAAAGGCTGTGTCTTTGGCTACTTTTGTAGTAATGAGAAAGCTATACATGCTGAAAACAATCCTAGGACGGGCCACTTGGGGCTGAATTTCTTTGTGGGCTAAACGGGCTAGTCATTTCCACACTGTTGAGGTAAACTGGACTCTTCTAAGAAAAAACAAAAATCACCTAAGTCCTTTCTTCCCAGAATTGAGAAGACATGAATCCAGAAAGGGGTTTGACCATACAGTAAGCCATTTCTTTCTCCTGCTTTGGGGAAAGGGGATGCCTTGTCACTTAAGTAGTATAAAGCTAAAAACTGGATACAGAGCTTGTATGTAACTCTGAGAAATCTTGTTGCATGGTAACCCAGGTAAAGGTTAAGATTCTGTTGAGTCCTTGTGTCCAATAACAACTATCAGCAAGGGCCTTTTGCAAAAGCATTCTAGATGATTCCACTCACTGAATATGTATTTATTTTATTTTATTTTATTTGGTTTTTCGAGATAGGGTCTCACTGTAACCCAGGTTGACTTGGAATTCACTCAATAGTCTCAGGGTGGCCTTGAACTCAGAAGGCCCAGATAGGAAGATCACTGTAAGTTCTAGGCCAGACTGAGACTACATAGTGAATTCTAGGTCAGCCTGAGCTAAGCAAGACCGTACCTCAAAAAATTTAAAAAAAAAAAAAAAGGAGAAAAAAACAAACTAAAAAGAGCACTTAATAAAAATATGAGGACAGGGCTGGAGAGATGGCTTAGTGGTTAAGCACTTGCCTATGAAACCTAAGGACTCAGGTTCGAGGCTCGATTCCCCAGGACCCACGTTATCCAGATGCACAAGGGGCGCACATGTCTGGAGTTCATTTGCAGTGGCTGGAAGTCCTGGTGTGCCCATTCTCTCTCTCTCTGACTCTTCCTCTGTCTGTCTGTTGCTCTCAAATAAATAAATAAAAATAAAATAAAATAAATTTTAAAAATATGATGACAGGGCAGGAGAGCTTGCTTAGCAGTTAAGGTGCTTGCCTGCAAAGCCTTAAGACCCGTTTGACTCTGCAGTTTCCATATGCACAAAGGTGAGGCAAGTGCAAGGTCACACATGACCACTAGGTGGCACAAGTATCTGGAGTTCAATTGCAGTGACTAAGCCCAGGCATACTAATTCTCTCTCTAAAATAAAAAAAATTTAAAAAGTATGCTAATGTTTAGATATTCTGCTGGGTGTGGTGACACACATTTTTTTTTGTTAATTTTTTTATTTGAGAGTGACAGACACAGAAAGACAGATAGAGAGAGAGAGAGAATGGGCGCGCCAGGGCTTCCAGCCTCTGCAAACGAACTCCAGACGCGTGCGCCCCCTTGTGCATCTGGCTAACGTGGGGCCTGGGGAACCGAGCCTCGAACCAGGGTCCTTAGGCTTAACCGCTAAGCCATCTCTCCAGCCCGTGACACACATTTTTGATTCCAGAACTCAAGAGACTGAAGTAGGAAGATCTCTGAGTTTGAGGCCAGTATGAGACTACAAAGTGAATTCCAGGTGAGCCTGGGCTAGAGCAAACCCCACCTTGAAAAATACATATTTATGTTTGGCGATATACATATACATACATACATTTTATATATATATGCATATGTATGTATGTATGTATGTATAGAGGGGGGTGTCACTGTGGGCAAATCCTGGGGCTCAGCCCTAAGGTGTGTTTGGGGGTGGACCTGGAATTCCAGCCTAAAGGTATGCAGAGTGCCTGAGCTCTGCTTGGGGTTCATGGAGTGTGCTCCTTTGTGGTGGGTGATGGTTGCTTTTCTCGGTGCATGGATCTGTGTAAAGGGGGTCAGCTTATTCCACCATTACGGAACTTCCCCTGGATCTATAAGCGTCAATAAATTCTGTTCCTCCCATAAACTGTGCCTGGTTTGGAAGTTCATCCCAGCAAGATAAAGCTGACTATTATAGGTCTTCTAATGGAGGTTGAGAAAAATCCTCTGAAGAGTAATATATAGACATAAAATGGAAGAGGGGTATATGTGTGTAGATCAGAATGGTTATTTTGAGAAATCCAACACCTGAAGAAAAGAAGTTCAGAAACTGAGTGGGCATGGTGGCAAATGCCTGTAATCCAAGTACTTGGGAAGTGGAGGCAGGAGCATCAGGAGTTCAAAGCCAGCCTCAGCTACATGTCAATTTCAAAGCCAGCCCGGGATATATGAAACTCTATCTCAGAAAATCAAAAAACAGAAAAGAATTGCAGAAAGCACAAAAACAGAAAATACAGCCTCTTTCAGGCATTTCAGAATAAGTCATTTTGGACTCACCCTTCATGCATTAGCAACTATTAGTATGGGCAAGTTCTATGAGCCAATTGTTTCCACGCACTGGGGATAGGCAGTGCAAGGCTGTAATCCTTGAGCCAAGAGAAAAAATGGCATAAATGAAAGCTGAATGAATAAGTCACCTACACTACAAGGAATTCTGTAAAGAGTATTTTGAGCTGAAAACTCATGAGAAATCAGATCTTCTGAAAATCAGAATAAGAACACCAAAAGTGGGCTGGAGAGATGGCTTAGCGGTTAAGAACACCAAAAGTGATTTTTTTTTAAAAAGCAGGAATTTGCCGGGCATGGTGACACATGTCTTTAATCCCAGTATTCAGGAGGATGAAGTAGGAGGATCATTGTGAGTTCAAGACCAGCCTAAGACTGATTCTAAATCAGCCTGGAATAGATCAAGGCCCTATGTTGAAAACCAAAAAAAAAAAAAGTAAGAATTTTACTTTTTAGGTTTGCTGCTGGGTTTTGTTTTTGTTCTTGTTATTCTGAGACAGGGTCTTATAATGTATCAATGACTGGCTTGGAACTCACTATATTCACCAGGCTGCAATGGTAGTGATCCTCCTGCTTGCCCAGGAATTTCTGGCAGGAGCCATCATGCTCACCTTGAAAAACAATTTTTTAAGACAAGGTCTCATGTAAACTAGTACATCTTAACAAACTGTTAATACTATATTAAATGTTAATGAACAAACACTAGGCAAATTAACTAAAAAGATTTTAAAGGCATAAGATTCAGGGCTGGAAATATGGTTCAGTGGCTTAAAGGGACATGCTTGCAAAGCCTGATGGCGTGAGCTCAATTTCCTAGTACCCACTAAATTAAGATGCATCTGCAGTTTGCAGTAGCAGGAGGCCCTGGTATACCTATTCTCATTCTCTTTCTTTCCCTCTCTCTCTCTCTCTCTCTCATCTCTCTCAAATAAATAAATAAAAATGTTTGCAGGGGGGCTAGAGAGATGGCTTAGTGGCTAAGGCACTTGCCTGCAAAGTCTAAGGACCCAGGTTCAATTCCTCAGTACCTACATAAGCCATATACACATGGTGGCACATGTACCTGGAGTTGGTTTGCAATGGCTACAGGTCCTGGCATGCCCATTCTTTCTCTGTCTCTCTTTCCTCTCTCATAAATAAATAAAAAGAAAATATTTTTTAAACATTAAAAAAAAAAGGCAAGGTGGCACATGCCTTAAATCCCAGCACTCGAAGGGGAGGCAAAGTAGGAAGACTACTTTGAGTTTGAGGCCAGCTTGGGACTACAGAGTGAGTTCTAGGTCAGCCTGGATTAAAGTGAGACCCTAACTCAAAATAAAAATAAAGGCAACGAAGCTTCTCTTTTCAGATGGCAGGGACCACTGGGATACCTAAAAACTCACCAAAGTGCTGAGAAGTAAGGACAATTAGGTGTTCAGTACTAAGTGAGAAAAGGGAGAGTGGTGGGAGGGGATTATGATCATGGTTTATTGTTTATATTTATGGAGGTTACCAATAAAAGTTTTTAAAAACGTATAGAGCTGGGCTGGAGAGATGGCTTAGCAGTTAAGTGCTTGCCTGTGAAGCCTAAGGATCCCGGTTTGAGGCTCGATTCCCCAGGACCCACATTAGCCAGATGCACAGAAGGCACATGCGTCTGGAGTTCGTTTGCAGTGGCTGGAAGCCCTGGTGCGCCCATTCTTTCTCTCTCTCAATCTCTCTCAAATAAATAAATAAAAATGAACAAAAAATATTCTTTAAAAGTGTATAGAGTGTCAGGTTTCCCAGGACCCATGTAAGGCAGATGCATAAGGTGATGCAAGTGTCTGGAGTTTCTTTGGAGTGGCTGGAGGCCCTTGGAATGCCCATTCTCTATCAACTAAGTAAATATATATATATATATATATATATATATATATATATATATATATATATATATATATATATATATAACATGGGGCTGGGAAATGGCTCAGCAGTTAAAGATACTTACTTGCAAAGCCTGACAGCCAGGGGTTCAATTCCCTAGTACCCATGTAAAGCCAGATGAACAAAATGGCACATGCATCTGGAGTTTGTCTGCAGTGGCAAGGGGTCTTGGTGCACCCATTCATTCTCTCTAATAAATAAATTATTTAAAAAAGAAGCCGGGCATGGTGGCACATGCCTTAAATCCCAGCCTTTGGGAGGCAGGGGTAGGAGGATCTCTGTGAGTTTGAGGCCAACCTGATACTACATAGTGAATTCCAGGTCAACCTGAGCGAGAGTGAGACCCTACCTCAAAAAAAAAAAAAAGAAAAAAATGTATAACAATCATAAAAATGTATTGCACAATAAGAGTTTCAAAACATATAAAACAGGCTGGAGAGATGGCTTAGCGGCTAAGGCATTTGCCTGCAAAGCCAAAGGACCCAGGTTCAACTCCCTAGGATCCACGTAAGTCAGATGCACAAGGGAGCACATGCGTCTAGAGTTCATTTGCAGTGGCTGCAGGCCCTCATGTGCCCATTCTCTATCTGCTTGTTTCTCTCTCCTTCTCGCTCTCAAATAAATAAATGAAAAGAAACAAAACATGTAAAACAGCCAGGCATGGTGGCACACGCCTTTAATCCCAGCACTCAGGAGGCAGAGGTAGGAGGATCACCATGAGTTCAAGGCCACCCTGAGAATACATAGTGAATTCCAGGTGAGTCTGGACTAGAGTGAGACCCTACCTCAAAAAACAAAACAAACAAACAACACATATAAAACAAAAACTAACAGCACTAAAAAAAACCTACAATAATGGTTGGAGATTTTAATGTCCCTCTGACAGATATTGATAGAATAAAAAGACCAAAAATATAGTTAGACACCAGGTGTGATAATGCATGTCTTTAGTCCCAGTACTTGGGAGGCAGAGACAGGAGGATCTCTGTGAGTTTGAGGCCAGCCAAGGATTCCAGAGTGAGTTCCAAGTCATCCTGGGTGGGTAGGTGGGAGGGAGGGTGGAAGGGAAGGAGGGAGGAAAGGAAGGAAAGAAAAAGGGAGGGAGGGAGGAAATGGAGGGAGGGAGGGGAAGAAGATAATTAGGATATAGAAAAATCCAATTCTAAAGCTAGGAGTGGTGGTGTACGACTTTAATTCCAGCACTCAGGAGGCAGAGGTAGGCAGATCATTGTGAGTTAAAGGCCAGCCTGGGACTACAAAGTAAGTTCCAGGTCAGCCTGGGCTGAGTGAGACCCTAGCTCAAAAATAACAAAAAAAAGCCGGGCACATTGGTGCATGCCTTTAATCCCAGCACCAGAAAGCAAAGGTAGGAGGATTGCTATGAGTTTGAGGCCACCCTGAGAGTATATAGTGAATTCCAGGGCAGCCTGGGCTCTAGCACAACCCTACCTCAGAAACAAGAAACAAAAAAGAATTAAAAATATATTAATAATAACAAAAGGGGGATTTAACACTAATATCACTCAATCTATGTAACATTTATAGAACATTACGATCAACAGTTGCAGGGTGTATATTATTTTCAATGGCATATAGTACATTCACTTAGGTGCACAGTGATATGCCCAACCCTAAGTAAATCTGAAGATATTTTTAAATACTTAAATCATAAAAAAATGTTCCCTGCAAAATTAAACTTAAGATCAATAATAAAAAAGATGCTATAAATGGACATGGTGGTGCAGACCCTTAATCCCAGCACGTGGGAGGCAAAGGTAGGAAGATCACTGTTGGTTCAAGGCCACCCGGAAACTACATAGTGAATTCCAGGTCAGCCTGGACAAGAACAAGACCTACCTCAGAAACAACAAAAATCAAACAAAAGAAAGATACTGTAAAAATCCTCACTTCAAAATCAAGCAATATACTTCTAAGTGTGTGAAAGAAGTCTTAAGAGAAAGTCAGAAAATATTTTTACTTAAATGATGAACATAAACCTTTTTAAAACAATGGAAGAGAAAATCAAACCCCTACAACCAGAATGAAGGAAATAAATGAATTAAGAAATAGAGGCTGGGGCAATGGTTCAGTTAGTAAAGTGCTTGCCTCACAAGCATAATAACCTGAATTTAATCCTCAGTACCCACGAAAATGTCAAGACATGGTGATGTGTGCCTGTAACCCCAATGTTGGGGAAGCAGAGACAGGAGAATCCCTGGGACTCACTGGCTAGCCAGTCTAGCCTAACTGGTGAACTCTACGACAATGAGAAACCCTCCTCAGGAGCTAAAGATGGCTAAGCAATTTCTTGCAGTCTGTCAGCATGAGTTCAGTTTCCAAGTTGCCCACATAAATCAGATGTAGAAAGTGACACAAGCATGTGATATTCATCTACATAGAAGCAAGAGGCTCAGGTGCACCCAACACATGCATGCAAATAAATAAGTGATAGTAGTAGAAGCAGTAGTAGAGAAACCCTGTCTCGAAGGAGGTGGACTTCCTAAGGACAACACCTAACGGCATCCTCACGCTTGAAAATAGGGGCTGGGGGTGATAACTTGCCATTCAAGGGTGAGAACCTGAATTCAGATCCCCAGAACTCACATAAATGCCAGGTGAGTGTGATGGCCCACCTGTAATATAGCTAAGGAGGTGGAAACAGGATTGGGAGCAAGCTGGATAGCTCTGGGTTCTTATGAGAGAGACCCTGTCTCAATAAATAAGGTAGAAATTAACTGAAGAAAACACTTGGTGTCAACCTCTGGCCCCCACATATACATGTGCATACATACCTGTGCATCCACACACATGCAAACACACATACACACATGCACAAACATACACCACACACACACAAGAAAAAGAGGAAATTAATAAATCAACAAACTAAAAAAACGAACACACAATAGAGAAAATCAAAGAAATTTACAAAGATTAAAGTCAGGCATGGTGGTGCACACCTTTAATCCCAGTACTTGGGAGGCAGAGATAGGTGGATTGCTGTTGAGTTCAAGGCCACCCTGAGACTATGCAGTGAATTCCAGGTGAGTCTGGGCTAGAGTGAGACCCTACCTTAAAAAAATAAAAAGGAAAGTTACAAAGAAAAATTAAAGTGATAAGCCCATAGACAGATTGACCCTGAGGATCCAGCCATTTTATCCAAAAAAAGGTAAGCTCTAGGCTCAGTGAGGCTCCCTGCTTTAAGGAAATAAGGTGGAAGATTTATAGAGAACATCCGATATCTTCCTCTGGTCTCCACATGCATATGCATGCCCACACATCTGTACAGACATCACAAATACTACATACACACAAAAACCAAAAAGCAATGGACTTAGTGCACATACCTGTAAATCTCACCACTTTTGAGGTGGGAACAAGAACAGATGCTCAAGGTTATCTTCAGCTACACAGTGAGTTCAAGGCCAGCCTAGGCTACATGAGACCCTGTGTGGTGGCTTTGAATGTTATGGCCCCATAGCTTCCGGTGCTTGTGGTTGTTTCCTACTTAGTCCCTTCCTAGTAGTTTTTGGGAGGCAGAGCCCTTCTGGAGGAAGTGTGTCACCAGGGGTGGACTTTGGGGTGGAGTCTAGTTCTTTGTGTTCAGAGTCAGCTTGTGCTTGTTATTCCCTTTCTCTCTCTCTCACTCTCGCTCTCTGCTGTGGGTGTATGATGAAGGGAGCCAGCTTCTTCTGCAGTGATGAAACATCCCCTGAAAACTGTAAAACTGAAATAAATCCTTTCCTCCCATAAGGTGCTTTTGGTTAGGTGCTTCGTCCCAACAACAAGAAGCTAACTGCAACACCCTGTCTCAAAATTAAAAAATAAAATAAACAAAAGTGATTGTCATACACAGTTAGGAAAGACAAAAGAAAGGGCTCCTACTTATATTATTTAAAATGTATCATCTAATTTTTCAAACTATATATACATGTTACTTTAACAAGGCAAAAATGACCCTCCTTGCAGTCCTAATTCAACACTGTACATAATATTTAATTAATCACTTAGCTGTAGTCGCAAAGATAAGCATGAGCAAGTTGGGAAACAAACAACTGCTTGGCAATTTCCACTGAGTGGAGGGTATGAGAGTTCCAGCCAGCAGAGCTGTCCAGCTGTGTGGGGCAGCATGCCACAGGCGCTTGGTTGGCAAGTCTTACAGAACCAATTCAGAGCACTGGTCAACCTGCTGAGTCATTTAACCTGAGGTCAATGAAAGTGCTTCTACTGTGATTATACAAATAAAAGAAGATGAAATAAAAGTCTTTTTCCATCCAACTTTACCACCCTATCCTTTTCCCAGGGGTTAGATTCAAAGAATTCTAATGAGCAGAGTTTAAGACCATTCTTCCCAGACTCTGAATTCACCTAGAACAACCCGTCCTGAGAGAAAAATTACAAATAAGGACAAAGTAGTCCTTTTGAAGGACAGGATATCTTATATATGCTTTGGCTTAATCCCACAAAATGATCTGAAAAAGACAGCCTTGCGATAACAAAGTTAATCTGCCTCTTACACCACAATGGATCTGGTTTGATTTCTGTAGTTTTTTCATTATTGCTGTCTCCCTCATATTTTAAGAAGTCTGCCACACCATGCTTACATGTGCTCCTAAAGAAAATGTATAGGCAGGAGTTCAAAAAGGATCTGAGGGGGCTGGAGAGATGGCTTAGCGGTTAAGCGCTTGCCTGTGAAGCCTAAGGACCCCGGTTCGAGGCTCGGTTCCCCAGGTCCCACGTTAGCCAGATGCACAAGGGGGCGCACGCGTCTGGAGTTCGTTTGCAGAGGCTGGAAGCCCTGGCGCGCCCATTCTCTCTCTCCCTGTATCTGTCTTTCTCTCTGTGTCTGTCGCTCTCAAATAAATAAATAAATAAAGGATCTGAGACACAGCCTCCATCTGTGTTTAGACTCAAAGTCACCATCTGACCTGTCAATGAAGCCTTAAGGTTCTGGGTATTTGGAATTGTCATTAGAAAACTTAAAGATATGCAGCCACTTTTTCAACAAGTCAGACAAATGTTAATCTATTTGCTGTGCTATTTTGAGCAATAACCTGCAACTGTACTATCCAATAAGGGGAATCTGTTTCCTGCTCTTACTTGTAGTCAATTCTGGAGCACCTACCAAGAGGCACTCCATGGTCCCCGCCACACATATACTGCCTCCATTACCTGCTGAGTCCTCAGAGCTATGTCAGCCTTTCCTGATACAAAAAGAAAGACAAGCCGGGTGTGGTGGCACATGCCTTTAATCCCTGTGAGTTCAAGGCTACCCTGAGACTAGAGAGTGAGTTCCAGGTCAGCCTGGACTAGAGTGAAGCTCTACCGCAAAAAACCAAAAAAGAAAGAAAGAAAGAAAGAGAGAGAGAGAGAGAGAGAGAGAGAAAGAAAGAAAGAAAGAAAGAAAGAAAGAAAGAAAGAAAGAAAGAAAGAAAGAGAAAAAAAGAAAGACAAGTAAGACAGAAACTGTTGGGGCTGGAGAGATGGCTTAGCAGTTAAGTCACTTGCCTACAAAGCCTAAGGATCCAGGTTTAATTCCCCAGTACCCATGTAAGCCAGATGCACATGGTGGCACATGCATCTGGAGTTTGTTTGCAGTGGCTGGAGGCCCTGCAACACCCATTCTCTATCCCTCTAATAAATAAAACTAAAATATTGCTAGGTGTCGGGGCATACGCCTTTAATCCCAGCAGAGGTAGGATTGCCATGAGTTCAAGGCCAGCATGAGACTACAGAGTAAATTCTAGATCAGCCTGGGCTACAGCAAGACCCTACCTTGACACCCCACTCCCGAAGATAATAAAATATTTTTTAAAAGAAACTGTCTTTTTGGCAGAAGCAGGCCCAACCTGGCTCCACAGGGTGAGCCCAAGAAGTGAGTAAGCCAGAGCTCCTAGTTCCTTCCCCACTGCTCCGTAGTCCCCGTACCACTGCTGCTGCACTGGGGCAGCCTGGACCCTGCATGTGGGGTGTGGAAGCAGGACTTTTGCTTGAGTTTCCTGATTGACTGGCCCCTGGGTACCCAAATCCCTATTCCCCTGATCCAGAGAGAGGGTGCACGAGCCACTGCAGGAGCTGGCCTCTTGGCCCTGGCTCTCCAGGTTCCTGGCTCCTGATTCCCCAGCTCCTGATTCCTGTGTGCTGAATAGTACATGCAAGTGGAGTGAGCAGGCCAGAGCTCCCAGTACCCCACTTCCCAATTCCCCAGGGTCCTTTGATGCACTTGAAATTGACACAATCTGTGCATCTGCAGTTATAACCTACTGTACACCAGTCTGGTTCACATTTAAAACAGAACACTCACTTAAGATCCTATGAGAACAAATACTTGCTCAATAGAATAAAACAGTTCCCCAAGATGGGTAGACCACAATGCAAAAAAAAAAAAAAAAGTCAGAAAGATGAGACATCTCCTCCACCAAGGATGCCACAATGGAAGTTTCCAATAAAATCATAGAGAAATCAACAGAAATTGAATCCCAAAATGAAGATAACAACCAATGTGACTCTGATCAAAAGAATTGCTGAACTGGGGCTGGAGGTATGGCTTAGCAGTTAAGGTGTTTGCATGCAAAGCCAAAAGACCCAGGATCGATTCCCCAGGACCCACGTTAGCCAGATGCACAAAGGGGCGCATGCATCTGGAGTTCATTTGCAGTGGCTGGAGGCTCTGGTGCACCCATTCTCTCTCTCTCTCTCTCTCACTCACTCACTCTCTCTCTCTCTTTCTCCTTTCTCCCTCTTTCTCTGTCAAATAAATAAAAATAATTTTAATACTTAGTAGCAGAGGCCAGTAAGTTAAAAAGGAGACATAAAGGGTAGAGAAAGGAAGGGAGGAGGATACTTAGGTTGATATTGTATATATGTAATTACAATGATTGTAATGGGGAGGTAATATGATGGAGAATGGAATTTCAAATGGGAAAGTGTGGGGGTGGGGAGGGAGGGAATTACCATGGGATATATTGTTGAGCAGCATCATCTGTTAGAGCACTCAGATTTTGACACTAGACTTAATTTAATTAAGGAAAACCTTAGAAGCCTCAAAAGAGATGTAAAGGAATTGAAACTAAGTCAAAAAATAAATGATTTTACGGGGCTGGAGAGATGGCTTAGCAGTTAAGCACTTGCCTGTGAAGCCTAAGGACCCCAGTTCGAGGCTTGATTCCCCAGGACCCACGTTAGCCAGATGCACAAGGGGGCGCACATGTCTGGAGTTTGTTTGCAGTGGCTGGAGGCCCTGGCGTGCCCATTCTCTCTATCTGCCTCTTTCTCTCTGTCTGTTGCTCTCAAATATAAAATAAATAAAAATTTTAAAAAAATAAATAAAAGATTTCAATAATGTTCATGAAGCTTAATAAAAATTCCAAAAAAAAAGAAACTGTCTTTAATACGGAAAAACCATCAGAATATTTTCCTTTTTTCTTACTTTTGGGAGGGGGGCCTATTTTTTTTTTTTAAATAGTGTCTCATTTATCATTTAGTCCCTCTGGTCCTAAACTTGCCTATATAGCCTAAATTCCAATTCTCCTGCCTACCTCCCAAGTGCTGGGACTATCGGCATGCACCACCACACCCATTTTATGCAGTGCTAGAAATGGAACCCAGGGCTTTGTGCATGCTAGATAAGTACTCTACCACTGAACTACATACAACCTTTTGCTATGGGCTAAATATTTATACCTACCCCCCAATTATGTGGGGGTTTGTTTGTTTGTTTTGGTTTTTCAAGGTAGGGTCTCACTCTAGCTCAGGCTGACCTGTATTCTCAGGATGGCCTCAAACTCATGGCAATCCTCCTACCTCTGCCTCCCAAGTGCTGGGATTAAAGGTGTGTGCCACCATGCCTGGCTCTGTGTGTGTGTGTGTCTGTTTTAACTTGGGATTTATAAATAAACAACAACAAAAAAAACATCAATCTGAACAAGAGGAGGAAATGACTTTTTTTTTTAATTCATAAAAAATGCCCTACATTACCTGCACAAAAAATAGCACAGGGTGCTGTGTCCTCACCTTGTAGGAAAGCAATGAGAGAGATATTCCTGATACCTGGCATGGACCCTCCCACCCTGCCAGGTGCTTTAAATTCCTGCAGACTGAACAAGACACCCCTTCATACACCCATCAAAACCTCCATCCCCAATTGGCTTGCCAAAGCTGAAAGCTCCTAATGGTGAGTTTAGACAGTGCTGCAATGTGAAATGTCTACGATGTAGATCCCTGTGTTCCTGGTGGGAGGAAAGCAACATCCAAGTGGCCTTTCAGCCCTTGGGCTGCTGTCCACAGGAGCCACCCTGTGAAGGTTGCAGTGTGAGCTGTCAGGAAACAGGGCATTGTGAGTTACCTGTCCAGACCTGCTCACTTCTGCACCAGCTCACTTAGTGTTGTGGAACACCAAGGATGAGTCATGAGCTTATCCTACAGCTAATATCTGAGAGGATGATGGAAAAGGTTTATTACAAAATGTTGCTTTCAGGTTTGTTAATTGTTTAAAATTGTTGGATTTTATAAAAAATGTATTTCAATAAAACAACAGAACTGTAAAATGGTGGGAATTTCACCAAGGACTGCACCTAGAGGACAGGTGCAACTTATGGAAAGGAGTCACCCCAATTACGGTGGCCTGTAAAACTGCTTTTGGTCATGAGATCAGTATGTCATGATAAATGCTTTGGGTGAAGGCTGCATGGCTAGGGGTGCCCATACAGATGAGTGATGGCGACATTAGTGCAGAAGTAGGAGCAGGTATCAACTAGTGGTTCTCACTTCTCCTCCTCATTGACTTCCGAAATTCTATCGACAGATTTAAGGATTTCAGCAACAAGATTCATGGTTTCTGCTCCAGCCACCAGCTGTTTTATGGATGAGTGTGCACTGTTCATGACCACACGGAGGTTCTGCAAGGCCAGTTCCAAGTTCTGCTTCACCACCTTAAGGCTGGTGCCCTGGCCTGACTGCAGGGCTTCATTTTCTCGCTTGAAGTTGGAGATCTGTGTTTGCAGCGAGCTTACCTCCTGTTTCAGCTTCGTGACCTGATTTTCTGCCTTTACAGCCCTTTTGGTCATCAGCTCGAGGTTCTGTTCTACTTGTTGGACCACTGACTTCAGGTCGTGGAAGTCACTCTCCTCCTTGACCATCTCTGCCTCCAACTTCCACTCAAGTATCCTCACCATTTCTGTTTGTGTTTCAGAGAAGCTCTGAACCTCATTCAGTTTTCTTCTTAGTTTAGAATTGTCTTCTTTTAGTGCTTCGTAATTTATCTGCAACGTCCGCAGGTGTCGGTCTCCCAGGGACTCTCTGTGTGCCTCGAAGTCTATAACTGGACTCCTGGCTGGAGATGCCAGGGAGACACAGGAGTCAGTGTCACTCAGCATCCATGGGGGCAAAGACTGGGATCTTGCCAGCTCCGATGCTGTGGAGAGGAAGGAGAGGTACGGCGACATGCTGCCTGGGGTCCTGGAGGCGCGAGTTGGTTCCAAAGTAGACGACTGGTAAGCTCCATCCCACTCATCCTCCTCTTCCAGGACACTGACACCTGCTAGGTCTTCAAAGAATGGCCTCCTCGGCTCCAGGCCATATCCTAAGGTCTGGAAGGGTGGGGAGCTGTGGGCTAGACCCCGCGGGTGCCTCGCCGCTTCCTTGAGGTAAATTCTACTGTTGGTTGATGGGTCCTCTGTCGACAGGCTAAGGTTCTTGGTTTTTAGCAGCTCTTTAAAGGAGAATGGACTGGTCTGGTCAAGATCTTCCAGCTTGTCAGCTCCAAAATGTGTCTTGTGTGCTGCCGATGGCCCTTGCTCGGAGCATTTTCCCGTTCCGTAGCCGAAGTCGGCGTCTCCCACGGACGCCAGCACCCGGCTGGGCACGCAGCACATAACCGACGGCCGGAAGCGCACGAGGCGCGAGGGCAGCGGGCGGCTGTGACCGCGCTCGCCCGCTAGCTGCGGGACAGCAGACCCACGGCGGCACCCGTAGAACGCGGGAGCGGCCAGCGACCACGACTGCGGCCTCACGGACGACCCCTCGCCCTCGGGAACCATGAGGCTCCGCGTCCGCCACAGCGGGGACGCGCTGGGCCGGCGCGTGTAGCCCGCCATGGCCTCGCTCGCTAGCCCAGGGCCCCCAGCCGGCCGGAAGCGGAACTGAGCGCGGCGCGCGGCGGAAGCGGAAGTGACCGCAGAAGCGCAGCACGGCGGTGTGGCCCCCACCAATTCGTAGGCTGAAATTCTGACCTCGAAAGTGACAGCGGAGGTAGCACCTGGGGCGGGGGTGACTGGATCTTGAGGACAGAGCCCCCTGAAGGGATTAATTCCGTATAAAGTAAGTCCAGGAAACCTCAGTTGTCCCTTCTCCCTTTTGAGGACAACCTACTGATCCGGAATTGGGCCTACACCAAACTGAATCTGCCAACACCTTGATCTTAGACTTACAGGCTCCCAGAACTGTGGGGGGTAAAATGTCAGTTGTTTGCAAATCATTCATCATTCTATTATTCAGACACCATCTATTAGGCATATAGATTCAGCCAAGAGAGGCAATCTGGATCTTCTGAAAGGCCACTCCTCCTATCCTATACAAATCAACTCAAAACAAGTAGCCTTTTTATGTATTAAAAATTCTTAGACTACATTGTTCCTTGAAGTTCTGATCCTCCTGGGTCCTCCAGAGTGCTGGGATTACAGGTGTGTTCCACCATGCCACGATGGAACCCAAGGATTCATGCATACTAAGCACCCATTCTACCAATTGAGCTACATCCCCAGCCCATGTTAAAAAAAAAAAAAAAAACCTAGCATTTGGGAGGCAAAGGTAGGAGAATTGCTGTGAATTCAAGGCTACCTGAGACTAGATAATGAATTCTAAGTAAACCTGGGCTAGAGCAAGACCCTACCTCAGAAAACTAAAAAAAAAACTTTTAAAAATCCTGTCATTAGTCAAACACAAAGTAAGCCTGTGATGGACCTCAACTCTGCAAGTTGTAGTACCTAGGTCATCAGCAGAAGGCATCCTGTGAGATACAGCTTAGCAGTAGAACACCAGCTTACTATGGGAAGAGCCCTGGGTTCCATTCCCAGTACCGAAAAGGTGAAGGGATCATCAGTTCTTACGCTTTTTATACAAATACACTGGAAGGCATTCTTACCTTATGTTTTATCTCTCTCAACAACTTGTCAAACCCATTGCATCTGGTAACACTTATGTTCCCAACAATGAATTTGAGAAGTTGCTGCAAATGACTGTTGAGTTGCTTAGTGTTTTTCTAACTGAATTCCACATCTTCCCAAGTCCAACTAAATAGGGGCCCACGAAAGGTACCTCAGTGTCAGAGCTGTTGCCATTCAGAGCCTCGATGTTTGGGTCCCTCCAGTCTTCTGAGAGTGAAGGGATGTAATTGTCTGTCAGTGCATCCCAAACCCTGTAAACAAAGAGAAGCTCTCATTAGCACACATCTGCAGCTTGACTTAGCCTGGAGGAAGGAAGAGAGGGGCCAGGCAGGAGAGAGGCTTCTGTGTGTGCCAGGCTGAGGTCATCGGCCTTTGAGCATGCAGGAGCAGTAGCTGAAACAGAATTAGAGGCATGTCCAGGGGAAAAAGGCAAGAGCATGGTGCCTGGTCAGGGGCTGCAGTAGGAAAGGTGTTTGTTTCTTTCTTGGAAATTAATCTATACCCCAACCAGTATATTTCTGAACCTAAGAAGTACCCATGCTCCTTTCCTATTGAGCAAGACAGAGAAAGGGGATAGGAGAGCTCTCTAGATATCTTGGCTGAACCGCTTTAAGATTGAGTGACATTTTGCATCTTCAAAGGCCTGCAACAATCAGGAATCAGCTCCTAAAAATCTAATGTAGGCAAGAGTATAATATCAATGTTGTGAATGCCCAAAATGCTCTGGGGGCTCATAGCAGTACAGCTGTGTCCTCTAGTAATGCAGAGTTAAAGGGTACTATGTCTCCATCATGGACACTCTATACAAAACCAAAAATATACCTCTACCTACACAATTATTTTTTAGTGGAAGATGGATCCACTTTTGATAGGTTTTTTTTTTTTTTTTTTTTTTTTGGTTTTTCAAGGTAAAGTCTCACTCTAGCCCAGCTGACTTGGAATTCACTATGGAGTCTCAGGGTGGCCTCAAACTCATGGCAGTCCTCCTACCTCTGCCTCCCAAGTGCTGGGATTAAAGGCGTGTGCCACCATGCCCGGCTTTGATGGATTAAAAAACCAAAAACCTTTTACTTATTTTCAAGGACAGAGAGAGTGGCAGGGAGAAAATGGGTATGCCAGGATCTTTTGCCACTACAAACAAACTTAGGACAAATGTGCTGCTGTTTTTAAATTCTAATATGTATATACATATATATTAGTTTTCCCAAAATTCATATCACTTGAATCACTGTTTCAGAACATTTTCTTTGGTAAGTGAAGATTGAGAAACAAGAATGTAGCTCAGTGATAGAGAATTTGCCTAGCATGTACAAGACTCTAGGATTATCCTAGCACTGAAAAAGAAAAGGAAAAAGCCAGGTGTGATAGGACACCCCCTCTTTTTTTTTTTTTTTTTTGTTTGTCTTTTTGGTTTATCAAGATAGGGTCTCACTCTAGCTCATGCTGACCTGGAATTCACAATGGAGTCTCAGGGTGGCCTCGAACTCATGGCAATCCTACCTCTGCCTCCCAAGTGCTGGAATGAAAGAGGACACACCTTTAATCCCAGCACTAAGGAGGTAGAGGTAGAAGGATTGCTATGAGCTCAAGAACAGCCTGAGACTACACAGTAAATTCCAGGACAGCCTAAGCTATAGCAAGACCCTACTTCAGAGAATGAAAAAAAAGGAAGGAAGGAAGGAAGGAAGGAAGGAAGGAAGGAAGGAAGGAAGGAAGGAAGGAAGGAAGGAAGGAAGGAAGGAAGGACAAAAGAGAGAAGATACTAATGAAGTAAGTAAGAGAAAAACCTAAAGGTAAGGAAAAGGAAGGGGAGGAAAAGAAAGGCAAAGATGGCTGAGCATGGTGGCTCATGCCTTTAATCCTAGCACTCAGGAAAACTCAGGGACAATTTTTGCAGTATGCAGAGGATAGCCTGAGGCTACACAGTGGATTCCAGATCAGCCTGGGCTAGAGTGAGACCATTCCTCAAAAAAAAAGGAAGGAAAATGGAGGAAGGGGTTTTGGAAATATTCTGAAGTCACAAATACTCAACACATCATACATTAGTAGGTACCAATAACTTAATGTACATCAATATAGGGCTATCAGCCATGAAAACATCAGCCCTTAAATTAATATTAGATAATGGTAAATGAAGACTTTATTTTTATTTATTTATTTTACAGAGAAAGAGGGGGAGAAAGAGAGAGAAAATGGGCACGCCAGGGCCTCCAGCTACTGCAAACGAACTCCAGACACATGCATGCCCTTGTGCATCTGGCTAACATGGGTCTTGGAGAATTGAACCTGGGTCGTTTGGCTTTACAGGCAAATGCCTTAACTGCTAAGCCACCCCTCCAGCCCTAAGTGAAGATTTTATATAATAGAGCAGATATTGTGCATGTCAAACATAGTGACACTTATAAAACCAAAATATAAGAAGCTACATTTAAAGCCGGGCATGGTGGCGCACGCCTTTAATCCCAGCACTCGGGAGGCAGAGGTAGGAGAATCGCTGTGAGTTCAAGGCCACCGTGAGACTACAGAGTTAATTCCAGGTCAGCCTGGACCAGAGTGAGACCCTACCTCGAAAAACCAAAAAAAAAAAAAAAAAGAAGCTACATTTAAATTAAATGTACTAACCTAAGAAAATAGCATCTAACAGACAAATATGTATGGGCTAGAGATATAGCTCAGTGTTAAGGCACTTGCCTATAAAGCCTAACAACCTGTGTTCAATTCCCCAGTACCCACATAAAGCCAGATGCACAAAGTGGCACATGCATCTGTTGTTTGTTTGCAATGGCTGAAGGCCCTGAAGCCATTCTCTCTGTGTGCCTCTCTTCTCAATCTTTCTTGGCTTGCAAATAAATAAATAATTTTTTTAAATCCATTAAATGAAATAGACAAATAAATGTATATGGATTTAATTTATGTTGTAAAATGATAAAATAGTGTGAAATATTTATAAAATATGATGATAGATAGCTGGGCACAGACACTTGAAACAGATACTTAATAATGTAGGTGGCAAATGAATAGCATATGACATATGGGTATATAAGCAAAGAGGTGTTCCTGGTAAACAATCAAACAAAAGGAACTCCAAAAAACAATTTATTGCCAGTGTAAAAGGCATCTACTTGTACTTTTCTTCCAAACAAGAGAATTAAGTCATCAGGTGCTCATGAGACAGTTATTCAGCAGGATTTCAGAGTCTTCTTTTTAAACCATGGGCCACATAATAGTCTCCATCAGGCACTATTAAAGCTGTATCTAAATCCAAATCCTATTGGCACTGTGGAGCCAAGAGACAAAAATTATTTTCTAAGTCTAAAGTTAAGCTCCAATCACCACACTCTGGAAAGGTCATGGCCTTCCTCTTATCATCACTGTGCTACATTCCTGCTTTGGAGATGAACATGCATGTAGAAACTGACCTTCAAATTTGTCCCTGCAGGAAGTACTGGAGAAGTACTGTGAGACTCAGCAAAGCCCAGAAAAGGCAGGAGTCTTTTGTTTCTGGAGGGAATCTGGTATCTTAAGGGACTTCACACCTTCCAATGACTTTGAGACTGCTCATGTCCTGAAATTGACAGCAGAAAACTCTCACATCATTGAGGGAGTGCCTCCTTTTCTCATCTGAGCCTTCAAGGCCATGCTGAATTTTATCTTCTAATTCTAGTTTCTAGATAGTTCCCTAAATCTTTATGTCCTCACGATTTCAAACAATCCTCATTTCTCCTCTTTTGCATTTCTTCCCCTTTTTTATTTTTTAAACTTTATAAATGACCTTTAAGACAAAGCAGCTTCTGTCTCTTGCATATTCTCCTCATATTTTACTCAGTGGCCACTATCAATAATCACAGCAATCCACACTTACTAAGCACTTACTGGGCCAAGTTCTCTTCTAAGCTCTGTGAGGATGGACACATTCATTCCTCACGGCAACTCACAAGACAGATGCTTATGAGAAAAACTTAAAACACAGTGATGGTAATTAAGTTGTCTAAGTTCACATAGCCAGTAATGACAAAAATGGACTTTGAACATGTGTAGAACATCATCAGAGCACATATCCTAACCACAATCCCAACTCTTTCTGATTTACTCTATGGTTGGCATCCGTGTGACCATCAGAATAATGCACAGTTTCAAATCACAAGCTGGAACTGCAGTCTAGACACTGGCTGTATGTGCAAAATACTATACTGATATCGTTCTGGATGTCATGCTTTTATCAGGCTACAGGAGGGCCAGTTGGGGGAATAGGGTGTACAGCAGCTTCTTGCCTCGGTATACAGCCCAGGGCAGGGTCCACAGAAAGCAAAGACAGAACACAGCAGGCAGCCAGCCACAGAGATGAAGGAGCCAGTGGTGGGATGGGAAAAACAGCTTTCTGTTTGGAAGAAAATGGGAAAGGCTTTGTTCCCAGAAAGATGATCTCATCGTAAGCAGAGCTCTGAGGAGTGGATATATTCCCTTTTATTTATTTATTTTGGGCTTTCGAGGTAGGGTTTCACTCTAGCTCAGGCTGACCTGAAATTCACTATGTAGTTTCAGGGTGGCCTCGAACTCATGGTGATCCTCTACCCCTGCCTTCCAGGTCCTGAGATTAAAGGCTTGTGCCACCATGCCCGGCTACATTCCCTTTTATAAGTATCCTGAGATATAACTTCTTGGGGATGGGATTACAGCTTAGTGGTACAGCACTAGTACCACTAGTGTGTGCGATGTCCTGGGTTCCATCTCCAGCACCACACGCATGCATGCATGCAGGCATACATACATGCATACATCCTGCTATTTATTCTGATTCTAGAGAATAAAGATTTTGCTTGTTGGGAGGTTCTAGCAGGAGAGCACAGCTACTTACAAACCTTGAGCTTTGGCAGTTCTCGTCTACTGGAGAAGGTCCTCCTCTGACTGACTGTGCAGGTTTAGTAGGGCCACACATGGAACAGTGAGGGAGGAAAGGGCCACCCACCAGTCAGATCAACTAAATCAACCCTGTCATTTCAGTGGGGTGATCAATATCACAGCCAGATGGCTCTCACGTCAGAACAGGAGTATTTTACAAACTCCCTTCACTACCATTTATCAAATAAGCAAGATTAAATAAATTGCCTCAGCATTACTACCATTGTATCACCACTTTACATCCAAGATTCAATTTGCTGTCTCCATCCTTATGATGCCAGAAAAGGTTTTTTGTGTGCATTTATGATAAGCAGCTTAAAGGGTAATGAAAGTTGCAGTTTGGTAACATTTCCCATAATTATTTTGCTTGTATGCAGTCATGCAACACCTATACCTGCATGTTTGTTAACATGAGTGCATATCTGTAGTTCATATTTAGGAGTTAGGGATTATTAGATGAATATGCCTTTGTACAACTTTGTCCATTCACTTAAATATTTAAACAGAATAAACATGATCTTTGCTTTCTGTATGGGGAACCTGAAGCTGCCAGTGAATTTTCTGAAGGACAAGTTATCTATCAGATTTCCCTATTGGACTATTAGATGCTGATTTGTCTTCAATTTTCAGGATGTTTATGAGAAGTTGTTTATTTATGTGTGGACTTTATTTTTTAAAGATTTTTAATATTTATTTTAGAAAGAGAAAGAAGTTTAGAGAGAGAGAGAAAAAAATGGATATGCCAGGGACTCTAACCACTGCAAACAAATTCCAGATACATATACCACCTTGTGCACCTGGCTTATGTGGGTCCTGGCGAATCAAACTTAGGTCGTCTGGCTTTGCAGGCAAGTGCCTTAACTGCTAAGCCATCTCTCCAGCCTGATTTTATTTTATTTTTTTAATATGTCTATTTAAGAGAGAAAGACAGAGAGAAGCACCAGGGCTGCAAACAAACTCCAGGAGCAAGAGCCACTTTGTGCATCTGGCTTTACATGGGCACTGGGGAATCGAACCCAGGCTGGTGGGCTTTACAAACAAGTACCCTCAACTACTAAGCCATCTCTCTAGCCCTTGAGCTTTATTTTTAATATCATATGTAGCCCATTAAGTCTCTTTGCACAACAGGAAACAGCCACTGCCCCCAAATATTTGGCCATCCATTAGCAAGGTACTTGCAAGAAGTCTGAAAATGATCCTAGTGAGTTAGGAGGTGAGGTGAGTACTGTCTTCTTCTATTTTGGGTTTTTGATTGATTAATTGGTTCCTTTAGGTTTTGTTTTGTTGTTGATATTTTTCTCATTTCTATTTTGTAGTGGCCACTAAAAGGTCCCACATTACAGGTTCCATTTCTCATAGTAAAAGAAAAGGCTGAGGGCTGGAGAAATGGTTCAGCAGCTAAGGTGTTTGCCTACAAAGCCTAATGACCTGGGTTCTATTTCCCAGTACCCATGTAAAGCCAGATGCACAAAGTGGTGCATGAATCTGAAGTTCTGCTAGAGCCCTGGTACACTCATTCATATCTCTCTCTCTCTCTACTTAGAAATAAATACAATAAAATACTTTTTAAAAGGGTGCCAGGTGTGGTGACACACACCTTTAATTCCAGCATTGGGAGGCAGAGGTAGAAGGATCACTGTGAGTTTGAGGCCAGCCAGAGACTACATAGTGAATTTCAGGTCAGCCTGGGCTGGAGCGAGACCCTACTTTTGAAAAACAAAAAAAGGGGGGCGGGGGTGGCCACACATAAACAACAGAGATTCTGGGCTCAGGAGGCTGAAGCAGGATTACAAGTCCAAGGCAGCCTGGACTATATACCAAGTCCCTGTTTCAAAACCAAATGAGGCCAGACATGATAGTGTATACCTTTAATCCCAGCACTCAGGAAGCAGAGGTAGGAAGATAGCTGTGAGCTTAAGGCCAGCCTGGAACTACAGAGTGAGATACAAGTCAGCCTGGGCTAGAGCAAGATCCTACCTTGAAAACACCAAAAAAAAAAAAAAAAAAAAAAACCCACAAAACAAAACAAACAAAAAGAACAGGGGGCAGGGGCTGGAAAGATAGCTCAGAAGTTAAAGGTGCTTGCTTGTGAAACCCACAGGCCTGGGTTTAAGTACCCACATAAAGCCAGACGCATAAAGTGGTGCATGCATTTGGAGTTCATTTTCAGCAACAGGCTCTGGAACTAACACTCTTTCTCTTTCTCCCTCTCCCTCTCCCTCTCTCCCTCTCCTAGCAAAAAAGGGGTAGGGGCTGAAAAATATAGCTCAGTTGGTAGATTGCTTGCTACCATGTTTGACGTACTGGGCTCAATCCCCAACACCATAAAAATTGGGCATAGTGGTACACGTTTGTAATCCAAGAATTGGGAAGGCTGAGGTAGGATCACCATGAAGTTAAGGTCAGCCTGGTCTATAGAATGAGCCAGGAATAGAATGAGACCCTGCTTCAAAAACAAACAAACAAAAAGGTAAAAAAGGAGGAGATGATTCTGGAACATTTTTTTGAATTCAAAACCAGAAAGTATAGTATTTAAGTTGATTTAAATTTGGCGGTCTTTTTTTTTAGACATGGTCTCCTATAGCCCAGACTGGCCTGGAATTCACTAGGGAGCCCAGCAGGCTGGCCTCTAACCTGTGGTCTTCCTGACTTGCTTTCCCAATGCTGGTCTTTCAAGCTGAACTACCACCCCAGGCTGCTCTCCTTCAATGCCAGAATTTCCATGCTCTGATATCAGAGATGTCTTCATAGCCCAGCCAGTTCCCTTTGGACAAACAAGGACTAAAGGCATCAAAACTTGCAAGTGAATTACTTGTATTACGTTTATGATTTGTGCAATTTTAAGGAGTTTCATTTAACCAAGAATTCCCTTGCTTTTATTTTAAGCATCTACTTTCTAAAAATTTTTGTTGTTGTTTATTTTTATTTGAGAGCGACTCAGAGAGAGAGAAAGAGGCAGATAGAGAGAGAGAATGGGCGCGCCAGGGCCTCCAGCCACTGCAAACCGAACTCCAGACGAACTTCACAGGCAAGCACTTAACCGCTAAGCCATCTCTCCAGCCCTAAGCATCTACTTTTTAAAAAAAAATTTTTTGTTTGTTTATTTTATTTATTTATTTGAGAGCTACAGACAGAGAGAGAAAGAGGCAGAGAGAGAGAGACAGAATGAATGGGTATGCCAGGGCTTCCAGCCACTGCAAACAAACTCCAGATGCGTGCACCCCCTTGTGCATCTGGCTAACCTGGGTCCTGGGGAATCGAGCCTCGAACCAGGGTCCTTAGGCTTCACGGGCAAGCACTTAACCACTACGCCATCTCTCCAGCCCAGCATCTACTTTTTATCTCTAATCCCACTCAAAATACTTTCAATTTATTTGTGGATAAAACATCCTTCTAAATACTGAACCTGAGTAGGTTATCACAATAACACTAGAGGAGACTTGCAAACTGTCTAGATTTTGCATCATCATTTTCCTTTTCTTGGTCATACCTTTACAGCTGAAAGGTCTAGGTGGTATCTATGAAACCAAGTATGCAATGTAATTCTGACTCTTAAGATTTACAAAGGCTTCAGATGCACAAATGGCCTAAAAAGTACAGTGTGGATTTCCCTCTCCCTCCCTGTACATGTCCCCACTTTGTCTTGAAGCCTTTGGTCGCTTAGCCAAGGCAGTAAATGAGGCAATCAAGTCAGAAATACCTCTTGCTGAGAGCCCAATAATCCCATGTGACGGTAATTAACATTGAGCGGCCTCTGCTAATGTGCCAGGAGAGAATAAGAGGCTGCTCACTGGGCCTTCACCCCTAATAAGCAGAGGCAAGGTTTAGATGGAAAGCAAGGCAGCAGGGATGGAATGCATTTGAAAAATGTCATTTTCAGAGCACATCCTGGGTGAGGGAACACTGGGCTTCTCCCAAGTCACATCAAGAAGACACCCTAGAGGTTTCAAAAATGAGGACCCACATAATCAACTAAATTGAAGTGACTTGCTCAAGGTCATTCGGAGAGTGAGTGAGAGTAGGAAAATAAGAATTCACAGCCTTCGTGTTTCTAGTTCACTGCCTGGTGCACTGAAATGAAAAATCAAATGTTCTCTGTATAACAAAGCCCTTGACCCAATCTTTATTGACTTACACAAGTTGAGCAAATTATAACTATCCCAGAATTTAAAAAGAATCAGTTGGAAACTTTTAAACTGAATTGAAACACACAACCCACAGTGAAAGCACTGGTCAACAGACAAAATGTTTTCAATGACGGTGCATGCAGGCTGGCATTAATTAGAGAGGAAAGAAGGAAATGGTGTGGGCCTAGAAATACAATGCATGGATCTACAAGCTACTTATTATCACTCCTACAGTTTACTTAGTGGTATAAATGATTATCTGATCACTCACTAAATACTAAGCACCTTACAAGAGAGCAGGGACCTAGCACTGAGTAACAGACCGGTACAGAGCTCCTGTATTCACAGAGAGGCCACTTAGATCATCAGATAAGCATCTTGTTTTCAAATGTAGTCAGGATCCTCTCAGACACATCTCTTACTCCAGTATTTATGGGAAACTCTCTCTACTCAGGTCCATTCAAAGAGAACTGGAGCTTGAGAAGTAGTTCAGTGGCACAGCATTTGTCTAGATATATAAGGTCCCAGGTCAGATATCCAGCATGCAAAGCAAGCAAACAAACAAACAAAACCACTCAAAATGCAAAGCACAGCCAAGCCAAGCTTCCATAACCAACTACTTGACATTTTTCCTGTGGTTTTTAAGGAAAAAAAAAAAAAAAATATATATATATATATATATATATATATATATATATATATATATATATAAAATCTGTAGTAGGAATTCATGCATTATTTTTCTAAATGTCTAAAGTACCTCCCCCTTTCCTGCATGTATGCATGTGTGTGCATGCACATGTGCACAGGCCTGAGGTTGACATCTATGTCTTGTTCAATTGTTCTCCATCTTATTTGTGAAACAGGATCTCTCACAAAACTCAGAGCTCACTGAATCAACTAAAGTAACCATCATGTCCTTGAGGATCCTCCTGTCTCCAACTCCCTGCCACCATACCCAGTTTTTTGATTGTCTTTTTTTTTTTTTACATTGGTGTTGAGAATCCAAACTCTCATCATCATGCTTGTGTGACAAGCACTTTATCCACTGAGCCATCTTCCCAGACCTAAAACATCCTTCTTTACGTAACAGATTACTATACTTCTCTTTCTAGCCCTTTCCCAAACAATACTTTTCTCAGATTCCTTTTCTTCACAACTTTAAAGGCCCTAGAAAGTAGCTAATAAACATGGGGAATCTGCTCAAATACTCAGTGTCACATCATCTAGGTTATACCTTTCCTTCACGGCTATTGGATCAACTTGGATACTTTATCATTTGGACATATCTTAACATTTATAGATCATTTTTCAGTCCTGGGAGTTATAAACATTTTTGAGATTTCCATAATCTTAGTGTTCCTTGAGGCAAATTGGTCCAGTGACATAGGCCATCACAGTTAAATTCTCTTTCGGTCCCTATTTTTGTTTTTTGGGTTTTTTTTTTTTTTGCAATAGGGTCTCACTCTAGCCCCAACTGACTGGAATATGTAGTCTCACAGTGGCCTTGAACTCAGAGTGACCCTCCTACCTCTGCCTCCCTAGTGCTGGGATTAAAGGCTTGTGCTACCATGCCCAGGTACCGGTCCCTTTTTTTGTTTTTTTTTTGGGGGGGGGGTAGGGTTTCACTCTAGTCCAGGCTAACCTAGAATTCACTACGTAGTCTCAGGGTGGCCTCAAATTCACGGTGATCCTCCTACCTTTGCCTCCCAAGTTCTGGGAATAAAGGTGTAGGCCACACCCTATTTTTAATATCTGGGTGAATTACTATTAATTTTTATCAAGAAAGCTAAATAAACAGCAAGACGGCAAGATAGATATAGATAATAAAAAGATACACAGATAATTGAAAGATGACAGATAGATAGATAGATAGATAGATAGATAGATAGATAGATAGAATAAAACGATATAAATAGCTGAGAACAATGTTAGCAATCACCAAACATTGCCCCACTGATGTCATGAGAAGGTAAGTCATGAGCTGTATCACCCTATATACAGAAGCTAGTTCAAAACCAAGAAGCCCAGGCTGCAGGGCTCCTGTCTGAGGCAGGAGAAGGTAATTGAGACTTCTTACTCCTCATCCTGAAGTGTTTCCTCCTCCTCTTGGATCTGTAACTGGTTCTTCACAGGAGCCAGGTTCTCAGTCTTGGCATTGTAGTTCCGAAAGCAGACATTGAGCTTCTCATCAAATTCATTCACGAGGTCTTCCATGGACTTAAAGCTGATGATTTCAGACGAAAAATTCTCAAGCTCAGAAAGGGAGGGGTCCTCCAGGTGGTGGGGAGATGAGCCATACAGACACCGGGGCTTCTCCTGTGGGTCCTCAGAGCAGCAGGGCCGCAGGTCCTCAAACTCTTCATCCAGACTAACCAGTGGAGCCTCCATCGTTGCACCACAATGAAATGACAGAGACTTTCAGGATTCGTTTTCCTAGAAGAAAATCACAGAGCAATTGTGAGCATGAACTGGACTTTTGTGCCAGTTCTGTTGAGGAGTCATAACCACATGTTCCATTCCTCTGTATCTCTTGGGAAATCTGAGGTACAAAGCCTATACTGAAAAAAGGGACATGAGGGCAAGGACACAGGGCTGGAGAGATGGCTTAGGGGTTAAGGCAATTGCCTCTAAAGCCTAACGAGTCAGGTTTGATTCTCCAGTACCCACATAAGCCAAATGCACAAGGTGGCACATACATCTGGAGTTTGTTTGTAGTGGCTAATGGCCCTGGTACACCCATTCTCTTTCCCTTCCTCTCCTTCTCTCTCTGCCTCTCTCTCGAACAAATTTTTTTTTTTTTTTTTTTTTTTTTACTTATTTGAGAGTGACAGACAGAGAGAAAAAGAGGCAGAAAGAGAGAGAGAGAGAATGGATGTGCCAGGGCCACCAGCCACTGCAAACAAACTCCAGGTGCATGTGCCACCTTGTACATCTGGGTTATGTGGGTCCTGGGGAATCGAGCCTTGAACAGGGGTCCTTAGGCTTCACAGCCAAGTGCTTAACCACTAAGCAACCTCTCCAGCCCCACTAAAATATTTAAAAGGACATGAAGGGGGACTGTTTGGGAAGAGGAAGGAGACTCGTGGGAATAGGAATTAGGACCAAGCGAGGGCAATGGGAGAAGGTGAATATGATAAAATGCACTATATACATACATGAAAGTATCATAGTGAAGCCCATAATCGTGTACAATATGTCTAACATGGGGGCTGGAGAGATGGCTTACCAGTTAAGGTACTTGATGCAATGCCAAAAGACCCAGGGTCAATGCCCCAAGACCCATGTAAGCCAGACACACAAGGTGGCACATGTGTCTAGAGTTTGTTTGCAGTGGTTGGCATGCTCATTCTCTCTATCTGCCTCTTTCTCTCTTTCCTTCTTTCTCTCAAATAAGTAAATTATCATAAAATTATTAAAAAAGAATGTGTCTGGGCTGGAGAGATGGCTTAGCAGTTAAGTGCTTGCCTGTCAAGCCTAAGGACCAGTTCCAGGCTCGACTCCCCAGGACCCACATTAGCCAGGTGCACAAGGAGCGCATGCGTCTGGAGGTCCTTTGCATTGGTAGAGGCCCTGGCGTGCCCATTCTCTATCTATCTGCCTCTTTCTCTCTGTGTCTGTCGCTCTCAAATAAATAAATTTAAAAAACAAACAAACAAAAAAGAATGTGTCTAACAATGGGACTGAGGAACTAGCTCAGCAAGTAAAGTACTTTGCCTCTCAGCATGAGAACCTGAGTTCAATCTCCAGAACACATGTACAACTGCCAGATGTGTGATGGAGGGATGCTCAGTGGTTAAAAGTGCTTGCTTACAAAGTCTGATGGCCAGGTTCAATTCCCTAGGACTCATGTAAGCCAGGTACACAAAGGGAAACATGCATTTGCAATGGCAAGAGGCCCTGGGATGGCTATTCTCTTTCACTCTCTCTCTCTCCTCTTGTTTTCTCTGTGCTTACAAATAACTAAATAAGCCAGACATGAGCTGGAGAAGTTGCTTAGTGGTTAAGGAACTTGCCTGCAAAGCCTTAAGGACCCAGGTTCAATTCCCCAGATGTAAGCCAGATGGTACACACATCTGAAGTTTATTTGCAATGACTAGAGGCCCTAGTGTACCCATTTTCTCCCTCCCTCTGTCTCTCTCTCTCTCTTTCTCTCTCTCTCTCTCTCTCTCTCGCTCTGCAGTAAATATATAAATAAATAAAAATTGAAAAATAGGTTCTTAAGAGGCTGAAGCTGGAGAACCTAAGCCCAAGAGCATGAAGCCAGCTTGAACAATATAGAGGGATATCTACTCCATCAAGAGAGAGAGAGAAAGAGGAGGAGGAGGAGAAGGAGAAGAAAAGAAGAGAAAGATGAGAAGGAAGAAGAGGGAAGGATGGAGGGAAGACAGAAAGAAGAGAAGGAAGGAGAAAGAAGCTACAGGAGAAAGGGGATGTGAGGAAAGAAAAGAAAAAGAAACAAATCCAATTATCTGCATGCTTCACAGGCAGACTCATACCCATCTTAGACTCCACACCCTGAAAAGCTGCATGCTCAGCTCCATATCTCAGCAAATCCGTGACCCTCAAGCAGCACTCTCATACACTGCCTTCAACTATGATTTATCCTGTGCCTATATCCAGGGCTCTTCCCATTTTAATTTTAATGTCCCCTGGACATCCTCCATGGCTCTTGCACACTGACTGCCCTGTAGCCAGGCAATCAATCACTGTATTCTTGTTGAGAAACGATCTTTGGTCCCACACAGTTTCCCACAAGCATCACTGTCTGCCATGCCTCTTTCTTTATGCTTGACCTCCTTCACTATAACCCAGAAATGTAGCCCACCTTTTGTCTCTTACTCTGTGAGATCATTGATACAGTTACATGCTCAAATTGGAACCACACTCTAAGGAGATTCATGCAGACAGCAGAGGCCTTGAGGTTTGGCCATCTCTCCCTGCAAAACTAAACTCTGAACAAAGTAGACAGTCTGCTGCTAGGTAAGGTCTGGTGAGACCATTCTTACTGAGATTTTTGCTAGGTTGGGATTTTGCTGAGATAAGTCAGTTACCATGGCATCAAAATATATTCTGAGCATATATAGTTTGCAAGCAACATGACAGGAGGACAATATAAAGCACTACTAGGGACAGGAGAGGTGGCTTAGCGGTTAAGACACTTGCCTATAAAGACTAGGGACTGTGTTTGACTCAAAATAAGAAAATAAATATTTAAAGCACTATTAGTCAAGCACGTTGGAACATACCTGTTACCCCAGCAGGATCAACCACAAGTCCAAGGCCAGTCTGGACACCACAGTGGGTTCCAGGAGCCAGCTACAGCTACACAGTGAGGCCCTGTCTTAAAAAAGAAATAGGAAAAGGCCGGGCACAGTGGTGCACGCCTTTAATCCCAGCACTCAGGAGACAGAGGTAGGAAGATAACCATGAGTTTGAGGCCACCCTGAGACTACATAGTGAATTCCAGTTCAGCCTGAACTAGAGTGAGACCCTACCTCGAAAAACCAAACAAAAAAAAATTAAAAAGGAAGACTGAAGCAATGGCTTAATGGTTAAGGCACTTGCCTGCAAAGCCAAAGAACCCATGTAAGCAAGATGCACAAGGTGGCCCATGCGGCTGGAGTTCACTTGCAGTGACTAGAGGGCCTGGTGAGCCCATTTGCTCCCTCCCTCCCTCCCTCTCTCTTTCCCTCTATCTCAGAAATAAATAAATAAAAAGAAAATTACAAAAACAGGATGGAAGTGATGGATCAGTCAAGAAAGTGCTTGCTGTGTACTAGGACCTGAGTTGCGCCCATGTAAAAGCCACTCATGGCAGCATGCACTATGATCCCAACACTGAGAAGGCAGAGACAGGAGGATCCCTGAGGCTTGCTGGCCAGCTAGTCTAGCCAAATTAGTGAGCACTAGGATCAGTGAGATACCTTGCCTCAAAACATAAGGTGAGTGTTGGAGAAATGGCTTAGCAGTTAAGGCACTTGCCTGCAAAGCCAAAGAACCCAGGTTCGATTCCTCAGGACCCAGATTCAATTCCCCAGGACCCACATAAGCCAGATGCACAAAGTGGTACATGCATCTGGAGTTTGTTTGCAGTAGCTGGAGGTCCTGGCGCACCCATTCCCTCTCACTCTCTATGCCTCTTCCTCTCTCTCAAATAAATAAAATAAAAATATTTTTAAGAAAAGAAAAAATTAAGTATTAGAAGATAAAATTTTTAAAAAGGTGATGAGTGATTAAGAAAGATACCTGGTATTGATAATATGTATGCACAACTGCACACAAATGTACACCCTATATATGAACATGCATACACATGTATACCACATACACATATATATGCAAATATATATATATATATATATATATATATATATATATATATATATATATGAAATAAGTTACATTTTATTCGAAAGCCTTTGAGGTTTATAGTCTCTCTCTCTGGATTCTCAAGTACCTAACAGCTACATGTGACCACAGTCTACCACGTTGCCCAACACAGCCCTAAAGCAATGCCCAGCGAATTGCCAGCCAGGTCTTCACCTATGGTATATGGACCCCTGCAGGTTATTTGACTATACTTGTATCTCAGTGAAATTGGTTTCCTTTGCTAATGCCTGTGGGGAGGTAGTGTGCATGCATGTGGATGTGGACGTGGAGGCCACAGAATAATTTCCAGTATTCTTCCTCAGGAAACTATCTATGTTTTATTTATTTTTGTTTTGCTTTGTTTTGTTTTTGTTTTTTGAGGTAGGGTCTCACTCTAGCCCAGGCTGACCTGGAATTTACTGTGTAGTTTCAGGGTGGCCTTGAACTCACTGTGATTCTCCTACCTCTGCCTCCCAAGTGCTGGGATTAAAGGCATACACCACTACACCCAGCCTACAATCTATTTTTTGAAACAGGGTCTTTCATTGGTCTGGAGTCCACCAAGTAGACCAGACTGGCTGGTCAGCAAGCCCCAAGGACCCCCACCAATCTGTCTCTCTAGCACTAGGATTACAAGCACGTTCCACCATGCCCAGCATTTTTACATAGGCTTTTGGATCAAACTCAGGTCCTCATGTTTGTGAGGCAGATACTTTACCAAATGAGCTACCTTTTTAGCCCCTGGTTTCCTTTTTAAACTTCAAATTTTTTTTTTATAGATTTGAAAACATTTACTAAGGCATGGTGATACACCTTTAATCTAAGCACTCAAGAGGTAGAAGCAAGAATATCAGTTTAAAGTTAGCCTTACACCACAGCAAGTTTTAGGCCAGCCTGGGCTACATTCAACTCTATCTCAAAAAAGAAAAAAAAAAAAACATAAAACAAGGAGGCTGAGAAGATAGCTTAACAGAATTCTCCCCAGCTCCCACAAAAAGCCAGACACAAAATAGCACATGAGGGCTGGAGAGATGGCTTAGCGGTTAAGCGCTTGCCTGTGAAGCCTAAGGACCCTGGTTCAAGGCTCGGTTCCCCAGGTCCCACGTTAGCCAGATGCACAAGGGGGCGCACGCGTCTGGAGTTCGTTTGCAGTGGCTGGAAGCCCTGGCGCGCCCATTCTATCTCTCTCCCTCTATCTGTCTTTCTCCCTGTGTCTGTCGCTCTCAAATAAATAAATAATTTAAAAAAAAATAGCACATGAGTCTTTGATATATATTTCAGAGAAGACTCCCATAGGTTTCTCCATACCACCAAAGGAGTTCATAGATTCTCAAATACCCAAGAGAAAGTGTCCAATAAATGTTGATGATGCTAGGAAAACAAGAATATCTCACATAAAAATGTGGATGAGCATGTTTCAAACAACAAGAAAGGACAGCTGAAGAGATGGCTTAGCGGTTAGTGTGCAGTTAAGATGTTTGCGTTCAAAGCCTAATGGCCTGGAGTTGATTACCCAGTACCCATGTAAACCCAAATGCACAAAGGGGCACATGCATCTGGAGTTCATTTGTAATGGCTGGAGGCCCTGGCACACCCATTCTCTCTGTCCCTCTTCTCTATTATCTCTTCTTACAAATAAAGAAATAAATAATTTTAAAAATTATCCTTGCCATGATGATCTGTGTGTGACCTATCACAACACTTATCACATGAGAGAAAGATAGCTGAAAGAATTTGAGCATCTTTTTCACTGTGGCTTTTTCTTTTCTTTTGAGGTAGGGTCTCACTCTAGTCCAGGCTAACCTGGTTCACTATGTAGTCTCAAGGTGGCCTCAAATACACAGTGACCCTCCTACTTCTGCCTCTTGACTGCTGGGATTAAAGGTGTGTGTCACCATGTGTGGCTTCTTTTCTTTTTCTTTTTTAAAAAAGATTTTATTTATTTGCAAGGAGAGAGAGAAAAAAATGGGTGTGCCAGGACCTCAACCACTGCAAATAAACTCCAGATGCATACACCACTTTGTGTACTTGGCTTTATGTGAGCATTGGGGAAACGAACTTGGGTCATCAAGCATTGCAGGCAAGCACCTTAACCACTGAGCCATCTCTCCAGCCCCTTTTATCTTTTAAAATATTTATTTATTTGAGAGAGAGAGAGAGAGATAATAGGCATGCTAGGGCCTCTTGCCACCACAAAGGAATTCCAGACACATGTGCCATTCTGTGCATATGGCTTTATGTGGGTACTAGGGGACTGAACACAAGATGTTAGGCTTTGCAAGTAAGCACCTTTAGCAGCTGAGCCACCTCTCCAGCCCACTGTGGCATTTTTCAATTCATTTGATCAAACTTTTCCATTTTAGAGAGAGATGAAAGCTAACCAGCTAACTACAGATATTGCCATTTGTTTTAAATTCATGCCCCTCTTAGGAAGTGACACTATCAGGGGAGCTGGAGAGATGGTTTAGCAGTTAAGGTGTTTGCCTGCAAAGCCAAAGGACCTCAGTTTGATTCCCCAGAACCCACATAAGCCAGATGCACAAGGTGGCGTATGCATCTAGAGTTTGTTTGCAGTGCCTGGAGGCCCTGGCATGCCCATTCTCCTCTCTCTCCCTCCCTCTCTCTCTCTGTGGGTGTGTGTGTCTGCCTCTTTCCCTCTCCCTCTCTCTATCTCTCTGAAATAAATAGAAAATAAGATAAAATTTTTAAAGTGGCACATTCCACATTTACCAACAAATCAACAGAGACCAATCCAGGACTAAGGCAATTTTCAGCTAGGCCTGGTGATGATCCCAGCACTTGGGAGTTGGAAGCAGCAAAATCTGGAATTCAAAGTCATCTTCAGCCAGGCATAGTGGCACACACCTTTACTTCCAGCACTTGGGAGGTAGAGGCAGGAGGATATCCATGAGTTCAAGGTCACCCTGAGACTATTTATAGTGAATTCCAGGTCAGCCTGAGCTAGAGTGAGACCCTACCTTGAAACACCAAAAAAAAAAAAAAAAAATGTCATTTTCAGCTACATAGGGAATCCCAGGCCAGAGATGCCTTAACATAAATAAATAAATTTTTAAAAATGCCATGCATCATGGCACACACCTTTAATTCCAGCACAGGAGGCAGAGGTAGAAGGATCACTGTGAGTTCAAGGCCAGCCTGAGATTACATAATGAACTCCAGATCAGCCTGGGCTACAGTAAGACCCTACCTTGGAAAAGCAAAAACATAAAAATAAAAAAATCAAAGCCAGGCGTTGTGGCACATACCTTTAATCCCAGCACTCATGAGGCAGAGGTAGGAGGATCGTCATGAGTTTGAGGCCACCCTGAGACTACGTAATAAATTCCAGGTCAGCCTGAGCTACAGTGAAATCCTACCTTAAAAAAAAAAAAAAATCAGCAAATTACCAAACAAAAAGACTGAGTTTTGAATGTTGGCAAAAGGAAGATTATGCAGAAAATGGCCATCTTTGGCCTAGACAATCTTGAGAGAAAATAGATTCATCAATAAGAATATAAAAGAACAAATGACTATCAAGGTTTAGAGTGCAGAAACATGGTTATTTGAGGCAACCCATGATGGCCTGATTGGTTTTCATCAACCATTCACTACCCAGGAGCCAAGAAGCACTTCATGAATGACCACACAGATGATACTCAAACTGAAGGGGCAAAATTAGGAAATGGGAATGAAGCATTCCATTCTGTCTAGGGTGCTAACCTCATAGAAAGGCCTGGTGCCTCCTACCTTCCTTTCTTTTATCCATGCACTTATGCTGTCCTTTCTCTGGGCCACCTTTGTCTTCCAACTAAAATGTATGAAACAACCCTCTATTCTTCAGCCCTGGCAAGCTTGAAAATCAGTCATCACTCTCCCTGACCCCTCATCCCCTTAAAAGCCAGCATTAAGGCTGGGGATGTAGTTTAGTTGGTAGAATGCTTGCTTAGCATGCATGAAGGCCTGGGCTCCATCTCCAGTACTACCTAAAACCAGAAGCCCTGGATTTGATCTCCAGAACTTAATAAAACCAGGTCCAGCAATGCAGAAGTTTAAGACAAGCCTGTATTAAATGAGACCCTGTGACAAAAGCAAACAAACCTAAAGGTACAACTTAGTGGCAGAGCACTTGCTTAGTGTATGAGGCCTGGGGGTCTATCCTCAATCCACCTCCCACAAATAAAAAGTCAGGGTCAATGCAAGTATTGGCTATTTACATTAAACTAATTAATCATATAATCTATTCAGTTTGTTCTGGCTCCTGATAAATGATGTGATTTGGAAAAGAAAAGACACATATGCAGCTCAACAGAGACCCAGTAGGAAATGCATAAGGCCGTCCTTGCAAGTCCAGTGATGCAGGGACTGCGGTCCAAATCACCAGTGCCTGCTCTGTGCTGAGCTGAGCTGGGTGGAGAGAATGTGGATGGGAGCGGGGCGATTTCACCATGCCTCCCCAGCCGAGCCTTCTCAGCACCTCCACACAAGCCCTTCCCATCACTTGCTCCGTAGACAAATTGATTCTGTGCGCCCCACACGGATCCCTAAAACCTGCACTCCGCCATCCACCTCCAGATTCCCAAGACTCCTCGGCACAACCCTGCTAGTGCATGCGATTGTGCCAGCTGTCCATTTTTTCCAAAAAGAGTAAGTACTCATCGCACATGGAACAGCAACCCCTTGCAAAATTTCTTCCCTCTGGGTCTTCCCCAACACCCCCGCGACTGTTCCATTCACGTGCATCTCAGACCCCTTCTCCACCTTCTGTCAGGGTAAAGAGAGCTTCTTCCAAGGCAGCACAGTGGCTGGCGCACCACGGAAGGCAGGCTCATCCCACACAGGCCTCAATCACTCCGCTGCCCCTTTGCCAAATAGACCGGACACGAGTGGAAGCGGGTGCCCTGTAGGGCTGCAAGGAGTGACAGGCAAGGCCAGGAAGAAGAGTAGGTTGTGTAACACCCCTCGGCTGGCCCGCGGACTCCAGGGCTCCTGCACACACATCACTGCTTCGCCACCCTCATCCTTTCTCCCACGCTCTCGCTCACTCAGTAGTAAAACAATCGCTCCTCTAGCCCAGGCAACCTCGGCCAGCGGTCTTGACACCGCAAGAAGGTAGGGTCTAGAGACAGGCTACACACCCTGCAGAGGGGAACGAGCCGGATGCAGAATCAGGTTCTCAGGGACAAAGATGATGATTCCGGATCCTCTGAGAACAACCCGACCAGATAACGGTCTTGGAGTGATATACCAATCCCGGTCCACACTGCTCCCGCACGACCGAGCACCATTTCCTGGCTGCCCCGGACCCCCACACCACGCCGTGTACACACACACACACACACACACACACACACACACACACACACACGAACGGCCTGGCTAGGCGTGGGGATGCTCTGAGATGCTGCTAGTGATGCCCAGCATCTCACATCTCCAGGGTCTTAGCGCTGCCCTCCCTGAGACTGTGGGCGCGAAGGGCAAAGGCCTCGGGGCTCTTCCTTTCCAGTCTGGGGATGGGTGCTGCGGCGCCCCCAAACCGTCCTGCGGGACAATCCCCGGGGTCCCCGTGCCTCCTCGCCCTTCCCCTTCATACCCCACCCCCGTCCGGTCAAGATTAAGGCCGCAACAACCCCTCTCCCCGCCCCCGACGCTATGGCACCTGTGCAGGTCCTGGTGCAGGTAGGAGGATCCCGGGGCTCAGCCGGACACCCCCATTCACGGGCCGGCGGGCGGCCGTCCGCAGCGCAGCAGGGAGCGGAGCCCGGGAGCGGCCAGCCAGCCAGCGAGCTCCCCGCGCAGCTCCGGCGGTGCCCGGCTCCGCCCGCTCCTCGCCCCGCCTCCCCGTGCTCGCGCTCGGGCCCGGCACCCGCCGCACGGGCGCGCGCAGGGCCCGGACGTCATCCTCCCCTGAACACTCATAGCTTTCCTTGGAGCACGTGGGCCTGCCTTTATTAATATTTATGAATTACTGTTTCTCTCCTCTTTAATGCTGGCCCTTCTGCTTCCCACACGAATATTCAGAAGTTCCGAGATGGAAGCCTACGATCATTACAAATAAGAATACCTCAGACTTGACTCTGAAGGTTTGGGATAAAAATGGGGACGAAATGGAATAGATGGGCAGGCGGACGCTGACAGACACACTCAAAGAGCCTTTGGCATTTCTGGATTCCTCTTTTTACTCTACTGGGGATTGAAGTGGGCAAGCCAAGAGATGTTCCCTCTCCCCCTTCCTCCCCCCCCATGCCAAAGTGGTTCAGATCTCAAGGTCAAGTAGACAGGAACGCTTTGGTCACCTAAAGTAGCAAGATAAGAGCTGAAAGCCGCTGAGAAATCCGAGAGGTTATCAGGCTCGGGAGGACTTGAGATAATAGAGGAAAATTCAAGCGAGGGAAATAAGGAAGGCTCTAGGAGCATGTGAAAATGTATGCTTTATTCGTTGTGCTGTGCATAATCCTGTCCTTAGAGATGCTGTCAAGATGAAGTACAGTAATTCATGAATGCAGAGAAGATGGTGTAATAAAGGAAGGCACAAGCAAAGCGTGCCTTCCTGAAACCCCTCACACTTTCCTGTGATGGCAAAGTCTCTAGGCAGAAGCAAGGATGGCAGCTGAAAGCCGAGGGGGCCCTTCCTTTGCTCACTTAGGCCCTTTCTGCAAACCTTGCAATCCCGAAGAGGCGGTGAGGAAGGGAACCATCACCCCCAGTGAAGTAAGGAGGAGGAGTTGGCCATATTGCCCTTCTAGTGCTGTTTGTATTTTTCTTGTTAAAGAAAATAGAGGACTGGAGAGATGACTGAGCAGTTAAGGTGATAGCCTGCAAAGCCAAAGGACCGAGCTTCAATTCCTCAGGAACCACGTAAACCAGATACACAAGGTGACACATGCATCTGGAGTACATTTGCAGTGGCCAGAGACCCTGGCATGCCCTGTCTCTCCCCCTCTCCCTCTCCCCTTCCCCCCCCCTCCTGTCTCCCTCTTTCTCAAATAAATATTTTAAAATAGGATACCAATGTCTACTACAAGGTTATGGTTATGAAGATTAAATAATGTATTTCTAGAGTAAAGTGAGTGTTCAAAAAGTGAACTCTGTTGTGATTATTTTGTGAGGATATGAAAGAACCTGAGGCTGATGCTTGTGGTCTCGATAGCTGGGTGAGTGTGCTAAATGTGAGCCACAGTGTTCCTCCAGCAAATGTTTATTTTACTGTGGTAAATGTAAATAACATAGAATTTCCCACCTTAACAATTTAAATGTACAATTCAGTGAATAAGAACTTTCATATTTTTACACAACCATCACCATTTTCCATCTGCAGAATGGTTTCATCATCCAAACAGAAACTCAATTCTTTAAAACAGTAACTCCCTGTTACCCCTCCCTCCAGTTCCTGGTAACCACTATTCTACTTCCTTTCCTTTCTCTTATTTGTTGAGGGGATTTTTGTAGTTTATTTTTTATTAATTAGTTAATTTATTTATTTATTTGACAGAGAGAGAGAGAGAGGCAGGCAGATAGAGAAAGAAAGAGGTACTGAACTGAACTCCAGATGCATGTGACACTTTGTGCACCTAGCTTTATGGTCCTTGGGCTTTGCAGGCAAGTGCCTTAACTGCTGAGCCATCCACCTCTCCAACCCCAAGTTATTTGGTTTTGAGGTACTGTTGTGTGTGTTTTCATTTCGCTTTGTTTCGTTTGTTTTTGTTGTTTGAAATATGGTCTCATGTAGCTGAGAATGGGCCCCAAGGTTTGATCACCACCACCATAAGGGGCTGGGAAAAGAGAGGCATATTTTTCCTATAAAACAAATAGGTCAAGTTGGGCATGGTAACGCATGCCTTTAATCCCAGGTTAGCCTGAGCTAGAGTGAGACCCTACCCCCCCCCACACCAAAAAAAGAGATTGACATTTCCTTTAGTGTTAAAAACTCAAGTCCAGGGCTGGAGAGATGGCTTAGCGGTTAAGCGCTTGCCTGTGAAGCCTAAGGACCCCGGTTCAAGGCTTGGTTCCCCAGGTCCCACGTTAGCCAGATGCACAAGGGGGCGCACGCGTCTGGAGTGCGTTTGCAGTGGCTGGAAGCCCTGGCGCGCCCATTCTATCTCTCTCCCTCTATCTGTCTTTCTCCCTGTGTCTGTCGCTCTCAAATAAATAAATAAAAAATGAACAAAAAAAATTAAAAAAAAAAAAACTCAAGTCCAACACTCAGGAGGCTGAAGTAGGAGGATTGTTATGAGTTTGAGGCCAGCCTGGGCTAGAGTGAGTTCCAGATCAGCCTGTACTACAATGAGACCACACCTCAACAACAACAACAACAACAACAAAAAGATTACAGAACAAACTATAATAATAAAAAGCCTGGTTGCCTCATCTCTACTAAGCCTAAATACTATGCTCTGGCTAAGAGAAAATATATAATAAGAGAAAAATGTATACAATAAAAAGGGGGCAGCATTCTACTTACTACTCAACCTGCTGCCCCTTATAGTGTAGTCAATAAGCTTTTCTTTCTAAAAACTTGATCCCCCCCCCTTTTGCTATTTTTGGAGGTCAGCTCTTGCTCTAGCCCAGGGTGACCTGCCTCATATTCTTAGCCAACCTCCTACCTCAGCCTCTTGAGTGCTGGAATTGAAGGCATGTGCCACCAGCCTGGCTATGTTTTTCTCTTATTTTATTATTAATGTTTTAAAAAAAATTTAGTGAGAGTTCAAGAGCGAGACAAAGAAAAAGAGAAGTGGCATGCCAGGGCCTCAACCACTGCAATAGAATGCCAGACACTTGAGCCACCTAGTGGGCATGTACAACCTTGAGCTTGCCTCTCCTTTGTGCATCTGGCTTACATGGGACCTGGAGAGTCAAACATGAGTCCTTGGACTTTGCAGGCAAATGCCTCAACTGCTAAGCCATCTCTCCAGCCTTTATTTTATTTTTATTTTTTAATGAGAGAGAATTGGCACACCAGAGCCTCTAGCCACTGCAATCAAACTCCAGACTCATGTGTCACCTAGTGCACCTGTGTGACATTGTGCTTGCATCACCTTGTGCATCTGGCTTATGTGGGATCTGGAGAGTCATACATAGGTCCTTAGGCCTTGCAGTCAGGTGCCTTAACTGCTAAGCCATCTCTCCAGCCCTTTTCTCTTTATTTTTTTTTAAAGGTAAGGTCTCACTGTAGCCCAGGCTGACCTGGAACTCACTCTGTACTCTCAGGCTGGCTTTGAACACACATTGATCCTCCTATCCCTGTCTTCTGAGTACTGGAATTAAATGCCAAAATTTTTTTCTTTAAGGAAAGCTAGGTATGATGGCATGTCTGTAGTTGCAGAGACCTCTGTTAAAGAAAGAAGGATATCTAGAGACACCTGTCCATTTATTTATTTATTTATTTATTTAGTACAGCCATGGGGATTGAATCTGGTCTTTGTGCATGCCATGAAAACATGCTACCATGATCTATATCCTCACCTTTTTTTAAATTTAAATCTTTTTAAATTTATTTTTATTTAAGACAGAGATAAACAGAGAGAATGAAGGTTCCAGGGGCCTCTTGCCACTGCAAATGAACGCCAGATGCATGAGCCACCTTGTGCATCAGACTTACGTGGGACCTGGAGAATCGCACCTGGATCCTTAAGCTTTGCAGGAAAGTGCCTTAACTGCTAAGCCATCTCTCTAGCCCTCGCCATTTATTTTTTATTTTTATTTTTCCCCAGGTAGGGTCTCACTTTAGCTCAGGCTGACCTGGAACTCACTCTGTAGTCCCAGGCTGGCCTCAAACTCATGGTGATCTTCCTATTTCTGTTCCTAAATCCTGGAATTAAAGGCGTGCACCACCATGCCCATCTTACCTTTTATTTTGACTCTCACTAGTGGTGGCCAGACTAATCTTGGAGGAAGTGTGTCACTGGGGGTGGACCTTGACTACTTCTAACCAGATATTTGACAGGATGTGATTCTCTGTCATGCTTCCCCACCATGATGAAACTTCCCCTTGAAACTGTAAGCCTGAAATAAACCCTTTCTTTCCATAAACTGCTTCTGATGAGATGTTTTGTCTCTGCAATGAGAAGGTGGCTGTAACAGCACCCTTAATCTCTTGTGTTGATTTTATTCCCTGATTAGTTACCACAAGGGAAATGTAATATTCCCAATTCAAAATCTTTTCTTAGCCACCTCATCAGCAAATAATTACTCCCTACCACAAAACACAGGCACCAAGAACAAGACTGTATTACTTTCATAAAGAATAAGCAATTGATGCTGGGAAGAGTTAAAGGCACTTGCTTGCAAAACCTGCTGGCCTGACTTCCATTCCCAAGCCTCCCACATACACTAGAAACAAAAAGTGGTGCAAGCATCTGGCATTCATTTGTAGTGGCCAAGAGGCCCTGGCATGCCCCCCCCATAAATAAATTAATTAATTAAATAAATTTTAAAAGAAGAATAGGCAATAGCATAAAATCTGTCAACAAATCAGCCACAAAGAATAATGAAAACTCTTAGAATAGTCATCTGATAAAAACACAAACTAGTCAGGTGTGGTAGAGAATGCCTGTATTCTCAGCCCCTGGGAGGTAGAGGGCAGAGGACCTGAACTTCAAGTTGATCCTCATCTGTTACACAGTGAAGAAATTATTCCTCACTTGGACTATGTAAAAAACAACAAATACACAAACAAAACCCATAAAGATGACACATATATTAAAAGATTGAAGGTAGCCGGGCGTGGTGGTATACGCCTTTAATCCCAGCACTCGTACCTCTGTAGGAGGATTGCCATGAGTTTGAGGTCGCCCTGAGACTACACAGGTCAGCCTGGGCTAGAGTGAGACCCTACCTTGAAAAACCAAAAATAAATAAATAAAAATAAAAATAAAAGATTGAAGGTGGCTGTGGTGGGACATGCCTTTAATACTAGCACTCCAGAGGCAGAGGTAGGATGCCAGCCTGGGACTACTGAGTTCCAGACACGCCTGAGATAGAGTGAAACCCTACCTGGGGGGGGGGGGTGGAGATTGAGGGCTGGAGAGATGGCTTAGCAGTTAAGGTGCTTGCCTGCAAAGTCAAAAGACCAAGGTTCAATTCCCTAGAACCCACATAAGCCAGATGCACAAGGTGGCACATGCGTCTATGTGTCTGGAGTGTGTGGCAGCTGGAGGCCCTGGTATGACAATTCTCTCACTTCACCCCTTCTCTCTCTCTGAAATTATAAATAAAATATTTTTTAAAAGATTGATATATGGGGAGGGAATTACCATGGGATATATTTTATAATCATGGAAAATGTTAATAAAAATTTAAAAAAAAAAAGAATAAAGGAAAAAAAAAGATTGATATATGAGTCCCCCAAGAGACTGGCAATTCCCATAAGTGCAAATGCTATGACTATGATTTTATTTTTCTTTTTTCTTTTTATTCTTTCTTTTTTTGAGGAAGAATCTCTCTATGTAGCTCAGACTGGCATGAATTAACAGTAATCTTCCTGCCTCAGCCACCTGAGTGCTGGAATTACCATTGTGTGCCTCCACACATGTGATGACAGTGAGTTTGAGATGATAGTTAAGTAGTAGAGTACTTATGTAGCATGCATAGGGTCCTGGGTTCAAACCCTGGTACCATAAGAAGTAGGAGGCATTGGATAGTTCAAGAAGGAAGAAGCACGAATTTTAACAGGAGGTGAGGAATGAGCTGGGAATGGGGGTTTAGGACTGTCATCCCAGCACTCAGGAGGCTGGGAGGCAGGAGAACTACCAGGAGTTTATGGCTAGCCTGGGTTATGTAGTGAGTTTTGGGTTAACCTGGGTTAAGAGTGAGACCCTGTCTCAAACAAAAGAAAAAAAAATTTTTTTTAAAAAGGGCTGAAGCTGGGGATGGTGGTGCACACCTTCAATCCCAGCACTTGGGAGGCAGAGGTAGGAGGATCATCTTGAGTTCACAGCCACCCTTGGACTACACAGTGAATTCCAGGTCAGCCTGGGCTAGCATGAAATCCTACCTCAAAGAAAAGTGGGGGAAGCTGGAGAGATAGCTTAGTAGTTAAGGTACTTGCCTGCAAAGCTTAAAGACTTAGGTTCAATTCCCCAGTACCTTCATAAGCCAGATGCACAAGGTGGCACATTCATCTAGAGTTGGTTTACAGTGGCTGGAGGCCCTGGTGTGCCCATTCTTCCTCTCTCTCTCTCTCTCTCTCTCTCTCTCTCTCTCTCTCTTTCTCTCTGTCTTTCTCTCTCTCTCTCTAATAAATAAAATATTTTTTTTAAAAAGAAAAATGAGGCTGGGTATGGTGGCACACGACTTTAACCCCAGCACTCGGGAGGCAGAAGTGGGAGGATTGCTGCGAGTTCGAGGATACCCTGAGAAGACAGAGTGAATTCCAGGTCAGCCTGGGCTAGAGTGAGACCCTACCTCAGAAAAAAAAAAAGAAAGAAAGAAAGAAAGAAAGAAAGAAAGAAAGAAAGAAAGAAAGAAAGAAAGAGAGAGATGAAGCCCCTAGTGTACAGGAAATGTTTAAATCTATAATGTCCAGAAAAAGATTCTCTGTGGCTATTGAATGACTTACTACAGATAAGTATGTTCCTTGGATGAAAAATAAGGGACTAGAGAGCCTAGACAAGTGTCACAGAGGCAAGAGATGCTAACTTTCAGGTTGCATTCTGGTTCTTCTTTAGTCCCTCAGCTTAGGCAGAGACTGAATCCCACTTCTCTCAGGTTCAGAATAATCTCTATTTATGCTACCTCCAACATGCCTAGGTATCAGAAAAGTGATGACTTAGAAATGAACTTGATGATCAGGGTACATTGTGTATATATTTAGGGGTTGTCAATAAAAAATTTTGTAGGGATAGAGAACTGGTTTAGCAGTTAAAGAGCTTGCCTGTGAAGCTTAAGGACCCATGTTCAACTCTCCAGATCCCAAATGCACACAGGTGAGGCAAGCACAAGGTCACACATGCCCACTAAGTGGCACAAGCATCTGGAACTTTATTTCAGTGGCTGAGGCCCTGGTGCACCAATTCTCTCTCTCCTTCTCTCAGGTGTGCTCTCTCTAAAATGAGAAAAGGAAATGAACTTGAGGATATGAAAGTGGAAAGAACAGTGCCATTTCATTGCACCCATCCAGCTAAATAAAAATCATCTCACCGCCAGCAACCCCCTCAGAGTCCATGGAAATGCTGCCCGGGGCCACAGCTGACCCCTTTAAGGCCTCAATTCTGAGTCATGACAATGTTCAACTGTGAAAATGATGAGAAAAGAACTCACATTGGCCCCCAAGTCTCATTTTCAGCAGTTAGTATTACCCACAAAGCATTTCAGCCAGCATTTAAACAGGCCAATCTCCTGTGTGTCACATCTTGCAAGGTGAGTGCTTAGCAATGTTGAACCTGAGCCCCGAAGCAAAGGTACTCTGAGTAGGTGAAGCATAGGTTGCTCTGACAAAGTTTCTTGTCCAGACTCTCCTATTAGTCTCAATCATGCACTTTCTTGCAAAATCTAGTTTTAGCAAAAGTCCTGTTAATAGTAACCTATGTTCAATACATGATTATCCTTGAAATCTAATCAAGTTTGATTCTCCACCACACCTTTGGTTTGTCTGTCTTTGACAAGAATCCTAGTAGTTCAGGTTAGCCAGACTCCTTCTCACCTGTTTCTGTTTTTGTTTTTTTTTTTTTTTTAGTTTGTAAGTGACTTTTAAAAAAATGTTTTAAACTTATTGCCAAGAGGGAGAAATAGAAGAGAGAAAGGGAGAGGGAGGGAGAGGATGGGTATGCCAGAGCCTCCAGCTCCTGCAAATGAACTTAAGATGTATGCACAACTGTGCATTTGGCCTTACATGGGTACTGGGGAATCATACCTGGATCCTTAGGCTTTGCAGGTGAGTGCCTTAACTGCTGAGCCATCTCTTCAGCCCTATTTTTTTTTAAGCAGGGTCTCATGTAGCCCTAAACTTGCTATATAGCCAATGACTTTAAACTCCTGATGCTCCTGCCTCCACATCCCAGATGCTGGCATTGCAGGCTATGCCACCACACCCAGCTCTCACCTTCTTTTTCCTAGTAATATCGGATCCTCTGACTCCCACCCTGCTCCTCAGCTATAAATTCCCACATGTTGTTTGGAAGACTGACCCATTATCTTGCCCCTACTGCAAAAATCCCACTGTAGTTATCCCTGTATCTATTATAATGGTTCAATATGAAGTCCACCTTTAACAAATATCATTGAATAAATTTTTCTTTAACAATTCCCTTTAAAATATTGAAAGAATCCAGGCACGGTGGTACATACCTTTAAACCCAGCACTCAGGAGGCAAAGGTAGGAGGACCGCTGTAAGTTTGAGGCCAGCTTGGAATTACAGAGGGTGTTCCAAGTCAGCCTGGACTATACTGAAAGAAAAGAGCATGCATACAAATAATACTTTACAAAATACTTGATGTAGCATGACATCACAAGTGGGTTTTGAAGAGTTAGGAGAGGAAAAATTCACCATTGGCTACTGATTGGTTGTCTGAGCTGTGAGAGAACCCAACTGCTACAGAACTGCTGTCTTAGAAACTAAAAACTCACAAAGCAGCTGGGCACTGAATGAATAGAAATCCAGAAGCTTTAGGAGGCTTGGCACTTTAAGATCCCTCAATCTGCATATCAAACAGATCCAGATTGTTTCAAGGGTAAGAAAGTGCTCATTGTTTGTGGGAAAAGAATAAAATGCAAAACATAATGAATCAAAGAAGGCTCACTAATCACCTGTTAGAAGAGAATATGCCCCATCCTGCAAATAGTAACTTTCTCTAGAGCCAAAAGAAAGGAATAGAAATTACCCTTAGGGCTGGAGAGATGGCTTAGTGGTTAAGATGCTTGTCTGTTAGGCCTAAGGACCCACGTTCAACTCTCCAGGTCCCATATAAACCAAATATACAAGGTGACACAAGCACACAAGGTCACACATGTGCACAAGATGGTACATGCATCTGGAGTCCAATTACAGCGGCTGGAGACCCTGGTGTGCCAATTCTCTCTCACACACACATAAAAAAAGAAATTACCCTTAAATTCTTCTGTTTACTTTGTGTAGAAAAACAAATTTTGATCCATATAAAGTAAACTAGCACTTTACTACTTACAAGACTTGCAAAAATTCCCAGTTTACAACCCCATATGTGAAGCTGGCGAGATGGCTCAACAGTTAAGGAATTTGCCTGCAAAGCCTAACAACCTGGGTTTGATTGCCCAATACTCACAGAAAGCCAAATGCACAAAGTGGCACATGCATCTGGAGGTCATTTGCAGCCACTAGAGGCTCTGATGTGCCTAGTCTCTCTGTCTCTCTCTGCTTGCAAATAAATAAAAATATTTTTTAAAAATCCCTCAGTAAACTGGGCATGCTGGCGTGTGCCCTTAATCCCAGCACTCGGACTGAGATTAAAGTAGGAGGTAGGAGGACTGCCATGAGTTCAAGGCCACAGTGAGACTATATAGTGAATTCCAGGTCAGCCTGGGCTAGAACGAAACCCTACCTCAAAAAAACAAAAAAAAAAAAAAAAAAGGAGAAAAGAGAAAAACTCACATGTGTATATATGTATATTAATTGTCAATTAAAAAAAGGGGGAGCTGAAAAAATTGCCCAGTGGTTAAAAGTGCTTGCCTGGAAAGCCTGCTGGTCAAGGTTCAATTTCCCAATGCCCATGTAAAGCCAGATGCACAAAGTGGCACTTGTCATGCAAGTATGAGGACCTGAGTTTAATCCCCCAAACCCATGTTTAAAAACAATAACAAGCTGGTTATGGCAGCGCACACCTTTAATCCCAGCACTTGGGAGGCAGAGGTAGGAGGATCACCATGAGTTCAAGGCCACCTTGAGACACATAGTGAATTCCAGGTCAGCCTGGGCTAGAGCAAGACCTAACCTCAAAAATAAATAAATAAATAAATAAATATAAATAAAAATAAATAAATAAAGTAAAATTTTTTTAAAATATAGGGCTAGAGAAATGGCTTAGCAGTTAAGATGTTTGTGTGTCAAGCCAAAGGACCCAGGTTCAATATCCCAAGCCCCACATAAGTGAGATATACAAGGTAGCACTTGTGTCTAGAGTTTGTTTGCAGCTGCTGGAAGCCCAGGTGTTCCCATTCTCTTTATCTGCCTCTGTCTCTCTCTCTCAAACAAATAAAATAAAAAGTTTACAAAAAAATAAAAATAAAAGCCGGGCGTGGTGGTGCACACCTTTAATCCCAGCACGCAGAGGCAGAGGTAGTAGGATTGCCATGAGTTCGAGGCCACCCTGAGACTACATAGTGAATTCCAGGTCAGCCTGAGCTAGAATGAGACCCTACCTCGAAAAACAAAAACAAAAACAAAACAACCTTAAATAATAAATAAATAAATAAAAACAACAAGAGAAAAAGCTAGGCATTGGTAATGTACTTGTGTAATACCAGCACCAAAGAGCTGTAGGCAGTTGGGTCCCTGGGACTCACTGGCCAGCCAGTCTAGCACATTTGGTGAGCTCCAGGCTAATAAGAGAGACCCTGTTTTGGAAAAAAGAGAAAATGAAAGGCATTCCTGAGAAACAGACACCTGAGGTTGTCCTGCACATGCACATGTATGCACACACACACACACACACACACACACACACACACACACACATGAATGCACACATGTATGCACCCAAAGAAAAGGAAATGAAAATCAAAGTATGGCACTTTGGCATGCTGAGTACATTGGACTGAAGAATATTAGAAGATCCTCACAACAAAATCTCTTTCTGGCCTTCTACTCCCCTTTCTTTTTCCCTTTCTCCCACAAGGCAGGTAACTTCTTTCTCCAAAGCCATTTTACACCTATAATCCCAGCACCTGGGGAGGTGGAGGTAGGAGGATCATTATGAGTTCAACGAAATATAGAGTGAGGTCCTCTTCAGCCTGGGTTACAGCAAGACCCTGCCTCAAAACAAACAAACAAAAAAGACCTACAAAAAATTACTCTAAGCTTCCCCATGCCTTCTTGTTCAAGGCCACCCTGAGACTACATAGTGAATTCCAGGTCAGCCTAGACTAGAGTGAGACCCTACCTCAAAAAACTAAACAACAAAAAAAATTCTCTAGGGCTAGGGGTATAGCTCAGAAGGACTGGGGAGATGACTCAGTGTGTATAGTGCTTGCTGCACAAGTGTGAGTGACCGAGTCCAGCACCCATGTAAAATGTGGGGTGTGGCAGTGATACCCTGTAATCTCAGAGGTGCGAAGGCAGAAACAAAAGAATCATAAGGGCTTTCTGGCTAGCTTGTCTAGCCCAACTGGGGGAGCTCTGGGTTCAGTGAGAGACCCTGTCCTAAAAGGTAAGGTGGAGGGTGATTGAAGAAGACATCTGACAGTGACCTCTATCCACACATATGTACACACACACTTGTACCCGCACATGGGCCCACTCACTCATGCACACCACACACACTCACAATTAGACCCTCCTTTAAATCCTTTAAAACAATTCTCTTGTCTGATAGCTAAAAAGCCAAGAATAAGAAGAATAAGAAGACTGTTTCTCTCTCCCTCTCCCTCTCCCTCTCCCTCTCTCTCTCTCTCTCTTTTTCTGATGTAGGGACTTGCTCTAGCCCAGGCTGCAGGCTGACCTGGAATTCACTTTGTAGTCTCAGGGTGGCCACGAACTCACAGCAATCCTCCTACCTCTGCCTCCCAAGTGCTGAGATTAAAGATGTATGCCACCATGCCTGGCCTAAGACTGTCTCTTGAGACACCTGTGCCCACTCTAGGGAATGTCCTCTTACATGCCTCTTCTCTCTCAGTATGCATGCATTACTCTACATGAAAACCTTTTCTTGGGCCAGGCATGGTGGCACATACCTTTAATCCCAGCACTCGGGAGGCAGAAGCAGGAGGATCGCTGTGAGTTCAAGGCCAGCCTGGCCTAGAGTGAGACCCTACCTCAAAAACCAAACAATTAAATAAAACACCTTTTCTAATCATGGACATTATTAATAAAAAGAAATAATTTAAAAAAGCAAAAATGAGCAGGGCATGGTGGCGCACACCTTTAATCCCAGCATTTGGGAGGCAGAGGTAGGATTGTCGTGAGTTCAAGGCTTCCCTGAGACTACATAGTGAATTCCAGGTCAGCCTGAGCTAGAGTGAGACCCTACCTCGAACCGCCCCACCACCACCAAAAAAAACCCCACCTTTTCTTAGAGCTGGGTAGGTTGCTCACACCTGTAATTCCAGTGTTTGGGAGGTTGTAGGCAGGACTATCACCTCCTCACTATGAATTCAAAACCAGCCTGGGCTACATGAGACCATGTTTCAAAACAACCGAAGAAAAACAAAACAAAATATTAGCTTTAGAATCTAGGCTGATGCAGATAATCCCAGCACTTGGGAGGCTGAGAAAAGATTGCTTCAAGTTCCAGGCCATCCTAGAGTACAAGAGACTCTGTCTCAAAACAAAACAACGAAAGGATACTAGATGGACTGAATGATAGAGCACTTGCCTGGCGCGTACAAGGACCGAGTTTCACTGTCCAGTACCAACACCATCCAACAGCAAAATCCCAGAAGGTTGTGATTCCTCCTGCCACTAGGGCTCCTCCTTGGTGCAGCCTGTTTAGGCAGTCTCTGAAGCAGTGTTGGTGTTTCCTTGGCTACAGCTTAGCTGCTCAACTCAACTCTCTCTTTCTGTCTGATACTCTTTTTTGTTTTGTTTTGCTTTTTTGTTTTCTGGCCCAAGACATGCCACTGCTGCTGAAGACAGGTCTCCCCTATAGAGCTCCATAGCTCATACCTGGTCAGATGGAGCAACTGTGGCTGAAAGGACTGATTCACCAATATCCTAAGCCACTCTGGTCTGCAAGAAAGACCCTTCAGATCCTATGAGGTGAACTGACTTTGGGATGACACTCACAGGAGCAAACCTCATCAAGCAGCACACGGGATTCAAAACACATGAATGGCTGCCTCTACGCATGGTGTGCTTCAGTCCCTCCAGACCCTTAAAGATGACTTTCTCATCAGCCTGAAGTGCTTGCTCACACCTGTATTCCCAGCACTCAGAAGGCTGAGACAGAAGGATCATCGAATGTTTAAAGCTAGCTTGGGCTATACACAGTGAGCTCAAGAGTGACATCCTGCCTCACCCCCACCTCCCAAATAAACAAAACATTTCCTCTCTTGAGAAGCCCAAGCCCATACTAAAGGCAAGCCCTACTGTCTTCTTTTTTTTTTTTTTTTTTTTTTGGTTTTTCCAGGTAGGGTTTTACTCTAGCCCAAGCTGACCTGGAATTCACTATGTAGTCTCAGGTGGCCTTGAACTCACAGCAATCCTCCTACCTCTGCCTCCCAAGGGCTGGGATTAAAGGTGTGAACCACCACACCCGACCCTACTATCTTCTTACATGTCTCTCTTCCCTCTCCCTTAATGTCCATGCTTAAATTTGTGTTTAAAAGCCTATCTTTTTTCTTTTACTTTTTAAAAAAATTTTATTTATTTATTTGAAAGAGAGGGAGACAAGGAAGCAGATAAAGAGAGAGCAAGAGTGGGTGCACCAGGGCCTCTGGTCACTGCAAATGAGCTCCAGATGTATGTGCCACCTTGTGCATATAGTTTACATGGGAACTGGGGAATCAAACCTGAGTCCTTAGGTTTCACAGGCAAGTGCCTTAACTGCTGCCATGACTCTAGCCATCTTTTACTTAAAAAAAAAAAAAAAAAAGACAGGGTCTTGCTATATAGCCATGGTTGACCTTGGACTTGTAGAATCTTCCTGTCTCTGCCTCTTGAATGCTGGAGTTATAGGTGTGAGCCCATCTCACTTAAAATTTGAATTACTCGGGTATGGTGGTGTGCACCTTTGACCTCAGTACTCAGGAGGTAGAGGTATGAGGATCACTGTGACTTTAAGGCCAGCCTGGGACTACAGAGTAAGTATCAGGTCAGCCTGGGCTAGAGTGAGACCCGACCTCAAAAGAATTAAATTAAATAAGTTGATTATGGTTTTCTATTGTTCACTGATGTTATTTATAGAAGAATCTTCTTTGACCCTGATGATGAGAGGAAAAGGATATCACACCTTTCTGCCCCTATATATGTCAAAATACTACACAGGAGAGTTATTCTGTAAACTTAATCATTGATTATCTAAATTTCAAATAGAATTAGATATCCTATATCCCTGTATTTTATGTGGCAACCCTATATCTACCCTTACTTTGGTCAATGTTGCAGTCAGGTTCACATTGCTGGCAGAAAACACCTGACCAGCTTATGGAAAAAAGATTAATTCCAGACTGTAGGGGAAACTCCATGATAGCAGGGGGAAACAATGACATGAGCAGAGGATGGACATCACCTTCTGGCCAAGATCAGACGGATAACAGCAACAGGGGAGTGTGCCAAACACTGGCAAGAAGAAGCTGGCTATAATATCCATCAGCCTGCTCCCAACAATACACTGCCTTCAGGAGGTGTTAATTCCCAAATTGCCATCAGCTGGGAACCTAGGCTTCAGAACACCTAAGTTTATGGTGGACAACTGAATCAAACCACCACAGTCAATATGTGCAATTCCTAAATGGTTTATGTGTATGTGGGTGTGAAAATTAAGTTGTATTCGTTTTTTTGAAGTAGGGTCTCACTCTAGCCCAGGCTGACCTGGAACTCACTCTGTAGACCCAGGCTGACCTTAAACTTCTGGCAATACTGCTACCTCTGTCTACTGAGTGCTGAGATTAAAGGTGTGCACCACCATGCCAGGGTGTTTTTTTAAAAATATTTTTATTTATTTATTTGCAAGCAGAAAGACAGAGAGGAGAAAAACAGAGAATGGGCATGCCAGGGCCTCTAGCAACTGAGAACTTCAGATGTATGTGCCCCATTGCGCATCTGGCTTTACGTAGTACTGGGGAGTTGAATTCAGATCATTAGGCTATGCAGGCAAGCTCATTAACTACTCAGCCTCAGCCATCACCCCAGCCCTGTATTCTTTTTAATATAGCTTACCAATAAAAAATTAGTTAAGGGGCTGGCAAAATGGCTTAGCAGTTAAGGCATTTGCCTGCAAAGCCTAAGGACCCCGGTTCAATTCCCCAGGACCCACATAAGCCAGATATGCAAGGGGGTGCACACGTTTGTAGTTCATTTGCAGTGACTAAAGGCCCTGGCATGCCCATTCACTCTTTCTCTCTATCTGCCTCTCTCTCTTTCAAATAAATAAATAAATAAATTTTTTAAAAAGTTAGTTAAATTTCTTTAATTTTTTTTAACATTTATTTATTTGAGACAGGGAGAGAGAGAGAGAATGGGTATGCCAGGGCCTCTAGCCACAAGACGCATGTACTACCATGTGTATCTGGCTTACTTGGGACCTAAAGAATTGAATCTAGGTCCTTTGGCTTTGCAGGCAAATGACTTAACTGCTAAGCCATCTCTCCAGCCCAAATTTCTTTAACATTTTAATATTCTTATAATGAATATATTTTATTATCTAAAATATTATAATTAATATTTTAATTGTTCTTGAATAATAAGTATGATCTAGGAAAGGGAAGTGGAGACCAAGAATATCCCTCTCACACAGAGAAAGAGCAAGCTAAGAGTAGTAAGGGACCAAAAGGGTCAAGGGCCAAGAGGCTTACAAACTTGTTTTAAGACTATCTATATGAGCCGGGCATGGTGGCACATACCTTTAATCCCAGCACTCGGGAGGCAGAGGTAGGAGGATCACCGTGAGTTTGAGGCCACCCTGAGACTACTTAGTGAGTTCCAGGTCAGCCTAGGCCAGAGTGAGACCCTACCTCTAAAAAAAAAAGACTATATAAATCAAATATCCAATCAGAATGAGTCTCCTCGTTAGATTCAGGTGTGTAAGACAGAGGCCTGATTGGTTGTTCCTTTCAAAAGGCTGACTGAGGAAGGGCCAGCGCATAAGTGTGCTAAACCCAGGAAAAGTTGAGAAACAAGAAGCTATGCTGGAGTTGATGCTTGGAGGTGCCAATCAGATTCCAGTTCTAGTCCTGCCAAGACAGGCAAGGTGGCATCCATGTTTCTGTGGGCCAGTACCTAGCCAACTACCTACCAGAAAAAAAAAAAAAAGGCCATCTTGTTCCTAATCTGTATCAATATATCATAAAAGGAAACTTGATCAAGTACATGCACACAAACCTAGTACCCAAATATTCTTGTCAGCTTTATATAGAACAGCAACAGAAATAAAGCAGGGGGGGAGGGGTGAGGAGATGGCTCAGTGGTTAAAAATGTTTGCAAGCCAGGTGTGGTGCATGCCTTTAATCCTAGCACTTGGGGGGCAGAGGTAGGAGGATTGCTGAGAGTTGGAGGCCACCCTGAGACCACATAATGAATTCCAGGTCAGCCTGAGCTAGAGTGAGACCCTACCCGGAAAAAAAAAAAAAAGTTTGCAAAGCCTGCTCTCTCTCTCTCCCTCTCTCTCCCTCCCAGCTGTATCTATCCCTTGCAGATAAATAAAAATAAATTTTTTTAAGATGGTAACAGCTCAAATGTCCACTGGGAAATGACTGGATTAACAAAGTGCAGTGAATTATATTATGTATTACCTGTAATCCCAGCACTTGGAAGGCAGGGCAAGACTACTTAGGGAGACTCTCAATGCACTACAAAAACTGTCATCTTTATATCCTTCTGGTGGGTTCTTGGTCCTTTAGTTTGGTTTTATTATATTTCTAGCCATTCCTGACTTTACTGCAAAGATTTATTTCTTGCTTTAAGTACTGCTTGAACATTTCCTCATCCCTAGACAACTGGGTTTTTGTTTGCTTGCTTGTATTTTGGGGTTTTTTTTCAAGGTAAGGTCTCACTCTAGCCCAGGCTGCCCTGCAATTTACTAAGAAGTCTCAACGTGGCCTTGAACTCATGGCGATCCTCCTACCTCTGCCTCCTGAGTGCTGGGATTATAGACTTACACCACCACACCCTGCTCCCTAGACATCTTTAATAAAGGTTGCTTTTATTTGGCAATGAAGGCTGGGGCATAAGGCAGTAGTGGTAGAGCACTTACCTAGCATGCAATGCATGAGGCTCTGGGCTCCATCTATAGCACGTCCAAAGAAAAGGGACATCATGAAAGGAGAGGGCTAGGGAGATGGCTCCGTGGTTAGAGTCATGAGAGAAGGGATCTAAGAATGACTATAGCACTCATTACCAAGGTGCTTGGGCTCACAGAACCTCCCAAATGCTTTGGTTTGCATTTTGCCTGTGATCCAAACTTAGCAGAGAATTTGTTCTTGTGTTGTGAAATCTTTCATTAAGTCTACTAAAACCTACTCTATTTCTTGTTCTGAGGAGCAACACTTTGGAAAGTAGGAAAGATAGGGCTGGAGAGATGGCTTAGTGGTTAAGGCGCTTGCCTGTGAAGCCTAAGGACCCAGGTTCGATTCCCCAGTGTCCATGTAAGCCAGATACACAGGGTGGTGCCTCTGTCTGGAGTTCTTGTACAGTGGCTGCAGGCCCTGGTGTGCCCACTCTATCTGCCTCTCTCTGTCTCCCCCCTTTCAAACAAGTAAATAAATATTTTTAAAAGAAAGAAAGGAGGAAACATCAATAGGTCTAGGACTCCATACCCACGTTGGCTTAAAGCCCTGTTCCATGCCCTCCTGTACAGAGGACAGAGGTTGAAATCATGCAGCGCTTCTCATTGGTACCAATCACAGAGCTAAAAGACCAGCTGGCCATTTTCCCTCACTCTTTTCTCTCCTCCACAGGCTGGAAAGCTCTGCCCCTCCCCTCTTTCTCAGGACTACAGTGCTTCCCACTGCTTTTCTCCCCTCCACCCTCCTGGCTGCCTTTTGCGGGGCTGCCAGGTTGCCATGCCAATAAGGTTCCCATGGTTACTAGGAATTGCTGCTGCATTCCCATAGGCAGCTTCCATGTACCCACAGTGAAGGGAGACCATTGCTGCCCCCAGGGCCAAATAAATAAGTTTTAAAAAAGGGGACAGAAGGGTCTCAGCCTAGGAGCTGTTGGAGGAAGAATCTCTCTTAGCTCTGAGGTCTTCAGAATGGACCTTAGACCAAATCCTATCTCCACTCATTTTGTCTTTTCACTCAAGCTAGGGAGAGAGGCGCCTGGCACTGGTTCAAGTCTATTGTTTTGCTTAGTATGGGGTCCAAATAGATACCACATTGTGCGGATCATGTTAATATGTAAATAAGGAATACATCTGTGCTCTCTGTCTAGCAAGGAAATGGACAAAATGCAAAACATGTCCTGCTCTGTCCCCAGGTGGAATCTTGTCAGATAATAGATTTCTCCATGTGGTGCTCTTGGTGCTTCCTCCTTGCACTGACTAGCTTAGGCCATCCTAGTTTTGTTTTTCCAAACGAAATTTGTTTTCCTAACATATAAATAATTTAATATAAAATTAACAATGAAAATGGGAAAAACATCCACAATGCCAAAATCAAAATATTTATTTATTCTTTTTTTTTAATATTTTTTGTTCATTTTTTATTTATTTATTTGAGAGCTACAGACACAGAGAGAAAGACAGATAGAGGGAGAGAGAGAGAATGTGCGTGCCAGGGCTTCCAGCCTCTGCAAACGAACTCCAGACGCGTGCACCCCCTTGTGCATCTGGCTAACGTGGGACCTGGGGAACCGAGCTTCGAACCAGGGTCCTTAAGCTTCACAGGCAAGCGCTTAACTGCTAAGCCATCTCTCCAGCCCAAAATATTTATTTATTCTTTTAAAAATATATAGCTACAAGGTCGGGTGTGGTGGCGCATGCCTTTAATCCCAGCACTTGGGAGGTAGAGGTAGGAGAATCTCCATGAGTTCAAGGCCACCCTGAGACTACATAGTGAATTCCAGGTCAGCCTGAGGTAGAGTGAGACTCTACCTCAAAAAAAATTATATATATATATATACATACATACATACACATATATATGTATATATCTACAAACAAACACCAAAATAAAGAAAATAAAAATACATTGAGCTGGAGAGATGGCTTAGCAGTTAAGATACTTGCCTGCAAAGCCTAAGGTCATAGGTTCAATTCCCCAGGATCCACGTAAGCCAAATGCACAAGGTGGCACATATGTCTGGAGTTTATATGTAGTAACTAGAGGCCCTGGTGCATCATTCTCTCTCTCTCTCTCTCTCTTTCTCTCTCTCTCTCTCTTTCTCCCTCTCTCTGTCTCTTATTTATTTATTTATTTATTTATTTATTTTTGTTTGTTTGTTTGTTTTTCAAGGTAGGGTCTGCCTCTAGCCCAAGCTGGCCTGGAATTCACTAGGTAGTCTCTCTGCCTCCCAACTGCTGGGATTAAAAGCATGTGCCACCATGCCTGGCTTCCATTCTCTCACTCTATCTGCCTCATTCTCTCTCTATTCTCTCTATTTGCCTCTCTCTCTCTCCAATGAATAAAATATTTTTAATTTTTTATTTATTCATTTAATGAGAGAGAGAGAGAATGGGCACATTAGGGCCTCTAGCCACTGCAAACGAACTCTAGACACATGCAGCACCTTGTGCATCTGGCTCACATGGTGTGGTGGTTTGAGTCAGGTGTCCCCCATAAACCTAGGTGTTCTGAATGCTGGATTCCCAGCTGATGGAGATTTGGGAATTAACGCCTCCTGGAGGGAGTGTGTTGTTGGGGGTGGACTTATGGTGTTATAGCCAATGTCCCCTTGCCAGTTTGGCACACTCTCCTGTTGCTCTGTCCACCTTATGTTGGCCAGGGGTTGATGTCCACCCTCTGCTCCTGCCATTGTTTTCCCCTGCCATCATGGAGCTTCCCCTTCACTCTGTAAACCAAAATAAACCTTGTTCCCCCAAAAGCTGCTCTTGATCGGGTGATTTCTGCCAGCAATGTGAACCTGACTGCAACATGTAGGTCCTGGGGGGGGTTAAACCTGGGCCCCTCGGTTTGCAGGCAAGTGCCTTAAGTGCTAGACAATCTCTCCATTCCTAAAATACCTTTTTTTTAAATTTATTTTTATTTTTATTTATTTATTTGAGAGTGACACACAGAGAGAGAAAGACAGATAGAGGGAGAGAGAGAGAATGGGCGCGCCAGAGCTTCCAGCCTCTGCAAACAAACTCCAGACGCGTGCGCCCCCTTGTGCATCTGGCTAACGTGGGACCTGGGGAACCGAGCCTCGAACCGGGGTCCTTAGGCTTCACAGACAAGCGCTTAACCGCTAAGCCATCTCTCCAGCCCCCTAAAATACCTTTTAAAAAGAAATATAAAATATGGTTTTAATCTCTTCTTTTTACATTAACATAAAAATATACATATTTATGAGATACAGCATAATTTTTTTGCATTTTTTATTGACAACTTCCATACTTACAATAAACCATGATAAGTCCCTCCCCTCCCCCACTTTCCCCTTTACAAATCCACTTTCCATCATATCCCCTCCCTCTCTCCATTCATCTCTCTTTTATTTTAATGTCATCATCTTTTCCTCCTATTATGAGGGTCTTGTGAAGGTAGTACTAGGCAGTGCAAGGTCATGGATATCAACACCAGTTTCTGTCTGGACAATTGCATTGTAAGCAGTCTTTCCCTTCCTTCGGCTCTTACATTATTTCTGACACCTCTTCCACAACATACTCTGAGCCTTGGAAGGTGAGATAAGATGTTTCAGTGTTGAATACTCCTCCGTCACTTCTTCTCAGCACTATGGTGCCTTTTGGGTCATCCCAGTGGTCACCACCATCTGAAAAGAGAAGTTTTTCTAACCAAAAGTGAGGGTAGCATTAATATATGGATATGAACACTAGGTAAAATGCTTACAAGACAGTTTGGTGAGCATAATATATGCATTAAGCCAGACAATAGTAGGTGTTGCACTTCCAATGCTCATGATCTCTCCCACCATAGGCTTTTGATAGGTTTTCAATACCAGGCATGTATTACCTTGCATAGAGTGGACCTCCAGTTGGTTTTTCCCATAACAAATGTTGCAGTCAGGTTTTCATTGCTGGAAGAAAATGCCCAACCAAGAGTAGCTTATGGGGGGAAATGGGGTTTATTTTGGCTTCCAGACTCAAGGGGAAGCTCCATGATGGCAGGGAAAAGCAATGGCATAAGCAGAAGGTGGACATCACCTCCTGGCTGATATCAAATGGACAACAACAGAAGGAGAGTGTGCCAAACTGGCAATAATACCCATAAACCTGCCCCCAACAATACACTGCCTCCAGAAAACACTAATTCCCAAATCTCCATCAGCTGGGAACCTAGCATTTAGAACACCTAAGTTTATTGGGGACACCTGAATCAAACCACCACAACAGACATGCCACTATTGCGTCCGTTCAGTCTCTTGGCCTGATTGGCCAAACTTGAGGCTTGCAGTGTCTACTGTTTTCACTGCTGATGACTTCTGTCTCTGATAGGGCTGCATACAGTGATGCTTTTTCCAGCTTTCTGTCAGCTGGTCTACACAGATTTTCAGCTCAGCCCCTTGCAGTCCAGGCATGTGAAGTCTTCAGCAGTAGGATCTTACCATTTATATCTGGTGAGAAACCAAGAGTCTTGGCAATGGCCTGTAATTTGCAGGGGGGTAGTGAGCAACAGGAACCTCCCTGGCCAACAACTCACTGGAAGGTATTCCATCCCTAGCACTGAAATTTTTCTAGTAAGTCTATGGCTTCTGAGTATACCATTATCCAATAAATATGTCTTCATATGGCTTATTCACAATATATTGAATTTTGATTAACTCTCTCCTCACCCATCTTTTACTCAATTTTTTTCCCCTGACCTCCCTTAGGCCATTCTGCTTCCAGTAATCTGTTCTTCTATTTACATATATACAATACCATCCTCTATGTTTTTTAAAAATATATTTTATTCATTTATTTGAGTGGGAGAAAGAAGCGGAGAGAGAGAATGGGTGTGCCAGGGCCTCCAGCCACTGCAAATGAACACCAGATGCATGTGCCCCCTTGTGCCTCTGGCTTACGTGGGTTCTAGAGAATTGAACCAAGATCCTCTGGCTTTGCAGGCAAACACCTTAACCGCTAAGCCATCTCTCCAGCCCCCAATGATTCTTTTAAAGTATTTTTATTTTATTAATTTATTTGCCAGTAGAGAAAGACAGAGAGAGAGAATGGGCATGCCAGAGCCTCTAGTGACTGAAAAATGAACTCCAGATGCATGCACTACTTTGTGCATCTCACTTTACATGGGTACTGGGGAATAGAACCTAGGACATTAGGTTTTGAAGGCAAGTGCCTTAACCACTGGACCATCTTTCCAGCCCCACAGTGTAAAATTTTCTATACAATGTACAATGATCAAACCTGGTAACTATATTTTTTTCTGGACAACTAGTATTTACAAGTCCTTAAAGATTTCTCATTTCTCATGTTAAGAACCTTCAAATTCTTCCCTTGTAGTACTTTATAAAATGTAGAGACTAGGGCTATAGTTTAACTGGTAAAGATCGGATCTTACCTAAAGTGTCCAAGGTGCTGGATATAACACCCAACATCAACTCTATTTATTATATATGTATATATACATATTTGTAAAGTACAAATAATATATGTATTTGTGTCTATGGCCATACCACCCTGAAAGTGCTATTATAAGAATTGAGAGCATTGGCACCTTTCTCAGCTCTTGGGTGGGCAACAGCTCAAGAGCTAGGGTGCTGGACCCTCTTGATCACACAAAACTTCCACTGAATTAGTGGCCTCTAAGTTCTTGCCTTGTGCATTCAATGAATGGATTTCACAATCAGGGTGAAATAGAACTGCAGAGAAGGGAAAGACTGAAGACACAGGATGGGGTCATCAGAGCTCAGGAGAACCATCTGGTGACTGATGGGTTCTTCTGATGAGGGGGTCCTAGGTTCACCTGGCTTCTAGGTAAGAATGAGGTTAGGTCCTGGGGAAGGAGGCAATCTTCCCAGTACTTTGAATTCTCCAGAAAAGAGTAGAATCCTGATACAATCTTCCTGGAAGAGGGTAATTTCCTGGGAATTTTTCTCAGAAGGTTAATTTTCCAGGAAAGAAAGAGCTAAGGGAAAAAGCAGATTATCCCCAAGGGATCAAGGGCCCATTCTGTGGTTAGCCAAGGAGAAAGCTGTTCACATAGGAGGTCCTATTACTCTAAGCTATTTAGACAGCTTCTTTTTTTTTTTTTCTTAAGCCCCCAACAATTAATGCCAGAAGGCATTAATTCCCAAATTTTCATCAGCTGAGAACCTAGCATTCAGAACACCTAAGTGTAATGGGGGACACCTGAATCAAACCAACACATTCTGTCCCTGGCCCCCATAAACTGATAACCATCCATGATGTAAAATGCAATGCATTCAGTCCAACTTTAAAAGTTCCCATAGTTTTATTAGTTCTAATGTTATTCAAACATTCCCATAGAGGGCTGGAGGAATGGCTTACCAGTTAAGGTCGTTGCCTGCAAAGCCAAAGGACCAGGTTCAATTCCCCAGGATCCATGTTAGCCAGATGCATAAGGGAGTGCACGCGTCTGGAGTTCGTTTGCAGTGGCTGAAGGCCATGGCATGCCCAATCTCCCTCCCTCCCTCTCTCTCTCTCCCTCTTTCTCTTTCAAATAAATAAATAAAAATAAAAAAATATATTTTAAAAAAGAAAAATATTACTATAGCTCAAGATCTTTTAACTGAACCATAATGCAAAAAAAAAAAAAAAAACAGGGCTGGAGAGATGGCTTAGTGGTAAGACATTTGCCTGCAAAGCCAAAGGCTCCCGGTTCAATGCTCCAGTGCCTACGTAAGCCAGATGCACAAGGGGACGCATGCATCTGGAGTTCGTTTGCAGAGACTGGAGGCTCTGTCTCTCCCATTCTCTCTCTCTCTCTTCTGTCTCTTTCTCTCTATCAAATAAATAAATAAAATATTTTTTTAAAATCCCAAATAAACCCATAATGGCACAGAATCAACACTCACACTACAAAACATGGCATTGAGCATAACAAAGGAATATTCAACCAATACAAGATTTAAAACAGGGCAAACATCAAACTCTGTAACTCTAAGTCCAACAACTCTAGTCAGTAACAAATCTCCAAGTCCAATAATTCTAACCAGCAACAAGTCTCTGGAGTTCCAATTCTGCCCCTCCAGCTAGGCTACCCACAAGTCCTGGGAAACTTCATCAAGGCCGGAAGCTGTCCTCAACAGCTGTCTTGTGGTTCCAGCATCTCTACTGGGTCTCCACTGTAGCCCACAGTCCATCCTCAAGGTTTCATCAGATCTCCATGCAGGCATCCAGCAAACCTGCCTAAAACTGCCCATAGTCATTCCGAAACACAAGATCATGTTGCAAATTCAATGACTCTCTCTTTCCTACCTTTTCTTTTTCTTTTTTTGATCATGAAAATTTATTACTGTGTTTCCATCATGAAAATTTATGATCTTGGCCTTTCCTTCTTGCCTTTGTACAGGGCCAAAAGAGACACATTGGCTACTTTAACAACCTTGAAGCAGACTCCAGTTATATCACCAACAGCATGACCTTTGCGAGCAAATCCAGCAACCAGAACTTCATTATTTTCCTCAATGAAGTTCAAGCAGCCATCACTGGACACAAAAACTGTGATCTCCTTGCAGTTCTTGATGAACTGGACATGGACACACTTCTGGATAGCAGAAGTGGGCTGCTTAGCCTCAACACCTACTTTCTCCAGCATGATCCCCTTGGCATGGTAAGCACCTCCAAAAGGGTTGTTCTTCAGGGAAGTGCCCAAATGGGCCTTCTTAACTGCTTGTCATGCCACTTCTGGTCATGGATGTGGCTGTAGAGCTTCCTGGCAGTATGCAGGCTGTGACACTTACCCATCCTGCCACCACGGGCTGCACTGAAAAAGAGACTCTTTCCTTTGTTTCTTATACTCCATAACACCAGGTAGGGTGCCAATTTGTTAATCCAGGGGGGAATAAAACAGACTTTGAAGAACAGGGCACTCTTGAGCATTCAGGCCCTTTCAAAAGAGTCTACATTCTTCCTGTTACCCCAATACAGGTCAGCTGGCCCAATCTCAAAGGTTGTAATCTCTCATATAATTGCAACTGAATGGGCAGAAGTTTCAGCCCAAACATTTCATTTCTGTGTCATATCCTTCTGCTCATACCAGTCCATTTCTACCTAATACAACCTTGCATAACTTCTCAGGACACAGGCATAACAGCAAGCCTCTCACACAAACTGCTTCTAGCCCAGTCCAGGCAAAGCTTTGTTCTTACCCTCATAAGCCAAACCTTACAGTCCTTAGTTCTTACAGCATTCAGGTCTTTAAACTCTGACTAGAATTGTCCATCAAGTTGTACTTATAGCATTGCAAGGCATCTCTTAGGCCAAAGTTTCAAATCCTTCCATATTCCTCTCAAAAATGATCTCCAAAATATCAAAGCCACACAGTCAGGGGTCTAGCAGCAATCCCACCACTCTGGTACCAACTTTATTGTTACAGACAGGTTCACATTGCTGGCAGAAATCACCCAACCAAGAGCAGCTTTTAGGAGAAAAAGGGGTTATTTTGGCTTACACACTCAAGGGGAAGCTCCAGGATAGCATGAACAGAGGGTGGACTTCACCCCTGGCCAATATAAGGTGGACAATAGCAACAGGGGAGTGCGCCAAACACTGGCAAAGGGAAACTGGCTGTAATACCCATAAGCCCTTCCCCAACAATAGACTGCCTCCAGGAAGCATTAATTCCCAAATCTCCATTAGCTGGGAACCTAGCATTCAGAACACATAAGTTTATGTAGAACACCTGAATCAAACTACCACACTGGCTTTAACTGCTGAGTCATCTTTCCAGCCCTGTTTAGGTAATTCCTTCAGTGCTCAACCTTGTCTTTGTAAACTACACATATTATAAAATTTGTAATTTATAGTCATTCCTGCTATCTAGCTGTGTTTTGGTATCCATTATCCAACTGCCCTCTGATAATTTTGTCAATATGTTTTTATCTCACATAATTGTAGAAAATCATTTATTTATTGAAGAGAGAGAGAAAAAAAGAGAATGGACCCAACCAGGGCCTCCAGACACTGCAAACAAATTCCAGATGCATGTGCCATGTTATGCATCTGGCTTACATGGGTCCTGGGGAATGGAACCTAGGTTCTTAGGCTTTGCAAGCAAGCACCTTAACCACTAAATCCATGGTTCTAACATCATAAAATTACTGTTTTTCCAAGTAGAGTCTCTCTCTAGCCCAGGCTGACCTGGAATTCACTATATAGTCTCAGAGTGGCCTTGAACTCTCAGTGATCCTGCTACTTCTGCTCTTGAGTGCTGGGATTAAAGGTGTGCACCACCACACCTAGCTCCCAGAAAAATCTTTTTTTTTTTTTTTTCGAGGTAGGGTTTTGCTCTAGTCCAAGGTGACCTGGGTTTCACTATGTAGTCTCAAGGTGGCCTTGAACTCAAGGCAATCCTCCTACTGCTGCCTCCCAACTGCTGGGATTAAAGGCATGTGCCACCATACCCAGCTCCAGAAAATCATTTTAGATCAGTTTGTTTCATTCAAACTTTTGCTCTTGTAAATTTCTCTATGCTTTATTTATTTATTATTTAATTGAGAAAGTAAGAGGCAGAGAGAGAGAATGAGAGAATGAATGGGTGCACTTGGGCCTCTAGCCACTGCATTGAACTCTAGATGTTTATTGCCACCTTGTGTATCTGGTCTCTCTGCTTTTATCAGCTATTAATGAAATATGACAATTACTCAAAACAAGTTACTTACTATCAGAATCAGAGGTCTAGGCTGCTAGGAGCTCAAAATGGCCACACTGGGCCATTGATAGGAAAGAATCAAGTGTATCCAACATTGGCCCTGAAGCAGGTAGAGGCACTAGCTCCTCAAAGATCGACCTTGCAAGGTCAGGCCAGAGGATCTTTATGAGGACAGAAAGGAGGCACAGAGAGGCTGCAGGCTAGGCAGGACTTCCTCTACTAGGTGTTGTCTTCTCAGAACATAACCATGGCTTTGGACTTTCTGTGGCTACCACCAAGGAAAGCTATTACAAAGGCCAAGTCCTGTGACTCTAAAGGGAGATTTAGCAGTTAACATCGTAATCATCTAGAAGCAGCCTGCCTTCAACCAAAGGATTAGAGAGAGCAGGAGGGCAGACAGACAGGAAATGAAGGCCAGTTTCAAGGCAGCTCCTGTTACAGTTCCATTTGATCCAGTCATCCTATTTCTATATATACATTAATGAAATTTAATACAATGAAAGCATATGTTGACATCAGATGTTTATAGTATCAGCCTTCATACTAAGCAAAATAAATAAATAAATAAATAAATAACTGGGTTGGGCTTCGCTCAATGGTTAGAGACTCTTACTTGCAAAGCCTATAGGCACAGAGTTCAAGTCCCCAATGAGAATACCCAGTGGGTATTCATTTGCACAGACAAGAGACTGGCATACACATACACATATAAATATTTTTTAAACTGGGCTTGGAGGCTTACATTTATAATCTTAGTACTATGAGCTTGAGAGAAGCCTGGGCTACATAGTGAGTACAAGACCAGCCTGGTGTACAGAATGAGACCCTGTCTCTAAATAAATAAATAAAGTATGTTTAGAAATGGAATATTGGGGCTGGAGAGATGGCTTAGTGGTTAAGCACTTGCCTGTGAAGCTTAAGGACCCTAGTTCAAGGCTCAATTCCCTAGAACCCACGTAAGCCAGATGCACAAGGGGGCACTCACATCTGGAGTTTGTTAGCAGTGGCTGGAGGCTCTGGCGCGCCCATTCTCTCTCTCTCTCTCTGCCTCTTTCTCTATCTGTCATTCTCAAATAAATAAATAAAAATAAAAAACAAAAATAATTAAAAAGCCAAAATAAATGGAATACTTGGGGCAGGAGAGATAGCTTACTGGTTAAGGCATTTGCCTGTAAAGCCAAAGGACCTCAGTTCAATTCCCCAGGACCCATATAAGCCAGATGCACAAGGGGGCACATGCATCTGGAGTTCATTTGCAGTGGCTGGAGGCCCTGGCGTGCCCATTCTCTCTCTCCCTCTCTCTGCCTCTTTCTCTCTCTCAAATAAATAAATAAAAATAAAGAAAAAAGCCAGGTGTGGTGGCGCACACCTTTAATCCCAGCATTCAGGAGGCAGAGGTAGGAGGATCATCATGAGTTCGAGGCCACCCTGAGAATACAGAATGAATTCCAGGTCAGCCTGGGCTAAAATGAGACCCTACCTCAAAAAAAAAAAAAGAGAGAGAGAGAGAGAAGGAAAGGAAGGAAGGAAGGAAGGGATAAAGAAAGAAAGAAAGAAAATAAAGAAGGAAAGAATGAAAGAAATGGAATGCCTGAGCTAGGTGTATTGATGCATGCCTTTAATCCCAACACTTGGGAGGCTGAGGTAGGAGGATTGCTGTGAGTTTGAGACAAGGCTGGTGCTACAAAGTTCCAGTCAGCCTGGACAAGAGTGAGATCATGTCTTAAAAAGAAAAAGAAATGGAATGGGATATTTATTTATTCAACCATAAACATGAATTAAGTACCAATAAATATAACAGATAAACTTTGAAAATATATGAAAATGGAAGAACTCCAACACAAAGTGTCATATATTGTATAATTACATTATATGATGTGTACAGAATAAGTGTATAAACAGAAAGTAGAGAGCCAGGGGCTGGAGAGATGGCTTAGTGGTAAAGGTACCTGCCTGTAAGCCTAAGGACCCAGGTTCATTTCCCCACATCTCACGTAAGCAAGATGCACATGGTGGCACATATACATGGAGTTTGTTTGTAGTGGCTAAAGGCCTTGATGGACCCATATTCTCTATCTATCTATCTATCTATCTATCTATCTATCTATCTATCTATCTATCTCTTTCTCACTCTCTCAAATAAGTAAAAAATATTTGAAAAAAGAGATACAAATTAATAAAATTAGAGATGAAAATGTACCATTACAGTAGATACCAATGAAATTCAGAAAATCATAAGGACATATGTTACAAACATATACTCCACTAAATTTGAAAATCTGAAAGAAATGGAAGATTTCCTAGATTTACATGACTGGCCAAAATTAAATCAAAATGAGATTTCTAGTTAAGATGGTGGCATAAGAAATCACGCCAAAGCAGCCTAGGGGGAAAAATGCCAAAAGAAAGAAAGAAAGAAAGAAAGAAAGAAAGAAAGAAAGAAAGAAAGAAAGAAAGAAAGAAAGAAAGAAAGAAAGAGAGGGAGAGAGAGAGAGAGAGAGAGAGAGAGAGAGAGAGACACTCTTCTACTAAAAAGTAAGGAGTACAAGAAAGTATTAACTGCAGCAGAGAAGTAGGAGAGATGCAGAGCAGGTAGAGCCCACAGAAGCAGGCTGAAGCGGCTCCAGCAGCAGTGGCACCAGGTCCGCATGGCTCTAGCCTCCAGGCTTGGACTGAGCAACAGGAAAACCCAGGTGAGGAGATTCTCCACTCACACCGGAGCTCCTTTCAAAATCAAGAAATGTGAAGGGAGGATGGCAGGAAAGAACAGAGGAGTAGCTCATGAGGAAGAGGATCATAAGGACCAGCAGAAAAACATCAGCCACCATCCACAGCCTCCCCTCCCCCACTGCCAGTGCAAGTGTCAACAAGCATCAGAGACCTGGAAAAAGGAGCTTACCTACACAGTACCCAGCACAGGCAATCAGAGCAACAGCCAGCAACCCAGCCAGCCTACCTGAGCCCACAGTGCAGCAAAGAGGGACCCAAGCAGGAGCATAGCATAATTGAGACCAAAGCCATCCCAAAAGATAACTAGGATTACACCAGGTCAGTACCCACCAAATAAGCCTGGTATATAGGCTTGAATCGGAAGTGCTAATTGCACCTTCCATGTCAGGATAAATTATATGTTAAATCTGATGGATGGTTGGATTTGCCATTCTTAAATAATCTATGTTTTGGGCATGACATTTGTTGCTTCCTGATTTACAGTACCCTTGTTTCCTCTTCTGTTGTTTGTTAGGGAAGGGTTTCACGTGGTCACAAGCTGACTTGGAACTCTCAACAGACCAGAAATCTTAGCCTCCTAGTTGACAGGATTAAGGGTGTGGGGCAACACACATCCTAAGGGGCTGTGACTTTAGTAGAAAATCTTACCAGTAGAATGGATGAAGGAGAAGACAGAATACCTAAACTAGATGACCAGGTGGCAGAACTAATACAGTAATACTACTACTAATACTATACTAATAATAATACTAATAATTCCAACATAGAGAAAGATGAACTGAAAGGAAAGTATGAATGGGAATTTCAAAATATTCAGGACACTATGAAAAGATCAAACATAAGAAATCAGGGCATAGTAGAAGAATTTCACTCCAAAGGCATAATAGTCATTTTCAACAAAATCATAGAAGAAAACTTCCCCCAAACTGGGAAAGAGATGCCAGTGCAAATACAGAAAGCCTTTAGGACACAAAAAAGACAAAACCTGGAAAGATCCTCTCCTTCCCATATTATAATTAAACTACCAAACATACAAACCAAAGAAAATATATTGAAAACAGTTAGACAGAAAAATCAAGTCACATACAAAGGCAAGCCCATCAGGATCAAAGTAGATTATTCAACACAAACTTTAAAAGCCAGAAGGGCTTGGAATGATGTATTCCAGGTTCTGAAAAATAACAACTGTCAACCAAGGTTACTTTATACTGCGAACCTATCCATTCAAATAGACGAAGAAATAAGGACATTCCACAACAAAAACAGGCTAAAGGAATATTTGAAGAGAAAACCAGCTCTACATAAAACACTTGACAGGATCCTCCATGCTGAAGAGAAAGAAAAGCACACATACAAGGAACCTGGAAAAAACAAACCATACTCAAATACTAGTTAATACAAAAGAGCAAAGGTTAATACAAGAGAGCAAAACTGGAAGAACTACAGAACAAGAAAAATGGCAAAAATAAATACACACCTTTCAATAATAACTCTTAATATTAACAGCCTCCATGTCCCAACCAAGAGACATAGGTTTGCAAACTGGGTTGAAAAGCAGGATCCTTCAATTTGTTGCCTCCAAGAAACTCACCTTTCTACAAAGGATGGACACTATCTTAGGATGAAAGGTTGGAAAGCGGTGTTTCAAGCAAATGGGCCTAGAAAACAAGCAGGGGTTGCTATCCTAATATCTGACAAGGTAGACTTCAGTCCAACATTAGTTAGGAAAGATAAGGAAGATCACTTTATATTGATTAAAGGCACACTTTAACAGGAGGACATTAAAATCCTAAACATATACACACCTAACGGGGGGGACTCCCAACTTCATCAAACAAATTCCGTTAGAACTAAGGTCACAGATAACACCAAACACAGTGGTAGTGGGTGACTTCAACACCCCACTCTCATCAATGACAGGTCATTTTGGGAAAAAATAAACAGAGATGCATCTGGATTAAATAGGTCATAGAACAAATGGAACTAATAGATATATGCAGGACATTTCATCCAAATGCTGCAGAATACACATTCTTTTCAGCAGTACATGGAATATCCTCTAAAGTAAACCATAAAGTAGAACACAAAACAAGTCTTAACAAATGCAGGAAAATTGAAATAATTTCTTGCACTCTATCTGGTCACAATGGGCTCAAACTACAAATCAATAGCAAGAAAAGCTATAGATCATATACAAAATCATGGAAACTAAACAATATACTACTAAATGATAAATGGGTCAATAAAAAAATCAAGGAGGAAATAAAAAATTCATAAAATCAAATGATAATGAGCACAGAACATAACAAAACCTTTGGGATACAATGAAGGCAGTCTTAAGAGGGAAATTTATAGCTTTAAGTGCCTATATTAAGAAATTAGAGGGCTGGAGAGATGGCTTAGTGGTTAAGCACTTGCCTGTGAAGGACCCAGGTTCAAGGCTCAGTTCCCCAGGATCCATGTTAGCCAGATATACACAAGGGGGCACACGCGTCTGGAGTTCGTTTGCAGTGGCTGGAAGCCCTGGTGCACCCATTCCCCACCCCCACCTCTCCACCCCCGCTTCTTTCTCTCTCTGTCTGTTGCTCTCAAATATATAAAGGAAAAAAAGAAAGAAATTAGACCCAGGCTTGGTGGTGCACGCCTTTAATCCCAGCACTTGGGAGGCAGAGGTAGGAGGATCACCATGAGTTCGAGGCCACCCTGAGACTACATAGAGAATTCCAGGTCAGCCTGAGCTAAAGTGAGACCCTACCTCAAAAGACAAAAAAAGGAAGGAAGGAAGGAAGGAAGGAAGGAAGGAAGGAAGGAAGGAAGGAAGGGGGAAATTAGAAAGGTATCAAGTAAATAACTTAATGCTTCACCTTCAAGCCTCAGAAAAAGAACAAGGCAAACCAAAAATCAGTAAACGGGAAGGAATAATAAAGATTAAGGCAGAAATTATTGAAATAGAAACCAAAAAACAATCCACAGAATCAAGGAAACAAAGAATTGGTTCTTTGAAAGGATAAACAACATTGATAAACCTTTAGCAAATCTGACCAAAAAAAGGAGAGAAGAAACACAAATGAATAAAATTAGAGATGAAAAAGACACCATCACAACAGATACCAGAGAAATTTAAAAAAATAATGGGGACATACTATAAGAACATATACTCCACTAAATTTGAAAATCTGAAAGAGATGGATGATTTCCTTGATTCATATGAACTACCTAAATTAAATCAAGATGAGATTAACAACTTAAATTGACCTATAACAAGTATGGAGGCACCTCTCTGGTGAGGGTGGGGGTGCAGGGGCCTCTCTAGCCCGCAGCCGCGTCTATGGTCCGGCCCGTAGCGTCCAGCTGCCCGGACCGAGCCCGGGTGTATGGTGCTGCAGGATCCGGCTCCCTGGCCCTGATAACGGCGTCCCTGTAGCTCTTGGCCTGTCATAAGGGTATCCCCTGATCTGAGAATGGCTACCTCTCGACATGAGCCAGTGGCTGAAATTGGTGTTGGTGCCTGTTGCAGTCTGGGTCGCATTGCTGGTAGAAATCACCCAACCAAGAGCAACTTCTGGGAAAAAGAGGTTTATTTGGCTTATAGGCTCGAGGGGAAGCTTCACGATGGCAGGGGAAAATGATGGCATGAGCAGAGGGTGGACATCACCCCCTGGCCAACATAAGATGGAACACAGCAACAGGAGGGTGTGCCAAACACTGGCATGGGGAAACTGGCTATAAAGCCCATAAGCCTGCCCCCAACAATACACTCCCTCCAGGAGGCATTAATTCCCAAATCTCCATCAGCTGGGGAGCTGGCATTCAGAACACCTAAGTTTATGGGGGACACCTGAATCAAACCACCACAGTGCCTATGGGACAGTGTACAAGGTCCGTGATCCCCACAGTGGACGCTTTGTGGCACTCAAGACTGTGAGAGTCCCCAATGGAGGAGGAGCTGGCGGGGGCCTTCCCATCAGTACAGTTCTCGAGGTGGCCCTACTGAGGCGGCTAGAGGCTTTTGAGCATCCCAATGTTGTCCGGCTCTTGGATGTGTGTGCCACTTCTCAAACTGACGGGGAGATCAAGGTGACTCCAGTGTTTGAGCATATAGACCAAGATCTAAGGACATATCTAGACAAGGCACCCCCACTGGGCTTGCCAGCTGAGACCATCAAGGATCTGATGCGTCAGTTTCTAAGAGGCCTAGATTTCCTTCATGCCAATTGCATCGTTCACCGTGACCTGAAGCCAGAGAACATTTTGGTGACAAGTAGTGGGACAGTCAAGCTGGCTGACTTTGGCCTGGCCAGAATCTATAGCTACCAGATGGCCCTTACACCTGTGGTTGTTACTCTCTGGTACCGAGCTCCTGAAGTTCTGCAGTCTACATATGCAGCGCCTGTGGATGTGTGGAGTGTTGGCTGTATCTTTACAGAGATGTTCCGTCGAAAGCCTCTCTTCTGTGAAAACTCTGAAGCTAACCAGTTGGGCAAAATTTTTGATCTGATTGGGTTGCCCCCCAGAAGATGACCGGCCTCCAGATGTATCTCTACCCGGAGAAGCCTTTTCCCCAAGAGGGCCTGGCCCAGTGCAGTCGGTAGTCCCGGAGATGGCGGAGTCTGGAGCACAGCTGCTGCTGGAAATGCTGACGTTCAGCCCACATAAGCGAACCTCTGCCTTCCGAGCCCTGCAGCACCCTGACCTGCATGAGGAAGAAGGCAATCGGGAGTGAGCAGTAGAGAAGCCGCTGTGAGCCCAGAAAACCCCACCAAGAAGCCTTCCTCTGAAGCTGTGGCCATGCCAGTTTTTTTTTTTTTAATTTTTTATTTATTTATTTGAGAGCGACAGACACAGAGAGAAAGACAGATAGAGGGAGAGAGAGAGAATGGGTGCACCAGGGCTTCCAGCCTCTGCAAACGAACTCCAGACGCGTGCGCCCCCTTGTGCATCTGGCTAACGTGGGACCTGGGGAACGGAGCCTCAAACCGGGGTCCTTAGGCTTCACAGGCAAGCGCTTAACCGCTAAGCCATCTCTCCAGCCCATGCCATGCCAGTTTTTTTTAAGAGGATATTTTACTGCCTTAAATGACATTCCCCACCTTTAAAAAAAAATTTTTTTTGTTGTTTATTTTATTTATTTGTTTGAGAGCAACAGAGAGAGAGAGAGAAAGAGGCAGAGAGAGAGAGAGAGAGAGGGAGAGAGAGAGAGAGAGTCAGGGAGAGAGAGAGAGAGAGAGACAGAGAGAATGGGCGTGCTTCCAGCCACTGCAAGCGAACTCCAGACGCATGCGCCCCCTTGTGCATCTGGCTAACGTGGGTCCTGGGGAAGGAATTGAGCCTCGGGGTCCTTAGGCTTCACAGGCAAGCGCTTAACCGCTAAGCCATCTCTCCAGGCCCCCACCTCTTTTTGAAGCTGATCCTCCTGCCCTGTTCCTCTAACCAAGGGATATATCTTTTTTCCTTCCCCTCCCTACCTATGGTAACATATCAGGAGTCTTTTTTATACAGGAAAACAAAATGAGACAAAGAAAATAAAAAGTATGGAGATCCAAGTAGTTACCAAAAATCTCCCAACTAAAAAAAGACCAGGCCCAGATGGATTCACTACTGAATTTTACCAGCCCTTCAGTAAAGAACTAACACCATTGCTTCTTAAACTTTTCCATAAAATAGAAAAAGAAGGAATCCTACCAAACTCCTTCTATGAAGCCAGCATCACCCTGATACCAAAACCACGCAAAGACAGAACAAATAAAGAAAATTACAGACCAATCTACCTCATGAATATTGACACATAGAATACAAGAATATATCAGAAAGATCATTCACCCCAACCAAGTAGGCTTTATCCCAGAGATACAGGGATGGTTCAACATTATATAAATCGATGGAAGGACAAAAAAATCACATGATCATCCCATTACATGCAGAAAAAACATTCAACAAAATACAACATCCCTTCATGATAAAAGTCCTACAGAGACTGGGAATAGAAGGAACATATCTCAACATAATAAAGGCTATTTATGACAAGCCTACAACCAACATAATACTAAATGGAGAAAAACTTGAAGCTTTTTCAATAACATCAGGAACAAGACAAGGGTGTCCACTATCCCCACTTTTATTTAATATAGTACTGGAAGTCCTAGTCATACCAGTAAGGCAAGAGACACACATAAAAAGGATACGAACTGGAAAGGAAGAGATCAAGTTATCATTATTTGCAGATGATATGATTCTATACATAAAGGACCTTAATGACACTACCAGCAAAAAATCTATGTAGCAGAATACAAAAAAAAACACTCAGAAATTAGTAGCCTTCCTATATGCTAACAACAAACACACAGAGGATGAAATCAGAGAATCACTCCCATTCACAATTGCATCAAAAAAAAAAATAAAGTACCTTGGAATAAACCTAATCAAGGAAGTGAAGGGTCTCTACAGTGAAAACTTTAAAACATTGAAACAAGAAATTACAGGAGACACTAGGAAATAGAAAGACATCCCTTATTCCTGGATCAGAAGAATCAATATTGTGAAAATAGCAATCTTACCAAAAGCAATCTACACATTTAATGCAATCCCCATCAAAATTCCAATGGCATTCTCACAGAAATAGATGGCAATTACCTTGGGCTGACTCAGAAGGCACCATAGTGCTGAGAAGTGACCAAGGAGTGCTCAGCACTGCAATATCTCTATCACACCTTCCAAGGCTCAGGGTCCATTGTGGAAGAGGTAGCCAAAAGAATGTAAGAGCCAAGCTGGGCATGGTGGCACATGCCTTTAATCCCAGCACTTGGGAGGCAGAGGTAGGAGGATCGCCATGAGTTCAAGACCACCCTGAGACTACAGAGTTAATTCCAGGTCAGCCTGGACCAGAGTGAGACCCTACCTCAAAAAACCAAAAAAAAAAAAATAAACAAGAATGTAAGAGCAAAAAGAAAGATAGGAGTCCTTACAACATGCTCCTCCAGACACAAAATGGCCTGAATATCTACCTATGTCCTCACAGAGCCTGACACCACCTACTCAATACCATCATAATAGAAGGAAAAGATCATCACATCAAAATAAAAGAGAGCCTTTCTGATTTTCGACAATGGAACACTCAGGAGCCATAGATCATTGCCAGAAAATTTTCAGTGCCAGGGATGGGATACCTTCCAGTGAGTTTTTGGCCAGGGAGGTCCCTGATGCCCCCCAAACATTACAGGCCATTGCCAAGGCCCTTGGTTTCCCACCAGGAATAGATGGTAAGACTCTCTTGTTGAAGACTCCACATACTTGGGCTGCAAGGCCACTGAGAAATCCTGCTGGAACTGAGCTGATAACCTCCTCCATGTAGACCAGCTGACAGAAATCTAGAAGAAGCCTTTCTGCATGCAGTTCAATGGGAGAGAGACAAATCAACAGTGAAGATACTCAACAGTGGACATTGCAAGCCTTATAATTGGCCAGCCAGGCCAAATGAGCCAACAGGTGCAATAGTGGCACATCTGTCATGGTGGAAACCAACTGCCCTTCAATTGGACTGGAGGCCCACTCCAAGGGAGGGAATACATCCCTGATACTGAAAACTTAAAACAGGAGTTGTCATGAGCCCTAGGGGTGTAACATCTGCTGACATCTGGAAAAATGTATATACTATGCTTATCCAACTGCCCAGTAAGCACTTCTCTTAATATTCATACCCTATATTAATGCTACTCTCACTTTGGGTAGAGAATCTTCTCTTTTTATATAGCAGTGACCTTGGGATAACTCAGAAAGTATCATGGCACTGGAAAGAAATGACTAGAGTACCGAGTAACATCTCTATCACACCTTCTAAGGCTCAGGGTCTAATGTGGAAGAGGTGGCGGAAAGAATGTAAGAGCCAAAGGAAGGGTAGGACTCCTTACAAGGTGCTCCCTCCAGACAAAAAATGGCCTCAATGTCCATGACCTCATAGTGCCTGATACTACCTACACAAGACCATCATAAGAGGAGGGAAAGATCACGACATCAAAATAAAAGAGAGACTTATTGAGATTGGGAGGGGATATGATGGAGAATGGAATTTCAAGGGGGAGAAGGGGGGGTGAGAGAGGGTATTACCATGGGATATTTTTTATAATCATGGAAAATGTTTTAAAAAATTGAGAAAAAATAAAATAAGATTTACAAAAAGAGACTGATTAAGAGGGGAGGGGATATGATGGAGAGTGGAGTTTCAAAGAGGGAAGGGAGGGCATTACCATAGGATATTGTTTACAGTCATGGAAGTTGTTAATAAAAAAATTAAACCCTTCTACACTGCTGGTGGGAATGCAATCTGGTCCAGCCATTGTGGAAATCAGTGTGGAGGTTCCTAAAACAGCTAAAGATTGATCTATGACCCAGCTATAGCACTCCTAGGCATATATCCAAAGGACTCATCTCATTTCCTTAGAAGTACGTGCTCAACCATGTTTATTGCTGTTCAATTTATAATAGCTGGGAAATGGAACCAGCCTACATGCCCCTCAACTGATGAGTGGATAATGAAGATGTGGCACATTTATACAATGGAGTTCTACTCAGCAGTAAAGAAAAATGAAGTTACAAAATTTGCAGAAAAATGGATGGATCTGGAAAGGATTATACTAAGTGAGGTAACCCAGGGCCAGAAAGCCAAGTGCCACATGTTCTCTCTCATATGTGGATACTAGTTACAGATGATTGGGCTTCTGCGTGAGAAGGAAAATACTTAGTAGCAGAGGCCAGTAAGTTAAAAAGGAGACATAAAGGGAAGAGAAAGGAAGGGAGGAGGGTACTTAATGGGTTGATATTGTATATATGTAAGTACAATGATTGTGATTGGGAGGTAATATGAAGGAGAATGGAATTTCAAAGGGAAAAGTGGGGGGGGGAATTACCATGGGATATTTTTTTATAATCATGGAAATTGCGAATAAAAATTTAAAAAAAACTTGTTGAGCCAGGAAAAAAAAAATTAAAATAAGGGCTGGAGAGATGGCTTAGCAGTTAAGCGCTTGCCTGTGAAGCCTAAGGACCCCGATTTGAGGCTTGATTTCCCAGAACCCATGTTAGCCAGATGCACAAGGGGGTGCACGCGTCTGGAATTCGTTTGCAGTGCCTGGAGGCCCTGGCGTGCCCATTCTCTCTTTCTTTCTCTTTCTCTCTCTCTTGCTCTCGCTCTCTCTCTCCCTCTTTCTCTGTCTGTCTGTCGCTCTCAAATCAATAAATAAAAATAAACAAAAAAATTTTAATTAAAATAAATAAATAAAAGATTTCAAAAACACAGTGATTAAAAATTTTTTTTAATGACATAAACCCTACAACAAGTATGGAAATAAAAGCAATTATAAAAATTTCTCATCTACCAAATGAGCCAACCGGTGCAATAGTGGCATGTCTATCATGGTGGAAACTAACTGCACTCTAATTGGACTGGAGGCTCACTTCATGGGAGGGAATACATCCCTGATACTGAATATTTTAATCAGGTAGTCATGAGCTCTAGGGGTGTAACGTCTGCTGCTGTCTGGCTAAATGTATATGCTTATCAAACCACCCAGTAAGCACTTCCCTTAATGTTCATATCCTTGTATTAATGTTACTCTCACTTTTGGTAGAGAAACTTCTTTTTAGATGGCAGTGACCTTGGGACAACTCAGAAGGTATCATGCACTGGAAAGAAGTGACCGCAATGTTCAGTACTGCAATATCTCTATCACACCTTCTAAGGCTCACGGTCTAATGTGGAAGAGGTGGCAGAGGAAGGGCAGGACTCCTTACAATGTACTCCCCCAGACACAAAATGGCCTGGATATCCATGATCTCACAGTGCCTGACACTACCTACACAAGACCATCATAAGAGGAGGAAAAGATCATGACATCAAAATAAGAGAGACTGATTGAGAAGGGGAGGGGATATGATGGAGAATGGAGTTTCAAAGGGGAAAGTGGGGGGAGGGAGGGTATTACCATGGGATATTTTTTATAATCATAGAAGTTGTTAATAAAAATTTGAAAAAAAAAAAAGAATGCTGGGCTGGAGAGATGGCTCAGTAATAAAAGGTGGTTGCTTACAAAGTCAAAAATAAATAAATAAATAAATAAATTCCCATCTAAAGAAAGCCAGATCCAGATTGATTCACTGGTTAATTTTACCAGTCTGTCATGGAAGAGCTAACACCACTGCCTCTCAAACTTTTTCAAAAAATAGGAAGGGAAGGAATAGTTCCAAACTCCTTCAACAAAGCCAGCATTACCCTGAAACCAAAACCAGACAAAAATAGAACAACAACAACAACAAAATTACAGGCCAATCTCCCTCATCAACATAAATACAAAAATTCTCAAGAAAATATTTGCAAACAGCATACAAGAATATATCAGAAAGATCAATCAGGGTTGGAGAGATAGCTCACCTGTAAAGCCAAAGGGCCCAGGTTCAACTCCCCAGGACCTATGTAAGCCAGATACACAAGGTGGCGCATGTGTCTGGAGTTCGTTGGCAGTGGCCGGAGGCAATGACTCACAATTCTCTATCTGCCTCTTTCTCTTTCTTCCTCTCTCCCAAATAAATAAATAAACATAAAATATTTTTTAAAAATATCATCCACCCAATCTGGAAAGGATTATACTAAGTGAGGTAACCCAGGCCCAGAAAGCCAAGTGCCACATGTTCTCCCTCATATGTGGATCCTAGCTACAGATGATTGGGCTTCTGCATGAGAAGGAAAAAAACTCAGTAGCAGAGGCCAGTAAGGTAAAAAGGAGATATAAAGGGAAGAGAAAGGAAGGGAGGAGGGTACTTAATGGGTTGATATTGTATATATGTAAGTACAATGATTGAGATGGGGAGGGGATATGATGGAGAATGGAATTTCAAAGTGGAAAGTGGGGGGGGTATTACCATGGGATATTTTTTATAATCATGGAAAATGTTAATAAAAATTGAGAAAAAAATATCATCCACCCCCATCAAGTAGGATTTTCCCAGAAATGCAGAGATGTTTCAACATTCACAAATCAATAAGTGTAATACACTATATAAATGGACTGAAAGACAAAAATCACATGATCAAAGTAATTTATAAATAAAATATAAACAAAGTAAGTTGCAAACATCAGTAATTTTGTGGGATAAGGTGGCACGTGCCTTTATTCCCAGCTCTTGAGAGGCAGAGGTAGGTATATCATCGTGAGTTTGAGGCCATCCTGAGACTCTACAGTGAATTCCAGGTTAGCCTGGTCTAGAGAGCAAGATCTTACCTTGAAAAACAAAAGAATAAATAAATAAAGTCTATAGAACTGGCTGAACAGTTAAGACACTTGCCTGTGAAGCCTAAGAACCCAGGTTCTATTCCCCAGTACCCACTTAAGCCAGATAGACAAAGTGGTGCATATGTCTGGAGTTTGTCTACAGAGGCTGAAGGTCCTGGAGTTCCCATTCTGTCTTTATCTAGCTCTTCTTCTCTCAAATAAATAAATAAAAATTTTAAAAATTAGTAACTTTATCTCTAAATAGTAAAGACCAATGAAATGTACAAATCATCATCATATTCATTAGCTGAGACTTGACAAATGCATAAATACCTGTGAACTAACACCCTCAGAAGATAGAAAACTCTGAAAAGTTCCTTAAGCCCATTGCCTGGCAATTTCTACCCTATATCTTATATCAAGAGCTTTTGATATTTCTCATCATAATTTTGTATTCTCAAGGATTTCTATCAGTCAATTAAGGAATATATGTCCCTTTTCCCTCAAAATATTAAAAAAATTAAAAATAAAATGAGGGCTAGAGAAATTGCTTAGTGGTTAGCGCTTGCCTGTGAAGCCTAAGGACCCCAGTTCAAGGCTCAATTCCCCAGGACCCACGTTAGCCAGATGCACAAGGGGGTGCACGTGTCTAGGGTTCATTTGCAATGGCTGGAGGCCCTGGTGCACCCATTCTCTCTCTCTCTCTCTGCCTCTTTCTCTCTCTGTCACTCTCAAATAAATAAATAAATAAAAATAAACAAAAAAAATTTTAAATAAAAATAAAATGATAACGAGAAAGATGTTAGCCAGGAATGGTGGCACATTTCTTTAAAAATCCTAACACTAGGGAGGCAGAGTTAGGAGGATCACTGTGCTTCCAGGCTCCCTGAGACTACAAAGTGATTTCCATGTCAGCCTGAGCTAGAGTGAGACCCTAATTTGAAAAAAAAAAAAAAAAATCAAAACAGTGTTAAGATGTTATTAAAAACTATACCTGTCTACCACAGCTTTCATTAATCCAGTCACTTATTCTTTCCAAAAATTTCCAAAATTAGACACCATGTAGTATAGGCTCCAGAGGTATGAAAAAAAGACAAGTGGGTGCTGGGGAAAATACTCAGAAGTTAAATATTCTTGCTTGCAAAATCTTGTAGCTCAGGTTCAATTCCCAAGCAACCAAACAATTTCACAGGCCAGTCATTTTCAGCAACAAGAAACTCACCAGGCGGGGTTGTACATGCCTTTAATCCCAACACTTGGGAGGCAAGGAAAGAGGATCACTGTGAGTTTGAGGCCAGCCTGAGACTTCATAGTGAATTCCAGGTCACTCTGAGCTAGAGTGAGACCCTGCCTCGAAAATCATTAAAAAAAGAAGAAAATTAAGCTCTTCCTTTTGAGTTGGAAATGGACTAGAGATAGCTCCCTATGAGCTGGAAGACTTTTGCAATAATTGAGGTGAAAGGCAATGGTGTGAGGAGAACGAGAAACAAAGACAAGCTTGAGACATTTTTTTCTCCTGGTGATGGAATCCAAACTACTTAGTGATTGTGGATGCATGTGGGTGTAAACCAGGAAGCCAAACAGGCCTTTGCCATACTTGCAGCCAAACTGTGCTTATTCTGTTTTTTTGATACCCAGCAAGGCAAAATTTGCCAGGCATTTAATATGTTTAGTCTCCTTTGCTTACCCCAGATCTTGACATAGCTGGCTTCCCCACATTCACATCTCAATGCAGAGTCAACTGTCTGATCATGACCCTTCAGACAGACAGTAGTAGACACCTTGATCAGCCATTCTTTGTGCTACTCCCATGCTTTTTCTTTTCTTTTTAAAAAATTACTTATTTGTTTGTGAGAGAGAAAGAGGCAGAAAGAGAGAAAGAGGCAGAGAGAGAATGGGTACACCATGGCCTCCAGCCACTGCAAACTAACTCCAGACACATATGCCACCTAGTACATCTGGCTTACATGAGAACTGGAGAATTGAACCTAGGTCCTTAGGCTTCACAGGCCAAAGCCTTAATTCCTAAGCCATTTCTCCAACTTTCTTTATTTTTCTTTCTTTCTTTCTTTCTTTTTTTTTTTTTTGAGATAAGTTCTCACTCTGAGACTACATAGTGAATTCCAGGTCACCCTGGGCTAGTAGTGTAAGACCCGACCTCAAAAAAAGAAACCTGGGCTGGAAAGATGGCTTAGCACTTAGGGCACTTGACATGTTTGACTATCCACGTCCCATGTAAACCAGATGCATAAGGTGATGTGCAAGTTTTCACATGCACGTAAGGTGGCATACCTCTCTAGAGTTCGATAACAGTGACTAGAAGGCCTTGGAGCACCAATATTTGTTCTCTCTCTCTCTTGCTCGCATGCGCACGCATATAAAAATAGAAAGGCTATCTGGTTGGGCATGCTTCAAAAAATTATCTCATATTCCATTTTATCTTATTCTACACTACCTTTTCATTCAACTTGGATGTGAACTCCATTAAAGTAGACTTCTTATCCTCCTAGCTCACCATTAAATATTATTTGAAAAGAACCTGGCCTATAGAGGCTAGCAATGAAAGGGAAGTGTATCTCTTGTCAGTTCTCCTAAGTTCCAGCCATGCCAAACAAATCTGAGTGTTTTAAATATGCAAGAGGGCTTTGCTAGAAACACCTGTGCCTAGCAGTGATCTCCTCTTGCCCTCTCATCTTTGCTAATCTCATTGTCTATTAAGACTGTTTTCCTTGCGTTGCCTTAACTGGTCTGTCTTCCCATTAGAAGAAAACAAGTTGTGGACATCATGTGCTCCAAATACCCAGCCAAGTTAGATAACAGGCACTCCACTCAGTAAATGTTTATTGGGATAACATGCAACCCTGATAGATCAGAATTTTGGCCCTCACCCCAGATCAACTGAATTCAAGTCTGTATTAAGCAATGTCTCCAGACTAACCAGGAACAACAACAAACATGGGTGATCTCCAGGGTGAGTGAGAGACCCTGTCTTAAAAGAATAAGGTGGAGACTGATTGAGATGGGGAGTGGACATGATGGAGAATGGAATTTCAAAGGGGAAAGTGGGGGAGGGGAGGGAGGGTATTACCATGGAAAATGTTAATACAATTTGAGAGAAAAAAAGGAATAAGGTGGGCTGGGTGTGGTGGCACACATTTAGTAACCCTTAAGGGAAGGCAGATGCACAAAAAAGAGTGTACCACTTTTTTTTTAGATCTCATGTAGCACAGGTTGATGTTGAACTCCCTATGTAGCTAAGGATAACCTTGAACTTCTGATCTTCCTGAATTTACCTCCTGAATGCTGGGATTACAGATATGCACCAAGTTTGTGCATTTCTGGGAATGAAATCCTGTATTTCGTCCATGCCAAGCAAGCACTTTTCCAACCAAGCTACATCCTCAGTCCCTGGAGACAATACTTTAAAAGCTGTGAAAGGGCTAGAAAAATGGCTTAGTGGTTAAGATGTTTTGCCTGTGAAGCCTAAGGACTCAGACTTGATTCCCCAGTACCCATGTAAACCAGATGCACAAGGTAGCACATGCATCTGGAGTTCTTTTGCAGCAGCTGGAGGCCCTGGAAATCATTCTCTCCCCACCCCCTATCTCTCTCTCCTTGCAAATAAATAAATAAAATAATTTTTAATTAAAAAAAGCTGTGAAAGCCAAGCCAGGGCAATATTTTTTTGTTCATTTTATTTATTTATTTATTTGAGAGTGACAGAGAGAAAAACAGATAGAGGGAGAGAGAGAGAATGGGCTAGCCAGGGCAATATTTTTTGTTCATTTTTTTTTTAATTTATTTATTTGAGAGTGACAGAGAGAGAATGGGCTAGCCAGGGCAATATTTTTTGTTCATTTTTATTTATTTATTTATTTGAGAGTGGGTAGGACACACCTTTAATCCCAGCACTCAGGGGACTGAGGTAGAAAGATTGCTGTGGATTCAAGGCCAGCCTGGACTACAGAGTGAGTTCCAGGTCAACCTGACTAGAGTAATACTCTGAGTCAAAAAAAAGGTGGAAGCTGGGCGTGGTGGCACACGGCTTTAATCCCAGCACTCAGGAGGCAGAGGTAGAAGGATTGCTGTGAGTTCGAGGCCACCCTGAGACTACAGAGTGAATTCCAGGTCAGCCTGGGATACAGTGAGACCCTACCTTGGAAAACCAAAAAAAAAAAAAAAAAAGTGGGCTATTGGAGACATGGCTTAGTGGTTAAGGTGTTTGCCTGCAAAGCCTAAGGACCCATGTTGGGCCGGATACAAGTGTGCAAGGTCGCACATAAACCCTAGGCGGCGCAGATGTATAGAATTCAATTACAGTAGCTGGAAGCCCTGTTGTGCCCATTTTCTCTCTCTCTCTCTCCCTCTCTCTCTCTCTCACACACACACACACACACACATACACACACACACACAAATTAATTAAAAAATAAAAAGCTGGAGAGTTTTGGTGTAGCAGTTAAGGGGCTTGCATGCAAAGCCAAAGGACCAAGTTTAATTCCCCAGGACCTATGTAAGCCAGATACACAAGATAACACATGCATCTGGTATTTGTTTGCAGCAGCTTTAGGCCCTGATGTATCCATTTCTCTCTCTGTCTCCGTCTCTCCCTGCCTCTTTCTCTCTCAAATGAATAAATTAAAATAAAGTATTAGCTGAGCATGGTGGTACATGCTTTTAATCCCAGCACTTGGTAGGCAGAGGTAGGAAGATTGTCATGAGATCCAGGTTACCTTGAGACTACATAGTGAATTCCAGGTCAGCCTGGACTACAGTGGAACCCTACCTCAAAAAAAAAAAATTAAATTAAAATTAAAATAAATAAATAAATACAGCAAAAAGACAACTGGGGATCAATTCAATGATAAAATGTCTGCTTAGTATGCCTAAGGCCTTGGATTCAATCCTCAGTATTTCTCTTCACATACACAAAAGTAGTGAACTAATAAATATGAAAGGCCTACTACATAGTTGATGGGCCTAACTCCCAAAGGCTCTACCAGCTGTGGAGTTATTTGGAAGCTTAACCACAAACATTTGAGGCTATGGAGGAAATTTTACATTCAAACCACCACAAAGACTTTGTCTTAAAAAACAAAACAAGCTGGGTGTGGTGGCACACGCCTTTAATTTCAGCACTGAAGAGGCAGAGGGAAGAGGGTCTCATGAGTTCCAGACCACCCTAATATTACATAGGGGATTCCAGGTCAGCCTGGTTCAGAGTGAGACCTAATCTTGAAAAAATCAACAAAAATACCCTAAAAATAAAAGAAACCAGGCATGGTGGTGCATGCCTTTTGTTTGTTTTGTTTTTTCAAGGTAGGGTCTCACTCTAGCTCAGGCTGACCTGGAATTCACTATGGAGTCTCAGGGTGGCCTCGAACTCACAGCGATCCTCCTACCTCTGCCTCCCAAATGTTGGGATTAAACTGGGTGTGGTGGCGCACACCTTTAATCCCAGCACACAGGAGGCAGAGGAAGGATTGATTGATTCTCCAGGTCCCATGTAAGGCAGATGCACATGGTGGCTCATGCATCCGGAGTTCATTTGTGGTGGCTTAGAAGCCCTGGCGTGCCCATTCTTTCTCCCTCTCCCCCCTCCCTCTATCTGTCTCAAATAAATAAATAAAAAGACATCTTTTTTTGTTTGTTTGTTTCGTTTTTTTTTAAATTATTTATTTATTTATTTGAGAGTGACAGACACAGAGAGAAAGACAGATAGAGGGAGAGAGAGAGAATGGGCGCTCCAGGGCTTCCAGCCTCTGCAAACGAACTCCAGATGCGTGCGCCCTCTTGTGCATCTGGCTAACGTGGGACCTGGGGAACCGAGCCTCGAACCGGGGTCCATAGGCTTCACAGGCAAGCGCTTAACTGCTAAGCCATCTCTCCAGCCCTCGTTTTTTGTTTTTTTGAGGTAGAGTCTCACTCTGGCTCAGGCTGACCTGGAATTAGTCTCAGGGTGGCCTCAAACTCATGGCAATCCTCCTAACTCTGCCTCCCAAGTGCTGGGATTAAAGGTGTGCGGCACCACGCCCGGCTAAAAAGACATCTTTAAAATAAATAAATAAATAAAATCAAGGGTCTGGAGAGATGGCTTAGTGGTTAATTCATGTGCCTGCAAAGCCAAAGAAGCTAGGTTCGATTCCCTTGGACCCACCTAAGCTAGATGCACAAGGTAGGGCATGCATTTGAGGTTTGTTTGCAGTGGCTAGATACCCTGGCACGCCCATTCTTTCTCTTTCTCTAGCAGAAGTAGGAGGATCATCATGAGTTCGAAGCTACCTTCAAACTACATAATGAATTCCAGATCATCCTGGGCTATAGTGAGACTCTACCTCAAAAAAATCAAAATAAAAAATAATTTTTTTAAAAAGGCAAGTGGGGAGGAAGGGCTATTTTGCATTTGTTTGTTTTTGTTGTTTTCTTCTGGAATGGGGTTTAAGGTTGGCCCAGGGGAGGGTGTTAGCTCCATTAACTGGAAGAGAGCCAATAGGTATTTGTTCTGCCACTGACCTTGACACCTGGACTTCAGGTTCTCCCCATGTAGGAAGCTGCACTAAATAACTTACAATTATAAAAATCTGCAATGGCAGCTTTCAGTATTGGCAGAGGCAAAGGGAGATGGAGGTGAAAATAAGAAATAAGTAGTGACAGAAGAGATTGGGACTAGAGAAGAAAAAGGAAAGCAAAGAGTTGCCTCTCTACAACCTCAAGGAAAGTAACTTGAATAATGGAAAGTTAAGATGGGGAGATGGCTCAGTGGCTAAAGACACTTGTTTGTAAGACCTGCCAGTGTAGGGTCAATTCCCCAGTACATACATAAAGCCATATGCACAAGTGTTGCATGAATCTGGAGTTTGTTTGCAGCAGCAAGAGATGGTGGTGTACCCATATTCACTCTATTTCTGCTTGTAAGTTAAAAAAGAAAGAAAAAAAAACAATGGAAAGCTGGGCATGGTGGTGCATACCTTTAATTCCAGCACTCAGGAGACAGAGGTAGGACTGCTGAATTCAAGGCCACCCTGAGACTACATAGTGAATTCCAGGTCAGCATGGACTAGAGAGTGAGACCTTGCCTTGAAAAACCAAAAAAAAAAAAAAAAAAGTTAGTAAATAAATTTGTTTGTTTTTCTTTTCTTTTGTTTTCTAAGGTAGGGTCTCACTCTAGCTCAGGCTGACCTGGAATTCACTATGTAGTCTCAGGGTGACCTGGATCTCTCAGCGATCCTCCTACCTCTGTCTTTCGAGTGCTGGGATTAAAGGCATGCGCCACCACTCCCGGCTTGTTTTTCTTTTTCTTTTGATGATGTTATGTTAAAGTTTTAAGCTGAGGAGAGGTAAATTTTGGCCGTCCCTATTGTTTTATGCCATGAAATTGTCCCTGGGATAGAATTGGACTGATGAGGACAGAGATAAAGATAGTAATCTCTATTTTGTTGTTATCTCAGCCAGAGTTATCACCAGAATCCACACCTAGTACAGCCAAACTGGACTGCCCCTGATGGATTCTCAGTCACTTTGATATAAACCCAGTATAGTTTAGTGAGCAATTTCTTGTTTGTTCTTGACATAGGGTCTCCATACTTGAATTTAGGACTTTCCTGTCCCTATCTCCTGAGTTTGGGGGATTACAGGCTTGGGCCACCATGCCCTGTGTATGCCGGGCTCGGGAATCAAACTCAAGGCCTCAAAGTACATACCTAAACTTTTTTGTTTGTTTGTTTGATTTTTCGAGGTAGGGTCTCACTCTAGCCCAGGGTGACCTGGAATTCACTATGGAGTCTCAGGGTGGCCTCGAACTCACAGCGATCTTCCTACCTCTGCCTCCCGAGTGCTGGGATTAAAGGCGTATGCTTCCACGCCCGGCTTTTTTGTTGTTGTTGTCTTTGGCAGGGTCTTGCTATGTACCCTAGGCTGGACTCGAACTCTCAGCTATCCTCTTGCCTCAGCCTCCTGAGTGCTGAGATTACTGGAGGGCAACACCACACCGGGAGTAGTTCTTAGTTACAGAAAGCCATCCTACAAACAAATCAAGGTAAACCCAATTTAATTGGTCTCCTGTCATTAGGATTCGTCTAAGAAAGGCCAGCACTGGAGAGGAGGTAAACTGGGGAGACCAAGAAAGAGGATTACAGGTCACTGCGCAGGGAATCGGAGGGGCGGTAGGAGGGGCCACGGGCTGGGAGGCCCCGCCAACTACAATTCCCAGGCTCCCCGGCCCGCCCCTTCCCCCCGTCCAGCCCGTTCCGATGCCCCGCCTCTGCCCAGCGCCCAGGGGGTGCCCGCCCAACTTCCCAGCGGCCCCGTGCGGCCCGGGCATGCCCAGTGCGGGCGCAGCCCCGGCCCTGGGAGCGCCGGGCCCTGGGAGCGCCGGGGCGGAGCGGGCGGCCGGCGCGGAGCTGCCGAGCGGGGCCGCGGGGGTCGAGCGGCGGCCCGGCGGGGCTGCGGGGTGAGTGCGGACGGCGGCGGCCGGCCCTCGGTCGCGTTGCACGGCCCGGGTCCGCGCGGCGCCGAGCGGGTGTGTGAGGGCCGGCCGGCCGCGGAGCGGGTCCGTGGCGTTCCCGCGGAGGCTGCGGCGAGGACCCCTGACGAGGGCGGGCGCGGGGAGCGGGGCCAGGCCGCGGCGCGGAGCGGCGGTCGGTGGCCCCCCGCGTGACCCCGGGGGAGCGTGGTCCGCACCGCGAGCATGGCTGGGTGCGGGAGGATGAAGGCTCGGGGGCTCCCGGGGAGTCGGTCCCGGCAGATCCGGGCACTCGGAGGCAGTCTGCGGCCCGGGATGAGTGAGGACGGTTAACCTTGCCGATACCAGGGGTGGGATGGATACTCCATCTTCCTGCTTTCCAGGGCTTGTGCTGTGTGGCTTAGAAATGAAAATGCAGACATGTGCCTCGGTATATGCTAAATCTGTCCTGATGTCTGTCAAGAGTTAGTTTCAAGACCTAAGAAAGGTTACTTGCCCATGGGATGCTTGTGTCAAGTAAAAGTCATCATTGCAAAGCTTGAGCAAGAGGAAATCCCGATCTAGGGTTTGTTCGAACCCTGACGTTCTGAAGTTTACTATGACTTTGGGCAAGCCATTTAACTTCTCCACATGTAAAATGCTGTGAACCAGATGCCTGTCAGTTCCCTCTGTTTAGGAGCCCTCTGGCAGTGTGTGGGTTCAAGCTGTGGCAGGTAATTTTTCTGAATGCCTTTGCTATTCGTTAAACTGGGTAATTCATACCGAATGAGTTTGTAGGAAAGATGTTAGCATACTAGTATAAAATTGAAATGGCTTGTCCTTCAAAAGCCCCTGTTGGGTGAGTAGGTGGTCATCGGTGATACATGCAGAAACCAGGTAAGAGTCAAATAACACAGTGGTTCTAGGCTAGGATAGACATGTTTCAGACTCCCTGCTAGGGCCTAGAAGTGGGGAAGGGGCTTCCTCACACCTCAAAGATGTTGTTTTCTTCACTGGGCTTGAATTTATACAGAACTTTCAGTTTTGCATTCTATTGCATTTTTGCTACCCTTCATTTGTAGATGAGTGAGTGGATGCATGAGTCTTCACAAACTAGTTTCTTGTCCATCATTGGGCATTTACTACTCACCTGGCTCTGGGCTGCTTTCATCATAACTCGTAAACAGTGTCTGCCAGTGCTCACATGATTGGAACTCTGAGGTGTTTTTTAGAAGGGAGAGTGGGAGTGTGAACAGATGTTTCTTAACCCCAGAAACTTAACTGCCCCCAGGTGAGCACAGCTGGGTAGGCTTTAACTAAGAAGCAGATGGGTTCATATGGTGTTGCGCAAGGTGCTTTCTGAGCACTCCCTGCTCTTCTGGTTCTGAGTAGCATTAGTCTACACAGGTCAGTGAGGTGAAATGTTTGAAGGTTCAGGGAAACTGTGCTTATGTTGTATTACGCTGTACCTCTTAAATTGAAGACCTCACAGCCTTCACTTACTTGATTAAGTGGGGCTTGAAAACTAGAGTCCTAGGGGTTTTTTTTGTTTGTTTGTTTGTTTAACGTAGGGTCTCACTCTAGTCCAGGCTGACCTGGAATTCACTATGTAGTTTCAGGGTGGCCTTGAACTCATAGTGATCCTCCTACCTCTGCCTCCAGTGTGAAACCCTAAGTTCTTAAATTTCTGCAAGTAGGTTTTCTGTTCACCTTAGAATTCACTTAAAAAATATTTATAGTGCTGGAGAGATGACTTAGCAGTTAAGGCACTTGCCTGCAAAGCCAAAGGATCCAGGTTCAATTCCCCAGGACTCATATAAGCCGGACGCACGAGATGACACATGCGTCTGGAGTTTCCAGCGGTTAAAGGCCCTGGACGCCCATTCTCTTTCTCTCTATCTGCCTCTCTCTTTCTTTTCTTTTTTTTTTTTTTAATTTTTATTAACATTTTCCATTATTATAAAATATATCCCATGGTAATTCCCTCCCTCCCCACCCCCACACTTTCCCATTTGAAATTCCATTCTCCATCATATTACCTCCCCATTACAATCATTGTAATTACATATATACAATATCAACCTATTAAGTATCCTCCTCCCTTCCTTTCTCTACCCTTTTTCTTTTTTTGTTTTTTTATATTAATTTTTTTCATTTTTATTTATTTATTTGAGAACAACAGACAGAGAGAAAGAGGCAGATAGATAGAGAATGGGCGTGCCAGGGCCTCCAGCCACTGCAAACGAACTCCAGACACGTGCACCCCCTTGTGCATCTGGCTAACATGGGTCCTGGGGAATCGAGCCTCGAACTGGGGTCCTTAGGCTTCACAGGCAAGCGCTTAATCGCTAAGCCATCTCTCCAGCCCACTTTTTTGGTTTTTGAGGTAGGGTTTCACTCTAGTCCAGGCTAACCTGGAATTCACTATGTAGTCTCAGGGTGGCCTTGAACTCATGGCGATCCTCCTACCTCTGCCTCCTGAGTGCTGGGATTAAAGGCATGAGCCACCACGCGTGGCTTCTATCTCTTTTTCAAATAAATAATTTAAAAGAGGATTTAAAATCATTTTTATTGTTTGTGTGTGTTTGCATGTGTGCCTGAATCTCTTGCATGTGCCACTTGTTTATATTTTATGTGGGTGCTGGGACTTGATCCCAGGCCATAAGACTTTGTAAGCAATGCCTTTAACTGCTGAGCCATTTCCTTAGCCCCTTAGAATTCACTTTAAATAAATTAGATGAGGGCTGGAGAGATGGCTTAGTGGTTAACGTACTTGTCTATGAATCCTAAGGATCCATGTTCAACTCTCCAGGTCCCATTAAGCCACATGCAAGGTGAAACAAGTGTGCAGGGTCACACATGCATACTAGGAGGCACATACCTCTGTCTGGAGTTCAGTTACAGTTACAGTTGGAGGCCCTAATGTGCCAATTCTCTCTCACATTAAAAAAAAAATGGCCAGTCTGTTGGGTTTGCCTTAAAAAAAGGAGCCGAGTGTGGTGGTGCGCGCCTTTAATCCCAGCACTCGGAAGGCAGAGGTAGAAGGATTGCCTTGAGTTCTTGGCCACCTTGAGACTACATAGTGAATTCCAGGTCAGCCTGAGCTAGGGGGAGACCCTACCTGGAAAAAAGAAGAAGAAGAAATCAAATGAGTGAAGTTTTTTTGTTGTTTGTTGTTTTGTTTTTCGAGGTAGGGTCTCTCTCTAGCCCACGCTGATCTGAAATTTACTATGTAGTCTCAGAGTGGTCTTAAACTCATGGTAGTCCTCCTACCTCTGCCTCCCAAGTGCTGACATTAAAGATGTGCACCACCACATGCCTGGCTATGAATTGTCTGTTAAGATTATTTGTGCATGTGAGCTCTCATCTCTCTCCGTCTTTCAGCACTGGGGGGATTGAGCCCAAGGCCTCATGCATACTAGGTAGGCACTCTATTACTGAGTTATATCCCCAGCCCTCTTTTGCTTCCTCCCCCCCCCCCTTGCTTTTTATTTTGATACAAGGTCTCAGTAAATTATGCAGGCTGGGCTTAAATTCACTCTGTAGTAGGTCCCTAATAACTGGTACCATAGACCTACACCACTATACCTGACTCAATTTCTTTTCTTTTGGTGTTGAAAACCCACCCAGGGCCTTGCATATGCCTGGCAAGCACTCTACCACCAAGCTACATCTCCATCCTTGCTAGCTTCTTGATTTTTGGAGCTAAATTTCCCATTAACCTAAGGGAGGGGCAGTAAAAATCCTAACCTAATTTTCAAGTACATGTATGTAGTATGTGTGTTTGTGGTATGTGTTGTAATGCATGTGTTTATGCCGTAGTGCACACCCTTGGCATGTGGAGGCCAAAAGAGAATGTTGTGTTCCCCTCCGTAGTTCATCTGCATGTTTCCTTGAAACAGAGTCTGCCATGGATTATGGAGCTTGTTGTTTGTCTTCGGGCCTCAGGAGTTCTCTAGTCTCTGCTCCACACTGAATTGGGGTTAGAGATGTGGATGTGGGTGTGAGTAGCCCTGCCCAGATGTGGGTGCTGGAGAATCAAACTCTGGCAGTCTCAGGCCATCATGCTTGTGCAGAGCGCTCTTACCCACTGAGCTGTTTCTCCAGCCCTGAACCCTGATTTTATTTTTTGGTTGTGTGTATTGTACTGGGGATTGAACTCTTGGTCTCAAGATACTGAGCATGTATTATTCTGCCACTGAACTACACCCTAAGCCTTTCTAATTTAAAATTCATTTTCTTAAGTGATTATTAAAAAAGTACATGTATGGGCTGGAGAGATGGCTTAGTGGTTAAGCGCTTGCCTGTGAAGCCTGAGGACCCCAGTTCGAGGCTCAATTCCCCAAGACCCACATTAGCCAGATGCATAAGGGGCACAGGCGTCTGGTTTGCAGTGGCTGGAGGCCCTGGCGTGCCCTTTCTCTCTCTCTTTCTCACTCTGTCTATCTGCCTCTTTCTCAACTAAATAAATAAAAACCCAAAAAAAATTTCTTTAAAAAAGTACATGTGTGTGCAAAAGTTGGGAAGCTGGCTAGGGTTGTAGCCTAGTGTTATATGAGACCCTATATTAAATCCCCAGGACCATGCAAAAATAACAAAGTCAGACAGCATAGAAAGGCCTGTTTAGAGGGTGGGGGCATTGGTACACCAGGGCCTGTAGCCACTGCAAATGCATGTGCATCTGGTTTTACATGGGTACTGGGGAATTTAACCTATGTCAGTGGCCTTTGCAAGCAAGTTCCTTAACCGCTGAGCCATCCCTCCAGTTCCTAGAGGTCTTTTTAGGTAGTTGTACATCATGCCTTAAAAACCTTCCTGTGCATATGAAAGCTCTGTGTGTTATTTAAGGGCATATGTGACTTTTTTTTTTTCAAGGTAGGGTCTCGCTGTAGCTCAGGCTGACCTGGAATTCATTATGTAGGGGGTCTCGAACTCAGGGTGATTCTCCTACCTCTGCCTTCCAAGTGCTGGGATTAAAGGCATGTGCCATTGCACCCAGCTAGTATTTTATTTATTTATTTGAGAGAGATAAAAGGCAGATAGAGAGAATGGGTGTGCCAGGGCCTCCAGCCACTGTAAATGAACTCCTGATGCATGCACCAACTTGTGCATCTGGTTTACCTGGGTCGGGTCCTTTGGCTTTGCAGGCAAACATCTTAACCACTAAGCCATTTCTCTAGCCCTCTTTTTTTATTTTTTTAAATTTTGTTTTGTTTTGTGAGGTAAGGTCTCACTCTAGCCCAGGCTGACCTGGAATTCACTATGTAGTCTCAGGGTGGCCTTGAACTCACAATGATCCTTCTGGCTCCCAAGTGCTGGGATTAAGGCATGCACCATGATGCCTGGTAGCAGCCCTCTTTAAAAAAATAAAATAAAATAAAATAAAATAAAATAAAAAGGTTTTATTTTTATTTAATTATTTGGGCAAGAAAGAAAGATGTAGATAGAAAGAATGACATGTCAGGGCCTCTAGCCACTGCTAACAAACTCCAGACACATGCACCGCCGTGTTCATCTGGCTTTTATGGGTACTGGGGAAATGAATCTAGGTCTTTAGGCTTCACAGGCAAATTCCTTAACCACTAAGTCATTTCTCCAGCCATGTAACTTTTTTTTAAAAAAATATTTATTTGTTTACTTATTTGCAAGCAGAGAGAGAGATAGAAGAGAGACAAGAATGGGTATATCTGGACCTCCTGCTGCTGTAAAGAACTCCTTATGCTTGCACCAGCTTGTGCATCTCACCTTATGTGGGCACTGGGGAATTGAACTCAGGTCCTTCGACTTTACAGGCCAGCACCTTAACCGAGGAGCCATCTCTCTGGCCCCTGCATATGTAACTTTAAAAAAAATTCTTACTTTTTGGTTTTTTGAGGTAGGGTCTCTCTCTAGTTCAGGCTGTCCTGGAACTCACAGTGATCCTCCTACCTCTACCTTCCAAGTACTGGGGCTAAAGGCATGTGCCACCAGGCCCAGCATGTAACTTTCAAAGTACTTTTATCTTGTTCTTTCATTTTCATTCATTCAAGTGTTTTTGGTGTGTTGTTCTTGTTGCCATTCTCCCCTCCACCACTACCCTCTCTGCCCAAGTAGGGTCTCACTCTAGACCTGATAATTACTCCTACTTCTGCCTCCCAGGTGCTGAGATTAAAGGTATATGTCACCACATCTTGCTTGTATTGTTTAAAATAGGGTCTTAGTATGTAGACCAGGCTGGCCTTGAATTTGTGGAGATCCATCTGCCTTTGTCTCCCAAGTGCTAGGATTACAGGTGTGTACTACTATGCCCATCTTATTTAAGTGTTTGAGAATATATTGCAAGCATAAAAATGGCTAAAGAAGCCGGGCATGGTAGCCCATGCCTTTAACCCCAGCACTTGGGAGGCAGAGGTAGGAGGATCACTGTGAGTTTGGGGCCACCCTGAGTCATAGTGAATTCCAGGCAAGCCTGGACTAGAGTGAGAACCTACCTCGACAAACGGGAAAAAAAAAAAAAAAAAAAAAAAGACTGAAGAGACTTGGGTGTGATGGCACATGCCTCTAATTGGAGGTTGAGATGTGATAGGATTAATAGGAATTTGAGGTTAGTCTGGGCTAGAGTGAAACCCTACCTGGAAAAACAAAAGAATATTCACACATTATCACCCATCTCAAAAGTACTTGGAGTATGCAGGAGTGTGATGGTTTGAATGTAAAGTCCCCCAAAGCCTCAAGTATTTTTTTCTTTTATAATTTTTTTAATTGACAACTTCCATAATTAGAAACAATATCCCATGGTAATTCCCCCCCACCACTTTCCCCTTTGAAACTCCATTCTTGGGCTGGAGAGATGGCTTAGCGGTTAAGCGCTTGCCTGTGAAGCCTAAGGACCCCGGTTCGAGGCTCCGTTCCCCAGGTCCCACGTTAGCCAGATGCACAAGGGGGCGCACGCGTCTGGAGTTCGTTTGCAGAGGCTGGAAGCCCTGGTGCGCCCATTCTCTCTCCCTCTATCTGTCTTTCTCTCTGTGTCTGTCACTCTCAAATAAATAAATAAAAATTTTAAAAAAAAAATAAAAAAAAAGAGTTCATCTTCATTTAAAAAAAAAAAGAAAGAAAGAAAGAAACTCCATTCTCCATCATATCCCCTCCCCCTTCTAATCAGTCTCTATTTTGATGTCATGATCTTTTCCTCCTGTTATGATGGTCTTGTGTAGGTAATGTCAGGCACTGTGAGGACATAGATATCCAGGCCATTTTGTGTCTGGAGGAGCACACTGTAATGAGTCCTACCCTTCCTTTGGCTCTTACATTCTTTCTGCCACCTCTTCTGCAATGGACCCTGAGCCTTGGAAGGTGTGATAGAGATGTTTCAGTGCTAAGCACTCCTCTGTCATATCTTCTCAACACCATGGTGCCTTTTGAGTCATCCCGAGGTTACTGTCATCTGAAAAGAGAAGGTTCTCTAACCAAAAGTGAGAGTAGCATTAATATATGGGTATGAATATTAAGAAAAGTGCTTACTGTTAGTTTCGTGAACATAGTATATACATTTAGCCAGACATCAGCAGACATTATACCCCTAGGGCTCATGACTACCCCTTTTGTAGGTTTTCAGTATCAGGGATGTATTTCCTCCCATGGAGCAGGCCTCCATTCTAATTAGTGGGTGGTTTGTTTCCCCCAGAACAGACATGGCACTGTTGCACCGGTTGGCTCATTTGGCCTAGCTGGCCAAATATAAGGCTTGCAGTGTCCACTGTTGAGTATCTTCACTGGTGATTTCTTTCTTCCTTTAACCTGCATGCAGTATGGCTTCTTCTAGCTTTCTGTCAGCTGGTCTACATGGAAGAGGTTTTCAGCTCAGCTCCAGCAGGATTTCTCAGTGACCTTGTAGCCTGAGTATGTGAAGTCCTTAGCAATAGGGTCTTACCATCTATTCCTGGTGGGAAACCAAGGGCCTCGGCAATGTTTTGGGGGCATGAGGGACCTCCCTGGCCAATAACCCACTGGAAGGTGTCTCATCCCTGGCACTGAAAATGTTCTAGTAACAATCTATGGCTCCTGTGTGTTCTGTTGTCCAAAAATATAAGTTTTCATATGACTTTTTATATCCTCTTGGATTTTTTTTTTTGGGGGGGGGTTTCAAGGTAGGGTCTCACTCTGGTCCAGGCTGACCTGGAATTAACTCTGTCATCTCAGGGTGGCCTTGAACTCATGGCAGTCCTCCTACCTCTGCCTCCCAAGTGCTGGGATTAAAGGCGTGCGCCACCATACCTGGCTCTTGGATTTTGATTAACCCTCCCTCCACCTTTCCTTTACTCAATCTCTTCCCCTGACCTCACTTGGGCCTTTTCACCCCCATTAATCTGTTCTTCTACTTACATATATACAATACTGTAGTAGACAGCTTCAGGTTTGCTGAGATGAACTTCCAGACCAAGCACAGTTATGGAGGAAGGGATTTATTGAAGCTTACAGATCCATAATGGCAGAAGAAGCTGGCCTGCTTTCACAGGATCAAGTAGAGAGGGAGGTACAAGCCAAAGGCCACACACTTCAGGAACTCCAGCTAGGCACACTTTGCATTATCTTTAGATTGAAATCTGAAACCCACCACCACACCTTAAGATCCACCCAGTGACACTGCCTCTAGCCAAGTGGCTGCAGATCAGATGCAAACTACAAACAATAAAGAACTGAATATATTGGGGGCTATCTATTCTATTCAAACCACCACAAATACCATCCTATTAAGTCCCCTCCTCCCTTCCTTTCTATTCCCTTTATATCTCCTTTTTAGTTTACTGGCCTCTCCTACTTAATTTTCTTCCTACTCACACATAGACGTCCAATCATTTGTAGCTAGGACCCACAAATGAGAGAGAACATTGCTAGTTTAGCTTTCTGGGCCTAGGTTACCTCACTTAGTATAGTCCTTTCCAGATCCATCCATTTTCCTGCAAATTTCGTAACTTCATTTTTCTCTACTGCTGAGTAGAACTTCATTGTGTAAATGTGCCACATCTTCCTTATCCCCTCATCAGATGAGGGACATTCAGGCTGGTTCCTTTTTATTTTTATTTTTTTTCTTTTGAGGTAGGGTCTCAGGCTAACCTGGAATTTACTATGTAGTCTCAGGGTAACCTTGAACTCACAACAATCCTCCTGCCTCTTTTTCCTAAGTGCTAGGATTAAAGGCGTGCACCACCATGCCTGGCTTCAGCCTCAGATATTTCTGATTAAGGTTAAACTCCCTGCTAGGTGTGGTGTCACACACCTTTAATGGGTTCCTGGCTGGTCTATGTCTACAGGATGAGCTCCAGGTCAGCCTAGGCTAGAGTGGGACCCTATCTCAGACCTTGAAAAACTAAATTAAAGAAATAAAGATTAAGCTTCCTGGGGCGATGGCTTAGTGGTTAAGGCACTTGCCTGTGAATCCTAAGGACCTAGGTTCAATTCCCCAGGACCCATGTAAAGCCAGATGCACAAGATGGTGTATGTGTCTGGAGTTTATTTGCAGTGGCTGGAAGCCCTGGCACACCCATTCTATCTGCTTCTTCCTCTTTCTCAAATTATATATCTTCCTATTTATTTCTAGTCCAGGCTGACCTGGAACTCACTATTGAGTCTCAGGGTGGCCTTGAACTCACAGCAAGCCTCCCACTTTTACCTCCCTTCCTCCCTCCCCAGTGCTGGAAATAAAGGCACCCAGCTAAGCTTCCTATTTAAATCTCCAGCTGGTAGATCCCTGCTGTAAGAGGTGTGTCACTGGGGCACAGATCTTGAGTCTAGCCCTAAGGTGTGTGTACAGGCTCAGCATGTACTTAATGGTTCTGGCTTTTCTCTGTGCTCTGGAAATATGAAGTGAGCCAGCTTTTTCCATCATGGTGAAGCTTCCCCTGGAATCTATAAGCCTGAAATAATCCCTTTCCTCCCATAAGCTGCTTCTGGTTGGGTTCTTGTCCCAGGAAGGAGGAAGTAACTACAAGAAGGGATAGGAACATCAAGGCTCTGAGGAGACCATTTCTCTGAGAGCAGATGTGCTCCTGGACAAGTGGTCTCCTCTGAGCCTTGGTATGTCCCTAACTAAACGTGGCTGCAGTCTCAGCTATTATTCTTCAGTTTCTTGGGGAAGTTGAGACAGGAGATCTGTTTGGTCCCAGTGAGTCCTGCCTGGGAAAACTAATGAAATTCTACCTTACAATAAAGAAAAAACTGAATGGGATTTTAAGTTTCAACAGTTAGTGTTGGTTCATTGTCTTAGTGCTAGAATCTGTTGCTCTTGTATTAGTAACAAATATTGGGGTCCTCCTGTAGAAATGTACCATGAAGCAATGCATCTTCATGTAAATATTTTCCTCCATTATTATTATTCCATCTGCTTCCAGGTCTTTCATGATGAGAACTTCGGGGGTACTTCCCTCTCTGAGTAATTGATAGTCTGGGCGGTGAGGAGATGGCGGACAGTGTTAAAACCTTTCTCCAGGACCTTGGCAGGGTGAGTACATTTTGTGTCAAGGAATTTGTCTTGACCTTTTTTGCTGATGGAACTAACTAGGAAATCCTTCACTGTTTTTTGGAATTTTTATCATATTTTTGGCCCTTTACATATAATATAAATGTCATTCTAATTCACACCACTCAGCAGGTAAGGATTATCTTGCATTCTTTTTGTTGGTTGGTTGGTTGGTTTTCTTTGAGGTAGGGTCTCATTGTAACCCAGGATGACCTGGAAGTCACTAGATAGTCTCAGGGTGGTTTCGAACTCATGGTGATCTGCCTGCCTGTGCCTCCTAAGTGTTGGGATCAAAGGCATGCACCGCTGGGTGAGACAAGATCTTGCTTATGTAGCCCAGTCTGACACGCCCCCTTTTTTTGTTTGAGGTAGGGTCTCACACTGCTCCGAACTGATGTGGAATTCACTATGGAGTCTCAGGGTAGCCTTGACCTCACAGCAATCCTACTTCTGCCTCCCGAGTGCTGGGATTAAAGGCGTGCACCAGCACGCCTGGCTGCTGCTGCTACTTCTTTTTTAAAATTGTGACTCCAGTATGACCTTTAGCTTGTGGTAATGCTCTTGTCCCAGCATCCCCTGTGCTAGAAATGGAGGTATACATTACCCTGCATCATCTTTTTGGTTATCAAGATAACCTTTTGGAATGGAGAGATGGCTTAGCAGTTAAGGTATTTGCCTGCAAAGCCAAAGAACCCAGGTTAAATTCCCCAGGACCCACATAAGCTAGATGCACAAGGTGGCACATATGTCTGGAATTTGTTTGCAGTGGCTGGAGGCCCTGGAACACCCATCCCCCCTCCCTCTTTTTCTCTCCTAGATAAATAAATATTTTTTTCTCAATTTTTTTTTCTTTTCTTTTTTTTTTCTCAATTTTTATTAACATTTTTCCATGATTATAAAAAGCATCCCATGGTAATACCCTCCCTCTCCCCCCCCCCCAACTTTCCCCTTTGAAATTCCATTCTCTATCATATCCCCTCCCTATCTCAGTCAGTCTCTCTTTTATTTTGATGTCATGGTCTTTTCCTCCTCGTATGATGGTCTTGTGTTGGTAGTGTCAGGCACTATGAGGTCATGGATATCCAGGCCATTTTATGTCTGGAGGGAGCATGTTGTAAGGAGTCCTACCCTTCCTTTGGCTCTTACGTTCTTTACGCCACCTCTTCCACATTAGACCCTGAGCCTTGGAAGGTGTGATCGAGATGCTATTCAGTACTCAAGTCACTTCTTTCCAGCACTGTGATACCTTCTGAGTCATCCCAGAGTCACTGCCATCTGAAAAGAGAAGATTCTCTACCCAAAGTGAGAGTAGCATTAATACAAGGGTATAATATTAAGAGAAGTGCTTATTGGGCAGTTGGATAAGCATAGTATATACATTTTTCCAGACATCAGAAGATGTTACACCCCTAAGGCTCATGACTACCCCTGTTTTAAGTTTTCAGTATAAATAAAAATTTTTACAAAGATAGGGTCTTTCTTGTTGCTCTGTCTGGCCTTGAATCTCCTCAATCCTCCTGCCTGTGCCTCCCAAATTCTCAGATTACAGGTGTGCGCCTGGCTCCTGTATTTTATAGAAGCTTGTCTGGTGAATATCTCTAGTATTAGGATTGTTGTTAGCGTGGCTCTAGCGTCTTACTGTAGCCCAAACTGACCTAGAACTTTTATAGCCTAGGCTGATCTCAAACTCATTATAAGCTGAGGATGACCTTGAACTCCTGATCCTCCTGCCACTTGCCCTCCCAAGTGCTTATATTGTAGACAGACACCACCGTGCTCTGTTCCAGAGCCTTTTCAAAAAATATTTTTTTATTTATTTGTGAGAGAGAAGGAGAGGCAAATAGAGGGAATGGGTATGCCAGGGACTCCATCTGCTGCAAATGAACTCCAGATGCATGTACCACCTTACGCATCCGATTTATGTGGATTCTGGAAAATTGAACCTGGGTTTTTGGCTTTTCAGGCAAGTGCCTTAACCACTAAGCCATCTCCCCAGCCCCAGAGCCTTATTTTGTTTTTATTTATTTTTACATTTATTTTGAGGCTAGGCCTCATGTATCCCAAGCTAGCTTCAAACTTGCCATATACCTGGGGATGGCCTTGAACTCCTGATTACACAAGCTTTTTTAACAATAGTTTACTTGAGCTGGATATGGTGGCACAGCACCTATGAGTAGGGCACTACCGTGCTGAAGCAAGGAGATCACAAGTATAGTGAGAGCGTGTCTCAAAAAGAATACAAAACACAAAACAAAGTCCGGTGTGGTGACTCAAGTCTAATCACAACACTAGAGAGGTAGATGCAGGCCTTATTGCAGCTACATCGTAAGTTTGAGACTAATTTGAGACTAAATTACCTGGGCTGTTTTTTGAGACCCCTGTCTTAAAAGGGAATAAATAACTAGGCATGGTGACTCAACACTTTAATCTCAGCATGGAAGGCTGCGGTAGGAGGATGGCCAGCAATTCTGGGCCAGCCTGAGGCTGCAGAGTGAGTTCCAGGTCTACCTGGGCTAGAGTAAGACTCTGCCTCGGAAAATAAATGAATAAATCATATTTAAAAAGCGACAGCAGAGTTGCTGTGTCTTTGAAGCCAGCCTTGTCTAAATAGGTCAAGTCTAGCCTTGTTACAGCCCTGTCTCAAAAAATACTCATGGTGGGGGTTAGGCTGGAGAGATGGCTTAGCTTTTAAGGTGCTTGCCTGCAAAGGACCTCAGTTCAATTCCCCAGTACCCATGTCAGTCAGATGTATAAGGTGTTGCATGCATCTGAAGTTCATTGCAGTGGCTGGAAAACCCCTGGTGCACCCATTCTCCTTCTGCCTCTTTCCCTCTGTCAAATAAATGAATAAAAATATTTTTTTAAATTTATTTTTTTAAAACTTTTTAAAAAAATTTTTATTAACATTTTCCATGATTATAAAATATATCCCATGGTAATTCCCTCCCTCCCCACCCCAACACTTTCCCATTTGAAATTCCATTCTCCATCATATTACCTCCCCATTAAAATCATTGTAATTACATATATACAATATCAACCTATTAAGTATCCTCCTCCCTTTTTTTTTTTTTGTCTATATTTTTTTAAATTTTTATTAACATTTTCCATGATTATAAAATATATCCCATGGTAATTCCCTCCCTCCCCACCCCCACACTTTCCCATTTGAAATTCCATTCTCCATCATATTACCTCCCCATTACAATCATTGTAATTACATATATACAATATCAACCTATTAAGTATCCTCCTCCCTTCCTTTCTCTACCCTTTATGTCTCCTTTTTACCTTACTGGCCTCTGCTACTAAGTATTTTCATTCTCATGCAGAAGCCCAATCATCTGTAGCTAGGATCCACATATGAGAGAAAACATGTGGTGCTTGGCTTTCTGGGCCTGGGTTACCTCACTTAGCATAATACTTTCCAGGTCCATCCATTTTTCTGCAAATTTCATAACTTCATTTTTCTTTACCGCTGAGTAGAACTCCATTGTATAAATGTGCCACATCTTCATTATCTACTCATCAGTTGAGGGACATCTAGGCTGGTTCCATTTCCCGGCTATTATAAATTGAGCAGCAATAAACATGGTTGAGCACGTACTTCTAAGGAAATGAGATGAGTCCTTTGGATATATGCCTAGGAGTGCTATAGCTGGGTCATATGGTAGATCAATCTTTAGCTGTTTTAGGAACCTCCACACTGTTTTCCACAATGGTTGGACCAGATTGCATTCCCACCAGCAGTATAGAAGGGTTCCTTTTTTTCCACATCCCCGCCAACATTTAAGATTGTTTGTTGTCATGATGGTGGCCATCTGACAGGAGTGAGATGGAATCTCAATGTAGTTTTAATCTGCATTTCCCTGATGACTAGTGACGTAGAACATTTTTTGAGATGCTTATATGCCATTCGTATTTCTTCCTTTGAGAACTCTCTATTTAGCTCCATAGCCCATTTTTTGATTGGCTTGTTTGATTCCTTATTATTTAACTTTTTGAGTTCTTTGTATATCCTAGATATTAATCCTCTATCAGCTGGCGAAGATTTTTTCCCATTCTGTAGGTTGCCTCTTTGCTTTTTTCACTGTGTTCTCTGCAGTGCAAAATCTTTGTAATTTCATGAGGTCCCAGTGATTAATCTGTGGTTTTATTGCCTGAGCAATTGGGGTTGTATTCAGAAAGTCTTTGCCAAGACCAATATGTTGAAGGGTTTCCCCTACTTTTTCCTCTAGCAGTTTCAGAGTTTCAGGTCTGATGTTAAGGTCTTTAATCCATTTGGACATAAAAATATTTTTTAAAAAATATACATGGGGCCTAGGGAGATGGCTTAGTGGTTAAAGGCACTTGCAAAGCTGGCTGAGTTAAAAAGTGATATCACCCAACCAACACATGCACACAGAATTCAGATCAAGAAATAAGATTCTGGCTGGGTGTGGTGGCCCTCCCCTTTAATCCCAGCACTTGGGAGGCAGAGGTAGGAGAATTACCTTAAGTTCAAAGCCACCCTGAGACTACATAGTGAATTCCAGGTCAGCCTGGGCTAGAGTAAGACCCTGCCTTGAAAAACAGAAAGAAAAGAAAAGGAAAGGAGAAGAGAGGAGAGGGGAGGGGAGGAGACTGAAAATAATGGCTAAATTAGTCTTGAGAATGGTATTGCTATTTCCTTTTAGTCAAAATAAATTTTAGCCTGACATTTTGGTACATGCCTTTCATCCCAGCACTTGGGAGGCAGAGGTAGTAGGACTGCTGTGAGTTCAAGGCCAGCCTGACAATACATAGTGAGTTCCAGGTCAGCCTGGACTAGAGCAAGATCCAGACTCTACCTTGAAACCCCCCCCCCCAAAAAAAAACCCCTCTAGATTCCATCACAGTACTGGAAAAAATACAATCAAGGGCTCCTTAAGTTTACAGCAGTAAATAAATAAATAAGTAGATAAATAACTCTGGTTTCTATTGTTATTTCAATGTACTGTATGTAACTTTTAGAAAATTTTCTACATTCTGTAATCTCTTTAAAAAATATCCCTATGTTCAGGGAATCAAAGACTCCATCTGGGGCATTTGCACCATCTCAAAGCTAGATGCCCGAATCCAGCAAAAGAGAGAAGAGCAGCGTCGAAGAAGGGCAAGTAGTGTCCTGGCACAGAGGAGAGCCCAGAGCATAGAGCGAAAACAAGAGAGGTAAGGAGTGCAAGCCTGTGTTCCAGAACGTCACAGAGAGAGCACTAGAGGTGACTGATGCTTGATATAATAAAAAGATCATTCTTAGTAACATTGGTTTTACCTTATTATTGCTTTTTCATGGTTTTGTTTTAAAATAGGAAAATTTTATAGGTACCCCCCCCAATACACATTGTCTCACGCTAAAATCCTTACTCAAAATGGCATGTTTAAAAACATAAAATTAGAATACCAAATAGAGAACCACAAAAAAATTACTTGGTTTGGTGTATACATGTAGGAAAGCCTATGTGGGTTTATTTATTAATAAAACCACAGCTCTACTCCCCTTCCCCCAACCAAGTCTGTCCCATTTAGGAATATGGAGTTCATTTTTTTATTTTTTATTTTTTTAAACAATTTTATTTATTTGAGACAAAGTGAGAGAGATAGAAATAGGCAGGTAGAGAGAGAGAGAGAAAGAGAGAATGGGTGCACCAGGGCCTCCAGCCACTGCAAACGAATTCCAGATGCGTGTACCCCCCCATGTGCATCTGGCTTACATGGGTCCTGGGGAATCAAACCTGGGTCTTTTGGCTTTGCAGGCAAGCACATTAACTACTAAGCCATCTCTCCAGCCCCGAGTTTATTTATTATTAGTGGCTAATAATTGGAAGTTTTGCTGGGCATGGTGGCACAAGCCTTTGATCCCAGCACTTGGGAGGCAGAGAGGTAGGAGGATTGCTGAGACTAATATTTATTCCAGGTCAGCCTGGGTAAAGTGAAACTATACTTTGAAGAAAAAAAAAAATCAGGGAGGAGGCCAGGAACTGGGAGAATCAGGAGTGGATTGTAGCACTGCCAGCCCAGAATATCAGTGTGTGGTGGGATTAGCAGGGGAGGCGAGCTTGACTGAGAGAAGTGGTGCAGTGTGTAGGAAGAGGCAGACAGAGATCACAGAGAGATATGGAAATCAGAGAGCACACACCTTACATCAGGAAAGAGCTCCAGAAAGAGAAGGAAAGAGAGAGCTGACCCTTCTTAATAACTTCAGATTTCAGAAAATGCTTTTTGTTTCAATATTGTTTAGTTGAGAGAGAGGCAGATGAGGAGAAGAGGGGGATAAATGGGCACACCAGGACCTCCAGCCACTGCAAACTAACTCCAGATGCATGCGCCACCTTGAGGATTTGGATTATGTGGGTCCTGGGGAATTGCACCTGGGTTCTTCGAAGTCAAGCACCTTAGCTGCTAAACCATCTCTCCAGCTCTGTTTTCTTTTTTTAAGAAAAGTTAGAGCTGGGCATGGTGGTGCACACCTTTAATCCCAGAACTCGGGAGTCAGAGGTAGGAGGATCACTGATTTCGAGGCCATTCTGAGACTACATAGTGAATTCCAGGTCAGCCTGAGCTAGAGTGTGAGACCCTACCTTGAAAAACCAAAAACCAAAAAAGGGAGGGACTGGAGAGATGGCTTAGCTTAGCAGTTAAGCACTTGCCTGTGAAGCCTAAGGACCCCAGTTTGAGGCTCAATTCTCCAGGACCCATGTAAGCCAGATGCACAAGGTGGTGCATGCATCTGGAGGCCCTGTGCACCCATCCTCTCTCTCTCTGCCTCTTTGTTGTTCTCAAATAAATATAAACAAACCAAAAAAAGTAGAGCTAGTTTCTCAGCCTTTTTTCTCATTGAATGGACTAGAACATTAGACAAAGTTGGTAATACAGTGCCAATTGAAGGTGTAAAATGGAGAACAATTGTTAAATTCATATGGTCTTTTACAGTGAGCCACGCATTGTTAGTCGAATTTTCCAGTGTTGTGCTTGGAATGGTGGAGTATTCTGGGTAAGTTATTTTTCATCTAATTTAGGTGCCTTACAATTTAGTTGCTAAGTTAATATTTCTCAACTGTTTCCTTGAAACACTAAGCAGCTGCTTACATATGCTTCCTGATTTTTTTTGTTTGTTTGTTGTTTTGAGGTAGGGTCTTGCTGTAGCTCAGGCTGACCTGGAATTCACTATGTAGTCTCAGGGTGGCCTTGAACTCATGGCAATCCTCCTACATCTGCCTCCTGAGTCTGGGATTAAAGACATGTGCCATCATGCCCAGCTGTGCTTACTCTTTTAATGTTGGGGAGCAGAGGGATGGAGGAGGATGGTAGTGGGGTAAAAATAAATAAGATATATGAAAATGTCATGATGAAACCCATTGTATTGTATGCTAATTAAAATATTAGTTAAAAAATGTATATGTGGGCTGGAGGGATGGCTTAATGGTTAAGATACTTGCCTGCAAAGGTTCAATTCCCCACTGTCCATGTAAGCCAGATGTGCAAGGTGCTTCATCTGGAGTTCTTTTGCAGTGGCTAAGTAGCTAGAGGCCCTGGTGCGCCCATTCTCTCTATCTGCCTTTCTCTCACATTAAGAAAAGTGTGTGTGTGTGTGTGTGTGTGTGTGTGTGTGTGTGTGTGTGTAATCCAAGCACACAGGAGGATCAGAAGTTCAAAGTTATCCTTGTTTATATAGTTAGTTTCAGGTCAGTGTGAAATGCATGGATCTGTTGTTTTGTTTTGTTTTAAGGTAGGTCTCACTCTAGCTCAGGCTTACCAGGAATGTTTTTGTTTTTCCAGGTAGTGTCTGTCTCTAGCTCAGGGTGGCCTTGAACTCACAGTGCTGGGATTAAATGCATGTGCCTGGCACTAGAGGCTGTTTTTTGTTTTTGTTTTTTTCTCTAATAGTTTATTCATTTATTTAAGAGAGAGAGGGAGAGGTCTGGGGAAATGGCTTAGCCATTAAGGTGTTTGCCTGCAAAGCCTAAGGACCCCAGTTTGATTCCCCAAGACCCATGTAAGCCAGATACACAAGGGGGTGCATGTGTCTGGAGTTTGTTTGCAGTGGCTGGAAGCTCTGCTGCACTCATTCTCTCTCTCTGCCTCTTCCCCCCTCTCTCTCAAATAAATAAATAATATATATATATATTTTAAAGTAAAAGAGAAAGAATGGGAATGGCAGGGCCTCTAGCCACTGCAAAGAAACTCCATACACAAGTGCCACTTTGTGCATCTGGCTTTATGTGGGTACTAGGGAAGTGAACCCAGGTCGTTAGATTTTGCAGGCCAAAGCCTTAACCACTGAGCTGTATCTCCAGCTCCCATGAATCTGTTTTAAAAAACATTTGGCTGGGCATGATGGCACACGCCTTTAATCCCAGCACTCAGGAGGCAGAGGTAGGAGGATTGGCATGAGTTCAAGGCCACCCTGAGAATACAAAGTGAATCCCAGGTCAGCCTGGGCTAGAGACCCTACCTCGAAAAGAAAAAAAAAAAAGAAAAAAAAGTGTTTTTTTTTGTCTGTGTGCACACCAGTCTGTTGCCACTGCAAACAAACACCAGGTATGTAAAACATTTTTTTGTTGTTGTTGTTTTTGTTTGGTTCGCTTTTGAGGCAGGGTCTTGCTGTAGGCTAGGCTAACCTGGAATGCAATATGTAGTCTCAGGGTGGCCTCACGCTCAGGGTGATCCTCCTACCTCTGCCTCCAGAATGTGGGGATTAAAGGCATGTACCACCATGCCCAACTTTATACCACTTTTTGCATCTGACTTTACATGAATGCTGGGGAATTGGAATCCTGGGTTAGAAGGCTTTACAAGCAAATGCCTTTAACTGTTGAGCCATCTCCCTAGCCCCCTTTAGAAATAAATTTGGATTCTGTGCATCTGTATTCCCAATCAGGAAAGAACACTGCATATAAACAAGTGTCAGGGAGAGTACTAAATATACTTTTAAAAATGATTCACTCACATGCTTTAGTATTGCTTTAGATAATTTTTGTTTTTTGTTTTTCAAGGTAGGGCCACACTCTATCCCTGGCTGACCTGGAATCCACTCTGTAGTTTCAGGCTGGCCTCAAACTCATGACGATCCTCCATGATAATTTACTTTACTATTTTATTTATTTATGAAAAATAGAGAGAAAGGCAGAGAGAGGGAGCAAAAGAGAGCTTCTGGTCACTGCAAACAAACTCCAGATGCATGCGCCACCATGTGCATCTGACTTACATCAGTCCTAGGGAATTGTACCTGGGTCCTTTGGCTTTTGTAGGCAAGCACCTTAACTGCTAAGCCATCTCTCCAGCCCTGCTTTAGATAATTTGTGTTGACTGTCTGAACAATTGTGTTAAGAGATCTATGGGAATCGTAGGTGAAAGGACAGTCAAGAACAGTTTTTTTTTTTTACTTCTGTTGTACTTATTGACTAGAACTGATAACTATGGAAACTCAGCATTGAGAGGCAGAGGTAGGAGGATCGCTGTGAGTTCAAGGCAACCCCAAGACTACAGAGGGATTTCCAGGTCAGCCTGTGCTAGAGTGAGATCCTACCTCAAAAAAACAAAAAAAGAAAAGAAAAGGTTGTGTATAATTAATTGTTAATTGAGAAATAGCGCAGCCTACTGAGAGGTGGGTATTTCAAAGAATGGGTAGCAAATACTTCCTTTGACTTGGCATTCAATGCAACTCAGTTTTATACCTTCAGGTACTGGTTTTAGATTTAGTCAATAAATATTACTATGTATTTGGTATATGCCTTTATATTTTGTCCTCAATAATAATTAAAAATTTCCATGCCCTCATAAATCCTACTGCTTTGTAGGCAGTACAAGGTTTGTGTCATTCAGTTGGAGTTATTGGGAAATAGAAGTAGGTCTGAGCTTATTAGTGTTATGTTAAGCTTCCTAATGAACACATAAAATATGATTAAAGGAGGGTCAGGGGGACCCTCCTTACCTCGAAATGACTACACTGAAGCAGTCAAAGCAATGGGGAGTCTGAGCATAAGACAGATCAAATCATGAGTTGTTTATCAGAAAATGTTTGGAGAAGCTGTGAGTTCCTTGTCTTTAAGAAGCATAGTCTTCTGCGGCCTCAGGCTTAGCTTGTGCAAAGATCACCCTGTTGCCAGTTAGCTTGATCTTCTCAAACAGGCAATCCCAGCAGGAAAATCACACTGAACATTGAAATACTTCATTCTAAAGAAGAACTTTTGATTACTTTATTGCTTTTTTTCCTTTAGTTCAGTCTCCTCTTGTTTTACCGAGTGTTTATTCCTGCGCTTCAGTCGGTAACAGCCCGGATCATTGGTAAGTATATATCTCATTTAGTCCTGTACATATCTTGTTTATTCCTCAGTCTGTAACAGCCTGAAGCATTGGTAACCTCTGCTTACTACTTGCTACCTGCTGGGGAATGGAAGTGGGAGATGCTTATATCTGGTCGAGCTCAACTTCATATGCGCTTCCTACTTATCTTTCATATTTTCATGCTTGTAACTCAGAGTTCTCAACAGCCCATTGAGGTAGTTGTTGTGTTGCCCATTTTATGGATGAGGAAATGGAAGTTAATTAAATCCTTAGAAAGTAGCAGAGCTGGAATTTAAATTCGTGTGATGCAGTTAATCACTGGCATCTTAGTAGCCACCTTTTAGCAGGATTATTTCAAGATAAGCAGCATATATCTGTGGTTTCTCTGAGTTAGATTTGTGGCCAAAATATGGTGTGTCTACTATGATTGAGACTCTTTGAAAGATAGGAGTAATAATACACTGGCAGGAACAGATGTGGGGTAGGCGAGAATAGTCACAGTAGTTCCAGTTGTGATCTTCCGGTCTTTTATTTCTGTAGTTCAACTAACATCTTTTCACTTTCCTCAGGTGACCCATCACTCCATGGAGATGTCTGGTCGTGGCTGGAATTCTTTCTCACCTCCATTTTCAGTGCTCTTTGGGTGCTCCCCCTGTTTGTGCTTAGCAAAGTTGTGAATGCCATTTGGTTTCAGGTAGGTCCAGGGCAGAATAAAGTCTGGGTGGTACAACAGGACAGGGAGACAAGTCATAAATACCAGCTTATAAAGTTAGTGGCCATATAGAGACCCATTTTCAGCTCTTAGTTAGTCTTTCTTTGCTAAACCAGTGGGTCTGGTACTGTAGTCTTTGTGGTTTTGTAAAATGGAAGTATTGGCCCGATGTGGTGGTGCGCAACTTTAATTCCAGCACTCAGAAGACAGAGGTAGGAGGATTGCCAAGAGTTTGAGGCCAGCTTGAGACTACATGGTGAATTCCAGGTCAGCCTGCGCTAGAGCGAGAGCAAAATCCTACCTCAAAAATCCAGAAAAAAGGGCTGGAGAGATGGCTTAGCGGTTAAGCGCTTGCCTATGAAGCCTAAGGACCCTGGTTTGAGGCTCGGTTCCCCAGGTCCCACGTTAGCCAGATGCACAAGGGGGCGCACGCGTCTGGAGTTCGTTTGCAGAGGCTGGAAGCCCTGGAGCGCCCATTCTCTCTCTCTTCCTCTATCTGTCTTTCTCTCTGTGTCTGTCGCTCTCAAATAAATAAATAAAAAATTTAAAAAAAAACAACAACAACAACAAAAATCCAGAAAAAAAGAAGGTATTGTCTCATGTTAGTGAAGCATTTCATATTTCATATTTCATGCCTAATGTCTATGAGTTTCCTCACCAGGCAGGTCAATGGAAGACTAGTGGCATTAGCTTTGGGATGGATGTCGAGGCTATTTAGTTCCTATTTGTGCCCTCCTTTCTCTGTTTCAGGATATAGCTGACCTGGCATTTGAGGTATCAGGGAGGAAGCCTCATCCATTCCCCAGTGTCAGCAAAATAATTGCTGACATGCTCTTCAACCTTTTGCTACAGGCTCTTTTCCTTATCCAGGTGAGACTGGCCCCCTGGAAACATGGAATAATGTTTAAAACGTTTTATTAAAGAGAACTTCATAAAGGTGGCTTTTGCATTTATATTTGGAGAAGTATTTGTGGGAAGTAATGATAAAGCACTTTTTAGGAAACTGAGTTAGAATTATTAAGTAGGGATGCAGAATAGTACACACTTTAGACTTGAGAGGAGAAGAAGGGAGGGAGGCAGAGAGGAAAAAGGGAGACTGGCAAAGAGAGAGAGACAGAAACCAATATGGACAATACTGTGCATGTGAGATCTTCTCAAGAATTGCTTAAAGCATTTTCCACAGAAGTAACTAGAGAAAATAAAATTGGGAGAAACATGAATTTATGTTCTTTCCAGCCACCTTCGATATCCTCTACTGCTATTCAACCTTGAGAGGCAGTTGGGAGGCCATTTGAGGAGGCAGGGATGATTGGGAGTGGTGGGTGAGAAGTGTCTGTGAATTTTTGGAATTAAGATGTGCTGCATTTGCTCTTCAGGGGATGTTTGTGAGTCTCTTCCCCATCCATCTCGTTGGCCAGCTGGTTAGTCTGCTGCATATGTCACTTCTTTACTCACTGTACTGCTTTGAGTATCGTTGGTTCAATAAAGGTAGGTCCGTGTAAAGACACCCAGCAGAGAGAGGCCAGTTCAGAAACACTGTTGCTAAACTGGGTTAAACTATGCAACACCTAAGCTCACAACAAGGAAATAGCATCCAGAGCAAGGAGAAGCTTTCATTCAGCTTTTAGTGAGTTTAAACTTTGAGGCTGGAAGGGGGGAATATTGTAGAATCACTAATGTGACATAGCTCTGCCTGGGCCATAAGATGGTATAAATGAGCTCAAGTTGTTTTAGAAAAAAAAATATTTTTGTTTTTATTTATTTTATTTATTTGAGAGAGAGAGAGAGAGAGAGAGAGAGAGTATGGACACACCAGGGCCTCCAGCCACTGCAATCAAACTCCAGACACATGTGTCATCACCTTGTGCATCTGGCTTACGGGGGACCTGGAGAATCAAACCCGGGTCCTTAGGTTTCGCATGCAAGCACCTTACCTGCTAAGCCATCTCTCCAGTCCTACAATTTACCTTATATGCTATATATATGTACTAGGTGGTAGATTTGTACCTAAAACCCAAGCCTCAAATACTATGTCATGTGACTAGAATAAAGTATGCAGCCTGACCTTAGTACTGGCCTCCTTGTCTCAGGAATTGAAATGCACCAGCGATTGTCAAACATAGAAAGGAATTGGCCTTATTACTTTGGATTTGGCTTGCCCTTGGCGTTCCTCACAGCAATGCAGTCCTCCTACATCATCAGGTAATTTGGCCAGAGAGATTTGAAAGACTGGTAAAAATTAAAATTCAGGTAGCAAACATGTTTTTAGTAAGTACCTTTGGGTTCTGTATCTAGCATCTATATTATTATTTTTTTTCCAAGGTGGGTTCACACTCTGTAATCCCAGGCTGGCCCCCAAATCAACAGTGATCCTCCTCCTTCTGCTTCTCAAGTACTAGGATTAAAGGCATGTTCCATCATGCCAGGCTTTAGCATTCTATATTACTTAACTATCAGGGACCTGATTACTTGTCAGACAAAAGTAGTCCTTTTGACCTTCTATCCCATTTGCTATGTTGCCTTCTGGTGCAGTATTAAGTACACTAGGTGCTTCAAATTTTTCTTTTTTTCCAAAAGCTGTGTTTGACCTATTAAGGTTTCATTAACTCATGGTGTTAACACCTAAGATAAAAAGGTCTGGGTCTTCTAATATCCTCTGTGAAGTGTAATGGCTTTTGAAGGTAATTATTTTTTTCCACAGTGGCTGCCTCTTCTCTATCCTGTTTCCTTTATTCATCATCAGCGCCAATGAAGCAAAGACTCCTGGGAAAGCATAGTAAGTGTCAGGTGGTGAAGAAACTTTTACCTTATAAATAACCTCGTAACATAGCAAGAAAACATTAGTATACAGTTTATTTATTTTTAAATATTTCTATTTCTTTATTTGCAAGGGGAGATTGAGAGAGAATGGGTGCATCAGGGCCTCTTACCACTGTATACCAACTCCAGACACATGTGCCACTTTGTGCATCTGGCTTTTACATGGGTACTGGGAACTCAAAATTCAGGGTACCAGGCCTTGCAAGCAAGCACCTTAAGAGCTAAGCCATCTCTCAAGTCCAATTTAAAATTTTTTTTTGTTAAAATGTTTGTTAGAGAGCGGGTGAGGAGGGAGAATGGGCACACCAAAACCTCTTGCTATAAACAAACTCCAGATACATGCAACATTGTGTGAGCTGGCTTTATGTGAGTACCTGGGAATTGAACCTGGTCCAGCAGGCTTTGCAAGCAGCACCTTTAACTGCTGAAACATTTCCTAACCTCCTTTTTTTTTAGTTTTATCTGTGTGTGTGTATGTGTGTTGGATGTATCAGGGCCTCTTGCTGCAAATACATGTCTGTTCAGCTTCACCTGGGTGGCTGGGGATATGAACTCAGACTAGCAGCCTTTGCAAGCAAGCACCTTTAACCACTGAGCCATCTCCCCATCCTCCAGTATACAGTTTAAAGGGATACTTCTGAGATAGATCCCAAACTTTTTGCATGAGTATATGCATATAAATTTGTATGTATTTCCCAAATTGATGCTAGCATACAAACTCATTTTTTTTTTTCGATCCGTAGGTAGTCCAGTCAGGCCTTGAACTCATGATCCTGCTGCCTCAGCTTCTCCCATGCTGAGATTGTTGGCAATGCCACTAAGCCTGGCCTATTTATATATATTCATAAATTTAGGCCAGGTGTGGTGTCACATGCCTTTAATCCCAGTATGTGGAAGGCAAAGGTAGGAAGATCACCGTGAGTTTGGGGCCACCGTGAGAATATAGAGTGAATTCTAGGTCAGCCTGGGCTAGAATGAGACCCTACCTCAACCCCCCAGCCCCTGCCAAAAAAATAAATAAAAAATTTAACATTTGAGCCAGGCATGGTGGCCAAGGCTGAGGCAGAAAGATTGCTTTGAGTTCAGGGTCAAACTGGACTACACAGAGTGAGTTCCAGGATATCGAATTCACTGGATATGTCATTTATAAACAGGTGAGTAAAGCTCATTGCTCTAAGAATGGCACTTAAAAAAGCAAAAGTAGCCAGGCATGGTGTTGCATGCCTTTAATCCTAGCACTTAAAAAAAAAAAAGTAATGATTATATATGGTCTGGCCACATAGTGCTTGTTTAATCGTGATTAAAATATAACCTTATTTCCTTTAAAAGGCCCAATACAGAACCTGGTGATTTTAATACATTCATGGCAAACATAGGACCTGGCAATGTGTTGTTTTCCTCCTTCCTCCCCCCCCCCCCTTTTTTTTGTAGTAGATAGTAAACCCAGAGCCTTAGGCATCTACCACTGGGCCAATTCCTCTTCCTCCACTGCAGTTTCTAGTTGCCTATTCAGTCTATGTGTCTGCTGTCTGTACTACTTTAATAGTTTCAGTTCCCTTGTTTTTTCCCTATGTAATTTTTTTTTAATTATTATTTTCAAGGTAGGGTCTCACTCTAGCCCAGGCTGATCTGGAATTCACTGTGTAGTCTCAGGGTGGCCTTGAACTCATGGCAATCCTCCTACCTCTGCCTCCCCAGTGCTGGGATTAAAGGTGTGTGCCACCACATTTGGCTTTCCTTATGTAATTTTAAGTTTAATGTAGGCAAATAGGCCATCACATCATTGAACCAATTTTGATTGAATGGGAAGCTAACCAGTTGTTCCTGTCCTTTAGCCTTTTCCAGCTGCGCCTCTTCTCCTTGGTGGTCTTCTTAAGCAACAGACTATTCCACAAGACAGTCTACCTGCAGTCAGCCCTAAGCAGCTCAACCTCCACAGAGAAGCTCCCCTCACCACATCCATCTCCTGCCAAACTGAAGGCTGCTGCAGGCCGCTGAGTTTCCTGCTGTCCAAAGGAGATGGTGGGATTGGATGGAGGCTGTGGCAGCTCTTTTTCTTGTTCTCCTTCCCTGCCAGGGAAGGTGGGACCCACTGCCAAGGGCCTCTGCATATCCCCTTCTCTTTGAGGAACTGGAATCTTTGTCTCTGGTGCACATAAGGCAGGATTGTCCTGACCCAGTATGTGGAGTTTTACCACCACCGTGAGTCTGAAAAGACCACAGGTTTTCCAGCTTTTTTCTAGCATTTACCAGCCCCTGTGCCTGGACAGATTTGAATACTTGGTTTTTCTCCCTGTGCCATTACCCTTTCACCTCTCTTTGCTGCCTTCCAGCACCCTCGGATGAATGGGTTTTGTAATCCTAACTGTTGTATTTTGTGAATTTGTTGTTATTGTTTTTCTGTGAAGCACATACATTGGATGTGGGAGGTGAAGGAGTATCTCAGTTACTCCTGCTGACTCCCTTACTAGCCATCACTGTCTTGTTTCTTGTAACTCAGGTTAGGTTTTGGTCTCTTGCTCTATTGCAAAAAGAAAAAAAAGAAAAAAAAAAAAGAGCGAGCCTGAAGAGATGGGACAGGACAGACCTCACAGCCAGATTGGCTGGCTGCTGAGGAATAATTTTCTTTCTTCCCCTTGAAGGGGAAAAAGCTTTTTTTCACTGGTACATTTAAAATTCCCCAGCTAGGGGAGATACCAATTCTGGACAAGTGCCACTGGAATACAGAATGCTTGGAGAATCTGAACTTTTCAACTCTGGAAGATGAAAATTTACTGTTGGCCACTGCTGGGTCTGATTGGTATTTCAAAGGAATATTGGGTACTGCAAATAGGAACTGAAGGGGGGTAAACTTATTAAACCCATTAACCTGTGATTGATGATGTTTCCCTGTCATTTTAAAAGACTAAGTAGAAGGTGGGAGGTCTGATGTCAAAAACTTGTACAATTTTAAAATGTCACAATTAAATGTGAGCTGGTTTCCCATACAATGTGTAATGGTTCAGTTTGCAAATCATGACCTTAAGATAGAGGGGTTCACAGATCATAATCTTGGATATAGCTATTGATTTTTACAGATTGACACTGAAAGATGTTTGCTGCCTGAACTTGGAGAGGTGGGTCAGCGGTTAAGGCACTTGCCTGCAAAGCCTAAGTACTCAGGTTTGTTTCTCCAGTACCTATGTAAAGCCAGATGCACAAGATGGCACATGCGTCTGGATTTCATTTGCATTGGCTACAGGCTCTGGTGTACCCATTCTCTCCCTCTGCCTCCCCCATCTTTTATAAAATAAATAAAAAATGTTTACAAAAAAGAAAATTGGGCTGGAGAGATGGTATAGTGGTTAAAGCACTTGCTTAAAAAGCCTAACAATCTGAATTTGGTTCCAAAGTACCCACATAAAGCCACATGTACAAGTGGTACATTTAGAGTCCATTTACAACAGCTGGAGGCCTGGTATGCCCATACACTCTCTCTGCTTGCAAATAAATAATATTTTTCTGTTTTTTAAAATATTATTTATTATTTGAGAGAAAGAGAGAGAGAATGGGTGCTCCAGGGCCTCCAGCCACTGCAGACGAACTGCAGATGCATGTGCCCCCTTGTGCATCTGGCTTTCGTGGGTCCTGGAGAATCAAACCGGGATCCTCTTTCTCTCTCTCTCTCTCCCTCTTTCTCTTTCAAATAAATCAATAAATAAAAGTACAATATTAAAATCTTTTGGGCTGGAGAGAGGGCTTAGCAGTTGAGGCAAATAAAAAAGAAAGAAAATCTTAAAGTTTAAGCCATTGAAAATGAGGAACCTTCTCTTTCTCATTCAAAAATATTTTTTTCCTTTTCAAATTTTTTATATTAACAACTTCAATGATTATAAAAAATATCTGGTGGTAATACCCTCCCTCCCCATCTCAATCAGTCTCTATTTTATTTTGATGTTATGATCTTTTTCTCCTCTTATGATGGTCTTGTGTAGGTAGTGTCAGGCACTGTGAGGTCATGGATATCCAGACCATTTTGTGTCTGGGGGGAGCACGTTGTAAGGAGTCTGACCCTTCCTTTGGCTCTTACATTCTTCAAAAATATTTTTAAAGTGGGCTTGAGATATGGCTTAGTGGCTAAAGGCATTTTACCAACAAGAAAAGCCTGATATCCCCCAGTTCCTATGTAAAACCAGATGCATTATATGTATGAAAGTGAGGAATCACCTGGAATAAAGCTCAGGAGAGTGCTTGTGCAAGTCCTTAGGTTTGATTCCCATAGCCACCAAAAAAAAAAAAAAAATGCACAAGGTGTGCTAACACATGACTTTACTCACAGACCGAGGAGGCAGAGGCAGGAGGATCACCAGTTCAAAGTCAGCCTGGGCTATGCACCTAATGTAGTCTCCCCAAAACACAATAGCCATGTATGATGATCCATTCCTATAATCTTAGCACCTGGAGGTAGAAGCAGTTTGCAGTTTAACACTGAAAACAGCACTCACTTAAATTTTGTTATTGTAGCTGAGAGAGGTCATATCTGTATAAAGACTAGATTAGGTACATTTGCAGAAGTCAGGATCTCACTGTAGCCCAGGTTGGCCTGGAACTGACTGCAGCACAGGCTACAGTGAACTGTAATTGATCCCTTACCTCAACCTGACCAATGTTGAGATTATAGGTGTGAGCCACACCCAGCTAAAGAAACACCACCTTTTTTCTGGCTTGTTTTTTGTTTCAAGTTTTAAAATTTTATGTTTTTGACACAGGGTCTCTCACTATATAGTCCTTGGTCTGGACCTAAATGGCTTCCAACTTGTGGCAATACTTCCTGATTGCTAGGACTACAGCTGTGCTCCACCACACCCAAACTACAAAGAAAGGCAAACCTTTCTCTTAATGTATGGACATCAAGATGTAATGAGACTAAAATTCAAGGGAAACATGGCTTTGTTCAGAGTGGCAGTAAGCAACCCAATAGGAGAACTTACATCTCTAAAAATGAAAGTGCTGTTGGAGAAAAGGCTTAGTGGTTAAGGCACTTGCTGGGAAGCCTAAGGACCCAGGTATAATTCTCCAGTATCCACGTACCAGATGCGCATGGTGGCGCAGGCATCAGGAGTTAATTTGCAGTGGCTAGTGACCCTGGTGCATCCATTCATTCTCTCTGTGTCTGTCTCTAATAAATAAAATGAAAAATGAGGGCTGGGCATGGTGGCGCACATCTTTAATCCCAGCACTTGGGAGGCAAAGGTAGGAGGATCACTATGAGTTCAAGGCCACCCTGAGACTACATAGTGAATTCCAGGTCAACCTGGGCTAGAGCGAGACCTTACCTTGAAATCTACCCTCCCCCCCAAAAGTGAAAGTGATCTTGAGTTTTAGCAGTCAGTAGGGTCTTAGGAGTTGCTCATCAAAGTCCATTTTAAGGTCAGGCATTGCAGTTTAGTTAGGCATATGTGATTCACATACTACCCTTTTTATTTTACTTTTAGAGTCCAGGTATTTATTATAGCAACTTAATTTTTTTTAATTAATTTATAAGCAGGGAGAACTAGAAGAGGGTCAGAGAGAATGGGTATGCCAGGGCCTTCAACTGCTGTAAATGGACTCCAGATGCATGTACCACTTTGTTCGTTTGGCTTTACATGGGTACTGGGAATTGAACTCAGGTCATGAGGCTTTTCAGGCAAGTGCCTTAACCATTGAGCCATCTCTAAAGCCTGACATACAGTATAATCTTTTCCAGATTTATTCATTTCCCTGTAAATGTCACAACTTCATTTTTCCTTATAGCTGAATAAAATTCCATTATGTAAATATAGCACATCTTTATTATCCATTCATCAGTTGGAAGGGCATCTAGGCTTGTTCCATGTCCTACTGTGAACAGAGCAATAAACATGGATGAGCACTGACTCCTCTTATCTGCCGTACATTTAATACAGGCTAAGTAAGATAAGGTTTTAAGGAAAAGTGACAAACTGAAGCGAATGTAGAAGTGAGAGCTGGGAGTGGTTTCTTCTCCCTGTAATCCCAGCAAATCCTAAGGCAGCAGATTGCTTTGAGTTTGAAGCCAGCCTGTGTGTGCTACAGAGTAAAACCTTGTCTCCAAAATTCTATCTTGGTCTGAGTGGTGGTGCATGCCTTTAATCTTAAAGGTAGGTGGATTGCTGTGAGTTTGAGGCCACCCTGAGACTACATAGTGAATTGCAGGTCAGCCTGGGCTAGAGTGCCACCCTACCTTGAAAAACCAAAAAGGTAAAAAAAAAAAAAATTTAGTTTGCCAAGGTGGTTCATACCTATAATCCCAGTACCTGGGAGGCTGAGCTCAAGACCAGCCTGGGCTACAGAATGAGTTCCAGGTCAATCTGGGCTGGAGTGAGACCTTGCTTCAAAACAAAACAAAATTTAGAAATGAGGCTGGGTTGTAGCTCAGTTGGTAGAGTGTTTGTTTAGCATGAACAAGACCCTGGGATAATCCTCAGCACTGCATAGGTCAGGGCATAGGGGTGCATGCCTGTAATAGCAATATTTTGGGAAGTAAATGCAGGAGGATAAATTGAATGTCATTGCTGTATGGCAAGTTCAAGGCCAACCAGGGATATGTGAGATCCTTTCTCAAAAGGAAACAAGGCTGGAGAGATGGCTTAGCGGCGCGGTTAAGCTCTTGCCTGTGAAGCCTAAGTCTAAGGACCCCAGTGGTTCCAGTCTCTATTCCCAAGGACCCATGTTAGCTAGATGCACAAAGGGGGCACACACATCTGGAGTTCGTTTGCAGTGGCTAGAGGCTCTGGTGCACCCATTCTCTCTTTCTCTTGTCTATTACTCTCAAATAAGTAAATAAAAAAACATTTTTTTAAAGAAAAATCCAGAAGTGGGCGATTATTGGCCAGAGGTTTGTAAACTAGTTTAATATAAAATCTGTAGAGTAAAACAGGCAACGGTGGATGTTCAATCACTGTCCACTTCTCTTTCACAAGCTAGTGTTTGCATTCTGGCCAGCAGTAGTACATTCTGCTGCATTGCTGAAGTGTTTACCTCCGTCAATGAGATTGTTAGGCCACAAATTATCAGTTTCCTAGTAGTAGTGGAAGCAGTCTGATCATCAATAGAACCCACCTATGTTATATGACATGCAGAAAACATGCAGTAGACTTCAGTCAGTGTAACTTAGACCTTTGTAACAAGGAGTTACAATCAATGAAATATGTGAGAATGAACCTAAGTTGAGTCTATAGAAATAGTAGCAGATCAAGATGACTTAAGCATTTATGCACCTTCTATGTCAGACATCTGCAAGGTACTGGGAACCAGTTAAGAGTATCATGATTACTGCCCTCATTAAATAAATATGTAAAATAATAGCAAAAAAAATGCTATCTTCCACAAATGGTTACTAAAGAAGACTAGCAAATGAACTGCAGAACACATGGCCATAGAAATGTAAATGATTCTAGAAACAAAAGTTAACAAATTCTGACTTGGGTGCAATGGCACATACCAGTAATCCAAGCACTTGCCTGACAGAGGCAGGAGAGTGCCAAAAGTTCATGGTTGGCTTTGTCTCCACCCAGGCCACATAGCTGAGATCCTGTTCTTTTAAAAAATAATAATAACCCCCCCAAAGTAAGTTAAATTCTGAAAACTGCTGTCATAGAAAATTGAGAAACTACTATTGGCTATGAAAAGGGAACTTAATTAAAGTTATTGAAAATTAGGCTAGGCGTGGTGAATCATGCCTTTAATCCCAGCACTCGGGAGGCAGAGGTAGGAGGAGTGCCATGAGTTCAAGATCACCCTGTGATTATGTAGCGAATTCCAGTCAGCCTGGGCTAGAGTGAGACCCTACCTCAAAAAACAAAATAAATAAAGTTATTGAAAGTTTAAGTTGTGAAAATCAAGATTACTCTCATCTGGGTTGGAGAGATGACTTAGTTAAGGCAATTATCCTGTGAAGCCTAAGGACCCATGTTTCATTCTCCAGGTACCATGTAAGCCAGATACACATGGTAGTGCATGTGTCTGGATTTCATTTGCAGTGGCTAGAGGCCCCGGTATGCCCATTCTCATTCTATCTCCCTTTCCTTCTCTCTGTCTCTAGTAAAAATACAAATAAATCAGAAAAAAATTTTTAAAGAAGATTATTGTCATCCCATTATCCAACATTTGTCAGTGGGGAAGAATCAAAACATTTCAGGCCTGATGGAAAAGGGCCAACTAAGTATAAAGCAAGAAAACAGGGCTGGAGAGATGGCTTAGTGGTTAAGGTGCTTGCTTTCAAGGTGTAATGACCCTGATCCCTTTCCCCAGTACTCATATAAAGCCAGATGCACAAAGTGATGTGACACATGCATCTGGAGTTCCTTTGTATTGGTTAGAGGTCCTGGTGTACCCATTCTCTCTTCTTGCAGATAAATAGATATTTAAAATTAAAAGAGAGCCAAGCGAGGAGGATGCCTTTAATCCTAGCACTCAGGAGGAAGAGGTAGGAGGATCGCTGGGTTCAAGGCCACCCTGAGACTACATAGTGAATTCCAGGTCAGCCTGGGCTAGAGTGAGACTACCTCGGGAAGAAAAGAAATTCCCATAAAGGAATGTGACTGATTAGCACCTGACTTCTCAAGAACACTAGATAACTAAAGCATGCTATAATGTGGTTTTGTGTCTGTTATAATAGGTTTGGTGGGTCCCCATTTTGTTCCTAAAATTCTTTTTCATTGTTTTGAGGTTTTTTCATGTAACCTATCATGGCCCCTGGTATCCTGAAATTCATCCTTTTGTCTCCACCTCCCATGTATGTTAAAACCTTTTTAGGGTTGGAGAGATGGTTTAGCAATTAAGGACTCACCTGCAAAGCCAAAGGACCCATGTTCAACTTTCCAGATCACACATAAGTCAGGCATACAAGGTGACACAAGTGTACATGTGGTACATGCATCTGGAGTTCAATTACAGTGCTTGGAGGCCTTGGCATGCCAATTCTCTTTCTCTCTTTCTGGTGGTTTGATTCAGGTGTCTCCCATAAGCTTAGGTGTTCTGAATGCTAGGTTGCCAGCTGATGGAGATTTTGGAATTAATGTCTCCAGGAGGCAGTATATTGTTGGGGATGGTATTATGGGTGTTATAGCCAGTTTCCCCATGCCAGTTTTTGGCACACTCTCCTGTACCTGTTGTCCACCTTATGTGGGCAGGGGGTTATATACACTCTCTGCTCATGCCATCATTTTCCCTGCCATCATGGAGCTTACCCTGAAGCCTGTAAACCAAAAGAAACCTCTTTTTCCTACAAGCTGCTCTTGGTTGCGTGATTCCTACCAGCAATGTGAACCTGATTGCAACACTCTCATTGAAAATGAAAATAAAAGATCGAGGCGGGGACTGGAGAGATGGTGTAGCAGTTAAGCACTTGCCTGTGAAGCCTAAGGACGCTGGTTCGAGGCTCGATTCTCCAGGACTCAAGTAAGCCAGATGCACAAGGGGTTGCATACATCTGGAGTTTGTTTGCAGTGGCTGGAGGCCCTGTCACTACCATTCTCTCTCTCTCTGCCTCTTTCTGTCTGTCACTCTCAAATAAATAAATGAAAATAAACAGCCAAAAAAAATTGAGAGGGCTGGACAGATTGCTTAGAGGTTAAGGTGCTTGCCTGCAAAGCCAAAGGACCCAGGTTCGATTTTTCCCAGGACCCATGTAAGCCAGATGTGTAAGGTGGTGCATCTATCTGGAGTTTGCAGGGGCTGGAGGCCCTGGCATGCCCATTCAATCTTTCTCTATCTGCCTCCTTCCCTGTCTGTCTCTCCCAAATAAATAAAAATAAAAATATTAAAAACAAACAAATAAACTTTATTTTTTTATTAGTTTTTCGAGGTAGGGTCTCACTCTAATTCAGACTGACCTGGAATTCGCTATGTAGTCTCAGGGTGGCCTTGAACTCACAGTCATCCTCCTATCTCTGCCTCCAGAGTGCTGGGTTTAAAAGTGTGCACCACCATGCCTGGCTTAAAAAAAAAAAAAAACTTTAAAAGTAATACTTTTATTTATTTATTTATTTGTAAGCAGAGAGATACACAGAGAGAGAGATAAAGAGACACAGAGAGAGAGAGCATAGGCACACTAGGGCCACTAGCCACTGCAAACAAACTCCAAATGCATGTGCCCACCTTGTACATCTGGCTTATGTGGGTACTGGGAAATCAAACTCAGGTTGTTAGACTTTACAGGCAAGGACTTTAATCACCAAGCCATCTCTCCAGCCCTGTATTAAAACTTTTTATTGACAGTTTTCACAGATGTGCATAATGTATTTTGATTATAATATCCTATTACTTTGTCCTATCTCCCTCCCACTGAACCCCTTTCTTCCCAATCACTCCCTTTCCAGCTTGAAGTCCTTTCTTTTCCTTGTGCTTCCCTCGTTTTTTCTTTCTTTTTTTATATTTTTTTTGTTTCTTTTTATTTTTATTCATTTATTTGACAGCTACAGACAGAGAGAGAATGGGCACTCCAGGGCCTCCAGCCACTGCAGAAAAGCTCCAGATGTGTGCACCCCTTTGTGTATCTGGCTAACATAGGCCATAGGGAATCAAAACTCGAAACAGGGTCCTTGGGCTTCACAGGCAAACACTTAATGACAGCCATCTCTCCATCCCTTTTTCTTTCTTTCTTTTTTTTTTTTTTTAATTTTTACTTACTTACTCCAGACAGATTGGGTACACCAGGGCCTTCAGCCACTGCAAACAAACTCTAGACACATGCACCACCATCTTGTGCATCTGGCTTATGTGGGTCCTGGGGAAACAAACCTGGGTCCTTTGGCTTTGCAAGCAGACACCTTAACTACTAAGCAATCTCTCCAGCCCCATCTTCATCTTGTTTGTTCTGTTCTGATTTTGGCTCTTCTCCATCATTGATAGGCCTGGCACTGTGCAAGTCTGGTATAGGTAATAGCCATGGTCATGGTCATGAATGCAACACCACCTTGTGTCTATAGGGGGGGGGGGGGAATTGGGATTCTGGGATGTTTTCTGAAACCCCAAGCCCTAAGTTCATATTTGCAAACTTACCAAAGAATTGGCAATTACAGATTCAAGAAAATGTTTTTTGTTTTTTTTTTTTTTTGGTGTTTGTTTGTTTTGTTTTGTTATTTTTTTGAGGTAGGGATTCACTGTAGCTCAGGCTGACCTGGAATTCACTATGTAGTCTCAGGGTGGCCTCGAACTCACAGCAATCCTCCTACCTCTGCCTCCCGAGTGCTGGGATTAAAGGTGTGCACCACCATGCCTGGCAAGAATATGATTTTTAAAACATCACATTTTATTCAGATCTTACAAAGAAGTGGGAAAGAGAGAGAACTGGGAGATAAGGGAAGATAAAATAGATTGATGAGAAGTACACCACATGGAGCCCAAAATCCCATATAGTCCATGTGTAGCCCAGGAGCCCAAGTAACTGAACATGGATCATTGGGGAAAGATAACAAAATATGAGAACAAAGTTAAAAAACATGTGCTTCCAAGAAAGATCAAAAGTGAAGACAAAGCCGGGCGTGGTGGCGCACGCCTTTAATCCCAGCACTCGGGAGGCAGAGGTAGGAGGATCACCGAGAGTTCAAGGCCATCCTGAGACTACATAGTGAATTCCAGGTCAGCCTGAGCCAGAGTGAGACCCTACCTCGAAAGACAAAAAAAAAAACAAAAAACAAAAAACAAAAGTGAAGACAATAATAAAAGGAAAAAAGTGTCTCTTCCCACCCCAGCAAAGACAGCTCTTACCCTTCCAAAACCCCCCCCACACACACACAAAAAAAAAAAAAAAACAAAAAACATTGCTGCCAGCTCTGGAGAGAGAACAAAAATGAGCCCCTGTCTCCATGGTTCTAGGAGGATATAGAAGTTGTGCCATCCCACCTGGACACAGCTACACCTGGTATCCCAGCCAGTCAGCCTTGGCTTAGAGGAGCAATTCACCCATACCTGGGCAGGATGCACACTTCAGCCACTGCACTGAGAGATAATTGGGTGAGATGGGCAAACCCTAAATCCCATGACGAGGTGTAGGTGGGGCAAGATGGTGAGGGTGTGATGTCCTAAGGCTTCTCCCTTTTAAGGGCCCTCTTAGTCCTGCCTACTACTCTGACACACGCTCCTCCCAACATGTCCAGAAGACAATATTCCAAAGCACCTCTCCCCATCCTTTGCTACATTCTTTCAGCCACCTTGAGCCTTGGCAGGTCTTGTTTAATGCTTAGCACTTAAACTGTTACTTCTCAGCACTTGGATGAGTTTTGCATCACCTCAGTAGTCACCGCCATCTACAAAAAGAAGCTTCTCTGACTAAAAGTGAGAGCAGCATTAATCTATGGGAATATAAATATTTAAAAGAAAATTTGCTGGACACAACAACCATCTAGCCAAACAGTAATACCTTCCCCCACAGGGCCTATGACCTAGGCTTTAGAATAGGTTTTCAGTACTGATGCAAGATTTGGGGGTATTGGAGAAGTTTCCCAAACTTATGAACCCCAATGTTGGGTCCTTATCCTTCTTTTTTGTTTTGAGGTAGGGTCTCACTCTAGCCCAGGCCAACCTGGAATTCACTATGGAGTCTCAGGGTGGCCTCGAGCTCACAGCAATCCTTCCTCTACCTTCCGAGTGCTGGGATTAAAGGCGTGTGCCACCACGCACAGCTACCTTATCCTTCTTTAACAAAGAATCAATGAAAATGGACTTGAGAGTGTCATAGTGGCACATACCTTTAATCCCAGCACTTGAGAGACAGAGGTGAAAGGATAGCTGTGAGTTCAAGACCATCCTAAAATTTCATAGTGAATTCCAGGTCAGCCTGGGCTAGAGTGAAATCCTTCTGCTGGAGCAGAGTCACAAGTACATGGACCTAGAAGCTCATGTAGAACAATTTAGAAGAAACATGCATTCATATGGAAGGCATGGTATATAGTTCACAAGGGTCATTTAAGAGAAATTGATGTTTAGGAAAAGGCTGGAGCAGAGTTACATGCAGGGAGCGGCTACAGACGCCATTACAAGATGGCGCTGACTTCCTGCTGAGAGTCGTGACGCACAACTCCCTACTTGGTCATATCCTGGAGACAGTCTTGCTTGATGCTGCGCGTGCACATGATGTAATGCATCCTGGGCCTATCCTGTGGCCCTGGGTGGTGGGTGAGCAGGTGGCGGCCAATCCGTAGGTGTCTTGTAGTATTACACCCTATAAAAGCAGCTACACTCCTGCGCCCCGGCCCCTTCGCCATCAACTTTCCTGTTAACCAAGAGGCTCTCCAATAAAGTGTGATCGAGAAGGATCTTTGTTTGCTGGTCGTTCTTCTCCTGCTGGTCAGGGAGTTCGCCGCAAAGTGGTGCCGAAATCCCGGGACGCCAGGTGCTTTGTGGTCACCGGGCGAGGGGCCGAAGAGGATCCAGAACTTGACACACGGAGAGGAAGACCGCGGTAAGTTACCCCAGTCATGCTAGACCCGTATTTGAAAAAAGGGCGGGAGGCTCTAGCAAAGCATCAGGATAGTTTTTCTGAGTCTGATTCAAATGGGGAGTCAAAAGTTAGGCCTAAGAAAAAGGGAGATATAAAGAAGGAGAAACATATACAAGATAAAGATAAAAGCCTGCAGGAGGAGCTTGAAAAGATGGGGGAAATGAGTCATCGCTTGCCTGAGAAAGGGACTAAAGGGACCTTTACCAGGCTGTATCCCCCTATTGAAGAGCTTGTACGTTTAAGTGTTTTTGAGACAGATGAGGAAATCACCTCCAACTCAGACCTAGAGGAGGAGGAGGAGGAAGAACCATTACAAAAGGGGGGGGAAGGAATCAAGGAAGTCACAAAAGGGCACTATTCATCTCTGCCTAGGCGCCCCCTACTAACGAAAGGAAAGCAGGCCCAAGGGGGTGGATCTCTGCAATTAATAGAGCCGTCTGCACCCCCACCCTATAACTCCCCTGGGGACACATGCCGCTTCATTAAAACAAAAACCTGGTCGCGGCTGGCCTCCGCTAGGAGGGGCTTCTATTATGGCTTCAGAAGGAAAAAAAAAAAAAAAAAACTCTTTAGGAGCTCGCACTCTCCAATATTTCCCACAGCTGGTCGCTCGACAAGCTTGCTTGGGGCTTAAATATTGTTTAATACATTTTGCAAAGCTGCCTGACAGGCTTATCATTCCCTATACTAAGGAACAAGTAAAAGTTTTGTCTGGCACTGTGGATGATTGGAGCATTCTCATGTGTGCTTTCCCAAATGTCATAGATAATCATTACCCAAAGAGCCCTATTTTGTCTTTTGTTGAAAACAATCTGGTTTACTTTCCTAAAATCACTGTTCAGGAGCCTATTACATCAGCCCCTGCCATCTTTACTGATGGCTCAAAGTCTGGTCGTGGGGCCTACCTGGTACAGGGATCGGAGCCTATAGTAAGAATGTTCAGACCTGACTCTCCTCAGATTGTTGAATGCTTAATAGTCTTGGAGGTATTTCAGACATTCCCCACTTCCTTTAATTTGTTTACAGATTCCTTGTATGTGGCCAATGCAGTGGCTAATTTAGAGATCGCTGCTTCGGTTCGCTCTACTAGTCTAGTGTCTAATATTCTTTTACAACTTCAATCTTTAATTTTGCAGCGAACTTGCCCTTTTTATGTTTCTCATATTCGAGCTCATTCACTACTGCCTGGCCCCTTGTCACAGGCTAATGACCTTGTGGATTGGGCCGCTAGGCTAGCCCTGATCTCCTTGGATGATCCAAAGGCTTCGGCAACAGAATTCCATAGACTATATCATGTCCCTGCAAATACTTTAAGACTAAAATTTCCTATTTCCAGAAATGAAGCACGGGATGTTGTAAAATCTTGCCAATCTTGTGTCACCTTTTTGCCTTCCCCACATGTGGGCGTTAATCCCCGAGGCCTACATCCTAGAGACCTTTGGCAAATGGATGTGACACATCTTCCAGAGTTTGGAAGATTAAAATACCTACATGTCTCAGTGGACACCTGTTCAGGCGTTATTTTCGCCTCTCCATTGGCAGGTGAAAAGGTCTCTCATGTCAAGACTCATTGTTTGGAGGCCTGGGCTGCTTGGGGAAAGCTGCGCCATTTAAAAACTGATAATGGCCCAGCATACACATCTGCTGGTTTTCGAGCCTTTTGTGCACAAATGCAGGTAGCTCATGCCACTGGCCTTCCTTACAACCCACAGGGCCAAGGTATAGTAGAAAGAGCAAATAAAACCCTAAAAGCCCTCTTATTTAAACAAAAAAGGGGAATAGCAGAGGATGCAACCCCTAAGGAGAGAGTTTCTTTAGCCCTCTTCACTCTTAATTTTTTGGTTTTGGATCCATATGGTAAAAGTACAGTGGAAAGACACAGTCAATCTAAGATTCCCATGCCCAGTGAAATGGTGATGTGGAAGGATGTCTTAGATAATAAATGAAAAGGACCAGATCTTGTTAATAAGATCCAGGGGAGCTGTTTGTGTTTTTCCACAGGACCAAGATTCTCCGCATTGGGTTCCGGCTCACTTGGTGAAAACAATTATCCGACCCCAACAGGAGGCTCCTGGAGACGGAGATGCCTACCAGGATGGAGAGAAGGATGGAGAAAAGGAGAGCCTTATTTATGATCCTCATCCTGTGCCTGGAATGTAGGGGAGAACAGCGTTGGGGCATTATGTCTGCATTTCCCAAACCCATGCCAGTGTATCACTCTGCTGTGGTTTTTCCCCGTTTCTTTACAATAGAGAAGGAACTGGGTCTTCCCATGGTGAAGAAAGACACCTTTTCCATTTCTATTGGAGAACAGCGGAGTTTCCAGGCATCGGGGACATTGTGCTTTACGCTTGATCCAACTTATGAGGACTGTATGGTCTTAAAGAAACAAGCCTTTGCTTGGTTCCACAGGGACATGATTTGGGAAAGACATGACCAACAGAGACGTAATGATTGGTATAGTCCAGAGAATAAGACTTCCCAATATAAATTTGGTAACTATACCTATACTGAATTGGCAATCTGGCTTAATGGAACATTTCTGGTTGGTGTAAACATATCAGACAAAGCATACCAACCACGACTTGCTCCTCATTGTTGGGGAAGTGATGAAGGGGAAACCTGGCCGTGGTCTGACTGTCAGTCTACCGGTGTTGGCTGGACGAGTAAGGGAAAACTCTTTAATTTCTCCCCGGACATGAGGGGTCCCCATCCCTATCCGGCCTTATGGACTGGGGGATTTTTCAGACAAGATAGAAGGTATAATCCATTTTCAAAGTGGATTTTGTGTGGAACAAATGGAAGCTGTACTGATTTCACACCTTTTGTGTTATTACAGGGAGGACAAGTTGCTTGTAATAATGTGACTGCAGTCTTTAGTGAGAAGGAGCAGGTGGTGGAGGAAGCTGATGAGAACTGTGGTGCTTTATACAAAACTATCAACACCACAGGGGGAATTATGAGCATTGGACATGGGTGCCAAACTAACGCAAGAAATGCTACTTTCTCCCCGGCACCCAGTTTGCGTTCACCCACCGTTTATGTTTGTCCTCAGTAATTCCTCCTTTAGTAGTTGCTCCAATACCTCCTGCCTCTTGTCCCAATGCTGGGATGCTCCAAAGTTTAAGAATGCTATGGTCCTTAGGGTCCCTCGCTGGGTCCCTGTGCCTGTGGAAGCTCCCAGCACGCTGACTTTATTTAGGAATAAAAGGGATTTTGGCATCACAGCAGCAGTTATAGCAGCCATGGCTGCGATAGCTGCTGCCGCTACTGCGACGGGTGTGGCCATAGCTTCCTCAGTACAGACGGCTGAAACTTTGAATAACTTGGCTACTTCTACCTCAGAGGCCTTAGACACTGAGACAGCTTTAAATTCTCACTTAAAGGGTGGTATCCAAATTTCAAACCAAAGAATAGATTTAGTCCAAGAACAGGTTGATATCCTTTGGCAGCTAGCTCAGCTGGGATGTGAGTGGAAGTATAATGCATTGTGTGTTACTAGTGTCCCTTATGAAAACTTCACCAGAGCTGCTAATCTGTCTCGTAGTTTGTCGCTAGCCCTCTCGCAAAATTGGTCTAAGGAATTTGATAGGGAATTGGAGGAATTAAGACAAGCTATAGTACATATTAACTCCACACGAGTGGATCTTAGCTTGGCAAAAGGCTTTACTTCTTGGATATCATCTGCATTCTCCTATTTCAAGGAATGGGTAGGAACTGGAATGTTTCTGGTGTGCTGCCTAGGAGGGTGTGTGCTTTACCTATGGTTGGTCTGTCGCCTGCGAACCCAAACTAGGAGAGATAAAATGGTCATTTCACAAGCGCTCGCTGCCTTAGAATGTGGCTCTTCTCCCCAAATCTGGCTGGCAGCCTTAAAGGGAAAATAGCTCCCCTGGCCCTTGCACCCTCGGGGTCTCAGAGTACCCATTGCACAAGGATGGGCAGGAATATGGTAGCTTTCGTTTGACCGCCGCCTTTGCACTCTCAGGGGACCTGTCCCATTGCACTGAGGAAGGGGAGGTTGGACTTCTTCCCTTGATCGGTCAACACATCATGAGGTGTGGACCTGATCGGGAAGGCATGTTTTCTATGTATGCTTGGCCATTTTATTAAACAAAAAAGGGGGAGCTGCAGGGAGCGGCTACAGACGCCATTACAAGATGGCGCTGACTTCCTGCTGAGAGTCGTGACGCACAACTCCCTACTTGGTCATATCCTGGCAACAGTCTTGCTTGATGCTGCGCGTGCACATGATGTAATGCATCCTGGGCCTATCCCGTGGCCCTGGGTGGTGGGTGAGCAGGTGGCGGCCAATCCATAGGTGTCTTGTAGTATTACACCCTATAAAAGCAGCTACACTCCTGCGCCCCGGCCCCTTCGCCATCAACTTTCCTGTTAACCAAGAGGCTCTCCAATAAAGTGTGATCGAGAAGGATCTTTGTTTGCTGGTCGTTCTTCTCCTGCTGGTCAGGGAGTTCGCCGCAGTTACAAGCACATGGAAGATAGGATCTTAGAAGTTTATATGGAGAGATTTAGAAGAAACTCACACTTGTGTGGAAGGCACAGCATCTGCCCTGAACCGCCACAGAAGAAAGTTAATAGATTAAGTGGTGATGGCTTAAGGAAGAATAGCAGAGGGAAAGCTTCAAATCAGAGACCAAGAACTTTACATGAAATGGGTAGTAAAAAGAGTTCTCCAGAACCTCCACAGAAGAAAGTTAATAGATTAAGTGGTGTTGGCTTAAGGAAGAATAGCAGAGAGAAAGCTCCAAATCAGAGACCAAGAACTTTAGATGAAATGGGTAGTAAAAAGAGTTCCTCAGAGTTTAGAGAAATCACACAGGTATTAGGCCCAAAGTTTAGAGGAGATACCCATACAACAGATCTAGAGTTTAAGGGAAATCCACACATAGTAGATTCAGATCAGAGAACAGTCATACATGTCATTAAAGTGAGAAGTTACCCCAAAGCATAACACAGAGAACAAAACAGGAAATGCCCAGGCTGAGGGGGAAGCCTTCTCTCCTTCACAGAAGAGTTATAAATTATATATATTGGGTTTTTTTTTGTTTTTTTTTTTTGAGGTAGGGTCTCACTCTAGTCCAGGCTGATCTAGAATTCACTATGTAATCTCAGGGTGGCCTTGAACTCACAATGATCCTCCTACCTCTGCTTTCCCAGTGCTGGAATTAAAGGCATGCACCACCACGCTTGGCTTTTGTGAATATTTTTTTTAATTGTTTTATTTGCAAGCAGAGAGAGACAGAGAGAGAATGGGCATGCCGGAGCATCCAGCCATTGCAAATGGAACTCCAGATGCATGTGCCACTTTGTGCATCTGGCTTTATATGGGTACTGGGGAACTGAACCCCAGTCGTTAGGCTTTGCAGGGCAAGTGCCTTAGCCACTGAACCGTCTCTCCAGCCCCTGGGTTCCCTCTCTTTCTAAACATAAGCCATGTTATTAAGGACAAAGTGTATATAACTGGTTCAAACATGCACAGACCTAGTTCATTAAAAATGAAAAATAAATCTAGGAAACATTAAGATGTCTTATTAAAACAAAACACCTGGGAAATTGGCAGACTTTGCTGCTCAAGTTACTTTGTCAGGACCCCCATTTAAAGGCTTTCTCTTAGAAGCTTGGGATGCTAAGGATTTGAATGGTTCTCCTGTGGGCTCCTTCACATTGATTGACAGTGGGGTGTCACAGCTTCTGACTTGTGAATAGGGTTTAACGTGAGTCATACACATGCATCTAAGAAAACAGAACCTAAAGTCTACTGGAATGCTCCGAGCAGTGCCCCCAATCACATACAATTTCTAGCCACAGTTGTTGAGAAGTAAAAAATCTACTGGGTGAAGATTCCTAGTGATGTCATTTCACAGCCAAATGCACTTCCTTTCACGACACCTAAAGCTACAACAGCATCTTTGTCGACATTGCCTTCAGTCTCCCACTTAACTAAACCATTCAGTGCCTCTCAGTGTGGAAAGAAGTTCTGTGTTAGAAGTCCTGGGAACTGTGACCCCAAGCATGAGGCTACCTGCCTCTTCTTGTCCTTCACCAGAGATGAGCGGTCAGTGATAGTTGAGCTGAGTGGTCCCACTGGAAGCTATTTATCCTTTGCCTTTTCTCATGACAGATCAATGATGATGATGCTTACATGTGCGTCCATGGAAATCAGAATGTGCACACACAACCTTCCTATTTGAGAGGGATACTTCACCCTGGGCTGGACTCCAGGGGGAATCTTGAGGATATGGCCTAGAGATTGGCGGATGGTGTTATACAGTGTTTTTTCAGAAGAAACATTACCCTTTCTGGGGTTAAGAACAGATTTGATCTAAACACATGCTACTACATATTTCTAGCAGATGGTGAAGCTAATGCTGGTCAAATTCTTTTTTTTTTTTTTTTTTTTTTTTTTTGGTTTTTCGAGGTAGGGTCTCACTCTAGACTAGGCTGACCTGGAATTCATTCTGTAGTCTCAGGTGGCCTCAAACTCACAGCAATCCTCCTACCTCTGCCTCCCAAGTGCTGGGATTAAAGGCATGCGACACCACTCCTGGCTGTCAAATTCTTAAGCACTCTCAACAACCTTTGATTACATATGAAAAATATGATGTAACAGTTACACCAAAGAGCATAGGAGGATCATGTTCTTTACCCCTCTGGAAGGTCCATGGTGCCTTAATGTTTGTGGCATGGATGACTACAGTTAGCATAGATGTCCTGGTTGCCCAATTCTTCAGAACTGTTTGGTCAAAAGCTCTCTTTCTTGGTGGGCCGTGTGGCCTCTGCCTCAGCTTCCAGGGCCTTGCGGGGACTCAGCCCTTCAGCGTCGCTACATCTGGCTCAGCTTTTACTGCGAGCCCCCCGGGCAGCAGTGCACCCTGCTAGAGACTATGCAGCTCAAACGTCGCCGGCTCCGAAGGCAGGCATCGCCATCGGTCGCATTGTGGCAATCATCGGCCCCGTGGTGGACGTCCAGTTTGACGAGGGATTGCCACCGATCCTAAATGCCTTGGAAGTGCAAGGCAGGGAGACCAGGCTGGTTTTGGTGGTGGCCCAACATTTGGGTGAGAGCGCGGTAAGATTGCTATGGATGGCACAAAAGGCTTGGTTAGAGGCCAGAAAGTACTGGATTCCGGGGTACCAATCAACATTCCTGTTGGTCCTGAGACCTTGGGCAGAATCATGAATGTCATTGGGGAACCTATTGACGAGAGAGGTCCTATCAAAACCAAACAATTTGCTGCTATTCATGCAGAGGCTCCTGAGTTCATAGAGATGAGTGTTGAGCAGGGAATTCTGGTCACTGGTATCAAGGTTGTGGATGTGCTAGCTCCGAATGCCAAGGGTGGCAAAATTGGGCTCTTTGGTGGTGCTGGAGTCGGCAAGACAGTACTGATCATGGAGTTGATCAACAATGTTGCCAAAGCCCATGGTGGTTATTCTGTGTTTGCTGGTGTCGGTGAGAGGACCGTGAGGGCAATGACTTATACCATGAAACGATTGAATCAGGTGTTATCAACTTAAAAGATGCTACATCTAAGATAGCGCTGGTGCATGGTCAGATGAATGAACCACCTGTGCTCCTGCCCGGGTAGCTCTGACTGGACTGACTGTTGCTGAATACTTCAGAGACCAAGAAGGTCAAGATGTACTGCTGTTTATCGACAGTATCTTCCGCTTCACCCAGGCTGGTTCAGAGGTGTCTGCCTTATTGGGTAGAATCCCTTCTGCTGTAGGTTACCAGCCAACTCTGGCCACTGACATGGGCACCATGCAGGAAGGGATCACCACCACCAAGAAGGGATCTATCACTTCTGTGCAGGCTATCTATGTGCCTGCTGATGACTTGACTGACCCTGCTCTGGCAACCACCTTTGCCCATTTGGATGCCACTACCCTGCTATCCCATGCTGTTGTGGAGTTGGGCAGTTATCCAGCTGTGGATCCTCTGGACTCCACCTCTTGCATCATGGATCCTAACATTGTGGGCAGTGAGCATTACGATGTTGCCAGAGGGGTGCAAAAGATTCTGCAGGACTACAAATCCCTTCAGGACATCATTGCCATCCTGGGTATGGATGAACTTTCTGAGGAAGATAAATTGACTGTGTCCCAGGTAAGGAAAATACAGCACTTCTTGTCCCAGCCATTCTAGGTTGCTGAGGTCTTCACAGGTCACATGGTAAAGATGATGCCCCTAAAGGAGACCATTAAAGGATTCCAGCAGATTTTGGCTGGTGAGATTTGAGTACAAAGCTAAACAAAATGAGAAACTTTAGTCCTAAGTGAATATGACCATCTCCCAGAACAGGCCTTCTATATGGTGGGACCCATTGAAGAAGCTGTGGCAAAAGCTGACAAACTGGCTGAAGAGCATGCATCGTGAGGGTCCTCTTGTCAAATGAAGCACTCATCTGTACTCTTCCTTTCTTTCCTCCAGTCCTAAGAGCTACAGTTCTGTGTAGGCCCCACAAGACCCTTGATTGGACAAGTTATGTTCTGTCTGATGAGTAAAGTGTACATCCGTCAGAAAAAAAGGGGGGGGGGCTGGAGTGATGACTTAGTGGTTAAGCGCTTGCCTATGAAGCCTAAGGACCCTGGTTCAAGGCTTGATTTCCCAGGTCCCACGTTAGCCAGATGCAGTGGCTAGAGGCCCTGGTGCGCCCATTCTCTCTCTGCCTCTTTCTCTCTGTGTCTGTTGCTCTTAAATAAATAAAAATAAACAAAAAAAATTTAAAAAAAAAAGAAAAAAGAAAAAAAGAAAAAGAAAGAAAGCTCTCTTTCTTGAAATCACCAGTGAAGATATTCAACAGTAGACACTGCAAGCCTTCTATTTGGCCAGCCAAACCAAATGAGCCAACTGGTGCAATAGTGGCACTGGGTCTGTCGTGGTGGAAACCAACTGCCCTCTAATTGGACTGGAGGCCCACTCCATGGAGGAATACATCCCTGATACTGATAACTTAAACCAGGGGTAGTCATGAGCCCTAGGAGTGTAACATCTGCTGCTGTCTGGCTAAATGTATATACTATGTTTATCAAACCACTCAGTAAGCACTTCTTCTAATGTTCATATCCTTATATTAATGCTATCCCCACTTTGGGTAGAGAATCTTCTCTTTTCAGATGGCAGTGACCTTGGGATGACTCAGAAGGTGTCATGATGCTGGAAAGAAGTGACAGGAGTGCTCAGCACTCCAATATCTCTATCATACCTTCCAAGGCTCAGGGTCTACTGTGGTAGAGGTGGCAGAAAGAATGTAAGAGCCAAAGGAAGGGTAGGACTCCTTACAACATGCTCCCCCATACACAAAATGGCCTGGATATCCATGACCTCACAGTACCTGACACTACCTACACAAGACCATCATAATAGGAGGAAAAGATCATGACATCAAAATAAAAGAGAGACTGAGATGGGGAGGAGATATGATGGAGAATGGAGTTTCAAAGGGGAAAGTGAGGGGAGGTAGGGTATTAGCATGGGATATTTTTTATAATCATGGAAGTTGTTAATAAAAAAAAATTGAAAAGAGAAAAAAGCTCTCTTTCTTGGTGAAGCAGCTTGGTTCCAGGTGCATTGGGTGCTCATGCTTACCACCTGCATTGCTTTCGTCATGCCTTGTATATACAGAGGAGGCTGGCATTCTCACACAGGTTATCACCTGTCCTTCAGGTGCATAGTGATGATGTTAGCGATCTCTCAGCCTCTTCTGGCAGCCTCCAGACCACCTTTACATGACTCAAGGAGGCAGATGTTTAACTGGACTCATTGGAGGGTGGGAACAGCTGCTAGAATCAGAGCTGTGGCAGCAATGCTCCTGGGGATGGAGTTGCCAGGACTGAATCTTCCAAGTCCCCAGAAGACCTAGGCAATGATGGGATTTGCGACCTGGCATATGGAACTGAGATTATTCCAGAAATACATGCCTACCGACTGTCTCGGAAAGTTGAAATATTGGACAATGATAGAATTCAGATCTTTCAGTTGCTTACTGTTACGGAAGCAGAGGGGCATGTTTTCAAAAAGGTGGTGTTGACAATTTGTATCTGTGGGAATGTGACCTTTCTCATCATATTCTTATGTACAATCAACCACTGATGAACAAGCAAAGACCTTGGTCTATAGTTATCACCAAACCAAAGAAACTTGACACTTGTGCTGGCAGCCTGGAGCATATTCTAGTTTAGAGGACCCAGAGAGCTCTCTGTGGAGGAATTCAGAAGGCGGGTTTTTCTAGATCAAATTCAAGAGGGTCATACAGAAGAAACTGATGTCGAGGACTTATAAGTAATTCTGTGTTCAAGGCAACATGGTACTTGAGGAGAAATGACTCTCAAATATTCCATGAGATAATTTTAAGAATGTTAGCATTCTTAAAAAGCATTCTTAATAAACTAGAATGTTTAGGAAATGGAAAACTGATGTCCTCAGGGTAAGAGGACATTGTATTAAGGTAAATATACTTTTTTTCTGATAATGATGCTGATTTAGTGCTTTCAATGGTATATTTAATTATTTATTTTTATTTTTTGGTTTTTGAGGTAGGGTCTCGTCCAGGCTGACCTAGAACTCACTATGGAGTCTCAGGGTGGCCTGAAACTCATGGTGATCCCCCTACCTCTGCCTCTCAAGTGCTGGGATTAAAGGCGTGCACCATCACGCCTGGCTTCAATAAATATATTAATTTTTTACAAGCTTATATGAATGGTCTTTGAGACCTTTTTTTTTTGTTTGTTTGTTTTGTTTTTTGAGGTAGGGTCTCACTCTAGCCCAGGCAGACCTGGAATTCACTATGGAGTCTCAGAGTGGCCTCGAACTCACGGCAATCCTCCTACCTCTGCCTCCTGAGTGCTGGGAATAAAGGCGTGCGCCACCACGCCCAGCTAGAGACCTTTTTAAAGAAAGTATGTTTCTTAGGGCTGGGTGTGTAGCTTAGTGGTAGAGCACAGTGGGGGGTTGCATTTGCTTTGTTTTGTCTGGTTAAAAGTAGAAATGGGGACTGGAGGGACAGCTTAGTGGTTAAGGTGCTTGGCTGCAAAGCCAAAGGATTCAGGTTTGATTTCCTCAGGACCCATGTAGGTCAGATGCACAAGGTAGCTATATTATATTTTCTTTGTTAGCCAGGAAATGGAAACAGGTATATTTTGCTTAAAAAGTTATTAATTTTTCAGCTACAGAGGGAAATAGCGTTTTCAAAATTTTAATTGTTTCAGTTATTAGATTTAAGTCCTCATAGCATTTGGAGAATATAGGTTTTATTTAATTTTATTTTTTCAAACTTAATAAAACTCACTTTTGTGAGCATTTCAAAAAGGTATTCTCATCTCCTGTGGAACTAAAATAATATGGAGGGTTTTTATTTTTAGGACATCCTTGTTTCTCTCATGCATTAGCATTCCTTCCTATTTCAGGAAATTTTTGTTTTGTGGTAATCTCTAATTTACTATGAGGACTTATTGCCAGTGGGTGGCGCTATAATACCGACGAATTTACTTGTTTCTGTTTCCTGACACTCACTTTAAGATGTTGTAATATGGTATGATATTTTCTTTACGTTTGACACTCTTTTTTCTTTCTTTCTCTCTCTCCCTGTATGTCTCCCTCTCTCTTTCCTCCTTCCTTCCTTCCTTCTTTCTTTCTTTCTTTTCAAGGTAGGGTCTCACTCTAGCCCAGGCTGACCTGGAATTCACTAGGAAGTCTCAGGGTTGCCTTGAACTCAGTGATCCACCAACCACTGCCTCCCAAGTGCTGGGATTAAAGCCGTGCGCCACCACACTCAGCTCTTTTTTTTTTTTTTTTTTTAACTCATTTTTGTTTTTGTGCTGCTATCAAAGGTATTAGAAACTTAAACTTGGGACCATTGTTATTATTTGGTTCAATTTTGTTTGTTTTCTTTGATTATTTTTGACAATTGTTTGGTATTTTTCTTTCATATTTTTTGAATCTGTAGTAAATGTAGTTATCTCAAAGAAAACAAACAAAATTGTACATTCTAAGATAAAGCATAAAGACGTTGGGGGAGGTTTGTGTTTTATTTCTTTGGATAGTCTTTTAGATTATGGCATGGTTTCTACATGGTGTAGGAAACCTATTTCTATCTGTAAACCATGTTCTCAGCACCACATCTCATACATTTGATGGGTGAAATGATGTGAAATCTTGTGTTATTTTTTAGGTAGGGGTTTAGTACAAATAGCTTAGGGTTTTAATAGGAGTTTACCATTTTCGTGTTCTATAGACATCTGGCTGCTTATCGTCTCAAGTTAACCTTTGGAAAAGAAATGCCTGGTGATGTAGCTCAGGGGTGGACTGCTTGCTTACCATTTTTGAGCCCCAGGTTCTATCCCAGCACTGGGGGAAAAACATTTAGTGTAGCAAATTCAATGCATACAAAAAAATTTCCTACAATTTTCCACTATAAGGGGTATACAGGTTGGTAAATTTGTCTTAATAATTTATGTTCTATATCTGACCAAGAAAAAACTCTTTCAAAAGAAAGGTGAAGTGTGGTTATGTTTGATTTTCATGTAAGTGGGCTTGCTGGATATCTGGTGTGGAGGACAATTTTGCAGTTTATTCTGAGTCACATGTTGGCATTATTTTGATCCTTCATCAACTCACATACAGACTTGCCATTTATCTTAGGATCCCAAATCCTCTTCAGCTGGTGAGTGGTTAGTATCTGCCAACTGTAAAGGCCTTTTCTTCTTTCCTTTCAGTCTTTCTTGTCTCTGTAATAAGCAACCTAACTACTTCAAAAAATTCTTCCTTTTGATAGGAACAACTGTTAAACCAGTTGTTTAGGAATGCTGCCAAAACCAGTAAGCAGAGTCATGTATTTTCTTAAAGAAGGGATGATCTAAGAAATAAAGATACATAATTTTCTATCTTTGTTTTCTCCTTTCCCTCTCCCCTTCTCTTTCCCTTCCTTTTTTCCTTCCTTCCTTTTCTCTCTCTAATTTCAGGCTGACCTGGAATTCACTCTGTAGTCTCAGGGTGGCCTCCAAATCATGGTGACCTTCCTATCCCTGCCTCCTGAGTGCTGAGATTAAAGATGTGCACCACTATGCCCAGCTTACATTAAAAAAAAATAAAGGGAATTGCTTAGAAAATTGCTAGGATAGCATTCATAACCCAGTCTTTTTTTTGAGGGGGCTAGGGTTTCATTCTAGCCCAGCTGACCTGGAATTTACTATGTAGTGTCAGAGTAACTTCAGACTCAGGGTGATCCACCTAGCTCTGCCTCCCAAGTGCTGGGATTGAAGGTGTGCACATGCCTGACTTGAGTCCATCTTTTGTTTTTATCGTTTTCTGGTCTTGAAGAAATCAAATAAGGGCACAGGTAGCTTAGTGAATGAGTTACTCCATACACAAGTCAAATTCACTCTGGGTAGAGACTTGGAATGACTCAAGAGTTTGACTGTAATGTGGTTAGGTAATGCTTCCAGTCTAGTATGCCTTGGGAAAGTCACACAGCAGATGCCAACTAGGAAGCTGTGGAGGCCCATGTGACTCTCGGCTGAAATCCCATTATCTGTATACTTTGGTGAAGTAGGAGAAGGGAAGAACAAAGGTCTTTGTTTAAGATAATCCCTTGTTGGTGGGAATGAAAAAAAAAGGTTCTTGTAGGTTCTGTCTAAACCAGATTAGGATACTCACTAATTCATATCCATTTTGATTCTTCCTTACTTGTCTAACCCCCATGAAAACTCGTCTCTGTGCCCAGAGCTCTGAGAGTTGCTGGCATAGAATGTCCTTTCTGTTCTGCTTGTTCTAGAAAAAGTTATATGATGAAGTGTTAGTTCAAGTTTTCATCGCCTTGGAGTCTTCCTTGATTTTATGACTAGCACAGGTCTCTCCTTGTCCTGACTATCCTTAGAAGTGGGTGGGAAGTTAGGAGGCAGCAGATCCTATAAATTAGAAAGGATTGGGAATTGGGAGGCCCATGTAACCTCCATGCTCCACGCTTATGGGATGGTGTTGTTTCCCTGGAGTGATGAAAATACACATCTTCTTCCCCAGGTCGGGCACAGGGGACAGATCAAAGGACAATTAAACCAAAACCAGTTTGGTGAACCAATGAATTTTTTGGGGTTACTTACAGAGCAGGGTGAGGGGCTGCTTACAGGAACAAAAGATAACTCAAACAAAGCCACACCAGAAGTCTCATCCCATTGTGGTAGAAAAGAAGCTAAAAGTTGAACTGATTTATTGAGCTACTATAAGTGTTAATTGTTGAGGAGTTGAAAGGGCCTAATGGCCCTTGGTTTCCCACCAGGAATAGATGGTAAGACCCTATTGCTGAAGACTCCACATACTTGGGCTGCAAGGCCACTGAGAAATCCTGTTGGAATTGAGCTGGTAACCTCCTCCATGTAGACCAGCTGACAGAAATCTGGAAGAAGCCATTCTGTATGCAGTTCAATGGGAGAAAGAGAAAACACCAGTGAAGATAATCAACAGTGGACACTGCAAATCTTATATTTGGCCAGCCAGGCCAAATGAGTCAATGGGTGCAATAGTGGCACATCTGTCATGGTGAAAATCAACTGTCCTCTAATTGGACTGGATGCCCGCTCCAAGGAAGGAATACATCCCGGATACTGAAAACTTAAAACAGAGATAGTTATGAGCCCTAGGGGAATAACAACTGCTGCTGTCTGGTTAAATGTGTACACTATGCTTATCAAAGTGCACACTAAGCACTTCTCTTAATGTTCATACCCTTATATTAATGCTACTCTCACTTTTGGTAGAGAATCTTCTCTTTTCAGATGGCAGTGACCTTGGGATGACTCAGAAGGTATCATGGTGCTGGAAAGAAGTGACAGGAATGCTCAGCACTGCAATATCTCTATCACACCTTCCAAGGCTCAGGGTCTATTGTGGAAGAGGTGGCGGAAAGAATGTAAGAGCCAAAGGAAGGGTAGGACTCCTTACAATATGCCCCCCACCCCAGACACAAAATGGCCTGAATATCCATGACCTCACAGTACCTGACACTACTACCTACACAAGACCATCATAATAATGAGGAAAAGATCATAACATCAAAATAAAAGAGACTGATTGAGATGGGGAGCGTGCAGTTTCAAAGGGGAAAGTGAGGGGAGATAGGGTATTGTCATGGGATTTTTTAATAATAATCATGGAAGTTGTTAATAAAAAATTATTTTTGAAAAAAAAAAAAGAAAGGGCCTAAAGGGATGATAAGAAGGAAAGACAGTTTAGGCTTAAACAAAGTAAAATGCAGTTTATTGTTAGGGTGACCTGACTATAGAAATGATTCATATGTAAATTTTCAAATCTTGTTTATTAATCCCTCCTCTTGGCTACGAAAACTGTGAAACATAAATAAAGTCTCAGCTTGGGGCCAGACATATATTGGAAGACTATCTCAAACTCTTTGGCCCCCAGTTAATAAACTCCTCTATTTTCAAAAACAAAACAAAAAAAGAAAAAACACCTGGGTTGGAGAGATGGCTTAGCGGTTAAGGCGTTTGCCTGCAAAGCCAAAGGATTTGGTACGATTTTCCAAGACTCACGTAAGCCAGATGCACAAAGGGGCGCATGCATCTGGAGTTCATTTGCAGTGGCTAGAGGCCCTGACAGGCCCATTCAGGGAGGCAGAGGTAGGAGGATCGCCATGAGTTCAAGGCTACCCTGAGACTACACAGTGAATTCCAGGTCAGCCTGGACTACAGTAAAACTCTTACCTCAAAATCAAAACAAAAACAAAAAACACCCAACCAAACATGAAGCCACAGTAAAATCCAGAAATGTAGTAGGGGAAATTAAGCCTTCATGGTGGTACACACCTGTAATCACAGAATTTGGGAGATGGAGTAGGAATTATGAGTTCAAGGTCCAGTCTCTCCACCTTCAAGACTCCTGCTGTCCTTCCCCTCAGCCATCCATGCGCCCTTGAACCTCATGGTGCTCCAGGCCATCACGTGCTGAGATCCTCCAGTGCCCCCTTGGGGCTTCCACCCAGGTGAGTAGGGACACAGCCTCCTGCCAGGACCATGCGGGTCAAGCTGCTGGTTAGTAGGCCACCAGTCTCCATGTATGTAGTGTGTCCAAACTCGCTGTTCTACTTTCCAAGGATGGGTTGGATCCACGACAACCAGGCTACCAGCCCCCTCACCCCAAACCTGATTCTTTTTATAATTTTTTTCAAGGTAGGGTCTCACTATAGCCCAGGCTGACCTGGAATTCACTATGTAGACACAGGCTGGCCTTAAACTCAAGGCAATCCTCCTACCTCTGCCTCCTGGGTGCTGGGATTAAAGGTGTGTGCCACCGCCAGTCTAAGCCTGATTCTTTATCGTTGCCGTCTGCTGAGGAGCCTAGAGGACTCAGCCATTGGAGAATGCACTGCTGAGTGATCTCAACCCCACCCTGGGCTGCGGATGAGGATGGACTGCCTGCGAACTCTGATGTTGGCCTGTGGGAGCCTGTAACCCTGTAATAGAAAAGAAGCTGATTTACTGAGTGTCGTGGTTTGATTCAGGTGTCCCCCATAAACTTAGGTGTTCTGAATGCTAGGTTCCCAGCTGATGGATATTTGGGAATTAAGGCCTCCTGGAGGGAGTGTATTGTTGGGGGCGGGCTTATGGGCTTTATAGCCAGTTTCCCCATGCCAGTGTTTGGCACACCCTCTTGTTGCTGAGGTCCACCCTCTGCTCATGCCATCATTTTCCCCTGCCATCGTGGAGCTTCCCCTCGAGCCTGGGAGCCAAAATAAATCTCTTTTTCCCAGAAGCTGCTCTTGGTTGGGTAATTTCTAACAGCAATGCGAACTGGACTGCAACAGTAAAGTGGTACTGAGGAGTGGGGTTGCTGCTAGACACCTGACTATGTGGCTTTGGCCTTTTGGAGCTGATTTTCAAGAGGAATTTGGGAGGATTTGAAACCTTGGCCTAAGAGATGCTTTGCAAGTGCTGTAAGTACAGCTTGATGGACTATTCTGGTCAGAGCTGAAAGACCTGAAGGCAGTAAGAACTATGGACTGTGAGGTTTGGCTTATGAGGGTGAGAAAGAGCTTTGCTTGGACTGGGCTAGCAGTTTGTGTGAGAAGCTTGCTCTTATGCCCATGTCCTGAGAAGTTGTGCAGGGTTGCTTTGCGTAGAAATGAACTGGTGTGTATTGTATATATGTAATTACAATGATTGTAATGGGGAGGTAATATGATGGAGAATGGAATTTCAAATGGGAAAGTGTGGGGGTGGGGAGGGAGGGAATTACCATGGGATATATTTTATAATCATGGAAAATGTTAATAAAAATTAAAAAAAAAGAAATAAAGAAATGAACTGGTGTGTACAGAGGGATATGGCACAGAAAGAAAAATCTTTGGGTGAACTGTTGCCCGTTCAGCTGCAACTGAGAGATAACAACCTTTGAGACTGGGCTAGCTGACCTGCGCTGGGGCAACAGGAAGAATGTCAGCTCTTTTGAAGGGGTCTGGGTGCTCAAGGAGTGCCCTGTTCTTCAAAGTCTGCTTTATTCCCCCCTGGATTAACAAATTGGCACCTACCTGGTATCGTGGAGTATAAAATGCTGGAAAGAGGGTCATTGAGTTTGCAACATGGTCTTGTGTTTTGGAAATGGCCATGGGCAGTGTGAAGCGGGTTTGCTGGTTGCCTGCATAGAGACCCCATGGGGCCATGAGGATGAACCGTGGCTTGCAGTGGAGACCCAGTGGAGATGCCGGGACCATGAGATGGCTGCCGAGGAGCTGCCGGCCCTGATGAAGTTTTCCAGGACTGTGAGTAGCCTAGCTGGAGGGGCGGAATTGGAATGCCAGAGACTTGTTGCTGGTTAGAATTATCGGACTTGAAGATTTGTCACTGGTTTGAGTTGCTGGACTTGAAACTACAGAGTTTGATGTTTGCCCTGGTTGTTTTAAATCTTGCATTGGTTGAATGTTTCTTTACTATGCCCAATGCCATCTTTTGCAGTGTGAATATTTATTCTGTGTCATTATGGGTTTTTTTGAGGTTATATTTTGGTATTATGGCTCAGTTAAAAGATCTTGAACTATGGAGATGTATGGACATCATTGGGATTGATAAAAAAACTATGGGGACTTTTAAAGTCAGACTGAATGCATTGTATTTTACATCATGCACAGATATCAGTTTATGGGGGCCAGGGGAGGAATGTGGTGGTTTGATTCAGTTGTCCCCCATAAACTTAGGTGTTCTGAATGCTAGGTTCCCAGCTGATGGATATTTGGGAATTAAGGTCTCCTGGAGGGAGTGTATTGTTGGGGGCAGGCTTATGGGCTTTATAGCCAGTTTCCCCATGCCAGTGTTTGGCACACCCTCCTGTTGCTGTGGTCCACCTTCTGTTGGCCAGGGGGTGATGTCCACCCTCTGCTCATGCCATCGTTTTCCCCTGCCATTGTGGAGCTTTCCCTTGAGCCTGTGAGCCAAAATAAATCTCTTTTTCCCAGAAGCTGCTTTTGGTTGGGTGATTTCTAACAGCAATGCGAACCGGACTGCAACACTGAGTCACTGTAAGTGCTGAGGATCTGAGCTAATAATCTCTGTCAGCAGTTGGGAAAATCTCAAGGATTTGTCTAGAAAAAAACCCAGAGAGTTGATGAGGAAGGACTTTTTAGACTGAAGCAGAGTAAAGAAACTCATGGTTAGGGCCACCCAAGTACAGGAATGATTGATATGCATGTTTTAAAAAAATGCTTTGAGAGCCGGGAATGGTGGTACATGCCTTTAATCCCAGCACTAGGGAGGCAGAGGTAGGAGGATAGTCATGAGCTCAAGGCCACCCTGAGACTACATAATGAATTCCAGGTCAGCCTGGGCTGGAGTGAGACCCTACCTCGAAAAACCAAAACAAAACAAAAAAAGTTTTGAAACCAATATAGTTCCCACAAGCTAGCTCAGCTAATTGCTACTTCTCGCTTTTATAAAACCCAGCTACTCTGTTCACCCCTGCCCACTGCTATAAACACCATAAAATGAAAGTAAAATCTCAACTCTGGGCCTGAGCTTCTTTTCTTCTCAAGCTTTTCGGGCCCAGGGTAAATAAACTCCTACTTTCCCTCATACTGGCATTGGAGTGATCTTTTCAGAGAAGTTCCCCAACAGCCCCAGGGCCTCAACCTTCACAAGCACCTCCAGCCTTTCATATCTGGATCCTTAGCATTACTGGAACAGCCCCTCAGATTGACCGCATGAACCTCAAAGTGACAGGAGAAGGGACCCAGAAGTGGCCAAAGAGGTTCTCATTCAGCCCAGGCAAGCCTCGTGAGAAGTGTGGCCTGCAGACACAACACTCTACCCTCACCTTTTCTGTGCCATATCGAGGCCTTCTTCTGGGAGGGAATGGTTGGCAGTGGCACTCTTTCTTAAGCCTTCTTGGAGAACCACAGGGGCGCCCAGCGTGATTCTGGCAACTGAAGAGAGAGCCTTTGATGTTGACAGAGGAGGGCAGGACCTGAGAAACTAATTGCCAGAAGGTAGGCGTGCCATCCCCACCTACTACCCTAGGACAGTTTCCCTTTTTAACTTTCCTTTTAGCACTCCCTCCCCTAGCACTTTTGTATGGGGGCAGAGAGGGAAACCCAGGGCAGAACTTTTCATGCCCCTTTTCTTGAGCTAGCCTACTTACTATTGGAATCTCGCTTCTAAGTACACACACACACAGACAGTTCAAGATCGTCCTTAACTATACACCATATTTGAGACCAGTTTGTGCTACATGAGACTGCCTCAAAAAATAAGAGGAGGGCTGGAGAGATGGCTTAGCAGTTAAGCGCTTGCCTGTGAAGCCTAAGGACCCCATTTCAAGGCTTGATTCCCCGATTCCCCAGGACCCACGTTAGCCAGATGCCCAAGGGGGCTCTGTTTTCAGTGGCTGGAGGCCCTGGCACGCCCAATCTCTCTCTATCTGCCTCTTTTTCTGTCACTCTCAAATAAATAAATAAAAACAAACAAAAAAATTAAAACAAATAAAGAGGAAAATAAAAAGAGGAAATATCAATAACAATACAACTTTGAAAACACACTTAGAAGAAAACAGATACCAATATCCCAGGGTATTATAGATGAGATGGAGGTTTGAGCTTCTTTTGATCCATGATGATATTATAGCCTCCCTCCTTACCTCCTTCACTCCCATCTTCTTTCCAGTTATTTTATTTCATTTTATTTTTCCAGAGGTAGGGTCTCACTCTAGCCCAGGTTGACCTGGAATTCACTATGTAGTCTCAGGGTGGCCTCGAACTCATGGCGATCCTCCTACCTCTGCCTGCTGGGTGGGATTAAAGGCGTGTGTCATCACACCAGGCCTCCAATTTTGAGGATCACATTCAGGGCCTTACACATGCTAAGCTACCACTGAATTATACCTCAAAGTCCCTGCAGTTTGAATAGTAAATTGCAAAATATCCCTTAAAGATACACATGTTGACAGTTTAATTCACAGCCCCTGACCCTATTGGGAGTGGAGGAACCTTTAGTAGGGAGGCCAGTAGAAGGAAGTTGGGTAATGGGAGTATGCCATTGATGAAGAGGATATTAGCTCCTCTTCCTCCCTCTTTAGTTTTCAGCTGTCATCATCAGGTGAACAGGTCTCTACCTTGGGCTCTTGCCATGATGTACTGAGCCACCACTGGCCAAAGAAACAGATTCAAGTGATGAAGTGATGATGGACTGAAATCATAAGCCCAAATAAGTCTTTCCTCCTCTTAAGTTGATTGTTACAGGCATTTTGTCATAGTAATCAAAATCTGGGCCAGGCATTCTGGCACATGCCTTTACTCCCAGCACTTGGGAGGCAGAAGTAGGAGGATCACCATGAGTTCAAGACCACTCTGAGACTACATAGTGAGTTCTAAGTCAGCCTGGGCTAGAGCGAGACCCTGCCTTAAAAATGAAAACAAAAACAAAACAAAAATCAGAGTCATAACTCCTACAAAACATTTTTTTACTTCTGTCATTTTATTTTGAGAGAGAGAGAGAGAATGGGCATGCCAGGGCCACTAGACACTGCCAAGGAACTCCAGCCACATCCACCACCTTGTGCATTTGGTTTAAATGGGACCTGGAGGGTTCTTAGGCTTCACAGGCAAGCACCTTAACAGCTAAGCCATCTCTCCAGTCTTACTTCTGTCATTTTTATTATAATTATGTCATATGAATTATATACCTTTAAGGACTCACTACATTTCCATACATGTGTACATCATGCATTGAGCACACCCATCCACTTTTGTACCTTCTCACTTTCTTCCCTCTTACCATTCTCTGGGTCCTAGATTTTTTCCTTTAATCACAAAATGACATTCAGTGCTTGTCTTTCTATTATTGGACTATTTAATTTGACATGATGGTCTTCAAAAAAAAACATTTAATAAAAAAAAGTTGGGCTGGAAAGATGGCTTAGCAGTTAAGGCACTTGCCTGGGAAGACTAAGGACCCAGGTTCCACTCCCCAGCACCCACAAAAGCCAGTTTCATAAAGTAGTGGATGCATCTGGAGTTTTTGTACAGTGGCTGGAGCCCCCGGCACTCCCATTCTCTTTATTTTCCTCTCTCTCTTCAAAAAATTAATAAATAAAGCGTTTAAAGCTGGACATGGTGGCGCACACCTTTAATCCCAGCACTTGAGAAGCAGAGGTGGGAGGATTGCCATGAGATTGAGGCCACCCTGAGACTACATAGTGAATTCCAGATCAGCCTGGAGAAAAAAAATTAATTACCTTGAGAAAAAAAAATTAATAACATGACGGTCTTCAGTTCCATTCATTTTTCATTTTCTTTTTTTCTTTTGAGTTAGGGTCTCACTCTAACCCAGGCTGACAGAAAACTCTGTAGTCCAGGCTGGCCTCAAAATCATGGTGATCCTCATATCTCTGTCTCTTGAGTGCTGGGATTAAAGGTGTGAGCCACCATACCTGGCCTTCTATTCTTTTTTTTTTTTTTTTTTTTCGGATTTTAGAGATAGAGTCTCACTCTAGCTCAGGCTGACCTGGAATTCACTCTGTATTCTCAGGATGACCTTGAACTCACTGTGATCCTCCTACCTCTGCCTCCTGAGTGCTGGGATTAAAGGCATGCACCACCATGCCTGGCCCATTCATTTTTTTGAATGATAGGATTTGTTTGAATAATACTTCTCTCTATATTTCATATTTTCTTTGTCCATTTATCTTTTGTTGCACACTTAGGTGGTTCTTAATCTTGGCTATAGTCAACAGTGCTGCCAAAAATTACTTTGGTTTGTGTATATGTGTGTTTATATGTGAGCATACATGTGGAAGCCAAAGGACATCCTTGGGTGTACTTTTTTTTTAAAATTTTTATTAGCATTTTCCATGATCATAAAAAAATATCCCATGGTAATTCCCTCCCTACCCCCCCACACTTTCCCCTTTGAAATTCCATTCTCCATCATATTACCTCCCTATCACAATCATTGTACTTACATATATACAATATCAACCAGGTGTCCTTTCTTATAGGTTTTGTCCACCTTTAAAAAAAATTATTTATTTATTTATTTATTTATTTATTTATTTATTTATTTATTTATTTGAGAGAGCAAGAGAGAAAGGCAGAGAGAGAATGGGTGCACCAGGGCCTCCAGCCATTGCAAACGAACTCAAGATGCATACACCCCCTTGTGCATCTGGCTTATGTGGGTCCTGGGGAGTTGAACTGAGGTCCTAATCACTAAGCTATCTCTCCAGCCTTTTTTTTTTTTTTTTTTTGAGATTAGGTGCCACCATGCTGGGCTTTTTTTGGGGGTTGGGGGGAGAAAGAGAAAGAGGGAAACTCCAGACACAAAATGGCCTGGATATCCATGGCCTCACAGTGCCTGACACCACCTGCATAAGATCATCATAAGAGGAGGAAAAGATCATGGCATCAAAAGTAAAAGAGATGATATTGTATATATGTAATTACAATGATTGTAATGGGGAGGTAATATGATGGAGAATGGAATTTCAAATGGGAAAGTGTGGGGGTGGGGAGGGAGGGAATTACCATGGGATATATTTTATAATCATGGAAAATGTTAATAAAAATTAAAAAAAAAAGTAAAAAGAGAGTGATTGAGATGAGGAGAGGGTATGATGGAGAATGGAGTTTCAAAGAGGTAAGTGGGGGGAGAGAGGGTATTACCATGGTGTATTTTTTTTTATAATCATGGAAGTTGTTAATTAAAAAAAAAAAAAGAAAGAGGGGGAGAGAGAGAGAGAGGGAGAGAGGGAGAGAGAGAATGGGCATGCCAGGGTCTCCAGCCACTGAAAATGAACTCCAGATGAATGCACTACCTTGTGCATTTGGTTTTATGTGGGTACTGGGGAGTCAAACATGGGTCCTTAGGCTTTATAGGCAAGTACCTTAAATGCTAAGCCATCTCTCCAGCCCCAGCCTTTTCTTTTTTTATATCAATTTTAATTTTATATAAATTGTAATACGTTATTCTCTTTTATCCCCTCACCCCTGCTTTTATTATCCTGGAGATCCTCCTCAGTAGGATTATGGTATTCACTGTAGGGTCATGAAGGCCTTAGTCAGTCCCTGTGGGGCAGCAGGGGACCGTGCCTCAGAATATTTCTACCCATTTTGAGGCTCTTGCACTTTTTGCTCTTCTGCAATGTTCCCTGAGCCATAGCAGGCCTGTTGGCAGTCTGATTTAGTGTTTTCTGTAGCCTCTGGACTTCCGTTTTGATACCGTTTGATTGATCACTGTGCTTGTCACCATCAACCTGGAGCTGGTTGTCAGGCTAGCAGTAAGCAGTGTTCATGTTATCACTTCTTCAATTATTCCTGGGCCATGCAGATGTGGTAGAGGTGGCATATCTCATGGTGGGCAGTTGGCTAACTTACTGATGGATTTTGGTTCTCCTCCATTTTCTCTGCCATCTATAAAATAAAGCAAGTTCTCCAAACAAGAGTGAGAACAGCTTTAGTTTAAAGGAAGTAAGCATATTTGAGGGTTTTTTTTGGGGGGGGTGTTGTTTTTTGGTGTGAAAACCATTCTTCTTTTCCAGAGAGCAGTGGGGGAGGGCTTCTCTTGAATCTATGAGTTACCTGACAATGTGATTCTAACTTGGTTTCCAGTACCAGATATAAGTTCTCTCCTACTGAGCAGGCCTCATGTATAATCAGAAAACAGTTGTATACTGCAGAGGCGTGCCACTATCGCACAACTGTGTACATTTTTAAAAGTATTTTATTTTTATTTATTATTTATTTGAGAAAGAGGGAGGGAGGAAGGGAGAGAAAGGGACGGAGGGAGAGAGAGAATGAATGGTGTGCCAGGGCCTCCAGCCACTGCAAACAAACTCCAGACATGTGCATCCCCTTGTGCATCTTGCTAACATGGGTCCTGGGGAATTGAACCTGGGTCCTTTGGCTTTGCAGGCAAATGCCTTAACCACTAAGCCGTTCCTCCAGCCCAAGTGTGTACTTCTTAACAGGGGCTGATTCTGTAGTCTGCCTGGTCTCCTGTTTATTCATGTTGTTGATGATCATTGTCTTCCAATGGCTCCTACAAGGCTTTCCAGTACTATGAGGGCTAAACAGGTGGGAGCTAGTTTCCCATTCCATTCCAGCATGATCCTCTGATGTCCTGTGAATGCAGCCAGTGGTGTCTTTGGCAATAGGGCCTTACCTTTTACCTCTGGCAGGTAATCAAGTGTTTTAGCAATTTTAACAATGGTTTGTATTGTTTGGGGGACTAATTAGTTTTTTCTTTAAAATATATTTTATTTATTTGCATGCAGAGAAAGACAGAGAGAAGGGGGGAAGGAAGGAGGAAGGGAGGGAGGGAGGGCAAATGGGTGCACCAGGCCTTCAGCTACTGCAGACAAACTCCACATGTGTGCACCATGTTGTGCACCATGCTGTACCTAGGTACTGGGGAATCAAAATCCGGTTAAGGCAAGCACCTTAACCGCTGAGCCCTGTCCAGCTCTAATTAGCTTTTCCTTTTTCTTAATTAACAGAGAAAGAGGGAGAGAGAGAAATGGGTGTGCAAGGGCCTTCAGACATTGCAAACAAACTCCAGACGTGTGTGCCCCCTTGTGCATCTGGATAACGTGGGTTCTGGGTAATGGAGCCTGGATCCTTTGGCTTTGCAGGCAAATGCCTTAACTGCTAAGCCATTCCTCCAGCCCGCTAATTAGCTTTTTCTTATGGCTTCATGCCACTCCACTCATGCCATTCTTTTTTGGTTTTTCGAGGTACTCTAGCTCAGGCTGACCTGGAATTCACTATGTGGTCTCAGGGTGGCCTCAAACTTTGGGTGATCTCCTACCTCTGCAACCCAAGAGCTGGGATTAAAGGCGTGCGCCACCACACCTGGCTTTATCCCATTCTTTAATTGTAGTAATTTATTTTTTAGTCACTTGATTTCTTTCTTTTCTTTTCTGTTCTTTCTTTCCTCTTTTCTCCTCTGCTCATGTAATCAAGAATGGCCAGGAACTGGAGTCCTCTCTCAGTCTGAGTGCTAGGTATAACAGGTGTACACTTCATGTTTCCTGTTGTTAAAGTAAAACTGCAGGGAAGGTTTATTATAAAAACAAAGGACATAACTGGGCGTGGTGGTGCATGCCTTTAATCCCAGCACTCGGGAGGCAGAGGTAGGAGGATTGCCGTGAGTTCAAGGCCACCCTGAGACTACAGAGCTAATTTCAGGTCAGCCTGGACCAGAGTGAGACCCTACCTAAAAAACAAAAACCAAAAAACAAAAAACCCTAAACTAAAAACAAAGGACAGGGCTGGAGAGATGGCTTAGCGGTTAAGTGCTTGCCTGTGAAGCCTAAGGACCCCGGTTCGAGGCTCGATTCGCCAGGACCCACGTTAGCCAAATGCACAAGGGGTGCACGCGTCTGGAGTTCGTTTGCAGTGGCCAGAGGCCCTGGCGCGCCCATTCTCTCTCTCTCTCTCTGTCTCTCTCAAATAAATAAATAACCAACCAAAAAACAAAACAAAGGACAGCTATTTAATTCTAAGGTCTTCGGGTAAAACTGGCCTTGGCAATCACTTGAGGAAAGACTTGTGGTTGTGGAACACTGATTTAAATAACGCGTTTTCTGTAAGGTTCGTTGGTTCCTTTTGATGAGTAAACGGGAAGATAAGGGTATTGGCACCACACCCAGCAGATGCTTCAATCTTCATGGTGTAGCATTTCCTCATGGGTGAAGTGCGAGGATGCATCCTTGTTTACTTTTACGTCTGTCACTGACCCCTCCCCATGCTCATAGGGGCAGTTTTTTGGGCATTTGTGTGTGTGTGTGTGTGTATGTCGGGAGGGGGGGAATCTTATGAAGGCGTGAATGCTTGAGAGGCAGCCTGCCCCTGAAGAATTTTGCCCTGATGCAGAGGGCTGTCCTTTGCCAGTCAACGGAAGTTTTTCTCGCCCAGCACCAGCACGCCTTTTAGGCCTAGGCACATTCACATAGAGCTGAAGGATGTGAAATATTTCGTGGAATCTGTCAAGACCACTTCATCGAAGTTACTAAAAAATGTAGTAAAAACAAACATACCAACAACAACCAAACAGAGCTAATTAGCTGACAAATCCTAAACAAGATGGATCTGTCTCGATCAGCCATGCCTAAGACTTCTGGGAATCAGAACATCCTTCCCTCTGCTCCTTCAACCGTACAGCGATCCAAGTCTACACTGAGCCCACGGAAAGAAGTAGCTTCACTGTCCAACTACGGGTTTCATAGAGGCGGCCGGTTTCTTGGCGTATTTCCGCTTCTGGTCACATGACCAGACAAACGGGCCACGCCTCCTTACCGTGACTCCTTCCCGGTCCGCATATCGACACGTCACTCCTCGGTCCTCAACCTAACACGCAGAGCTCGTTCCTTGGGCGCGCATCGCTCTCCGCGCCGGCCTATGACAGCTCGATGGAAGCTCGTCGTCCCGCCTCCCGGCTGCTAAGTGGCAGCTTCATTGACCAGTTAGAAGGCGGGAGCAAGCTTGGTCCACGCCTGCGGCCCTGACAGACAGTGCCAGGATCCTATCGTTCTTCTCAAGCGTTCTATTGGCCCGGAGCCAGCCAATGCTGAACGGCAGAGGAGGCCGAGCAGGCGGTTGCCAGGGTTGGGTGCGCCGCCGAACGGATGGCACGGGGAGCCTAGTGGGCTCCTGAGGACCGTCTGCCAGGTGAGCAGGCCGTGCAGTCGGACTCGGAATTAGCGGCCGGTGCAGTCCAGTTGTAGGCGGACCTGATCGAAGTGCGGGAGGCAGAGCTGTGCCAGGCGATGGGGAGCCGGGCTTACGGCATTGCAGAGGAGGGGGCGTGGGGTGCTGTGTGCTGTGGGGACCTCCAGGAGTGGTAGGATGTGACGGCGCGGGGCGGGCAGCTGGGGAGGGTCCCGGGCTTGCAGCGTGGGAAAAGGCTGGATCCTGGGGCTAGGGTGCAGGGGCAGCGCGTAGTGTGAGGTTGAGGGGGTGGGGAGCCCCCTCAGAGGTAGTCAGCCCCGTGAGGGTGCGGGGGAGAAGGTTGCAAGGACCTGCTGGAGGGGGAGGGCAGTGAAGCGGCGGCGGGAGAGGATGTGCAATCGCGTGCAGGAAAGAAAACCGGGCTGGGGAGGTCCAGTCTTGCTAACTACAGTTAGGGCGGGAGAAGGTGTCGCAGCCCGCCGGACACAGTTGTGGAGGGATGCCCACGAGTAGGAAGAGTGTCTTTCCCCTTACTTGCCTTGGCCGTGCGTGAAGATTAGCAGATAGCACATGATTAAAAAAAAAAAAAACCTCCTTCTACTGGACTTTAAATTACTGGCTTCTTTACTCAGTTTTCAAGTGCAGGTTCCAACATTCTCATTTTTTCTGCTTACTCTTTAGGTGGCTATTATATCGACTCAGAAGTGTCAAGTTCTTTTCTGTTTCAGCCAATTCCAGAAAACAGCTACACACCTGAGAGATGAGACTGCATTGTTGACTTCCTGGAGTTAGGTCTTTGCACGATAAGGCATCCCTCTGGAATTACAATTAAAACACATGTATCTAAAACTGCTCTTCTGGGACGGTTGACTATAGAAAAGATGTTTAACTTCTCAGTGTTAGGCCTAGGAATGTGAATGTTTTATATGTCGTTTAATGTAGTTTTTGTCCAACCCCCCCCGCAAAAAAAAGGCACAAGAGAGTAAAAAGATTAGGAGTAATGGTGGTTCTTTTTTCCCCTGCTTAGTTTTGAACAGTGCTACATGTCCTCTGTTAATTTCTTTATGCCTCAGTCCAACAGACGGCTTCCCTCAACTGTTTTTTGGTTTTTCCAGGTAGGGTGTCTCTTGCTCTAGCCCAGGCTGACCTGGAATTCACTATGTAGTGTCATGGTGGCCTTGAACTCATGGCGATCCTCCAACCTCTGCCTCCTAGTGCTGGGATTAGAGGCTCCATTCCTGACTCCCTCAACATTTTACTTTTAGTTTCCCCCCCCCCCCCTGACATTTTTGTGGCAGTTGGAAAATTTCAGTGTATCTTCCTTCCAGATGATCATCTGGTGAATTGACCCTGTGTCATGGAATCAGTTGCTTAAGTCTGAAGGGTCAGTTACAGAGATGCATGATTTGGAAGAAGAGATATGAGCATTGGTTATAGTGGAGTCCTTGGGTAGTTTGTAATTAATGTTTATCTCCTCTTGAGTACATGATTGCATTTGAATTAATGATCAGTGTGCTCTTCAGTTAGTCATGCAGCCCCACTAGAATTTAAGCAGAATCAGTTGAAGCTTAAATTTAAGGCTAAAAATTGTGCCTATTAGTCTTGATTTCTAGTTTCCCTTTTTACTTTCTCATCTGTATTTAATGTACATCCTCAGTCTCCACTTTGTTTTGAGGCAGGGTCTATTTTAGCCTAGCCCAGGCTGACCTGGAACAACTCAGGGTGATTCTCTTACTTCATATTCCAGAAGCATGCACACCATTGCATGCTTGTGCAACCCCTTGTGCGCATGTGCACCCTTGCATATGTGTCTCACTGCATCTGGCTTACCTGGGGCCTGGAGAGTTGAACATGAGTACTTAGCTGTGCAGGCACGTGCCTTAACTGCTAAGCCGTCTCTCCAGTCCTAAAAAAATATTGTGTTATACATATGGTATAGTGGCTCACAATCTCAGCACTCAGGGAGTTTGGTTGCAGTGGTTGGAGGCCCTAACATGCCAATTTTCTCTCCCTTTCTCCTATTCTCTTACTCTTGCATAAAAAAAAAAGGCAGTCTGGGCCAGTCATGGTGCCGCATACCTTTAATCCCACCACCGGGGAGGCAGAGGTAGGAGGAGCGCCAGGAGTTCGAGGCCACCCTGAGACTACATAGTGAATTCCAGGTCAGCCTGAGCCAGAGTGAAACCCTACCTCCCGGGGGTGGGGTGGTGGAGGAGGTAGTTAGGGGGGAAAGCAGTCTGCTGGGCTTACCTCAGAATAATAATAATGAAAAATTTCTCTTTGTATTTTTGTTGTTGTTGTTTATTTTCAGCAGAGAGAGCTGGAGAGAGGAAAGAGACAGATAGAGAATGGGCAAGCCAGGGCCTCTAGCCACTGCAAACGAACTTCAGATTCATGTGTCCCTTGTGCATCTGGCTTTCATGAGTCCTGGGAATCAAACTGGGGTCCTTTGGCTTTGCAGGCAAATGCCTTAACCGCCAAGCCATCTCTCCAGCTCTCCCTCCCATTTTTAATTATTTACTTGCAAGCGGAGAGTGAAAGAAGAGAAGAGAGAGAATGGGCATGCCAGGGCCCTCTTTCTGTCCCTCTCTCAAATAAAAATAAATATTTTTAAAAAGGCTTATTTTTATTTATTTATTTATTTGTTTATTTATTTATTAGAGGAAGAGAGGGAGAAAGTGAGAATGGGCATGCCAGGGCCTCTAGTCACTGCAAATGAACTCTAGATGTATGCACCACCATGTGTATCTGGGTAATCCCACCTGAACCCTTAGATTTTGTAGGCATGTGCCTTAACTGCTAAACCATCTCCCCAGGTCTTATTTTAGAGAGAGAATGAGAGGGAGGGAGGGATAGAGAATTGGTGTGCCAGGTCCTTAGCCACTGTAATTGGACTGTATACACTTTTGCCATCTAGTGGGCATGTGCTACCTTGTGCTTGCCTCACCAGTGTTTCTGGTTTATGTGGTGTCTGGAGAGTTGAACATGGGTCCTTAGGCTAAGCCATCTCTCCAACCCTATTTTTAATTTTTTTCTTAATTAAAAAAAATATTTATTTTTTTGAGAGAGAGAAGGAGGCAGAGAGAGAGAAAGAGAGAGAGCACACACACCAGGGCCTTTAGCCATTGCAAACACACTGCAGATGCATGCACCCCCTTGTACATCTCGCTTACGTGGGTCCTGGAGAGTCGAACTGAGATCTTTTGGCTTTGCAGGAAAATGCCTTAACCACTAAGCCATCTCTCCAGCTCCCTATTTTTTGTTTTTTAAAATATTTTATTTTTGTTTATTTCAGAGAGAGAGGCAGATAGAGATAATGGGTGTGCCAGGGCTTCTAGCTACTGCAAGTAAATTCCAGATGCATGCTCCACCATATGCATCTGGCTTAGTTTGGTACTGGGGAATCATACCTGGGTCCCTAGGCTTCTCAGGCAAGTGCCTTAATTGCTAAGCTGTCTCCAGCTCAGTTTTTAAATATTTTATTTATTTACTTATTTGTGAGCAGAGAGAAGAGAGACAGAGAATGGATGCACCAGGACCTCTAGCCATTGCAAATAAACTGTAGATTTACGTGCTACTTTGTGCATCTGGCTTTACGTGGGTACCAGGGAGTTGAACCTAGATCATTGGCTTTGCCTTAACTGCTGAGCCATTTCTCTAGCCTCCACTCTCTTTTTATTTTTGTTTTTTGAGGTAGGGTCTCAGTCTAGCCCAGGCTGACCTGAAATTCACTGTGTAGTCTCAGGACGGCCACAAACTCATGGTAATTCTCCTACCTCTGCCTCCTGAGTGCTGGGATTAAAGGTGTGTGCCACCATACCTCCTCTCCCCTGGTTTTTGGAGATAAGGTCTCTAGCTCATTCTGGCCTTGACCTCACAGCAATCCTCCTACTTCTGCCTGAGTGGTATAGTTTGATTACTCCTTTTATTATTGATACATAAACCTAATTATATTTGCTCCTTGCCAGTACATCCCACTTGAGATGAAGCTTGGATATTGGTATTAGCCTCTCTGGTGTTTAACTAGCACATACATACTTTATCATTCTTTCTTATGATAAAAAAAAATCAAAGTTAATTTAAGCAAATTGAAAGTGTTCAATATCCTATGGTCTTGATTTTTTTCCATTTCAGCTGTTTGAATATTGTCTGTTGCCACTCACTAATGTCAAGATGACTAAGCTGGGATTTTTGCGGTTGTCCTATGAGAAGCAGGACACACTTCTGAAGCTTCTCATTCTGTCAATGGCTGCAGTATTATGTGAGTACACATAGGGGCCACACTTAAGGGATTGAAAATCTTGAGAAGCACACACACCCATACGTACACATATATAAGTGTGTGTATGTGTATTTGTTTGAGAGAGAAAGGGGGGGAGAGAGAAAAGGAGGGAGAATATGAACATGCTAGTGCCTCTAGCCACTGCAAATGAACTCAAGATGCATGCACCACCTTGTACATCTGGCTTACATGGGTACTAGGGAATTAACCCTGGGTCCTTAGGTTTTGCAGACAAATGCCTTAACTGCTAAGCCATTTCTCCAGCCCCCTAAAAAATATTTTAAAGAACCAGGTGTGGTGGTACATGGAGGCAGAGATAGGAGGATTGCCGTAAATTTGAGGACAGCATGAGACTTTATAGGGAATTCCAGGTCAGCCTTGGTAGAGCAAAACCCTATCTTGAACAACCAAATAACCCCCCCACAACAAAAAATACTTATGTATGTATGTATGTACGTACGTATGTACGTATGTACGTACTTGTGTGTGTGTGTGTGTGTGTGTGTGTGTGTGTGTGTGTGTGGGAGAGAGAGAATGAGAATGAGAGATGGGTAAGCCAAAACCTCTTGCCAATGCAAATGAATTTATATGTGGTTGCTTGGGGGAGTTGAACCTGGGCTAACAGGCCTTGCAACCAAGTACCTTTAACCACTGTGCTATCTCAGCCCCCTAAAATGGCTTTCTTAAAATGTCATCGTCATCTTTTTTTTTTTTTTGTATGTGTATGTATATTATGTTGTGTGTATGTGTGGAAGCCAGTGGTCAAAATCTGATACCTTCCTCAATTGTGCTCCATTGTATTTTACTTAAATGTTTCTTTCTTTCTTTTTTTTTTTTGTCCCGAGGTAGGGTCTCACTCTAGCCCAGGCTGACCTGGAATTCACTATCTAGTCTCAGGGTGGCCTTGAACTCACGGCGATCCTCCTACCTCTGCCTCCCGAATGCTGGGATTAAAGGCGTGTGCCACCACACCCGGCTAGATTCAAATGTTTCTTAAAATTAATTATTTAGTTATTTGCAAGTAGAGACAGAGAGATAGAAGAGAGAGAGAGAGAGGATGGGTGTGTCTCTTTCTCAAATAAATAAGCAATATTTAAATAAAAGATGACCTAAAGCCAGGTACATACCTTTAATCCCTGGAACTATAGAGTGAGGTCTAGGTTGGGATGGGCCAGAGTAAGACTCTACCTCGAAACCTCCCCTTCCCCAAAACAAAGATGGACCTACCTTCAGTATTAGTAGGTAAATAAATGTATGTATAGTACCTAAGTGGAAAATGTAGATGCAGACTTGTTTCCCTTATGTGGGGAGAAGTGTATAAAGACTTTATTCAGGATTTATTTTGTATTTGCTGTGATTCCAGAATTAAATATTTCTGTAGTATTACTGTGTACCTTCTTCCCTTTGATGACACATTACCATTAAGATACTCATTTTCTGGATTTTACAGCTTTTTCTACTCGTCTCTTTGCTGTCCTGAGATTTGAAAGTGTTATCCATGAGTTTGATCCGTGAGTATTGTTTCTTGATTTGATATTTCCTTCTGGAAGCAGTCCAAGTTCAGGGTTTCACATTCAAATTCCTGTCAGTTCTCAGTGATGGGAATGTTCCTTAAGTGCATTTTAAAAAAGAACCCTTCAAGGTTTCCAAAGGAAACATCTGGAGGCACTGGCCAAAGTGAGTTTTCTGAACTCAAACAATGTGAAAGGCATGACTGTTATGCCTACCTCTTTAGATCTGGCTTGTCTCAGTTTGATCAAGAACAGCTAAGCAGATCAGATTGCAGGAAAGGGGCCTAGCATATATTCAAGGCTTTCACAAGAATCACAAGTCACAAATTTGAGATCTATGCTGCTTTTAACCCCTTCTAACCATTTATGTAGTAGAAATTGGGCTTATTGTTAAATCCTTCTTTTTTTGTGTGTGTTTTTTTTTGAGGTAGGTTCTCCCTCTAGCCCAGGCTGACCTGGAACTCACTATGTAGTCTTAGGGTGGCCTCAAACTCATGGCGATCCACCTACCTCTGCCTCCCAAGTGCTGGGATTAAAGGCGTGTACCACCACGCCCAGCTTTATTGTTACATTCTAAGACATATAGAAATATTAAGTGTATGAAAAAACTAAATGTATGAAAGCTGTACATGATGGGCACATGATTATAATCTCAGCACTCTGGAAGTAGAAGAAGAAGGGATAGCCAATTTGATAGCCTTGGCTACGTAGTAAGATTGATCTCAAAAATACTGAAAAACACAAGAGGCAACCAAAGGGACCCCCAAAACAAAAGCACCTTATGATTTTGATTAAAGATTTTATTGATTAGAATAAGAAAGATATGGTAGGACTGGAGAGATGGCTTAGTGGTTAAGGTGCTTACTAGCAAAGCCTAAGAACTCATGTTTGAATCTCCCGGTCCCACATAAGCCAGATGCACAGTGACGCAATGTTGCACATGTGCACAAGGGAGCACATGCATCTGGAGTTTGTTCACAGTGGCTGAAGGCCTTGGTGCACCCATTTTCTCTGTCTCTCTGAAATAAATAAATAAATAAATGGAAAGATATGGTCAAACCCTTAGTTGTAGTCATAACTAACATTAGCTGGACGTGGTAATCCTAGCTCTTCAGAGGCTGAGGTAGAAGGATTGCAGTGAGTTTGAGGCCAGCTTTGGCTACATAGCAAAGCAAGTAACAGATCATCCAAGGCTGTAAGACCCTGTTTCAAAAAAACAAAACAAACCCCAAAAAGGTCAGGTGTGGTGGTACATGCCTTTAATCCTAGCATTGGGGATGCTGAAGTAGGAGGATTGCCATGAGTTCAAGGCCAGCCTGGGACTGCAAAGTGAGTTTAAGGTCAGCCTGGGCTAGAGTGAGACTCTACTTTGCAAATAAAAGCAAAAACAAGTGCTGGGCAGGTAGCTTAGATGCATCTTGTCTAAAAAAACTCTATTTGTTTATTTATTCTGAAGGAGGGAGAGAGTCAGATAGAAAGAGAATGGACTTGCCACGGTCTCCAGTCACTGAAAACGAACTCCAGATGCAGGCACCACCTTGTGTATCTGTCTTACATGGGTACTGGAGAATCAAACTTGGGTCCTTAGATTTCATAGGCAAGCAAGCATTTTCACCACTAAGCCATCCATCTCTCCAGCCCTCAGTCAGGTTTCGTTTGTCTTGCAAGCGTTAGGATTTGAGTTTGATCCCTAGAACCCTAATTAAAAAAACAACCCAGGGCTGGAGAGATGGCTTAGCAGTTAAGCGCTTGCCTGTGAAGCCTAAGCCCCGGTTCGAGCCTCGGTTCCCCAGGTCCCACGTTAGCCAGATGCACAAGGGGGCGCATGCGTCTGGAGTTCGTTTGCAGAGGCTGGAAGCCCTGTCGCGCCCATTCTCTCTCCCTCCCTCTATCTGTCTTTCTCTCTGTCTCTGTCGCTCTCAAATAAGTTAAAAAAAAAAACCAAAAAACCCAAAAGAACTACCATTTACCGAGCATTGTTTTTTTCCTGGGTACTGTTTGTAGATTCTCTCTACATCCTTGCAACAACCTTATGCAGTATAGGTATTACCCTTTTTTTTGTTTGTTTACTTTATTTATTTATTTGAGAGTGACAGGCAGAGAGAGAGAGAGAGAGGGGGGGGGGGAGGGAGGGAGGGAGGGGAAGGAGGGGGAAAATGGGCTCACCAGGTTCTCCAGCCACTGAAAATGAACTCCAGATGTATGCGCCACCTTGTGCATCTGGCTTACATGGGTCCTAGGGAATTGAGCCTTGAACTGGGGTCCTTAGGCTTCACAGGCAAGCGCTTAGCTGCCAAGCCATCTCTCCAGCCCAGTATTATTACCCTTTTTGTACATGAAAAGACAAGCTGGGAGAGGTTGTCCAGGATAAGACATTTAGTAAGTGGAGGAGTCAAGATTTTTGAATGTCGGTTTGTCTAACGCCACAGATTTGAGTTACTCTGTTATACTGCCTTTCTGAAGTAAAGGCTTTTGAAATGTTGGGAACCAGAATCATAGGTTCTTGAGGGATCCACACCTTAAAGACAGCATCTTCACTTTGTGGAGATGCAAACATTTTGTGGATTGTGCTTGGTTTGCAGATTTCGAGCATTTCACATGTTTTTTGCATCTCCAGAAGTAATTTATATTTTAAAGTTTATACTTTTTTGTCATGAATGAGAAAACTGATAGCCTATTTTTTCCCCTGTTTTTTTTTTAACTTTTATTTATTTGTAATTTTTTTTAATTAAGTAGAAACATTAAAACTTTGTATGGATGCATCATGAGTTAGTACCATCATTTCCCTCCTTCCTGCCCCCATTCTGTTGAGGGCCTTCCTTAGTGGGTTGCTGGTATTCCCCCTGGGGTTGTGGGTTATGAGATACGAGAGCAGCAGTCAGTCATTGTAAGTGGGGGGACAATACCTCTGGATATTGTCTTCCACTCTGTAGCTCTTAAAACCTTTCCACCTCTCTTCTGCAATAGCCTGTTGTTTATTTCCTTCTTTTTTTGTGTGTGTGTGGGGGGGTGCATTTAAGCCTCACTGTAGCCCAGAAGTTTAGAACTCACTGTGGCCTTAAACTCACATCGATCCTCCTATCTTAGCCTCCCAAATACTGGGCAAGTGCTGGGGCTAAAGGAATGTGACACCATGCTTGACTATTTTCCCTTTTTATTTTTTTAAATATTTATTTATTGGTTTTTCAAGGTAAGGTTTCACTGTAGCTAGGCTGACCTGGAATCACTATGCAGTCTCAGGGTGGCCTTGAACTCATGCGATCCTTATATTTGTGGCTCCTGAGTGCTAGGATTAAAGGTGTGTGCCACCATGCCCAGCCTTATTATTTTTTATAAAGAGAACTTCATGTAGTTTAAACTGGCTTCCGTTAGTTAGCTGAGGATAACCTTGAATCATGATTCTTGTGCTTCCATCTCCTAAATGCTGGGATCATAGGCATTTACCACTATGCCTAGCTTTCTTTTGGTTTCTTTTTAAAATTTTTACTTGTGTGTGTGTATGGTTTTTGGACATGCCTAGGTCTTTTGCTGCTACAAACAAATTTTTTCAGACTCACACCACTTTTTGAATCTGGCTTTATGTGAGTGCTGGAAAATGGAATCACGGCTGGCAGACTTTACAATCAAGTCCCTTTAACCACTGAGCAATCCTTCCATCTCCTTTTTCAAAAAAATATTTTGGACTGGAGAGATGGCTTAGTGGTTAAGGCTTTTGCCTACAAAGCCAAAGGACCCGGGTTCAATTCCCTAGGGTCCATGTAAGCCAGATACACAAGGGGCACATTTGTCTGGAGTTTGTTTGCAGTGGCTAGAGGCCATGGCGTGCCCATTCTCTATCTGTCTCTCTTCTCTCTATCTCTCTCTGCTTGCAAATAAGTAAAATTAAAAAAAAAATTACATTTTTTTTTATTTGAGAGAGGGAAAGAGAGTGACTATGGACATACCATGGCCTCTTGCCATGGCAAATGAACTCCAGATGCATGCTTCAGTTTGTGTATCTGGCTTTATGTAGGTGCTGGGGGATTGAACCTGGGCCATCAGGCTTTTAGACTTTTAGGGCTGATCCATCTCTGGCCCCTACTTTTGTTTCTTTTCATTTTCTTTTTCTTTCTTTCTTTTTTTGGTTTTGAGAGATAGAGTTTTGCTGTAACCCAGGCTGACCTGAACTGGAATTTACTATGTAGACTCAAGGTAGCCTCAAACTCACAGCGATCCTCCTACCTCTCTGCCTCCTCAGTGCTGAGATTAAAGGCGTCCACTGCCATGCCCAGCCCTTCTCCTTCTCCTTCTCCTCTCCTCTCCTCTCCTCTCCTCTCCTCTCCTCTCCTCTCCTCTCCTCTCCTCTCCTCTCCTCTCCTCTCCTCTCCTCTCCTCTCCTCTCCTCTCCTCTCCTCTCCTCTCCTCTCCCCTCCCCTCCCCTCCCCTCCCCTCCCCTCCCCTCCCCTCCCCTCCCCTCCCCTCCCCTCCCCTCCCCTCCCCTCCCCTCCCCTCCCCTCCCCTCCCCTCCTTTCTCTCCTCTTCTCTCCTCTTCTCTCCTCTTTTCTCTTCTCTTCTCTTCTCTTCTCTTCTCTTCTCTTCTCTTCTCTTCTCTTCTCTTCTCTTCTCTTCTCTTCTCTTCTCTTCTCTTCTCTTCTCTTCTCTTCTCTTCTTCTTTCTTAGTTATTTGAGAATGAGAAAGGGGCAGAGAGAGAGAGAATGCCACACCAGGGTCTTTAGCTACTGCAAATGAACTCCCAAATGCCTACACCACCTTGTGCATCTGGCTTATGTGGGTACTGGGAATCAAATCTGTGTCTTTAGGCTTCACAGGCAAGTACCTTAACCACTAAGCCATCTCTCCAGCCCTTTTGTTTCTCTCTCTTTTTAAAATTATTTTGTCTTATTTTTGTTTATTAGAGATAGAGAGAAAGGGAGAGAGAAAGATGGAGAGAGTAAGAATGGGCACTCCAGGGCCTCTAGCCACTGCAAATGAACTCCAGGTGCATGCTCCATCATGTGCATCTGGCTTACATGGGACATGGAGAACCAAACCTGGGTTCTTAGGCTGTGTAGGCAAGCGCTTTAACTGCTAAGCCATTCCCCCAGCCCCTGTTTCTCTCCTTTTCTTAAAAAAATTTTTTTTTATTTATTTGAAAGAGGCAGAGAGAGAGAGATAGACATACAGACAGAGACAGACAAGAATTGGTGTACCAGGGCCTTCAGCCATTGCAGATGAACTCCAGACGTGTGTGCCACCTAGTGCATCTGTGTGACCTTGCACTTGTGTCACTTCGTGTGTCTGGCTTACATGGGGCCTGGAGAATTGAACATGGGTCCTTAGGCTTCACAGGCAAGTGCCTTAACCACTAAGCCACCTATCTGGCCCCTTCTTTTGTTTCTTTTTCTTTTTTTTTTTTTTAATATTTTTTTGTTCATTTTATATTTATTTATTTGAGAGTGACAGACACAGAGAGAAAGACAGATAGAGGGAGAGAGAGAGAATGGGCGCGCCAGGGCTTCCAGCCTCTGCAAACGAACTCCAGACGCGTGCGCCCCCTTGTGCATCTGGCTAACGTGGGACCTGGGGAACCGAGCCTTGAACTGGGGTCCATAGGCTTCACAGGCGAGCGCTTAACCGCTAAGCCATCTCTCCAGCCCTTTTGTTTCTTAATCAGACCATTAAAACTTCTATCTTACATCTTCTAGGTGAGCAAGTATTGACTGAGCCAGGCAAGGAAAACAAAGGTTTTCTCTGTAGTCATAGAACTAGAGGGTAACTGTAAAGGTGATGTGAATTAACCATTCCTTTAGCAGAGGAGGAAACAGGTCCATAGTGTGACCTCATTCCCACTTACACTTCTTTCTCACTCTGATTCCTATTGGTAGGCAAAGGACACATTTCTGACAGGTTAATTACCTTCTCCCCTCCTCCCTTCTGACTTGGACATTTAAAAAATAGCATTAATCACAAGGAACAGAAGGATAGAGATTTCTCCCATCTGCTGCTTCTCCTTACTTTAAACTTCCAAAGCTCACTGACCAAGAAAAAAATAGGGAGGTAGTCAGAGGCCTGCATATCTGAAGAAATAATCGAACTATTCCTGTTTTGAAACCTATTTGTTTATTTTTTTTTACATTTGCTTCATTACTTTTGTTTCTTTAAAATGAGAAACTTAGGGCAAGGGCTTATGAAGCTTGCTCTTATAGAACTGTGTCTTTCCGTGTTTGCTGTAAGCATTTTATACTATACATTTTTTTTTTTTTTTTTTTGTTGTTTTGAGGTAGGGTCTCACTCTAGTTCAGGCTGATCTGGAATTCACTATGGAGTCTCAGGGTGGCCTCGAACTCATGGTGATCCTCCTACCTCTGCCTCCCAAGTGCTGGGATTAAAGGCATGCACCACCATGCTTGGCTTCATACTATAAATTTTTATGTGATGCATAATTTTATGCTTCGATGTAGGTGGCATTCAGGCATTTTTGAAATAACAACATGAGTGGACCTTGTTAGAAGTTTAAAGACTCATTAAGAAATTCTTGCTGTGGTGTGGGCTAAAATTTTTCCATCCTGCATATGGTGTTATACCAACATCTTTAAAGATGTTCTTCACTTGAAATTACCCATGTGTTCTTATGTGGTATAGAAAGATAAAAAATGTCTTCCTCCCAGGCAGGCATGGTGGCACATACCTTTAATCACAGCACTCCGTAGGCAGAGGTGGGATGATTACTATGAATCTGAGGCCATCCTGAGACTACATATTGAATTCCAGATCAGCCTGGGCGAGTGTGAGACCCTACCTCAAATAAACAGAAAAACAAAGTCAAGCAATGGGAGATTCTGAGGTAGTGGGGACATCAGACCTCACACTTGGGTTGTGGCTTGTAGTATTGGAACCTTAGTTATACCACAGTACACCTATAATTACACTGACTGGTTTCATTTTGACAAGTGGCAAGTGTCAATAGTTTTTATTTATTTTTTGTTTCTAGTTAATATCTTATTTTGTTTTTCCCTTAGACATATTATTTATTTATTAATTTTTTTTTTTTTTTTTTTTTTTGGTCTGGAGAGATTGCTTAGTGGTTAAATGCTTGCCTGTGAAGCCTAGGGACCCTGGTTTGAGGTTCAATTCCTCAGGACCCATATAAGTCAGATGCACAAGATGGCACATGCATCTGGAGTTCATTTGCAGTAGCTGGAGCTCTGGTGCACCCATTCTCTCTCTCTCTCCCTCCTTTTCTTCCTCTTTCTCTCTGTTACATAAACAAATTTTCAAAAAAAATTTTTTAATTGACAGTGTCCATCCATATTTACAGACAATAAACCATGATAATTCTGTCCCCCACTTTCCCTTTCACAAATCCACACTCCGTCATATCCCCTCCCTGGCTCTACTAGTCTTGCTTTTATTTTGATGTCTTCGTCTTTTCTTCCTATTATGAGCACCTTGTGAAGTTAGTTCTAAGCTCTGTGAGATCAAGGATATGGAGGCCAATTTCTGTCTGGACGATTGCATTGTAAGCAGTCATACCCTTCCTTTGGCTCTTATATTCTTTCCACAACATCTACAATGGACCCTGAGCCTTGGAAGGTGTGATAGAGATGTTTCAGTGCTGAACACTCCACTCACTTCTCAGCACTGTGTTGCCTTTTCAGTCTTCCTAGTGGTCATCACTCTCTGAACAGAGAAGCTTCTCTAGCCAAAAGTGAGAGCAGCATTCATATATGGGTATGAATTTTAAGTAAAGTGCTTAAAGAGCAGTTTGTTGAGTATAATACATGTATTTAGTCAGACAACAGCAGGCATTATACCTTTAGGGCTCATGAACTACCTCCGCTATAGGCTTTTGATTTGATTTTCAGGCATGTATTCTGTCCCATACAGCGATCCTCTGGTCCAATTAGAGCTGGTTTCTCCCATTACAGACTTGCCACTATTGTACCTGTTCAGTCATTCAGCCTGGTTGGCCACACTTGAGGCTTGCAGTGCCAACTCTTTCACTGCTGATGACTTATGTTTCCCATAGGGCTGCATGCAGCATAGCCTTTCCAGCTTATGTCAGCTGGTCTACAGGTAGGTTTTCAGTTCAGCCTCAGCTTGATTTTTCAATGACCTTGCAGCCCAGGTGTGGGGAGTCTTCAGCAGTAGGGTCTTACCACCTATTTCTAGTAGGAAACCAAAGCCTTGGCAATGGCCTGTAATGTTTTGGGGGAATCAGGGACCTTCCTAGCCAACAACTCACTGGAAGGTATCCCATTCCTGGCACTGAAATTTTTCTAGTAATAGTCTTTGGTGTCTGGGTGTGCCATTGTCTAAAAGAGTAGGTTTGACTTACTGTGTTTTTCATTTCTACTATTCCTGATTGGTTTTTCTTCAGTATTCCTATTTCCTTACTCATGTCTTATATTGGCCTTCTTATTTCATTAAATTGGTTTTCTGTGTTTTTTTCAATTCCTTTGATTTCTTTGAACATAGTTATAATTACTCTTTAGAAATCTTTCTCAGGCATTTCATTTAAATCAGTCTCACTGGAGGTCATTTTTTTTTTTTTTAGACTTTTTAAAAAAATTATTTATTTATTTATTTATTTGAGAGCGACAGACACAGAGAGAAAGACAGATAGAGGGAGAGAGAGAGAATGGGCGCGCCAGGGCTTCCAGCCTCTGCAAACGAACTCCAGACGCGTGCGCCCCCTTGTGCATCTGGCTAACGTGGGACCTGGGGAACCGAGCTTCGAACCGGGGTCCTTAGGCTTCACAGGCAAGCACTTAACCGCTAAGCCATCTCTCCAGCCCTTTTTTAGACTTTTTTATTTAATTTTTTTATTAACAACTTCCATGTTTGTAGATAATATCTCATGGTAATGCCCTGCCTCCCCCCACTTTCCCCTTTGAAACTCCATTCTCCATCATAGCCCCTCACCATCTCAATCAGTTTCTCTTTTATTTTGAAGTCATGATCTTTTCCTCCTATTATGATAGTCTTGTGTAGGTAGTGTCAGGCACTGAGGTCATGGATATCCAGGCCATTTTGTGTCTGGGGGAGCACCTACCCTTCCTTTGGCTCTTACATTTTTTCCGCCTCCTCTTCTGTAATAGACCCTGAGCCTTGGAAGGTGTGATAGAGATATTACAGTGCTGAGCACTCCTGTCGTTTCTTTCCAGTACTATGATGCCTTCTGAGTCATCCCAAGGTCTCTGACATCTGAAAAGAGAAGGTTCTCTACCAAAAATGAGAGTAGCATTAATACATGGATATGCACATTAAGAGAAGTGCTTACTGAGCAATTTGATAAGCATAGTATATACATTTAGCCAGACAGCAGCAGATGTTACACCTCTAGGGCTCATGACTACCCCTGTTTTTTTTTTTTTTTTTTCCTGAGGTAAGGTCTCACTCTAGCCCATGCTGACCTGGAATTCACTATGGAGTCGCCTTGAACTCACGGCGATCCTCCTACCTCTGCCTCCCGGATGCTGGGATTAAAGGCGTGTGCCACCATGCCTGGCTACCCCTGTTTTAAGTTTTCAATATCAGGGAGGGAGCAGACCTCCAGTCCAATTAGAGTGCAGTTGGTTTCCACCATGACAGACTTGCCACTATAGCACCCATTGGCTCATTTGGCCTGGCTGGCAAAATATAAGGCTTGCAGTGTCCAATGCTGAGCATCTTCACTGGTGATTTCTCTCTCTCCCATTGAACTGCATGCAGAATGGCTTCTTGCAGCTTTCTGTCAGCTGGTCTACATGGAGGAGGTTATTAGCTCAGTTCCAGCAGGATTTCTCTGTGACCTTGTAGTCCAAGTATGTGGGGTCTTCAGCAATAGGGTATTACCATCTATTCCCGGTGGGAAACCAAGGGCCTCAGCAATGGCCTATAATGTTTTGGGGCATCAGGGACCTCCCTGACCAACAACTCACGGAAGGCATCCCATTCCTGGCACTGAACATTTTCTAGCAACAATATATGGCTCCGGAGTGTTCCATTGTCCAAAAAATTAGGTTTCCATATGATTTATTTATATCCTCAAAAAAATTTTTTTTTGAGGTAGGGTTTCACTCTAGTCTAGGCTGACTTGGAATTCACTATGGAGTCTCAGGGTGCCCTCAAACTCATGGTGATCCTCCTACCTCTGCCTCCTGAGTGCTGGTATTAAAAGGTGTGTGCCACTATGCCCGGCTATATCCTTTTAAATTTTGATTAGCCCTCCCTCCACCTTTCCCTTACTTAATCTCTTCCCCTGAACTGGAGGTCATTTCTGATGAATTTACAATTTTTGGTGGAACTATATTGTCTTGATTTTTTTGTGTTTCTTGCATCTTGGGTTAATTTGATGCTTGGGTTTCCTAATTATCTGCAATATTCTGAGATGTGTAAATCTGACATTATATATCTTCCGGGTGAGAGCTTAAGGTGCCACGTATGGGTCTTAAATGACTCTTAGAGTAATAGCAAAAATGACCCTAGGTGTTGGTTTTGCCTACTATGTGAGTATTCTAGTAAGCTGAGTGGAGTAAAATACAGACAAATTCTAAAATTAACTTGAACAATATATACATTCAATCAAAACTAGCATGGAGTATTTATGTAAGAGTGGGTATTAAAACAAACATCATCCAACATGGTCACAGTCCCTAAGGATGTGTGTTGCTCCACACTCTTAATCCTGCCAACTGGGATGCTGAGATTTTTGGTCTGTAATGGGTTCCGGGTCAACCAGTGATTGAGTGAAACCCTGCCCCCATGAATGACAGAAGAGACAAAGGTACTACAAATCAGGAAACCACAAGGGACAACCCCAAAATACAGCTTATTTAACAATGCAAATCCTACCATCCATCAGATTTAACATACAAATTGCTCAGACATGGAAGTTGTGATTAGCACTTCCAATGCAGGCCTATATACCAGGCTTTTTTGGCAGGTAGTAACCTGGTGCAGGTAGGCCCTATTACCTTTTGGGATGGCTTTGGTCTCAGCTATGTGACATGTCTGTTTGGGTCCCTCTTGACTGTGCTGTGGGCTCAGGTAGGCTGACTGGTCCTTTGCTGCTCTGATCACTTGTGCTGTGTGCTGTGTAGCTGAGTTCCCTTCTCCAGGTCTCTGGTGTTGGCAGGTGCTGGCAGCTGGGAGAGGAGGCTGTGGAGGGTGCCGGAAGTTGTACCGGAGCTGAGTGGCTGGTCCCTGCGATCTTCCTCACGAGTCGCTCAGCTGGTCCCTGTTGCCTTCTCCTTCAGCATTTTGAGTTTGGGAGGAGGCTGGTGTGAATGGAAAATCCCTTCACCTGGGTTCTCCTGAGGCTCAAGCAGAGCCTGGTGTCCGTCCGCGAGAGGCCACACTGTTGCTGGAGTGGCTTTTGCCTGTTTGTGAGGTCTCTAGAAGCTGTAGATCTCTCCTCTTTATCTGCTGTGGTTGATAATTTCTTGTACACCTTCACTTTTTGGTAGAAGAGTGTATTTTGTTGTTTTTCTGCTTATTTCCCCTCTAGTCTGGTTTGGTATGGCTTCTATGCTGCTGTCTTACCTGGAAGTCTTTTTTTTTTTTTTTGGTAGAAATGAATAAGCATGGTTTTCCCTGTTTTATTTGGTGCAATAAAGTACAGCAGATAACATGGGGATGTGTAAATTGTCACCTTTAACAAGATTTAATTTTTAAATGGTTTTGTATATTTGTTTTTTTTTTTAATTTTTTTTATTTTTATTTATTTATTTGATAGTGACAGAGAGAGAGAGAGAGAGAGAGAGAGAGAGGCAGATAGAGAGAGAGAGAGAATGGGCGCGCCAGGGCTTCCAGCCACTGTAAACGAACTCCAGATGCATGCGCCCCCTTGTGCATCTGGCTAACGTGGGTCCTGGGGAACTGAGCCTCGAACCGGGGTCCTTAGGCTTCACAGGCAAGCGCTTAACCGCTGAGCCATCTCTCCAGCCCTGGTTTTGTATATTTGGAATTGTTTAATTGGTTTTGCTGCAACAGAATTTTACTCTTGAGATACTATTGAATGCTAGTTTAAAGAAAGGTTCTTGAAATTGTTTTTTTTTTAAAAAAAAATCTGAGCTGGGCACGGTGGCACACACCTTTAATCCCAGCACTCAGGAGGCAGAGGGAGGAGGATTGCTGTGAGTTCGAGGCCACCGTGAGACTCCATAGTGAATTCCAGGTCAGGCTGGGCTAGAGTGAGACCCTACCTCAAAAAACCAAAAGATAAATAAATAAATAAAACCTGCCAGGTATGGTGGTGCACACCTTTAATCCCCAGCACTCGAGAGGCAGAGGTAGGAGAATCACCGTGAATTCAAGGCCACACTGAGATTACATAGTGAATTCCAGTCAGCCTGGGCTATAGTGAGACCCTACCTCAAAAAAAAAAATTTTTTTTTCTTCCCTTCACTTAAAAAGGGCCAAAATCAGGGCTGAAGAGATGGCTCAGCAGTTAAAGTACTTGCCTGCAAAGCCTAATCACCTGGGTTCAATTTCCCAGTACCTACATAAAGCCAGCTGTACAAAGTGGCACGTGTGTCTGGAGTTAGAGGTCCTGGTGCACCTATTCTTTTTCTTTCTCTCCTTGCAAATAATTTTTTTTTCTCTTTCTCTCTCTCTCTTTTTTTTTTTTTTTGGTTTTTCAAGGCAGAGTCTCACTCTAGCTCAGGCTGACCTGGAATTCACTATGTAGTCTGAGGGTGATTCTCCTAACTCTGCTTCCCGAGTGCTGGGATTAAAGGCGTGCGTCACCACACCCAGCTAGGTTTTTTTTTTTTTTTTTTTTAAGAAAAACGGGCCAAAATCCATTGGTGCCCACATCTCAGTGGTGGTGTCTTCTGGGTACTTGAGTTCCTTGATTGTTTTACTTCCACTTTGTGTTGACATTAGGCTTCAGACCATTTCTGTTATAGAAAAGCAATGCTTTAGTTGGAACAAGCATGGAATAAAAATGAGACTTAATATTGTAATTGTCATGGCGTAATTGTTACCAAACGTTAGTCAGGCACTGATACTTTTGTTATTGGCATAGTCTGAGGAGTAGTATTCATTGCAGGGTAGTATAAGTATTTGAGTAGGGAAAGGAAGAGACATAGTTCTGTTCTTTCTTGCTCTAGGTACTTTAATTACCGGACTACCCGGTTTCTGGCTGAAGAGGGGTTTTATAAATTCCATAACTGGTTTGATGACCGGGCCTGGTACCCTTTGGGACGAATCATTGGAGGAACAATTTACCCAGGTGAGGGGAACTGGATTTTCATTTCTTACAATAAGGTATATAGTATTTGTGTGCTATAAAACAGTTTTGTCTTGGAATTATCTATTGGATTATCTATTTCTGAAAGTGTATATAATACAGAAGAATATGTATGGAAAAGTGCAGATGGGTAATTTTTCATTCATTCTGGAATTTGAATCCTTAGGAGAGGTTTAGAGCCTTATTGTAGTTTCTGTATTAGTATTTCTGGTGCTTTGTCAAAACCACTTTACTGATTCTTGGATTGACCCTTTTCCCCTTAACTTGTCTTACCAGGGCAACTTAATGAATTTCCTTTTCCTGTTACAGGCTTAATGATCACTTCTGCTGCAATCTACCATGTGCTCCATTTCTTCCACATCACCATCGACATTCGGAATGTCTGTGTCTTCCTGGCCCCTCTCTTCTCCTCCTTCACCACCATCGTCACATACCACCTTACCAAAGAGCTCAAGGTGAAGGATTCAGGGTAACAGGAAGTTTGGGGTGAACGTTGTTGAGCTTCTCCAATAGATGGTGCAGGGGGTGGTTACTGAGAGGTTGCTTTTAAAGGTCAGGGAGCCAGAAACCAAGGACTGTACCTCCTGAGTATTAAAGAAAATTACTCCAAATCTTCCCTTAGCTATGTGTTTTCTTATCATTTGCAACAGTTTGCTCTTATGCGAGGACATTTGAAAGTCAAATGTAAATTGATAAATGAAGAAACCCTTAACCTGTAAAATGTGAGGTTTAAAATTTGAAATCCTCACTAAATGTAAGGAAGAGGGGAAAAAAACTGCATAAAGTTTTCTAAAGTGATTAGTTATTTGTACTGGAGATAGGTCCTTATCATTTATTTGGGTGTATGTTTATGTGGGGGTGTGTGTTAGAAAGAGGGAGAGAAAAGTTTATATATTTCTGTTTTTATGTATTGCGTACGTGTGTTTATGTGTATGATCGTGGATGTGTCAGGGTCTCTTGTCACTGCAAGCAAACACTAAATGCTTGTGTCACTTTTTTGTGTCTGTTTTACATGAGCAGCTTGAGAATTGAACCTGGGCCAGAAGCTTTGCAAACAAGTGCCTTCAACTGCTGAGCCATCTTCCCAGCACGTGTGTGCATGTGTGTGCGTCCCTTTTGTTTCAAAAAATTTTTTTTCTCATTTTTTTCCCCATAGGTTGGGTTTCACTTTAGTCCAAGCTGACCTGGAATTCACTATATAGCCACAGGGTGGCCTCAAATTCATGGTGATCCTCCTACCTCTGCCTTTCAAGTGCTGGGATTAAAGACACGCACCACCACGCCTGGCCAAATTTTTTTTCTAAAAAGTATTTTTATTTATTTATTTGCAAGTACAGAGAAAGAGGGAGAGAATGGGAATGCCAGCTCCTCTAGCCTCTACATATGAATTCCAGATGCATGTGCTACTTTGTACATCTTACTGGGGAATCAAACATGGGTTGCCAGGTCATTAGGCTTTGCAGGCAAGCACCTTGACTGCTAAGCCATCTTTCCAGCCTTATTTCGTTCATAAATATATATTGTTTGTTTGTTTTCTGAGGAAGAGGCTCACTCTAGCCCAGGCTGACCTGGAGTTCACTGTGTAGTCTCAGGGTGGCCTCAAACTCACAGTGATCCTCCTAACTCTGCCTCCCAAGTGCTGGAATTAAAGGCATGTGCCACCACGTCTGGCTTATTTCAAATATTTTATTTATTTATTTATTTGAGGGGGCAGATAGAGAGAGATAATGGGTGGACCAGAGCCTCCAGCCCCTGCAAATGAACTCCAGAGGCATGTGCCACCTTGTGCATCGGGCTTACATGGGTACTGGGGAATCAAGCCATCAAACCTGGGTCATTAGACTTCACAGGCAAGCACCTTAACTGCTAAGCTATCTCTCCAGGCCTGGTTTTTTTTTTTTTTTTTTTTTTTTTTTTTGAGGTAGGGTCTTGCTCTAACCCATGCTGACCTGAAATTCACAGTGTAGTGTCAGGCTGGCTTTGAAGTCACAGTGATCTTCCTACCTCTGCATCCTGAGTGCTGGGAGTCAAGGCATGCACCATCAGCCTGTTTTTTTTAATTTGCAAGCAGAGAGAGAAGAGAGTCAAAGAGAATGGGTACACCAGGGTCTCCAACCATTGCAAAGGAACTCCAGACACATGTGTGCCACTCTGTGCATCTGTCTTATGTGGGTCCAGGGAATTGAACCTGGGTCCTTAGGCTTCACAGGCAAGTGCCTTAACTGCTAACCCATGTCTCCAGCCCCCTGGTATTTTAAAAAAAATTTTTATTTATTTATTTGAGAGTGACAGAGAGAGAAAGAGACAGAGAAAGAGATAGAGAATGGGTGCGCCAGGGCCCCCATCTACTGCAAATGAACTCCAGATGGTGTACCCCCTTGTGCATCTGGCTAATGGTCCTGGTGAATCAAGCCTCGAACTGGGGTTCGGGCTTCACAGGCAAGCGCTTAATCACTAAGCCATCTCTCCAGCCCCTCCCGGTATTTTTAATTTAAATAATACTTTTCTCCCTTTTTAAGTATTGAATTTATTATTATTGTTATATTTGGTTTTCTGGGGTAGGGTCTCACTCTAGCTCAGGCTGACCTGGAATTCACTGTGTACTCTCAGGGTGGCTTTGAACTCACGGCAATCCTCCTACCTCTGCCCCAAGTGCTGGGATTAAAGGCATGGACTACCACGCTCGGCAAATATTTTAATTTTATTTATTTAGTTGAGACAGAGAAAGAGGCAGAGAGAGAGAGAGAGAAAGAGAGAGAGAGACAGAGAGAGAGAAGGGGAGGGAGAGAGAGAATGGGCTTGTCAGGGCCTCCAGCCATGGCTAACATATTCTAGATGCATGCACCACCCCTGTGCATCTGCCACCTTGTGCATCTGGCTTATGTAGGTCCTGAGAAATCGAACTGAGTTCCTTTGGCTTTGCAGGCAAGCTCCTTAACTACTAAGCCATCTCTCCAGCCACCCTTTTTAAAATTTATTTTTATTTTTATGTATTTATTTGAGAATGACAGAGAGAAAAAGAGGCAGATAGAGAGAGAATGGGAATGCCAGGGCTTCCAGCCTGTGCAAATGAACTCCAGATGCATGCTCTGGCTTACGTGGATACTGGGGAATCGAGTCTCGAACTGAGGTCCTTAGGCTTCACAGGCAAGTGCTTAACCGCTAAGCTATCTCTCAAGTCCCCCCTCCCTTGCTTTTCTTTTTCATTTTTTTATTTTTTTAAAAAATATATATTTTTTTTATTTATTTATTTGAGAGCGACAGACATAGAGAAAAAGACAGATAGAGGGAGAGAGAGAGAATGGGCGCGCCAGGGCTTCCAGCCTCTGCAAACGAACTCCAGATGCATGCGCCCCCTTGTGCATCTGGCTAACGTGGGACCTGGGCAACCGAGCCTCGAACCGGGGTCCTTAGGCTCCACAGGCAAGCGCTTAACCGCTAAGCCATCTCTCCAGCCCTCCCTTGCTTTTTTTGAGGTAGGTTTTCACTCTAGCTCAGGCTGACCTGGAACTCACTATGTAGTATCAGGGTAGCCTTGAGCTCATAGCGATCCTCGTACCTCTGCCTCCTGAGTGCTGGGATCACAGGTGTGCTTTACCATGCTGGCTCAATTTTTTCGCTTTGATTATTGTTATGTTTTGTTTATGTGTGAGTGCTATGAGTATGCATATGAGCAGATGTGTGTACTCTGTACATGCAAAGCCACAGAAAGACATCAAATGACCACTACTACTCTTCCACTTTACTTTTCTGGACAGTCACTGAACCCAGTGCTTCCTTTTGTTCTGGTTAGACTGTCTGACCAGGGAGTTCCAACCATCTTCTTGTCGCTGGTCCCCTCAGTGCTGGAGTTATGGGCATTGTGACTGCCTCACTTTTTATGTGGGTGCTGAGGATCAAACTCAGGTCTTGTGTGGACAAGAATTAACGTTTGCTGTGAAGTAGTCATTGTTAGGGGAAGAAACTGATAAGCCTGCATATACTTGTAGCTGTACAGCCCATCTGGAGGAAGCTCTGGTTTTGAGAAGCTCACATGACTTTTGTTGTGTGAAGGAGGTGGTATGTGTTTGTTTATTTTATTTAGAGACATGGTCTTGCTACACAGCCTAGGCTGGCCTTGCATTTGAAATCCTTTTGCCTCAACCTCCTGGGATTATAAACATGTGCCACTATGCCCAGCAGCTCCTATGGCATATCTTAATATCTGTGTTCACTTTTAGACCTGGTGTCCTCATGAAGAGTTAGTTGTGAAGTGTTTAGATTTTTTTGTGCTGTGTGCATTTCTAATGACTCACATCAACTTTGGAAACTGCTGGACTATCTTGTATTCTCATAAAAAGAGGGATCTAGTGGGTTTGTCAAAGGCATGTCAGTGTTAACTGCTTCTTACCTCTCTCATAGGATGCAGGAGCTGGGCTTCTTGCTGCTGCCATGATTGCTGTAGTTCCTGGATACATTTCTCGATCTGTAGCAGGTTCCTATGATAATGAAGGTAAGACTTAAGATGCTGAAGGGGATCTATTAACTTCATTATCCAGTAAAACTTCACAAAGTACAGGAGTTGGGTCCTGTTAACCCATCTAGAAAGGTAACCAGAACTTGTTACAAGCCTTTGTTTCATCTCCAGCTCATACTTAGCTGTTATTTTAACATTATCATAGTTTGCTTTATTTTCCTAGATGAGGAGGATTGGTGTCTTTAAAATTATAATGTCAACTTTTTTTTTTTTTTTGAGGTAGGGTCTCACTGTATCCCCAGGCTGAACTGAAATTCACTATGTAGTCTCAGACTGTCCTCAAACTCATAGCTATCCTCCTATCTCAGTCTCCCAAGCGTTGGAATTATAGGGAAGTACCATGTCCACCATGTCCAGCTATAAAGTAATTTTTTTAAAATTTACTTTTGAAAGAGAGAGGGAGAGAGGGAGGGAAAGAGAGAGTGGGTACACCGAAGCCTTTAGCTGCTGTGAATGCTGTGAACGAACTCCAGGCAGGTGTGCCCCTTTGTGTGCCCATGTGACATTGAGCTCTTGCATCACTGTGCATCTGGCTCTGTGGGTCCTGGAGATTCAAACATGAATTCTTAGGCTTCACAGGCATGCACCTTAACTGCTAAACCATCTCTCTAGCACTATAAAGTCATTTTTGACTTATTTTCAATTGTACATATATTTGTTGAATTTACTAGGAAAACATAGTGTTAAATGTTATAAAAATAAGTGATCTTGGGACGACTGAAGGTATCATGGTGCTGGAAAAGAAGTGACCCGAGTGCTCAGTACTGTAATATCTCTCACATCTTCCAAGGCTCAGGGTCTAATGTGGAAGAGGTGGCGGAAAGAATGTAAGAGCCAAAGGAAGGGTAGGACTCCTTACAACATGCTTCCCCCAGACACAAAATGGACTGGATATCCATGACCTCACAGTGCCTGACACTACCTACATAAGACTATCATAAGAGGAGGTTAAGATCATAACATCAAAAATAAAAGAGAGACTGATTGAGATAGGGAGGGGATATGATGGAGAATAGAGTTTCAAAGGGGAAAGTGGGGAGAGGGACGGTGTTACAATGGGATATTTTTTTATAATCATGGAAGTTGTTAATAAAAATTAAAAAAAATTAAAGTGTTGAAGCCTTAAAATAAATAGATAATGAATAATTTATTTTGTTCTATATTTTAAAAATGGGAGGGGAACCGGGGAGATAGCTCAGTGGATAAAGTGCTTGCCATGTAAACATGAGGAACTGAGATCGGATTTTTTTTGTATATTTGTTTTTAAGTTATTATTTAAATTTTTTTTGTTTATTTATTTATTTATTTGAAAGTGACAGAGAAAGAGGCAGAGAGAGAGAATGGGCACGCCAGGGCCTCCAGCCACTGCAAACAAACTCCAGACATGTGCGCCTCCTTGTGCATCTGGCTAATGTGGGTCCTGGGGAATTGAGCCTTGAACTGGGGTCCTTAGGCTTCACAGGCAAGCATTAAACCGCTAAGCCATCTCTCCAGCCCTAGATTATTTTTTTTATTAACAACTTCCATGATTATAAACAATATTCCATGGTAATGCCCTCTCTCCCACCACTTTCTCCTTTGCAACTCTATTCTCCATCATATCCCCTCCCCTTCTCAATCAGTCTTTTATTTTGATGTCATAATCTTTTCCTCCTATTATGATGGTCTTGTGTAGGTAGTGTCAGGCACTGTGAGGTCATGGATATCCAGGTCATTTTGTGTCTGGAGGAGCATGTTGTAAGGAGTCCTACCCTTCCTTTGGCTCTTACATTTTTTCTGCCACCTCTTCCATGATGGACCCTGAGCCTTGGAAGGTGTGATAGAAAAATTACAGTGCTAAGCATTCCTGTCACTTCTTCCCAGCACTGTGATGCCTTCTGAGTCATCCCAAGGTCACTGTCATCTGAAAAGAGAAGGTTCTCTACCAAAAGTGAGAATAGCATTAATATAAGGGTATGAACATTAAGAGAAGTGCTTTCTGGGCAGTTTGGTAAGCATAGTATATACATTTAGCCAGACAGCAGCATACATTACACCCCTAGGGCTCATGACTACCCCTGTTTTAAGTTTTCAGTAACAGTGATGTATTCCCTCCCATGGAGCGAGCCTCCAGTCTGATTAGAGGGCAGTTGGTTTCCACCATGAAAGACATGCCACTATTGCACCCATTGGCTCATTTGGCCTGGATGGCCAAATATAAGGCTTGCAGTGTTCACTGTTGAGTATCATTGCTGGTGATTTGAGATTGGATCTTTAGAACCCATGTAAAAGCTGGGCACTGGCAAGCAGGTGTAATCCCAAGCAAAGACAGGAGAATTTCCTGGAAGGTCATAGGCTACCTAGGCTATTTAATGCAGTGGTGAACAACAGTGAAATATCCTGACTATCAAATAAGGTAGAAAGCAGACTAAAATCTTTTCCTTTACCTCCTTCTACTCCCCTTTTTCTCCCTCCCCTTCTCCCCTTCCTCTTTCCTTTCCTCTCTCCCTCCCTCCCTCCCTTCCTTCCTTCCTTTCCCCTTTTCTATTCCTATTCCTGTTTCTTTCTTTTATGGTTTTTTTGAGGTAGGGTCTCACTCTAGCCTAGGCTGATCTGGAATTCATTATGTAGTCTCAGGGTGGCCTTGAACTTACAGCAATCTTTTACCTCTGTCTCCCAAGTGCTGGGATTAGAGGCCTGTGCCAACATACCTGGCTTCTGTTTTTAGTTTTTCGAGGTAGGGTCTCACTTCACCTCAGGCTGATCTGGAATTTACTATGTAGTCTCAGGCTGGCCTTGAACTCACAGCGATCCTCCTACTTCTGCCTTCCAAGTGCTGGCACCATCACGCCTGGCTTGTTTTGTTGTTTTGAGGCAGGGTCTCACTCTACCCCCCAGGCTGAACTGGAATTTACTATGTAGTCTTAGGCTGGCTTTGAACTCACAGTGATCTTCCTACTGCCTCCCATGTGCTGGGGACCAAGTCTAATGTTGGCCATCTTTTAAGGAAGATAAAATTGAACCAATAAAAATAATTTCAAGCTGGGCGTGGAGGCACACGCCTTTAATCCCAGCACTCAGGAGAAAGAGAGTGTTCTTGCCATTGCAGATGAACTTCAGATGCTTGCACCACTTTGTGTATCTGGTTTTACATAGGTACTAGGGAATTGAACCTTGGATGGCAGGTTTTGCAAGGAAACATCTTTAACAGCTGAGCTATATTTCAGCCTGAGAGAGATCTATTTTTTCACCCCCGAGGTAGGGTCTTGCTCTAGCCCAGGCCAAACTGGAATTTACTATGTAGACTCAGTGTGGCCTTGAACTCATGGAGTTCCTCCTACCTCAGCCTCCCAAGTGCTGGGATTAAAGGTGTGCGCTACTACTCTCAGCTCATTTTGGATTTGGGGATGAAGGAAGGCTTTTTAGAAGTAGTTGAAGATGATCTGGGTCTAAAGGTGGGAATTCATGAGACAGTTGTGTTTGTGCATGTGTGAACACAGTATTGAGGATTGAACCTGTGGTCTTGTGCATGTTAGGCAAGTGCTCTACCACTGATCTACAGCTCCAGGTCACTAGGGATATATTAAGGAGTGTAGCAATAAGAACAAAAGGGCTAGTTTGTGTTAACACAAGCATGATAACCTTGGATATGTTTAGAATTAGCAGTTAATTTGTGCCTGGAAAGAACATGTATGAAGTGCTTTTTGTTTACTAGGTACTAATCCAAGTGCTTTGTGTGCACTAATTATATTGGTTTTCACCATGGTATTAAGAGGTAGTACGGGGGCTGCAGAGATGGCTTAGCGGGTAAGACCTTTGCCTGCAAAGCCTAAGGACCCAAGTTCAATTCCCCAGTACCTGTGCAAACCAGATGCATAAGGTAGCAGATGTTTGAAGTTGCTAGAGGCCCTGGTGTGTGTATTCTTTCTCTGTTTCTCTTTCTCAAAAAAAAAAAAAAAGAGCCAGGTGTGGTGGTGCACGACTTTAATTCCAGCACTCGGGAGGCAGAAGTAGGAGGATCGTTGTGAGTTTGAGGCCACCCTGTGACTACATAGTTAATTCCAGGTCAACCTGGACCAGAGTGATACCCTACCTCGAAAAACCAGAAAAAAAAAAAAATAAATAAAAATTTTTAAAAAAAGGTAGTATGACTATGAACTCCATGGGCTGGGTATATAACATAGTGGTAGAGCATTTGCCTAGTGTACATGAGGCCCTAGGTTCAGTCCCCAGCACTGGAACATGAACAGATTTATACTCATTCTTTTTTTGTGGGAAACAGAGGCAAAGGGAAGTAAAATAACTTGGTGAAAATTATACTTTCACTGGGTAGCAGACCAAAGAATGTAGACATTGGGTTCCAAAATTGTTCTAAGCCCCTATGTTAGCAAGGCCTCGTTTTTTGAAATTTTGTGGTGTGTGTTTTTTTTTTTTTTTTTTCTGTAGGGATTGCCATCTTTTGTATGCTGCTTACTTACTACATGTGGATCAAGGCAGTGAAGACTGGTTCCATCTATTGGGCAGCCAAGTGTGCCCTTGCTTACTTCTACATGGTAACGTAAATGTCTTCTCACTTGCTTTCTGTCTCTTTGTGGTTTAGGGAATTGAGCTCCATGTCTCATGCATACTAGGAAACTGATGTGCCAGTGAGCTGCACCTCTAGCTCCTCTACATGTTTTGGTTTTTAAAAATATTTATTTATTTAGTTATTTGACAGGGAAAGAGGGAGAGACAGAGTGAGAGAGAGAGGGAGAGAGAGAGGGAGAATGGGCGCACCAGGGCCTCCAGCCACTGCAAATGAACTCCAGACGTGTGCGACCCCTTGTGCATCAGGCTAATGTGGGTTCTGGGGAATCAAACCAGGGTTCTTGGGCTTTGCAGGCCTTAACTGCTAAGCCATTTCCCCAGCCCTGTTTTTAGTTTTTATTTGTCCATGTCTTTATGGGTGAACCAGAGTCTCTTGCTACTGCAAATGAACACCAGATGCATATACCATTTTTTGCATCAGCCTTTATGTGGGTGCTGGGGAATTAAACCTGGGTTATAAGACCTTACAAGCCAGTGCCCCTAACTGGGCTATCCCCCCAGCCTCTCTCTCTCTCTTTTTTTTTTTTTTTTTTAAATTTATTTGAGAGCAACAGACACAGAGAGAAAGATAGAGGGAGAGAGAGAAAATGGGTGTGCCAGGGCTTCCAGCCTCTGCAAAGGAACTCCAGATGCATGCGCCCCCTTGTGCATCTGGCTAGCGTGGGACCTGGGGAACTGAGCCTCAAACCGGGGTCCTTAGGCTTCACAGGCAAGCGCTTAACCGCTAAGCCATCTCTCCAGCCCTCCACCCCCCAGCCTCTCTTTATATGTCCCTCCACTCCTAGGGACTCACTCTTATCCCCAGCTGACCTGGAATTGACTATATAGTCCCAGGCTGATCTCTAATTCTTGGTGATCCTTCTATCTCAGCCTCCTGAGTTCTGGAATTAAAAGTATGCACCACCATGCCTGTCCTTTTATGTTTTTTATTTTCTTTCAAGCTAGGGCTTCACTTTATCTCAGTCTGACCAGAAATTATTCTGTAGTCTCAAGCTGGCCTTGAACTTAGTTATATTCCTACCTCTGTCTCCCAAGTGCTGGCATTAAAGGCTTAAGCCACCATGCCAAGCTGTCTCTATTTTCTTTTTCTTGAGGTAGGGTCTCCCTTTATCCCAGGCTGACCTGGAATTCACATGCAATTTCAGGCTGGCCTCGAACTCCCAGCGATTTTCCTACCTCTGCCTCCCATGAGCTGAGATTAAAGGCATGTGGCTCCACACCTATCTCTTGTTTTTTTTTAGACAAGGTATCATGTGTCCTCGGTTAGCCTCAGACGCGTCATGTTGTACAAACTCACTTGAATTTCTGATCATCCTGCCTTCACTTCCCAAGTGCTGAGATTGCAGAAGTGTGCCACCATACCCAGTTTATACAGTACTGGGAATCAAACTCAGAGCTTTGTGCATGCAATGTAAAAACTCTGCCAACTGAACTACATTCCCAGCCTTTTTCTTTTTCCACAAAACATTTGTTCATAGTTTTTCAAGTACTGTACCCCCTGTGTGTACATGTTAATTTTCTTGCCTTCTTTTTTGCTCTGTGCCCTTGAAACATTTCCTTTTCCAATACATTTTTTTCTGTCAGTCTTACATGTGGACTTAGGCTTTGTTTGCTTAGTGCTTCTGCTTGCTCATATGTTCCTAGTGAGTGTGACACTACAGTTGCTGTTATCATATAGATGAACCCTGAAGCTTTGCTACATCTTGTTATGTGGTCATGTTGCAGTAGCCATAACAAGCCACAGGTTAACTTAACAGAGGATTTCAGTATGAGTTCTCTATGTGCAAAATCAGTTTTTTTTTTTTCTTTTTTCTTCAAGCAGAGTCAGAGAGAGAATGGACAGAAAATAGGCACTCCAGGGCCCCCAGCCACTGCATATGAACTCCAGATGCATGCACCACTGTGCATCTGGCTTTATGTGGGTACGGGGAAATTGAACCTTGATTGTTAGGCTTTGCAGAATTGTGCCTTAGCCACTGAGTTATCTCTCCAGCCCCCAAATCAGTTGTTTTTAAATATTTTAATTTATTTGTTAGAAGGAAAGGGAGAGAATGGGCACACCAAGGCCTGTATCCATTACATATAAACTCATGCATGAGCCACTGTGTGTATCTGGCTTACATGGGTTCTGGGGAATCAAACCTGGGTTCTTTTGCCTTGTATTCAAGTGCCTTAACCACTAAGCCATTTCTCCAGCTCCAAATTATTTTTTTTTAACCCTGTAAGCCACTTGGCATAAATAATAGTATAGTTGCTGTAAAGAGATGTGCTTTTAAAAGGTTACAGATCTGCAAAGCTTGGTGGTACTCATCTATAATCTCAACACTTGGTAGGCTCAGGCAGGAAGATTGAGGATTCAGGGTCTTCTCAGCAACATGACACTCTTGTCTGTAACATGGTGACAGGTGATATGCTAAGGAATGGTAGCAGTAATGATCATAGAGATTGATCTTTTCTGTCTTCTCACAGGTCTCTTCATGGGGAGGTTATGTATTCCTGATCAACTTGATTCCTCTCCATGTCCTGGTGCTGATGCTAACAGGCCGTTTCTCTCACCGGATCTATGTAGCCTACTGCACTGTGTACTGCTTGGGCACCATTCTTTCCATGCAGATCTCCTTTGTGGGTTTCCAGGTGAGTTGTAGATTTTGTTGTTTGTTTATTTTACTTTGTTTTGGTTTTTCGAGGTAGGGTCTTGATCTAGCCCAAGCTATCCTGGAATTCACTCTGAAATCTCTGGGTGGCCTCGAACTCATGGCTGTCCGCCTATCTCAGCCTCCTTAGAGCTGAATTTAAATGTATACACCACCATGCCCTGGTATTTATTTTATTCATTTGAGAGATAGTGAGAGAAAGAGCTAGATACAAAGAGAATGTGTGGACCAGGGCCTCTAGCCACTGCAAACGAACTCAAGATGCATGCAACCCTTGTGCATCTGCCTCTTTGTGAGTACTGGGGAATCAAACTTGGGTCATCTGGCTTTCCATGCTGAGCCATCTCAAGGCCAACCTTAGATTTTGTAGGAGTTTCATCTACTTTTTTCAGCCACCCCAATTAAGTTGATGTATCTGGGATTCTCTTTTAAGGAGAGTATGAATTACAGCTGTGCTCTTGGGCTTCTTTGTTAACTGAAACAATAGAATCATTGGTTATTAGAGTATACTTCCAATAGACTATTAATATTTGCTGCATGCATTTTGCTGCATGCATTTTGAAATAAATTGCTCATTGACTTAGGTTTGTGGGAGGAAGAGGGACAGTTTGATTGAACTGAGTTGATGTGAGTGATTAAAGTTAAAATTACCAGCCCTTCTAGTGTGGATTACATAATTTAGTAGTAATGAATCCCAGCCTGCTAAATGAGACCTTCAAGAAACAGCATGGACTGGAGAGATGGCTTAGCAGTCAAGGCACTTGCCTGCAAAGCCTAAAAACATTTGTTTGAATCTCTAGGTCCCATGTATAGCCAGACTCGAGAGTGATGTAAGTGTGCAGTATCGCACATGCACACAAGGGGGTGCACATGTATGGTGTGTGTTCACAGTAGCTGAAAGGCTCTGGCATGCCTATTTGCTCTCGCTATTTCCTTTTCCCTCTCTCTGTCTCAAAAATAAAATAAAAATAAAAAAGAATTTAAGGATTTGTAAAAGCTGGGTGTGGTGGTGCATGCCTTTAATCCCAGCAGTTGGGAGGCAGAGGCAAGAGGATCACTGTGAGTTCGAGGCCACCCTGAGACTACATAGTGAATTCCAGGTCAGCCTGAACTAGAGTGAGACCCTACCTCAAAAAAACAAAAAAACACAAAACAAAACAAAACAACAACAACTAAAAAAACAAAACAAAAAACACAGCACAAGGGCTGGAGAGATGGCTTAGTATTTAAGGTGCTTGCCTGCAAAGCCTAAGGCCTCATATTTGACTCTTTGGCTCCTGTGTAAGACACATGCACAGTGATGCTAGTGCACAAGGTTGCACATGTGTATAGGGGTACACATGTTTGTAATTCAGTTGCAGTGGCTGGAGGCCTTGGTGTGTCAATTCTCTCTTTTGCATTAGAAGAAAAAGAAGTCTGTTGGGCTTGGCTCAAAAAAAAAAAAAAAGAAAGAAAGAAAGAAAGAAAAGCAAACAAAAAGCAAAGTACAGGACAAATATTTTAACCTACATTATTGTGTAGGGTTAACAGACATATTTAATTACAGACTATTATGGTATTTTTTATTTTTTCTAATTTACGTATTTGAGAAAGAAAGAGAGAATGGTCACACCAAGGCCTCCAAACGAACTCCAGATGGGTGTATCTGGCTTACATGAGTATTGGAGAATTGAATCTGGGTGTTTAGGCTTTGCAGGCAAGTGCCTTACTGCTAAGTCATCTTTCTGCCCCCCCCCCCTTTCTTTTTTACTCTAGCCCAGGGTTGACATGGAATTCACTATGTAATCTCAGGCTGGCCTCAGACTCACAGCACTCTTATCTTTGCCATCCTAGTGCTAGGATTAAAGGTGTGCAACATCACACCTGGCTGGTACTTTTGATTTCTTGTGCAAAATTCTCTATTAAGGGATAAATACCTATTTTACTACTGATAATCTACTATATGTAATTTGCTAATGACTGAGAGGTATAAAGAGGATACAAATGTGTTATAGTTGTCCAAGAAAGTAGGAGAAAGAAGTACATACAGCTACCTGTAGCCTATAGTGTGGTGATTACTGAAGGTAGCTTCTAGACCAGTTGCATTAGCAGTGCCTGGAAACTTGTTAGAAGTGTACTTTCTATAGTGGCATCAGATTCAGAAGTTTAAGGCTAGCCTTGACTACATAGTGAGTTTGAGGTCAGTCTGGTGTATATAAGATCCCATCTCAAAACAAAAACAGAACCATATTAAAAAAAACAAGCTGGTGTAGTGGCACATGCACTCGGGAGGCAGAGGTAGGGCTATCACCATGAGTTTGAGGCCACCCTGAGACTACATAGTTAATTCATAGTGAATTCCAGGTCAGTCTGGGCCAGAGTGAGACCCTACCTCGAAAAAAACAAAACAAAAAAACAGACCTATAGAGTACAGAGTTGGGACTCAGCAACTAATTAATATTCCCACTGGTTCTGATGCCTACTAGAGTTGGAAAACCACTGATGTTTAAGGCAACAAGTGAGGAAATACTAAGAATCTCAAGTGCTATGGAATATAGAGGAGTGAGTGATTTGTCAGATTAGGAGATGGTATTTGCATTGGGTTTTGAATTATGAAAATTGCAGCTAATGTGAATTTAGGGAGTTTGCAGTCTATGCTGAGGCAGTAGCCTAAGCAGACAGCAGAATTATGACCTATAAGGGCCATCATTCCTTTGGGAACCTCTGAACGCATTTGATCCTTGGTCTGAAGTAGATAAGGATAATGCAGTCCTAGGCTGAACTCATTCTCCTCTGCCATCCCCCAACAGCCTGTCCTTTCATCAGAACATATGGCAGCCTTTGGAGTCTTTGGTCTCTGTCAGATCCATGCCTTTGTGGATTACCTGCGAAGCAAGTTGAATCCACAGCAATTTGAAGTTCTTTTCCGGAGTGTTATTTCCTTGGTCGGCTTTGTCCTGCTCACCGTGGGAGCTTTACTTATGCTGACAGGTACGGAATACTGCGTACTGTTGAAGCAAGTGGGTGCCGACGGAATAAATGGAGAAAACACAGAGTATACTTTTCTACTTTTAGTTCAAGCACTAAAATTCTATTTTTTTTAGGTTGAATTCACTTGTCTGTACAGGGTTGGGATTCAACATAGTAGAGAATGTATTCTTAGAGCTGCTCTTAATCAAAGCTGCTTAGAGGACTGTGACTCACCTTACTAATCATTTTCTTTCTTTTTAAAACTTAAAAAAATGTATTTTGGCACACATCTTTAAGCCCAGCCCTTTAAGCAGAGGTAGGAGGAGCGCCATGAGCTCAAGGCTGCCCTGAGACTACTGAGTGAATTCCAGGTCAGCCTGGGCTAGAGCAAGATCCTACCTCAAAAAACCAAACAAAAAAACTTATTTTGGAAGCAGAGACAGAGAAATAGAATGAATGGGTGAGCCAGGGACTCTTGCTACTGCAAATGAACTACAGATGCTTGTACTCCTTTGTGCATCTAGCTTTACAAGGGTTCTGGGGGAACCAGCCTAGACATATAGGCTTTGCAAGCAGCACCTTTAACCACTGAGCCACCTCCCCAGCTCATCTTTTTAAAAAAATGTAATTAATTAATGTGAGAAAGGCAGATAGAATGGGTGTGTCAGTAGCCACTACAAATGAACACGTGTACTACCTTGTGCATCTGGTTTACATGATACTAGGGAATTGAACTTGGGTCCTTAGGCTTCTCAGGTAAGTGCATTAACTGCTAAGCCATCTCTCCAGCTCCTAGCCCATCTTTTTCTTGTAACTTTTTTCTTTCCTATGGTTGCATAATAAAAATCCTTACACCATTCCTTGTTGTATCTTACCTTATGACACATGTTTAAGCCTAAATCATGGCTGTTGAGTTTAAGTGTATTCAACATTTTTATTCTTCTCCATTTTCTTCACTTACATTCCTCATAAGTTACTGCAGAGGGGAAGTTGGTCTTTTTTTAGATAGTTACAAACGTATTTTTATGTATGTAAACACATACACACAGTGTTTATATGAAATCCTTATAAGCATAAACATTCAACAGAAATTATAAGCAACATAATAAAGCTTACTTGAGCACATTGGCTTGCTTTTTTTGTGGGTGGGTGTATACGATTTATCAGGTAGGGTCTCTCTGTAGCCCAGGTTGACCTGGAATTCACTATGTAGTCTCAGAGTGGCCTCGAACTCATGACAGTCCTTCTGCCTCTGCCTCCCAAGTGCTGGGATCAAAGGCATGTGCCACCATGCCTGGTGGCCTGCTTTTTGAAACTAACTAAAACAGGGCTGGAGAAATGACACAGTGGTTAATAAGGCCTTGCAAATCCTGAAGGCTGAACCACCTGTCTCCCCCAATCAAATGAGCTCAAATCCTCCCTGAGCTTGCTTGAATACGTCAAAGATGGTGAAAGAGGTGTTGCTTTTGCTTTCCACAATGCACCATGCTGTCTTGCTAAGAGATTGGGAACAGAGCTCTTCCCCAGAGCTGAGCCCAAGGGCCCAGTGAGGCTCCTCCTGGAGGTGGGAAGTGATCATCATCTTTTTTTTTTTTTTTTTTTTTTTTTTGGTTTTTCAAGGTAGGGTCTCATTCTAGCCCAGATTGAAGTGGAATTTACTCTATATTCTCAGGGCGACCTTGAGCTCCTGGTAGTCCTTGTCCCTCTGCCTCCTGAGTACTGGGATTAATGGTATGTGCCACCACGCCTGGCTTGGAGGTGATCTTAATTTGATCAGATTAGATTTACAATCCTAACATGTAGCTTTGCTCCCTTGCTTCTCTCTGAATTGCTGTACAGCCAGTTTTACTCTCTTTGCTATATTAACAAAAATACTGTCAAGTAAGGAAAGAAAGAAGATGTGGAACTGGAAATGTTTATTGGTAGTGTTGTATCAAAAGTAGGTCCTTTCTTGGAATTTTATTAAAATGGGATGCCTTGGCTAGTTAGTATATTGGACTGCTTCAGGAATATATATAAAATCTTTATTACCTCTTTACTTCCAGGAAAAATATCTCCCTGGACGGGTCGTTTCTACTCACTCCTGGATCCTTCCTATGCTAAAAACAACATCCCCATCATTGCGTCTGTGTCTGAGCATCAGCCTACAACCTGGTCCTCCTACTACTTTGACCTGCAGCTCCTCGTATTCATGTTTCCAGGTCTGTCTCCTTTTTTTTTTTTTTTAATATTTTTTTATTTATTTGCAAGCAGAGAGAGAGAGAAGAGAGAGACAGACAGACACACAGACACACAGAAAAAGAATGAGAGAATGGGTGAGCCAAGGCCTTTAGCCAGTGCAAATGAGCTCCAGATGCATGTGCCACTGGCTTTACATAGGAACTGGGGAATTGAACCTGGCTAGGCTTTACAGGCAAGCACCTTAACCACTCAGCTACCTCTCTAGCCCTGCTTTGTGTTTTTCTTTTAACATTTGTATTCCATAATCCAACTTCCATAAGACAGTCAATCATAATTCCCTCCCACCACTTTCCCCTTTACAAATCCACTCTCCATCATATCCCCTCATCTCAATCTCTGTTCTATTTTGATGTATTCATCTTTTCCTCCTATTATGAGGGTCTTGTGTATTAGTGTCAGGAATTGCAAGGTCATGGATATCCAGGCCATTTTGTGTCTGGAATATTGCATTATAAGCAGTCCCATCCTTCCTTTGGCTTTAACATTCTTTCTGCCACCTCTTCCTCAATGGACCCCGAGCCTTGGAAGGTTGATAGATACGTTTCAGTAGTGAACACACTTCCTTCATTTCTTCTCAGCACTATGGTACCTTTTGAATCATCACAGAGGTCACCATTTGAAAAGAGAGCTTTCTCTAACCAAAAGTGAGAGTAGCATTAATATATGAGTATGAACGTTAAGAGAAGTGCTTACTGGACAGTTTAGTAAACATAACATATGCATTTAGCCAGATACCAACAGGTGTTACACCCCTAGGGTTCATGACCTCCCACATCATAGATTTTCAGTATCAGGCATGTGGGCCTTCAGTCCAATTAATGAGCATTTTGTTTCCCCCATAACAGATGTGCCACTATTGTACCTGTTGGCTCATTTGGCCTGGCTGGCAAAGCTTATGGCTTGCAGAGTCCACTGTTGTTTATCTCCACTGATGACTTCTGTCTCCTATAGGGCTGCATGCAGCATCACTTTTTCCAGATTTTTGTTAGCTGGTCTATAGAAAGGAGGTTTTTAGCTCAGTTCCACCTTGATTTCTCAGTGACCTTGTAGCTCAAGCTTGTGTAGTCTTCAGCAGCAGGGTCTTACCATCTATTATTAGTGGGAAACCAACAGCCTTGGCAATGACCTATAATGTTTTGAAAGTATCAGTAACCTCCCTGGCCAACAGCTCACTGGAAGATATCCCATCCCTGGTACTAAAAATTTTCTAGTAACAGTCTATGGCTTCTGAGTGCACCATTCTCCAAAAAAGTAGGTTTCCATACGACTTACTTATACCCTCTTAGATTTTGATTAACCCTTACCCTCACCCTTCCTTCACTCAATCTCTACCTGTCCCAGTTAGCCCATTCCACCCCTAGTGTACTTACATATATACAATACCATCCCCTTAAAGTCCTCGCCTCTCCTCCCTCTGTTATAGCCTCTTTCTAGTTTACTGGCCTCTGCTATGAAGTTTTACCCCAACTCACATACAAGTCTAAACATTTGTAGCTAGGATCCATGTATGAAAGAGAACATAGGACATTTGGCTTTCTGGGTCTGGGTTACCTCACTTAGTATAATCCTTTCCAGATTCACCCATTTCCATGCACATTTCATAATTTAGTTTTTCTTTAATGCTGAATAGAAAGAACTTCATTGTATAACTGTATCACATCTTCATTATCCGTTCATCAGTTGAGGGACTTCTAGGCTGGTTCCATTTCCTAGCTATTTTGAACAGAGTGGCAATATACATGGTTGAGCAAGTATCTCTAAGGTAGTAAGACAAGTCCTTAGGATATATGCCTAGGAGTGGTATAGCTGGGTCAAATGGTAGATCTGTTTTTAGATGTCTAAGGAACTGCCATGCTGATTTCCACAATGGCTGGACCAGCATTCCCACCAATGGTGTAGAAGGATTCCTCTTCTTCTGCATCCTCGCCAGCATTTATTGTCATTTGTTTTCTGGATGGTAGTCATTCTGACAGGAGTGAGATGGGGTTTCAAAGTAGTTTTAATTTGCATTTCCCTGATGGCTAAGGATGTAGAACATTTTTTTTTAGATGGATATGGGCCATCTGTATTTCTTCTTTTGAGAACTCTATTTAGTTTCATATCCCATTTTAAAATTTGTTTGGTTGATTTCTTCTCATTTAGTTTTTTAAAAAAATAATTTGTTTTTAAGCTGGGGGTGTTAGTACACACCTTTAGTCCCAGAACTCAGAAGGCAGAGGTAGGTGGATTGCCTTGAGTTTGAGGCCACCCTAAGACTACATAGTGAATTCCAGGTCAGCCTTGGCTAGATTGAGATCCTACCTCAAAAAACAAGAAAACAAAACAATAATTTATTGATTTAAGAGAGAGAGAGAGAGAGAGAGAGAGAGAGAGAGAGAGAGAATAGGCACACTAGGGCCTCCTCCAGCCACTGCAGAAGAACCTTGGATGTATGTGCCCCCTTGTGCATCCGGCTTACATGGGTCCTAGGGAGTTGAACCTGGTTCTTTGGCTTTGCAGGCAAGTGACTTAATTAGCTAAGTCATCTCTAGCCCATTATTTAGTTTCTTGAGTTCTTTGTATATCCTGGATCTTAGTACTCTGTCAGATGTATAGCTGGCAGAGATTTTCTCCCGTTCTGTAGGTTGCCTCTTTGCTTTATACACAGTGTCCTTCCCTCCCTCTCCCCCAGCCCAGGTAGGATTTTGCTCTAGCCAAGGCTGACCTGGAATTCATGATGTAGTCTCAGGGGTCCTCAAACTCATGGTGATCCTCCTACTTCTGCTTCTTGAGTGCTGGGATTAAAGGTGAGCATCACCATGCCTGGCTCACAGTGTCTTTTGTTGTACAAAGCTTTTTAATTTCATGAGGTTGATTTCATGGTTGATTGGAATTTTTTAAAATTTAATTATTTTTATTTTAGTTTAAATTTTAATTAATTAATTTGATGGTGAACGAGGGAGAGAGAGACAGAAAGAGAGAGAATGGGTACTCCAGGGCCTTCAGCCACTGCAAATGAACTCCAGGCAAGTGCGCCCTCTTGTGCATCTGGCTAACGTGGGTCCTGGGGAATCGAACCTGGGTCCTTTGGCCTTGCAGGGAAATGCCTTAACTGCTAAGCCATCTCTCCAGCCCAAATTACTATTTTTTTTTAGAGAGTGAGAGACCCAGCGAGGTGGGGGGGATTGGCGCACCAGGGCCTCAGCCACTGCAATCGAACTTCAGATGCTAGTGTCACCTAGTGGTCATGTGCAACCTTGTGCTTGCCTCACCTTTGTGTGTCTGGCTAACGTGGGATCTGGAGAGTAGAACATGTGTCCTTTGGCTTTGCAGGCAAGCACCTTAACTGTTAAGGAACTGGGGTTCCTGCTTTGTTATTTGAAGTGACTTCATAAGAACCATCCTCTAGTTCCAAATAAAACTATCCTGTCCTTTTTGAATTTTTTTTTTCAAGTTAGGGTCTCACTCTAGCCCAGGCTGACCTGGAATCCACTCTGTATTCTCAGGGTGGCCTCAAATTCATGGTGATCCTTCTATCTCTGCCTTCTGAGTGTTGGGCTAAAGGCATGTGCCACCACACCTGGCTTAAATTTTTTTGTTTTTTTGAGGTAGGGTCTTGCTCTAGCCCGGGCTGACCTGGAATTTACTCGGTAGTCTCAGGGTGTCCTCGAACTCAAGGCAATCTTTCTGCCTCTGCCTCTGAGTGCTGGGATTAAAGGCGTGCGCCACCACGCCTGCCATTAAATTTTTTAAAAAGATTTATTTATTTTTATTTGAGAGAGAAAAATGCATGCACTAAGGCCTCCAGCTGCTACAAACAAACTCCAGATGCATGTGCCATCTTGTGCATCTGGCTGAAGTAATAAATACTAACAAGCTCAGAACCCTAAAATTTAATGTTCATTTGTGTTCTTGTTAAAATTCAACTTTAATTTTTATTTGGTTCTTTAACCAATGAACCATTTCGCCAGCCCTAATTTTTACTGAGTTCTTTTTTTTTCTTTTTTTTCGAGGTAGGGTCTCACTCTAGTCCAGGCTGACCTCAAACTCACGGTGATCCTCCTACCTCTGCCTCCCGAGTGCTGGGATTAAAGGCATGCGCCACCATGCCCGGCTACTGAGTTCTTTTTTTTTCTTTCAATTTGTAATTTTTTTTATTTTTCAAAGTAGGGTCTCTTTCTAGCCCAGGCTGATCTGGAATTCACTAATTCACTATGTAGTCACAGGGTGGACTTGAACTCACAGCAATCTTTCTATCCCTGAGTGCGGGGATTAAAGATGTGTGCCAGCATGCCCTGCTACATTGTGGGCTTTTTTTGTGTGTGTGTGTGAAAGCAATTTGTATATTGTTTAAAAAAAAAAAAGCGCTGGAGCACAATTCCCCAGCACCAGAAAAAAAAAATTCTGTTTAATCTTTATGGAAATATTTACAATATATCATTAGGTTTTTTTTTTTTTTCATTTGCAGAGATGTACACAGACGTGGAAGAGGGCAAATGGTGTATAACATGTATTTTAATGTATTCCATATTTAAAATACACTCTACTTAACTACCTCCTTTTAGTTTGTGTTTTCTGTATTTAACAAAGAATGCTATAGTAAACATCTTCACATTTCTGTGATTTTTAATTTTTTTTTTTTAGGATAAATTGCTGGGTTAAATGAGTGGAATTGCCCAGTCATAAAGTGAACATATTTTCCCTTCTAGGTTTCTGCCTACAGGGCTCAGCTGCTTACTTCTCCTTCCCTCTTTTGTAGTTGGCCTCTATTACTGCTTTAGCAACCTGTCTGATGCCCGGATTTTTATCATCATGTATGGTGTGACCAGCATGTACTTTTCAGCTGTAATGGTGAGGATCCCCTCAGCCCTAGCCAAACTTTCACCACTAACTGTGAGGTGCTCATTTGTTTTTGCCTGGCACGATTCAGAAAGTGTTGATAATTGTGCAGGTGCTCCCTGCTGAACATTTGAGGGGCTGTTGGTTCTTCCTAGGCATTCAGTTCTGCCTGTGGGATCTGACTTTCTTGGGTTCATAACTGTGTATTAGGCTCAATTTTTACATATTTTTATTTATTTATTTGAGAGAGAGAGAGAGGAAGAAAGAGGCAGAGGGAGAGAGAATGGGTGCACCAGGGCCTCTAGCCATTGCAGACAAACTCCAGCTGCATGTGCCACCTTGTGCATCTGGCTTAAGTGGGTACTGGGGAATTGGATCTGGGTCCTTAGGCTTTGCAGGCAAGGGCCTTAACCGCTAAGCCATCTCTCCAGCCCCCACCTTTTTTTAAGTTTTTTTATTTTTATTTATTTATTTGAGAGATAGAGAATGTGCACGCCAGGGCCTCTAGCCACTAGAAATGAACTCCAGATGCATGCACCTCCTTGTGCATGTGGGTTACGTGGGTACTGGAGAATTGAACTGGGTTCCTTTGGCTTTGTAGACAAATGCCTTAAAACCACTAAGCCATCTCTCCAATCCTAGCCCCCACCCTTTTAAAAAAGTTTTATTTATTTATTTGAGATAGAGGGAGAAAGAGGCAGATAGAGCGAGAGGTGTTAGGCTCTTTTTTACTTCAGTGGAGAATTTGAACCTTGGTAATTTTAAATGGGAGATGATATTTTGTTTTCTTAAACTCCTGGAGATATTACTGCTATTTTGTTAAAAGAGGAAGGATTTTATATAATATATGAATACAATGATTCTCATGCTGTTTTGGTCCCAAATAGTAGTTAAAGTAATATATTTCAGGGCTGGGGATATATGTCTGTTGGTAGAGTGCTTACCTAGCATACATATAGTCCCGAGTACAGTCCTCAGTGCTTTATAAACCTGATGTGCTATACCTGAAATCCCAGCACTAATGAGGTGGTGGCAGGAAGATCAGAAGTTCAAGGCCAAGGTCACCCTCAGATATATAACAAGGGTGAGACCAGTCTGGATACATGAGACCTTATTGTTAAAATACATATGTGTGTGTGTGTGTGTGTGTGTGTGTGTGTGTGTGTGTGTGTGTGTGTATGTAACCAAATAAGATGGGGCACATTTGTAGTTCCAGTACTTGGAAAATGTAGTGGCAGGAGGATCATTAGCTCTGAGCTGGAGCCTAATCTGAGCTCATAGCTAGTCCGTGTCTCAAAAACAAATAAACAAAAGTAAAGAAGTAAAAAATTAAAAAGTTGCTGGGTGTGATGGTATACACCTTTAATCCCAGCACTGGGAAGGCACAGGTAGGAGGATTGCCGTGAGTTTGAGGCCACCTTAATAGTGAATTCCAGAGTGAGAGACTACTTTGAAAAACCAAACAACAAAAAAAATTAAAAAGTGGTAGTTTATATCATTACTTAAAGACACACACATGCATACATACCAAGAGAAGAGTTTGTTTTTAAAAATATTTATTTATTTATATGTGTGTGTGTTTGTGTGCGTTGCACCAGGGTCTCTTGATGCTACAAACAAACACCAGATGCATGTGCTACTTGTTGCATATGGCTTTACATGGATGATGAGAAACTGAACCCTGGCTGGTATGCTTTGCAAACAAATTCCTTTAACTGCTGAGCCATCTCTCCAGCCCATATTGGTGGTGGTGAGGGGTGTTTATTTTGGGAGACAAAATCTTACTACTATATATATATAGCTCAGTCTGGCCTTGAATTTTTGATTCTACTACCTCAGCCTTCTGTGTGCTGAGATACAGGCCCATAGCATCACACCTGGAAGAAATTAATGCTTCTGTTACAGCTGTACCAAGTATTTCCTTTCATTGAAATGCCATGTTTGATGCCATAGTCTCTAGTGGGTTATAGTCTGCTATTTGTTTGGACTGGCCATAATTCCTGTCTCTTTTAGGTGCGCCTAATGCTAGTGTTGGCACCTGTTATGTGCATTCTTTCTGGAATCGGTGTCTCCCAGGTGCTGTCCACATATATGAAGAACCTGGACATAAGTCGCCCAGACAAGAAGAATAAGAAGCAGCAGGACTCTACTTACCCTATTAAGAATGAAGTGAGAATTAAACAACATTAGTATAGGTTTGGGAAATGCGTGTGTATGTATGTGCACATGCTCATATTTGAGTGGGGTAGTAGACCACTGTTAGAGGACGTCAGCCTCACTTTCATGCATTTCATTTATATTCCTGACTGCATGTATACAAAGCTGTTCAGTGTTGTATACATTTAGTTTGACTTAACTGCACAATTCTTTCTTGTATAGGTGGCAAGTGGGATGATACTGGTCATGGCTTTCTTTCTCATCACCTACACTTTTCATTCGACCTGGGTGACCAGCGAAGCTTACTCTTCTCCCTCCATTGTTCTGTCTGCCCGTGGTGGGGATGGCAGCAGGATCATTTTTGATGACTTCCGGGAAGCATATTACTGGCTTCGTCATAATACTCCAGAGGTGAAAATTTGGGAGGAGTGGGATTGTGGAAGTGGTGGGGACATTTGATACTGGAGTAAATCTTTAGATGGGGAGGAATTTTGAAGACATTGGAAATTTAGAAACTTAGCCTTTTTTAAAAATGTTTTATTTTATATTTGAGTTTAGAGAGAAAGGCAGAGAGAGAGAGAGAGAGAGAGGGAGGGAGGGAGGGAGGGAGGGAATGAATAGGTGTGCCACAGCCTCTGGCCACTGCAAACAAACTCCAGATGCCTGTGCCACCTTGTGCATCTGGCTTATGTAGGTCCTGGGGGATCGAATCTGGGTCCTTTGGTTTTGCAGGCAAGGGTCTTAACCGCTTAGTAATTTCTCCAGCCTGAAACTTAGTCTTAAATAAGTTTTAAAGATGAGCAGCCAGTTAATCCAGCTGTTTTTTTCTGTAGTGACTCTTAGTGAAGTACCTAGAAATTGCTTGGATCACTTTCATTGATATAATGGTGGTGGTTTTAATGAGGTAGACAATCTCAGTTAAGTACATGTCACTGTAAAAGAACACAGATTCAAGGAAAACAGCTATCACCTATAACTATTTCAAACATTTTGGGTTGTATCTTTTGAGGATTGACAGTGATCTTTTGCAATAGCTATAGAGAATAGCATTTCTGAGTAAGATATGTTGAGCCAAAAGTATCTTAACCAATAATCCCACTGAGGAAGGCCCTCAGCAGAATTGGAGTAGGGGAGAGGGGATATAAAGGTACAACCTTTATATCAAAAAAATTAAAATAAGAAATTTAAAAAAAAAACCTATCTTTTAGTATTCACCATGGAGTCATGAATTCATCAGTGAGTCTCTGTGGGGAGAGAAGGGCCGGAACAGTGCTTCAGGATACTCCTTCCCACCCTGTAGCTCTCACAGTCTTTCTGGCCCCTCTTCCACATTGTTCCTTCAGCCTTGGCGAGTATGCTATAAGTCTGTTTTTAGTATGTAGCTCTCTGTAACCTCTGGCTTTCTGCTTTGATGAGTTTTGAGTTTCCTCAGTGTTTATCTCCATCTCCAGGGGAGAGGGGATACAGGAGGGTAACACAAGTGTAATGTGACCAATATGTGATTTATTTGTACAGTAAAGTTCATAATTAGGGGCTGGGGTGGGTGATGGCTCAGAAATCAAAGGTGCTTGCTTGTACCTAGCTACCCATATAAATCCGGATGGGCACTTATTTGCAGAAGCCAGATGTCCTGGTGTACCATAAACACACACACACACAAATAAATAATTTTTTAAAAACTGTTTTAAGTGCTGGGCATGGTAGCTCACGCCTTTAATCCCAGCACTCAGGAGGCAGAGGTAGGAGGATCGCTGTGAGTTTGAGGCCACCCTGAAACTCCATAGTGAATTCCAGGTCAGCTTGAGCTAGAGTGGGGGTAGGGGGGTAGTATGTTTTTAAAAATATTTTAAGCTGGACATGTTGGCACACATCTTTAATCCTAGCACTCTGGAGGCAGAGGTAGGAAGATCAACATGAGTTTGAGGCCACCCTGAGACTACATAGTGAATTTTAGATCAATCTAGGCTATAGCGAGACCCTATCTCGAAAAATCACACAAAAAGTTTTCTTAAAGGTTTTTTGTTTGAAAAAAAAAAAAAGATTTTTTGTTTGTTTGTGTTTCAAGGTAGGGTCTCGCTGGTCTCACTAGCCCAGGCTGACCTGGAATTCACTATGTAGTCTCAGGGTGGCCTCAAACTCATGACGCTCTCCTGCCTCCCGACTGCTGGGATTAAGCACCACCAGGCCTGGCAAGCCTTTTTTTTTTTCAAAGCAGTGCTGAGAATTTGAACCCAGGGCCTTGCATGTGCTAGGCAAACACTCGACCACTGAGCCATCACCCTAGATCCCAAATTAACAATCTCTTTAATCCTTAACTAGTTTTGTAATATCACTAAAGGATGTTTAATTACTTAATGATGTTGCTGGGCATGGTTGCACACACCTTTAATCCCAGCATTTAGGAGGCTGAAGGAGGTGGATTATTGTGAGTAGAGTGAGATCCCACCTCAGAAAAATAAACAATTGCCAATTAATGATACTGCCAGGCCTATCCAACTGAAATTTAATGAAAATCAAAAGCTGGAAAATCCTCCAAATGTCAGGGCAACCATGGTTAAGATTTTGGCCAGCATCCAAATAAGAGCAAGATAGGAAAAGTTACATATTTTGAATTGGAGCTGAGAGAAGTATGTGGGCCTAGAAGTGAGGATCTGAGAACAATGGCCTCTATACCCACAACATTCCCATTAACAGTCTATACTTAAGAACCGTGCAATTGCATTACAACAAAATCTCTTTAATTAAGTGTATGATTTTTGTGTTTAGCTGCATTCATAGCTACACGTGGCACATGTGACTGCATGTAGCCCATAAACCATGGGTTGCATATGCTTGCAAGTTAGTTATTTGGCTATATTGCATTGTCCACTGGCCCTCCTGTTCCTGCATGTTTCTTTCTGTGGTCTTGGACTGAGGAATTGAGCATGCTGGGCTGTACATAGTTTGTTCTGTTTATTATATAAATGGAGGAGCAGTGCTTCAGGTTGTCTTCTTGTTAGGAGTGCATTACTGTGTAAAGAAAGGATTTATTTTTCTGGGTCTCACTCCAAACAGATTTGTACTCCTTGCATTTGATTTCTGCAAGTAAAGAAATAACTGTTGCTTCCATTTTTCATTGTTATTTCAGGATGCAAAGGTCATGTCATGGTGGGATTATGGCTACCAAATCACAGCAATGGCAAATCGGACGATTTTAGTGGACAATAATACATGGAATAATACTCACATTTCTCGTGTAGGGCAGGTAAGGTAAAGGGATCTTTTGAACGTTTGTTATGCAAGGTCTGCTGTCCATGTGGAGTCACGTGGCTTGAGGTTCTGCTTTTATTTATTTTTCTAGGCAATGGCTTCTACAGAAGAAAAGGCCTATGAGATCATGAGAGAACTTGATGTCAGCTATGTGTTGGTCATTTTTGGAGGTCTCACTGGTTATTCCTCTGATGGTAAGATACTTAATTCTATTTTTAGCTGTAGGGCATAGATTCCAAGAAAACTTGCTATCTTTCTCTGGTATTTAGAGACAGGTTCTCATGTGGCCTAAGTTGGCTTTGAACTTGTTATGTTGCCTAGGATAGACCTTGAATTCTCATCCTCCTTCCTCTGCCTCACAAGTGCTGAGACAACAAGCAAATATACCATATGTCCTTCTTCTTCTTCTTCTTATTTTGTTTGTTTTCCAAGGTAGGGTCTTACTCTAGCTCAGACTGACCTGGAATTCACTATGTAGTCTCAGGGTGGCTTTAAACTCACAGCAATTCTCCTACCTTTGCTTCCCAAGTGCTGGGATTAAATGGCTATGTCACCACGCCCATCTTTTATTATTATTATTATTATTATTATTATTATTATTATTATTTGTTCATTTTTATTTATTTGAGAGTAACAGAGAAAGAAAGAGGCAGAGAGAGAGAGAGAAAGAATGGGCGCGCCAGGGCCTCCAGCCACTGCAAATGAACTCCAGACACGTGTGCCCCTTGTGCATCTGGCTAACGTGGGTCCTGGGGAATTGAGCCTCGAACTGGGGTCCTTAGGCTTCACAGGCAAGCGCTTAACCACTAAGCCATCTCTCCAGCCCAGCTTTTGTTTTTAAATGTATAAATTTTTTGTTGACAACTTCTGTATTTATAGGCAGTAAACCATGATAATTCCCTCCCCTTACCCACTTTCCCCTTCACATCTCCACTCTCCGTCATATCCCCCTACCCCTTTGATTAGTCTCTTGTTTTGATGTCATTGTCTTTTCCTCCTAATATGACAATCTTGTGAAGGTATTGCTAGGCACTATGAGGTTGTAGATATTGAGGCCAGTTTCTCTCTCTGGACAGTTGGATTGTAAGGAGTGCTGCCCTTCCGTTGGCTTTTACTTTCTTTCCACCACCTCTCTGCAATAGACCCTGAGCCTTGGAGGGTTTGATAGAGATGTTTCAGTGCTGAGCACTCCTGTGTCACTTCTTAGCACTATGTTGCCTTTTGGGTCATCCCAGTGGTCACTGCCATCTGAAAAGAGAAACTTCTCTATCCAAAAGTGAGAGTAACATTAATATATGAATATGAACAGTAAGTGTAGTGCTTATAGGGCAATTTGATGAGCATAATACATGCATTTAGCCAGACCAGAGCAGGCTTTATACCCCTAAGGCACATGACCTTCCCTGCCATAGGCTTTTAGGTTTTCAGTACATGTATTCCCTCCCAATGAGCACGCCTCCAGTCCAGTTAGAGAGCAGTTGGTTTCCCCCAGAGCAGACATGCCACTATTGCACCTGTTTGATCATTTGTCCTAACTGGCCAAACTTGAGGCTTTAGTGTTCACTGTATTCACTGCTTATGATTTCTGTCTCCCAAAGGCTACATGCTTTCCCCAAGTTGCAGTCGGATGGTCTACAGGGAGGAGGTTTTCAGCTCAGCCCCACCTTGATTTCTTAGTGACCTTGCAACCCAGGCATGTGGAGTCTTCAGCAGTAGGGCCTTACCATTTGTTTCTGCTGGAAAACCAAAGGCTTTGGCAATAGCCTGTAATGTTTTGGAGGTAACAGGGACTTCCCTGGCCAACAACTCACTGGAAGGTATCCCATCCTTTGCATTGAAAATTTTCTAGTAACAATCTATGGCTTCTGGATGTGCCATTATCTAAAAAAGTAGGCTTTCATGTGAAAATATGTCTGGCTTCAGTTTATTAAAAATATATATATTTGTTGGTGTTATTTATTTCTTGGAGAGAATGGGTATGCTAGGGCCTCTAGCCACTGCAAGCAAACCCCAGAGGCATGTGCCATTTTGTGCATCTGGCTTACATAGGTTCTGGGGAATTGAACCTGGGTCCTTTGGCCACCTGAGACTCCATAGTGAATTCCAAGTCAGCCTGGGCTAGAGAAAGACCCTACCTTAGAAAAATAAAAACAAGCAAAAAAAAAAAAAAAACAAAAACAAAAACAAAAAAAATCACAAAAAACAAGAAAAGTTCTAAAACAATAAAAGTTAGGCTGGGCATGGTAGCACACATCTTTAGTCCCAGCACTCGGAAGGCAGAGGTAGGAGGATTGCTGTGAGTTCAAGGTTATCCTGAGACTACATAGTTAGCCTGGTTAGAGAGAGACACTACCTGGAAAAAACAACCAAACAAACAAAAGTTCAGCTGGGCATGGTGGCACACACCTTTAATTCCAGCACTCAAGAGGTTGATACAGGATAATTGCTGGGTACTAGGGAATCAAATTTGGTTAACAGCTGTGCCATCTCTCCAGCCCCCCAGTTTCATTTTTTTAAATACTTTATTTTTATTTGTTTATTTGACAGAGAAAAAACGAGCACGGTAGGGCCTCCAGCCACTGCAAATGAGCTCCAGACATGTTTGCCCCCTGTACATCTGGCTAATGTGGATCCTGGGGAATCGAACCTTGGTCCTTTGGCTTTGCAGGCAAACGCCTTAACCGCTAAGCCATCCTTACAGCCCCCCAGTTTCATTTTCTATGGACATATCTCTTTATTTGTCACAATTTTTTTTTTTTTTTTTAAGATTAAAGTGTTCTTAATTTGCCAGGTGTGGTACTGGATGTCTTTAACCCCAGCACTGGGGAGGCAAAGGTAGGAGGAGCACCATGAGTTCGAGGCCACCCAGAGAATACATAGTGAATTCCAGGTCAGCCTGGGATAGAGTAAGACCCTATTAAAACAAAACAAAACAAAACAAAACAAAATCTTTAAATTAAGAGCCTTTTTGTTGTTGTTGTTGTTTTTGAGGTAGGGTTTTACTCTAGTTCAGGCTGACCTGGAATTCATTATGTAGTCCCTGGGTGGTCTCGAACTCAGCTATCCTCTTCCCTTTGCTTCCTGAGTGCTAAGGTTAAAGGCATGAACCACCACGCCTGGAAATTTAAAATTCTTTTAAACGTTAATGTCACGGACAATATTTTTCTCTTTTGCAAGTTTTTTTTAAACGTTTTGTTTATTTCTTGTTCACTTCCTATTGAATAATTATGGAGGCCTAAAATAGATTTGATCATAATACAGATTCTCTTGTATTAAGTGTTTGATGCTTTAGCCCAAGCTAGCCATGAATGCACAAAACTCCTACCTCTGCCACAGGTATGTGCCAGTACATCTAACACTCATTGTATATTTTACTCTTAATTGCCTTAATTGGGACTAGCCATATTTGAAGGCCTTACTTAGCTACATGTCTATTGGATACTGTGTGCAATAGCTCAGTCCCAGCTAATATCTACAAATAATTTCATTTGTGACTTATGTCTGTACCAATAGCATACTTCTATCAGTTAATGATTTCTAATAAAAATGGCATGTTTTATTTTTTTTCAAGGTAGGGTCTCACTATAGCCCACACTGACCTAGGACTCACTGTGTAGTCCCAGACTGGCATTGAATTTACAGCAATCCTCCTACCTCCTTCAACCGAGTGCTGGGATTAAAGGTGTGCACCACCATGCCTTGCTCAAAAATTACATGTTTTAAGGAAAAATATTTAAAAAGATTTTTTTGTTTATTTTTATTTATTTATTTGAGAGCAACAAGCAGAGAAAGAGGCAGACAGAGAGATAGAATGGGCCAGGGCCTCCAGCCATTGCAAACGAACTCTGCCCCCTTGTGCATCTGACTAATGTGGGTCCTGGGGAATCGAGCCTCAAACTGGGGTCCTTAGGCTTCACAGGCAAGTGCTTAGCCACTACGCCATCTCTCCAATATTTTGTTCACACATTGTTTTTCCTGTTTTTTTAAAAAATATTTTTATGTATTTATTTGACAGAAAAAGAGGAAGAGAGAGAATGGGCACATCAGGGCCTCTAGCCACTTCAGACGAACTCCAGATGTGTGTACCTTGTGTATCTGGCTTATGCGGGTCCTGGAGAATCAAGCCTGGGTCCTTTGGCTTTATAGGCAAATAAATGCCTTAACTGCTAAGCCATCCCTCAGGCGCCCCACCCTTCCTTTTTTTAAAGATAGACTTTTGCTCTAGCCAGGCTAACCGACCTGGAATTCACTATGTAGTTTCTGGGTGACCTTGAACTCATGGCAGTCCTCCTACCTCTGCCTCCTGAGTGCTGGGATTAAAGGCATGTGCCACCATGCCCAGCTTTTCCCTGGTTTTAAAGTTACATGGTATAATTCTCCCTCAGTAAAATATGATAGAAAATTTCTTTTGATCCTTTCATTAGATTATTTAGATCCAGCTATATTTATGATGCAGCAGTCTTATTTTATGGTTTTTCGGGGCAGTGTCTCACTGTAGCCCAGGTTGACCTGGAAGTTACTCTATAGTCTCAAAGTGGCCTTGAACTAAGGTGTACGCCACCACGCCTAGCTCCTGATGCAACAGACTTAAGCTTTTATTTGTTTTTCTCCAGATATTAACAAGTTTCTTTGGATGGTCCGAATTGGAGGGAGCACAGATACAGGAAAACATATCAAGGAGAATGACTACTACACTCCAACTGGGGAATTCCGTGTGGACCGTGAGGGTTCTCCCGTGCTGCTCAACTGCCTCATGTACAAAATGTGTTACTACCGCTTTGGGCAGGTCTACACAGAAGCCAGTGAGTGATTCATAGTGTTAACAACATAGTGATGGTGATAGCGGTAGCTCATACAAATACCTGGACACTGCTCTATGTACCCTACATCTTAATTCATTTAACCCCCATAGCAACCCAGGAGAAACTAATATATGGTATCATCCTTTTATATTAGGAAATTAAAGTAATAATGGACTGGCTAAAATCACATGACCATTGGTAGAGTCAGGATTCAAAATTGGGTAGTCTGGCTCCAAATTCTGCACTTTAAAACATTATTTATTATGTTTCAGGAAAATTCCTGTAGAAAGGAAAGGAATAAATGGATAGAGAAAAGGGACTTTAAATTTCTTCAGGTGAATACATTGAGAGGGATTTGATCAGTTTAATTTTTTTCCTTTGGATTTTAGTTTGTTCTTCTGCCCTAGGGAGATTCTGAAGTAGGTATAGGTCTTTGGCTTCTGATAGGTTTTCTCTGGTCTCTGGAAGGCTCATTTACTAGTGTGATACAGAGGCTTAGCAGTCAGCTTGCAGGCTTAGGAGTTAGGGTGACACTTGATTTCCCTCTACCAAATGCTCTTTTCTGCAGTTGAATTAAATTGGCTGAGAAATAATAATTGATATAGAAGTGATACATGGAATTACTCTTCTGTCTTTACGAAATCAGCAAGTAGAAGTATTCTTTTTTTTTTAAGTATTTTAATTTTATGTATTTACTTATTAGAGTGGGGGTGAGGGAGAAAGAATGGATTGCCAGGGCCTCTGCCCACTGCAAATGAACTCCAGATACATGTGCCACCATGTGCATCTGGCTTACATGGGTTCTGGAGGATCAAACCTGGGTCCTCAGGCTTTGTAGGAAAGTGCCTTATGTTCTAAGCCATTTTTCCAGCCCAAGAAGTGTTCTTTTTTTTTAAAATCTCTTCTAGAGCGCCCTCCAGGCTTTGACCGTGTCCGAAATGCTGAGATTGGGAATAAAGACTTTGAGCTTGATGTTCTGGAGGAAGCCTATACCACAGAGCATTGGCTGGTCAGGATATACAAGGTGAGTGGATGTTGCTATCTTAGAAACCCAGCTTTTCTTTTTGGAGATTGGTTCTTTTGCTTCAAAAATGGACCATAACTTTCTCAAATACAGACATTTCTAGTGGCACCTGTATCTGACAAATTGCAACTGACTCAGAATTTTATGTATTTTAGATTATTTTTAGAGAGGCAGCATCCTAGTTGGCTTCCATTTTGGCAATACCTTTGTTTGTTTAGAGATGGGGTCTCAATATATAGTCTAAGGCTGGTCACTGCTTATCCCAGCTTTAAACTCATGATTCCATTTCTGTAGTTTCTGGAGTGCTGGCGTTCCAGATGTGAGCACCACATGAGGTGTAACAATACTTTTCTAGGGGGTCTTGACTGATGTTTCAGTATTAATCTGGCTTTGAAGAATAAAAGAAAAATATGTTAATATGTTTGTGTTTTTGAACTACATTTTCTGTTTACTGAGGATTTTTTTTCTTTCAGTTTTTTGAGGTAGGGTTTCACTCTAGTCCTGGCTGAGCTGGAATTCACTATGTAGTCTAAGGGTGCCCTCAAACTCATGGTAATTCTCCTACCTCTGTCTCTTAAGTGCTGAGATTAAAGGTGTGCTCCACCACGCCTGGCTGTACTGAAGAATTTTTGACAAAGCCACATGATGTTATGGAGTGTGTTACATGAGAAAATATTGAGCAGGTGTAATCCTGCATTCTCAGACTTGGGTGGCAGAGTAGGAGGATTGGAAGTTTGAAGCCAGCCTGGGCTGCATAGCAAAACCTGTCTTAAGATTGAAGCTGTTTGGGCCCTGTGAAGGATTGTTTATACTGTTTACCAGAGGTACTTTAAAAGGCTCAGCAGATACTAGCTAGTCTCTAATACGTGAAGATTTAGACACAGTGCCAAACTAGGCAACAGAACCTATTATAATCCTCCCTGCCCCAAATGAACCAGTACAAGAGCTTTCCAAAGTTGGCTTGATGGTAAATTCTAAATTGACATCTTTATGTTGCAGGTAAAGGACCTGGATAATCGAGGCTTGTCAAGGACGTAAATGTCATGCTGAGCTCTGATTTGCTTCGCACTGAGCGCGTCATATTTAGGACGCTGAAGATTTTTTTATATACAGTTGATAAGAACAGAGCCGGATAGGATTAGAATTGTCTGGAAGTTTTGCCCTAGACAGTATGGGGCTGGGTCAAATGGAATGATTTTTATAATTCTGAGCAGGTTACCAAATGAAATGCCATGGCTTTAATTTGGCCAATTAAAGGGGGGATTTTTTTTTTTAAATGTGCCTTATTTGTTTTGACTTAAACTGGCTGAGTTGAGGCATGAAAAAAATTGTGCTGGGCTGGTAGACCTTATCCATGTTCTAGTTCTATAAATGAACCAAATAGGGGCATTCTTTCTCTTCCCTATCAGGCTATCAGGAAAACTCAAGGACTAGCTCTGATTCTACATATATAAAAAACTTTGTCATACTTTCTGTATTGTGGTACCCAGTACAATGCTTTGCACATATTGGGTGCTTAATAAATTTTTATTAAATGAATAAATGTTTATGGGACCAGAGAAGTGCTATTTCTGGGAAAGGAAGGCAGCCTTCTTGTTACTATGTCTCTGTTCGTAATGTCTCTTGTTTTTAGAGGTAACTTGATTTTATAAGGACAGGAAATTGCTAGGTAGTCCTGATCTCCCAAGTATTCTTTAAAATTTTTTTTTTTAATTATTCATTGGAGGGAGGGAGGGAAGGAGAAAGAGAGAGAATGAGAATGGGTGTACCAGGGTCTCCTTCAAATGTACTCCAGACACATGTGCCACCTTGTGTATCTGTCTTACATGGATTCTGGGGTCTTTAGGCTTTGAAGGCAAATGCCTTAACTGCCCAGCCCATAAGTACTCTTGAATTAGTGAGGGTTTTAATTTTTTCAGAGCAGTAGTAAACCAAATGTTATTAAACCAGTAATTCTGAAGACTTAGTGAAATTAATACCAGTTGAGAGGAAGACACACCTCCAACATTAAGTGTACAGGTTGATGGTCTGGAGATGTCTCTGAACCAGCTTAAATGTCATTGTGTACACCTATATGAAATTTAAGTTTTCAGTACTCACACTTAACCCATGTCACAGTAGATGCCTCTTACTTCCTTCAGGCCTTGTACTAAAACTTCTGGGGCTATTCTTTTCTTTCTTGGTCTCAGCCTATTTGTTGTGTTTATATTCCACTTTAAGTTTGATTATTTGGTTTTGAAGCCTTGCTAAATATACAAATTAGAAGGGAGATGCGTTGCCATCAATAGTACCTTGACATCATTGCCAGTTTGCAAGAAAAGAGAAGCTTAAACAACTTTTAACTCCAGTGCACAAAAGTTCCATAGCTATTTCTCCCATGTCAAGATAAAGAGCTTACTTTTCAGCACAGTAGGACATTTCATGTCAACACTGATGTATATAAACTGTAAATCTTTTTTATCAAATAGTTTTATTTATTATTTGTAAGCAGAGAGAGGGAATGGACATGTCAGGGCCACCAGCCATTGCAAATGAACTCCAAATCATGCACCACTGCACATCTGGCTTTACGTGGGTCCTGGAGAATCAAACCAGGGTCGTTAGACTTTGCAGGCAAGTGCCTTAACTGTTGAGCCATCTCTCCAGCCCTGTAAATCTTTGTAAGGAGTCTTGTGTTACCTGTTTAAGAAAGCAGGAGGAATTACTTTGTTTTTAGATAGTCAAAATGATATTCAGATATGCTTGGATATACTTGATACCCTAAGGATTTACTTTCCAAGCCTATTTCTTTTCCATGTACTTCAACCATGGTTGAGGTTTATATTTAATAGATTTGATTTCCTTGTGGTAAATATGTTACTTAGTTTATACAGAATTATTCCCTAGTGGAAAGTTTATTCTGAAACTAAACATAATTAAATTAGAAATAACTAGAGTTTTCTCTGTGTTAGAAACAGGATCAGCCTTGAAGGTTTTTTTTTTTTTTTTTTTTTAATTCTGAGGGAAGATTTTGTTACTTTCCAGTCTACATGTAGCTGTGTTGAAAAAAGTGACTCACTTTTTTTTTTTGTTTGTTTGTTTTTTGTTTTTTGAAGTAGGGTGTCACTCTAACCCAGGTGACCTAGCACTTACCCTTTAATCCCAGCCGGCCTTGAACTGACAGTGATCCTCCTACCTCTGTCTCTGGAGTGCTGGGTTTTAAAGATGTATGCCACCACACTCTGCTCACTTTTAGTTATAATGCACAATATTTAAAAAAAAAATTCAGAGACCAACAATGGCTTCCATTCACCCTTTTCCCCCAGGACTGTTCTCAGTTTTACTGCTTGCCTCTTAGTCATTAAATTGCTTGCTTGGTTTAGTTACATCTTGTAGTACATTTGGTGTTTCTGTTTTTGTCATCATTTTTTTTTTTGAGTTCTGGGGATAGAAATGGGACTTAGGACTTTATCACCATTTTTTTTATCTTGGGACACATTTATTTATTTTAAATATTTGCATACATGTTTGTATGGGTGTGCCAGGTTTTCATGCTTCTGCAAATGAACATTAGATACCTGGGCCATTTTTCCATCTGGCTTTACATGGGTCCTGAGAAAATAAATGTAGGCCTGCAGACTTTGTAGGCAAGTACCTTTACCTGCTGGGACATCACAGCCCCTACGGTATTAATTTATGTATTTAGTTGGCTTTTTGAGGTAGTGTCTTTCTTACTCTACTCCAGACTGACCTGGAATTCACTGTGTAGTCTCAGGGTAGTCTCACAGTCTCCTACCTCTGCCTCCACAGTGCTGGGATTAAAGGCATGCACCACGACTGGCATTTTTTTTTTTTTCTTTTCCCAATTTATTTGAGAGAGTGAGAGCAAGAGAAAGAGGCAGATAGATGGATAGATAGAAAATGGGTGCACCTGGGCCTTCAGCCACTGCAAATGAAGCGCAGATGCATGCGCTGCTACCTTGTGCATCTGGCTTTATGTGGGATCTGGGGGATTGATTATGGGTCCTCTGGCTTTGCCAGCAAGTGCCTTAACCATTAAGCCATTTCACCAGCCCTCATTTTGTTTATTTACTTAATAATTTTATTTTTAAATTAATATATATTTAACTTTTTAAATTACAACTTCAATAATTGTAAACAATATCCCATGGTAATTCGCTCCCTCCCCCCACTTTCTCTTTTGAAAAAAATATGTTTTTTGGTTTTTTGAGGTACGGTCTCACTCTAGCTCAGGCTGACCTGGAATTCACTATGTAGTCTCAGGGTAGCCTTGAACTCATGGTGATCCTCCTACCTCTGCCTCCCAAATGCTGGGATTAAAGGCATGTGCCACCACACCTGGCCTGAAAAAAAAAAAAAAAGTGTGTGTGTGTGTGTGTGTGTGTGTGTGTGTGTGTGTATTTATTTATTTCTGAAAAGAGAAAGTTCTGTAGCCAAAAGTGAGAATAGCATTAATACATGGGTATGAACATTAAGAGAAGTGCTTACTGGGAAGTATGGTGAGCATAGTATATACTTGTAGCCAGACAGCAGCAGATGCTACACTCCTATGGTTCTTGACTACCCCTGTTGTAGGTTTTCATTATCAGGGATATATTCCCTCCCATGGCTTCCCCCATAACAGACGTGCCACTATAGCACCTGTTGGCTCATTTGGCCTGGCTGGCCAAATATAAGGCTTGCAGTGTCCACTGTTGAACTGTATGCAGCATGGCATTTTCCAGCTTTCTGTCAGCTGGTCTACATAGAAGAGGTTTTCAGCTCTGCAGCAGTGTTTCTCAGCCCAAGTATGCACAGTCTTCAGCAATAGGATCTTATCATCTATTCTTGGTGGGAAACCAAAGGCCTTGTCAATGGCCTGTAACATTTGGGGGGCATTAGGGACCTCCCTGGCCAACAACTCACTGGAAGGTATCCCATCCATGGCCCTGAAAATTTTCTAGTAACAATCTATGGCTCCTGTGTGTTCCATTGGGGTCTGGACTTTTTTAGTTGGGAGATTTTTATAACTACTTGGATCTCTCTACTTGTTATAGGTTTATTTAAATGGTTTTTCTCATGTTGATTTAATTTTGGTAGGTCATATTAACCAAGGATATCATCCATTTCTTTCAGATTTTCAAACTTCGAGGCATATATATTCTTAAAGTATGTCCTTATAATTTTCTGAATTTCTTTGGTATCTGTTATAATGGTGCCTTTTTCCTCTCTGGTTTTATTAATTTTTGTCTTTTTCTCTTCTGGTCAGATTTGCTAAGTGTTTATCAATGTTGTCTATCCTTTCAAAGAACCAATTCTTTGTTTCATTGATTCTTTGGATTGTTTCTTCTTCTTCTTCTTCTTTTTTTTTTTTAAGGTAGGGTCTCACTATTCCAAGCTGACCTGGAATTCACTGTGTAGTTTCAGGGTGGTCTTGAACCCTATCTCTGCCTCCCAAGTGCTGGGATTAAAGGTGTGCGTCACCACACCTGGCTTGGATTGTTTTTTGTTTTGATTTCTATTTCATTAATTTCTGCCCAAATCTTTACTGGTTCTTCCCATCTATTAATTTTTGGTTTGCCTTGTTTTTCTTTTCCCAAGTCCTTAAGATGAAGCATTAAAGTGTTTACTTGTGAACTCTCTTAATTTCCTTTTTTTTAAAAATAGAATTATCTTTGTTTTTTCAGTTATCCTATACTTTTTGAGGTTTGCTTTGTGTCCTAATATATGGTCTGTTTTAGAGAATGTTCCATGGGCTGCTGAGAAAAATGTATATTCTGCAGCATTTGGATGGAATGTTCTGTAGATATTTGTTAGATCCATTTGTTCCATGACATCATTTAATTCAGATGTCTCTGTGTTTATTTTTTGCTGGGATGACCTGTCAAAGCTAACCACGGAGCTTTACTGCGGAAGCCCCCTGCACCGGATGGAGGCGCCCCCATCCGCCTATGCCTTGCGCACTGCCACATTATTATTACTTTTTACTTTTTTCCTTTTTTTTTTTGTTTTTTCGAGGTACGGTATCACTCTGGTCCAGGCTGATCTGGAATTAACTCTGTAGTCTCAGGGTGGCCTTGAACTCACGGCGATCCTCCTACCTCTGCCTCCTGAGTGCTGGGATTAAAGGCATGTGCCACCATGCCTGGCAACTTTTTTCCTTTTCTTGAGCTAGGGTTTCGTGTGGCTTTTAAACTGGCCTTGATATTGATAATGTGGCCATGAATCAATCCTCCTGCTTCCATCTGAATACTAGGATGGTTTTTCATCAGTCATACAGGAACTGCATGATCTAAAAAACTTTCATTACAGAATTCTAAACTGACATCAAGGTTTAAAAACCACATGTAGGCTGGAGAGATGGCTTAGCAGTTAAGGCGCTTTCCTGCAAAGCCTAAGGACCCAGATTTGGTTCTCCAGGTCCCATATAAGCCAGATGCACATGGTGGCGCATGCCTCTGGAGTTTGCAGTGGCTAAGAGCCCTGACGTATCCATTCTTACTCTCTCCCTGTCTCTAATAAGAAAATAAAATGAATCTTTAAAAACTACACATAGGCATTTGTAGGTGTTTCACTCTTGATTTTTAAATTTTTTAAAAATACTATATTTTTTATTTGAGAGAGAGAGGAAGAGGCAGAGAGAAATAGAAAATGGGCGCACCAGGGTCTCCAGCCATTGCCAATGAACTCCAGACACATGCACCCCCTTGTGCATCTGTCTTACGTGGGTCTTGAGGAATTGAACCAGGGTCCTTAGGCTTTGCAGGCCAGCACCTTAACCAGTAAGCCTTTTCCCCAGCCCTAAAATATTTTATTTCTATTTATTTATTTGAGAGAGAAAAAGGAAGGGGGGAGAGGGAGAAAATGAGAATGAATGGGCTTGCCAGGGCCTCCAGCCACTACAAAAGAACTCTACATGTGTATCACCTTGTGCATCTGGCTTACGTGGGTCCTGGGGAATCAAACTGTGGTCCTTTAGATTTGCAGGCAAGCGCCTTAACCACTAAGCCATCTGTCCAGCCCTCACACTTGATTTTTTTTTTTTTAAAGCATTTTTATTTATTTATTTGAGAGCGACAGACACAGAGAGAAAGACAGATAGAGGGAGAGAGAGAGAATGGGCGCGCCAGGGCTTCCAGCCTCTGCAAACGAACTCCAGACACGTGCGCCCCCTTGTGCATCTGGCTAACGTGGGACCTGGGGAACCGAGCCTCGAACCGGGGTCCTTAGGCTTCACAGGCAAGCGCTTAACCGCTAAGCCATCTCTCCAGCCCTCACACTTGATTTTTGACCCTTTGCATTTTTTAGTATTTTATTTATTACAGAGAGAGATCGAGAGAGAGAGAGAGAGAGAGAGAGAGAGAGAGCAAGCAAGCGAATGGGCTGAGCACGCCACAGCTTCCAGCCACTGCAAACGAACTCCAGATGCATGTGCCTCCTTGTGCATCTGGCTTATGTGGGTCCTGGGGAATCAAACCAGGTCCTTTAGCTTTGCAGGCAAACGCCTTAACCGCTAAGCCTCTTCTCCAGACCTTATTTTGCATTTTTAAAACAGATGTGTTGGTGGTATGAATGTAGCTCAGTGGTAGAGCACCTGGCTAGCATGCCCTAGGTTTGATTCTCAGCATTGCAAAACAAAACCCTGATGTGTCTCTGTAACCCGTATTACTTTTATTAGTACCACAGTAGTAATGCTGAATATATATGCCCATTTTGACGACAACATTTAATGGAGGTGGCCTTGCCTTATATCCCAGTCCTGTTTACCTATGGCAGTTTTTCCTTTTTCGAGGGGAGGGGAAGGGGAGCTGTGTACATACTAGGCAAGCACTCTGCCATTGAACCACATCCCTAGCCCACTTACACCAGCATTTAACACCCCTCTCCTTTTTAAATGCAAGGCCACACTAGCCCAGACTAACCTGCAACCAGTTATATAGCTTATGGTAGGCCCCAATAAGCATTCCCAGCTTTTATTTTATGGAGATAAGGTCTTGCTATGTAGCCTAGGGTAGCCTCAAACTCCGTTGCTCCTGCTTCAGCCTCCTGAGTTCTGGGAGTACAGGTGTGGGACATACACTTTAAGAATGAGAAAGCTGGGCGTGAAAGATGGCTTAGCGGTTAAGTGCTTGCCTGTGAAGCCTAAGAACCCAGGTTCGAGGCTCGGTTCCCCAGGTCCCACGTTAGCCAGATACACAAGGGGGCGCACGCGTCTGGAGTTCGTTTGCAGAGGCTGGAAGCCCTGGCGCGCCCATTCTCTCTCCCTCTGTCTTTCTCTCTGTGTCTGTCGCTCTCAAATAAATAAAAAGAATGAGAAAGCTGGTAGACCTAAGTTCGACAGAGCTGCTCTTCTTTCTGAAGGCTAAGGCTGAACCAGTATTTTGGAACAAACAAAATTGGTAACCCTGGCATGACCTCGACTTAAAAAAAAACATGTATTCTGGAGATCTGCTTGTCTGGTGGTGTGGTCATTTTTGAATCCCCTTTTTAGATTTTTATTCAAGGGTCTTGGTCTCCCTTTGAAGATCAGAGCCCAGCTGGTCTTTAACTTGCCTATCCTCCTGCCTTTCAAGTGCTGGGATCACAGGCTCTGCTCTCCTTCCATCCTTTTAACAGGATCAATTACCAACAGCTGCGGCCACCTCCTCAGCTCGTCTTCAGGTGCAGCATACTGTTTGCCGACCACTTTGCGGCTTTTACTGGGCTTGAGCATCACAACCCTGCCAGGCAGCTGAGCTCACGGGCTGGAGGGTTTATGTAGATCGTGCAGCCTTTTCCTGCTAACACGTTCCCAGCAACCCAGTCCGCTGGAGCTTCGGCTTCGCCAGGGATGATAATTTACAAATCTCTTCGGGCAGTATCTGTCCGGACCACAAAGGAAGCCCATGTCCGGAACTGCTCAGTATGGAGCTGGTGGGGGAGGGGAAGGTCGCCTCAATGCGCAGGTCCGCTGGATATTCGGTACCGCGCGACGCTTCGCTTTACGGCAAGGGTGAGAACTTGCGACATCATGACGCAAGCAAGTTTTGGCGGGAAAAGCGCTTCATTTGGATTCCTGTGGTGGTGCACAAAGGATAGCCAGGTGAGAAGAATAGCCAGGACGGTCGGTACGGTGGGATGGGACAGTGGCGGAGGACGTGGAGGTCTATATTGGCTTGGAGGAGCACGGTAAGGGGTCATCATAGCGAGCGGAGAGGGGAGGCCCTCCGGCAGAGCGGCAGTTTTGGAGTGTGGGATAGTAGAGTCAGGGTCTCCTTTGTAAAGCGACGACCCGAGAAAGGACCTGTTGCTGGCCTGTAAGCCTTCGAGGTCCCAGGCTCTTCTTCCGCTTCTCGGGGCATCTTGGCCCCGCCCCGTTCCTCCGGGCAGTCGGGGCGCGGGGCGGTGGGGTTGGAACTGGAAATGAGTCAGTGGGAGGAGGGGCTGGGAGGCCGGCGCCCTCGGTTGCCCGCTGGTCACCTCCCCTCTCCTCCGCAGCCCTTCACCTGGCTGCCCTGGGATGCCGGCTCCTTACTAGTGTTACATTTCGCGGGAGGGCAGATTAAGTCCTCGGTGTGCGTGGGCATGCCACTGTGACTTACCGCTACAAAATGACTCAATTTAGGCATGTGATTTAGACTTGTATGAATATGGAACTAAAGTTTTGGGGAATCATGGCAAGTGGGTTTACAGGTGATCGGAGTTGACACATACCCCTCACTCGTATTTTCTGAGATCTTGCCTCTTACAGCCTAGCCTCTGTGCTTGGTGGAGCCATGGCAGTGCCCTTTGTGCAGGACTGGGACTTGGTGCAAACCTTGGGAGAAGGCGCCTATGGAGAGTGAGTTCGAGCCCTAGTTTTATCTTTCCTTCTTGCTTGCTTTAGTTTTTCTGTTGTTGCCCAAGTATGCATTTTGAATTGGTAAGCCAAGACTGATAGCACATAAATTTAAATATTCCCCACCCGCCTTTTTTTTCTCCCCCTGTTGTTATGATACTGGGAATCAGGACCTTGCACATACTAAGCAAATACTGACCTATATTTTCAGCCCCTATTAAAACAGATGTCTGTTCTTTTTCTTTTGTTTTGATACAGGGTCTTGTTAAGTTGCCTAGGTTGGCCTAGAATTTGTTAGTCTCCCAAGTAGCTGAGATTATAGGCCTGAACCACCAGGCACTTGCTTTTATTTTATTGATTGATTGTAAAGAATTAATAAAGACGTTTCTCCAACAAAACACTTAGCCTTGTGATTTAAGCCTAGTGACTAAATGAGCAAATGAATAGTCTTTGGAGACATTCTAACCTGGTTTCTGATCTTCACTTTATCAGATACTGGCTTGTTTTGTGATCTTGGGCACATAGTCTAATGTCATAGTGTGCCTCCTTATCTGTAGGATAGTGATGATGGTACCTACTCAGAGGTGCTTAAAATAATTACCATAGGCATATATATAGTGTGAGATTAATAAATGAAAGTGGGGAAATGCTGTTGAATGAGTAGATTATGTGTGTAAGTGATGTGATCTAGGATTGCTGTTATCTCAGTTTGGTTAATTTTATCAAGCACTTGTTAAATGTCTTAGATGCACAAGATAACTACATTTTTGGAGTATAAGCTATAGTTCTCATTTCCTTTTCTTTGAGAACATAGTAGAAATGATTTCCTTTTCCTTGGTGGAGAAATTAGTAAAGGTAAAACAGTTTTGGATATGTCATATTTACTTAGTTTTTTTTTTTTTTTTTGTGGTAGGGTTTTGCTCTAGCCCAGGCTGACCTGGAATTCCCTATGTAGTCTCAGGCTGGCCTTGAACTCATGGTGATCCTCTTACCTCTGCCTTCCAAGTGCTGGGATTAAAGGCATGCACTACCATGCCTGGCTTGAATTTACTTTATTATTTACTTATGAGAATGCAAATAAACTCCAGATGCATGTGCCACTTTCTGCATCTGACTTTATGTGGGGATGGGGAAATTGAACCTGGGTCCGTTGGCTTTGCAGGCAAACGCCTTAAGTGCTAAGCCATCTCCCTAGTCCTGAAGTTTTTTGTTGCTTGTTTTTGTGGTAGTTTCTCACTTTGTAGCCCAGGGTGCCCTTGGCCTTGGATACTGCTGTGCAAATGCTTCCATCTTGCTGTCATTACAGACATAAGCCACTTATCTTTTGAAGTTTTAAGAGAAGTAGACTTCAGATGTCAGTGTTATAACTCTTCCTTTTTCTTTTTCTACTTTTTTTCTTTCTTTCTTTATTTTATTTATTTTAAATTTTTATTAGCATTTTCCATGATTATAAAAAAATATCCCATGGTAATTCCTACCCCCCCCCCCACTTTCCCCTTTGAAATTCCATTCTCTTCCTTTTTCTTTTAGAGTTCAGCTTGCTGTGAATAGGATAACCGAAGAAGCAGTTGCAGTGAAGATTGTAGACATGAAGCGTGCCATAGATTGTCCGGAAAATATTAAGAAGGAGATCTGCATCAATAAAATGTTAAATCATGAGAATGTAGTGAAATTCTATGGTCATAGGAGAGAAGGCAATATCCAGTATCTATTTCTGGAGTACTGTAGTGGAGGAGAACTTTTTGATAGAATAGGTATGGAAAACATTTAAGATACTTATTTCAAACAAGTTTCTTTTATTTTTCTTGTGACATTGGGAATCAAACCTAGGACCTTTGCATTGGTTAGTCAAGTGCTCTACTGTCAAACCATATTCCAAACTATATTTTCAATCCTACTTATTTATTTGAGAGAGAGTAAATGAGAGAGAGAGAGGAAGAGGCAGATAGAATGGGCACATCAGGGCCTCTAGCCACTTCAAACAGACTCCAGATGCATGTACCACATTGTGCTTCTGGCTTTCATGAGTACTCAGGAATCAAACCTGGGTCCTTTGGGCTTTGCAGGCAAGTTCCTTAACTGCTAAACCATCTCTCTAACCCTGTATTTTCAATTTTAGTTAAGCAATTAGTTCTTTTGTGTATGTATATGTGTGTGTATATATATATATATATATTTTTTTTTTTTTTTTTTTTTTTTTGAGGTAGAGTCTCGCTGTGGCCCAGGCTGACCTGGAATTCACTATTTAGTGGTTCTCCTCAATCCTAACTGCCTCCCAAGTGCTGGGATTAAAGGCATGTACCACCACTCCTGGCTTAGGCTTTTGCTTGTTTTGAGTTGATTATGCAACAGTGTAATTAGAATAATTATCTTTTTATTTACAACTTGTACTAATTCATGAAATAGAATCACTGAAAGAAATTCAAGTTATATTAGTAATAAATTTTTTTTTGGTGGTTTTTCGAGGTAGGGTTTTACTCTTGTCCAGGCTGACCTGGAATTAACTATGTAGTCTCAGGGTGGCCTCAAACTCACGGCAATCCTCCTATGTCTGCCTCCTGAGTGCTTGGATTAAAGGCATGTGTCACTACGCCCGTCCCAGTAATAATTTTTTGAGGTAGGGTCTCACTCCAGCCCAGGCTGATCTGGAATTCACTATGTTGTCTCATGGTGGCCTTGAACTCATAATGATCCTCCTACCTCTGCCTCCTGAGTGCTGGGATTAAAGGTGTACACCACCATGCTTGTGATTTTGTTTTATAAGCTAGTTTTGTGAGAAAGTCTCATAAATGTAATACATCATTTGCCTATGTACTTTTTTCATTTTAGATGTTCTAGTTACATGCACTTATTGCATGTGTTTACAGATAAAATAATAGACTTTTATTTTTCCTTTAAGAAAAATAATTTTGAATTTCCTAGGGTTGCCCATATATAATTAAGTAAACTCTGTAGGTTTACTAATTATTCTGTATAGATTTAAAAGCATGACAGACTGAATAGTACTGAACAGTAATAATGATACCATGGATCTAAGTTTATTGTTATTAACATTTTTTATTTTATTTTATTATTTGAGAGAGAGAGAATGAATAAATGTGCATGCTTGGGCCGCCAGCCATTGCAAATGAACTCCAGATACATCTTGTGCATCTGGCTTACATGGGTCCTGTGGAATTGTACCTGGGTCATTAGGCTTCATAAGAAAGTGCCTTAACCTGCTAAGTCATCTCTCCAGCTCAACATATATATACACACCTAGTTCAGGCTGACCTGGAATTCACCATGTAGTCTCAAGGTGGCCTCAAACTCACAGTGGTCCTCCTACCTCTGCCTCCCGAGTGCTGGGATTAAAGGTGTGCACCACCATGCCTGGCTTCAACATATTTAAAAAATATATATTTATTTATTTGTATGCAGAAAGGAGATAGAGAAAATGGGCATGCCCGGGCCTGTAGCCACTGCAAACAAACTCCAGACACATGGGCCACCTTGGGCATCTGGTTTACATGGATACAGGGGAGTTGAAACTGGGTCCTTATGCTTCCCAGGCAAGTGTCTTAACCAGTAAGCCATCTCCAGCCCCAACATACTGTTTTGAGACAGAGTCTTGGTATGTAGCCCAGGCTGTTCTCAAACTTGTAATCTTCCTGCCTCAGCCTCCTGAGTCCTAGAATTATAGCTGTGTACCACTACATGTGCTTGGCTATGAATTTTTTATTTAAACAGGATTTTACTATTAAATAGTAACCACTAGAATCTCTAATGCTGATTTTTGAGTTGAGGAATGAAAGGAATCAATAATTGAGGGTTAGAAAGATGGCTTAGCTGTTAAGATGCTTACCTACAAAGCTGAAGGATCCAGGTTTGATTCTCCAGTACTTATAAGCCAGATGCACATGGTGGCACACGCATCTGGAGTGTGTTTGCAGTGACTAGAGGCCCTGGCATGCCCATTCTCTCGCTCACTGCTTCTTTTTTTTCTTTCTCAAATAAATAAATGAAAATAATTTTTTTTTAAAAAAAGAATGAATGAGAGACCAAAAGATAACTGACAGTAGAGCACTTCTAAATAAAATGTTTCCTGAAGGAATTGAAAAGGCACTCATGTCTTTGTAGTCTGAATATGATTTAAATCTGATAAAATACTGAAATTGGCTTAGGCAGTAATAGACTTTTTCATTGATACTAATATTTTAGCACTGGGAAGGATAGGGTTGTGAAGAATTGTAAGAAAGGAAACCCAAGTAGGTTAGGGTTAATATAAGCAAAATAGAAGTTTCCAAGGCATACTTTGTATTCTTGGTTTGGATGATAATTTTTATTTTTAAAATTTTCCTGTTACGTTAGTTTTTTTTTTTTATATATAAGGAATGGGAAAATGTGAGTTATTAAGTAATGTATTGCTATTGAACTTGAGTCTTGTCTATAGTATAAGTTTCTGTTTGATTAAGTACCATTATAGGTGTCTAGACAGGAATTGTTATATGGTTGGTGCCTGATTATATTTTTCAACAAACTATTATAATTAATTCTTACAGAGCCAGACATAGGCATGCCTGAACAAGATGCACAGAGGTTCTTCCATCAACTCATGGCTGGGGTGGTAGGTACAGTCTGAGCCATCTGCCCAGCTCCTGAGCTGCCTCTTTTCATTTTACTTAAAATCCTTAACTATAAATAAAGTGTCAAATTCTTGTGGGTCTCTGTCCTCCCCTTAGGTTTATCTGCATGATATGGGAATAACTCACAGGGATATTAAGCCAGAAAATCTTCTCTTGGATGAAAGGGGTAAGTTTAGCATTTTGTTACTGTTTTCATATAGGTCTGATCAACATTTTCATTTTATTGAAATTTCAGGACAGAAAGATCTGAGAAGTCAAGGAAGTTTGGGAGCTTCAGTATACTTGGACTTCACAGGGTTTTCATGATGTAGTTGTGGATGAGGTAGAGAAATCTGACTTAAAACAATGGAAGTTCATTTGGCCTCGAACTCATAGCAATCCTCTTGCCTCTGCCTCCTGAGTGCTGGGATTAAAGGTGTGTGCCACCATACCTGGCTAGAACAACTTTGTGTATACATGTATGTGGGTATTCATGTGTATGCATGCACATATGCCATCGCATACATTTGGAGGTCAAAAGAGAACTGTGTGGTGCTGGTTCTTGCCTTCTACTTTGTTGAAGGCAAGGTCTCATTGTTTACATTGTTCATTGCCATGTTCACTAGACTACTTGGCCCAGGAGCTTCCAGGTGATTCTCCTGTCTCAACCTTCCTTCTTGCCCTAGGCATGCTGGGATTACAGGTACTAGTGCTACTGTGTCCATCTTTACATGGGATCTGGGGAATCCAAACTCAGGTATACACACTTGCACAGCAGGGACTTTATCCGCTGAGCCAGTTTCTAAATATAAGAATTTTTTTAAAAGTCTTTTCCCAAACAATCATTATCTATAAAACATTATCTATTTTATTTTTTCAAGGTAGGGTCTCACTCTAGCCCAGGCTATCCTGGAATTCACTATGTAGTCTCAGGCTGGCCTCAAATTTATGGCAATCCTCCTATCTCTGTCTCCCAAGTGCTGGGAATAAAGTATACTACCCCGCCCGGCTCACTATCTTTTTAAACTAGGGCTTGGATACCCGAAGTTTAATTTAGGGTCTCATGTATTGCTGGCTAGCCTTGAACTTGCTATGTTACTGAAGATGACTTAAATTTCTTATTCTCCTGTTTCTCCCTCCTGAGTGCTGGGATTGCAAGGCATGTGCCACCATGCTCAGTTTCATGTATTAGTGGGATCAAATCAATCCAGGGCTGTGCAGTCTGGGTAAGTAACCTACTGACTGAACTTCATCCCAGCACCTAGGTTCTTTAAGATGGTGCCTGTCCACAGCCCTCTGAGTCATGTGGGGTGACAAAATGGGATTCCTTTCCATGGCTGAGCTCTCCTGCTGGAGGACTGTTACCACTAGCCATGATTGGATTTGAGGCTTGAGCTAAGGAGACATTTGAAGTTCAGTATAATTTAGATCATCTCATTTTTTTAAATAATTTTTTTAAACTTTATTTTTATTTATTTATTTGAGAGAGAGAGAAAAAGAGGGAGAGAGAGAATGGGTGCGCCAGGGCCTCTAGCCACTGCAAACAAACTCCAGATGCATGCACCTCCTTGTTCATCTAGCTTACATGGGTCCCAGAGAATCGAACCAAGTCCTTTAGCTTTGCAGGCAAATGCCTTAACTACTAAGCCATCTCTCCAGCCCCCACTTTTTCCCCCCAGGTAGGTTCTCACTCTACCTGTAGTCTCGGAGTGGCCTTCAACTCAGAGCAGTCCTCCTACCTCTGCCTCCCAAGTGCTGTGATTAAAGATGTATCCCACCATACATGACTTAATTAAAGAAAATTATTATTTGAGAGAGAAGGAGAGAGAATGAGTGTGTCAGGGTCTCTATCCACTGCAAACAAATTTCAGATGAATGTGCTACCTTGTGTATCTGACTTATGTGGGTACTGGAGAATCGAACCTGGGCCCTTAGGCTTTGTGGACAACTGCCTTAACCAGTAAGCCCTCTCTCTAGCCCAGGTCATCTCATTCTTGATGCGTGGCATTGAGTAAGCTGCCTAATTTGTTAAATTTTTCATAGTTTGTACCTGGCATTTAGCAAAAAGATATTTATATTCACAGATACATGATGTATTTTTGACAAAGTTGGCACATAGGAGGAAAATGGTAGGTATATGAAATTCAAGGTAAATTAGATATAGAACAATGTCCCCTGGCACTGGGTATTTATATACATACATATACATGCATGTATATATGTATATATATTTTTTAATTTTTTTGTTCATTTTTTTATTTACCTATTTGAGAGCAACAGACACAGAGAGAAAGGCAGGGAGAGAGAGAGAGAGAGAGAGAGAGAGAGAGAGAGAGGGAGGGAGGGAGGGAGGGAGGGAGGGAGGGAGGGAGGGAGGATGGGCACGCCAGGGCCTCCAGCCACTGCAAACGAACTCCAGATGCGTGCACTCCCTTGTGCATCTGGCTAACGTGGGTCCTGGGGAATCGAGCCTTGAACCGGGGTTCTTAGGCTTCACAGGCAAGCACTTAACTGCTAAGCTATCTTTCCAGCCCTTTTTTTTTGAGAGAGAAAGAGGCAGAGAGAAAGAGGGAAATAATGGGTGCCCCAGGGCCTTCAGCCACTGCAAATGAACTCCAGATTTGTGCATCTGGCTAACATGGATCCTGGGGAATTGAGCCTCGAACTGCAGTCCTTAGGCTTCACAGGCAAGCACTCAACTGCTAAGCCTTCATTCCAGCCCCTGGCACTGGATATTTAATGCAAGTGACATTCTACTGAGCTATATCCCTGGCCTCTTTTTTTTTTTTTTGCATGTGTGTGTGGCTGTGTATGGGTGTATGTGCATGTGGAACCAGGGTTTGGTATAGAGGATATTCCTTAATTTCTCTCCACTTTATTTTCTGAGACAGGGTCTCACACTGATCGTGGAGCTCACCATGTGGCTAGCAGTATGCCCTAGGGATATTTCACCTTATCAGTACTGGATTATAAGCACACAATACCATACCTAGCTTTTATGTGGGTGCTAGGATCCAAATTCAGGTCTTCATGCTTTTCCAGCAAGCACCTTACAGCCTCAACTTCAGTCCTGCCCTCCAGCTTCTATATACTTTTTCTTAAGTATATTGAGCATTTGCTATTTGCTGTCCTAAATTTTTCTTCTTTTTTTTCAAGGTAGGGTCTCCCCCTAGCCCAGGCTGACCTGGAATTCACTACTTTGCCTCAGGGTGGCCTTGAGCTTACAGTGATCCTCCTACCTCTATCTCCTGAGTGCTGGGATTAAAGGCGTGTGCCACCACGCCCAGTGCTGTCCTAAATTTCTGTCTGTTTTTCTGCTTATTTACTTTATTTTGAGACAGGGTCTTACTCTGTAACCCAGGCTGGTCTTGAAATTGTGGCAATCCTCCTGCCTCAACCTCCTGCTTGCTTGGATTATAAACATGAACAACCATGACTAGTTTATAGATTTGTTTTTGTCTTTGAGACCAGGTCTCATTATATAGATCATACTTGTCATGGTCCTCTATCTCCTGAGTGCTGTGATTACAGCACACCCAGTGTTCTTTACTTTTATTTAAAATTTAAGAAAATGTAATGACACATGAAAATGCCCTAATGAAACCTGTTACTTTATATGGTAACCCAAAATGCTCATTTAAAAAAAAAACACAAAAAACTTATTGCCTGCTGTGGTGGCACACATATTTAGTCCAAGCACGTGGGAAGCAGTGGTAGGAGGATTGCCATGAGTTCAAGGCTACCCTGAGACTATATAGTGAATTCCAGGTCAGCTTGGGCTAGAATGAGACTGTACCTCAAAAACAAAACAAACAAAAAAGATACCTATTACTCTGTACAGTTTTTTAAAAAAGGAAAAAGGCTCTTGAAATTTAGCATGCAATTTTTTTTTGGTATGTGTAGAGTATGTGTGGTATGGTTTGTGATATATGTGTAGGGTGTGAAAGTGTGTGTACAGATGCATGTACCTTAGGTGTGTGTGTGTGAAGGCCAGAGGTAAATGTCATGTGTCCTCTGTTGCTTATCTATATTTTCTTGAGACAGAATCTCTTATTCAACCTAGAGCTGGCATTTTTTTTTTTTTTTTTTTTTTTTTTTTTTTTGTCTCTGTAGTGTCCTCTTCTCCCCTTGCCCTGATTTGTGTGAACTTGAGTTATAGATGTGAGGGCCATACCTACTTTTTATGTGAGTACTGGGGAATAAAAGAACTTGGGCATTTCATGTAAGCTCATTCCTTCTTAGGACCTCATACTCACATGGCAAAGCACTTTTAACTGCTGACCCATCTCCTTGTCTCAATCACATGAAGTTTTAAAAAAAGAAAAAATATATAAATTTTTATTGATAACGTCAATACTTACAGACAACAAACCATGGCATTTCCCTCCCCTCCCCCACTTTTCCCCTCATAACTCTACTCTCCATCATATCCCCTCTCTCTCTCCATTAGTCTCTCCTTTAATTTGATGTCATCTTTTTCTACTATTATGAGGGTCTTGTATGTGTATTGCTAGGTACTGTGAGATATCGAGGCCAAATTCTGTCCAGACTGTTGTATGTAAGGAGTGGTATCCTTCCTTTGGCTCTTACATTCTTTCTGCCACCTCTTCCATAATGGACCCTAAGCCTTGAGGGTGTAAGGTGTTTCAGTGCTGGACACTCCTCCTTCCCTTCTTCTCAGCACTGTGTTGCCTTTTAGGTCATCTCAGTGGTCATTACCATCTGAAAAGAGAAGCTTCTTTAACCAGAAGTGAGAGTAGCATTAATATATGAGTATGATCGTGAAGTATAGTGCTTTCAGGGCAATTTGGTGAGAGTAATATATGCATTTATCCAGACAAGAGCAGGCCTTATACCCCTAAGGCTCATGACCTCCCCTAGCATAGGCTTTTGATTAGGTTTTCAGTACCAGGCATGTATTCCCTCTCATAGAATGGGCCTTCAGTCCAATTAGAGAGCATTGGTTTCCCCCAGAGCAGATATGCCACTGTTGTACTCGTTCAGTCATTTGGCCTGTCTGGCCAAAAGTGAGGCTTCCAGTGTCCACTGTTTTCACCACTGATGACTTCTGTCTCCCAAAAGGCTGCAGACTGTGCCGCTGTAGCATGTGTAGTCTTCATCAATAGGGTCTTACCATCTCTTTATCATGGGAAACCAGGGGCCTTGGCAATAGCCTATAATGAACAGGGACCTCCCTGGCCAACAACTCATTGGATGGTATCCAGTCCCTGGCACTGAAAATTTTCTAGTAACAATCTATGACTTCTGGATGTGCCATTATTCAAGAGAGTAGATTTTCATATGTCTTATTCAGAATATTTTGAATCTTGATTGAACACCCCCTTTTATACAAAGCCAGGGTCTCATTCTAGTTCAAGCTGACCTGGAATTCACTATGTAATCTCAGGGTGGCCTCGAACTCTCAGCGATCCTCCTACCTCTGCCTCCCGAGTGCTGGGATTAAAGGCATGTGCTACCATGCCTGGCTTATTTTATTTATTTATTGTGACTTTTTAAATTAATTTTTTATTAACAACTTCCATGATTGTAAACAATATCCCATGGTAATATCCTCCCCCCCCCCCCTTTCCCCTTTTAAACTCCATTGTCCATCATATACCCTCCCCATCTTAATCAGTCTCTCTTATTTTGATATGATCTTTTTCCTTCTATTATGATGGTCTTGTGTAGGTAGTGTCAGGCACTGTGAGGTTATGGATTTCCAGGCCTTTTTGTGTCTGGAGGAGCACGTTGTAAGGAGACCTACCCTTCCTTTGGCTCTTAATTTCTTTCTGCCACCTCTTCCACTGTGGACCCTGAGCCTTGGAAGGTGTGATAGAGACATTTCAGTGCTGAGCACTCCTCTGTCACTTCTTCCCAGCATCATGATGCCTTCTGAGTCATCCCAAAGTCAAAAAGAGAAGGTCCTCTACCAAAAGTGAGAGTAGCATTAATATATGGGTATGAACATTAAGAGAAGTGCTTTTGATGAGTATAGTATATACATTTAGCCACACAGCAGCAGATGTTTCCCCCTTAGGGCTGATGGCTACACCTGTTTTAGACTTTCAGTGTCAGGGATGTATTCCTTCCCATGGAGTGGGCCTCCAGTCCAGTTAGAGGGCAGTTGGTTTCCATCATGACAGATGTGCCACTATTGCACCCATTGGCTCATTTGGCCTGGCTGGCCAAATATAAGGCTTGCAGTGTCCACTGTTGAGTATCTTCACTGGTGATTTCTTTCTCTCCCATTGAACTGCATGAAGAATGCCATCCTCCAGCTTTCTGTCAGCTGGTCTACATGGAGGAGGTTATCAGCTCAGTTCCAGCAGGATTTCTCAGTGGCCTTGCAGCCCAAGTATGTGGATTCTTCAGCAATATGGTCTTGCCATCTATTCCTGGTGGGAAACTAAGGGCCTTGGCAATGGCCTGTAATGTTTTGGGGGCATGAGGGACCTCTCTGGCCAACAACTCACTGGAAGTTATACCATCCATGGCACTGAAAATTTTCTAGCAACAATCTGCAGCTCCTGAGTGTTTCATTGTCCGAAAAAGTAGAATTCCGTATGACTTATTTATATCCTCTTAGATTTTGATTAGTCCTCTCTCTATCTTTCCCTTACTCAGTCTCTTCCCCTGACCTCACTTAGGCCTTTTCACCCCCATTAATCTATTCTTCTACTTACATATATACAATACCATTCTATTAAGTACCCCCTTCCATTTCTTTCTATTCCCTTTATATCTCTTTTCTAGTTTACTGGCTTTTGCTACTGAGTTTTCTGTCTGCTCACACAGAAGTCCAATCATCTATAGCTAGGATCTACACATGAGAGAGTACATGTGATGTTTTACTTTCTGGGCCTGGGTTACCTCAGTATAGTCCTTTCCATATCCATCCATTTTCCTGCAACTTTCATAACTTCATTTTTCTTTACCATTGTGTAAATGTGCCTCATCTTCATTATCTACTCATCAGTTGAGGGACATCTAGGCTGGGCCTATTTCCCAGCTATTGTGAATAGAGTGGCAATAAACATGGTTGAGCAAGTATGTCTAAGGTAGTGAGATGAGTCCTTAGAATATATGTCTAGGATTGCTATAGCTGGGTCATATGGTAGATCAATATTTAGCTGTCTTAGGAACCTCCACACTGATTTCCACAATGACTGGACCAGATTGCATTCCCACCAACAGTGTGGAAGGGTTCCTCTTTTTCTGCATCCTCACTAGCATTTATGTTCATTTGTTTTCATGATGGTAGCCAATCTGACAGGAGTGAGATGGAATCTCAATGTAGTTTTAATCTGCATTTCCCTGATGACTAGGGATATCGAACATTTTTTTAGATGTTTATATGCCATCTGTATTATTTCTTTTGAGAACTCTATTTGGTTTCATAGCCCATTTTTTTTCACATGAAGTTTTTATGCATATTATAATATAGCATATTAAACACTGATAAGTATTTCATACATAGTTATGATATAATAAGCATATTATAATAAAGTATAATAAACACTGATGACTACCTGCCTTAAAAATACGTAACAGAATGCCTACAGTTGTGACCCTTACAAATGGAAATAACCCAGATATCTTTTAGCAATAAGATAGTTATAAAATGAATAAGTTATAGTCAACAAGCAATGATGGATAGATTTTAGGAATAAAATGATGTAGAGAAAAAGGTTTTTTTCTCCTTTTGGTTTATGTTTAGGTTTTTCAAGGCAGGGTCTTGCTTTAGCCCAGGCTGACCTGGAATTCACAATGTAGTCTCACAGTGGCCTTAAATTTGTGGCAGTCTTCCTACTTCTTCCTCCCAAGTTCTGGGATTAAAGGCGTGTGCCACCATGCCCAAGGAGAAAAAAAATGTTTTGTTTTTTTGTTTGTTTGTTTTGTTTTTTCAAGTAGGGTCTCACTCTAGCCCAGGCTGACCTGGAATTCCCTATGTAGTCTGAAGGTGGCCTTGAACTCACAGCAATCCTTCTACCTCTGTCTCCCGAGTGCTGAGATTAAAAGGGTGCGTCACCACGCCTGGCTTAAAAAACTTTTTTTTTTTTTTTTTGTTTGTTTTTTTCGAGGTAGGGTCTCACTCTGGCTCAGGCTGACCTGGAATTCACTATGTAGTCTCAGGGTGGCCTCGAACTCTCGGAGATCCTCCTACCTCTGCCTCCCGAGTGCTGGGATTAAAGGCGTGTGCCACCACGCCTGGCTTAAAAAATGTTTTTGAATGAACAATGTGATCTACTTATATGAAATTCAAGAACATATGAAATCAAATATATTTTTGAGGAATGGTGGATATCTTTGAAAGGGCAAGATAGGGATATCAAATACCTTTAACCATGGAACTATTTTCTCAGCCCCCCAATCGTTCGTTCTTCTTTTTTTTGGCTTGTTGAGGTAGGGTTTCACTCTCGTCCATGCTGACCTGGAATTCACTGTGTACTCTCAGAGTCGTCTTGAACTCACAGTGATCCACCTATGTCTGCCTCCCAAGTTCGGGGATTAAAGGCATGTGCTACCACACCTGGCTTCCCCAGATTTTTTTTTTATTTGATATTTAGAGAAGATGAAGTCTTTTCTAAGTCCTAATATGAATGACAGTGTCTTTTAATTGTTCTTGTGGAAAATTTCTTATTTATGCTTATCATTTACAATAGAAAATGTGTACAAACCTTTAAGTAAAACCAGTGATATTTTCAGTAAAATTTAATTTCTGTATCTGTTTGCAAATTGTTTTAATCTAATGATGGCCTTTTCTTTTGAATTAGATAACTTGAAAATCTCTGACTTTGGTTTGGCTACAGTATTTCGACATAATAACCGTGAACGCTTACTGAACAAGATGTGTGGTACTTTGCCTTATGTTGCTCCAGAGCTACTAAAAAGAAAGGAATTTCATGCAGAACCAGTTGATGTTTGGTCCTGTGGAATAGTACTTACTGCAATGCTGGCAGGAGGTAAGAGCTATTGAATTATAAGAAAAGTCCTGATTTATGAAGCGAAATTTCCTATATCAAAATAAAAGTGAAATTAATCGGAGAAGTCCGTATATCCATACTACTAGTATGTATATGTACTTTATTTATTTATTTTAGTTTTTTGAGGTAGGGTTTTGCTTTAGCCCAGGTCGACCTGGAATTCACTATGTAGTCTCATGCTGGCTTCAAACTGACATTGATCCTCCTACCTCAGCCTCCTGTGTGTTGGTATTGAAGGCATGTACCACCACACCTGGCCATATTAGTATTTTTTTTTAGTATCGTACTAATTTTTTTGGCTGCTATAAGAAAGTACCTGTGGCTGAGTGGCTTGGAATAACAAATTTGTTTCTCTGAAATATGGGGTTTGGAAATATGAAATCAAAGTGCAAGTATGGTCATATTCTAGGCCCTCTTCCTGGCTTCCAGATGGCTATCTTATTGTGTCCACACATGTCATACAGCAGAGCATTTATAAGACTCTTTAGTGTCTTCATAAGGACACATATTCCACATATGAGGGCTCACACACTCATGGAACCTATCATCTCAGAGGCCATGCCTTAAAACAGCTTCCCATTGTGGGTTAGGATTTCAATTTGAATTTTGGAGGGGGAACAAACATTCAGCCTGTTGTAAGTAATATTTATATCTAAATAATGATGATTGTAACTTTTATTTTTATTTTATTTTATTTTTTTGGTTTTTTGAGGCATGGTGGCCTTGAAATGATGATTGCAACTTTAAAGGTCTTTAAAAATGAGGTACATATAGCTACTAAGTGAATTTTTTTTTTTTTTGAGGTAGGGTTTCAGTCTAGCCCAGGCTGACCTGGAATTCACTATGAAGTCTCAGGGTGGCCTTGAACTCAAGATGATTCTCCTACCTCTGCCTCCCGAGTGCTGGCATTAAAGGTGTGCGCCACTACATCCGGCCCTAAGTGAAAAATCTCAACACTTTGTATATAGTGCTGGGGATCAAATTCAGGGTCTCCTACCTGGTAAGCAAAAATTCTAGCACTGAGTTCAGTATCTCCAGCCTTCTTGTAAGTGCTTTTGAAAAGAAATGGTTCATCTGTCTTCGGAGTACTTCTATAAAGCTTTAGTGTGAAAGCCATACTGAATTTCTTTAGAAGAAGCTTCTTTGGATTTGTGTGCTTGTCCTTGAAATCTTCATTGCATAATACATGACTCAGAAAAACTGTAACTTGTTTCACTTATAGAATTGCCATGGGACCAGCCTAGTGACAGTTGTCAGGAGTATTCTGATTGGAAAGAAAAAAAAACATACCTCAACCCTTGGAAAAAAATTGATTCTGCTCCTCTAGGTAACTGGGTTGGCTCTCTTGGTTGGATGTATTGATTGTGTGGATACTAACATTTTTTTTTCTTATTTAACTTTTAAATAATTACACAAACCATGGTTCTTATAGATAAATTAAAATAAATAAAAAATTAAGAAAAAAAACCAACTCTATAATTCTGACACTCAGAAATAGTCATTAAAAATATTTCTTAAATTTTTTATTGTTTGGGTTTTTGGGTCTGGGGTCATCTCACTCTAGCCCAGGCTGACCTGGAATTCACTAGTCTCAGAGTAGCCATGAACTCAACATGATCCTCCTGGTCATACATATCCAGGCCATTTTGTGTTTGGGGGGAGCACTTTGTAAACAGTCCTACCCTTTCTTTGGCTCTTACATTCTTTCTGCCACCTCTTCTGCAATAGACCCTGAGCCTTGGAAGGTGTGATAGAGATATTGCAGTACTGAGTACTCCGGTCACTTCTTTCTGGCACCATGCTGCCTTCTGAGTCATCCCAAGGTCACTGCCATCTGAAAAGAGAAGATTCTCTACTAGAAGTGAGAGTAGCAGTAATATAAGGCTATGAACATTAAGAGAAGTGCTCTCTGGGCAGTTTGATAAACATAGTACATACATTTAGCCAGACAGCAGCAGACATTACACCCCTAGGGCTCATGACTACTCCTCAGGGATGTATTCCCTCCCATGGAGCGGGCCTCCAGTCCAGTTAGAGAGCAGTTGGTTTATACCATGACAGATGTGCCACTATTGTACTCATTGGCTCATTTGGCCTGGCTGGTCAAATAAAAGTCTTGCAGTGTCCATTGTATCTTCACTGTTGTTTTCTTTCTCCCATTGAACTGCATGTAAAATGCCTTCTTCCAGCTTTCTGACAGCTGGTCTATCTCTCTTTCCTTTTAACATATACTATTAGTGAAAAAGTAGGTTTCCATATGGCTTACTTATAACTTTTTTTTTTTTTCCCCCGAGGTAGGGTCTTGCTCTAGCCCAGGGTGACCTAGAATTCACTATGTAGTCTCAGGGTGGCCTCAAACTCACAGAGATCCTCCTACCTCTGCTTCCCAAGTGCTGGGATTAAAGGTATGTGCCACCACACTGAGCTAACATCTTTTTTGTTGTTGTTGTTCCCATCCTTCCTCTCCTTCAGCTCCTCCCCTGAGATTATTTTCACAGTTTTTGTTGTTGTTAGTGTTTTATTTTCGAGAGATTCTTATATAACCTAGGATGGTACTGAACTTGCTATGCAGCCAAGTGTGACTGTGAGGTCCTCCTTGCCTCCACCTTTAAGGTCTGAGATTATGGGCATGTACCACTATGCCCAGCTTGTTTATTTATTTTATTATATATATATATATATATATATATATATATATATATGTATATATATATATATATATATTTTTTTTTTTTTTTTTTTTTTTTTTGAGGTAGGGTCATGCTGTAGCCCAGGCTGACCTGGAATTCACTATGTAGTCTCAGGATGGCCTAGAATTTGTGGCAATTCTACCTCTGCTTCCCAAGTGCTGGGATTAAAGACATGTGCCACCATGCCTGGCCAGCATTTTAATTTTCTCAATGTTTATTAGCGTTTTTGATGATTATAAAAAATATCCTATGGTAATACCCACCCTCTCCCCCGCCTTTCCCCTTTGAAATTCCATTCTTCATCATATCCCCTCCTCATCTCAATCATTCTATGTACATATATACAATACCAACCTATTAAGTACCCTCCTCCCTTCCTTTCTCTTCCCTTTATGTCTCCTTTTTAACTTACTGGCCTCTGCTACTGAGTTTTTTCCTTCTCATGCAGGAGCCTAATCATCTGTAGCTAGGATCCACATATGAGGGAGAACATGTGGAACTTGGCTTTCTGGGCCTAGGTTACCTCACTTAGTATAATCCTTTCCAGGTCCATCCATTTTTCTGCAAATTTTATAACTTCATTTTTCTTTACCGCTGAGTAGAACTCCATTGTATAAATGTGCCAAATCTTCATTATCCACCTATCAGTGGAGCTAAGCCTCAGTGTACCCCAGGCTGGCCTGGGGCTCAGTATGTAGTAACATAGTCTTCTTGTCTTAGCCTCTCAAGTGCTGTGATTATAGACATGAGTCACTAGGCCTTTCTAAAAATTTATTCACTTATTTGCACACGTGTTTACATGCCTACGGGGGGCTCTTGCCTCGGCAAACAAATACCTGTATGGCTTTATATGAGTAACTAAAGAATTGAGCCCAAGCTGATAGGCTCTGGAAGCAAGTGCCTGTAACCACTGAGCCCTTTCTTCAGACCCTCATCATTTCGCTTAAATCAGTGATCCAGTAGAAACTAATTTTGGTGTTGGTATTGTATGGTTTATTTTTGAAAATTAATTTTTAAAGCATTTTTTGTTTTATTTTTATTTATTTGAGAGCAACAGAGAGAGAAAGAGGCAGATAGATAGAGAGAGAATGGGCGCATCAGGACCTCCAGCCACTGCAAATGAGCTCCAGATGCATGCACCACCTTGTGCATCTGGTTTACACGGGTCCTGGGGAATCGAACCTCAAACGGGGGTCCTTAGGCTTGACAGGCAAGTGCTTAACCACTAAGCAATTTCTCTACCTTGAAAATTACTTTTTTAAAATTTATTTATTTATGTATTTATTTATTTGACAGAGAAAGGGGGGGAAGAGAGAGAGAGAGAGAGAGAGAGAGAGAGAGAGAGAGAGAGAGAGGTGTGTGTGCCAGGGCCTCCAGCCACTGCAAACAAATTCCAGATGCGTTTACCCCCTTGTGCATCTGGCTAATGTGGTTCTTGGGGAATTGAACCTGGGTCCTTTGACTTTGCAGGCAAAAGCCTTAACTGCTAAGCCATCCCTTCAGCCCGAAAATTAAATTTTGAGACAGTCTGATGTGTCCCAGGCCAGCCTCCTATTCAAAATCATCCTGCTTAGGCTTTTCAAGCATTGGGATTACAGTTCATCACATACCTGGCTTTACTTTTTTATAAAGAGCTATCAGTAAGTAAACTCCTCACCAAACTGAGGAGGTAGCATGGGATCTTAACCTATTAAAGTAATGGAATTTGGTGTGACAGATGGTAAGAAGGTGATGGTTGGTAAGCAGTTAAAGGTGCTAGCTTGCAAAGCCTGCCTGCCTGGGTTCAGTTCCCCAGCACCTATGTAAAGCCAGACATGTAAGGTGGTACAAAGCATGTGGAGTCCATTTGCAGTGGCAAAAGGCCCTGGTATGCCCATACTCTCTTTGTGTCAAATAAATAAAAACATTTATATGATAAGATGACTAGGGATTTATATCTTTTTGTTATTATTACATAGGGAGAAACATTTTTACCTCTCCTGCTCTTTTTCCAAAAATTGAGCATTATATCTAAGAAAATATTTTAAAGTACAGACTGTAGTGATGAAATTAGAGCAATAATATAGCTTTGTTATTTCCCTTCTCAAGAAGTGACATTTAGAGTCAAGGCAGTCAAGAGAGAATGTGTTCCTTAAGCCATAAGCCATAGTGTTACCTAATCTACATGTCTGTTTTGTACATCATATTTTGTTTTTAGCTCTGCTTCATAAGATTCTAGTGGAGAATCCATCATTAAGGATTACCATTCCAGACATCAAAAAAGATAGATGGTACAACAAACCACTCAAGAAAGGTAATTGTCTTAAAGAAGCATTTTTTCTCTATGAAACAAAGATTCTTACAAAGTATCACAAATGAACAATTTAAGGTATAGCTATATTTATCCACATAGAGATTTAAATGTCCAATAGGAAAAATAAATATGAAAAATAATTTTGTTCTTTAATAAGTAAAAGGGGGTAGTTCTATAGTTACATATTTGACAATGTCTTAATAGACAGAGGAAATTTCATGTGAAATAACATGAAATTTAAAATTTGAAGATTAAAGGAAAGCTAACCAGGCAAGGCAAGAAGCAGGCTTGATTCTGAGCAGTGAAAGCAGTATTTGGAAAGTCTTAGATTTATGAAAATTTGTCATTGTACATTTTTTTTTTTCAAAGCAGGGACTCACTCTAGCCCAGGCTGCCCTGGAATTCACTATGTAGTCTCAGGCTGCCCTCAAACTCATGACAATCCTCTTACCGATGCCTCCCAGAAGTGCTGGAGTTAAAGGCGTGTACCACATACCTGGCCATTTGAAGAATTTGAAAGTTACAGAAGCTGGGCACACTTTTAGCCTTTAATCCCAGCACTTTGGAGGCTGAGGACTTAGGAGGATTGCCATTAGTTTGTAGCCAGCATGGACTACAGAGTTCTAGCTCAGCCTGGGCTAGAGTGAGACCCTGCCTGAATTTTTTTTTTTAAATTACAAATAAATAAGTAGTCATTTCTATAACATGGACTTTGTCTATCTTGTACATCATTATCACTAGTGACTTGCTAACACAGTATATAGTATATCATAGATACTCAGTAAATGTTTGATGAGTGAGTGGATAGAGAAGCAGGAGAGGCAGGGAGATTTGAGAAGATAGCCAGGTTACAAGGAGAGCCTTATGATCTGTCCTAAGGATTCATGTTCAAGCTTAATGCCAGTAGAAGTTTTGACAGATTTTAAGCAGGAAAATCACATGTTGATATATGTGGTTTTAAAAGATCTTTCTGGATAGTACTCTTTTTTTTTTTTTTAATAGTTTATTTATTTATTTGAAAGAGAGAAAGAGGGAGTGAGAGAATTGGTATGCTAGGGCCTCTAGCCACTGAAATTGAGCTCCAGATGTGTGTACCATCTTGTGTGCATGTGCGACCCTGCATGCTTGTGTCACTGTGTGCCTGGCTTCCGTAGGACCTGGAGAGTTGAACATGAGTCCTTAGGCTTTGCAGGCAAGCACCTTAACCACTAAGCCATCTCCCCAGCCCCCCCTTTTTTCCTTTCTTAGCATTTTTGTAAATAGTGGTATGGGTTTTATATTAGTTGTTTAGATATGAGAAGATCGTAACATAGTAGATTAATGGTAATGGAATTTGAGAAAAGAGATGGGTTTGGAAGCAATTTAAGAATTTGTGTCAAAGGGGAAAGTGTGGTGGGGGGGAGAGGGAGGGAATTCCATGGGATGTTTTTTTATAATCATGGAAAATGCTAATAAAAATTTTAAAAAAATGTGAAATTATAAAGCAAAAAACCAACAACAACAAAAAAGAATTTGTGGAAGTTTGAGGACAACTTTCGAGTCTGTCCACCCTTCTACCTCACTTGAGGGGGGTTTCTATTGAAACTCACTCTGCTGTTATTCTTTTTGCTGTTCTTGATTAGAGAACTTCCCAGAAATTGGAAAATTCTGTCTCCATCTCCCATCTCACTATCAGTATGCTGGAGTCACAGAAGCCTGTCATGACTTCCAGCTTTTTACATGGAGTGTAAGGATTGAGTCAAGTACTGAGGCTTGAGTGGCGAGCACTTTATCCACTGAGCCAGACTCTAGTGGTATCATCATTTTCTATATAATGATTACCCCCCTTTTTTTTTTCTTTTTCTTTTGGAGGTAGGGTTTCACTCCAGTCCAGGCTGAATTGGAATTCACTATGTAGTCTCAGGGTAGCCTTGAACTCATGGTGATTCTCTTACCTCTGCCTCCCAAGTACTGGGATTAGAGGCATGTGCTACCACGCCCAGCATTTTTTTTTTTTTTTTTTTTTTGAGGTAGGGTCTCAACTCTAGCCTAGGCTGACCTGGAATTCTCTCTGTAGTCTCAGGGTGGCCTCAAACTCATGATACTCCCACCTCTTCTCCCTAATGCTAGAATTGAGGGTATACATCAACACGCCCAGCTTATAATGATAAATCTTTTTTGGGGGGGGCTTGAGGAAGGGTCTCACTCTGGTCCAGGCTGACTTGGAATTAACTAGGTACTCTCGGTTGCCTTGAACTCATGGTGATCCTCCTACATCTGCACCACCATGCCCAGCCTTATAATGATAATTCTTGATTAAAGTTTCTTCAGAGGTTCATAGTATTGGATAGAGCAGATTCATAGTGTTTATTGCATTTATCACAAACTTTCTAAAATTCTGGTTATTTAGCTAGATTTCTTGTTGAGCATTAAGTTATATATAAACAATAACATTAAAATTGTGACCTTAGGATGATACTCCCCACTTGAAACTTATGTACAGGTCACAACCTGTGAAGTACTAATTTGACAATAAGTCTTAAGTAGGTTTATAACTTAACCACATTTCTTATAAAATCAAGTGAGAAAAACTGCTGTTTGAATGTTCAATAAATGGAAGTAAATATGGCTTTATTTATTTAAGCTACCAGTTTTGTTAACTAAAAGCTATCATCTACAGAGATTGGTGTTTATTTTCTTTTTTAGGGGCAAAGAGGCCCCGTGCCACATCAGGTGGTATGCCAGAGTCTCCTGGTGGTTTCTCAAAGCACATTCACTCCAATTTGGACTTTTCTCCAGTAAATGGTGCTACTAGGTAAGACTAATAACAAGTAATTTTTAATTATTACTAGTTTTTTTGAGGCAGGGTCTCAGTCTAGCCCAGGCTAACCTAAAACTCATGGCAATCCTCTTCCTCTGCTTCCCAAGTCCTGGGATTGAAGGCATACACCATCATGCCAGGCTAATTGATATTTTGAGACAGGCTCTCACTATGTAACCCTGGCTGGCCTTGAACTAGCAGTGATTCTCTTGCCTTTGCCTCCTGAGTTTTGGAATTATAGGCATGCACCACAATTAGCCAGATAAGGAGTTATTGGATGTAGTATTCTACATGAAGAGTAATTCATGTTCTTCTTAATCAGATAACTTTATAAACATGAGAATGACTGTAATGTAGGGAAGGTTGGTGGGGGCTAGAAGGATTGCTTTGCAGTTAAGATGCTTGCCTGCCAATCCTAAGGACCCATGTTTGACTCTCCAGATCCCAAAGATCACAAAGGTGAGGCAGGCATGAGGTTGCACATGCCCACTAGGTGGCACAAGCATCTGGAGTTTGATTGCAGTGGCTGAGGCCCTGGTGGGCCAATTCTCTCGCTGTCTCTTTATTTTTATTTTATTTTTTATTTTTATTAACATTTTCCATGATTATAAAATATATCCCATGGTAATTCCATCCCGCTGTCTCTTTAAAAAAGAAAAAGAAAAAGCCCTGTGGATTTTATTTAATGCAATGTGTTTAGCCCAGGATTGTGGTACACATCTTTTGTCCGTGCTATTTGAGAGGCTAAAGCAGGAGGATTGCCAGTTGTCTATTTCCAACCAGCCTGAACAATATGATGCAATACTGTCTCAAAAAAAAAAAAAAAAGTCAAACACTTTACAAAAAGCGAATTAAAGAAATTTTTTTCTCTGTCTTAATGTCTCAGTGAAGAACATGTGCAGTACTCCAGTTCCCAGCCAGAACCACGGACAGGTCTCTCCTTATGGGACACTAGTCCCTCGTACATTGACAAACTTGTACAAGGGATCAGTTTCTCACAACCCACATGTCCTGAACATATGCTTCTAAATAGTCAGTTTCTTGGCACTCCTGGATCTTCACAGGTAAGGAATTTAATTTTTCAAATAAATAATGGTTGCTTTATTGCCATAAGTTTTAGGTATATAGTACTGATGCTTTTAATTGATACATACTTTTTGGACAAAGAAGAATTAGAGGAGCTTTTTATGGGAAAGAATCCTAAGTCATGGGAAAGAATTGTCAGACTAAATTGCTATGATATTGGTCATTGTGGATTTACTCAGCTTTCCTTTCTGTCATGTAGAACCCCTGGCAGCGCTTGGTCAAAAGAATGACACGATTCTTCACTAAACTGGATGCAGACAAATCTTACCAATGCTTGAAAGAGACTTGTGAGAAGCTGGGCTATCAGTGGAAGAAGAGTTGTATGAATCAGGTATGTTTCATTATGTCTTTTCCTATGAAAAATAAAATATTTGAGTAAGAATTATCCATGGTTTTATATATATATATATATATATATTTTTTTTTTTTCTTTTTTAAAACAAAGTCATATTAAAAAGAAACAATTGGAACTGGGTGTGGTAGTGCATGCCTTTATTCCCAGCACTTGGAAGGCAGAGATAGGAGGATCACCAGGAGTTCGAGGGCACCCTGAGACTACATGGTGAATTGTAGGTCAGCCTGAGCTAGAGTAAAACCCTACCTTGACAAGAATAAAAAAAAAGAGGGGGCTGGAGAGATGGCTTAGTGGTTAAGGTGCTTGCCTGCAAAGCCAAAAGAGCCAGGTTCGATTCCCCAGGACTCACATAAGCCAGATGCACAAGGTGGCACATACATCTGGAGTTCCTTTGCAGTGGCTAGAGGCCCTGGTGCGTCCATTTTCTCTATCTGCCTCTCTCCCTTTCCCTCTTTTTGTCAAATACATGCAACATACATAAAATATTTTTTACAAAAGAGACAGCTGAAAAAATTTATCATTCTAAATCTTCTTTTTCAAAAAAAATCTTAATACTTCAGAAACCTCTCTGAGGTTAATATTTTTTTATTTTTTGTTTTTCGAGATAGGGTCTTCCCCAGGCTGACCTGGAATTCCCTATTGTGTCTCAGGGTGGCCTCAAACTCACAGCATTCCTCCTACCTCAGCCTCCTGAGTGCTAGAATTAAAGGCATGTGCCACCATGCCTGGTGGGTTAGTATTTTTATATTGAATGTTAAGTAAAACTATGGTTCAGTTACAGACAGTAACAAATGACTATTTTCTATGAAGAATATGTCTGCAATCTCATCCTTCTTCCCATTTAGCAATTGTTTATATTATTGTAGCATAGCTATAACACTGACATTCTAATCTATCTTTAGGCTTTTAAAAAATGTTAATGAGGAAAACAATGTTAGTGAGGGCTGGAGCAATGGCTTAGTGGTTAAGGTGCTTGCCCGTGAAGCCTAAGGATACAGGCTCAACTCCCCAGCACCCACGCAAGCCATATGCACAAGGTGGTACATGTGTCTGGAGTTTGTTTTCAGGGGCTGGAGGCCCTAGTGCAGCCATTCTCTTTCTGCCTCTTTCTCTCAAATAAATAAACTATTTTAAAAATGTTAATGTTATGGAAGAATACAATACAAATAGAGAGGATCACTTTGTAATAGAGACTAGAATAATGCCTATAACTAAATCATAGATTTAGAAACAAAATATTAAAGGATGTTATTGGTACATCAGGGGAAATTAGAATGCGGCCTATACAAAGTGTTTTTGGATTACTGATAAGTTTGGTGAGAATATTGTGGTATGTAGATTTTTTTTTTGGAGGTAGAGTCTCACTCTGGCTCAGGCTGACCTGGAATTAACTATGTAGTCTCAGGGTGGCGTCAAACTCACAGCACTCCTATCTCTTCTTCCCTAGTGCTGGGATTAAAGGTGTGTGCCACCACGCCTGGCTTAGATTTTTTTTTTTTTCAAGGTAGGGTCTCCCTCCTATAATTCACTATGTAGTCTAATCATGGCCTTGAACTCCCATTCCCTGTATCTGTCTCTTTCCTTTCCCTTTCCCTCTCTCTGTCAAATACATACATAGAAAAAATTATCATTTTAAAACTTTTTACTTAAAAAAAAATCTTAATACTTCAGAAACCTAAGGTTAATAATATTTTTGTTTGTTTATTTTTGAGGTAGGGTTTCACTCTAGTCTTGGCTGACCTGGAATTCACTATATAGTCTCAGGGTGGCCGTGATCTCATGTTGATCCTTCTACCTCTGCCTCCTGACTTCTGGGATTAAAGGTATGTGCCATCATACCTGGCTTAAGGTTAATATTTATTTATTTATTTAACTTTTTTGTTTATTTTTTTATTTATCTGAGAACAACAGACAGAAAGAGGCAGATAGACAATGGGTGTGCCAGGGCCTCCAGCCACTGCAAACAAACTCCAGACACGTGCGCCCCCTTGTGCATCTGGCTAACATGAGCCCTGGGGAATCGAGCCTTGAACCAGGGTCCTTAGGTTTCACAGGCAAGCGCTTAACTGCTAAGCCACCTCTCCAGTCCTAAATTTTTTGTTTTTCAAGGTAGGGTCTTGCCCAGGCTGACCTGGGATTCCCTAGGTGGCCTCAAACTCAGTGATCCTTCTACCTCTTCCTCCCCAGGGCTTGGATTAAAGGTGTGAGCTGCTATGCTTGGCTAGATCTTTTTTTTTTTTTTTTTTTTTTTTTGAGATAGGGTCTCACTCTATCCTGGGCTGACCTGGAACTCACTCTGGAGCTCCAGGCTGGTATTGAACTCCTGGCAGTCCTCCTACCTCAGTCTCCCCAGTGCTGGGATTAAAGGTGTGCACCAACATGCACAGCTAGATGTCTTTTTATATAGCACAGATATTGAAGTAAAGTTGCAGTAATGGGGCTGAGAATAGAACTCAGTTGGTATGGTGCTTTTGTAACATTCATAAAGTTCTGAGCTTGATTCCCAGTGTCCCCTAAACTGTGTGGTGTCGTCACATGCTTGCAATCCTAGCTCTTGACAGGTGGAGACAGGAAGATCAGAAGTTCAAGAACATATTTGCTTATATAGCAAGTTTGAGGTCAGCCTGAGTATATTAGACATTGTCTCAATTTTTAAAAAGTTAAAATGAGAGCCAGACAAGGTGGCTCACGCCTTTAATCCCAGCACTCGGGAGGCAGAGGTAGGAGGATTGTCGTGAGTTTGAGGCCAGCCACTCTGAGACTCCATAGTGAATTCCAGGTCAGCCTGAGCTAGAGTGAGACCCTACCTTGAAAAACAAAACAAAACAAAAAGTTAAGATGATATCTGTAAATTAATTTAAAAATTTGGAAAGAGGTAAACAGCTATACAAAAATAAGTAAGCACATATCTAAATAGGTAAGAAAGATTAAGGTGATATGGTTATTTATTGTACAAATGTTTTTGTAATTTGGGCTGGGCTGGGCTGAGCTTGGCACAAGAGAAGCACACCTTCATGTTTGGAATTTTGATGCTGGCTATTGGCTAGGCCTATTATATTACTCATCTGCCCTAAGTTTCTTGCAGTCTTTAGAAACATAAAAGCCCCAAAGTGGAAGTTGTAAGACTTGACCATCTTCTGATTGCTACTCTAGCTTTCTAGCCACAAATGTAGCCTCTTTTCTTTCATGTAATAATCTTCCTTCCCTTCTCATTTCAATTTTTTTCTTTCTTTTTAAGTTTTAGGTCATTTTTTTCTTAATCTTTTAAAAATTTATTGGAGAGGAAGGAAGAGAGATAGAGAATGGGCATGCCAGTGCCTTTTGCCTTTGCAAACAAACTAAGCACATGTGCCACTTTACACATCTGGCAGGCTTTGCAAGCAAGCACCATTAACAACTGAGTCATCTCCTCTGCCCTCATTTAAAATTTTTAGTTATTTTTGTAGTATTGGGCCTTATGCATGCTAGGCAAGTTCTGTACCAATGAGTTCCATCCAGAGTCCTCATTAAAATTTTATTGCTGGTTTTTCTTTCAGTTACATTTTGGTAAAATACTAAATTTCTTGTGTTAGTACGAGCTCATGTAGAGTTAAGTGATGTTCCAGGTTGGTTTGGGTTGGACACACACGTGTACACTGGGATAAGTTGATACAGAGTATACTTGATACCACTCCTGTTATGGAAAAGTCATAAAAATTTATGTCTCAGAAATGTTACTAGCCTGAAAACAAGGTTTTGTTTAGAGTGTGTCCTACTCATAAATGTGGCTTGACCTTGTTTTTATTGACTTAGGTTACTGTATCAACAACTGATAGAAGAAACAATAAATTGATTTTCAAAGTAAATTTGGTAGAAATGGATGAGAAGATACTGGTTGACTTCCGGCTTTCGAAGGTATTTTTGATATTTATTAATAGTATTTTTATGTGGAAATATTTATGAGTGGATTTTTAAGACATATTTGCATACAGTAGTCTCTCCATCTGCACTTTTACTTTCTGAGATTTCAGTTAACTGAGGTCAACTGCAGTCCAAAATATTAAATATAAACATAACAACTCCTTATTTATTTATTTTATTTTATTTCTAAATCTATAGTTTTTTTTAAGACAAAAACTGACAGTATGGTATGAAATTTACATTTAAACAAAATTTTCAGACATCTAACACATGCCTAAAATGATTTAACAATGTAGCTCTAGATGTAGGTCTAGACAATACCAAGAATTGATGGGTCTTATGTTTCAAGACAGAGCATTTTGGGTTTGTTAATCTGAAGGTTTTATTTTGTGTTTTCAAGTCAATCTATGCCCCAATATGAAAACTATTTGTCTCCTGTGACCAGTGCTTTTTTGAAGTATTCAACCCTTGAATTGACTCTGAATTTTGTGCTGTTAGTTACTGTACACTGCCACTAAATTTCAGAGTTCAAGGTTGAAAAAAACAGGCTCCAAGTGTTTTCCTATCTCCTGTGCCACCCTCCGCCCTTCCCACAATGCTTCAGCCAGTGGTTTAAAAACTGCTATTTATAACTCCATGATTGGAAATGAAGGGCCTTTTTGTTTTTTCCTCCTAACTTCCATATTAGCACCTCTGAGGCAAAATGATCTGCCTGAATAATACTCTCCAATTAAAAGACTTTTCCTGCTTTAGTTTCCATCTTTAAAATGTCAGCTTTGGTTAATGTAGGAACTGGCTTTCTCCTTTATGGGCAACATGATGCTCAGGAAGGAAACATCACAAGTTTGAAGCAGTCTCCCACTGTCCACCTTTCTGGTACCAGTGAAATATTTTGAAAAGGTAAAGTATTCTGAACCTAGAACCAAATCATCAGTTAGCTGTTCTTTCCATTGCTTCACCATTTCCCCAATCAGGCCCCTAATTTTAACCACAATCATCCTGTCCATCACCTCCCTGTCCCATCCCCCCCACCATTAATACACCAGTAATAGCCAAAAACTACACACATGCTACTCTGTAAAAATGCAGTTAACACTATTGGGAAGAAGGCTGTGGGTTGTGGAGATGCTCTCTGAAGATCAACAGTATCTTTTTTTGCTCTCCCACACACCCAGTTCTGCAGCTTTTGTCCTTCATAGAAGGCCCTTTACCTTTCTCGGCAAAGTGCAGAATGGGTTGCCTTGAAACATGTACCCTTTCCCCTCCACTGGGACAGGCGTACAAACTACACAGCTTGGAACAGCTTTAAAGCTCTTGGGCTGTTGCGTGGCACAGAAACTGTGCTGGCTCTTGAAACAACATCTTCTCAAGCCACCTTTATGGTGTGAAGACAAGTAGAATTCCTTCCCTCCCCCCTCTAAGCCCACAGTCAAGAGGTGACAGGGGCTGATACTCAAGAGAGTTAATTCTTGTCATCTTTTTTGTCATCATCCTCTGAGGGCTAGGAATGCCCTGTCAGCCTTTCTTCATAGAAGGATATGACAACCTGTGGGCACTTGACATTGGCTTCCTTGGCAGGGACCAGGTCAGCCTCATCAGAGTTTTTCCATTTCATCAGAAACATGAGCTCTTCACTGGAGTCTGTAGCTCCAATAATCCGCTCTGGCTCCAAACCTCGGGCAAAGCCTCGTGGCTTTTCTGACTTCTTTTTTCTTCTTTGGTTTTCTCTCCTCTCCCTTATCTTCAGAATCAGAGTCAGCTTTTTGCTTGCCTCCCTCTGATGTATCTGTCTCATGTGCTGTTTTCTGTGACTGTAGAAACTCAGCGATCAGGTCAGGGCAATCTGGGTTCTCTTCTGGCTCCCACGTGTTGTCCTCCTCTGAGAAACCCTTCCACTTTGGAAGATATTCTACTTTTCCCTTGACAACTCGTCGATTGAGAACTTTTTCCACCACATATTCCTCTTCCTCTTCTTCAAGCATTTCCTCCACTTTCTTCTTGTTTTGTTTTTTCCCCATACTGCCCGCCAGCACTAAGGGTGACGCTGCTCTCAGCAGCACCCGCGTCCCTGGAGAATTGGGGCTGCACTCACTAGCGTGTTGTGTAGGGTGGACAGAGGGAGTGGCACCCAGGAAAGCCACCAGTGGAGTCACAACTCCTTTTTTAGATGGTGTGCATTCTGGGTAGCACCGTGAATTCTTGCACTGTCTCAATCATCCCATTCTCACCCAGGATGTGAATTGTCCTTTTACCTAGAGTAAAAAATGTTGTGCATATATTTCTGTCATGCTGTATATAATACTTGTGTATTAACTTACTTAGCTATTTGGTTTCCATATTGATTCATAATATTACAGTGCTTTTATGTTAAGCAACACATATTTTACTTCCAAATCTCAATGAAAATGATGCTGGTAAGTTTATTATAGCATATTGCTATAATTGTCTTATTTTATTAGTAGTTGCTGTTAATTTCTAACTATGCCAAATTTTCAAATTAAACTGTGTTGTATTTATGTATATGTAGGACTATAAATGGTTTATCTAGTATAAGGCTTCATACCATATGTAGTTTCAGGCATCCACAGAAGGTGTTGGGGATATATTCCACATGAATAAAAGAATAACTGCTTATTTGACATTTATAAATTAATGTTAACTTGCTTTTTTCATTTAATATTATGAGTTTTTGCTTGTGTCATTATTTTTCCCAAGCATACACATGTGTGCACACACACATTTTACTGATATCTTGCTTAACATGCAATATTTGAGAGGCTGGGGATGTAGCTCAGTTGGTAGAATGATTGTCTGATATGCACAATGCTTTGGGTCAATCCCCAATACCACATAACAGTAGGCAGCATGGCACTTGGAAGGTAGAGGCAAGAATATCAGAAGTTCAAGGCCATCCTCAGCTACATAGTAAGTTTTAGGTCACCCTTTGCTACATGAGACTGTTAAAAATTGTTGTAGGGGCCAGGTGTGGTGGTGTACACCTTTAATCCCAGCACTTACCAGAGGTATGAGGATCATTGTGAGTTCAAAGCCACCCTGAGACTACATACTGTATTCCAGGACAGCTTGGGCTAGAGTGAGACTCTACCTCAAACACACATACACACATATACACACACAAAATCTTGGGCTGAAGAGATGACTCAGTGGTTAAGATGCTTACTTATAAAACCTAACAACCTGAGTTTGATTCCTCAGTACTCACATAAGTGAAATCTTTTTTGCAAATAATATTTATTTACTATAGGAGAAAAAGAGGAAGATAGAGAGAATGGGAGTGTCAGGGCCACTAGCCACTGCTAGTGAATTCCAGATGCATCCACCACCTTGTGTATCTGGCTTTACAAAGGCACTGGGGAATTGAACCCAGGTCCTTAGGCAAGCACTTTTCTGAGCCATCTCTTTAGCCCTGAAGTCTTTCTCATAACTAAATTTATCAACTTTGTCAGTGTGGCTTGTTACTAACATAAACAGTAATGTAGTTCCAGAAATGCAGAGATGCAATACTGTTAACAGATAGGATGCCATTTGTCTGCCCTGAGTTCAGTGTGGTAACAAATTGAGGTCAGGATTATTTATGTAGCAGTTTCCTCCACCAAGTGGACTTGAATCCAGTTTAGATTTAACAATTAATTAGTGAGGAAACCAGTAAAATGTCATGATTAAAAGAGACGCCAAATCCCCAAGATTTATATGGAATGAAAATCTAAGCTGCATGTGGTGTGTATACCTGTCATACCAGGACTCTCAGTAAAGCAAAAGAAGGAAAAATGAGAAGACTGAAAGGTGTTGTTGCTGGACATTTCTGTGGATGCCCCTTTCTTCTTGACATTTTTATGTATTATTCCTAATGTAGGGTGATGGATTGGAGTTCAAGAGACACTTCCTAAAGATTAAAGGGAAGCTCAGTGACGTTGTGAGCAGCCAGAAGGTTTGGTTTCCTGCCACATGATCACCCACTACCTCTGGGGATTCCTTGCTGATGTAGTGCTGCTACATTGACATTATTCTTCCTAGAGAAGATCATCATATTCTGCACACTGCAAACAATAGTCCTGAAGAATTCTCTTCCTTTTATCCAAATACCTTCTAGTGCTTTGTATGTTTTGCATACAAATACCTACATCTTACTTGTAAGTAATACTTTGGGGAAGAGATGGATCAAATTCATTAGGTGCTTCTTCAGCTGTGTTGTCTGAATTTGAAACTCATCTGGTGGACACCCAAGTTTTAGGGCACATGAGCTTGCCAGATTTTATATCAATGTAATATCTCATTTTTTTAACCAGAACATTTTGTTTCATCTAAAACATTACATTTCTTCACTGTTTATTTAACTGTAAGGATTAATTAACAAAAGACCTTGTAACTTTTGGATAGTAGGTTTATTAATCTGTGAAATGGTTCCAGCTTAAAAAAAGTATTTCCAAGATCTGTACTCTACTTTCCATTTTGGTATGTTTGCCACAGAATGCTTGACCAATTATATAAAACTGTTTTTGAGTCATAACGATTAAAATTTTTTTTTTTCTGGTATAGCTAGTGAAATCTAAAATGCTGCTTCTTTCAAGAAGTTGAGCATAAACTGTAATGCTTAACTGACTTTACACTCTAAAATTTACTGTTGCACATTTTCCTATACTTCCTATACTCACGACCAAATTTTAATTCTTTCTTACAGAAATAAATTCTATTTTGAAAATAAATACCTCTTTGTACTTATTGGTGACCAAACTTTTCCATGATAAGGAATAAAAAGAGGAGGAAGGAAACACAGAAATGGGTCTCAGTTTTGTTCATTTAATCTATTCGTCTTATTAAAACTTTTTCTCATAATTTTTTTTTTTTTGGAAACATTGTCATAGTCTAGCCCAGGCATGCCTGGATCTCATTGTGTAGCCCAGGTGGGACTTGAACTCTGGTCCTGATGCCTCAGCTTCCTGAGTGCAGGGATTATAGGCATGAGCTATAATTTATAATTGTGTTTTTTAAAAATTATTTATTTATTTGCAAGTACAGAAAGAGAGAATGGCATACCAGGGTCTCTAGCCTCTGCAAACACACTCCAGAATCATGCACCACATTGTGCATCCTGTTTTATGTAGGCACTGGAGAATCAAACCCAGGTTGTTAGGCTATGCAGGCAAGCTGCTTAACTGCTGAGCCATTTTCTAACCTTGTGTTTTTGTTTTTAATATTTTAATTGCTATTAGAGAAGGGAGAGAGAGAATGTGTATAGCAGGGCCTCTTGATACTGCAAACAAACTCCAGATGCATGTACTACTTTGTGCATATGGCTTTAAGTGGATACTGGGGAATTGAACCCTAGCCAGCGGGCTTTGCAAGCAAGTGCTTCCATTAACCACTGAGCCAGCTTCTATATTGGTATTATATATATGGTTTGGGATCTTGTATTCCTTTTCCAGATAAATTACAAAATTAATTAGCTGTCTTAGGGCTGGAGAAATGGATTAGCCATTAAAGGTGCTTACAAAGCCTGAAGGCCAGGATTGATTCCCCAGTACCTACATGAGTCAGATGCACAAAGTGGCGCATGTGTCTTGAGTGTATTTGTAGGGGCAGGAGGCCTTGAAATGTCCATAGTCTCTCTCAAATAAAAACATTTTCTTTCCTTTTTTGTCCCAGGTAGGGTTTCATTCCAGTCCAGACTGACCTGGAATTCACTATGTAGTCTCAGGGTGGCCTCAAACTCATGGCAATCCTCCTACCTCTGCCTCCTGAGTGCTAGGATTAAAGGTGTGCACCTCCATGCCTGGCTCAACATTAAAAAAAATTTTTTATCTTGGGCTGGAAAGATGGCTTAGCAGTTAAGGCACTTGCCTGCAAAGCCTAAGGACCCAGGTTTGATTTCCCAGTATCCATATAAGTCAGATGTATGAAGTTGTACATGTGTCTGGAGTTTGCATTGGCTGGAGGCTCTGGCATGCCCATTCTCTCTATCTGTCTCTTCCTCTTTCTAAAATAAATAAAATCTTTTTTTAAAAAATAAGTTATCTTAGTCTGAAGAACATGTACAATTTTATGGCTAAAGTTGCTCATGTATTACTGTACACTAGCCCTCTTTGTTACCCCAGTGGAGAAGCAGTTTATCATGTATTCCTGTGTACTAGCACACTGACTTCTAAGGACAAATTTGAACCTGCTTTATTTTATTTCTTTAGGAGGCTATTAGAATTGAGTAAAATAAGCAAGTATGTAAAAAGTTTTATTTAGAACAAAAGCAAACACACTCTACAATCATGCGCCACTTTGTGCATCCTGTTCACTAAGGGGGATCCTGTGCATCTTGATCATTAAGGGGGATCCTGTGCATCCCCCTTAATGATCACAGAGGACTTGACTTTTCCATTTGAACTGCTTTGGCATCTCAGAACCCAGAGCAGCCTTTGGTTCCTATGCTCTAGCTTGTTTCCCTTCCAGTTTCCCTCCATCTCAGTAAATGTTGCTTTTAGCTCCCCACTTTTTTTTTTTTTAATTTTTAAAAAAATTTTTATTTATTTATTTGAGAGTGACAGACACAGAGAGAAAGACAGATAGAGGGAGAGAGAGAGAATGGGCGCACCAGGGCTTCCAGCCTCTGCAAACGAACTCCAGACGCGTGCGCCCCCTTGTGCATCTGGCTAATATGGGACCTGGGGAACCGAGCCTTGAACCGTGGTCCTTAGGTTTCACAGGCAAGCGCTTAACCGCTAAGCCATCTCTTCAGCCCAACTCCCCACTTCTTTAAGTCAATGCTTTTGAAATTACCGTTTTTCTTATTCTACATTTAATTCAGGAGATCTTACTCAATTCAGTAAACATGTTCAAAATATATCCCATTTCTCACTTGATTCATATCACTCTAGTCAGAGTCAATCATCTCTCTTTACATGTTACCTACCTTTAAAACAGGTTATTTTCCAGAAAAGCAGTTAAAATGGCACTTTTAAAATGCGAATCACTTCTGTTTTGTGATTAAAAGTGCTCACTATGCTAGCCTGACAACCAAGTTTAGATCCTCAGAACCCACATAAAACCAGACTCAATTAACTCTGTAATCCCAAACTTGCCTATAGAAATGGGAGGTGGTATTAGGAGAATCATGAAGCTCTCAGGCTAGCTAGTCTGGTGTTTGTAGCTGAAAACAACAAAAGAGAACCCCCCCAAAAAAGGAAAGAGTCAAAACAAGGGGTAAGGCAAGGACTGAAACCCCAAGGTTGTCATCTGACCTACACACTCACAAATTGAGACTTGTGTCTGCCTTGTATAGATTGAAGTGATTGTTCTCATCTGATGGGTATGTGGTAATAGTTCCACCATCCACTCTCAGAATTTTGTCTTTTCAAACTCAAACTGTCCATTAAATTAATTTTCTTCCTCCTGATAGACCTTGTCACTCACAATCTTTTTGTCTCTGAATCTGAATACTTCAGATGAGACCATGCATGTGAAAACACCTTGAGGTAGGGACTATTTAGTGTTATACTTGTCCCTCTGCTGAGCAGGTGATCCAGTGACATTGTATTTGAAAACAAACAAGCAAAAACAAAACAAAACAAAACAAAAAAACTTAGTGGGCTGGAGAGAGAGCAGTTTAAGTGCTTGCCTGCAAAGCCAAAGGAACCAGGTTCAGTTCCCCAGGACCCACATAAACCAGATGCACAAGTTGGCACATGCCTCTGTAGTTTCATTTGCAGCTGCCAAAGGCCCTGGTGTGCCCATTCTCCCTATCTGCCTCTTTCCCTTTCTCTCTGTCTCTCAAATAAATAAATAAAATAAATTATAAAAGAAAAGGCCTTATGAATTGCTACATATTTATACAGAGCAAAAAGGAATCATTTTGTTCCCATTAAGAGTGGTCTATTGAAGACTGAAAACTCAGCCAAAGAAGGGTTGAGTTCTATATAGTAGTGGAAGGTTTGGGGACAGAGAGAAATACCTACAATATTTTGTTTATGCCTCTTAAAAGGTAAGTATCTACTTGCATTGTTATATTTTTTCTTCTTTATTATTAATCTTTTTATTTATTAGAGTGAGAGAGAAAGAGGCAGATAGAGAATGGGTGCACCAGGGCCTTCAGCCCCCCCTGCAAATGAATTCCAGATGCATGCACCACCTTGTGCATCTGGCTTACATGGGTCCTGGGGAATCAAACCTGGGTCCTTTGGCTTTGCTGGCAAGCGCCTTAACCTCTAAGCCATTCTCCAGCCCACATTCTTCTTCATGTATCTGCCCTGGGAGACCCCTTTCACAAATACAGAAATATTCGTAAAAAGCATCCACTTTACTGGGGATGGGAGAAAGCTCTGGTTGATTCGGCGTCTGTACAACAAGACAGATAAGTCTGTCTTTAGCTTGTGTTCTTTAACCATGGGAATTTATTGAAAAATTAACTGGCAGGGTGGGAAGAGTGGAACAAGGAAGACTGGACACAAGAATGGGTAATGGGGTATTAGTAGAGGAAAGGTACTGAGTATCTTGACTGACTCAGGCAGAGGCAGATGTGATTAGTTGTTGAAGCCAAATTTAGATAGAGCCAAATAGGGTGGTGGAGGCTTTTTGCTGCCTGTGTCAGAACAAGAAGAGGGGCTCAGGCTTCTAGACTGCGTTGCAGAAGTGTTTGTTCCGACAGCATACAATTTGCATCCTTGTTCCATGGGAGAGGAGATTCATAGAAGGGCACATGTTCTCACACGCCTGAACCATGAATTGGAGGTTTCCCCCTGAAAGAAGCAGAGACATATTGACATTAGCAGACAGCTTACACCTCCACCCTTATCCTTTATCCATAATCCCCAGCTTCCCCATGAAGGGATAAACTAGACTTCATGTGTATATTTTTCCTGTCCCTTCCCTGTGCTCCCTTTCTTTCAGTTCTCATTCCTCATATACATTTTTAAATTTTTTTTAAAAAAATTTATTATTTGAGAGAGCGAGAGAAGGAAAGAAGCAGACAGAGAAGAGAGAGAATGGGCACGCCAGGGCCTTCAGTCACAGCAAATGAACTCCAGATGCATGTGCCACCTTGTGCATCTGGCTTATGTGGGTCCTGGGGAATCCAACCAAGGTCATTTGGCTTTGCAGGCAAATGCCTTAACTGCTAAGCCATCTCTCCAGCCCCCCTCATGCACATTTTCAGCCTTCCTCTGTATTGTTTTTTTTTTTTATTAAAAAAATATTTGAGAAAGAGAGAGAAGCAGATGGAAAGAGAATGGGCACTCCAGGGTCTCCAGCTGCTGCAAACGAACTCCAGACATGTGCCACCTTGTGCCTCTGGCTTACGTGGGTCCTAGGTCCTTTGACTTTGCAGGCAAGTGTCTTAACAGCTAAGCCATCTCTCCAGCCCCTACTGGTTTCTTTTTATTTTACAAATAAGTTTCCCCAAGCTCACTAGTACTTTCTCCTCATGCCCCTCTCCTATGGTTGTCCTCTGAGACCACTGCAGAGAGCTGCTGTCCTCACCTTAACTTCCTTCCTAGTCCAATCAGCTGACGCCCATCTTCATGTCAGTATTGCAAAACAGCTAAGATTTTCCCTGCCCAAAATGAAACTCATTCCCATTTTTCCCATACTGAAGTGAAATCCCCTATATGTTTTCTGTACCTGTCCTTTCAAGCCCTCTGTCAGTGTCATCAGAGCTTCTCCTTAGCCTTGACCATTCAGTTGGCTGTTAAGGTCTATCAGTTCTATTCATGCATTGTACGCTGTTTCTGTCAGCATTTCCATTCATCAAACTTTTTTTGTTTTGTTTTTGTTTTTTTGAGGTAAGGTCTAACTCTGGCCCAGGCTGACCTGGAATTAACTATGTAGTCTCAGGGTGGCCTTGAACTCATGGCAATCCTTCTACCTCTGCCTCCCAAGTGCTGGGACTAAAGGCATGTGCCATCACCTCTGCTTCCATTCATCAAACATTTAAGGCACCTTTACTCTAGGGAACTATACCAGCCAGACATTGGCTGGTGAGTACTAATACCATCAAGGTTTTTTTTGTCAGTAGCTAAAAGCTACTTAAGTTTTCTCAATTTCTGATTTTCTGTTAACAGAAACTTGGGAGGATTAAATGAGATAGTATTTAACGAAATGTATCTCTCGGTGTCTGGCGTATGGAGCAGGGTACATAAAAGAGAACTGTTAGATCTTAAAATCAAGTCACTCCCAAATTTTAAATTCAGGGCTTTTAAGATGCAATTGAAGGTATTGTATTATCTGGCTGCAGCCAACCAACTTACACAAAGGTACATTTTCTTTTCTGGCCACCTCTACAAGACTGCTGTTTTCCCCCCTGGCATTCTGGGCTGTGCTGGCTGCTTCTGCAATTCCCCGTCTTTGGCATATCGTTCAGTGTCCATTGAGACAAATGGGCAAATCCCTAGTTGTCTTTATTTCTGGCTGTGGAAGAATTGCTAAGGGGCTTCAGATAATACTGATGTTTGGATGCCATCTCAGAGATTCTGACTTAATTGGTATAGCCTGAGCATGAGGAGTGTTAAAAGCTGATCAGGTGATTGTAATGTGCAGTCAAAACTGGGAAGTACTAGTTCATATCTCTCATCTTTCTGAATGCTCACTTCTCTCCAGACTTCCCTGCTTTCTTACACATGTGATAAGCTTTCCTCTCCTGAGCACTTCTCAATACTTCATGTGCTATTTTTTATTTATTAATTTATTTTAACCTTTTATTGCCAACTTTCAGAAATATAGACAATATGGCATGATCATAATCTTCCACAACCCTCCTTTACCCCCCTCCCAAATATCCCCTCCACAGAATCCCTTGTTTCCAGCCAGTCTATTCTATTTTGATGTCATTTTTTCCCCCTCCAGTTATGCAGGTCTTATGTAGGTAGTGTCAGCCACTGTGAGGGTGTAAATATCAAGGCTACTTGTGTCTGGAAAGCAGTATTATACACATTCCTCCCCTTTGTTTGGCTCAATTTTATTTTATTATGTTTCGTCTTTCAGAAAAGAGCTTGCTGTGTAGCCCAGGCTATACAGGCCTCTTGAATTCTTAATCCTCCTACCTCAGCCTCCCAAGTACTATGCAGGGATGTGCCACCATATCCAGCTTGTACTTTTCTTAGGACACCATATTTCTACTTTGTAATATTTTTTTTTTTTTTTGAGGTAAGATGCAGGCTGACCTGGATTTCACTCTGTAGTTCTAAACTAGCCTTGAACTCACAGTGATCCTCTTACCTCTGCCTCCCTAATGCTGTGATTACAAGTACACACCACCATGCCCAGCCCAATATTTATTATTCCTTACATAAGATTACAGTCTCTTTGGACACAGTCTATATTTGATTCATCTTTGTGTAAGGCTCCTGGTATGTGTTGTTTATTGAATGATGGTGGTGAATGTATACTTATACAAATATAAAGAAAATTACTTTTTTTTGTGTGAGAGACCAAACAGACTAAACAGTCAGGAAGTTCATGGTATGGAAATTATCAAGATTCCTTATTTTGTAGGATGAAGAATAAGTATAAGGGTAGAGAGATGTAGAAGTATATTTTAGGTCCTACAACCTGTGCCTATAGGTTTGTACATAATTGTTTATTAGTTTATTCATTCAGTATGTAGTAAATACTTACCATATGCTTATACATTCTGCAAGGTCCCAGGAAGACATAACCCTATATAAGCCTTGGGTATCCAGTCTATACCAGTAAATTATGGGGCAACTCCTTTAATAGGAAGAGAGCCAGTCTCACTGTCTCCTTTTTTAGGGGGCCTGCTGGGAATGTTTTATACCTTTCCATCTGTACCTGAGACTCTACTTTTAATCCTTGAAAGATCAGTTGAATTCTTCTGATTGTCTAAGTTTCTTCATCCTTCCTGCCCCCCTGACAGCCATTATTAAAAGATACTAATGTGCTTTTTGGCAAAGATTGCCTCAGAAAGTTCCTACCTACCTTCAAAGATCTTCTTTAACATGCACTGTTGGGAGCTCTGAGCAGCGCAGATTCCTTCACCACGAAGACATTTTCCCTGATTGGTCATGTAAGCACATGTGTGGCAATTTAATGATGTACCTGAAATTTTAAGGTAAGCCTGATGAAATAAATCCAAGCGTTATGGATCAATTCTGTTTATGTGAGTTATACATCTGATGAGGGATGATGTGCAGTCAGTGGATTGCATACATTTATTTCTTAGTCTTTATTGGGCATCTAAGGGTCTTGTGCCTTGATAGAGTTCTTCTCTTTCTCTCTACCTCCCCCTCTGTCTCTCCGTGTTTTTATCTCTCTCTTTAGATAGGGTCTCACTTGCCAAGACTTGTTTCAAACTCATCTTCTTGCCTTAGTTTCTGTAAGTGCTGGGTGTACAGATATTCTCCACCACATTCTGTCTTCTGAGCCTGCAGAACTATCTTCATTCTTATCTCTTTGTTTTTATTTATTGCTGACAAATCCCAAATTGATCAAAAAGAGACTTTTGCTTTAGTCCATATTCCCTTTGGCTTCTTGGACTTTTCTAAGTAAATGCCCTTCTGACATGTCTTCCTAAGAGAAGAATGTCATATAACTGATTCCCTGCTGTACTGTCACATGCCCACAGGGCAAAAAATACTAGGGGTCAAATTTGACTGATAAATAAACCATAAGAGAATACTCTAGCTAGGGCTGTAGCTCAATTGGTCGAGTGCTTGCCTAGTATGCATGAGGCCTGGGTTTCATACTCAGCAATGCGAAATAAATATAACAAAAAGATTGAAAAACAAACCACTACAAACTCCAGATGCATGCACTACTTTGTGCATCTGGCCTTATGTGGGTACTGGGGAATCAAACCCAGGTCGTTAGGTTTTGCAGTTAACCTCTGAGCCATCTCTCCAGCCCCATGGCTCCCATTTTTAAATTGACCTTATTGAAGATTGACATCCATATCCTCTCACTGTTTCTAATGCTATTTCTCTATCAGGAATAATAAAGAGATGAAAAAAAAAATTAAGCCAGGGGAAGTGAGGAGTATGAGCTTTCAACCTAAACCCAAGGTTTGCTATTTTCTAGCCATGTGACTGATGTTGGGGATAATACTTTTGCTACACTTTTCTCACCTAAAAATTTAGAATAATGTATCTTCTGCAATAGAGTAAGTATGCAGTGTCTATATCTGATAGTAACTTGAGGCATCAAACTTTGGGTCTCATTTTCTTTCCTTGAACAACTCCAATGAGATATGAACCACAGAACTGCAGTTTCTTGGGAACTTGCTCTTAGATCTAACCACTGGGAGTGTGCTTTACATACCACATTTGTCTTTAGAACACTGCACCTTCATGTGCCCCTTCCAAATCTATTGCAGCTGTATTCGTAGCTTTTGTGTATGTGTAGGCCAGGGGTTGACATTGGTGTCTTCCTCTGTCCCTCTCCACTTTACTGTTTGAAACAGGCTCTCTCACTGAACCTGGAGCTCACTGGTTAGGGTAAATAAGTCAGCCAGCAAGCTTTGGGGATAGCTGTGTCTGCTTCCTCGGCCTTGGGATTACAATTACAAGCTGCTGTGCCTGGTTTTTACGTGAGTACCAGGGATCTAAAGTCAGATCCTCATGTTGGTGCACCAAGTGCTTTACCCAAAGAGCCATGTCCATCTCCCCTTTCTTATGGATAGTGGAATCAGAGAGTCTACTGGTATTTTGTATTTGTGGGTTTTTTTTCTTTGTAAAAGAGGGTCCTTCAAATTTCATTGCCTTTAGGTCTCCAAAACCTGGAAATGCCTCTGGATATTATTGTGAAGAAACAGAGTCTAAGAGTCTGTTGATACAGTGTTAATGATCCTTCTACATTCCTCCCCTAAAATTGGGTTTTCCTTGTGTGGTTCCCCACTTCCCACCTGAAATCAAAGACCCACACAACATGGCTCACCTGGAGATGTGCTTGAAAATGTTGTACTTGAAGGCTGTTCACCAGTAGCCTGCTCAACTGCAGGCTGCTCGGCAGAAACCTGGTCAGCTGAAGGCTGCTCACCTGCAGGCTGCTCAGCAGCAGCCAGCTCACCTGAAGGCTGTTGGTGTTCACCTTCACCAGAAGCATGTTCCCCTGTGGACTTTTCTTCTGCAGCTTGCTCACCTGCAGACTGGTCTGAAGAGTGTTCTCCTGAAGCCTCTTCTCCTAGAGCCTGTTCACCTGAAGGTTGTTCACCTGAAGGCTGTTCCCCTGACATGTGCTCACCTGCGTTTTCAGTTGCAACGTGCTCACCTGCAGCATGTTCACTCGCAGCGTGCTCGCTGGAGTCGTGTTCACTTGAACTGCGCTCAGTCAGAATTTTCTCACCTGAACTCTCCTCTAAAGCCTCAATGTCTGAAGGGTTGGCAAGTGAAAAGTACTCGCTTGACAGTTGCTGAACTGAAGCATGGTTATTTATAAACTCAAGAGGTTTATCAGGCTGACCTGGTGCTCCTGGGTAGAGAAGAAATAGAACACAGATGGTGAAGGTGACTGGGGTAAAAACCACTTTGCTGTGGAGCCAGACAAATGGGGAACTCTAGGTTTTTTGGGTGTCTAGATCAGGCACTTGAACACAGTGCCGATGTTGGGGGAAGTTATATAATTACTTCAAGGGACCAGGAAGAATAATTTTTAAAAATACAGAGACTACATTTGAGGTTTTTTTTTTTTTTTTTTTTTTTCCCAAACTAGGGTCCCAACTGTAGCTCAGGCTGACCTGGAATTCATTCTAGTCTCAGGGTGGCCTTGAACTTTGAGGGATCCTCCTACCTCTGCCTCCCGAGTGCTGGGATTAAAGACATGCACCACCATGCCTGGGTACCTTTGAGATTTTAAGGTACATAATATTAAGAAACTGCATAGGCCGGGCCTGGGTACCTTTGAGATTTTAAGATACATAATATTAAGAAACTGCATAGGCCGGGCCTGGGTACCTTTGAGATTTTAAGATACATAATAAGAAACTGCATAGGCCGGGTGTGGTGGTGCATATCTTTAATCTCAGCACTCGGGAGGCAGAGGTAGGAGGATCCCTCAAAGTTCGAGGCCACCCTGAGACTACAGAGTGAATTCCAGGTCAGCCTGAGCTACAGTTGAGACCCTACCTTGGAAAACCAAAAAAACAAAAGACTGCATAGGGGCTGGATGGATGGCTTAGTGGTTAAAGCATTTGCCTGCAAAGCCAAAGGAACCAGGTTTGATTCCCCAGGACCCACGTTAGCCAGATGCACAAGGGGGCACAAGCATCTGGAGTTTATTTACAGTGGCTGGAAACCCTGGCACACCCGTTCTTTCTCTCTCTTCTTCTTTCTCTGATAAATAAATATTTAAAAAGTTAAAAAAGAAACTGCATAGGACTCAAAGTATCCTCATTCCTGTCATCGTGAGTCAGCTCCTAACCCTTTCTCCAGTTCCTCTATGGGTGAAAGACAAGAAGAACAGAGACATGAAAGGGAGAGAGAAAGCAAATATCCCCCTGCTCCCCATATCCATAGTCTTGCTATGTGGCCCTAGCTGGCCACATACTTGCTATGTAGATCGAGCTGGCCTCAAAGCTGTAGTGATTTTCTTGCCTCTGCCTCCTGAGTGTTCAGATTAGAGGTATGTGGCACTATATCTGGTATAATCTATCAATAGCTAAATAATTATAAATTGAGGGTTAACAAGTTTTTTTGTTTGTTTTCCTTTTGGTGCTGGTGATTAGGGTCTTACTCAATAGTAGAAGATTTAAATCTATAGATAAAATAAACTTTAAAATAAAAGATGTACCAGGCATGGTGGTGGTGCCTTTAATCCCAGCACTCGGGAGACAGAAGTAGGAGGATCACCATGAGTTCAAGGCCACCCTGAGACTATATAGTGAATTTTAGGCCAGCCTGGACTAGAGTGAAACTCTACCTCAAAAAATCAAAATAAATAAATGAAGTAGAATATGGCAGTACCTAAAGGGCCCACAAAAATTATTAGAAGAAATAAAACTCACATTTGGTAAGGTCAAGTTGTTTCTCACATGCCCAAATCCATGTGGGTTGGACACTCAGCAAAATTGCTATCAATTGTTAGGTTAAAAAATCCTGTTACACACACACACACACACACACACACACACACACACACACATCTCAGTTGGGATTCCCATGATACACCATTTCCAACTACTTCATGAGTTTGTTATCCACTGAACTAAATAGTGAAGTGCCTTGTCTATTACATAGGCACTTGAGTAATTTTGGTTTCCTCTCTTCTGTGCCTTTTACTAGACAATTTCTTCTACCCTTAATCTATCTCATTAGTGATTATCAAATATTCCCTCAGTATGACTTCCATCTTTAATATGTTTTATTCATTTATTTATTTGAGAGAAAGAGAGAGAGAGAATGGGAACACCAGGGCTTTCAGCCACTGTAAATGAACTCCAGATGCATACACCACCTTGTGCAGCTGGCTTACATGGGTCCTGGGGAATCAAACTGGGATCCTTTGGCTTCGCAGGCAAACACCTTAACGCTAAGCCATCTCTCCAGCCCTGACTTCCATCTTAATTGAATATAAGCACCAAACAGACCATTTGATTATTATTCTTTGGTTAGACTGAACAGCCTAGAAGAGAGCAGAAGACTACAGCAACTGAGTTACTAGTGCTAGCCAAAAGTTAAGTGTCATTACAGGATTGTTAGTCAGTACATCTCTTTAGGTAGCTATAAAGCCACCACTCTGCAAGACTCCTGTAAGAGATGTATTTATAGTAAGTTACTTGTTCAATGACTAGAATTAGAATATGTTGATGAAACAAAGGTAAGAGTTGAGTCTTTTCGTATATTTGTTATGTATTTGCTTGATTGATAGCTAACAAAAAGAAGTTTAAGAATGAGATGTTTCTGATATAGAAGAGAGGTTTGTAAAAACATGCTACAGCCTATTACTTCATGGTGTGACTTGCACATGTATCATTCAGTAGCTATGTAACTGTGGTTCTGAGGCAAGTTTTTGAAAAACTTAAACAAAAAGCAAAGTCACTGAAAGCCAACATTGCTGCAAAGACACTTTTTTACACCAAGAGCTCATAGCCTTTTTTCATTTTTAGGTAGAGGAGAGAACACAGATCTCCATGAACAGACAATCCCAAAAGGGAAGATACAGATCACTAGTGGGATGGATGAATACAGCCATGAAAGAGAAGCTTATAAGGTCTCTAGTCCCTAGTCCTGCTATGTTAAGATGACTTTCTAGTCACCTTACACCTTCTGTCTTTCCTTGGCACATTAATTACATTCAAGTGGTAGGCACAAGCCTTCACTGGGCTGTTACTGATTCCTAGGTCTATTGTCTGATTTCGTAGAACATCACATTGAGTGGCCAAAAGAAGTAGGACTAGGTACACACCAGGTCAGTAGACTCCTTTAAATGTACAGCCATAACTAGGAGAGATCAGTTGGTTAGAAACTCTCAAAGTTAATCTTGCTTAGTTACTCTTGAGTCAGCTTGGTTTGCTTAACTGGTCTCTTCAAGGGCAGAACCACTGAAGAAGGCTATCTTTGATATCCACCCAGAGTTAAGCTGTCTAGATAGCAGACTCACCTCTGACAGACCCAAGCAGATAAAGACTCAGTAGTAAGATGAACTCCATCTGAATTTAAGGCAGGAGGATCCTTACTGTGGAGCTCCCAAGCTGTGAAGAAACCAAGTGGAAATGCCCTCCCAGCACTGAGTCTGGAAATTCTAGAACCTAGAACCTGAGAAACAGTTCATGTCTGTCACAATGGATTGTATTCTGAGGTCCTCAGAGCCTGTTCAGGAAGGTGGCCCTTAGCTCATGCCAAATGCCACTAGTGAAGGACAATGAGTATTTTCTAAAAGTCGAGCAATGTGTTATTGCTATCTTTAAAAACTTGCCAAAGTACATTGTTGGTAGTAAAGTTTAAGATAGTGCCTGTTTTTAGAGTGCTATTAATAGTGCTGTAGTAGCCTTGTTATTTTCTGTTAGGCTTTTGAAATGAGCATTTGCTAGCTTTTTGGTGTTGGCTTTATATCTGAATCCTGGTTGAGTTTGGACTCAGATTAAGTTTAGCCAGCAAAAAGATAGGAGGGCAGAGAGTTTGAGGTATTTCTTCCTTTTCTGTCACAGTTGCCAAAAACTGTGTCTTTACACTACAGAGGTCCTTTTCACTTTTTGTCATCCTTCTGCAAAAATTTCTGTATTTCTGTGCTAAGTCATAGGCCTTTTCTAAAATAATGGAGACCAAAGTGGAAGGGCTGTGTGATACCTAACATGGTCATCTATGTGGAGAAACTTAGTGAAAGGGCCACAGATGTGTAAACATTGTGAGGCTTCTCATGGATCATGGAGGGGGACAGTAGAACTGGACAGCATGGTAATGCAGAACGTATTGCCATAGCCAGGGCAAAGCTTCACAGTGGTCACAGTTTATCCCTCCATTTTTCCCCCTAGTCACATCTTTCTGCTCTTAGTCTTTCCTTTTCTCCATCCTCATCCCAGATTGTATGCCAAGCCACATCCATATACCACTTACAGTTTATTCTCTGAGTGTGTAATACTATGCATGTGTGCATTTTCTCCTTTTTTCCTGAAAGTATTTATTTCATCTCTGATGATAACATTATTTTCTCATACCACCTGAGAACTCTTTTTATTCTATTTTATTGTTTTCAGTTTTCAAGGTAGGGTTTCTCTCTAGCTCAGGCTGACTGGAATTCACTATGTAGTCTCAGGGTGGCCTCGAACTCATGGTGATCCACCTACTCTGTCTCCCTAGTGCTGGGATTAAAGGTGTGTACCACCACACCCAGCCAGAGAACTCTTTTTTAAGCTTATAATAAATTTATTTCTAGGGGCTAGAGAGATGGCTTAGCAGTTAAAGTGCTTGCCTACAAAGTCAAAGGACCCAGGTTCAATTCCCCAGGACCTATGTAAGCCAGATGCACAAAGTAGTGCATGCGTCTGGAGTTCGTTTTCAGTGGCTGGAGGCCCTGGTGTGCCCATCCTCTCTCTTTTTCTCTGTTTGTCTCTTTCTCTTTCTCTCTCCCCCTCAGATAAATGAATTAATTGAATAAATAAATAAAGTGAAAAAAAGGTGGTGACAGCCAGGTGTGATGGTGCACTCCTTTAAAGAAATAAAGAAATTTATTTCTCATACTAGGAAGTCCAAAAGCCAAGCCCCCACTATGTATTGAAGGCATTCTTTCTTGGCCCTCATATGGCAGGAGAGCTGTGTCACCTGCAGTGGAAAGCAGAAGGGCACAAAGGACCAGCCCTGCCACAGCCACTAATCATTCACAAGGGCATATTATGGCACGAAGATCCTACCTCTTAATGTCAACAAAATGGGAAGTAAAGTTTTTTTTTTAATTTATTAATTAATTTGTTTTTATTTGAGAGAGAGAGAGAGAGAGAAAGAGAATGGTGTGCCAGGGCCGGTAGCCACTGCAAGTGAACTCTAGACACATGTGCCACCTTGTGCATTTGGAAAATCAAACCTGGGTCCTTAGGCTTTGCAAACAAGTGACTTAACCACTAAGCCATCTCTCCAGCCCAAGGTTTTTTTTTTAATTGACAACTTCCATAATTATATACAATAAAGCATGATAATTACCTTCCCCCTCACTTTCTCCTTTACAACTCTGCTCTCCATCATATCTCCTCCTCCTCTCAGTCTGTCTTTTATTTTGGTGTCATTATCTTTTACTCTTATTTTTCTTTTGTTGTTTTTTTTTTGAGGTAGGGTCTTGCTCTAGCCCAGGCTAACCTGGAATTCACTATGTAGTCTCATAGTGGCCTCAAACTCATAGCAATCCTCCTACTTCTGCCTCCCAAGTGCTGGGATTAAAGGTGTGTGCCACCATGCCCAGCTTTTTTCCTCCCCTTATGAGGGTCTGTGTAGGTGGTGTCAAGGCACTGTGAAGTCATGGATATCCAGGCCATTTTGTGTCTGGAAGAGTACATTGTAATGAATCCCACCCTTCCCTTGGCTCTTTCTTTCCGCCACCTCTTCTGCAATGAGTCTTGGAAGGTGTGATAGAGATATTTCAGTGCTGAGCACTCTTCTGTTACTTCTTCTTAGCACTATGGTGTCTTTTGAGTCATTCCTGAGGTCACCGCCATCTGAAAAGAGAAGCTTCTCTAACCACAAGTGAGAGTAGATTACAGGCTACCCTCTGGAGAGGAAGAGCACTTTGCAGGAAATTTACTTTGAGCCCACTCTCCTTCCTTCTCTTTTCCCTCCTTGGTGGAGCAGCTGGGGTGCTGGTGATGCAGGAAAGAACACACTGGTGATTGGAGATAGAAATCGGTAAGGCAAGCCAGGCATGGTGGTGCATGCCTTTAATCCAAGCACTCAGGAGACAGAGGTAGGAGGATTGCTGTGAGTTTGAGGCCACCCTGAGACTCCAAAGTGAATTCCAGGTCAGCCTGGGTTACAGTGAAACCCTACTTTGAAAAACAAGCAAACAAACAAAAATTGGTAAGGCAGTCAGGGTAACAGGACCCCCAAATTGACTTTTTTGTTGTTGTTATTTGACTAAAAACAGGAAATGTCACTAAACTTGTAGAAAACTCAATGTTACACCTTCCAGGAAAGATTTCTAGATTGTTTGCACCCTTCCTAGAGGACAGAAACTCTGATCCTTACCTGATTATTGGCAAAGCTGTAAAATGTGGTCTTTGTCCATAGCAACTTACCGATCTGGTCTTCCTCATGTAGCCAATCTCCATAAAACAACAACAACAAAAACCCACAAAAAACACAGATCTGGGCTGGAGAGATGGCTTCAAGGTTAAAGTGCTTGCCTACAAAGCCAAAAGACCAAGGTTTGATTCCCCAGGACCTGGGAAAGCCAGATGCACAAGGTGGTACATGTGTCTGGAGTTCATTTGCACATACACACCCTCTCTCATACTCTTTTCTCCTTCCAAATAAATAAATAAAGAAAGAAATCAATTTTTTTAAAAAAGAAATGTGAGCACAGAAACCTTGATTTAAAATCAAAACAAAACAAAGTAAACAAACAAACAAACAAAACACACAGATCTGAGTGGGCTTCTTAAACTCCTTCTTGCCTACCTGGGCAAGAACTCCACCCTGTTTCCTTCTCTTATGTTCTAGGCTTAAGGCCCCTTTTCTTCATCCTCCTAAAGCTCTAAGCTATAATGAAATCTTTCTGAACCTATAAAAAAGTGAGAGTAGCTTTAATATATGGATATGAACATTAAGAAAAGTGCTTACCAGGCAGTTTGGTGAGCATATTATATGCATTTAGCCAGACACCAGCAGGTGTTACACCCCCTACGGTTCAATATGAGGCATGTATTCCCTCACATGTAGTGGGCCTCTAGTCCAATTAGAGAGCTAGTTTCCCCCATAACAGACATGCCACTATTGCACTGGCTCATTTGCCTGGCTGGCAAAACTTAAGGTTTGTACTTATGTTTGGCTGTTTATTTCTATTGCTGTTTATTGTCCACTGATGATCTCTCTCTCATTCTCTCTCTCTCTTGGAGATGCATGCATTATAACTTTTTCCAGCTTTCTGTCATCTGGTCTATAGGGAGGAGGTCTTTAGTTCAGCTCCAGGAAGATTTCTCAGTGACCTTGCAGCCCAAGCATGTGAAGACTTCAGCAATAGGGTCTTACCATCTATTTTTGGTGGGAAACCAAGAGCCTTGGCAATAGCCTATAATGTTTTGGGGGCATCCAGGACCTCCCTGGCTAAAAGCTGGAATTATCCCTAACACTGAATTTTGTAGTAACAATTTATGGCTTCTGGATATGCACTTTTCCAGAAAAGTAGGTTTTTCTGTATGACTTATTTATATCCTCTTAGATTTTGATTAACCCTTCCTCCACCTTCCTTTACTAAATCTCTTCCTCTGATCTCACTTAAACCTTTCCATCCCCAGAATTCTGTTTATACTTCAAGAGAGGGGAGCTTTGGTCCCTAATATATTCCCTAGATCAACTGGTGTGAAGAAGCTTCAGGTACCACCAAGAACTACAACATCCTGTGTTTGTAACAAACTGGCTTGTACCAGATACCAGATTAAAAAAAAAAAAAAAAGGTTTGTGGTGGCACAAACCTTTAATCCCAGCACTTGGAGGCAGGTAGGTATATCACTGTAATTTCAAGGTCAGCCTGGGACTACAGAATGAATGCCAGATCAGCCTGGGATACAGTGAGAACCTACCTCCAAAAAAACCAAAAATGTGCCGGGCGTGGTGGCACACACCTTTAATCCCAGCACTCAGGAGGCAGAGGTAGGAGGATCGCCATGAGTTCAAGGCCACCCTGAGACAACAGAGTTAATTCCAGATCAGCCTGGACCAGAGTGAGACCCTACCTTGAAAAACAAAAAACAAAAACAAAACAAAACAAAAAAACCAAAAAAACAACCAAAAAAGTGAAAATAAGAAAATTTTAGTTTTAGAAGTCAGTTTTTTTTTTTTTTTTTTTTTTTTTTGGTTTTTCGAGGTAGGGTCTCACTCTGGTCCAGGCTGACCTGGAATTAACTCTGTAGTCTCAGGGTAGCCTTGAACTCATGGCGATCCTCCTACCTCTGCCTCCCAAGTGCTGGGATTAAAGGCGTGCGCCACCACGCCCGGCTCTAGAAGTCAGTTTTGGCAATAGAAAAAAAGAATGTTCTGATAGGGGCAACAGAAACTAGGAAGACTTTCAAGGTTAAAGGTGGGAAACCTTAACTTGGGTGGTGTAGGTAAAAAGCAGAGTGAGAGATAAAACTCATAACATGTGAAGTGAGAAAGGGAAAAGACAGGCTATCACTTGGTATCTGACTTTGGAAATATAATTCAAGTGGCAATTCAGATTTCAGATATTGTGGGACATCCAGGGATGGATGTTTAGTAGATAGCTCAGATCTTATAATGGTAAGCCCATCAGAATAACATTGATTTTTTTTCTTTTACTTTAATTAACTAATTTGTGTTTTGGTGTTTTGAGGTAAGGTCTCACACTAGTCCAGGGTGACCTGGTACTCACTCTGTAGTCTCAAGATGGCCTCAAATTCACAGTGATCCTCCTACCTCTGTTTCCTGAGTGCTAGAATTAAAGGCGTGTACCAATATGCCTGGCTGAACATTCTGATTTCAATGGAAACTCTAGAAGACAGAAGAGCTTGGAATAGAATATTTTAGACATTGAAAAACCACTGATACCAACCCAAATTACTACGCCCAGTAAAATCATCATCCCCCCTCTCTCTTTTCTTTTTTAAAAATTTTATTTATTTATTTGACAGAGAGAAAGAGGTGGGGGAGGGGGGAGGGAGAATGGGCATGTCAGGACCTCCAGCCACTGCAAACGAACTCCAGATGTGTGTGCCCCCTTGTGCATCTGGCTCACATGGGTCCTGGGGAATAGAACTGGTTCCTTTGGCTTTGTAGGCAAATGCCTTAACCACTAAGCCATTTCTGAGCCCTCTCTTTTCTTTTTTAAGTGGGGTCTCACTCTAGCCCAGGCTTACCTGGAATTCACTATGTAGTCTCAGGCTGGTCTCAAACTCACAGTGATCCTCCTACCTCTGCCTCCTGAGTCCTGAGTTTAAAAGCATGTGCCCACATGCCTGGTAAAATTACCCCTCTCAGTAGAAGGAGAAAGAAAAACTGGCTATACAAATAATTGACCACCAACCTGGCCCTAAAGAGAAATCTGGATGGAATAATTCATACTAAAGAGAAGAATAAACATTCAAGAGGCTACAGAAGGAAAAAAACAATAATAAAAACAGGAACAGTTGTTGGGCGTGGTGGCGCACCCCTTTAATCCCAGCACTCAGAAGGCACAGGTAGGAGAATCACTGTGGGTTCGAGGCCACCCTGAGACTACAGAATGAGTAAATTCCAGGTCAGTCTGAGCTAGAGTGGAAACCTACCTAAAAAAAAAAAAAACAAAAAAAAAACCAACAACAAAAAAACTGGAACAGTTGATAAAGCAAATGAAGATCAAGAAAGCAATAAAATTATCAACATGACAGGGATTAAATCATACTTTTCAATAATAATATCAGTGGACTTAATACCCTAGTCAAAGGCAAAGATTAGCAGGCTGGATCAGAAAATAGGATACATCCTTATGCTGTCTTTAAAAAACCCACCTTACTGTCAAAGACAGACACTACTTTAGTGTGATGGAAAAAGATATTCCAAACAAATGAAAATAGGAAGAAAGGCAAGTGTGGCTACACTAATGCCCAATAAAATAGGCCTTACGCTGAAAGTGATCAGAAGAGATAAAGAAAGCTACTTCATACTGATCAAGAGAATAATTCACTAAGAGGAGATTACAATACCAAATATATATTCACCAAACACAAGTGAACTGAATTTTATAAATCAAAACCCACTAGACATAAAGCCAGACATAAATCCCAACACAATAATTGTGGGTGACTTCAATCTCCACTGTCTCTGATCATCTAAATAAAAAAGAAATAGGAAACAATGGAGCAAAATGGTACCAGAGATCAAATGGAATTAACAGACATCTGTAGGATGTTAAACCCAAATGTTACAGAACACACATTTTTCTCAGCAGCTGTGGTGGTTTGATTCAGGTGTCCCCCATAAACTTAGTATTCTGAATGCTCGTCTCCCCACTTGATGGCAATTGGAAATTAAAGCCTTCTGGAGGCGGTGTATTGTTGGGGGCAAGCTTGTGGGTATTATAGCCAGTTTCCCCATGGCAGTTTTTGGCACACTCTCCTATTGTTGTTTCCACCTGATGTTGATGAGGGGGTGATGTCCACCCTCTGCTCACGTTGCCGTTTTCCTCTGCCATCATGGAGCTTTCCCTTGAGTCTGTAAGACAAAATAAACCCTTTTATCCGAAAAGCTGTCTTGGTCAGGTGATTTTTGCCAGCAATGCAAACCTGACTGCAACAGCAGCTCACAGAACCTTCTCTAAAATCAGATATTATTAGGACATAAAGTCTCCATAAATTCAGGAAAATTAAAGTTACTCCTTGTATCACAATGCAATAAAGCTAGAAATTAACAAGAGAAACAACAAAATATACAAACTTCTGAAAATTCAATAATACACTATTGAACAATGAATGGATTGTTGAAGAAGTCAAGAAGCAAATAAAACAAATTCTTAGAACTGAATGAAAATGAAAACACAACATACCAAAACTTTTTTTTGTTTGTTTTTTAAGTAGAATTAAAAAAAAATTTTTTAGTTCATTTTTATTTATTTATTTATTTGAGAGTGACACACAGAGAGAAAGAGGCAGATAGATAGATAGATAAATAGATAGAGATAGATAGATAGAGAGAGAAAATGGGAGTGCCAGGGCCTTCATCCACTGCAAATGAACTCCAGATATGTGCACCCCCTTGTGCATATGACTAATGTGGGTCCTGGAGAATTAAGCCTTGAATGGCTAAGCCATCTCTCCAGCCCTTGTTTGTTTTTTGAGGTAGGTTCTCACTCTAGTCCAGGCTGACCTGGAATTCACTATGGAGTCTAAGGGTGGCCTTGAACTCACAGTGATCCTCCTACCTCTGCCTCCTGTGTGCTGGGATTAAAGGCATGCACCACCATGCCCAGCACAACATACCAAAACTTATTGAGACACATGAAGGCAATCCTAAAAGAAGCTTATATATATATGTAAATGTCTACATTATAAAAATATATCTCAAGTAAATAACTAGTAATCCATCTGAAGGCTTTGGAAAAACAAGAACAATCCAAAACCAGAAGTTCCAGATGGAAAGACATAATCAAGATCAGGGCAGAGAAATCATTAAATTAAAAATGAAGGAAATGGGCTGGAGAGATGGCTTAGCAGTTAAGGCTTTTGCCTACGAAGCCTAAGGACCCATGTTTGACTCATCAGATCCCATGTAAGCCAGATGCACAAAGGTGAGGCAAGTGTAAGGTCGCATGTGCCCACTAGGTGGCGCAAGCATCTGGAGTTCAATTTCAGTGGCTGAGGCCTTGGTGCTCCAATTTTCTCTCTCCCTAAAAAAATAAAATAAAAATGAAAGAAACAATTTTTTAAAAATGATGAAACAGTGGGTTCTTTGAAAATATAAGCAAGATAGATAAATCTCTAGCCAAATTAGCCAAAAGAAAGAGAAGACCCTAGTCAATAAGATTAGAGAGGAAAAATGAGGCATTACAGCAAACTCCAATGAAATTGACAGAATCACAAGGTTTTCAAAAATCTATATTCCACAAAAGTAGAAAATCTAGGGAAAAATGGATACATTTCTTGAAACATAACATCTACCACAGGTAAACTCAGAAGAGATAAACAATGTAGATATAGCTATAACAAGTAATGAGATTGTAGCAGAAATTAAAAATCTTGCTGGGCATGGTGGTGCACACCTTTAATCCCAGCACTTGGGAGGCAGAGGTAGGAGGATCGTTGTAAATTCAAGGCCACCCTGAAACCACATAATGAATTCCAGGTCAGCCTTGGCTAGAGTAAGACCCTACCTCAAAAAACCAAAAAAGGAAAAAAACAAACAAAGAAAGAAAGAAAGAAAGAAAAGGAAAGGCCCTTCATCATTAAAGTGGAGACACTAGGATTGGAGGAATCATATTTTAACATAATAAAGGCTATATATGACAAACCAAAAGCCAATATTATACTAAATGGGGAACATCATGAAGCATCACCACTAAGATCTGGAACTAGACAAGAGTGTCTACTCTCCCTACTGCTATCTAACATGGGATTTCAAGTCTGTGTGTTTTGGGGGGTTGGTTAGGGTCTCACTGTAGCCCAGGCTGACTTAGACTATGTAGTCTCAGGCTGGCCTCAAACTCACAGCGATCCTCAGGCTGAGCTGAAATTCATTATGTAGTCTCAAGGTGGCCTCAAACTCAAGGCAATCCTCCTACCTTTGCCTCCCAAGCGCTGGGATTAAAGGCGTGCACCACCACACTGGTTATTGCTTTAATTCCAGCACCTAAGAAGCTAGGGGAGGAGGATCACTGAGAGTTGGAGGCCAGCTGCAGAGTGAGTTCTAGGTCAGTCTGGGTTAATGTGAGGCCCTACTTAAAAAAAAAAAAAAAAGAAGAAGAAAAGAAAACAGGGGCTGGAGAGATGGCTCAGTGGTTAAGACACTTGCCTGCAAAACCTGGCAACCTGATTTTGTGTAAAGCCAGATGCATAAAGCAGCACATGTGTTTGGAGTTTGTTTGCAGTGGTTGGAGGCCCTGGCATGCTCATTCTGTCTATATCTCTTCTCTTTCTGCTTGCAAATAAATAACAAATTAAAAGCATTAAAAAATCAAAACAAAACAGAGCTGAAAAGATGGCTCAGAAGTTAAAGTGCTTGCCTGCAAAGCCTAACAATCTGGCTTTGATTCCCAGTACCCACGTAAAGCCAGATGTTCAAAGTGGTACATATATCTGGAGGTCATTTGCAGTCATTGTCTCTTTTTCTCTGTATGTCTCTTCTGTCTCTCTCTGCTTGCATATAAACTAAAACAAACAACAAACCCAGTTATAAAATAGGACATGGAACTGAACAGAGGGAGTTCTCAAAGGAAGAAATACAAATATCCAATACACATGTAAAAAAAATGTTCATCATCATTAGCCATTAGGGAAATGCAAATTACAACTACTTTGAGATTGCATCTCACTCCAGTCAAAATGGCTAGTCATAAAAAAAATCAAATGATGGGCTGGAGAGATGGCTGAATGGTTAAGTTACTTGCCTGCAAAGCCAAAGGATCCGTTCTCTATCTGGGTGCCATGCATGCAGTGCATCTGAATGGTGTTTGAGTCTCATTGCTGAGGGAGTGGAGTGGTAGTTTCAATTCATAAACCACTGGTGGAACTGTACTTTCTAACCCTGTAATTATAGGTTCCCCCCACCACCAGAGACAACTCTCATTCTGAAGCTATCTAGGGCACCTTCCATCAATCATACAAAGAATAGTGAATTCCAAAGATTTTAGGAGCCCTGTGCTAGGAACCAGGTACAAAGAACAAACAGGTTGTGTTTTTCTATTATACCACAGAGAAAATCCTTGAATGACAGTAAAAAAGGTGTCATGGGATTGCTGTTTGGCATGTTTAGAGAGTAGCTCACCTGGATTAGGGTAGGAGAATGGAGGGCCCAAGTATGAGTCTGTGGAAAGAAAGAAAGAAAGAAGGAAGATTAAACTCTCTGAACTAACATGTGGTAATTTATATTGAGAAGCTCTTGAAAGGTGTTCGAAGCTCAGCCATATGTCTAAAGTTAATTAAGCAAATGATAAATGCAGTAACTATAGTGTTAGGAAAAAAATGTAATATATAATTCTAGTATTCATTGTATTACATTTGTGCATGAAATGTTTGTATTAGTGAGGGATCAACTGTTGGACATAGGAATTGGTCCCATTAGCTATTTTCAGCAGAAAGATGTCTATAAACAAAAGAGCAGAGAACAGCTGTCTGTAAGCTGGGCTTATGCAATTGCTCCCTGAAGAACATCTAGAACCAGCCTACCAAAGGAGCTGCCACCTCTGCCACACTCAGAGAACCCGTGTACTGCAGGAGCTGCACAACCAGAGAATCAGGGGGCTTCCATAGTAACGATGGCTTTAGGAACTCATCCTTGAGCGAACAGGGAATCCAGCCTGCTGCTACCACAAACTTTATCTGTAGATTAACAGCATGTCTGCAGATTGATACTGGCCAAGTAGGTGTCATGTACTGCTATAATTCTAATCACATTCAGAATACTAATTACAGATGATAGTTCTTAGCTTTCCAAAAAGAAACATACTATGTTGGTTCAGAGAAAATGCTGAGTGCTAATTGGGTGAAGGCCAGAATGACAGGGCCCCATCTCCAGGCCTTTGTGTTCAACTCTTCCTCTACCTAGAGACCTTTTCCCTCAGTAACAGACTCTCCATTCTCCTCTGGGGCCTCGTCTCACTCTCTGCCATTGCACAGTCCATGCTGAGTAAGAATACTGCTCCTTTTAGCAAAAATATCCTAGACTTTTGGAAAGCAGCTATGCCTGCCACTCTACCAACACTCTCAGTTCCAGTATCACCACCACACCTAGCATTACATGGGTACTGGGATCAAAGTCAGTCCTCATGCAAGCACTGTACCAACTGAACCAAATCCTCAGACCCATGGATTGGATATATATGTTGCATTTTATTCAGATGGCAGGAGATCTGAGAAGTTGGCTGAAAAATGTTTTAACATTTCAACTCAAGTTAGTTTTCTAAAAGTTTTTATATATTTTAGTTAATTTATTTTATTTATTTGGGGGAGAGAGACAAAGAGTCAGATAGAAAGAATGGGTGTGTCAGGGCCTTCAGCTACTGCAAATGAACTACAGATGCATACGTCATCTTGTACATTTGGCTGACATGGGTCCTGGGGAATTGAACCTGGTTCCTTTGTCTTTTCAGGCAAGTGCCTTAACCACAAAGCCATCCTTCAGCCCAGTTTTATAAAACTTTATTTGTTTTTACTTAGAGATAGAGAGAGAGAGAGAGAGAGAGAATCAAATGGGCATGTTAGGGCCTTAAGCTGCTATAAATGAACTCCAGATGCATGTACCACCTTGTGTATCTGGCTTATGTGGGTCCTGGAGAATTGAACCTGGGTCCTTTGGCTTTGCAGACAAGCCATTTCTCCAGCCCAGCTTTCTAAAATTTTGAAAATTTATTTATTGTTTCATTGCAAACAAATACCAGATGCATATGCCATTTTTTTTTTTGTATCTAGTTTTACATGGATGTTGAAAAATTGATCCTGGCTGGCAGGTTTTGTAAGCAAGTGACTTTAACCACAGAACCATCTCTCTAGCCCGGGAGGCTGCTTTATAAGCAGTAAAGCCAAGACAATTAGCAAGTGCTCAATCTTGTAACTGTGATCAGGTGATCACCATATCTCTGAAATTTGTGATGTCCATGACCCCCTTGTTATTGTCTTTTTGGCCAGGCAGTCGTATACATTTCTCCATGTGCCAGCTGGGGTGGCAGGAAGGCCAGGGGTTCAAAGACATCCTTAGCTATGTAGCTTATTTGTGGCCATCCTGAGACTCTTGTGATTCTTTCTCAAAATGAAAAAAAAAAGTATTTAAAAATCTAGTTTTAAAAGTGATAAATGATCTGGGTGTGGTTGTGTACACCTTTAATCCCAGCACTTGGGAGGCAGAGGTAGGAGGATCGCTGTGAGTTCGAGGCCACCCTGAGACTCCATAGTGAATTCCAGGTCAGCCTGGGCTAGAGTGAGACCCTACCTCAAAACAACAACAACAACAAAAAAAGTGATAAATGGTCTAAAAGAGGAAAAACAATCATGCTATTCACAGAACTAGAAAAATACAATGCTAGGGCTGGAAAGATGCAAGTGGTTAAGGCATTTGCCTGCAAAGCCTAAGGATCCTGGTTCAATTCCTCAGGACCAATGTAAGCCATATATGCAAGTGGGTGCATGTGTCTGGAGTTCATTTGTAGTGGCTAGAGGCCCTAGCACACCAATTCTTTCTCTCTTTCTCTCTCTTTATCTGCATCTTTCTCTTTCTCTCAAAGAGATAAATAAATAAAATTAAACAAAAATTGAAAAAAATGTAATACTAAAATTCAAATGGAAGCACTAATATCCCTGAAGACCTAAACCAATCCTGAGTAAAAAGTACAGTGCCAGAGGCTCACAACACCTGATTTCAAATTATATCACGGAGCCATACATGCAGCAAAAACATGGTCCTAGCACAAAAACAGACACAGACCAATGGGATACAATAGATGATCCAGAAACAAATCCATATAGCTTTATTTATTTATTTATTTTTATTTTAATTTTAATTTTTATTTTTGGTTTTTCGAGGTAGGGTCTCACTCTGACCCAGACTGACCTGGAATTCACTATGGAGTCTCAGGATGGCCTTGAACTCACGGCGATCCTCCTACCTCTGCCTCCTGAGTGCTGGGATTAAAGGCGTGCGCCACCACACCCGGCCCATATAGCTTTAGACACCTATTTTTTTGTGTGTTTTTTCAAGGTAGGATATTGCTCTATCCCAGTCTGACCTGGAATTCACTATCTAGTTTCAGGGTGACCTAGAACTCAAGGCAATCCTCCTACTTCTGCCTCTGGAGTACTGGGATTAAAGGCGTGAACCACCACACCCAGTTTAGTCATCTAATTTTTTTTTTCTAGGTAGGCTCTCACTGTAGCCCAGGCTGACCTGGAACTCACTATGTAGTCTCAGGGCGGCCTTGAAATCATGGTGATCCTCCTACCTCTGCCTCCCAAGTGCTGAGATTAAAGGAGTGCTCCACTACGCCTGGTTTAGTCATCTAGTTTTTAAAAGAAGGTTTTATTGACAATTTTCATACATGAACATAATGTACCTTGATCCTAATCACTTAACCGTACGTGCTTTTGTCCCTGCCTTCACCAACCCTGCTTCCACGGAACTTCTTTCCAACTAGACCCTCTGCTGCCATCAGGTTCCCATTGCTGGCAGAAATCACCCGACCAACAGCAGCTCGTGGGGAAAAAAAAGTTTATTTTGGCTTACAGATTTGAGGAGAAGCTCCACCATGGCAGGGAAAACAATGGTATGAGCAGAGGGTGGACATCACCCCCTGGCCAATATCACATAGGCAATAGCAACAGGAGAGTATGCCAAACACTGGCATGGGAAAACTGGCTATAATACCCATAAGTCCACCTCCAACAATACACTGCCTCCAGGAGGCATTCATTCCCAAATCTCCATCAGCTGGGTACCTAGAATTCAGAACACCAAAGTTTACTGGGGACACTAAATAAAACTACCATGTTTGGTGACTCTGCTTACTCTCTTCATCATCTATGTCAAAATGGTGATGAGCTCAATTTTGTGGATGTGGTGACAGCTGCTATGAGGTCATAATTTAATAGTCACTTGCTATCCAAAAGATAGGGTCCCAAGTAATTCCCCATCTTGTGGCTCTTATATTCTTTTGTCCCTTCTTCCTCACTTTTTTCTGAATGTTGGAGGGAATGAAAAAGGTGTCTTATTTAGCTCTGAGCACTCAACCTTCACTTATTCTCAGCACTTTGATGAGTTTTGTTTGTTTGTTTTTTGAGGTAGGGTCTCGCTCTAGCCCAGGCTGACCTGGAATTCACTATGTAGTCTCAGGGTGGTCTCAAACTCATGGCAGTCCTCCTACTCTGTCTCCCGAGTGCTGGCATTAAAGGCATGCACCACCACACTGGGCTACTTTGATGAGTTTTGAATCTCCCTAGTAGTCAACATCACCTGCAGAAAAATAATCTTCTCTGATCAAAGCTGGGACCAACAATAATCTATGGTGGTAAATATGACAGAAATATTCAGGGGGCAATTTGATGGGCACAATATATCTATTTAGTCAATCAACTGTAGATAGCCATCTAATTCTTGACAGAGGTGTTCAAAACATACACTGGGGCTGGAGAGATAGCTCATTGGTTAAGGCACTTGCCTGCAAAGCCTAACAACTAGGGTTTGATTCCCCAGTACCTATGTAAAGCCAGATGCACAGTGGTGCATGCATCTGGAATTTATTTGCAGTGTCTGGAGGCCCAATCTCTCTGTCTCTCTCTGTTTGCAAATAAATAAATACATAAAATAAACATACACTGAAGACAGCCTTTCAACTAATAATGCTAAGAAACCTGGATCTTCACATGCATAAAGATGGCACTAGAGGGCTGGAGAGATGGCTTAGCGGTTAAGTGCTTGCCTGTGAAGCCTAAGGACACCGGTTCGAGGCTCGGTTCCCCAGGTCCCACGTTAGCCAGATGCACAAGGGGGCGCACGCGTCTGGAGTTCGTTTGCAGTGGCTGGAGGCCCTGGCGCGCCCATTCTCTCTCTCTCCCTCTATCTGTCTTTCTCTCTGTGTCTGTCGCTCTCAAATAAATAAATAAAAAATTAAAAAAAAAAAAAAGATGGCACTAGACTCCTATCACCCTGTCAAAAAATCAATTCAAAGTGAATTGAAGATCTTGATGTAAGAACTAAAGTAGAAATTGCTCAAGGACAACTTGGAAAATATTTCATGATACAAACATAGGCAACAAAAGGCTCCAATAGCTCAGGAAATAATATCAATTGACCAATGGGATTGTATAAAATGAATAGCTTCTATATAGCAAAGGAAATAATTGACAGAGTGAAGTGACAGCTTACAGAGTGGAAGAATTTCATTCAACCAGAGATAAAAATCTAGAATCAAAAAAAAGTAAACACCAAAAAACAAAACAAATCAGTTAACAAATGAGCCAATGTACTAGACAGTTCTGAAAAAGAAGAAGTAAAAGTGGCCGAGAAATTCATGTAAAAAAAAGTTCATTGTCTTCAGCCATAACAGAAATGCAAGGTGCAATGGCAGGGCTCACATCTCACCTCCGTGGCAATAGCTATCATCAAGGGAACAAGCACTGGTACATGCTGGCAATGACGTTCCTCTCAGGCATTTGCAGGAGTGGTCAGAAAGCACATGGGGCATTTCAGAAGAATGCTCACAATCAAAGCTCTATCTGTCTGCACAGTCATATATATGTTCTTTCTCTTCCTCCCCACCATGCCATGGGCATCTGGTAACCATTTTTGAGAATTAAGCCCTGTAGCTATAGCAGCAATTGAGCGGAGTGTTTTGCTTTGTTCCCGATTCCCAGGAAGTAGTTGAAAAGTGACTGTTGATTCAATATGTGATAGAATCCACTGCAATTTCTCTAATGGAATCACACAGTCTAGCTAAAGGCACCACTATAAGGAGTCTTGGAGCTCCATGACTGACCAAATCTATATGCCAGTTGTGCGGGTGCATTACTGTATTTTAGCCTCAAGCAGCCACTCTCAGACACAAGTGTCTTCACTGTGCTCTCTTGGTCTGATGCAGTGGCTCTGTTTAAGTGATGAGAAATAAAATATGATGGTCTATTTTCAAAATAAGAATGCCTCAGTCAGCCCAGACTGAATCACATATAAACAAGAGACACTGAGACTCTGCTGGTGCCTGTTTCCTAGGGCCTCTTAGCTACTCCCAAGCTAGAAGTTTTAGATAGAAAATTATTAGCTACCAAGCTGGCCCAGTGGCCTATAGATGGGATAAGGTCAGGTCCAGGAACCTAGAGATCCTGAAACCAACAAGATGTGGAATGTTGGGGGATGGATAAACCCACAAACAGTTTTATTGCCATGTAAGGAGATAATAAGACCTAGGAGAAAATGTCCATCTTCAAGTACCCAGCTAATGGGAAAAGAAGGAAAGGGACCTTTGTACTGAGGTCTATAAAAGTGACTAAGTTGTGCCTAAAAGGCATGCCACCATTTTCTTTCTGGGCTGTGACCAATCTTCCAAGATCAAAAATAAACTGACTAATTTTTTCTTGCTTCTCAGTCTTTCTATTTAGAGAAATAATTATCATTTCTTTTTCTAACTTTTAAAAATTTTATTTGAAAACAGAGAGAGATAGAAAAGAGACAGAGAGAATGGGTGCACCAGGGAAATGGACTCTGTATGCATGTGCCATTTTGTACATCTGGATTTACATGGGTACTGGGGAACTGAACCCTAGTCATTAGGCTTTGCAGGCAAGTTTCTTAGCCACTGAGCAATTTCTCCTTCCCAATTGTAATTTCTTTTTTTTTTAATTAAGTTGAAATTTTGTGTGGATACATCAAGTGTTGGTACCATCATTCCCCTCCTCCCTGTCCCTGCTCTATTAGTGGGATTGCTGGTATTCACCATGGACCAATTATAATTTCTTATAAGACCAAATACCCCTCTCTCTCTCTCTCTCTCTCTCTCTCTATATATATATATATATATATATATATATATATATATATATATATATATCACATATATATATATTAAAAATAAGAGGAGAAAGAAATTTATTTGTTAATCTATTCATAAGCAGCAATAAAATGTAGGAATATGAGAACTCTACTTGGAACTAGCCATTTGTACGTAGAAAGTTCCTCAAATCTGGTTGCAGAGGCCAAAGCTTGTATAACTTATCACTTCAGAATTTACTGAACAGCAATAAGAATACAAGCTATGGGCTGGAGAGATGGCTCAGTAGTTAAGATGCTTGCCTGCAAAGCCTAACAACCTGGGTTTTATTCTCCAGTACCCATGTAAGGCCAGATGCACAGAGTGACACATGCATCTGTAGTTCGTTTGCAGTGGCTAGAGGCCCTGGCATGCCCATTCTATTTCTCTCTTGCAAATAAATAAATCCCCCCTCCCTCCCTCCCTCCCTCCCTCCCTCCCTCCCTCCCTCCCTCCCTCCCTCCCTCCCTCCCTTCTTTCTTTCTTTCTTTCTTTCTTTCTTTCTTTCTTTCTTTCTTTCGGTAGGGTCTTGCTCTACTCCAGACAGACCTGAAATTCTTTATGTAGTCTCAGGCTGGCCCCGAACTCACAGCACTCCTCCTTCCAAGTGCTGGGATTAAAGGTGTACACCATGCCTGGCTAATGAATTTTTTTTTCTGTTCTCTTTTTTTTCTTTGAGGTAGGGTCTCACACTAGCAAAGGCTGACCTGAAATTCACTATGTAGTCTGAGGGTGGCCTTGAATTCTTGGTGATCCTCCTACCTCTGCCTCCCGAGTGCTGGGATTAAAGGTGTGTGCCACTACACCTGGCAAAATATATATATATTTAAAGAAACTAACTTTTTATTGTTTTATTTTATTTTATTTATTTGAGAAACAGAGAGAGAGAGGTAGAGAAAGAGGCAGATAGAGAGAATGGTCATGCCAGGGCCTCTAGCCACTGCAAACAAACTCCAGACACATGTGCCCCTTTGTGTATCTGGCTTATGTGGGGTCCTGGGGAATCTAACTGGGGTCCTTAGGCTTCCTAGGCAAATGCCTTAACCACTAAGCCATTTTCCAGCCCTAAATATATATATATATATATTTTGGGGGGGCAACGTAGGGTTTCACTCTAGCCCAGACTGACCTGGAATTCACTAGGGAGTCTCAGGGTGGTCTTGAGCTCATGGCAATCATCTTACCTCTGCCTCCCAAGTGTTGGGATTCAAGGCATGTGCTATCATGCCCAGCTTCAAATAAGTTTTTTTTTTTTTTTTTAAAGAGCACAAGCTATATTGATTTAATTGTCTGCAATTTGCCAGTATACTTGATTTCCCTTGACAGCTGGCCATCAAGGTCAAACAGGTTCTTGTATTACAATATTTTTTTAATTTTTTTGTTTATTTTTATCTATTTGAGAGCAACAGACAGAGAGAGAAAGAGGTAGACAGAGAGAGAGAATGGGTGCACCAGGGTCTCCAGCCACTACAGACGCAGCATGCGCCCCCTTGTGCATCTGGCTAACATGGATCCTGGGGAATCGAGCCTCAAACTGGGGTCCTTAGGCTTCATAGGCAAGCACTTAACCACTAAGCCATTTCTCCAGCCCTTGTATTACAATCTTAATTTCTGTTTATATTTATTTATTTATTTGAGAGTGACACAGAGAGAAAGAGACAGAGAGAGGGGAGAGAGAGAGAGAGAATGGGCGCCAATGTAAACGAACTCCACATGCGAGTGCCCCTTGTACATCTGGCTAACGTGGGTTCTGGGGAATTGAGCCTCGAACCAGGGTCCTTAGGCTTCATAGGCAAGCACTTAACTGCTAAGCCATCTCTCCAGCCCTACAATCTTAATTTCTAATTTTAAGTCTTACATCACACTTTGCACATCAAAGAGTAACGATCTATTTCTGTGAGGAGGTATAGATTATATAATGGCTACAAATAGGTTAAAAATGACACAGAAGAGTTCATGGAGTCCATAGAGGCCTTACTGGAGGCAGAGCCAGAGCAAGCTGATAACATATTATGGTTTGAGAGTTGGAGAGCTGTCTGGGTAGAGCATAGTCGAGCTGCAGAGTCCCAGGGTTGAGCCTGGCCTGGGGGTTGAGTACAGCTTCAGAATGAGTGCATGACCATGGAAGCCATAGATGTGATGCCCAGAACATTAAGACTACAGGACCATGGATGTGAGGTTGATATCAAGGCCCAGATGGATTAACAGGTGGACAGACAGAGGACAATCAGAATAGGCCATGTCAGCAGTGGAAACTGAGTTGAATTGAAGTCCTGGGACAGTCTAGAGTTCTCTGCATGATGGTTCCTTATGCACATACTGGGTGGTCAGATGGTAGGTCAATGGGTCCATTGCCACTAGAGTCCAGGTGAGGGTGTTAAACAATTTTGTCTTAATTTTTAATTTAATTTAATCTTTTTTTTGCTTAGGATTTTGTCCCTGGATGTGGTGTTCTCTTGTATGGTCTCTTGTTTGTTGATACCTGCTCACAAAGTCCTGGCCAAAGGCCTCTGTCAAGTCCATGTCTACAAAGAAGGATAATGGCTTTCTTCCAGGACCAGGATTGCTTGTTATGCATATCTGTTGACTTTCATCTAAACTTCATGTCTGTACCCTGAAGATACACTTTGGAGGTCACTGGACATTTTATTCATCTTCACAATGGGGGCCACCTGGAACAAATCTTATTTCTCTGCTTTTCACTATTATTTGTTGGTTTAATCAGCCTATTGAGGTCAAAGGACCGATCCTGACAGTTCTTGTAGCCTTGGTTTTGATTAGAACAAAAAACTCATTATGAGAAAACCAGTGCTTGCTGAGGGATCTCTGGCTGGTTCTCAAGAGCCTTCCAAGTGAACAAGCTCAGGGATCACAGGATGTGGACTCTAAGATGCCAGTCAGCACCTTTGGGAGCTGGTAGCTTGTCTTCATGCAAGATTAGGAGTCGTGAGGACAATAGGCAGAAAGCCTGCCTTAGTCATTTCAGGGTGGCTAATAGACCTTTCACGTTGGAGCCTGACTCCTAATCCACTGAGTCAATAACTCTTGTCACAAATATTTGTGGGCTACCTCTTGCCCTTCTTCCTCTCCAGGTGACCGGACCCTGTATGTCTTCCAGGGATGTTCTGATGCGCGAGATTTGCCCTGTCCTTCTTAGACCAATCTGTTGCTGTGATGAACGTTCAAACCAGACACAGTTTATGGAAGGAAGGGGTTTATTTCAAGTTTCCAGATTTGGAGGGAAGTTCCAAGAATGGTAGAAGAAGCTGCTTTCATACATGCCAGCAAAAAGAAACAACCAGCCAGCAAACGCCAAAAGCAGCGAGCACAAAAATCTGGCAGCAAGCAGGACTCCAGAGCTCAAACTGCTCCCTGACACCTCTGGGCTAGAATTTGGATCTGCCTCCAGGGACACCTCCTCCAGCCAAGTGGCTGGAAATCCGAGTTACAAGTTTAACTTTAATACCTGAGTCAGTACGGGACATACATTCAAACTACCACACCATCTTACCTTTCTGTTTTTTTTTTTTTAAACAAAACAAAAAACCAAAACTTTTTTTTTTTTTTTTTTTTTGAAGTAGGGTTTCATTCAAGCTCAGGCTCATCTAGAACTTACTCTAGTCCCAGGCTAACCTCAAATTCATGGTGCTCCTCTTACATCTGTCTCCTAAGTGCTAGGATTAAAGGCATGCACCGTCATATCAGACTTCATAAAATATTTTTATTTATTTGCATGGAGGGAAGGAGGGAGGGGGGAAGGAGAGAGAAGGAAGGAGGAAGAATGGGCCTCTTGTTGGTGCAAACGAATGCCAGAGGCATGTGCCACTTTGTGCATTAGTCTTTTTTTTCTACTCCCCCTCCTCCTCCTTTTGCAGCAGTCTTTATGTGGGTGCTAGAGAATTAAACCCTAGGCCAGCAGGTTTTGTAACCAAGTGCCTTTAACCACTGAGCAATCTTCCCAGCATCATTTTACCTTTCCAGTTCCTAGAAATTAGGGCATGTGTCAGGTCATTGCTTTGACCTGAAAAAAAAAATTAAGAGAAAAAGCATTTATTTCAGCACGTAGTTTCATAGGTTTTCTCTGCCATGGCAGGGAAGGCATGGCAGAACCAGAGCTGCTCAACTCACGGCAGTACAGCTAAATTGTACGAGGAGGACCCAGGGCAGGCTACAGCTCATAGGGACACATCCCCAGGAAACTAATTTCTCCAACTGGAACAGGGAAATTGGAGCTCTGGGTGCTTCCTGGAACTCCAAGTCCTGAGTTCATATCTTCAAACTAGCCAAGGAATTGGCAATTCCAAATTCAAGAGAATTATTTGTTTTTTGGGTTTTTGAGGTAGGGTTTCACTCTAGCTCAGGCTGACCTGGAATTTACTATGTAATCTCAGGGTGGCTTCAAACTCATAGCGATCCTCCTACCTCTGCCTCCCAAGTGCTGGGATTAAAGGCATGTGCCACCACGCCTGGCAAGAGAATGAGTTTTAAAATACCACATCTTATTCATATTTTACAAAGGAGTGAAGAAAGTAGAAGGCTGGGAGGTAAGGGGAAACAAAGTGGGGAGAAGTACACCACGTGGAGCCCAAAAGCCCATGTGGGCCATGTGTAGCTCAGGAGTCTATGTGACCACATATGGATCTGGGGAACAAAGCATGGAAGAAAAAGAGAAAAGAAAAAAAAAAGAGAGAGAGAAAAGAAAGTTCAAGAAGCTCCTGCCATGTGGGAGCTGGGGGAGATGAAGAACCCATGTGGAGAGTAAGGGCTAGGGGCCCCTCCAGGCTGGGCCTGCACTGGGCCAGCCCAGGCCCAGCACAGGGAAAAACTCACCCACAGCTAGATGTTCCCAAGTGATCAGAGAGCCTGCCTGCCCCCCCCCCCCAACCCCTTGCAAAGGCATTTATGACCTTAGGGAGGTGGGCTGTCTTTTGGCCCAGGTGAAGCCAGCTGGTTGGTTAGGGTTAGGGGCTATCTCAGGAAGAGATTAGTTCTGGCACCAAGTTCCAGGGGCGCACTTGACCAACTACAATGTTTAAGTCCTATGAAAGACCTCCCTCCCAGAAAGGGTCCTGACTGTGGAAAAACAGTTCTATGGAGCTAGGCAAAAGATAAGAAGTCAGATGATCTTGGATTTCTGGCAGGTGCAAACTTCCCTGCCCCTTTTCCCTTCAGGGGTCCAGTCACCCTAACTATAACCCCCCACAACCAGGCTTCATCTTCCATGATTCTACCATCTCTCACTGTCTATTTATTTTTGTTACTTTTTTGTTTTGTTTTTCAAAGTAGGATCTCACTCTAGCCCAGGCTGACCTAGAATTCACTATGTTGTTTCAGAGTGGCCTTGAATTCATGGCAATCCTCCTACCTCTGCCTCCCAAGTGCTGGGATTAAAGGCATGCGCCACCACTCCCAGCTGAAATTTTTATGTTTTATAGCAGTAGATAACATGCTCAACCTAGAAATTGTAGACAGTACTGGCAAGAGTAAACATTGCCAGTGAACTCATCCTACCCTGTGGAGACACAGCTTGTTTAAATTTTCAGGTGTCTCTTTCAAGTCTCCAGAAGCATGTGTGCCATGAGTTGTATGCATTTAGATATAAATATTTATATACTTACATATATTAAAATTACATCTTTTTTTGTAATGCTGGCAATTAAATTTAGGCCTTGGATCATGCAAGCACACATTTTATTACTGAACCACATCCTAGGCCCTATCACCTGCTTTTTCTTTTTTTCTCTTTTTGGGTTTTCAAGGTTGGGTCTTGCTCTATCCCAGGCTGACTTGGAATTGGCCTCGAACTCACAGTGATCCACCAATCTCTGCCTCTCGAGTGCTGGGATTAAAGGCGTGTGCCACCATGCCTGGCTTCTTTTTCTTTTCTTATCTTTTTTTTTTTTTTTTTTGGTTTTATGAGGTAGGGTCGCACTCTGGCCCAGGCTGACCTGGAATTCACTATGCAGTTTCAGGGTGGCCTTGAACTCACAGTGATCCACCAATCTCTGCCTCCCGAGTGCTGGGATTAAAGGTGTGTGCCACCACGCCTAGCTTCTTTTTGTTTTTTAAAAATTATTTTTATTTAGTTAATTAATTTATTTGAGGGAGAGAGAGAGAAAAGAGAATAGAAGTGGAAAAGAAGCAGATAGAGAGAGGGAGAGAATGGGTGGGGAATTGAACCTGGGTCCTTAGGCTGCTCAGGCAAGCACTTTAAGTGCTAAACCATCTCTCTAGCCCTCACCTGTTTTTCCATAATATGTCATAGTTATATTTTCATCTATACATATATATAACCTTGTTCTATTGGGTGCTTTGTAATGAACTCTATGCCCTATAAAATATTTTAAAATTTTCATGTGGTTTTAGATTTAGATTATTTTCAATTTTTAAAAATAATGTTTATTGGCTATTGACTTTAATACATTTCCTACATTAAAGGGAAGAAATAATTTTTCAAATTTGTTAGTAAGAGAAAGACCTCAAAAACTGAATGATGTGTAACAGCATTTCCAGTGTTTTGGACATGAAAATAACATAAGAGTGTGGAAGAAATATATTTATTTTTTTGTTGTTTGTTTTATCAAGGAAGGGTCTCACTCTAGCTCAGGCTGACCTGGAATTCACTATGTAGTCTCAGGGTGGCCTTGAACTCACAGCAATCCTCTTACCTCTGCTTCCTGAGTGCTGGGATTAAAGGAGTGCACCACCATGCCTAGATTTATTTCTTATCCTTGTAATTAGTGGGCATCTTTTGGATAAAGCCATTATTATTTTCATAAAAACTACATATACAAACCTATCTTCAGTTCTTATAGAAAGTAAAATATAAAAGCACAAAGAAAATAAACATGGCTTCTGGGGCTGGAGAGATGGTTTAGTGGTTAAGGTGCTGCCCTGCAAAGCCTAAGGATCTAGGTTCTATTCTGCAGTACCCATGTAAGCCAGATGCACAAGGTGACACATGTGTCTGGAGTTTGTTTGTAGTGGCCAGAGGCCCTGATGAACCTATTTTCTCTCTCTCTTTCTACCTATATCTCTTTTTCTTTCTTATAAATAAATATAATAAATAAATATTTTTTAGATGGCTTCCAATAGCATCAAAAAGAAGTATGGCAAAATCATAGTATCAGATAAGACCTAAGAAGCTGTCCCCTGTCCCCATCCAGTCCCCACCCAGCTTCTGGATCTGCAGATGCTGACTCACCAACCACTTCAAAAACCACAGGCTATGTTTTTTTAAAGCTCTCAAATTATCCCTTTAGTTGCCTGTCTCCTGATGCTCTTTCATTTTTTTTTTTTTTTTTTGCAAAATAGTTTTTATTGTAAAAACAGTCAAGAGAGGTTGACAAAGCAGTGTTCTGTGAGAACATTTTCCTTGGATCCTGAATTTACTAGGCGCCTGTGTACCAGCGAGTTTCCATTAGCACTTCTCTCACTTTACGGTCCTTTCAGCTATGTTGACTATACGTATAGATTGCCTATAAGCCAAAGAAAAAAAAAAGTGCACCTGATATAAAACCAAACAAAACAAAGAACAGAATGAGACAAAACTCCAAGCCCTAGTTTTGTTGTGCTTTTCTCTCACATTCCCTTCAGGGGGTCATAAATATTTCAGACACTTTCACACTTGAACAGTAATTCAACCAATATCTGATAAGAAAAATTCTCAGTCCACACATTATCAATAAACCTCTTAGGACATTTAGAATGTTATCCAGACTTAGAGTATTTTTAACTTTAGAACTCAAAACTTGTAGACTGGTGACTTAGTTACTGCAGCAGACAAGTAAGTGGTGAGACAGTGCAAACACATCCGGGTGTATGCAGTAAACATACCGTCAACCTCATGCCTGCCCCCAACAGCAGAGGAGAAACAACCACTTCTCAAAAACAATCTAGACTAGGCCAACTCAAACTTCACAATTTAGAAATACCAACGGCTACTCTATTTCCATACATTGTTAAATGATTTCAGAAACAGATTAAGCATACAATTGACTTACAAAAATAGAAATTGTTTGGGGCTTTACAAAACTTTATAAAATATAACACCTTTTGTAAATTCAAGGTCATTTCACAATGCAATAGACAATACTTCCACAGATATGCCATCAAGTAAAACTTAGGAGTGGCCTGCCTTACACACATTTCTTTTTCCAAATCTTCAAGCCTTAGGAGATATATGTTCCACTGTGGGATTTTTTTTAATAAAGACTCTTATTTCCAAAGGTTTTATAAGAAGACTTTTTCATTCTAAAATAATGTGAAAGCAGATGAATCTGCATCTAAAAAAAATGTCTTACTGAAAGTCAAAGCTAATGCAATATGCCATTTCTAAACTAGTGATAAATGTCAAACCAAACTCTTCAAAATGGCAACCTGTTAATTTAAACATGTATATGACCATTGTGATCTGGTACCTGTAAGATATAAAAATATAACCAGAACTATTTTAGGAAAAGTATGTATTCATACAGAATGAAGACACCTCTAAATTTAGTTCTTTGAATTACACTCATTAATAAAGATTCATTTTATCACCAAGAGCACCGATGTCTTTAAATCAACCAAAAACTGAGAGGGTCTGGGCTTGTTTCATATAACAGTGTCATTACAATAAGGCACCACTTGGTATTTCCAAACCATAGTCACTGGTGTCTTAACCATTACACAGAATGGCAGAAATATGCTACTATTAACTAGTTACATTATACTCTTGTTCCCATTCTGTGCTTATATTTTTTCCACGTAACAGGGAAAAAATGTACAAGATCTGTTAAATAAACATCTCTCCCCAATTTACAAGAAAATAATCTAGAAATAAACAAGAAACCAAAACATTATCCCAACAACAATGTATCTCTGTCGGAGCCCAGGAAGGAGCAGAAGGCCGGGGGCCTACTTTCTATCTGAGATAGAGGCACATAGGTTCAAAGTTTCTCAGGCAAATTCGCGGTTAGAGTAACTGAGAGCAAAGAGTTTGACATTTCCGCCACAGCTGATTTCTCAAATAGCCCAATTAAATATTTCAAAACGTGTTCTTAATCGCTGCTGTCGTCGTCGTCGTCGTCATCATCATCATCAGATACCTCGTTTAAAGGAGACTTCAGTGACTGACTATAAGAGTCTGATCTAGTGGGCTGGCACGTGGCCATGTCCCCGGTGGAAAGCAAGTCACATAGCAGAAGTCACAAATCCGCACGGGCTTAGAAGACTGGCTTGGAAGAAGAAATCTCTTTTCAGAGCAGGGCCCACAAACAACAAAACCACATTTTCGGCAATGGTGACGACGATTAACAGGTGTAAATTTTGCTTTCTGACAGCGCATACACACAGTGGCTTCAGAGTCAGGAACCCAGACAGCAGCATGCTCATTACTGGGTGTCTTCCCACTTTTGGAGAGTAAATCAGTAACACATTTATTTATGTGATTCATCCATTCTGACTTCTCGGTGGCGGTGGCAGTATACACTGCGAATGATTTAGTTGGCGTCTTGATAAGCCACCCATTCCTTAATTCTCCTTCATCTTTGATGGAATCAATGGTAACATTCTCTAAGGGGATTATATGTTGTTTGTTGTACTTTTTCTTTTGGATGACAATGTTGCCATATACAAGAATGTCATTAAATAAGAAAAACTGCCTTGCCTTAGGCTTCTTTATGCACAACTTAGTCAATACTCCTTCTCCAATTAGCACCCGCCCAGGTATAGTGAGGGGGTTGACCAGCTGCTCCAAAGCAATTTTCAACTATACTTATGCGTCTGGTATTTGCTTCACTGTGCCAAACGATCCACCATCTTTTGGTAATAGCCTTACCCGGCCGGGCGCAGGCGGCGGCGGCGGACGCGCCGAAGGTCCGACCCTTCCTGGGCGCGGGCTCGGGGCGCGGACTCTGCGCGCCCTCCTCCCCCCGCCCCGACACACACCCCGGCCCAGCCTCGCAGGGAGTGCGCGGTCCCACGCCGCCCGCACGATCCAGACGCGGCGGGAGGGCGGGAGGACGGCTCCGCTCGCAGGTGACTCCCCGCCCCTCCGGCAGAACCCCACAACGACCTCCAAAAACAGACCAATAATGATTCATAAATAAGTGTGACCAGTGCATCATGGACTATAAAACATTTTTCTGCACCAATTTTAAAGCAATGCTCCACGTTTGTCCCCTACTGGTTCATGAAGAAACAGGTATGGAAAGATTAGGTGATTTGCCTAGGCTCACAGCTGAATGGGGTGGAAGCTTCTTCTAATTGCCAGGCCAGGATTCAGTTCATGTGAACTCATGGCAAACAAATCTCTACAAGTGATAGGGCTACAGTCATTCTGTATGTGAGCCTGGGGCAGACCACACCAGATTTGTACAACCAGAGAAAAGCAGCTAGGCAAACCTTTGGATCCCAACAGGAAACTGTATTGGCTCTTGAAAGACAAGTCACAATACACCAAGTGGTCAAATGAAGGAATATGACCTGGGCTAACTGACCAGAGTATCACAGTTTGAACACCATCTTCCAAGGAGAAACAAGCATGGTTAAGTCTCAAAAGCTTCCTTAGTGACTACACTGCCAAAGTGGTATGGAAGACAGCTGTATTCCAAAGAGCTCTGAGAGCACGAGGATCAAAATGAAGAAAGAGATCTTTGGTCTAATCAGCAAGATTCTCCAGTCAACAGTGTGCATCCACAGAGGATTAGCTACTCCTGCAGGCATCTCCTTTCAGGCCACAGTCTATCTCAGTGGCCCCTAGCATCTGTCCACCTCCTTCACAGGTGTCTGTCTCTTCACATGTAAAACTTTACCTTTGTCTCGATGAATCTCTGTAAACTAATATATTTAGTCTTGAAATTTTAAAGGTCATGGTTTAACCCATTCTGGTAAGTCTGGTCCATGTAAATTTCTAGAAGACATCTCTTCCTCTTCAGTGTGCACTTTGGGAGAGATGAGCTTTATTCTGGCGGATTTTATTTCACTTTTTCTTGTAACAATGAAACAAGCTCCAAGAGTCAGATTTCTATTTGCTATCTCTCAATATGCATGTCTGCAGTGAGCTCTTCCCTCTGTACCAGACAGTGATGTTTTAGTACTTTCTGAATGGAGTAGAAAAATCCAAAGTCACACTCAACACTGTGCCTCATAAGCAGGACTCTGGCCAGTAGCCCATTGGTACAATGGCAGATGGTGGGTATTTGCAAGAGTGTGATATTTTTAAAATATTTTATTTATTTATTTATTTTATTTGAGAAAGAGGGGGGGGGGCGGGGAGAGAGAGAAAGAATGGGCACTCCAAGGCCTCTAGCCACTGCAAACGAACTCCAGACGCATGCGCCACCTTGTGCATCTGGCTTAGGTGGGTCCAAGGGAATTGAACCGAGGTCCTTTGGCTTTGCAGGGAAACGCCATAACCCCTAAGCCATCTCTCCAGCCCATGATTCTTTTAATTTAAATTTTATATTATTTGTGTGTATATGCATGTTCATGTGTGCATTCATGTATATGAATGTATGAGTTCAGGCACATGTGTGCCCTAGTGCCTGTGTGGAGGTCAGAGGACAATTTCAGATGGATCCTTGCCTGTTGTAGTTACCTTCTCATTGCTGGGACAAAACACCCAACCCAAAGCAGGTGATGGGAGGAACGAGTATTTTGGCTTACAGTCTTGAGGGGAAACTTCGTGATACCAGGGAAAAGATTTTAGAGGAAAGGCTAGACAAGACATCACTTCCTGCCATAGCAGTTGGGATATAGTGCAAGAGCAGGAGCTGGACTCTGGCAAGAGGAAAGCCGAGTTAGAACACCCCAAAGACTGCCCCCAGTAATATGTCTCCTCCAGCAAGGTTACCTCCCAAATTGTCACCAGTCGGGGACCAAATGTTCAAAGCACATGAATTTGTGGGGACATTTGACTCTACCACTATATCTGTATACCTCATTTAAGGCAGATTTTTTTTGCTCTGGATTCTCTCCTTGCTGTTCAGTGCTGTGCTTGCCACGAGCTTCCAAAACATTCTCCTGTTTCTGCCTCCCTTCTCATTGTAACAGTTGACACGTTGGCCTGGCTGGCCAGCCATGCAGCTTGCAGGATCCACTGCTGGTTAAGACATTGATGACTTTTTCCCCCCAGCAGGCTGCACAGCACTTTCAAGCACTATGCCAGTCATACTTTAAGCATTTTAGTGACATCTACCTGGATATTCACATTGATGACAGCATCAATGTCCTGGGATTACAGAAACCCAGCATGACTCACGGTTTTGGACGTGTGTTCTAGAGCAGTGAGCACTTTATCCATTGAGCCATCTCCCCAGCCCCAGGAGTGTGATTCTTAGAGCAATATCAGGAACTCTCTCTAGAGTAGGTCAAAATGTTCCTGAATTTTTTTTCTTTAGATTAACATTAAATTATGTCACATTTTAGTTGCAATTAGTTTCCAAAAACCTTATTTGACAACCTCCATACATATACAAAATGTACCCTGATCATGACACCCTCCTACCACCTGCCTTTTTCTCTCATTTTATATCCTTCTTCCACTGGACCCCTTCTTTTTTCCAACTAGTCCTACTTCTATTTTGATGTCATCTTTTTTTTTTTTTTAAATCATATCATGCATGCCTTGTGTAGGTAGTGGCAGCCACTGTGAATCATGAAGGCCATGTTGTGTTTGGAAGACAGCACTGCACAGCATCCTTTGGCTCTTTCATCCTTTTTGTCACCTCTTCTCTAATGCTCTCTGAGCCTTGAAAGATGTGGTAGAGATGTCTCACTTAGTGCTGAATACTCCACTTTCACTTTTTCTCAGCACACTGATGAATTTTGAGCCTCTCCAATAGTCACCATCATCTGCAAAGAGAAGCCTCTTTAACCAAAAGTGAGAGAAGCATTAAAATATGGTCATAAATATAAACATTTATAGGATAATTTGGTGGGCACAGTAAATCCATTTAGCAAAATAACAGTAATACCTTCCCACCAGGACTTATAACCTGCCCAGCTATAGGCTTTTTTTTTTTTTGTTGTTGTTGCTGGAATTTTGAGGTAGGGTTTCACTCTAGCCCAGGCTGACCTGGAATTCACTATGTAGTCTCAGGGTGGCCTTGAACTCATGGTGATCTTCCTACTTCTGCCTCCCAAGTGCTGGGATTAAAGGCGTGCACCCCCACGCCCTGCACCTTTGTTTTTATTCTTTAGCAAGTTATACATCCTGCACATACCTATCTGGCACTTGTGTATATCTCTATACATCCATAATTTTTAAGCTTCGTGTCAAACATAGCCTGGGGTCTCCAGTAGCTTACCTTGGGTAGGACAGATACTTGTTCGTTCACAGTGGATTTATTAGTCAGGGAGGATCCATTTCCCATTTTCTGTTTGCATAGCCCTACTTGTATCACTTTGTTTTCTTACTCTTGGGTGAACTGAAGTTTTAGGGTTGTTTGGAGGATAATAGGGATCAGGATGAGTCATTTCATCGTTTTGTCTCTAGAAGAGCTTCCTTTGCAGCTGTCAGCAAGCCTGTTCCCTATAGCAACTATGGAATTTCCTCTCTGCTAGCCATTTATATAAACTACTACTATTTGTGCTGAGAGCAGGAGTATTAATTTTCCATGTATTAAAATTTCCTCTTGTTGTTTATAAAACCCCTTTCTTTCCAAATCGTTCCAGCAGTATCCACAACTCCATATGCATATTTGGAGTCAGTGTGAATGGCACACTCATGTTTCCCTAGGAGTGGTAAGTTGTGGTTAAGGGCATATAGTTCACAAATTTGGAATTACCAGTTGTTAGCCAATTTACCCCTTGCATACGGATTGTCTGTTTTCATCAATTATGGCATAGCCATTATGTCTTTTCCACTCAATCACACAAGATGACAGGTCCACCAACAGCCTGATCCCATCATATATTAGGGCCTCTCATAGGTTTGCTCTGACCTTGCTCTGCTACTCTATTAAAGTTAGGCTATCATGTTCTAATGTCTCTTGGTTTTCTTCTCTACTCCATTAAAAATCTTACTGGATTTTGGTATACATCTGAAGTCAGGACCAAAAAATCCCTCTTTGTAATAGTATTGCTTTATATTTCAGGAGCACCCCACATCAAGCTTGAAATACCTTAAATCAGAAGGCTTAATATCATCAAGGCCAAAGATGAGAAACTGATATCCAATAAAAGTAATAGCTAATGCAACAGATACCCTGTTTCCCCAAACAATAGTTTGATGCTTGCCAGGTTCTGTCTTGTGGGGACTTGCATGTCCAGAGACAGTTATCTCAAGTCAACAAGCACCTCTTCCCTGAACCAAGTCTTTTTTTTTTTTTTTTTCGAGGTAGGGTCTCACTGTAGCCCAGGCTGACCTGGAATTCACTATGGAGTCTCAGGGTGGCCTTGAACTCATGGCAATCCTCCCACCTCTGCCTCCCCAGTGCTGGGATTAAAGGCATGAGCCACCATGCCCGGCTCTGAACCAAGTCTTAATGAAGTATCCCTAGCCCTGTGCAGTTGGGGGAAGTCTGGTGGGCCCATCCAATGTCATTGTTGGATGAACCCTATTTCTAGGAACAGTTGCCTCAGTTCCCTTAAAGACAAAATACAACTATCTAAGGGATCTACTATTCCCTACTTCCAAATCTTACACTGTAACCCTGTCATGATAAACATAAACAACCCTGTTTATAACTAAAGAGCCAAAATTCACACCTAGGGTATATGGTACAGAAGCTGATCAGATCTCCATGGAAAGGCCCTTCAAGGGCGATTGTCCCTAAGGTTGGTAATTAATTCTACTCTACCCTCCATTGAGATTACCCCAACCCCAAATTTAGAATGCCATCAGAAGGATCCAATAAACAACCCTAAGAAGGTAAAAATAATACATATAAAAGACATTACACAAACTTTAGAATTAAAAGCTACCCATGGAGAACTGAATGCTTGGGTATAATTGTTAAATTTATAGGACATATGCTTAAAAAAGAGTAGTTGTGATGAGTGGTTTTCAAGCGACATCATTCACCACTACATGGGATATTTGGAAGCATCTGGAAATGGTTTTGGTGTCTCTGGCTTGATGTGGTGGGAGTAGCAGCTATAAGGCATGGGTCATTTGGTGGAGAGTCATAAGAGCATAGTTGGGGAGTCAGTACTTAATTATGAGTAATGGTGAAGTATTTCAAGGAATACCTTTAAAAAATTGCCAAGGAATTATAAAAAGTCAACTTTAAGGGCATGAAAGTTGAATTGGAGCCAACAGAGTAAATAAATGTAGTAACATCTAAGAACATGGAGATCATAAAATGGATAACCAGAAATTGATAGGATATGCCTCAAAAGGTCAAGAGCACTAACTAATTAGTGTCTAAAACACTCCACTGTTAAAGCCCTTGCCATAGCATCACCCTCCAAACTCAGTAACATCTAGATAAGGACCCTTGCAGGGGTGGTCAGAAAGCACATGGGACACTTCAGAAGAATGCGCACAGTCAAAGGTCAGTCTGCACAGCCATGCATGTGTTCTTTCTCTTCTTCCTCCCCACCATGCCATGAGAATCTGGTAACCGATGTTGAGACACCAAACCCTGTAGGCATATCAGCAATGGGGAATGGAGTGGAGTGTTTTTGCTTGGTTCCTGATTCCCAGGAAGCAGTTGTACATGTGACTATTGATTCAATATATATTAGAATCCACTGAGATTTCTCTAATGGAATCACACAGTCTAGTCAAAGGCACCATGGTATGGAGCTTAAGTTCTGTCTGACCGACCGAATCTAGATACTAGTAGTATAGAAGTTGCGTTGTATCTTTGCCTTAGACAGCCACTCTCAGGAATAAGTGTCTTTATTCTGCCACTTTAATCAGATATAGAAGCTACTGGGCTGGGACCTAATGTTAAGCAGCTCATCACTTTTATTATGTGTACTTAAAATAAGAGGAGAAATAAACTTTTTGTTTTATATCAAACCTCAAGTAGCAAAAAATGTAAGAATGGGAGAAGTCTGCTTGGAACCAGCTGCTTATTCATAGAGAATTCCTCAAGCCTGGTTGCAGGGGACAAAGCTTTGCAACATTAGATGGTGACTGAAAACTGAGCTGAGGGCAGAATAGCGATCACCTGTGTGACCCAGCACAAAGTGAAAATGTAGGGCCTTTTTAAAAAAAGTTTTAAAGAAGTTTGGGCTGGAGAGATGGCTTAGTGGTTAAGATGCTTGTTGGCAAAGCCAAAGGATCCAGATTTGTTTCCCCAATACCCATGTAAAGCCAGATGCACAAGTTGGTGCGTGCATCTGGAGTTCATGAGTTCATTTGCAGTGGCTAAAGGCCCTGCATGCTCATTATTTCTCTCTCTCTTTTTTGTTTTCTTCAAGGTAGGCTCTTGCTCTAGCCTGGGCTAACCTGGAATTCACTATGTCGTCTCAGAGTGGCCTTGAACTCATGGCAATCCTCCTACCTCTGCCTCCCGAGTGCTGGGATTTAAGGTGTGCACCACCACACCGGACTAATCTCTTTCTTAAATAAATAAATGAATAAAAGATTTTTTAAAAATTTATTTATTTATTTATTTGAGAGCGACAGACACAGAGAGAAAGACAGATAGAGGGAGAGAGAGAGAATGGGTGCGCCAGGACTCCCAGCCTCTGCAAATGAACTCCAGACGCGTGTGCCCCCTTGTGCATCTGGCTAACGTGGGACCTGGGGAACCGAGCCTCGAACCGGGGTCCTTAGGCTTCACAGGCAAGCGCTTAACCGCTAAGCCATCTCTCCAGCCCAGAATAAAAGATTTTTAAAAATTTAAGAAATTCAAGATATTGACAATAAAGCAATAAATAAACCCCTTTTGTGAGTGGAGTTTGTGACTGCTTTGGGTTTGGTCATCTATTTTATTAGGTAACATTAGGCTTAAAACACACATCAAAATGAAGACTTTATCATCCTGAAGCCTTCTGAAATAAGACTTTTATCATGTATGCTTTGTAAGAAGGGATTTCTATCTCCTCCTCCAATTAAAAAATAATAAGTATTATTATTTTGAGGCAATGTCTCACTCTAGCCCAGGCTGACCTGAAATTCACTATGTAGTTTCAGGCTGGCGTTGAACTCACAACAATCCTCCTACCCTAGCCTCCCAAGTGATGAGATTATAGGTATGTGCCACCAGGCTGGGTGACTGAGAATTATTTCTCCATATTTATTAAAGAGAAAGAGACAAAGAGAGAGAAACACATATGGGTGCACAGGGGCCTCTTCCCCCTACAACTGAACTCTAGATCCATGCAGCACTTTGTGCATCTGGTTTTACATAGGTCCTAGGGAATTGAACAGGGGCCAGGAGGCTTTGCAAGCAAGTGTCTTTAACCACTGAGCAATCTCCCCAGACCCTAATTTTTTTTTGGATTTTGCATTCATTCATATATTTATTTATAAGAAGAGAGAAAGAAGAAAGACAGACAGAAAGGGAGAGAGAGAAAGAGAGATGGGCCACTGCAAACAAACTTCAGAGGCGTTGTCATTTTGTGAATCTGGCTTTACATGGGTACTGGGGAATCAAACCTAGGTTGTTAGGCTTTGTAGGCAAATGTATCAACTGCTGATCCATCTCCCCAGTGCAGATTCTGGATTTTTTTAAATTTAATTTTTATTAACATTTTCCATGATTATAAAAAAATCCCATGGTAATACCCTCCCTTCCCCCACACTTTCCCCTTTGACATTCCATTCTCCATCATATTACCTACCCATCTCAATCATTGTACTTACATATATACAACACCAGCCTATTAAGTACCCTCCTCCCTTCCTTTCTCTTCCCTTTATATCTCCTTTTAAACTTACTGGCCTCTGCTACTAAGTATTTTCCTTCTCACGCAGAAGCCCAATCATCTGTAGCTAGGATCCACATATGAGGGAGAACATGTGGCGCTTGGCTTTCTGGGCCTGGGTTACCTCACTTAGTATAATCCTTTCCAGATCCATCCATTTTTCTGCAAATTTCGTAACTTCATTTTTCTTTACTGCTGAGTAGAACTCTGTTGCCTAATTTTTTCAGTATGGAAAGTTTCCAACATACATGGAAGTAGAGGGTACATTAATGTGCCTTTCATAGAGCATCAGCAATCATGCATAACAGACCAAGCTTAGTTACTCTGTTCCTTCCCACTGCTCCAGCCTCCACTGTAAGTCATTCTGAAGCAAACTTGAGTGGTAGATTTGTTTTTGAAAGATTTTGTTTTAGTTGAAAACATCATGATTATAATCTTGTACGATATATGTATTTCCATTTTATTATGAGTTATCACAAACACACAGAGAGGAGGGTGGTGAGATTAGAGGGACAGAAACCATGTTGCAGAGTAGAGGACCAGTGCTTCTGTGGCATTCTAGGAAGCACGTCAGGATGCAGCTTGCTGAGCAGAGTAGTGTCCTTCTGCATGGAAGTTCATGGCACAGTGTGTAGCCCCTTTCCAGGATCATGAGCCACCTGAACTCACCATCCCTTTGAGACCCACTGCTATGCATCTCCCATTTCATTTTGTTTTATTGTTAGACAGAGAGAGAGAGAGATAGAGAGAGAGAGAAAGAGGAAGAAAGAATTAGCATGCCAGGGCCTCAGCCACTGAAATCAAACTCCACATGCTTGTGCCACCTAGTGAGCATGTGCAACCTTGCACTTGCCTCACCTTTGTGCAACTGGCTTACATGGGATCTGGGGAGTTGAACATGGGTCCGTAGGCTTCGCAGGCAAGTATCTTAACCGCTAAGCCATTTCTCCACTCTGCAATCTCCCATTTCAAACTTAGGAATGAAGCCAGAAAGTTCTTGGCCCTCTGGGTAGGAAAGTATAGGTGAGCAGAGCCTGTGAGGCAGGTAAGATCTGGGCTCCCCTAGGCTATCTGTTTAGTCACTGGCCTCTGCTCTCACGAGGCTGCCCTTTCTAGCCTGAGTGAATATATATATATATATATCACACTGTCGTGCTGGTATTTGGTCCTGGCTGCTGTGCCCTGCCCTTTGCTGGTCTCTGTTCCTGGCTTCCTACTACAATGGGAAAGCACTTCTCACTGTTCTTGCTGTGTCTCACCTTGCTGGTGGGCTTCCCCCAAGGTAAGCCCCTGGTAGATGGAACTGGCTGATCCGCTGGTGGCTCTGGATTGTTGGGCCTTGGGGAGGAGAGGAGCAGGGACGGAGCCTTTAGAGGTGCAGTTCATCTCAACATCCCCTTTCTCTGCTTGCTTCTGTTGCACTTCAGTCATCTCTTCTTCCACCTCTTCCTCCTGGTCCTGATCCTGTCCTCCTCCTCCCCTCCCCCATCTCCTCTCTTCCCCTTCCGTGTCCTCTGCCTCATGTCTAATCCCCAACATTCTCAATTCTCCCAGCTTTATGTGGACAGCTGTAAGTTTGGGTATGGAAGGTTCTTGATGAGTTGCAGATAATGTAAGGACAGAGGGGGGTTGTCCAGGTGGGCATGGTGTGCTCTGGCACTGTGCATCAGTGCCTTGGTCTTCATCCTCACAGCCCTGTCTATTCCCAGGGTTTGTGCCAATGGTGTTTCTCCTCTCCCCTCTTGAGGTTGCCATGTCCAAGGGGCACAGTTCTCCCTTCAGCAGTCAGCTCAGCATGTAGTCAGCCTCTTCCCTGGCCCTTGTTTCTTTTCCTTCATCAGGGTCACACTCCATTCTGATGCTTGAGGCTGGGCCACAGTGAGCCTCTTTCAATTGTTTTTGTCTTTCTAGCTTTGACAATGGACATGTATGTGTCCAATATGCTCCTGTCAACTGGAACAGGGTTTTTAAGAAAGAGGAACAGTCTTGTAAGGCTAAAAGTGGCCAGCAGTGTGTCTTGCGGATCCTCTCTGTGGGTAAGGACTAGGAGATCTCAGGGCGATCCTGCCTGGCTTTGAGGGATGCAGCCCTCCCTCTAGTCATGTGGTCAGAAGCAGAGAGTGTGGAAGGATTTTTTTTTCCTATAGGAAAAGTCTCCTCTGCTTTTGGCACTGTCTGTCACTGATTCCTGGCTAGACCATATAGCAATTTCATTCTCATTGCTAAGACCAAGTACCCAACCTAAAGCAGCTATGGCAAGAAAGGGTTTATTTCAGCCTTACATTTTCATCATGACAGAGGAAGCTGCCTCACTTTGTCATACATTCAAAGGGAAGAGAGGGAGAGAGGAGAGAGAGAGAATGTGTGCCAGGGCACGGTAGCTCTGAACACACAGTAGGCTAGACTCAAGATCCACCTCCAGGGACATGCATCATGCAGCATGGCTCACCTGCTGGGGAGTAAGTAGGAAGCTGAAACATAGACACTTGAAGTTATGGGGACAGTTACATTCAAGCCAATCACAAACCACTGGACCTATTATGAGAAGAAAAATAAAGCTTGCTGAGGGAATCTCAGGTGGTCTTCAAGGCCTTCTAGGTGAGCATATCAGAGATGACAGGACTCACACTCTGAAATTCTACTCAGCACTTCTGTGAACTGCAGGTTTGCCTTTGGTGAAGGTTAGGGTCTATGGGGACGATGGCCCAGGGAGGCCACCTTAGTCATGTGGGGGCCTGACTCCTCATTTACCTAGCTACTTCTTTCCACAGATTTATGATTTGCCTCTTGTCATTTTCCTCTCAGGTGGCAGGATAAAGTTTGGGTCCCAGAAGTGTGCAGACAAGTGCAAGCCCAGGTCTGTTATTCATTGAAAATGGAACTGGATTTTAAATACTGCAGTGACAAATCTTTCTGTAACAGGTTTCAGAAACTTGACCCTTTCTTACCCTGTTCTCTTTTATTTTTTTTTAAATTATTTATTTATTTATTTGAGAGCAACAGACACAGAGAGAAAGACAGGTAGAGGGAAAGAGAGAGAATGGGCGCGCCAGGGCTTCCAGCCTCTGCAAACGAACTCCAGACGCGTGCGCCCCCTTGTGCATCTGGCTAACGTGGGACCTGGGGAACTGAGCCTCGAACCGGGGTCCTTAGGCTTCACAGGCAAGCGCTTAACCGCTACGCCATCTCTCCAGCACCCCTGTTCTCTTTTAGATGAGCTCTTAGCCCTACCCTATGCTTTTGTAGCTTTAAAATGCTTTCCTCAGCAAGTGCTGCCTCAGCATCGGTTGTTGATACAAAGGATAATTGTATTTGAGAGATGCTGTTTGCCTGGACCACTTTAGGTGTTCCCCTTTTCTCAGATTCTGGTTTCTTTCCTTAATCCTTCCATCATTGATTGGTATATATCACATATCATATTCTCCCCACTCCTTTCTTATTTTTCCCTATAAATGATTCCTAACTGATAAACACAGCAATTATTACACACTCAATCCCCACCCATTTAGTGTAGTGGTGCCTTTTATGTGAAGCTGGCCAGCAAACAACAGCTCCACCATCTTGTCATCTTTCCTTTCTTTATTATTTATTTATTTGCAAGGAGAGAGAAAGAGAGAGAGAGAGAGGGAGGGAGGGAGGGAGGGGGGAAGGGAGAGAGGGAGGGAAAAAAGAGTGAGAGAATGGGCATTCCAGGCCCTCTTGCTACTGCAAAGAAACTCCAGACACATGTGCCACTTTGTGCATCTGGCTTTATATGAGTACTGGGGAATTGAACCCAGGCTGTCAGAATTTGCAGTCAGGTACCACCTCTGAGCCATCTCACCAGACCTTCTTTTTAATTCATAGTATCTAGGGCATATGTCATGTCATTGATGTAACTTCAGAAAAACAACTCAATGGATGAAGGATTTATTTAGTTCATGGTTTCATAGGTATCCTCTATCATGGCACAGAGGCCATGGTGGAACAGAGCTGTTCAGCTTGTGGCATCTGGGAAGCATAGCTGGGCTGTAATAAGAAGTGAGAAGACACTGGGTGTGGTAGCACATGCCTTTAATCCCAGCACTCAGGAAGTAGAGGTAGGAGGATCACCCTGTGTTTGAGGCCACCTGGAGATTACATTGTAAATTCCAGGTCAGCCTGGGCTAGAGTGAGACCCTACCTTGAAAAAAACCAAAGTGAAGAGAAGATGTAGCTTGCCAAGGACATATCCCCAGGCAGGCTCCTCCTACAGTTCTACCACCTCTCCTAGTCCATTCATAATTTGTGTCCATTATTGGGTAGGTCAGAGATTATCACATATTCTTTTTTTTCTAAAATATTTTACTTTTATTCATTTATTTGAGAGACAGATAGATGGAGAGAGAGAAAGAATGGGCACCAGGGCCTCCAGCCACTGCAAACAAATTCCAAATGCATGCACCATCTTGTGCATCTGGATTTATATGGGTCCTGGGGAATTGAACCAAGGTCCTTTGGCTTTGCAGGCAAGTGCCTTAACCACTAAGCCATCTCTCCAGCCCAGAGATTATCTCATATTCTACCAGTTTTTGGAAAGGCCCTCACAGACATACCCAGAAATGTGCCCGATGAATCTCTCTAGCATCTTTAACCAGGTCAAGTGAGCAATCAAGATTAATGAACCTAGGGATCAAGGCACTCCTTCACCACCCCCTCCATTTCTCTTTTGTATACATACCCACAGTCCTTTGTCAGTGGGTTGGAAACATTCTACTCTTTAGCTTTATTCCTAGAAAATCCTAGTTTATGAAGTTGGTGTTTGGAATTTTTATGTTTTTAAAAATAATTTTGTTTATTTATTTGTTTGAGAGTGACAGCCAGAGAGAGAGAGACAAAGAGGCAGAGAAAGAATGGGCACACCAGGGCCTCCAGCTACTACAGACAAACTCCAGATGCATGTGCCACCTTGTGCATCTGGCTTACGGGGGTCCTGGGAAATTGAACCTTGAACTGGATCCATAAGGCTTCATAGGCAAGCACTTAACCACTAAGCCATCTCTCCAGCCCTGGAATTTTTATGTTTGTAGCCACAGATTGCATGCTCAACCTAGAAATTGTATATAATACTGGCAAACATTGCAGTGGCTGAGGTAAACATTACCAGTGAATCTATTCTACCCTATAGAGACACAGCTTGTCTAAATATTCAAGTGTATCTTTCCAGCTTCTAAAAGCATAAGCAGGTCATGTTGTATTTTTTTTTTTGTTTGTTTGCTTTTCAAGGGGGGGTTTCACTCTAGTCCAGGCTGACCTGGAATTCACTATGTAATCTCAGGGTGGCCTCAAACTCATGGCAATCCTCTGTGACCTGGCGCTTGCCTCACCTTTGTGTGTCTGGCTTATGTGGGATCTGGAGAGTTGAACATGGGTCCTTAGGCTTCTCAGGCAAGTGCCTTAAGCACTGAACCATCTCTCCAACCCTATACTGGGTGTTTTATCATGCATTGTATGCCTTATAAAACTTAACTTTTTGTATGGTCATTTAGCTTATTGTTAAAATCAGCTTATTTTTAAAATCAGAGGATTACACTATGTTTAACATTTAGTAAAATTTGTGCATTTCTAGATTGAGTACTTCCTGGGCTTTGGCAAAGATAGACCATCTCCTAACCACAAAAATCAAGGTCTGACTTGGGCTTTGACATTATGCCTGAGCCCACTGCTCCCTTGGAGCACATCCACCTTCTCTGTTTCCTTTCCTCCCAAATAAAATCTTACATCATCAACTATTTGTGTATGGTTTTTCAATTCTTTCATAAACTCACCAAGAGCCTGGCATCCTATCTGCTTGTACAGCCCAATTAGTAACATAGTTGGCAAGTCAATGCAAGAGGATTCAAGAAACCCAAGTCCAAAAGGAATCACAACAAGGTTTCTGGAAACCGCCCCCCCCCACCACCAAAAGGGACCCAGAGATCTCAGTAACAGCACAGGACCAACCAGGGCAGCTGCCTGACCAGCTCAGTGAGAATGCCTCCTTGTAAGTAGTAGGAGAAACCACCTCCCTAATTTTTTGATGCTCCCATTCCAGCAGGAAGTAGTAACCAGAGATGACTCTATATCTCTGAGGGAATATATGATGAAGATTAGGCTTGGGACATTTGCAGCTACCAAGGCAACTCAGGTTGGAAGAATATATCTTCCTTTCCCATTATGGCATCTCCAGCTCCTCTCCACCTATGAATAATCTGTGGTTAGGTTCTTCTTGTAGAGAGAGAGACAAACAAGTCTAGCCTGAGTCATTATTTAGGACAATGTGAGGTCCAGTGTGTCTTTGCAGTGATCTGTGAGTGAAAACCCTGTTATTATCTCATGTGAGTAGTATGGATTGTACATATGCTTACAACAATGGGATGTATAATATGCACATGTGCACAGCATTCAAAATTGTCTATCAATCCAACTGTCAGTCAGGGTAAGGATGCAGGCAATTCCCACCCAAAGTATGCTTATAAGAAAGAACTCTCAAAAGAACCAGGGGCTCTGGATCCATCTTGCTTGAGCCTGCTGCTTGTATGCAGTATATTTGCCATTTCTGCTTCTTTCTCTTCCAAATAAAGCCTTTATATGTCAACAGCTAAAGAAACAACATAGAATTGGAATACTTGCATTATCACCAAAATTTCCAATGAGCCCTGTGAAATCATGCCTCTCACCTCATTGTCAGACCCTAGAGACCACTATGTTTTCCATACTATCGACAGCCTTTTGGTCTTTTAAATTTTATTTTTATTCTTTGGTGATTGAGATTAAACCCACAACTTTGCACTTGCTGGGCAAGCACTTTGCTACTGAGCCAAATCCCCAACTCCCTCAGATAGGATTTAATTTGTTTGTGGTATAAGGGATCCAATCCAGGGCCTTGTGAGGCAAGCACTCTTCCCCTGAGCTATATTCCAAGCCTTTGGGTCTTCTTTATTTCACTTAGGCCAATGCTATTTAGTTCTTATTGTTGTACATATTGTGTATTCTTTTTTGTTGCTAATGTATTCCATTGTGTGAGTAGCAGCTAGAAACAATTTATCCATTTGTTGTTTGATGGATATTTAGATTGTTTTCAAGTTTTCTGTGATTATAAAACAACTATTTATTTATTTACTTGAGAGATAGAGAGAGAATGGACATGCCAGGGTCTCTAGCCACTGCAAATGAACTTCAGCCACATGTGCCACTATATGCATCTGGCTTATGTGGGTTCTGGAGAATTGAACCTGGGTCCTTAGGCTTTGGAGGCAAGCTTCTTAACCACTAAACCATCTCCCTAGCCCCAGTCCATTTCTTCCAAATTCAACCCTGTTCAAATACTCAGGGCACAGGCAGAATGCAGCTAGCTTCTCACACAAGCTGACTCTAGCTTAGTCTTGGCAAACCTTTCTTTCTCACCATAAGCCAAGCCTCACAGTCCACAGTTCTTTCTGCTTTTATGTCTGAAAGAGAAATGAAAACTCTCACCAGAATGGTCCACCAAGCTCTGCTTAGAGCACTACAAGGTGGTTCTTAGGCCAAAGCTTCAAATCCTCCCATATTCTTCCCACAAATCAGTTTCAAAAGGTCAAAAGGCACACAGCCAGCCTTGTATCAGTAACAACCATACTCTACTGGTGCCAATTTTCTGTTGTACTTACCTTCTTGTTGTTGGAACAAAACATCCAACCATAAGCAGCTGATGGGAGGAAGGAGTTTATTTTGGCTTATGGTCTCATGAGGAAGCTCCATCATAGCAGAGAAAGGAGGATAGAGCAGAGGTTTAACATCACAGCTCAGGACATCAGGTGGACAACAGCACCAAGAGAGAGCTGAACTCTGGAAAGGAAGGAGCTGGACTATAACATCCCAAAGCCTACCCCAATACCTCTTCCAGCAAGTCTCCACCTCCCAGATTCCACCAGCTGGAGACCAAGCATTGAAAGCACACGAGTTTATGGGGGGCATCTGATTCAAATTGTCACATATCCTTTAACCAAACTGATTATTACTTTGGCCAAAAATAATTTTACACAGCTAGTTATTTTGATTCATAAGAAAGTGTCTATCAAATGATAGCATATGATACTATTTAACATAGTACACATCATCATATAACTAGCTAAAGATGTAAAACTTGTCTCTTATAAAATATATTACCACTGGGTGTGGTGGCACATGCCTTTAATCTGAGCACTAGGAGGGTAGAGGTAGGAGGATTGCCATGAGTTCAAGGCTAGCCTGAGACTACATAGTGAATTCCAGGTCAGGCTAGGCTGGGGTGTGACCCTATCTCAAAAAACAAAACAAAACAAAAGATATATGACAAACATTTTCAGAATGAGTATGTCACTTATATTGATTAAAACATAAAAAATAAAAAAAGTGACAGTGTGCCGGGTGTGGTGGCGCACGCCTTTAATCCCAGCACTAGGGAGGCAGAGGTAGGAGGATTGCCGTGAGTTTGAGGTCACCCTGAGACTCCATAGTGAATTCCAGGTCAGCCTGGGCCAGAGTGAGACCCTACCTCGGAAAACAAAACAAAACAAAACAAAACAAAACAAAACAAACAAAACAAAACAAAACAAAACAAAGCAAAGCAAAGCAAAACAAAACAAACAAAAAAAGGTGAGAGTGGGCCTTGTTAACCAAGTCAAACCTATGGCTTGTGTTTTATTTTATTTAATTTATATTTATTTATTTGACAGAGAGAGTGAGAGAATGGGTGTGCCAGGGCCTCCAGCCACTGAAAATGAACTCCAGATACATGTGTCCCCTTGTGCATCTGGCTAACATGGGTCCTGGGGAATAAAACCTGGATCCTTTGTCTTTGCAGGCACATATCTTAACTGCTAAGCCATCCCTCTGGCCCTGGTGTTTTGATTCAGGTGTCCCCCATAAACTTAGATATTCTGAATACTAGTCTCCCCGGCTGATGGCAATTAGAAATTAAAGCATCTTGGAGGCAGTGTATTGCTGGGGGCAGGCTTATGGGCATTATAGTCAGTTTCCCCTTGCCAGTGTTTGGCACACTCTCCTGTTCCTGTTGTCTACCTTTTGTTGGCCAAGGGATGATGTCCACCCTCTGCTTATGCCATCGTTTCCCATGCCATCCTGAAGCTTCCCCTAGAGTCTGTAAGGCAAAATAAACCTTTTTTTTTTTTTTCTCCTAAAGCTGCTCTTGGTTGGGTGATTTCTGCCAGCAATGTGAACCTGACTGCAACAGCTTGGAAAGTCTTAAACCCCAGAGGGAAGCTCCCACTGTTCTCTGGCTAAAAGGAGAGGTTATACTTGTCAAAAACATCTTCTGTTTATATTTATTCCCTTTGATTCCTGCTGCTCTCACTCTTGGTTATAGAATCTGCTTTTTACAAATGGCAATAAATCCTGGGGAGACCCAAGACATATAGAATAAGGAAAGTATAGCACAAGATGAGTCATTTCTATCACAGCTCTGAAGTCTAGTAAACATCACAAAGGAAGTGGCTGGTTAAATATGAGTGCTGGTCTCACTGATAACCTGAGAACCTCCTTCAGGGAGATGGTGATAGATACCAGTAAAACTCAAAACTCATGAAAGCAAACAATCAGAGGCTGCTCAGGGTTTGATACTAAAGAAGATTTGTAACATGACCTCCAAGGCTCAGGAAACATTGCAGAAGAGGCAGAAAGAATGTGACAGTCACAGGGTGGGGAGGAGTATTCTGAGTATTCTGACATTCCTTCCCCACAGACTGACTGGTGCATTCATGACCATATAGTGAATACTGATCACCCCACCCAGAAGGGCCCTCATTGGAATAGGGCTGGGGAAGAGGAAACAAAAAAGCATAACATGATGAGACTATGACCAATATACACTATGTTCATGCAATAAAATTCTCAATTAAAAACATCTACTTTACAAAAACTTCCCAGTTTGATTTTCCATTCAAAATATGACTCAATGGGCTGGAGAGATGGTTTATTGGTTAAGGTGATTATCTGAAAAACGTAATTCATGTGAGTTCAGTTCCCTAGTACCCATATAAAACCAGATGCGCAAGATGGTGCATGCATCTGGAGTTTGTTTGCAGTGGCTAGAGGCCCTGGCATGTCCCTTCTATCTTGATTTCTGTCTCTCTCTGCTTGCAAAGAAATAAAAAAAATATGGCCCATTTCCAAATTAAATGCTATGTCAACAGGCATACTTTATTTCTAAATTAAGATTACTTTAAAAAGAAAACCAAACCAAAAATGTGAAAAATAAAAGGGATAAAATCAGGCTAATCGAGATGTAATCTCAGATGTTATCTACAAGAGATGACTTACAGCTATAGGAAGTCAGCCAGGGGCTGGGCAGAGGGCTCAGCTGTTAAAGGTGCTTGCTTATAAGGACTGCCAGCCTGGGTTCAATACCCAAGCCATCTAAAAGTGGTGCAAGTGTCTTGTGTTTGTTTGGTGTTATTTTGTAGTGGCAAGAAGCCCTGATACACCCATGTGTGCAGACACCCACACACAAGTAAACTAAGAAAAAAACAACTTTAAAACCTCTTTAAAAAAAAAAAAAAGTCAAGCATAAAGCCAGGTGTGATGGCACAGGCCTTTAATCCCAGCACTTGGGAGGCAGAGGTAGGAGGATCACCCTGAGTTCGAGGCCAGCCTGAGACTACATAGTGAATTCCAGGTCAGCCTGGGCTAGAGTGAGACCCTACCTTGAAAACAAAACTAAACAAAACAAAACAAAAGTCAAGCATAGTCACCCACATGACATCCTTAGAGTTATCATGTCAGGAGCTCCAAGGATACCTGGTACAAGGTGGTTGTCAGGTGTTGATGAGGTATGTTTAGGCTGGTATTGCTCAGCTCTGGACTGTGCTCTCCCTGCTATTTTCTTCATCATTAGAAGACATCTCATATATGGTATGATGTTTCTTACAGGCTGGATGCAAATGCTCTGACCTCATTCATGTATTAACTTTTCTAACCACAGTTATATGAAACTTTCTGTTACCTATTAGTTTTTTTTTTTAACTTTGGGTGTCATTTTTTAAAGTATTATTTATTTATTTATTTATTTGACAGAGGAAGAGGGAGGGGGAGAGAAAGAATGGGCGTGCCAGGGCCTCTAACTACTGCAAAAGAACTCGAGACACTTATGACACCTTGTGCATCTGGCTAATGTGGGTCTTGGGGAATCAAATCTGGATCTTTTGGCTTTGCAGGCAAAAGCCTTAACTGCTAAACCATCCCTCCATCCCTATTAGTTTTATTTTTGTAGTCCGTCATTTACTCATTTAGGGGCAACCAAAGCCTTGACCTCTGGTGAAATATCTCTACGTATTTCTGACAGAAAGAGTGTCTCCTCAGGCCCTTCTGCTCTGGTTGGACCTCTCTGCCCCTTCTGTGGGTCCTAGTCTGTTCACTGGGCATCACAACCTCTTTCTGGGGATCACGATTCCCCTCAAGTTCCTGACCCCTTAAGAACCCAAGTTGTGGGCTGGAGAGATGGCTTAGTGGTTGAAAGTGCATGCCTGTGAAGCCTAAGGACCGGAGTTTGATTCTCCAGGTCCCATGTAAGCCAGATGCACATGGCGGCTCATGTTTCTGGAGTTCGTTTGCAGTGGCTGGAAGCCCTGGTACACCCATTCTCTGTCTCTCTCTCCCTCAAATAAATAAATAAATCTTAAAGAAAAAAAAAAAAAAAAGAACCCAAGTTGTATGTAGCTATCCAGGGCAAGGCTTGGAAGAATCTCCTTTTTTCCCCAGGTCTGTTTTGTCTCCATTAGAGAGTTCCCTGGTGGGTCTGGTGTGTCCCGCTATCTTACAGCCCCTGGTGAAACAGTGACCTCTGCTTTCTTAAGTAGACTTGGGTGTTTGTGCAGACAGGATTCAGACTCCTTCACATGGTAACTAAGGCCTACTTACTAGGTGAAGGTCTTGCACGTCAAGGCTGATTTTCCTTCTCTCAGTTCTGCAGTGAGACAGACTTCCAGCATATCTGCCTGCCAATCCGTTCGGGAACTCTGAGTGGTATTTATATCCCAGTGTCCAGTAGGCATTTGATGACTGTAAGCTAACATCTCATTTTCTTTGTCTTTCCTTTCCTTTTGCTTTTATGGTGCTGAGAAATTGACCTCAGCACCTTACACATCCTATAAAAGTTCCCTACCACCTAGCTAATTCTCCAGCCCATGGCAGTTTCTCTGTGAAAACTCAGTCCATCTTTCTGTTTCCTCCTCATTTCTTTTCCTACTTACCTTTAACTCTTCCTCTCTGTTATGTCTCTCTTCTTTTCTTTTCAGTTAAACTCTAAAGCTAGACACACACAATAATTCTCAGAGATAATTTTGTCAGTTAAAATATGCCTTTGATGTTTGATGCATGTGAATTTTATTGAGATCAGAAAAACAGGAAGCAGAATTGTGTAAGAGCAAGGGAATGAGACCATGTAGGTCCATCTGCTAGCAGAGAAGGGATTCACAAAAAGAACCGTGTCAATTCAAAGAATCCATGGCAGGAGAACAACCCAGGTCCCTGACGGTATTTACCTCACCACACACCTACTGCAAATCAGAACCCCATTCTGTTAGGGAGCTGAAGTCCATAGTCAAACTCAGTGCAGAAGTCTTCATTTTGTATCTGGTATTTGCAATGATGGGCATCTTGTGAAAGCCAAGGGGACCACAGCTTTTCTGATACTCCAAATAGCAACATCTTCATTTTCTAGTATTTCTAGAGATTGACAAAGCCAGTTTACATTCCGGTGTGTCATAGAATTTTATAAATCTTACCTTAAGTACCTCTTCCTGTCCTAAGAAAAAGGTCCTCCAAGGCTCATGTATTTGCTACTCTCCTTCCATGGGTCTGTTACCCTGAGTTTTGATACTATCCATAATTCTTGGTCAGTGGTTTAACCAGACACAGGCCTTAGCTTCTGGAAGAACTATAATGTCTACAGACACACTTTTGTTCTAGCAGACTCTCAGTTTCAGCCCACTGAGCAGGAGAGATGAAAGGATTTACATGGTACATGTATGTATTTAGCATGAACTGGAGACCCAGAGGGCCATAGCCTTTGTGTGACTGTGGCCCATGCTGAAGTGTACATTTAAAAAAATTGTTTTTATTTATTTTTAAAATATTCAGCTATGTGAGAGAGAGAAAGAGGAGAAAAAAGAAGATAGAGACAGAGAAAGAGGGAGACAGAGAGAAAGAATGGGCATGTCAGGGCCTCCAGCTGCTGCAGATGAATTCTAGATGCATGCACCACCTTGTGCATTGGGGTTTAGATGGGTACTGAGGGATTGAACCTGGATCCTCTGGTTTTGCAAGAAAGTGTCTTAACCACTAAATAATCTCTCCAGCCCCCTATATGGATTTTTTATTAGGGATAGACAAAGAGCAGGGGTCAGAGGAGAAAGTGGTCTAAGATCATTCTCTAAGGCCAGAAAAGGTATAGAGTACCAGCCAATAAACTTTGGCAGGGCAGAATGTTGTTTCACTGAGGTCAGTAAATATCCTCTATCTTTTCATTTCATTTCATTTTATTTACAAGAGAGAGAGAGAAAGAGAGAGAGAGAGAGAGATCGACAGGGAGAGAATGGGTGAACCAGGGCCTCTAACCACTGCAAATGAACTCCAGATGCATGCCTTGTGCATCTGGCTTGAGTGGGTCCTGGGGAATTAAACCTGGGTCCTTTGGCTTTGAAGGCAAACGCCTTACCTGCTAAGCAATCCCCCCTCTATCTTTTTTTCTATAATCTCAGACATCTGGATGGCAGGCTGGTTTTCCAGCACTGTGTGCTATGTTGAGAAGCTGCTTCCCAGCCTAGTGTCTGTTGTCACGTAGGCCATCTGCTTGGCTTCTCAGGAATCTCCTACAGCGACCACACCTCCTCCTTACCATGACTACCTTCATTCATGAACTCCAGTCTCACATATGACTTACTCCTTTTCATATGTCAGCAAGTATTGTGATAAAATCTGCATTCTGTGGCCCTGACTCTTGGGGAGGGACCAGGATAAGGTGATAAGGGTGATATTTGTCCCCAAGTCTCATGGCATTTCTCATGTCTAGATTCATGGCACTTATTTCTGGCCAGGATGCCCTAGGCCTGACGTGTCCTATCACAGAGTTGTTTTCAGAGGTGTAGGATGTCCATGTGCTCCCCTGATACAACCCCTGAGATCATGCAAGCACTTTCATCTCATCCAGTCTCACCTTACCTTTGTGATCTAAGAATGATTCTTTCTGAGTCCATCTTTGCTGTTATTTACCTAAAATTATGGGATTTCCCAACACCAGCATTACCTCTAATTTCAGAAATTGGTGTGAAGCATTACCATAAATGAGAACTGGTCTCTCCTCAATTGTATTCTGTTTGCCATCAACTTATTATCAGTGTAGACTCTGAATTCATATTTCTAAAGGTTTTATAATTCATTGTCAGCATTACATCTTTTGGTATCAATTTATCTCACACATGGCTTGTAGCAGCTCCTTCTAGTTACCCCTGGGGTACAGATGACATGCCTCCTGATTTTTTTTATGAGCCCTTCTTTACATTCTGGCATAAGAAGATATCCTAAGTTTACCTTGTGCCCCACATGTCCCAATTCCTTATTTTGGTTTGTATTAACTTTTTGTTGACAATCCCTGTACATATGGACAATATACTATGATCATAAACCCTTCCCACCACTATCCATTTTCTCCCTCCTGAATCTGAATCCCCCCTCCACAGAATCCCTTTTTCTTTCCAACTAGTCTCTCTTCTATTTTTGTTTTTTGATGTAGGGTCTTGCTCTAGCCCAGGTTGACCTGGAATTCACTGTGTAGTGTCAGGGTGGCCTCCAATTCAAAGTGATCCTCCTCCCTCTACCTCCCAAGTGCTGGGATTAAAGACATGTGCTACCACATCTGGCTGTTCTCTTTTCGATTTTTTTGGGTAATTTTTTAAGAGAGACAGACAGAGACAGAGAGAGAGAGAGAGAGAGAGAGAGAGAGAGAGAGAGAGAGAGAGAGGGAGAGAGAGAGAGAGAGAAAGAATTGGCACACCAGGGTTTCTAGCCAATGCAACTGAACTCCAAATGCATGTGCCACCTTGTGTGCATTTGCAACTTTGTGCGCTTGCATCACCTTGTGTGTCTGACTTACATGGGACCTGGAGAGTTGAACATGGGTCCTTAGGCTTCACAGGCAAGTACCTTAACCACTAAGCAATCTCTCCAGACTCTCTCTTCTATTTTGATGTTACCATTTTTTATCTTCTTAGTATGCAGCTCTTGTGTAGGTAGCATCAGCCACTGTGAGATCATGAATATCAAGGCTACTTTGTGTCTGAAAGACAGCATTATTTATTCATTTGAGAGAGAGAGAAAGAGAGAGAACAAGCATGCCAGGGCTTCTAGCCAGTACAAACAAACTGCAGACACATGTGCCACCTTGTGCATCTGGCTTACATGGGTCCTGGGGAATTGAACTTGGGTCTTTAGGATTCATAGGTAAGTTCATTAACTGTTAAGCTATCTGTCCAGCCCTGGAAGACAGCATTTTAAGCAGTAATTCCTTTCCTTTGATTCTTACATTCTTTCTGTCACCTTTTCCACAATGGATCTGAGTCTTGGAGGGTGTGATAGAGATGTTTCAGTTAATGCTGAACACTCCACTGTTACTTCTCAGCACATTGGTGAGTTTTGAGTCACCCCAGTGGTGTCTGCCATCTGAAAAGAGAAGCTTCTTTGACCAAACGTGAGAGTAGCATTAGTATATGGGCATAAGCATAAGTGTTCAGAGGGCAGGTTGGTGAGCATAAAATATCCATTTAGCCAGAAACAGTAATTATTACTTGCTTAGGGCTCATGACTTCCCCAGCCATAGGTTTTAGTATCAGGCATGTATTCCCTCCCATGGAATAGGCCTTCAGTCTAATCAGAGAATAGTTGGTTTTCCCATAACAGACATCCCACCATTGTAGCACTGGTTTATTTGGCTTGGCTGTCTAGCCATAAAGTTTGCAGGGTCTGCGGCTGGTTAAGACCATTGATGGCTTTTCTCCCCAACAGGCTGCATTGCATAGCTCTTTCAAGTGTCTTGAAATCTTGTCCATATGTGGTAGGCTTCCAGCTCAGCTCCAGCTCCATTTCTCCGTGTCTTTCAGCCCAAGCATGTGGTGTTTTCAGCAATCAGATTTTAACATCTAGGGTTTTTTTTTTTTTTTACAATTATTTTTTCATTTTATTTTTGTTTTACTTTTGTAGTATTTATTGACAACGTCCATAATTTTAACATCTAGTTTTGGTGAGCAACCAAGAGTCTTGGCAACAGCTTGTAATGCTTTAGGGGCATTGAGGGCCTCCCTAACCAACAACTTACTGGAAGGTGTCCTACTCATGGTACCAAAATTTTCTTATAATGCTCTCTGGCTTCTGGACACATCACTGTGTACTACCACAGATCTCTCTCTCTCTCTCTCATTCTTATGTATTTAAAACATATATATTATTACTTAGTGAAGAAGTAGATTTCAATATGACTTGCTTATAACATCTCTAAATTTGATTCACTCTCCTATCACACCCTCCTGTTATCCATCCTCTTCTCTGGTCCTACACAGACCATTTCACCCCAAGTATTCTGCACCTCTACTAACATATCTACTGGGTCTTCTCCTTAAATTCTCTCTTCTCTTACATCTTTCATGACCCCTTTTTTAAAAAAATATTTATATTTATTTATTTGAGAGAAAGAGGGAGGGAGGGAGGGACAGAGAGAGAAAGAGAGATTGAGAGAGAGAGAGAGAGAGAGAGAGAGAGAGAGAGAGAGAGAGAGAGAGGGAGAAAATGGGCATGCCAGAGCCTCCAGCCACTGCAAATGAACTCCAGACACATGTGCCACTTGTGCATCTGGCTTACATGGGTCCTGGAGAATCAAACCTGAATCCTTGGCTTTGCAGGCAAATGCCTTAACTGCTAAGCCATCCTGCTAGCCCTCATAATCCCTTTTTAACTTCATGACCTCTACTACTGGTTTACTCCAACTCACATACAAATTTAAACATTTGAGGCTAGGATCCATCTATGAGAGAGAACATAGGGCATTTGACTTTCTGAGCCTCAATTACTTCACATAGTATAATCTTTTCCAGATCCATTCATTTCCCTGCAAATTTCATAATTTAATTTTTCTTAACAGTTGAATAAAACTCAATTGTGTAAATATGCCATATCTTAATTATCAATTAATTCATTGGCTAATAGGCTCTACACTGATTCCACTTCCTAGCTATTATGAATAGATCCATAAACATAAATGAGGAAGTATCTCTATTGTGATATGTAGAGTCTTTAGGGCATATGCCAAGGATTGGTATGGCTGGATCATAAATCTATTTTTTAGCAGCCTCATGAAATCCATACTGATTTCCACAACTCCTGTACTAGTTTCCAATCCTACAATAATGGAGAAGGGTTCCTCTTTCCCCACACCCTCACAGGCATTTATTGTCTTTTGATTTCATGATAACAGTCACTCTGACAGGAGATGAAAACTCAAAGTAGTTTTAACTTGAATTTACAATATGGCTAAGGATATAGAGCATGTTTTTAGATGTTTATGGGACATTTGTATTTCTTCATTTAAAAATTATTTATTTATTTTTAAGCAGAGAGGAAGAAAGAGATAGAAATAGAAAGAAAGAAAGAGAATAAATATGGGTGTGTCAGGGCCTCTTACCACTCCAAATGAGCTCCAGATTCATATGCCACTTTATGCATCTGGTTTTATGTTGTCCTGGGAAATCAAACCTGGGCTTTCAGGATTTGAAAACAAGCACTTTTAACTGCTAAGCCATCTCTCCAGCCCTATATTTTGTCTTTTGAGAACTCTATTCAGTTGTATAGCCCATTTTGTGATTGAGTTGTTTGATTTCTTATTTAGATTTTTTAAAAAAATTATTTGTTTATTTGCAAGGAGAGAGAGAGAGAAGAGAGAGACATTCTCAGAGAGAATGGGCATGTCAGGGCCTCTAGCCACTGCAAATGAACTCCAGATGCATGTGCCCCTTGTGTATTTGGCTTATATAGGTCCTAGGGAATTGAACCTGAGTCCTTTGGCTTCACAGACAAATGCCTTAACTACTAAGTCATTTCTCTAGCCCTATTATTTAGTTTTTTGAGGATATTAATCCTCTGTCAGATGTATAGCTGGCAAAGTTTTCTCTCTCTCTCTCTTTTTTTTTTTTTTTGGTGGTTTTTCAAGGCAGGGTCTCACTCTAGCCCAGGCTGACCTGGAATTCACTATGGAGTCTCAGGGTGGCCTTGAACTCACGGTGATCCTCCTACCTCTGCCTCCCAAGTGCTGGGATTAAAGGCGTGTGCCACCACGCCTGGCTTTTCTCTCATTTTGTATGTTGCCTCATTGCTCGATTCAGTGTCCTGTGCTGTACAATAAATTTCTTGAGTTCCCGATAGTTGATTAGTGATTTTATTTCCTGAGTGATTGGGGTTCTATTCAGAAAGTTCTTGCCCATTTCTATATGTTGAAGTATTTCCATTGCTTTTTCCCTTTAGCAGTTTCAGAATTGATCCATTTGGACTTGATCTTTGTGTATGGAGAGATAAAGATCTATTTTAATACTTCTACATATAGATATCCAGTTTCCCAACACCAAAAGGTTGTTTTGCCATCAGTGAATATTTTTGTGAAATGTCAGATGGCTGCAGTTACCTGGGTTTACATCTAGGCCCTCTATTCTGTTGCATTGATCTACATGTCTTGTACCAGTACCATGCTGTTTCTGCTATTATGGCTCTGTAATATGTCTTAAAATCAGGTATGATGGCACCTCCAGTCTTATTTTTGTTACGCAAAATTACTTAGGCTATTTGAGGATTTTTTGTGCTTTCCAGTGAATTTTAGATTTTTTTTTTTTTATTTCAGTGGAGAATGCCATTTGAATTTTTTTTTTTTTGAGGTAGGGTCTCATTCTAGCTCAGGATGACCTGGAATTCACTATGTATCTTCAGGGTAGCCTTGAACTCATGGCAATCCTACTTCTGCCTCCCGAGTGTTGGGATTAAAGGCATGTGCCACCATGCCTGGCCCATTTAATTTTTAAAAAAATATTTTATTTATTGGGCTGGAGAGATAGCTTAGTGTTAAGTGCTTGCCTATGAAGCCTAAGAACCCTAGTTCGAGGCTTGATTCCCCAGGACCCACGTTAGCCAGATGCACAAGGAGGAGCACCCATCTGAAGTTCATTTGCAGTGGCTGGAGGCCCTTGCGCGCCCATTCTCTCTCTCTCTCTCTTTGCCTCTTTCTCTCTGTCTGTTGCTCTAAAATAAATAAAATAACAACAAAAAAATTAAAAAAATATTTTATTTATTTATGAGAGAGAGAGAATGGGCATGCCAGGGATTCCAGCCACTGCAAGTGAACTCCAGATACATGGGCCACTACTTGCATCTGGCTCATGGGCTACTAGAATTGAACCTGGGTCCTTACTTTTCACAGGCAAGTACCTTAATCAGTAATCTACCTCTCCAGACCTTGCCATTTGAATTTTGGTGGTGATTGTGTTAAATCTGTAGATTGCTTTTGGTAAGATAGACATCTTCATATTGATTCTTCTAATCCTAGAACATGGATGTCTTTCCATTTTCTAGTGTCTTCTTCAATTTCTCTCTTGAGTGTTTAAAGTTTTCATTTGCAGAGATCCTCAATTTCTTGAATAGATTTATTCCAATGTGTTTTTTGAGGTGATTGTGAATGGGAGTATTTCCCCGATTTCATATCCTCAGCACATTTGTTATTGGTGTATAGGAAGGATACTAATTTCTGTGTGTTAATTTTGTATCCAAGCACTTTACTAAAAGCATTTATCAGCTAACAACTTTCTGGTACAGTCTTTAGGGTCTCTTATATATAGAATCATATCTTCTGCAAATAATTATAAGTTGAGTTCTTCCTTTCCTATTTGTATCCTTTTTATTTGTGTCTTTTGTCTTCTTATTGCTATGGCTAAGACTTCCAGTACTATAATAAATAGAAGTGGGGGCAGTGGACACCCTTGACTTCTTCCTAATTTTAGTAAAAATGCTTCAACTGTTTCCCCAATAAGTAAATGTTGGCTATAGGTTTGTCATATATAGCTTTTAACATGTTGAGATATGTTCCTAGCTTCTTAGGGTTTTTGAAAACATTTCCCCAGTTTGCTTGGGACTATTTTTTAAAATATTTTTTGTTTATTTTTATTTATTTGAGAGTGACAGAGAGAGAGAGGGAGAGAAAGAGACAGAGAGAGAATGGGCATGCCAGGACTTCCAGCCACTGCAAATGAACTCCAGATGCGTGTGCCCCCTTGTGCATCTGGCTAACGTGGGTCCTGGGGAATCGAGCCTCGAACCAGGGTCCTTAGGCTTCACAGGCAAGCGCTTAACAGCTAAGCCATCTCTCCAGCCCTGCTTGGGACTTTTATTATGAATGAATGTTAGCTTTTATAAATGCCCATTCTTCACCTATTGAGATGATCATGTGACTTTTGTCCTCAAGTCCATGTATATTGTGTATTACATTTTTTTCATTTGTGTATGTCGAACCATCCCTGCATCTCTGGAATAAAATCCACTTGATGAAGGTGAATGATCTTTTTGATGTATTCCTACATTATGTTTGTCTATTTCACAAGGGAGATTGGCCTATAGTTCCCCAACCCCCCCTTTTTTTGGTCGTTATCTGGTTTTGGTATCAAAGTAATGCTGGCTTTATGAAAGGAGTTTGGTATTGTTTCTTCCTTTTCTATTTTGTGGAATAGATTGAGAAGCATTGGTGTTAGTACTTGTGTGAAGGTTTGATAAAATTCACTAGTGAATCCATCTGGGCATGAACTATTTTTAGTTGGGAAACTTTCTTTTCTTTCTTTCTTCTTTTTTTTTAGTTGGGAAACTTTTTATAACTGCTTTGACCTCATTGCTTGTTTTAGGTCTGTTTGAATGGTTTATCTCATCTTTGTTTAATTTACTGTAGATGTCTAGAAATTCATCCATTTGTTTTAACTTTTTTATTTATTGGAGTATGGTAGTTTGAATAAATGCCCCCCCCCATAGATTTAGGAGTTTATTAAAACTTATAGAATTTCCAGCTACCTGGCTGGAGGAAATTTCACTGGGAGGATTTTAGGGTCTAGCCCTAAGGTGTGGTGGTGGATTTGAAATTCCAATCTAAAGATGTGCAAAGTGCCTGAGTTCTGTCTGGAGTTACTGCAGTGTGCTGTGTGGTGTGGCTTTTGGGTTTTGGCTTGTGGCTTTTTCTCTCCTTCATGGTCTTTTTAGAGCGGGCCAACTTCTTCTGCCATAATGGAACTTCCCCTGGATCTGTAAGCTTCAATAAATATCTGTTCCTTCATAACTGTGCTTGGTTTTGAAGTTCATCTCAGTGGCCTGAGTCCAGATGCATGTTCCACCTTGTGCATCTGGCTTACGTGGGTCCTGGGGAATCAAATCTGGGTCCTTTGGCTTCACAGGCAAGCACCTTAACTGCTAAGCTATCTCTCCAGCCCTAGGTTTCTTTTTTTTCATGTTATTTAACCCAGATGCTTCTCTTTATATTTTGCTGAAAAAAAAAATCTGTCAACTGAAGGGAGTGTGCTATTGAAGTCATTGACTACTATTGCTCTTAAGGTTATCTGCAACTTTACATCTAGTAGTGTTTGCTTTGTGAAATTGGGTGCACTCATGTTCAGTGAACGTATATTTAGGCAATCTTAGACATCCTGATGCCTACAGGTATTATAGGATAATGCATTCTGTCCAGCAACTGTTTCCCTACCTGGTATTACAATGTAATGTCCTCTTGTTGGATTGTTCCCCTAATCAGTAAAAAGTACCATTTTTTTTTTTTAACAGTAACACTGCTAAGTTTTATTAGGTCCCTTATTATTATTATTTTTTGCCTTAGAAAGAATGTATAGCTCTTCTTGCAATTTTTTTGCAAAAAGAGGAAAACAAAGTGTTCCCTTTCAATTGAGTCATGACAAACATCTATCTACCTTTACTTCTCTTAGCGAGCTTGGAGACAGCCAAAGGCTATGGAACAAACAGAGGGTCCTTCTGGACAAAGTAATCCCTTGAGAATGCTGGAAGCAACACTAGGTCTAGCTCTTGTCTATCTACTGGTTCAGCCACGGCATGGACAGGGTACCATGGCCCTGTTCCTTCTGTTCCTCTCTCCCTCCCTCTTCTACAACAAAGTCTTTTGGTATAAAGGGGGTGGTAGAAAAACCATTACTTTGTCTCTTTGGGGCACCTCTCTCGCCTCTTGCATGTCTTGCTTTGGATACTACAACCTGTCTGTTTCCATTTCACATCGAAAATCCTTTCCACTGACTTCCATCACCTCACTACTTCCTCTTGACCTTCCCACTTGCCCTCCTTCCAACAAGATCCAATGTCTTCTGTAGTTTGCGTGCTTCTAGATCAAAAGGGTCTTATCTAAGATTCCCAACAATGAGCCCTCACCCCTGTGGAAAGTAGAAGTTTCCTTTCAGAGACCTGAACTTTTAATATCTTTCCAAACAAGAGATTAAATTCATAGACTATAAATAATGTCAGTTCAGCTGAGGACTTCATTGGCTATGCAGACAAACTGCATGCCAGGTGAACAGAACATTCTCTCAGTCCTTAAAAGCTAGTAATAAAAAATAAGAAAAAAAAAAAAAGGTTTTGGTTACATAAGAGTACATATCATGTCTTTTTATGCCAAGTTATCAAACAGTGTAAGGATGACATACTTAGAAACCAGCTTTGCTGAATTCAGAGGCCCAAGTCTCCACCCTGTACCCTGGTGGCATTTTTTTTTTTTAACATGTCAGTCAGGGACCGGCTTCATCCTTCAGTTCCATACACAGGATTATTTTAAACACTTAACATCTTGAAAGTAAAATTGGCAGGTCTTCAGAAGTTAAGACACAACAGCTCACTGTGTGTGCCATCAGAGAGCAACCCAGTTGCCCTGATGTTTTCAAAAACACCTGCCTGCCCGTTGTCAAAAGCTACATTACAGGGTTCAATGAAATACACACTAACAGGGCTGGAGAGATGGTTTAGCGGTTAAGCGCTTGCCTGTGAAGCCTAAGGACCCCGGTTCAAGGCTCGGTTCCCCAGGTCCCACGTTAGCCAGATGCACAAGGGGGCGCACGCGTCTGGAGTTCGTTTGCAGAGGCTGGAAGCCCTGGCACGCCCATTCTCTCTCTCTCCCTCTATCTGTCTTTCTCTCTGTGTCTGTCACTCTCAAATAAATAAATAAAAAAAAATTAAAAAAAAAAAAGAAATACACACTAACAGCTAAGTTTCATTTTTGAACATGTCTAAGTCGCAATTTGTAAAACAGTTTTGTTTAATAATAGTCATACTGGTACTAAATTGGTTTCTTTCCCAAGATCTTGAGTGAAAGAATGGAGGCACAGGCTACCCACACCCTCCGGCTGGAAGGACTAAGTTGTCTGTCTAAACTATGCAGTAAAATGGGGACTAACAGCAGGAGGACTCCGCGTGCCTTTGGAAACACAGACTAAACAAGCCATCAGGGCCATCGTGGGTTCAAAACTACATTGTATCCATACAGCAGTTACTACCTGTACAATGATCTTTTCAAAGCTTAAGTTAAATAGGTTTTAAAGCATTTGCTACTATTGTCACCAATACAGTTTTCAAACTGTAATTCAGGTATCAATCACTTTGTGCACATTTCCTGGGCCAAGCTGCCTGTCAGAATTCATTGCCTGTGGACAACTCTTCGAATTTACAATCAATCGATGCATAAATTTCAACCAACACCCATAAAGCTTAGCTATGGGGCAGCAAAGATTTAAAAAAATAATAATAAATTTTATTCTGTATAACCTATCCTGCAGACACAAGTCTCTGTTACCTATCACAACAATGCAGGCTTTCAAAAAATGGAAGTGGAGTATTTATTTATATTTAACTGACGTTCATGTCAATCAAAAGCAGGCAATGATTAACTGGCCACGTGGGAAGGCGAGAGTGTGACTACGGAGGCAGAGGGCGGCCTGTGTGCAGAGCTGCTCTGCTCCGTCCAGTCCTCCACGGGCCCTGGAAATGTCGGCTGCCTCCAAAAGCCAATGAGCGATTACAGCCAGGTTAGAAAGGCTCACTTTTGTTCAGGGCAGACTCCACAGCATTGAAGAGGGGGATCAGATCTTCAGATTCCAGAGTCCCTAGGTCCACATTTGTTCCCGGACGACAGTCAAGGAAATCGGGGAAGTGGGTCTGCTGGGGGTTGATGTTCATGGGTGCCTGACCTGTGCTCTCTCCTGTGTCCATCTCGTCCACGTTGCTTAGGAAGTCCTCTGGAGTTGTGGGGACACTGCAGCAGCCTAAGCCCAGGCCGCTGTCTGTACTCCGCTCCCTTGAATGATAGGGGCTTCCACTGAGAAAGGGTCTGAGCTGTTACTGGTGATGGACCTTATGTCTGGGGTGACGGCGGGCGGGTTGACAGGAGCAGCTTGAACCGAGGCCATGTTGTTAGCTTCCATGGGGAGCTGTCTGCAGAGAGCCGCCTCCGGCCTCATGAGCTCCTCTTGGCGCATCCTGATCCTTTCTCTCTCCATCTGAATCCTCTGGAGCCACAGCTTCTTCTTCTGCTGCTGCTGGGTGGTCAGCGGTGGGCATGCTCAGGAGCCCTGTGGGCGGTTTTTGAGGCAGGTGGTTCTGTGGGCTCAGGGGACTGGGCACCACTTGCTGCTGGTGTTGGTGATTCAGCACCAGGTTTGCCTGCGGCACTGCCATGGACCTCTGGGGCACCGGGGCGGAAGTGAAGGCAGGGTGGAGGCCCACGTGATTCAGGGGCTGAGTCATCACCTTCCGAGGGTCTTGCCACGTGGTGACTTTTTCTATGTGATTGAGGCAGTACCTCTGGCCAGTGGCTGTGAAGGTCATCTCCCAGCCGGGGAGCAGCGGCAGCTCGTCCGTCTCGTCGTAGGACTGCTGGCGGAGGTGCGCGGGGGGTGGAGGGGCGTGCTCCTGCGCGGGGCGCCCCGCGGTGCCCGCGCCCGTGCCCAGCTGCAGGGACGCGGGCGACGAGTGTGAGCGGACGTGCTGGGCACCGCGGGCCAGCCGGGGTCCCGGGTGACCTCCAGATGAGTAGGTGCTGGACTGGCGTGAGTGCGAGCCGGAATCGAACTCCTTGAAGAAGGACTCGGGCAAGATCTTCCGCCACGAGCTGGGCTTGGGGTTCATGACCGAGTTGAACAGGGCTTCGAGGTCCGTGTCCAGGTCCTGCGTGATGTGGATGACTTGCTGCCCGGGCGGCGACAGCGGAAGGGGGGCCGAGGACGGATTCATCTTCTCAAAAGTAACATTCTTTATCGCTTCTAACTAATGTTGATTTGAAATCTTTCCTGTTAGATATTAGAACAGAACACTTGTTTCCTAGGCCCATTTGCTTAAAATATCATTTCCCATTCTTTCACCCTAGGATAATGTCTGTCCTTTATGGAAAGGCCTATTGGAGGCAACAAACAGAAGGACCTTGCCTTTTTACACAGTCTGCAAATCTATCTTTTAATATTTTATGTATCTATTTATTAGAGAGAATCAGACAGAATGGGCATGCCAGGGCCCCTAGCCACTACAAGTGAACTCCAGACACATACACACCTTATGTATCTGGCTTTACATGGGTACTGGGGAACTGAACCTAGGTCCTTTGGCTTTACTGGCAAGTGCCTTAACCACTAAGCCATCTCTTCAGTCTGTCCGTCTTTTGATTAGGACATTGAGACCATTGATATTAACAGTTATCATTGAATGGTATTTATTCTTGTCATTCTTCTTAATTTTGTAGCATTTTCTGTATAATTGAAGAAGAAAGAAGGTTAAAGGAATATGTAACTACTAAACCTGTTCTATAGAAAATATTTGAAGGGATCCTTCAGACTTAAGACAAAGAAAAGCACATATGTAAGACAACAAGAACGAATAAACCATGCTAAAACAATAGTTAATTCAAGAGAGTATCAGAAGTGGCAAGGCGCTGGAGTTGAATCTGCTGTAGGTTCACTATCATGCTTCAGCATGGTGGGGTCAGGTTCTCTGGTGGACTTTGTGAAGAAGCTTCAAGGAAGGATAGGGGAGTACTTAAGGGGAGCATATAGGAGATATGTAAATAGTGGTGGAGACTACTGGGAGTAAAATGGTTTATACAGAGTCAGGGAGGGGATGAAGGAAAGGAGAAAGTGGGAGGATTAATCAAAATCAAAGATGTTATAAATAAACCATATGATATCTTACTTGTTTGCTAGCTAATAATATACATGATTAAAAAAGAAAGGTTGCAGTAGCAGAGGCCAGTAAGTTAAAAAGGAGATATAAAGGGAAGAGAAAGGAAGGGAGGAGGGTACTTAATAGGTTGGTATTGTATATATGTAAGTAGAATGATTGAGATGGGGAGAGGATATGATGGAGAATGGAATTTCAAAGGGGAAAGTGAGGGGGGAGGGTATTACCATGGGATATTTTTTATAATCATGGAAAATGTTAATAAAAATTGAGGAAAAAAAAGAGTTTGGGCAGAAGTACCCTTTGGGGCAAATAATGCTGTGCCAGAATCCATAGATTGTTTTTTACAAGAAAATTGCAGTGCTAGTAGTGAGACACTATTGCAGTTACCTTCTCCTTGCTGGGATAAACAACCTGACCAGAAGCAGCTTATGGGAGGAAAAGGTTTATTTCAGGCTTACAGATTCCAGGTCAGCTTCATCATGGCAGAAGAAGCTGGCTCACTTCATCAATATCCACAGTAGAGAGAGAATGCAGCTAGCACTAGCAAGCGCGAGCTGACTCTAAACAAACATAGAAGGGCTGTACTCAATCCCAGCGTATGCCCTCAGTGACACACTTCCTCCAGCAAGGCTCTAACGCCTAAAGACTTCCACTAAGTAGAAAGCTCAAAGAGCTCACAGCACCTAAGGCTATGGGGACATTACATTCAAACTACCACAGATACCTTCCAGCAAGTTGTTGGGCAGGGAGGACCTGGAAGCCTCCCAAACATGATAAGCTATTGCCAAGGCTCTTAGTTGCACACTAAAACTAGATAGTAAGATCCTATTGCTGATAACTCCACATGGTTGGCTACATGTCACTGAGAAATCAGTCTGGATGGGGGCTCCTAAGTGAAAAAATATATTTCCTTACCCTTAAACACTGTATCATGCCATTTTCCTTTTTCCGTTGTCTTCAGGAGTGTAGGCTTGGCCAGAGCCTGTCAATTGCAAACTGAAAATAAAGCTTTCAACAAGAAGCTAAAAAGCAATTAGTGTAATTTGTTGGATGGCTGAAGTCCAGAGCCATAGCCCAGAGGCCTTCAGATCTCACTGGGGAGCTTCCTAAGCCAGAGATCCTTAGTTGCTCATTAGGGCATAGGCAACCACACAAGTATCACGGAACAAGGAGGCTGTACCATAGCCAGGAATCCAAAGTGTTTAACTGGAAATTTGCTTAAGGCACTGGGGTAAAAATATTTACCAGGAAAAATGTGATACAACAGTTTAAAAAAAATGAAGCTGGGTGTGGTGGTGCTTGCCTTTAATCACAACACTTGGGAGGCTGAGGTAGGAGGATCACTGTGAGTTCAAGGCCAGCCTGAGACTACATAGTAAATTCCAGGTCAGGCTACAGTAAACCCCTACCTCAAAGAATCAAAAATAAATAAACAAATAAAAAAATAAGAGAGGGGGAGGGAGGGAGGGAGGGAGGGAGGGAGGGAGGGAGGGAGGGAGGGAGGGAAAGAGAGGGAGGTGAGTTTTCAGAAAGAATCATGGGAGTCCTTTCATAACTGTTGAGAGAAGTTACTTGGTCTTATCTATGCCAGTGGTCATTGGGTTTTCAGCTCTAATTGTTTGTATAAAACATCACAAGTTCACTGGATTAGGTTCCCAGCAGCCAGTGTCCATTGATGGAAAGTTATGAATTTTTTATTTTATTTTTGTCATCTTATTTATTCTTATATTTTTTGGATGTTTTTATTTGAGAGAGAGAGAGAATTGGCATACCAGGACCTCAGCCACTGAAATCAAACTCCAGATGCTTGTGCCACCTAGTGGGCATGTGCGACCTTGTGCTTGCCTCACCTTTGTGCGTCTGGCTTATGTGCGACTGGAGAGTTGAACATGAGTCCTTAGGCTTTACAGACAAGTGCCTTAACTGCTAAACCATCTCTCCAGCCCTAAATTATTATTATTATTATTATTATTATTATTATTATTATTTTGTTTCTTGAGGTAGGGTCTCACTCTAGCTCACACTGACCTGGAATTCACTATTTAGTTTCAGGGTGGCCTTGAACTCATGGTGCTCCTCCTCTCTCTGCCTCCCAAGTGCTGGGATTAAAGGTGCATGCCACCATACTCGGCTAAATTATTATTTTTGTATGAGCATAGTTTGGGGTTATTTACTGAAGCATAGGTACTTACCCAGTGGTTACATCAGAATGACTTTCTCTTCCTCAAGAACTATTAATTGCCAGTAGTTCCTAAAGAACTGCTGGTATTTCCTAAATACTTTCCTATCCATGAAGGAGTATTGATGACCCACATTTATGCATGTATTGTGCTGGTAATACAAGCTTTTGTAAATTGATGAATAAATTGGCCATGCCAACTCCAGAAGACACTTTTCCATAGTGTTTTTCCTATGCTATAGGTTTTTTGTTTGTTTGTTTGTTTTGTTTTTTTTTGAGGTAGGGTTTAGCTCTAGTCCAGGCTGACCTGGATTTCACTATGTAATCTCAGGGTGGCCTTGAACTCAAGGCGATCCTCCTACCTCTGCCTCCCATTGCTGGGATTAAAGGCGTGTGCCACCTGGCCTATTCTATATATTTTTTTCTTTCTTTTCTTTTCTTTTTTTGGTTTTATGAGATAGGGTCTCACCGTAGCCCAGGTTGACCTGAAACTTAATATGTAATCTCAGGGTGGCCTCAAACTCACAGCGATCCTCCTACCTCTACCTCCTGAGTGCTGGGATTAAAGGCGTGTGCCATCATGCCTGGCTCTATGCTATAATTTTAACATCCTTTCGGTAGCTTCTTGCACATTGTTCTCTGAGCCTTGGAGAGGGTGTCATAGCTGTTCCCTTTAGGGCTAGTATTTGCAGTCATTTATTTTCAGTACTTTGACCAGTTATGTGTCTCTGAATTATCCCTGGTCATTGCAAAAATGCTTTTGACCAAGACTAGTAGCTCTAGTCTATCTATATGTATGGACATAATTATAAGCTTATGCATTTCACTTATATAGAAGTTTGAAGGCACTTAAAATATTTATCTATGAGAGAGAGAGATAGAGAGAGAGAAAGAGAAGGAATGAGAATGGGTAGCCTCTTGCTGCTGCAGACTAACTCCTAATTCATTACTGCTTTGTGCATCTGGCTTTATTTGGGTCCTGGGGAATTGAACTTGAGCCTTCAGGCTTTGCATGTAAGTACCTTTAGTCACTGACTCATGTCTCCAGCCCTTTGAAGGCTTTTTTTTAAACAACATATTCATTCAACAGTTTCCACTTGGCATATTTGTCCAGGCTTACAGTATGTGGTGGTTTGAATTAAGCATTCCCCCATAAAGGCATGTGTTCTGAGTGCTTGGTTTCCAGCTGGTGAGAGTTTGGGAGGTGGAGCCTTTCTAGAGGAGGTATGTTTCTGGGGTTGAACCTTGAGGTTTATTTCCCCCTACCTTGTATGTGTCAGTTAAGCTTATTCTTCTGCCACTCTTATTGCCTGCAGTTCAGAGGAAATGTCTAGCCTCTGCTCATGCCATGCTATCTCCTGTCATCATGGAGCTTCTGTAAGCAAAAATAAGAAACTTTTCTCTCATTAGCAGCTTTTGGTTGGATGTTTTGTCCAAGCAATGTGAAGGTAGCTGCAACACAGTGCCAGGTAAGATTCTCTCCTGTGGGACAGGCCTTCAATTCATTCAAAATGACAGACCAATGAGACTCTGATCAAAAGAATTTCTGAACTGGAAGCAAACCTTCAAAACACCAACAATTGCATCAATGAAATTGAGTAGAATTGTCTCTTAGAGCATTCAGCTTTTGACAGTAGGCTTAACTTGATTGAAGAAAACGTTAGACCCCTCAAAAGAGATATGAATGAATTGAAGGTGAGTGAAGACATGGAATATGAGTGAAGAAATGGAAGATCTGAATAACTGATTGATTAAGCTTAATGAAGACTTGATCAAATGTAAGAATGCATTCCAGGAAGCATCAATAAAATCAGAAACCAAAATCGTACCTCAAGAAAGAGATGGACATGATGAAAAACAAGACAACAGAATACAACAATCAAATAAAGCTTATAAAAACCTCTATAGAGCCCCTCACTAACAGAGTTACTCAAGTGGAAGACAGAACCTCTGACCTGGAAGACAAGACAAAATAAATTGATGGGAAGGTCAAAAGCTTTACTGAGTTCAAAAATCAAGCGAACAGAATATGAGGGAACTGTGCAAATACCCTAAAATGAACAAACATCTGGATTGTGAATATACCAGAAGGAGAGGAAATCCAGGCCAGAGGCATAGAGAACATATTCAACAAAATCATTCAAGAAAATTTTTCCAATGTGTCAAAAGAGAGGCCCATCCAGATACAAGAAGCCCACAGAACACTAAATAGTCAGGACCAAAGAAAAAACTCTCCAAGGCACATTGTAGTTAAAACTCTTAACAATGAAAATAGAGACAGTGCTAAAAGCAGCAAGAGAGAAACAACTCACTACATACAAAGGCAAGTCCATTAGAATTATGTTGTATTTTTCAATAGAAACCCTGAAAGCCAGATGGGCCTGGAATGGAGCACTTCAAAGTCTAAAAAAACTGTGGCTTCCAACCCAAGCTACTCTACCCAGAGAAAGTATCCCTCTTAATAAAGGTGAAAGACTTTCCGTGAACAAAGTCAAGTATATGATTATATGAACACAAAGCCAAACCCACAAAGAATACTTCAGGGAATACTCCACACAGAATAGTCAAACAACTAATCTCAAGAGCCAACAAGAAGAAAATTACAATAACCAAAAATAGACCAGGCTCAGAAAAGCACAAAACACAAGGAAAAAAACCCCATAAAGCACCTCATCATGTCAGGGATTAATTAGAACCTCACAGTAATAACCTTAAATATTAATGGTCTTAACTCATCCATCAAAAGACAAGTTATCAGGGCAGATACAAAAAGGGACCCTTCTATCTGCTGTCTAAGAAACCCACCTTACCACTAAAGATAGACACCTCCTCAGGGTAAAAGGATTGTGGTGGCTTGATTCAGGTGTCCCCCATAAACTTAGGTGTTCTGAATGCTAGGTTCCCAGCTGATGAAGATTTGGGAATTAACACCTCCTGGAGGTAGTGTATTGTTGGGATTGGGCTTATGGGTATTCTACCCAGTGTCCTCTTGCCAGTGTTTGGCACACTCTCCTTTTGCTATGTTCCACCTTATATTGGCTAGAGGGTGATGTCCACTCTCTGCTCATGCCACCCTTTCACCCTGCCATCATGGAGCTTCCCCCTCGAACCTGTAAGCCTAATAAACCTCTTTTTCCCACAAGCTGCTCTTGGTTGGGTGATTTCTACCAGCAATGCAAACCTGACTGCAACAAGGATGGAAAATGATATTCCAAGAAAATGGAAATAGAAAAATATCAGGTGTTGCTATATTAATATCTTATAAAATAGACTTCAAACCAAAAGTAATCAAAAAGGACATAGAAGGACACTTCTTACTCATCAAGGGAATGAGAACATCACAATCTATTCACCAAACACAGGGGCACAACAGTTTATCAAACAAAACCTACTTAACAACAAAACAGAAATAAGCATCAACACCATTATAGTTGGAGACTTTAATATTCCACTGTCATCAATAGACAGATAATCTAAGCAGAAATTCAACAGGGAAATAATATAGCTCAACAACACCATAGATCAACTAGATATGATGGACATCTACAGAACTTTCCACCCCAACTCTACAGAATACACATTTTTCTCAGCAGACCATGGAACCATCCGCAAAATATACCATATATTAGGCCATTAAGTCTGAGTCCATAAATTCAGGAAAAGTGAAGTAACTTCCTGAATCATCATATCACAATGCTTTAAAGCTAGAAATCAGTAAGAAAAGACTCATCAAGAACTCCACCAGCTCCTGGAGACTAAACAACACACTTTTATTTATTTTTTAGCATAATAATTATATTTACTAATTAAATATTGTTTTCCAAAATCAACTTGAAAACATCCAGCATGCTTGTTTTGATACAACACATTCAGGAACAATATACATGTTATATGCACCTCAACTACATTACAAGTTATCATAGCCATCATCATCATTATCATCATCATCATCTTCACATTTTCTTTTCAATGCATTTGATGATTCATCGGTAGTATTTTGTGATATCGTGTTAGCAGTAATAAGAATGTTTGTGGACCCAATTAATGGTGGGTTAGTCAGAACATGCTGAACTGCTGATGCTGCAGGAATGGATGCCTGTACAGCAGGGGACGGGGAAGCAGGCACTTGTACTGCAAACCTTTGCTGTGTGAGGTATGTCAGAGTCCCTACTTTAGTTGAAACAGACATGGTTTGTGGATTCGGTATGCCTAGTGTGGGAGTACTTGGTCTACTAGAAATTGAACCAGCACCTAACCATGGAACTGCTATTCTTGCAGAAGTAGATGCTTGTTTTTTGTAAAGACTGAAGCCTGTAGTTTGGAGCTGTTAAGCAGTATCGATCAGGTGGCAATCTGAATATGGCTTGATCAGTGGCAAGGGAGTTTGACTTCTTTGCCTTGCAATATCTAATAGGAAATCTCTCAGGGGAGGAGACGTGAAAGACTGGACAGCGCGACACTGGATTGCCACTCACACATCACCAGCATCCACAGTAGCATTACTTGAATAAATTTTAGCATCATCTAGAATTGTGGTCACATATTGGAAAGCTAACTCCAGAATTTGATTTACAACTCTTTTTTTTCTTTTTCTTTTTTTGAGGCAGGGTCTCACTCTAGCTCAGGCTGACCTGGAATTCATTATGTATTTTCAGGGTGGCCTCAAACTCATGGTGGTCTACCTCTACCTCCCGAGTGCTGGGATTAAAGGCATGCACCATCATGCCCAGCTGATTTATAACTCTTGGCTCTTATTCTGAAATCCCCACATCCTTCACTATTTGTGCCATCATCTGTGCATCTTTTGCCATGCTCTTGGGAGAAGCCATCTTGCCAGACGCCATAATATCTGGTGATCAGATTTCATGAGCTAAATCACCCACATTCATATATTTCAGTCCTGATCTTGATGCAAGTCCTTTGCTCAGTGTGGTCTTTCCAACCCCTGGAGTACCTGTAAGAGAAGCCACAGAACAGTATTGTTCATGAAATATTACTAGACTTCATCCACCTTCTTTCCTAGGCTTATTTTTAAAATATTTTATTTATTTGCAAGGGGAGAGAGAGAGAGATAGGGAGAGAGGGAGAGAGAGAAGGAGAAAGGGAGGGAGGAAGGGAGGAAGGGAGGGAGGGAGGGGGGGAGGGAGGGAGAATGGGCATTCTAGGGCTTCTACCCACTGCAAATGAACTCTGGATACATGTGCCACTTTGTGCATCTATCTGGCTTACATGAGGTGGGTACTGGGGAATTAAACCCATCTGGATACATGTGCCACTTTGTGCATCTATCTGGCTTACATGAGGTGGGTACTGGAGAATTAAACCCAGGTTGTTAGATGTGTAGGCAAATGCCCTAACCAGTGACCATCTCTCCAATCTTCGTCCTAGGGTTCTTAACAACTGGTAGGAAAAATTTCCCAATTAGCAATCCTACTTGAATATTCACTATGATCTAATCAAAACTTCCCGGAGATGTGGGAATCAGAATTCTGTGTCTGATTCTCCTTGAGTAGGGCTCAAGCAATTTTGATACCAATTCTGACTGATATCAACATGGAACTGTCCTGAATAAAGTTACTCATCTAAAGTCAACTATCACAATTTATTGATTTAATAAAAAGATTAGAAATCAGCCCAGGCATGGTGGCACACATCTTTAATCCAAGCATTCAAGAAGCAGAAGGATAATTGCCATGAATTTGAAGCCAGCTGGAGACTACATAGTGAATTCCAGGTCAACCTGGGTTAGAGCAAGACTTTACTTCAAAGAAATCAAACAAACAAATAGAAATCATTCATAGAAAAAAATGTAAGCAATCTGAAATACAGCCTCATCACTGCTATTGATCTCCAATGTGATATTCTTCTCTAGAGCAAACCAATATAATCCAGTTTTTTTTACTTATCTTTCCAAAGAAGTTTTACATGTTTATGTTTAAGCATACATGCAGATACATGCATGTGTGTATTTGTGTGTGTTCACACATACAACATATATACCCTTTGGATAAATGAAAACATTGTATAACATTCTTTGTCTTCTTCTTTTAACATCTAATACTAATTATAAGATAATCATATACATCATTTTCAGTTGTTCAGTTTTAATGCCATTAAATAAAGAATAAATCAAGTCTCCAGAAGCAGAATATTAATATTTGCAGTATTCTTACACCAGAAAAGAACATAAAAACTATCAGATGCCTTCTTTAACATTAAAAATGAAAGAAAGAAAAAAGCCTTCACAATAGTCAATGAATAGATATAGTCAACTGTTCACACCTCTCCACAAATGTCCCAACTCATTTATGTGAGCCTCCTTTGGGAAATATTCCTTAGATGTGAAAGCAAAATAAATAAATAAAGACCTAGGAAGGCATAAGGAATCATGAGATCCATCATTACAGATCTTAAGACTAGACACTGTCTTCTAGCACCTTGCTATGAATCCCAAACCTAGGCTGGGGTATAGATGCTCCCATCTTTAATTCCAGCATCTGAGAGGCTGAGGCAGATGGATTGCCAGCTTGGTACATATATATAAAGTTCAGGCCAGACTGGGCTTCATGAGACCATGTCTCAAACAACAAAAGCCCCTCAAGCCTAACCCTGCCAAGAACCAATAGCCCATTTTCCAGGCAAAATATCAGATTTACAAAGATGAAACAGCTTGCTGGGCCTCTGCTGTGGCCTCTCTCTGTCTCATGTAGGTGCGTCAGGACAATGGAATCCTCAACAATGCCACGCTGGCCCACAAGGGAACACCCAAGCTGTCCCCACTCAGGCACTCAGAGGCCTCCCAGTCCTCCCCTGCCAAGGACCCTAGCTGGTGAGCAGGATGGTGGGAAGCTGCATAGTTTGTGCCTACATGGCCTGCAGTGCCTCTGCCAACAACACACTTTTAAACAATGTGTTGTGGAAGAAATCAAAAAAGAAAATTTTAAATTCCTAGAATTGAATGATAATGAAAACACAACCTACTAAAACTTATGGGGCATAATGAAGGCAGTCCTAAGGGGAAAATTCATAGTGTTAAATGCCTTCATAAGGAAGACAGAGAGATCTCAACTAATAGCCTGATTGTCCACCTAAAGGTAGTGGAAAAAACAAGAAGAATCCAACTCTAAGAGCTCCAGACAGAAAGAAATAACCAAGATCAGAGCAGAAATTAATAAATTGGAAACTAAGAAGACAATTTAAAAAATCAATGTAACGAAGAGCTGGTTCCTTGAAAAAAATAAACAAGACTGATAATCCCCTGGCTAATTTGATCAAGAAAAACAAACAAACAACAACGACAACAGCAGCAGCAACAACAAATGAGAAGTCTCAAATTAACAAAATCAGAAATGAAAAAGGAGAAGTCACAACAGACACAAATGAAATTGGAAGAATTATCAGGGCATAGAATCAAAACCTCTACTCCACAAAACTGGATAATCTGGAAGAAATGGATGAATTCCTAGACACATACCACCTACCAAAACTAAACTCAGAGCAGATTAAACTCTAAAATAAACCTGTCACATCCATGGGGATTGAAATCAAAAATCAAAATCAAAAACCTCCCCCCAAAGAAAAGTCCAGGACCGGATGGCTTCTCAGCTGAATTCTATCAAACCTTCACTGAAGGACTGAAACAAATTTTTCTGAAATTGTTTTGCATAACCAGAGACCAAGGAATCATCCCCAACTCCTTTTATGAAACTAATATCATGCTAATACCAAAATAAGACAGAGATTCAACAAGAAAAGAAAGGTAAGGGCCTATATCCCTGATGAGCTTACATGCAAAGATCCTGGACAAAATCCTCACAAACTGAATTCAGCAATCCATCAAAAGCATTATCCACTTTGATCAAGTAGGCTTCATCCCAAGGATGCAAGGATGGTTTAACATGTGGAAATTGGTTAATGTAATACAACATATAATTAAACTTAACCATGAGAACCACATAAACATCTTTATTGATGTAGAGAAAGCCTTTTACAAAATACACCACTCCATGATCAAAACACTGGAAAGAATAGCATTGAGGGTTTATATCCCAATACAGTAAAGACTATATATAAAGGACCCAAAGCCCAAATAAGACTTAATGGGGAAAGATTCAAGGAGTTCCCATTCAGATTGGGAACAAGACAGAGGTGCCCACTCTCACCACTGCTCTTCAACATAGTACTAGAAGTCCTAGTCCAAGCAATGAGACAGGAGAAAGAAATAAAAGGGATTCAAATTGGAAAGGAAGAAGGAAGAAGTCAAGTTAGCCCTATTTGCAGATGACATGATCCTATACCAATAAGTGACCTGAAAGTCTCTATCCCTCTGTAAAGGTGATTAATTCCTTCAGTAAAGTGGTGGGATACAAAATCAATGCACAAAAGTCAATATCCTTTCTATATGCAAAGGACAAATATATAGAGAAAGAAGTCAGTGTGGCTGCTCCATTCTCAATAGCAACAAAAAATGAAATACTATTGAATAACACTAACCAAGGACATGAAAGACCTATATAATGAAAACATTAAAAAAAAATAACAAGAGAGAAACTGAGGAATAATTGAGAAGATGGAAAGGCCTCCCATGCTCCTGGATAGGTAGAATTAATATTGTGAAAACAGCAATTCTACCAAAAGCAATATACAGATTTAATGCAATATCAATAAAAATACCAGCATTATTCTTCACAGAGATTGAAAAATTGATCTCTAAATTCATATGGAATAGCATCAGGCCTTGGATATCCAAACATCTCCTCAGCAAAAAGATAATGATAATAAAAAGCAACAACAACAAAAAACAAAAACAAAAAACACTTCTGGAGGTATCATCATACCAGATCTAAAGCTATATTACAAAGCCTTAGTAACAAAACCAGTATGTTACTGACATAAGAACAGAAACAGACCAATAGAACAGAATTGAAGACTCAGACCTTTAGCCAAGTAACTATACCTACTTGATCTTTGACAAAAGAGCCAATAATGTAGACTGGCAAAAACATAGCATCTTCAATAAATAATGTTGGACAAATTGGATGACCATGTGTTTGAAAATGAAACTAGACCCACTCATCTCTCCATACACAAAATTCAAATCCAGATGGATTAAAGACCTCAATATAAGACCTGAAACTCTTCTTCCTCTGAAAGAAAATTTAAGAGGCACTCTCCATGATATAGGAGTGGGGAAAGACTTCCTAAACAAAACCCCAGTAGCCCAGGAAATTAAATAATCACTCAACCAATGGGATCTGAAGAAGCTAAAAAGCTTTTTCATGGGCAAACACACCATAAGCAGAACCAATAGATTACCCACTGAATGGGAGAACATTTTTACCAGCTATACCACTGAAAGAAGCCTAATATAAAGAATCTATAAAAAATTCAAAAACTAAATAATAAAAAATCAAACAACCCATTCCAAAAATGGGACAGAGAACTGAATATGGAGTTCTCAGAGGAAGAATTACAAATGGCTAACACACTTAAGAAAATGTTCAACATCCCTAGCCATTAGGGAAATGCAAGATAAAGCAACCATGAGATTTCCACCTTACTCCAGTCAGGATGGCAACCATTGAAAAATCTCACAACAGGGCCTGGAGGGATAGCTTAGCAATTAAAGCATTTGCCTGCAAAGCCAAAGGACCCAGGTTCATTTCCCCAGGACCCACGTTAGCCAGATGCACAAGGGGCACATGCATCTGGAGTTTGTTTGCAGTGGCTGGAGGCCCTGGCACTCCCAGTCTCTCTCTCTCTCCCCCTCTTTCTCTGTCAAATTAAATACAAAAAAAATCTAACAACAACAAATGTTCATGAGGATGTGGGTAAAGAGGAACCCTCATCTATTGTTGGGGGGAATGTAAACTTATACAACCATTATGGAAATCAATTTGGAGATTATTGAAAAGGATGAACATAGAGCTACCAACAGATCCAGTTATTCCCTGTGGTGGCTTGATTCAAGTGTCCCCCATAAACGTATGTGTTCTGAATGCTAGGTTACCAGCTGATGGAGATTTGGAAATTGGCACCACCTGGAAGTAGTGTATTGTTGGGGGGGGCTTATGGGTATTATAGCCAGTGTCTCCTTGTCAGTGTTTGGCACACTCTCCTCTTGCTATTTTCCACCTTATGTTGGCCAGAGGGTAATGTCCATCCTCTTCTCATGCCAACATTTCCCCCTGCCATCTTGGAGCTTCCCCTTCAGTCTGTAAGCTGAAATAAACCCTTTTTTTTTTCTCCAAAGCAGATCTTGGTCAGATGATTCCTGCCAGCAATGTGAATCTGACTGCAACATTCCATTACTGGACATTTATCCTAAATTCTCCATGCATCAGTGCAGAGACATTTGCTTAACCGTGTTTATAGCTACTCAATTAATTGTAGCTAAAAACTGGAATCAACCCAGATGTCCATTATTGGATGAATGGATAAAAAATGTGTGGTACTTTTATGCAATGAAGTCAACTCAGCACTAAGGAAAAACGATAACAGTGAAATTTGTAGAAAAATGGATAGACTTGGAACAGAGCATACTCAGCACACTCACACAATCACAGAAAGACTAACACCACATAGAGTCACTTATCTGTGGTTCCTGATCTGTACCTGCTCAAGTTGCTGTCATACCTGATAGACAACTCAAGGCACAGACACTAGGGATGGAAGGGTTTGGGGGGAGGAGAGGGGAAAGGGAATGGGGGAACACAAATGCAAAATTAAATCCCAAATGAGTTGATGCCATAGAAACCTTTATCCTTGGAGATAGCCTAAAAGGTATAACTGTCAAAAGGAGTAAGGGGGGAGCACTTGAAAAGTAGGGCTCTGGTGAGGGTGGGATGAAGCCTAAGCTTAAAAGTTTTTTTTCTGTCTCTGCCTATAACTCCCAGTACCAGAGATTGGTTGCTACCCACATTGAGCTGTTGACTGGAGAGACCTACAAGGTCCCTATTGCTGAAGATAACATATGCTGCTGACACAGAGCACAGAGAGATCTGGCTGGAATTCAGAAGAAAGCCAGTCCCCAGACAGCCTGTCTAGTGCTGGAATGTGCTACATGAGCCGCTGGGGGAAGATGACCAACAATGGTCTGAGCAACAAGAGGTCTAAGCTACTCAGAAGAAAACTCCCTGACAGGATACACATGCCAGTGCAATAGTGGTACACAACCTCAGTGAGTAACCAATAGCTTTCTGATTGGCTAAGAGATCCACTCAGTGTAAAGGAACACATATCTGGAATTGGGAACCAGATCAGAATCCTATGGAGACAAAGAGTATGTTCTCCAGTGTCAAGCTCTCACTAGTCTTTGGCTAAAAGAGGGGTTATGTACATCGTATTCTCCTTAAATTAATAATTCTTATCTCATTTAAGCTATACTGACTTCATTCTCCATTGGGAGAGTCTGTTCTTCTTTTTCAGAAGGTAATAAGACCAGAGGAGATAAACTACCCCTCACACTTCAGCCAAGCCACAGTTGAATCCACAGGGGAATAGGGAGATAAGCAAAAGTGCTGATTCCATGCTGTTCCTGATAATCAGTGCCAGGGTGTAGGAGACAGACCCTGAGGATACTCAACACCTACCAAAGTATAGATCCAGAGGGTCCTAAGAGCTCATCACTGAAGTAGACTTAAAACTCACCCATCACGGCTCTAAATGGCTCTACTATGCATTAGTATAGTCACTATGAAATCAATACAGAGCTTCCTCAAGAACTGACCATAGAACTAACCTATGATATCCCTCCTTGGTTATGCCCCAGATAGTCTAAGACAGAGTACAACAGATAGCTGTACATCCTTGTTTACTACAGCTTTAGTCCCAATAATTAGGCTATGGAATCAGTGTCGCTGTCCATCAACAGAAGAATGGGTAAGAACACGTTAGTATACCAAAGGGAGTTCTATTCAGCCACTGGGGAATCAAACCCAGGTCCTTAGGCTTTGCAGGAGAATGCCTTAACTGTTGAGCAATCTCTCCAGCCCTAAGCTCTTGATTTTGATTTTCTGGACAGTATCTTGCTTTGTGGCCTGCCTTCACCTTCCAAGTGCTTGGATTTCAGGTGTTTACCACTGTGCCCTGAATATTAAAAAAATTTTTTTTGTTTATTTACTTATTTGAGAGCTACAGACAGAGAAATAGGCAGATAGAGAGAGAAAGAGAGAGAGAGGGAGAGAATGGGAGCACCAGGGCCTTCAGCCCTTGCAAACGAACTCCAGACACGTGTGCCCCCTGTGCATCTGGCTAACGTAGGTTCCTGGGGAATTGAGCCTCGATCCAGGGTCCTTAGGCTTCACAGGCAAGCACATAACTGCTAAGCCATCTCTCCAGCCCACATTTTTTTTTAAAGCATCATTTGAGGTGGATTCAGATCACGGTTTTTCAAATGAGACCATCCCCTCTGCAGGGCATATTTGGAAAAATCTGGAAATAGTTTGGAAATCACTGCTTTTGGATGGTGCTGATGTAGATCAAGGCTGGGTGTACCAGGAACAAGGGAAGGGTCATTTGTGGAGAGTTATGAAGTATAGCTGGTCCCTCCATATTTAATTAGGAGGATCGGTGAAGCATTTTGAGGAGGGCTTTAAAAGGATTGCAATGGAATAATACAAAGTGAAATACAAGAATGTGAAAGTTGAGTTGAATCCAAGGGAGAAAATAAGTGTACTGACTTTTGAGAAGATGGGCACCATAAAAGGGATGAGGCAGAATTCACAGAGTATGCTTCAAAAGGTTAGGAGGACTGAGCGTTGTGGCACATGCCTTTAATCCCAGCACTCAGGAGGCAGAGGTAGGAGGATCACTGAGTTTGAGGACATCCTGAGATTACATAGTAAATTCCAGATCAGCCTGAGCTAGAGTGAAACCCTACCTCGAAAAAACAAAACAACAACAACAAAAAAAGTCAGGAGGACTAAAATTAACACCCCATGATTAATACCTGTGTGATAAGATAACATCACCCTCCAAACTCAGTGACATGTAGATAAGGATCCTTGCAATGAAGTCCCTCTTAGGCATTTGCAGAAGTGGTCAGAAAGCAGATGGGACATTCAGAAGAATGCTCACAGTCAAGGTCTATCTGTCTACAAGTCATACATGTTGTAACATCCTTCCCTTCCTCCTCCCCACCATGCCTTGAGCATCTGGTAACCATTGTTGAGACATCAAACTCTGTTAGCATATCAGCATAGGGAATTGAATGAAATATTTCTGTCCATTTTCTGATTGCCAGGAGGCAGTTGTAAAAGTGACTGTTGGTTCAATATGTGACAGAATCCATTGCAATTTCTTTAATGGAATCACACGTCCTGACAAAGGCACCATGATATGGAGTTTCAATTCTGCCTGATTGACCAGGTCTAGATGTTAGTCATGTAGAAATTGTGTTGCATATCTTTGCCTCAGACAGCCACTCTCAGGAATAAGTGTCTTTATTCTGCCACTTTAATCAGATATAGAAGCTACTGTGCTGGGACCTAATGTTAAGCAGCTCATCACTTTTATCATGTGTACTTTAAGAGGAGAAATAACCTTTTTGTTTTATACCAAACCTCAGGGAACAAAAATGTAAGAATGGGAGAAGTTTGTTTGGCACCAGCTGCCTATTCATAGAGAATTCCTCAAACCTGGTTGCAGGGGCCAAAGCTTTGCAACATTAGATGGTGACTGAAAACTGAGCTGTGTGCAGAGTAGAGATCACCTGTGTGACCCAGCACAAAGGGAATATGCAGGGCCTGTGTTTAAAAGTCTTAAAAAATTTCGAGATGGTGACAGTTGAGCAATAAAAAAGCCCCCTTAAAGCCAGGTGTGGTGGAGCACACCTTTAATCCCAGCACGAGGCACAGATAGAAGGATCACCATGAGTTCAAGGCCACCCTGAGATACGTAGTGAATTCCAGTTTAGCCTGGACTAGAGTGAAACCCTATCTCAGAAGAAAAAGCCCCTTTAGAACGTGGAACCTGTGACTGCCCTGGGTCTGAACACTTACATAATTTATAGCAACAAAGCTGATATGATGCCTACACACACACAAACATACACCCAGCAGATAACATCTTTATCTCTGGAGCCATCTGAAATACAGCGCTGATCATCTATGGCTTTCAATCTAATTTTTGCCTCCTACCCTCCTAATTTCAGTATGGAATGTTTCGAACATGTATGGAAACCAAGCACCAGGTGTGGTGGTGCATGCCTTTAATCCCAGGACTTGGGAAGCAGAGGTAGGTGGATTGTTTGAGTTTCAGACCACCCTGAGACTACATAGTATATTTCAGATCAGACTGGGCTAGAGTAAGACCCTACCTCAAAACAAAAACAAAAACAAAACAAAACAAATCCAAAAAACAAAAACAAAAACAACAAACAAAGAAAACCAAAAAGCCAAGCCCATTTTTGTGCATTTGACAGAGCATCAACCATCATGGGTAATAGAGCAAACTTCATCTCTGTTCCTTCTCATTGCTCCAGCTTCCAATATAAGTCATCTCAAGCAAACTTGAATGGCATTTTTTTTTTAAAAAATAAAAGTTAATCTTACATTCCTTCTCCCCGGACCCATTTTCCCCAAAGATTCTCCTCAGTGGAGCTATTGGTATTCAGTGTGAGGTAATTAAAACCAAAGTCAATCTGTGTGTGTGTGTGGGGGGGAGGGGCGGGTTGTGCTTCAGGAAATTTCTACTCTTGGCGGTTCTTTCCATCTTCCTGTGGCATCTTCTGCAATGTTCCCTGAGCCTTGGTGCGTTTGTTAGCAGTCTGGTTGAATTCTGAATTCTCTGTAGCTTCCGGGGTTTTGTTTTGATGTGTTTTGCTTAGCCATGGTGTCTATCCCCATTTCCTTGGAGCTGGTTGTCACGGTAGCAGTGGGAGCAATACTTATGTCACTGTTTCTTCTTCAACTTCCCCTTGGGCCCCGGTAGTTGTGGTGTAGGTGGCCTGTCTCCTAGAATGTAGTCAGGTATATTTGTCATACTTAAAGATCTTGGATCTCCCCATTATTCTCTGCTTTTTGCAAGATGGAACAGATTCTTCAATGAAGAGTGAGAGCAGCTTTGGTTTAGGGGGATATACATGCTGATTTGAGAGACTTCATCATGTGTATGGAATGGCAGTTTTTTTTGTAACTAATTTATTTTAGCTGAAAACATCAGGAATCCCTATCTATCTATCTATCTATCTATCTATCTATCTATCTATCTATCTATCTATCATCTATCTATCATCTATCTATCTATCTATCTATCTATCTATCTATCTATCTATCTGTCTGTCTAATCTATCTATTGCCATTTTATTATGAGTGATCCTAGAGACACAAAGAGGAGGGTGGTAGGAACAGAGGGACAGAAACAGTGTTGCAGAGTAGAGTACCAGCTTCTGTGGCATTTCAGGGTACATGTCAAAATGTAGGATGCTGAGTGAAGTACATCTGCGTGGAAGCTCATGGCACATGGCACCGTGTGCAGCCCCCCTCCAGGCTCATGAGCCACCTGAACTCACTATCCCTTTGAGACCCACAGCCATGAATCTTTCATTTAAAAGCTGGAAAAAAATCTATGGGGATGAAGCCAGAAAGATCTTGGTCCTCTGGGTAGAGAAGTAGAATTGACCAGAACCAGTGTGGTATGTAGGCTCTGGGTTCCCTCAGGCTGTTTAGTCACTGGCCTCTGCTCCCACGGGGTTGCCCTTTCCAGCCTGAGTGTATATAAAGGTGTCTTACTGGTGCTGGGTCTAGGCAGTTCTGTTCTCTCCTCCGCTGATCTCTATTACTGGACTACCAAGACAATGGGAAAGCACCTCTTGCCTTTGCTACTGTGTCTCTCCTTGATGGTTAGCTTCCTTCAAGGTGAGCCCCTGGGGGATGGCAGGACTTGGTTCTGAGCCAGCTAGTCTACTGGTAGCTTCAGATGGTTGGGCCTTGGGGAGGAGAGCAGCAGGAGTTAGACTCTGACTTTGCCTTTAGAAGTCATCATCCACAACCCACAACCTCCTTTAGTCTCACATCTTCTCTCATTCTGTTTTGTTTTTTCGAGGTATGGTTTCACTTCAGCCCAGGCTGACCTGGAATTCACTCTGTAGTCTCAGGGTGGCCTTGAACTCAGGGTGATCCTCCTACCTCCGCCTGTCGAGTGCTGGGATTAAAAGTGTGTGCCACTATGCCTGGCTTCATTCTGTTTATTACAATCCAGTCATCTCCCCTTACTTCTCATCCTCCTGTTTTTCTTCCTCCATCTCCTCTTTTCTTCTTCAGTGTCCTAATCCTTGAAGTCTTATCTCAACTCCTCCAGCCTACTGTGTTCTCCAACCTACAGTTCCAAATGTGAGTTGGAAATGGGACACAGGGGCTTCTTGACAAGATGTGGACAAGAAAGTACGAAGGGGAGTCATCCAAGTTGGGATGGTGGGCGCTGGCTCCTCATGCATCAGAGCCTCCATCTTCCTCTGTACAGCCCTGTCCATCCCCTAGATTTGGCCAGAAGATCGTCAGATTTTTATTTTCTCGGGGCACAGGTTTCCCATCAGGGGTGAGCTCTGCAAGTAGCCAGCCCCTTTCCTGGCTTTTGTTACATCATCAGGATCACACTCCATTCTGTACCTATTTTCAATTGTTTTTATCTTTCCAGCATTGAGATGTATTCAGTGTCCTAAATTCAACAGCGAAGGGGTATGTTTAACGAAGCAGACCTCCTGCAGGCTTAAACGTGGAGAGAAATGTGTCTTGAGGGTCCTCTATATAGGTATGTAATGACTAAGAGGTTCCACGGTTGCCCTGCCTGGCCTTGAGGGATGCAGTCCTCCTTATAGCCACGGGGGCAGAAAAGAGAGTGTCGGAGAATATTTTTCCTACAAGAAAAGGCTTCTCTGCTTCTGGTACTGTTAGCAATTGGGTCTTGGTTAGACCAACAAACCTATTATGAGAAAAAAGTTTGCTTAGGGGTCTTTCTGGGTCGTCTCCAAGGATCTTTTCAGGTAAACACACTCAGGAATGACAGGACGTGTGCTGAAATTTGACTCAGCACTTTTGGAAACTTGATATCTCTCTTTGGGCAATAATGGGGGCTGTGAGGGATGATACCCAGAGAGGCACCTTTGTCATCTCAGGATGAGTGACATACTCAGGGAACCCGACTCCTCATCCACTCAGTCACGTATTCTTTTCAAAATCCTATGGATTACAATTTACAATTCTTCTACTGCAGATGAAAAGTTTGAATTTGGGGTCCAGGAGTGTTCTGACGTGTGCCCAGCTGGAATTGCTCATACTCTTACTTCAAGACTGGAGACTAGATGCTGCAGAGACAAAGCTTTCTGTAACAAGTTTTAGAAGTCTGGTGCTCTGTTGCCCTCTTCTACATAGGTGAGCTTTTAGCCCAATCTTGTTCCTTGTAGCCTTAAAATACTGGGGTATCTTTCCTCCCCATGGTCCTAAATCCTGACTCCTGCCTTGTCAGTATCACGTGTAAATATTTCAGCAGCTTGATCAAGGACAGAGAGATGCTGTCTGCTTCTTACCACCCTAGATGCTCCCTGTATCTCAGATGCTGGTTTCTTTCCTTCTTTTCTTCCATCCCTCTATCCTTAACTGGCATGTAGCATACTCTTTCTACTCTCCCCTTCATTCTTTCCCACACATAGACACTCTCATGGGGCACTGGTTCTACCGTATTGAATGTGACAGACCTGACTCTGATCCTCAAGCACCTTCAGTTTAGTAGTGCCTTTTATGCCAGGATGGCCAGGTTAACAACAGCTCCAGCATCTTACCATTTTTCCTTCCTTATTCATAGTACTTAGGGTCTGTGTCAGGTCTTTACTATAACCCCAGAAAAAGAACTTAAGGAAGGAAGGAAGGAAGGAAGGGAGGAATTATTTTAACTCATGGTATCATAGGTTTCCTCACATGGTTGGGTAGGTGTGGCACAATAGACCTGTTCAACTCATGGCATCTAGGAAGAAGTCCTGAGTTTTAAATATATATAATGTTTGAAAGTAGAAAGTTGGGGAAAGGGTCTCTTGCCACTGCCAGCAAGCTGCAAATACATGCACCTCCACCATTGTGCATCTGGCTTTATGTTGGTATTGTGGAATTGAGCCTGGGCCATCAGGATTTGCAAACAAGTGCCCTTAGCTGCTGAGCCATCTCTCCAGATGCAGACCTCAGTTTTAGTAAGAAGTGCCAAGAAAAAAAGCAGCCTGTAAGAACACATCTCCAGGGACATCCTTTTCCCAACTGGGCTCTACCTTCCACAATTCTACCATCTCCCATAGTCTATTCATCATTAAGCCATTAATTATGTCACAACTTCATAATCTAATGATCTCTGGGAGGGTCCTCACTTGCATTCCCAGAGGCTCATTTGATTGATGAATATCTTAAGCATCCTGAATGAGGTCAAGGGGACAACCAAGTTAACAAACCCAGGGCTCAAGGTACTTCTTTCGAACACCCTCCATTTCCCTTTTGTGTACATACTCACAGTCTTTTGTCAGTCTTCTGGAAATATTCCACTGTTTAGTTTTATTCCCAGTCAATCCTAGTTATTAAAGCTAGTGTTATTTGAATTTTTATGTTTTATACCAGTATATTGCATGCCAACTACGAAATTACATACAATATTGGCAAGAGTAGACATTACCAGTGAACCCATCCTAACCTGAAGAGACACAGCCTGTTTAAAATTTCAGGTGTTGGGCTGGAGAGATGGTTTAGCAGTTAAGCGCTTGCCTGTGAAGCCTAAGAACCCCGGTTTGAGGCTCGGTTCCCCAGGTCCCACGTTAGCCAGATGCACAAGGGGGCGCATGCGTCTGGAGTTCGTTTGCAGAGGCTGGAAGCCCTGGCGCGCCCATTCTCTCTCTCTCCCTCTATCTATCTTTCTCTCTGTGTCTGTCGCTCTCAAATAAATAAAAATAAAAATAAAAATAAAAATAAAATTTCAGGTGCATCTTATCAGGCTTTTAAGTGTATATATAGGTTGTCATGGTTTTTGTATGTATTTACATATAAGTATTTATATAATTGCACATATATTTTTATTTTATTTTTTGCAGTGTTGGTGATTGAACCCCATCCCTGGATCATGCAAGCAGACATCATGCCAGTGAACCATGTCCCACACCTATCACTTGCCTTCTATTAGTATATCATAGTTAATCTTTCCATGTATGCATACATATTATTTTTTTTATGGGATGGTCATAGTGCATTTTATGGCATATAAAACTTAAGTACTCTGTATGGTTACTTAGTTTATCTTCAAAATTTTCAATATTACAGATATATAGTATTTCTGACAATGAGTAAAATTTATGCATTGTTGGATTTACTATCTCCTGTGATTTGGCAAACTTATACTATCCTCTAACCAGTGTGACCTAGATATGATTTGGGCATTGGAGCCATCTTGCTTGAGCCCTCTGCTCCCTTGGAGCATATCTACCTGTTTTGTTTCTTTACCTTCTGAATAAAACCTTTGACTCTCAACTGTTTGTGCCTGATTTTTCAATTCATTGATATAGTCACCAAAACCTGGCATCCTAATGTTTGCAGAGCCCAAAAGAAGTTATTCTTTGTCATTGGACTTGTGCATATTAGGAATTGCACATGGCACTGAAGACAACAGAGATAATATATATTCACTTGAAATCTCAATGACAAGCATATTGAGTCTGTTGGTTAGTGCTGGCCCAACCAAAGGACAGATGCTTCAAGAACATTCAGTATGCCTAGCATTTCTTGACCAATACTAGCTTGATCAAGGAGTTCAGAGGTTACATTCTGTAAGTAATTCTTAACCAAGTGTACAATTTACACAGATTGGGTTAAAGCATCTATTGTTATGGTTACTGTAGTGGCAATAATGGAGGCAGATATTAAAATATCAAGAAATCAGCTGGACATGGTGACACATGCCTTTAATCCCAGCACTTGGGAGGCAGGGGTAGGAGGATTGCCATGAGTTCAAGGCCATCCTGAGACTACACAGTGAATTTAAGGTCAGCCTGAGCTGGAGTGAGACCTCACCTCAAAAAACCAAAGGAAAAAAATCAAGAAATCTTTGGGACTGGTTATCTTCTACAGCACTAGTGATTTGTTTAAGAGCAGGGTTTCCCTCCTAGTTCTGAATGAGGTTGACTAGAAGTTAGGCTTCTACTCATTGCTTAAGAATAAAAATGAGTTATATTCAGGGTAGAGATGTTCTGTTGAGTGAGACAAGAAGTTAGCCAAGTGTGGTTAGCAAGGAGGGTTATATTCAGAAAAGCAGTTGAAGAGTGACAGGGAAAAGTGTGCAGATCTGTGATGCACTGTGAATGAACTAAGACACAAGGGTTCATAACCCTGGGGGGCAGTGTTGTATGACTATGGTCCAGTGATGAAGTTTACATGGGTTTTATTTAGGGATAGACAAAGAAAAAGAAGAAATTAACCTGATATACATTAGAGGCATTATGATTAACATAATCAATTTTATATTTTTACCAATAACTTAAAATAGATGAAGCTTAGACAATAGGTCTCACAGTTCATGTTTGACTAGTGGCAGCATTGTTTATATATAACAGATATTAGTGTTCTAACATGGAGTTAGCTTACTGTGACGTAGGACTTATGGATGGAGGCTCCTAATATGGCTTTAGATCAAAGTAGAATAGAAGTTACCTCAGAATATGAGAACCTTGTTCCCTTCTCAAGTATGAAAGTCACAATGATTGATCTTTTTTTTTTTTTTTTTTTTTTTTTTTTGGTATTTCGAGGTAGGGTCTCACTGTAGTTCAGGCTGACCTGGAATTTACTATGTAGTCTCAGGGTGGCCTTGAACTCTTGGCGATCCTCCTACCTCTGCCTCCTGAAGGCTGGGATTAAAGGCATATGCCACCATGCCTGGCTCTAAATTTTTTTTAAATATAAGACTTGAATGATAAACCCAGCAATGATCACTTCACAGAATTAAAGTCAATTAGTTTTTTTTTCTACTCTTTGAACAAAACATAAAATTAACTACTGTTAAAAATATTTCTTTTGAGCTGGGCATGGTGGCACGTGCCTTTAATCCCAGCACCTGGGAGGCAGAGGCAGGAGGATCACTGTGAGTTCGAGACCATCCTAAGACTACATAGTAAATTCCAGGTCAGCTTGGGCTAGAATGAGACCCTACATCGAAAACAAACAAACAAAGAAACAAACAAAAGAATCAGTGTATCTGGCCTGAAAGTTTGGGCTGGAGGGATGGCTTAGTGATTAAGGCATTGTCCTGCAAAAGCTAAAGGACCCAAGTGCAATTCCCCAGGACCCACATAAGCCAGATGCACAAGGTGGTACATGCTTCTCGAGTTCATTTGCAGCTGCTGAGGCCCTGGCATGCCCATTCTCTCTATCTGCCTCTTTCTCTCTCAAATATAAATAAAAATAAAACATAAGCTGGGCATGGTGGTGCATGCCTTTTTAAAAAAATTCTTTTAGGGGCTGGAGAGATGGCTTAGTGATAAGGGTGCTTGCCTGTGAAGCCTAAGGACCCATGTTCGACTCTGTAGATCCTAAATAACCCAGATGCACAAAGGTGAGGCAAGTGCAAGGTTGCACATACCCACTAGGTGGCACAAACATCTGGTGTTTGATTGTAGTGGCTGAGGCCCTGGTGTGCCAATTCTCTCTCTTGGTCTCACTTTCTCTAAAAAAATAACATAAAATATTTCTTTTAGATCTGGAATGATAGCTTAGCAGTTAAGGTGTTTGCCTGCAAAGCCAAAGGTCCCAGGTTCAACTCCCCAGAACCCACATAAGTCAGATGCACAGTGTGGCACATGTGTCTGGAGTTCGTCTGCAGTGGCTGGAGGCCCTGACATGCCTATTCTCACTCTATCTGCCTCTTTCTCTCTCTCCTTCACTCTCTCCCAAATAAATAAATAAATAAATAAATATCAAAAATATTTCTTTTATAGATATGACATTTACTTGTAGCTTTACAAAAGATGAATCAGGAAGTAACAAATAAACTTTGATGTTAAATTTTTGTTTATTCCAGTAAAAATAAGCTTGACATATAGAAGAATATAGTTAACTTGAATAAACGCCTTAAAGCCAGTTTCTGTAACTTTTACCATAAGCAGATCAAGATTAGTGAATTAAATTTTGACTTTGATACATAAAGATTCTAATGCGTTATTAAATAGGGGTTAAACCTAAATGACATGTATGACATTATGTTTTAGTTAATTATTACCTGTTTACATGTTAACTATAAACTTTAGTCTGTTGCAAGCTTTAGACAAATTTGGTTGTTATGTATATATTTTTGTAAGGCTTGCATTTACTTTATAAAAAAAGTGTTTTTTTAAAGTTTTGTTTATTTATTTATTTGAGAGTGACAGACAGAGAGAAAGAGGCAGATAGAGAGAGAGAGAGAGAGAAAATGGGCACTCCAGGGCCTCCGGCCACTGCAAACAAACTCCAGATACATGGGCCACCTTGTGCATCTGGCTCACGTGGGTCATGGGGAATCAAGCCTCAAACAGAGGTCCTTAGGCTTCATAGGTAAGCACTTAACTGCTAAGCCATCTCTGTAGCCCACAAAAGTATTTTTCAAGAAATATTGGAACTTTCCAGGTGTGGTGGTGCATGCCTTTAATCCCAGCACTTGGGAGGCAGAGGTATGAGGATCACCATAAATTCAAGGCCACCCGGAGACTACATAGTGAATTCCAAGTCAGCCTGGATTAGAGTGAAACCCTACCTTGAAAAACCAAAATAAATAAATAAAATAAAATAAAATAAATATAAAAAACAGAAATATTGGAACTTTATGTGACCTAACAGAGAGCCGCCATTTAAGTTTTAAGCTTTAATCACATTTGTTCAGTATTACATAAACTTTTTACACATGTTTTATCATTTATCTCAGTTTAAAATGACAGAGAACTATGGATAAAGTAGTTTCTTTTAGACATCCAAATAAAAACCCTGTATAGCAGATGTCTTACTGTTGTTTTATAGCCAATTAAGCATCTAGTATATAATTATTTTAAATTTTCATCAGCTTACAATTTAGTGTTTAAAACTTTCTTTTTATTATGTTTATGTCACCCAGAAGTTGTCTTTCTTTTTTGGAGAGAATACCCTAAAGAAATGACAACCATTCTTGACTTAGTGTTTGTCCCATGTACATATAAATTTTCTTACCTGTTAGCTTTTGAATATCATCTTTTTCTGTGAAATTTGTAGCATTTATCTAAAACATATTTAAAATTATTTGTATTCGTTTACTGTGCAAAAGACAGAGAAAAGTAGAGAGAGAGAAGAAGAGGAAGAAAGAGGAAGAGGAGGAAGAGGAAGATGAGAAGGAGAAGGAGGGAGAGAATGGATGCACCAGGGCCTCCTGCCACTGCACACATGCACCACTTTGTGCATCTGGTTTTATTTGGGTGCAAGAAAAGTGAACCTGGTTGGCAGACTTTGCAAGCAAGTGTCTTTAACCACTGAGCTCCCTCTGTAGTCCTGAAATATATTTTTTAAATTCATGAAAACAAGTTAATACAATATATAAATGAGCTTGAAAAACCCAGAGCCATGTAAGAATCCTAATGCTTTCTTATTGCCATATCATTAAGTAATCATTTTAATTTTTTTTTTTTACTTTTATTTGAGAGAGAGAGAGAGAAATAGAGAGAATGAGTGCACCAGGGCCTCCAGTCAATGCTAACTAACTCCAGATGCATGCACCACCTTGTGCATCTGGCTTACATGGGACCTGGAGAATTGAACGTCGGTCCTTAGGCTTCATAGGCAAGCTGCTTAACTGTTAAGGCACTAAGGCCATCTCTCCAGCCCTCATCAAGCAATCTTTAAACTAAAATTGGTATCTTTAGCAGCATAGAAAATTCCTATCTTAAGGGCAAAACAGTTTTTAAGACTATTTAAATGGTGTCTTTTTCTTGTGGCTCTGAAAGTCAAAGCTGGTTAGAGGTAAACTTTAGTTGGGGTATCTCAACTCTTCCCAGGTTTGAATGGAATAGCTGTGGCTCACAACTGTTGTAGGTAAATTTGTGATTATGAGGAGTTGGATATTAGCTGATATGCTTAAGTCTGGCACCCATGGAGAGAAAGGTTAAATTTAACCTAGAAGAAAGAATAGTTAAACTGGGCGTGGTGGTGCATGCCTTTAATCCCAGCACTCGGGAGGCAGAGTTAGGAGGATCACTAAGAGTTCAAGGCTACCCTGAGACTACAGAGTGAATTCCAGGTCAGCCGGAACTACAGTGAGATCCTTCCTCAAAAAAAGAAGTTCATTTTATTTATTTATTTATTCTCTGACGTGGACCAGGCAGCAGGGCTACTGGGCTTTGGATTGTCCTGCCCCTCAGGCTAATGATAGCCTTAGGTTCCTCCCAGGTTTGGGCAGTTTTGTGACCATTGCCATTATGGGCATATCATGTGATTGTCACCACAAGGGGAGCTGGAAGCTGGCTCACCAGCTCTAGCCCAGGCTGAACTCATGGTGACCCTCCTACCTTGACAGATTTTATTTTTTTTAAATTTTTATTTATTTATTTGAGAGCAATAGACACAGAGAGAAAGACAGAGAGAGGGAGAGAGAGAGAATGGGCGCGCCAGGGCTTCCAGCCTCTGCAAACGAACTCCAGACACGTGCGCCCCCTTGTGCATCTGGCTAACGTGGGACCTGGGGAACCGAGCCTTGAACCGGGGTCCTTAGGCTTCACAGGCAAGCGCTTAACCGCTAAGCCATCTCTCCAGCCCCAGATTTTTTTTTTTTAAGTTAGGAAAAACACAGTAAAAATTGTAGATCATTGGGAGCCAAAATCTCCAGAATCCTATTGATTCATGGTCAAGCCCACTGCAGCCTAGAAGGGGCATGGTCTCTAAATTAGAACAGCTGCTGCAGCAGCACAGTGAAGTCTCAGTGTGCCTGCTAATGCCCTCTAAACTGTAAACTCAGCAGGGTACTGGCCCAGGGAATTTAACACCAGTGCCAGCTTGTCATTCTGGAAATTTGTCACAGTGGCATTTACCCCTTGCTGCTTGGGAAGTCTGTTTCTGGCTCTGCTGGAGCACTGGCCAGCAAGGATAACAGGTATTTCACACTAGCATGTAGGTTTAGCCGCAGAGCAAGGAGAGTTGTAACAGGAAGAGGCGGGAATGTTGGCTTAGCAGAGGCAGCAGCTATGGTGGCATATGTCAAAGCTTGAAGTGCCACTTAAACAATATTTTTACAAGCAGAGAAAGACTGGTGTGTGTGTGTGTGTGTGTATGTGTGTGTGTGTGTGTGTGTGTGTGTGTGTGTGTGTGTGTGAAATGGCATGCCATTTCCTTTTTATGTCAACTGCTAAAAAAAAAAAAAGAAAGATTCAGAATATTTGCATTATCATCAAAAGTTCCTGTAAGGGCTGGAGAGATGGCTTAGCAGTTAAGCACTTGCCTGTGAAGCCCAAGGACCCATTTTGAGGCTTGATTCTCCAGGACCTATGTAAGCCAGATGCACAAGGTGGTGCATGCATCTGGAGTTTGTTTGCAGTGGCTGGGCCCATTCTCTCTGTCTCTATCTGCCTCTTTCTCTCTCTGTCTGCCTATTATTCTCAAATAAATAAATAAAGACAAACAAAAATAATTTAAAAAAGGAAAAAAAGTTCCTTTAAGGGCTGGAGAGATGGCTTAGTAGTTAAGGCACTTGCCTGTGAAGTCTAAGGACCCCGGTTCAGTTCCCCATGTAAGCTGGATGTACATGGTGAAGCATGCATCTGGAGTTCATTTACATTGGGTAGTGGCCTGGCATGCTCATTCATTCTCTCTGTCTCTCATAAATAAATAAAAAATATTATTTTTAAAAGTTCCTTTGAAGTGCTGGGCGTGGTGGCACACATCTTTAATCCCAGTACTTGGGGGGCAGAGGTAGGAGGATTGCCATGAGTTCAAGGCCACCTGGGCTAGAGTGAGACCTCTCCTCTACAAACCAAAAAAAAAAAAAAAAAAAAAAAAAAAGTTCCCTTAAGCTCTTCCCAATCATGCCTCAGCTCACTGCCAGTTCCTTGAGACTACTACATTTTCTCCATTGTTGGAGTCATACAATAGATGGCCTGTTCAAGATTTTTCTATGCAGTAACTATCTGTGATAATTATCTGGCATAAAGTCACTGAAAGACTTATCTTTGGGTTTTTTTTTTGTTTATTTATATATTTTTTTGCCTTTTCAAGGTACAGTCTCTCTCTAGTTCAGGCTGACCTGGAATTCACTATGTATTCTCAGGGTGGCCTCTAACTTTAGCCAATCCTCCTACCTCTGCCTCCTGAGTGCTGGGATTAAAGGAATGCACCACCATGCCTGGCTTTTGACTAGTTTTTATAGGAAGCACAGAGTTACAACACAGACTTGGTAGTAGGGGAGTTCAGGTAGTCTCTACCAAGTGAAATGTATGGGGGACTAATTTTTTAGTGTTGTTCAAGTGTTAGATGTGAACCCTTTCTTGCCCAATCATGTCTCTTTATTTCTCATCTTCAAGTATTGTTCATATCAGTTAGCAAGCAACACAGCTCGTTTTCTCATTTAGATTATTCTTACTTTTTTAAACAGATTTTGGGGCTGGGGAGATGAATCAATGGTTATAGGCACTTGTTTGCAAAGTCTACTGGCCTTGGTTTGCTTTCCCAGCACCCCCATAAAGTCAGATGCACAAATGGTGCATGCATCTGTAGTTTATTTGCAGCTTCAAGAAGCTCTAGTGCATCCATTCTCTCTCTCTTTGTTTCTCATTCCCTCAAATAAATAAAATAGAAAATTTACAAAACAAGTTTCATGATAATTAATTAATATCCTACCATTTCTTCCATTTAAAGGGTATAGCAATTATTCATATCTAATGTACTTGGGACCTACAAGTCAATGTCTCCCATATCCTTAAGATCTGATGAGAGCAAATAATTTTTCTGTGTAGGATTACTTATGGTTATGTTTCATCCCTGAACTCTTTTCAGCCACATTGATCTCAGCCCACTCAGTCCTGGGCTCAGTCTTCCTGTGTGTTTTCCCTAGCTCGAGCCAGACTGTGTATGGTCTGCAGCCTGTTTATGAATGGCAATGTGTGGAAGCTGAAGCACCTACACCATGGAGGAAGGTGGTGGATGCGGAACCAGAGATCTCTATTTCTTTCACGTACGAGGGAATGCTGCTGAGAACTTCAAGGGAGCCCTTGCTAGGCAGTGGATGCTTCTTTGTGAGAGAGCAGGCTTGGTGTGGGTGGCAAAGATTATCTTCCTCTGGGCTCCAGCATTGTCTTCTTGCACTACATATGAGTGCTTCTCTTTTCTAGATTGTTTTGTCTACAACCACACTATCTTGGACTGCCCTAATCCATGTGAGGCTTGGAAATTTTTTTGTGGTAATCTGAAGTTTTCAAGTTTTTGCTGCAAAGGTCAAGATTTTTTGTAATAGATATAAAAGGAAGTTAGTAAATAAGTATGTGAACTGATCGCTGTTCCTTTCCTGGTTTCCCTCTCCTTGTATCTGCTGGGTCTTCATGCATACTGGCTCTGCTTGGGTTACAGTATTCTTGCATCACTTCTAAGTATCCTTCTTTACCTGTCTTGGCCACTGGCTCCTTCCTGCCCCTCAACCAAGGACTCTTATTTCACCCTTGTTACCTTTCCTTTCTTCACTTCCATCTGTTACTTGCCATCATTGCTCTTTGTCTTGCCTTTTCCAGCCCCTCACACTCATCGAGTTACTTTGGTTTACCAATTTGCTGAATTCTAGTTCCTTCAATTTAGAAGTAACTGTCAAGTGCCCAGTCAAGCAAAGAGCTCCATTTGGTACATAAGAAATTGTAGGGCTTAGTGGAAAACTCACAAAAATATGTCCAACTAGCAGGTGGGCAAGAAGCCCTAGGGATCAGGAAGATATCAAGGCCTGAGTCAGTCAAGTTGAGATCATCAGCTTTGAACACAAAGCCAGGACCTGCTGACCATGAAGTTTTGAGATACAAAGAGTTTTCAGTGAGCTGAGTGAGAACAGGGGTACACTGATGACAGCTGCTACAAACACACAGTAGAGACTGGCGAAGGCCCCTTTGTGGAGGACTGATGGGTGATGATGTTTGGAGAGGTAGAAAGAGAACAAGGATAGAACTTCATGGTTGTTTTCTAAGGCAACTTGATAGAACAGGCTTGGTGGAGAAGTGAGACAGATGCTACTGTGGAATGGGCTGAGGAGTGAGTAGAATGTGCTATGACAAGGGACAGTGACTTGAGCAATGGAAGAATTAAGAGAGCCATTTCTCTGTTTCTGTCTCTGTTTCTGATTATGTGTCTTTTCTTTCTCTCCTACAGGCTTTGTATTTTCTAGACAAATATTCTATCTCTGAGCCACATTCCCACCCTTTAAAAATTTAATAGAAGAAGACAGGCATGGTGGTGCATGCCTTTTATCCTAGCACTTGGGAGGAAGAGGTAGGAGGATCTGTGAGTTCGAGGCCACCCTGAGACAACATAGTGAATTCCAGGTCAGTGTGAGCTAGAGTGAGACCCTACCTCAACAAACAAAATTAGGGCTGGAGAGATGGCTTAGTGGTTAAGGTGTTTGCCTGAAAAGCCAAAGGATCCCGGTTTGATTCTCCAGGACCTAGGTAAGCCAGAATCACAAGGGGTCGCATGCATCTGGAATTCATTTGCAGTGGGAGACCCTGGCGTATCCATTCTCTCCCTCCCTCTCTCTCTCTTTCTCAAATAAATAAATAAAATATATTTTTAAAAGAACAGAATTAATAGAATAGTGAGCTTAATATGCTTTTACACCAAAAGGGTCCATCTTCACTTTTCACTGACTGTAAAGTGCTTCTCTCATGACTTGTGTGGAAATCTCTGCTGCCATCTTTCCTGCTCTCTGAATACATTCTTTAAATGCTCTTGTTTTCCCAAGTATATATTTTCTCCTGCTTTTTGGGTTCATAGTTTTAGACATAGTAAACTCCCACTGTATCCATTTCTTCACTCTCTTTTCTTCAATAATGATGAGATAAAAGTACATAATATTGTTATCATTTTATATTACTTATTATAGCCAATTTTATATTTCTTGTGCATAATTTAAAAATAAGGAGGGGGATGGAGAGATTGCTTAGTGGTTAAGCACTTGCCTGTGAAGCCTAAGAACCCCAGTTCAAGGCTTGATTCCCCAGGACCCACATAAGCCAGATGCACAAGGTGACACATGCATCTGGAGTTCGTTTGCAGTGGCTGGAGGACCTGGCATGTCTATTCTCTCTCTCTCTGAATCTGCCTCTTTCTCTCTGTCTGTCACTCTCAAATAAAAATAAACAAAATTTAATAAATACATAAATAAGGAGGATTTACTGTGCTTCTCTTGTAAAGATTAATAAAAATATATTAATTTTGGTTGACTTTCATTGAGTTGGGATTTTTTGAACAAACAAGAAATTCAACAAATATACTGAAGTATATTTTAGGTTATCAAGTTTACATATTTTTCATGGAGCTAGGTTTCCCTCTCAAATGGAGCTGCTATGATGCGGTGGGATTAGCACGTCACCACTGTGATCCATAATCCCAGTGTGACCATGAGATAAACAACAGCTGAATCCAAACCCAGGGACACTGTGAAAAGTTCCAGTTCCATTCTGTCCCAAACTATCAATATCAGTTAGTTTAGATAGGCGGGTTATCCAAATGTCTCCTTTGATTGGCACTTGCATGGACACTAATAGCAAAGCCCAAAGTGGCACTGGCTGACAGGTGTGAGAACATTCAAGGCAGGTTCAATGCCCTTTTTCAACGTACAGCTTCACACAGAACATAATCTCTCTTGCTGCTCCAACCCCAACTTTGACAGTCTGATCCATTTTTAGCTAGACATCTAGCACTTCATTTGTTGTTTTCAGTTTACTTATTTAAAGTATTATGAATCAACTTTGAGAAATAACCAAGTTGACTAAAGAGATAGGTCTTTATTGTCAAATCATAGGAACAGTTTTTTTCATGTGAAGTATGTGCATAGTGTGTGGTGGGTAGGTACGTGGATCTTATCTGTGTGGTCCACGTATACTTATGTGAAGGCTGGAGGAGGAGATTGAGTGTCCTCATCTGTAGCTCTTCAGACTTTTTTTTTTTTTTGCCTAAGGCAGAGCCTCTCACTGAGCCTGGAGCTCACTGTGTTTGAGTTAGACTGGCTGAGCACTGGGCCCCAGTGACCATTCTCAGTGCTACCTCAGTGCAGACTTTTATGTGCATGCTGGGGAATGAACTCAGGTCGTCATGTTTGCACAGCAAGTACTCCTATCTTCCCTGCCCCCAACTTTCGAAATAATAGTGAAACATCTTCCTTAAAATACTGTTTGAGCCTTTCAGGCTACTATAAAATAATGTTGTTAATTGTAACTTGTAAACAACAGAAATCCACTTCTTCCATTCTGTAGGCTGTGAAGTTCCAGAGCAAGTAGTCCACTGATTGACTCTGGTGATGGCCCTCCTACTTCACAGTTTATATCTTTATTTATTTTTAATTTTTAAATTTTTTTAACTTTCTGGTTTTTCGAGGTAGGGTCTCACTCTAGCTCAGGCTGACTTGGAATTCACTACGGAGTCTCATGGTGGTCTCGAACTCACAGCAATCCTCCTATCTCTGCTTCCTGAGTGCTGGGACTAAAGGCGTGCACCTCCATGCCAGGCTCTTAACTTATTTATTTTTTAATTTTAATTTTAAGTTTTGGTTTTTCGAGGTAGGGTCTCACTCTAGCTCTGGCTGACCTGGAATTCACTATGGAGCCTCAGGGTAGCTTTGAACTCACAGCGATCCTCCTATCTCTGCCTCCCGAATGCTGGGATTAAAGGTGTGTGCCACCATGCCCAGCTCTTAATTTTTTTTTTTTTTTTTTTTTTTTTTTTTTGGTTTTTTGAGGTAGGGTCTCACTCTGGTCCAGGCTGACCTGGAATTAACTCTGTCATCTCAGGGTGGCCTTGAACTCATGGCAATCCTCCTACCTCTGCCTCCCGAGTGCTGGGATTAATTAATTTTTTTTTTTACATTTTTTTTGTTGTTCATTATTTATTTATTTATTTGAGAGTGACAGACAGAGGGAGAAAGACAGATAGAAGGAGAGAGAGAGAATGGGCGCGCCAGGGCTTCCAGCCTCTGCAAATGAACTCCAGATGCGTGCGCCCCCTTGTGCATCTGGCTAACGTGGGACCTGGGGAACCGAGCCTCGAGCTGGGGTCCTTAGGCTTCACAGGCAAGCGCTTAACCGCTAAGCCATCTCTCCAGCCCTAATTTTGTTTTTTTAATGACACACTTACTCGGCATTATGCTCAGACTCTTAGGTTTAGCAATCAAGAGCAGGGGTACAAAGGTAAACACCCACATTAAAACTTTTTGTTGGGGCATGAGAGATAGCTCAGCAGCTAAAGGAACTTGCTTGCAAAGCCTGATGGCCCAGGTTCAATTCTCTTGTACCCACATAAAGCCAGACACACCAAGTAGTACATGCATTGAAATTCATTTTCAGTGGCAAGAAGCCCTGGTGTGACCATGCCCTTTCATTCTCATTCGTCTACTGTCTCCCTCCCTATGCTTGCAAACAAATTAATGCAATTTTAAATAATCCTTTGTTGGACATTTTCCAGAGAATGAAGAGTGAAATCAAATGTTACAAAATTAGTAACAACTAGTTCCCAAGTGACCCATCCATCTAGGTGTTGTCTAAAGCATCTTCTTTGTAGAGGTGAGGCCCTGCTGTGAACATGTTTGGCTGAGTTCATGAATCTGCAGTAACATGTAACTTTCTTTTTACTTCTTTGGTTCTCCAAACATCTTTGCTTCCCAGAAGTGATTAAGACTCTCTGCTACTGCCATAGCTGGGGCTGCTTCTGACTACTATCGCCATCTTAGCTTTATAGTTTGGTCAAGTATTAGCCACCATGGCCACAGAGGCTTCTGATCCAAAGTCACCTCCCTTTATGGATCCATAATTTGGAGATCAATTATTGTCATTGTTAAAATCATTTTAACTTCTACACTTCCAAAGTTGTTTCTATTATACCATATCCATTGCAGCTAACTGCCACCAAATCACCATGACTAGTAAAGCTTTGTCCATATCTAAGTTGTCATTGCCATTCAAGCCACTTTCATGACAACCACCAGTGTCTAGAACCACTTCAACTTCTTTGGCTATACAGAGAAATAGCCATCTTTGGCTCCAACAGGGCTTTCCTGGTTGTGGCCACTGATAGGATGGGATTTCTAAAGGACAATCTTATCTGCAGATGCGTGGTTGACAGAGGCTACAAAAGCAAAGTCCTAGTTTTTGACACTATCTCAGTCAATCACAATTTTAATCAGGTCAAGTTTCCCATAATGTTCAAAAGAACCCCCCACCCCGCCGTATGCTATTCTCCAGTGTCTTTAATGCCACCAACAAGGGTTGTTTCCATAGCCAAATGGCCATCTGATCTCTGAGAATCACTTCCTGAGAGAGCCTTCTTTGGTTGCAAGCTCTTCCGTCCACTTTGTGTGGCATCACCCTGATGGCTGTATCCACCCTCCACAGTGGCATGACAAGAAGATCCCAGTGTACGTGGTGGTTGGGTCTCTCATTACCACACCACCAATAAGAGTTTCTCATTGTTCAGAAGCTCCTTACATGCACAGAAATCATTTTGAAGTTCAAGCCTCTGATGGAGAGCTTCCACAACTGTTCTAACTCCTTAACTCCTAACTCCTTAGGAGAGACTTGGCAATGGTGGACAGAAAGATTAATATGTTTACTCAGTGGTGTCCAGGGGCACAAGGCAGGTGGAACATCCTTTCTGTATTGGCAGGCAGCTCTCTGGGACTTCTTTTTTTCTTTTCTTTTCTTCTTTTCTCTTCTTTCTTCTTCTTTTTGTTTTTCGAGGTAGGGTCTCACTCTAGCTCAGGTTGACCTGAAATTCACTATGTAGTCTCAAGGTGGCCTCAAACTTATGACAATTCTCCTACCTCTGCCTCCCAAGATTGAAGACACCCCACCATGCCTGGCTGGGACATTTTTTTCCCTTTTTATTAACAGCTTCCATACTTACAGACAATAAACCATGATAATTCCTTCCCCTCCCCTACTTTCCCCATAACAAATCTACACTCCATCATATCCCCTCTCTCTCCATTAGGCTCTCTCTTTTTTTTAATGTCATCATCTTTTCCTCCTAATATGAGGGTCTTGTGAAGATAATGCTAGGCACTGCAAGGTCATGGATATCAAGGCCAATTTCTGTTTGGTCAATTGCATTTAAGCAGTCCTACTCTTCCTTCAGCTCTTACATTCTTTCTGCCACCTCTTCCACAATGGACCCTGAGCCTTGGAAGGTATGATAGAGATGTTTCAGTGCTGAACATTTCTCCATCACATCTTCTCAGTACTCTGGTGCCTTTTGGGTCATCCCAGGGGTCACTGCCATCTGAAAAGAGAAGCTTCTCTAGCCAAAAGTGAGAGTAGCATTAATATATGGGTATGAATGTTAAGTAAAGTGCTTACAGGGCTGTTTGGTGAGCATAATATATGCATTTAGCCAGATAAGAGCAAGTGTTATACTCCTAAGGCTCATGACCTCCCCCACCATAGGCTTTTATTTTATTTTTTTTTGTTTATTCTTATTTGAGAGTGACAGAGAGACAGAGAGAGAGAGAGAGAGAGAGAGAGGTGGGGGAGAGAATGGGCACGCCAGGGCCTCCAGCCACTGCAAACAAACTCCCGATGCATGCGCCCCACCCCCTTGTGCCTCTGGCTAACGTGGGTCCTGGGGAATCAAGCCTTGAACTGGGGTCCTTAGGCTTCACAGGCAAGTGCTTAACAGCTAAGCCATCTCTCCAGTCCCACCCCCCACCATAGGCTTTTGGTTAGGTTTTCAGTACCAGGCATGTATTCCCTCCCACAGAGCAGTCCTCTAGGCCAAATGGCAAGCAGTTGGTTTCCCCCAGAACAGACATGCCACCATTGCACCCATTGTTTCATTTGGCCTGGCTGGCCAAACTTGAGGCTTGCAGTGTCCACTGTTTTCTGATGACTTCTGTCTCCCATAGGGCTCGATGCAGTGCAGCTTTTTCCAGCTTTCTGTCAGCTGGTCTACAGGGAGGAGGTTTTCAGCTCAGCCCAAGCTTGCTTTCTCAGTAACCTTGCAGCCTAGACATGTGGAGTCTTCAGCAATAGGGCCTTATTATCTATTCTTGGTGGGAAACCAAGAGCTATGACAATAGCCTGTAATGTTTTGGGGGCATCAGGGACCTCCCTGACTAACAACTCACTAGAAGGTATACCATCCCTGGCACTGAAAACTTTCTAGTAATAATCTATGGCTTCTGGGTATGCAGGCTATCATGTGGCTTATTCACAATATCCTGAATTTTGGTTACCCTCTCCCCAACTCCTTTTACTCAATCTCTTCTCCTGACCTTGCTTAGGCCATTCCACCCACAGTAATCTGTCCATATACTTATATATACACAGTACCATCCCCTTAAGTCCACTCCTCTCCTCACTCCCTTATAGCCCTTTTCTAGATTGTGAGCCTCTGCTACCAATTTTGTGGTACATTTACACAATGGAGTTCTATTTAGCAGTAAAGGGACATCTTATATAAAGGAACTAACATCATTCACAGTGGCTCTGCCTGTGAGTAGTTACCTCTCAAAAGCTTCACCTCCTAATACTAGCAATGGTAATTAGTTTCTCCCACATGAATGGAGGGTTTTTTTTTTTTTTTTTTTTTTTTGGTTTGGTTGTTGTTGCTTGTTTGTTTTTTCAAGGTAAGGTCTCATTCTAGCTCAAGCTGATCTGGAATTCACTATGTAGACTCAGGGTGACCTTGAATTCATGGTGATCCTCCTACCTCTGCCTACTGAGCTCTGGGATTAAAGGCGTGAAGCACCATGCCTGGCTGTGATCGGAGGTTTTACAAGCATTCAGATCACAGCAAATGCACAGACAAAATAAATGCAGGTCCTGGTGGCTTTACATATAGGTCATACCAATATTTCAAAAAAAGTTCATATCTGGGCTGGAGAGATGGCTTAGCGGTTAAGCGCTTGCCTGTGAAGCCTAAGGACCCCGGTTCGAGGCTTGGTTCCCCAGGTCCCACATTAGCCAGATGCACAAGGGGGTGCACGCGTCTGGAGTTCGTTTGCAGAGGCTGGAAGCCCTGGCGCGCCCATTCTCTCTCTCTCCCTCTATCTGTCTTTCTCTCTGTGTCTGTCACTCTCAAAAAAAAAAAAAAAAGTTCATATCTCTTGAAAAATGTGCTAGGAAATAGACACAAAGGTACAGGGGTTCAGAAGATGGCTCAGTAGTTAAAGTTGCTTGCTTGTGGAACCTTTTGGCCTGGGGTTCAATTCCCATCCAGCCAAGTAAGCTGGATGCAAAAAGTGGTGCAAGTGTCTAGTGTTCATTTGCAACAACAAGAGGCTGTGGTGCATGAGCATGCATGCATGTATACACACACACACACACACACACACACACACACACACACATGTACATGCACACAAACACATAAATACTATTTTTAAAAACATGCTACATCCACCCAGGTGATTTAACTTCAGTGATTATAGGAAAAGAGAAAATTACTGACCATTTATTGATGATTCTAAATGCAAAATACAACGTAAGACAGCTGTGAAACTCAAAATTAAATTGTACAAGTATGTATCCAGATGAATTTCAGATTTTACCTGAAATTATCAACATGGTTCAACATTAGATAATTTATAGCCCATCAATATTCTAAAAATAACAAACCTAGCATGACCTCAATTATTGAAAATTTGATATCATGAGGCTCAAAATCTGCCTAAGAATAACAACAAAAAGCAACAAAAGCCTCTTAGAAAAGGAAAAATAAAATTAAATTCTTTTTGTTAGTGAAGATTCCAAAACTTTCTAGCCAAATACAAATTTCTCTGGCAAAAACTGGACTACCACATTTTAGTCCATTTTACTTAAGTTGGGCAAAATTTAAAAGTTTTAACAAAAAGCTGCCATACTGTATTTCAGGTTTGGGTGAGCAATCCAATTGACAAACACAACCAACTTATCTAACAACAATTTATTACTTACTTTAGTAACTGAGCAACTCGCAGCATGCACGTGGACACCCAACTTCCCTGTGGCTTTGGCCTTAGCACACCTCAGCAGGGAAGCTACTAAGGACCCACAGAGCAGTTCTAGTCCCAGTCCTGAGGCAGCGGGACAGTGTTCTCACCCTGACTCCTGCCTTGGAGATGGGGGGCTGTTTTGGTAAGTCATTTTATCAAGTGCCCTCCTAGGAACCTTCCCAAAGTGTGTCCTCCTTGTCTGTCTGAGGAGTGGATCTGGAACAATAGCAAAGGGGGGCATGCTGCTTTGCCCTGATACTTGTGGAGAAATCCTATGCTAACATCATCTGAGAAGCTGACACAAAGTCTGGGTTGATTTTCTACTCTAATATGTCTCCCCACCATATGTAGTCTCCAAATTCATATGAAAATTGAAACATCCTGACCTCTGAGCAGTGAACGGATGCAGGGGAAAAGGCATGAAGTCCATGTGTGTGTTGGGTATGGCCAGTGGAGATCCTGAAGATGCTGGTGGGATGGGCATGGTGCAGTGTGATGACAGTCAGGAGAGGGCGGGGCCCTGCTTGTTTCTCTCTATGAATTTTAACTCAGTGCTCTAGTGTTCAAATTTTCTATCAGAATATACTGTATGCATAATTATTGAAAATTAAACACTCCATGTATGAATACCTTGTAAGAGGATATCTGTTCACTGTAATGATACTGGCAGTTGATGAATAGCCAGCAGTGAGATGAATCTGTTCATCTACCCATGAGATAACACTCCTGTTCTCCAGCTGCTACAATATGTTGTTGACCTGGAAAATATATGGTCCCGAATATAGAAGTGGCCAAATAATGTTAAGGTAACTCACACTGGAGTTGTAACCAAGTGGCAATTTGTCTACCATGCATTCATCTCCAGCACTGAGAAAACACACACACACACACACACACACATATACACACCCCTCGTTCCAGTATTTATCTTACTCAGTGACACAAGCTTAACTCCTTTTATGGATGGATTCCCAATAACTTAATATTGTCTCAGGATTTGAAAACTCTGGAATGAGGCTTCAAACCTGGGTATGTCAGATGAGTGTGTGTTCCTGCCTGGGTACTTACCTTGTACAAGGTGTCAAGTCAAGATTCATCCGAGGAAGATCTGGTAGGGTTGGTGTGGGGCTGGAGGCTTGCGGTTGTTCTGATCACCCACTGTCTGGAATGATCAAAGAAGGTGTTTCCTGTGTTTGGGGACAGTGTGCTTGATAATCTTAGAGTGAGAATTCAGTGTGCAGTCTCAGATACTTTGTCAGAGAAAAGGAGCCATTATTAGTAATTCAGTTGGAGCTGAAGGCAGGAATGGACAGGCAAACATCAGTCTTAGTCTGGGAGGCAGCCTCTATGGGACTCAGGAGTCACTTAAAGTGCAAGTTGAGCTATTTTGGTCTTTCAAATGTCCAATTTATGTTCCTATCATGGGATTGTTGTCACAGATGTTTTCTAGTAAAACAATGTCCCATAAATGTAAATGTGTGTTTCCTTATGATCAGAAACCTGGACACAATAGGCAGAGCATGAATAAATATCCACGTGAGGGAACCTATAGTGCTTCTTCTATAGTGTTCCTTAGAAAATAAATCAAATATTTGACAATCATAGACTTTCTCAAGATGTTTGTCCAAAGGATTATTTTCTTTCTTTTTTTTTTAAAAAAATATTCATTTAGGGCTGGAGAGATGGCTTAGCAGTTAAGACATATGCCTGCAAAGCCAAAGGATCTCGGTTTGATTTTCCAGGACTCATATAAGCCAGATTCACAGGTGGCACATACATCTGGAGTTCATTTGCAGTGGCTGGAGGTCCTGGTGTGTCCATTGTTTCTCTCTCACACTCTCTACCTGTTTCTCTCTCAAATAAATAAATAAAATATATTTAAAAATCTTCATTTAAAAATATTTATTTATTTGTAAAAGAAGGAGAGAGAAATAGGGAGAGAGAGAGAGAGAGAGAGAGAGAGAGAGAATGTGAATGGGTGCATCAGGGCCTCTAGCCACTGCAAAGGAACTCCAGATGCATGTGCCCACTGCCTTGTGCATCTGGCTTTACATGGGTACTGGGCAACTGAACCTGGATCCTAACCTGGGTCCTTTTGGCTTTGCTGGCAAATGCCTTAATCACTAAGCCATATCTCCAGCTACATTTTCTTTCTTTTCTTTTTTCTTGCAACTTTTCTTCCCACATTTTGAACTGATATAAAGATATCTGTCCAATTCACATTTTGTGGCATCAGTTAGTAATGAATTATTGAAGTCTACCACCCCCCCAAAAGGCATTAGCAAATCAACGCTTCATAAGGATGACTTTGTTCATTGCAAGCTCCAATAATCTGATTAGGTCACCTTTTCCCCATGTTCTCTTCCTTCACTCTCTCATGGCGCTGTTATGACAGGGCAATGAGCAGCTGAAACGATAAGAGCTCCTACAAGCGCACTGTCACTGTTAGAGAGGCACGGTGGACATTCTGATCAACTGGAGGTGGGGCTCAGCATGGCGAATCGGTTCAGATCCAGAAATTATGGAGTCATTGTACTCTACCACTCGTACACCTCATAATCCTTCGGTGTCTTCTGTGCACCATTTTGGTCTTGGAAGGGAGGAGGGAGCTCTCATGGAGAGAAACTGTGCTTCTAAGGTATGGAGTGCACCAGACTCTCAGACTGTGGTATATGGTGGGGAGGGAGTCCCTGTTCTCAGCATCAAGGAGGTACCTTATACCCATAGGCCATCATGCATTCCTTGTAGCCTTTGTTTAGTCATCAATAAGTCTGCTCTGTCCACTAAGCGTGCACTGTGCAGAGTGAGCTTCACTGAAAAGTCTGCCATAGCTGACTCCACTCTCTGTTGGAGAATCTGTTTCTCTTTTTCAGATGGGAACTGGACTTGAGATAAACAACCCAGTGCACTCCATCCTGGCCCCAGCTGAAACCACAGAGGAATTGAGGAAATGAACAAGAATATTGCTCTCTTGGTGGATATCAGCACAAGAATGATGGAGAAAGATACTGAGGACACTTAACACCTACCAAACCAGAGATCCAGATGTTCCTAAGTGCTCATCACTGAAGTAGACTTAAAATGCTACTAGCCTGGCTCAGGGAATTTTGTGAAAGAGGGGGTGGAAAGATTGTTAGAGCCACAAGTTGGGACAGTTTGCACAGAGACATTGCCTCTCTCCCAAAACTGACTGCTGTACCCATAATGCATGACCTACAATCCCCATGGGGTTGACCTGCATCCCCAGTGAGGAAGGCCTCTTCAGAAAAGGGGCCGGGAGGAGGGAAAGAATGGTACCAACATGTGATGTTTACATACAAAATATGTACATATCTGATAAAAATAAATTAATTAATTAAAAAAAGAACAAAGTATAATGGCAAACAACAACAACAACAAAAACTCTGCCTTGAAGGACTCATCTAGAGGAAGAAGGAGAGAGGGAGCATAGGATGACTTGTCACCTGGGATGTGTTCTCAGGCCCAGCCTGCCCATTGGAGAGCTTGCTCATGTTCTTTCTCCCCTCTTGGCTGCATATTCAGGCTGAGTGACTGGGGATGGACTATTTTCATAAAGCATGGGGAGAGTGCTCAAGACACTTCAGAGAATACCAGTAGAAAGGTACATTTTTTTTAAAATAGGAAAATATTTTGTATACTAAGTACCCTGTATACCAAAAACTTAGTACACTTAGGTCAAGGGGTGTGTGTGTATGTGTGTGTGTGTTATGGTGAGCATTTCAGACAACAGTGAACCAGAAGCAGAGAGCTTGTCTGGGAAAATTCTCTTTGGTTACTACGGGTGTTTGGCAAATATTAGACAGGTTCCAGGAGCAAAAATTGTTTCATGTCTTAGAAATTAACCCAAGAACCACAATGTCCCGGTTTCCAATCTTCTTTGTTGTGTTTCCAGCAGGCTGCTGATCTATCATAAATAAGATGGGGCCAGTGCATGTATACCCTGGTTTACAGGACATACTGATCAAATGTCTGTTGCTATGACCAGCCCAGCCCCTCCACTGCCAAGACCAGCCAGGAACGGAAGTCCAACGGTCTTGCATCTAAGCTAAACCCGCAGGAGGCGAAAGAAGTGAGCAACCTGTGCTTCATGTATGAGGGAATAGGAGTGGGATCCAGGGACAGCCTGTGTCCTTGGAAGCTTCAAAGGGGCTGGCTGTGTGGGAAGCTTTCCTAAGCCTGGATAGTGACAAAACACCCACTGTCAAGTAGGTAAGAGGAAGTTCCTGCCCACATCCTGTGAGCAGCTCGGAGCAGATTCTTGTTCTCATCTGTGCTTACTCCCACGTCAAGCACCTTGCTTTCAGCTGCCCTACTGAATCTTTTGCCATCATGGACTGAAATGGGCAAGATCCTGCTCATGCTCCTGCTGCTGGGGGCTTTCCTCTGGTGTTCTTCCTAGGTGTGGGTGAGGACTGAAACAAGAGTAAGGACCAGCGGCTGGAGGCGGCTAGAGAGCAGAGTTAAAGTGATGTGATGATGGAGTAAGCAGTGTGTGGAAAAGGGAAGGAGTCTAGGTCAAGACTCTAGGAGGATCTGACCACCAAGAATCTAGGTCTCTGTGATAAGCACACCTTGACTTCTTTCAGGGTAAGAGTTCAGTCTTTTCCCAGAGAGATCTCTCAGAGAGATTAGCCACTTCCCAGGAAAGGCTGAGTTCGAGTTTTCTTGTCCATTTGGAGCTTAGAGTCTGCCTGGCTGGCCTCTAGTGATATCCAATGGTCGGTCAAGACTATCTATGTAGAACCTGCCTAGGAAGTATGGAAGAATGTCACTGAAGGATTTGTCTTAATGCAATTTTCATGTAAAGTACAACATTTTTACTTAAGTAGGTTTAGATATAAGATGCTTTTTGGGAGACTTATATGATAGGAATTTTTGTGGGACTGCCTCTCCACCTTGGTGCCAGGTCAAGATTTGGTCCTTACGTATTTTTCTTTCTTTTTATAATTTATTTATTATTTTTATTTATTAGTTTTGTACTCAGTGAATACAGTCAAGTTGGCACCATTGTTAGGCTCATCCATTTCCTACCCCCTCCCCCTGACTCCTCCTTGTTGAGGTATATGGGTCATGCATTGTGTAGTTAGCCCACAGTTATGGGTAGGAGAAATGTCGCTGCATATCATGACCCAATGTGTGGCTCTGACATTCTTTCCACCCCCTCTTCTGCAAAATTTCCCTGAGCCATGTTGGGTTCATTTTTGGTCTGCTTCAGTGATGAGGTATTGGGGGCCTCTGGGTCTCTGGATATCTGATTTGGTAGGAGTTGATTGTTCTCTGTGTTGGTCTCCTTCATCCTTGTGCTTGTACCCAGTTCACCAAGAAAATAGCACCCTTGCTTGTTTTGTCAATTTTTCTTGGTTTCAGCTGGGGACCTTTTGAGGTATGATGGGGTGGTTCTCTCCTTAGGATCTGCGCCTATCTGAAAAAGAGAAGCAGATTCTCCAACGGAGAGTAAAGTTAACACCAGACAAATGGGATAACCCTTATTTTTATAGAGAATTTAAGAGGTGTAGGCCCTCTTGTAGCCCACAGTTGGTGGTAGCTTGATAATGGAGAGTGGGCTCATGTTTGGATATAGTTCTAACTTGCTTCCCAGCTCCAGCTATGGGTCCTATTCCACTGAAGGGATCAGTTAGCCAAATCAAGAGCACCTGGTTTCCCACCATGGCTGTGCACCACTATTGCACTTGTGTGAACATCACAACAGGTTATTTGCTGCTAAGTAGGTTAGACCATGAGTTGCTTGGGCAGATATTGGTCATTTTCCCCCAGTTGCCCATGTAGCACTTTCTAGCACTATACATGCTGACTGTCTGGGGACTGACACTCTTCCAGCTTCCAGCCATATCATTTTACATGTCAACCACATATGGTGTCTTCAGCAGTAGTGTCTTACCACTAACCTTTGGTGTATCATCAAGTACTCTGAAAGAAATCTGTCTTTCTTTTAGGGAACCTTGTAAGTCTCTCTGACCAAAAGCACATTGTAGATGATAGTCACATTCTGGTACTGGGAGTTACAGGTCAGGGCCCACAAGAAAAGGAAGAAAAAGATAACTAATATAAAAGAGTTAGAGAGAAGAGAGAGAGAGAGAGAGAGAGAGAGAGAGGTTATAGAAGATTAAGGTCAGTCTTCATCATACCCTCTCCAGTGTCATGTGGCTCAGGTATTCCCTCTAAGGGCCTGGTGAAGGTTCAGCCATTTGGTCTGCCTTTTAGGATGTAGAATTTTATGGTACCATGCCATTTGGGTCTAGATTTGTGTCTCCCACCCCCTCCTTGGCCCTCCCGTCCCTCCCCATCTACCCTATTGTCTAGCCCTCGAGATGCTTGCTGGGTATGTCAGCATCTTGGGTAGATTCAGGTTAAGTGCTATAGATGAGTGAGACTATGTGGTGATTTTCTTTCTGTGATTGGGTAAGTTCACTGAGAATGATCTGTTCCAGGTTCAACCATTTCTCCTCAAATTTCATTGTGTCATTTTTTCTTACTGCTGTGTAAAATTCCATTGTGTAGATATACCACATCTTTGTTATCCATTCTTCTAGAGATGGCCATCTGTGTTGATTCCAGCTCTTAGCTATTACGAATTGAGCTGCTATAAACATGGTTGAGCAAATCTCTCTGGACTGTGGTTTAAAGGCTTTAGAGTAGATGCCCAGTAAGGGAATAGCTGGGTCTGTTGGTAACTCAGTAGTTAGCTTTTTCAGGAGTCTCCATATTGCTTTCCAAAGTGGTTATACCATTTTACAATCCCACGAACAGTGGATGAGTGTTCCTAATTCTATACATCCTTGCCAGTATTTATTTTCATTTAATTAAAAAAATTTTTGTTCATTTTTATTTATTTGAGAGTAACAGACAGAGTGAGAATGATGTAGGGGGAGAGAGAGAGAGAGAGAGAGAGAGAGAGAGAGAGAGAGAGAGAGAGAGAGAGAGAGAGAGAATGGGCATACCAGGGCCTCCAGCCACTGCAAATGAACTCCAGATGCATGAGACCCCTTGTGCATCTGGCTAACATGGATCCTGGGGAATCGAGACTGGAACCAGGGTCCTTAGGCTTCACTGGCAAGCGCTTAACCACTAAGCCATCTCTCCAGCCATTTCATTTGATATTAAACCACAGTCCAGAGAGATTTGCTCAACCAAGATCCCTTTTCCATGTCTACCTAGCCAAGGAAGCTACTTAGCTCCTATAGTCTCTCACCTTAGTCTTTGTTTAAACTGGCCAAACATAGGCTCTGGACTTCACTCACAAAAAAACCCAGCTGTCACTGGGGTGGCAGTTTCTAGTTTCTATAACCCCTCCTCTCACTAGCAGGCTGTTTCTCTCTTCCTCTTCACTTCATATTTTCTTTAAACATTTCCTGCCTGTTAGTTATTTAATTGGCAGAGAAAACAAACCCTTAGATGGCAATATAATATGGTTTATAATGAAGATGGACTATTAAAGAAATATCCCAGGCAGATTCACATCCAACGGCTTGAAGATGCCTCTATCTATCCCCTCTTTGTCTTTGCCATGAGCAGGTGGGATTGTGTTGATCTCCATTGTTGGCCAGGAATGAAGTAGGGGTGTCTCACATCAATGCTACCATAGTATCTCAATGATTATTAAGAAAACCCTCTAATTTCTTCATTCATTTGCATTTTCTAATTCTGTCAAACCCATAAGTTTATTGTTTCGACTTCTAGCTGTGCATTCCCATCTGGGTGATCACTCATGTGAGAAGAACTAGATAGCCTAATACATCAACTGTTCACCTGATGCCCTTACAATGTTCCATTCTTCAAATCTGATAAAATATTAAAGAAGATTTACCCTTTCTTAGCTCTCAGTGCTTCCTGTATATATATATATATATTGGTTTTTCTAGGTAGGGTCTCACTCTAGCCCAGGCTGACCTGGAATTCACTGTGTAGTCTCAGGGTGGCCTTGAACTCAGGGTAATCCTCCTACCTCTGTTTCCCAAGTGCTGAGATTAAAGGCATGTACCACCACACCAGGCTACTATTAATAATTTTATATCAAGATCTGTTGTAGATATAGCAGCCATTTGGTAACATCAGACATTCAATCAGATTTGGTGAGAAACAGTCATGTTTTGGAGCAATTGGCATGGCCTCATTTCTGATATCATAGGTACTTTGTTTTAGGCCCACTATATAGTAAGATGGCTGAACCCATAGGAGTGGAGTGTTGTATAGCAATTTCCTCTGAATTGAAACATTTCATCCTAGAAGGAGGCACATTAGGAAGTTCCAAATTGATATATAGGCTCTTATGACTCAGGAAATTCCATATGGATTGGGGGGTGCTCATTAGGAGTGAGGAAGTAAAGAAGACTCAGTATGTAAACTCCTCTCATGTCTAAGATCCTGCAATAAGATTTGTAAGACCCCCCCCTTCCCAAGGTTATATCAAGAGTAAGAACTAATTGGGAGAGTAGACTCTCCTACCAGCCTGCCAAGTCATGTAGTGGACTCCAGGACTGTGGCTTCCATGAATCCTCACCTGTACTGTGCTTGGTCTTACCTTGATGTAGCTGCTTTCGAGTCATCCATGCTCCTGTAAGTAGGCCCACACTCACACTCCTGTAAGTAACCCCAATAAACTCACTGGTTCATTAAGCTGGGCTTAGGTGAATAGTTGCTTTGGTGTGTTGTAGGTGCCCTATATGGGGTAAATAAAGGCTTGTTTACATCTTCCTAGGAAGTTAATACAATATATTTGAAAACATTTATTGGCAAAATCATCCTAACATCTTGGTTATATAGTACCTCCTGAGAAGTGGGCGTTTCCTGGCTTTACCAATCAGCTGGCTGGGGTTGTCTTGCTCTATTTAGACAGAGCAAGTTGATGGGTGGAGGATCCTTCAATGTTGGCAGTACCAGGCTTTTGAGTTACCAAGGCTTATGGGCTGGACTGTGAGACACAGAAGCTTATAAGCCATGATAGTTGAGAGATTATTATTATTATTTTTATTAAGTAGAAAGTCGTATGGATACATCATATGTCAGTACCATCATTTCCCTTTTCCCCACCTCAGTTCTGCTGAGTGCCCACCTCAGTAGGATTGCTGATATTCCTCCTAGGTTTGTGAGGTATAGAAGTGAAAGCATCAGTCAGTCATTGGAAGGGGGACAGTGTCTCTGGACATTCCTTCCATTCTGTGGCTTTTACATACTTTCTGACCCCCTTTCTATAAAGTCCCCATCCATGGTGGGCATATTTTAAATCTACTTTAGTGTTGTGCTCTAAGCAGGTTCTGGATGTTTGCTTTGGCATGTTTTGAGTATCCTCTGTGTCTGTCTCCATGACCCTGGTGCTGGTTGACAGTCTTGTTATTAAAACATCTCACCAATTCCTCTGTGTTTTCATTTGGGCCTTGACTGATATGTGAGGGAAAGTTTATCTTCTTGTTCTTACTGCCTTCTGACAAAGAAAAATAGATTCTCCAAAGGAGACTGAGGTCAGCATAGGTTCAATCGGATAAGCATTATTAATAAAGAGAGATTTTGGTGGGTGTAGCCACTCTTTTGGCTAAAGACTAGTGGGGGCTTCTTGTTGGAGTCCATGATTTTGTACTCTGTAGGGTTTTGACTCCATTCCCACTTTTAGCTAAGGGTTCTTTTCCAATGAGCAAATCTCTTAGCCAGGATTATTATTTCTGGTCTCTAGGTTTAGGTTAGAATCTGATTGTTCTGGGATTTTATCATCTGTGGCCCCATTCCTTAGCAGCTATTATAACTGAGCTTCCAATAATACTTAGCAGCAGCAAACAGCAATAGGCAGCACCAACTGCAATTAGTGTTACAGCTCTTAAATGTAGAGTGTGGAGACCCTCAGCCCATGACAGTAGGAAGCTTTCAGGACTACCTAGTGCTTTTATGACCCATCCACTTAAGGCTTGGTAGCAGCTTTTCAAGGGACAAAGCTCTGCTGTTTCTCTTCTCTGGCTTTTCACAGCCTTGTATTTTCCTTCAGCCTCTCCTCATTTCTTCTTTTGCCTTTGCACTATGTATTTATCCTTCATGTTCTGTACTGTTTCTGGTCCTTGTCATTTTGGCCCCAGCTCCCAAATCTTGTAGCTGCTCTCTTGCTACCACTCTTACTTCTGCTTCTGCCACTGCTACTGCTGCTACCTTCTCTTCATGTGACCAGCTCAGTCTGTTATATATGAGAGTATGCTTTTATTGGACCTAATGTTGCAATACCAGAGGATGGCACAGGAGGGTGTATCATGACTGGCTTGGAAAGTGAGCAGAACAGCCAGATCAAACAGACAGAAAGAGAGTTTGTCAAAGGTGTATCACATGCCTCATGAACAAGAGGGTCATCATGCTTGCACCAATCAATCATGCTTACACCAAGAACAGCTTCTCAGGCAAATGAAGATCATGTTTGCACCATTTGGGGGCCTTTGCTGGGGTGCCAGGGAAAGTGCTCCCTTCTGGCCTTGGTGAGAATAGCTGTGAGGAAAAGAGGATCATGATTCTGATGTGTGAGTTGGCTTACTTAGTGTACTGATATAAAGCTCAATGCAGGCTTCTGGAGTGTCCCTAGAGTGATTATGAGGTTTCCAAATCAGCCAGGCTTCCATGAGGACAGAGACAACATCATTCCCAAGCAGGAGCCAAGCCATACTTAATCAGGAAAGAGTATCCTTCACAAGCCAGACAAAAGATTCAGTGAATTCATTGAACAATGAGTTATCAGCAAACAATTCATGGAGACTATATTGCTTGGATAAATCTTGGAACTGTGATTTCCCCCCACCCTCATCCTACTTTCACTCAGGGAAAGAAGGTCCTCTTTCTTCATTTATGGTGACAAAATGAATTTAGCAGTTCAAGATATCTAATGTGAAGGCTTCTGGTTCAAGGGTGGGAAGTCTACATTTGTGAGACACAAGTCTTAGCAAATGATGATCATTCTACTTGGCACAGCCTCAGGCAACCTCTATGTCAGTTTTTTGTTGTTGTTGTTGTCAAGAGAAACCAAATTTCAGCTATTTTACCCAATTGTCCTTAAATCACACACTCAGTATCTTATTTATTTATTTATTTACAAAGATGAGTTTGATATCCTAGCACATGTGTGCACAAATCCCGATTAGTAATGCCAGGTTTTAGTCTGCCACAGTGATCACATCATCAGCTTTACTGCAACATTCCAGATGTGAATGAGAACAGATGGCCTTCTCCTTTGTACTGCCAAGACTTTAAATACTTTGACTAAAGGCTCAGGATGTATGGCTCTGTGATAGTATCTTCCTCCTGTGACACACCCAATATCTTAAATAAATTTAATCTTTCTGGTATCACATAAGGATACTTTGTGGAGGCAAAGGACAAAGGATGTTCTTATGAAATGGGTCCAGGAAAATTCTCCCTTAGAGCTATCCTATCACTTTTACAGATTAACATTTTATTTGACCAGTCAAATTTCATAATGAGGGAGAAATATCACCATATTTGTTGATATTGGATCACCTCCAAAACACTATAACCATTAATTAAAATGAAGCTTTCATCACAGTCTAACACATATACCATACCAGGCACGAACTGTTTGAGAATTAGAGGGGCAGGCATTTAATGCCTGTCATTGTCTATTATGGGAAATATGTCATAGTTGTGTATGCAACAGAAGAGAAAGAAAATGAAAATAAACACACATGGACAAATCCTTCAGGATATTGTCCTAAAATAACTAGCTCATTTTCTTCATTCCTTTTACCATATGTCTCTTAGTTATACCTCCTTTTATTCAATGGACACATAGTGTATTGATATTCCTAGGTTCCCAAGAATGAGATATCTACTTATCTAGTTCATCAGTTGTCCTAATTATATTCACAGAATAAGGTACAACTGTCTAAGCATCTGTACTATCATCTCTTACTTAGTTAATAAAAGGATTGAAATCAAGGGTCATCTGTGTTCATATTGATTAAAGGAAAATGCACTACTCAATCACTTAGATTCTTGTAGGATCAAGTAAGATTCTGTCTTCAAGTTCCTTGACACCTGCATTTCTTTTTGTAAAAAAAAAATATTTAAAGCCAGTCATGGTGGTGCATGTCTTTAATCCCAGCACTTGGGAGGTAGTGGTAGGAGGATTGCCATGAGTTCAAGGCTACCCTGAAATGACATAATGAATTCCAGGTCAGCCTGGGCTAGAGTGAAACCCTACATTGAAAAACCACCCCCCCCACCAAAACATTTATTTACGAGAGGGGGGGGGAGGGAGGGAGGGAGGGAGAAAGGAGAATGAGAATGAGTGTGCCAGGGCCTCTAGCCATTGAAAACAAACTCCAGACCCATGTGCCACCTTGTATATTTGGTTTTCATGGATACTGGGGAATCAAACTGGGTCCTTGAGGTTCACAAGCAAGTGCCTTAACCACTGTTGCAGTCAGGTTCACATTGCTTGTACAAATCACCCAATTGAGATAAGATTGTGGGGAAAAAAGAGGTTTATTTTGGCTTACAGATTTGAGGGAAAACTCCACGATGGCAGGGGAAAAAGATGGCATGAGCAGAGGGTAGACATCACCTCCTGGCCCACAGAAGGTGGACAACAGGAACAGGAGGGTATGCCAAACACTGGCAAGGGGAAACTGGCTATAACACCCATAAACCCTCCCCCAATAATACATTGCCTCCAGGAGGCTCTAACTTCCAAATACCATCAGTTAGGGGAATCTAGCATCCAGAACACCTTAGTTTATGGGGGACACCTGAATCAAACCACCACATTCTCCCCTGTCCCCCATAAACTAATAACCATCCATGATGTAAAATATAATGCATTCATTCCAACTTTAAAAGTTCCCACAGTTTTTATCAATTTCAATGATGTTCATACTTCCCCATAGTCCAAGATCTTTTAACAGCCATAATACCAAAAAAAAAAAAAAAAAACCCTCAAAAACCCATAATGGCACAGAATAAACATTCACACTGCAAAACATGGCATTGGGCATAGCAAAGAAATGTTCAACCAATACAATCTTTAAAACAATGAGGGCAAACATCAAACTCTGTAGCTTCATGTCTAACAACTCTAGTCAGTGACAAATCTCCAAGTCTGATAATTCTAACCAGCAACAATTATCTGGAGTGCCAATTCTGCCCCTCAGCTAGGCTACTCACAGTCCTGGAAAACTTCATCTGGGGCCGGCAGCTCTCCTTGGCAGCCATGTTGTGGTCCCAGCATCTCCACTGGGTCTCCACTGCAACCCACGGTTCATCCTCATGGCCCCATGGGGTCTCCATGCAGGCATCTAGCAAACCTGGTTCACATTGCCCATGGCCATTTCCAAAACACAACACTGTGTTGCAAACTCAATGACTCTCTCTTTCCTGCATTTCTTATACTCCATATTACCAGGCAGGGTATCAATTTGTTAATCCAGGGGGCAATAAAGCAGACATTGAAGAACAGGATACTCCTTGAGCACTCAGGCCCCTCCAAAAGAGTCTCCATTCTTCTTGTTGCCCCAGTGAGGTCAGCTAGTCCAATCTCAAAGGTTGTAATCTCTCAATTGCAGCTGAATGGACAACAGTTTACCCTAAGATTTTTCTTTCTGTGCCATATCCCTCTGCTCACAACAGTTCATTTCTATGTAAACCAACCCTGCACAACTTCTCAGGACATGGTCATAACAGCAAGCTTCTCATACAAACTGTTAGCTCAGTCCAAGCAAAGCTCTTTCTTACCCTCATAAGCCAAACCTCACAGTCCATAGTTCTTACTGCAGTCAGGTCTTTCAACTCTGACCAGAAGAGTCCATCGAGCTGTACTTACAGCACTGCAAGGCATTTCTTAGGCCAAGGTTTCAAATCCTTCCACATTCCTCTTGAAAATCATCTCCAAAAGGCCACAGACACACAGTCAGGTGTCTAGCAGCAATCTCACTTCTCGGTACCACTTTACTATTGCAGTCAGGTTCGCATTGCTGGTAGAAATCACTCAACCAAGAGCAGCTTGTGGGAAAAGAAGTTTATTTTGGCTTACAGACTTGAGGGAAAGCTCCATGATGGCAGAGGGGAAACGATGGCATGAGCAGAGGATGGACATTAGCCCTGGCCCATATAAGGTGAACAACAGGAACAGGAGAGTGTGCCAAACACTGGCAAGGAGAAACTGGCTATAACACCCATAAGCCCACTCTAACAATACACTGCCTCCATGAGGCTCTAATTTCCTATTGCCATCCCCTGGGGAACCTAGCATCCAGAGCACCTAAGTTTATGGGGGACACCTGACTCAAACCACCACAACCACAAAGCAATCTTTCCAGCCCAACACCTGCATTTCTGATGCTTGAGAAACCCTCTGGGACAGGCAAAAATGGAACTTAAAGGGAGGACCAGAAATAAGATAAGGGGAAGGGAGGGAAACCATGAGACAACTTAAAGTTTCTTCAGTACTACAGATCCACAGGTATATGCATGTCATTGCAAAAATCATGCGTACTGCAGCAAGTGATCAGTGCTGCATAAATACCATAATCATAGTCATCCATCTCACAGTTTTTCATGCACATGGATATCCCATCCTTCGGAAAATTTGCTGTGGACAAGAAAAGAAAACCAATAGGTTGTTTTGATACTGAAGATGCAAGCCACAAATTAGGGGCTGGAGAGATGGTATAGCAGTTAAGGTGCTTGTCTATGAAGCCTAAGGACCCAGTTCTATTCCCTTGTACCCACGTAAGGCAGATGCACAAAGTGGCTCATGAGTCTGGAGCCCAGTTGCAGTGGCTAGAGGCCCTGGCATGCTCATTTTTTCTATGTGCCTCTTTCTCTCTTTCTCTCTCACTCTCTTTCAAGTAAATAAATAAAAGAAATTAAAAAGCCAAAAATTCAAGCCAAGGTAAACCAAACATATTTTAAATGGAAAAAATTTTTATTTTCTCTAGTGGCTGCTGGCCCCAAACCAGCTTAAGATCCTAGTTGTAGAAGCACACCGTGGCCCCTCCCTTTCAGGCAGATAGGTACAAAGCAATTGTTGAACATCTAGGTTCCAGGCTCTATGAAGATCTTGACCTCAGCTGACTTTATTCATATAGCTACTATGTCTTAAGGAAGGTGTGTTGAGCCCTGAAGGAAAAAGGAAATGTCTTCCCCATTTTCAGTGAATACACTTACCAGTATATGGTGGAATCCAGAATCTAGTAGTCATACATGATTCATTCTCTTTTGTAATGCATGTCATCATTTCATAATCACATTTCAAATATGTGTAGGAACTACATAGTCTACACTTGAGTGCTAAAGCTGCAAGGGGAAAAAAAAAGACTGTATTGAGCAGAGAAGGCAAACGTGACTATCACTTCTCAAAGTGAATGCTGACCATCCAAACTCCCAAACAACTTGGCTGCACCAAAGTTTTGCCTAGCAATATGCTTCAGGCAATAACCTGTCTTAACCTCATAGAGCAGGAGGAAATGGGAGCGAACTGAATTGTCCCTGAGCAGAAGACAAGACAACAACTGGCTGGCAAGCAGGGAGACTGAGCACTCTGCACAGTGCCACACTGCTCATGGCTCACTTTCTTCACAGTGATTACGCATCGAATGAAGAGCACAGAGTGTTTCTGGAGTTACTAGAGCCAGACCAAAGGGCGAGGGTGTAGTAAGGTGGCATAGTCCTCAGGGTTACTGGCAGTCTCCAATTCCTCACCCCACAGATTTCAAGGAACATATAAGCATCAAGACTATGTCAGCTCTCCAGTGGAGAACAAGATTAGGGGAGGATCTGAGAAAGAAAAATCAGGTGCCCAGGGGTGGAGTATTTCTTTCTGTTAAACTTAACTCTTATTCCTCAGAAGCTCAGTTGGAGCTCACAGATCCTAAAAAACATAGGCGTTGCTTTGAAATATGCCAGGGTTCATCCTAGGCTGATACTTAAACATCAGACCACTACCCAAGTATTTACCAATTTCTATGCAGAGTAGAAAGAGACTCAGCTTCAGTAGGCTTCCCATTGAGTCTCAGCTAACTCTTGCAGCAGGTTGCATAGAAATCAAGAAGAATTTGAGCTGGATGATGATTTAGCATGGGTTTTAGGTATCTGGCCACTTTATAATGCACTCATGCAAGGACATTGGACAGTGTGTATGAGAGACCAATTTAAGCTGTTCAAATACTGGCAATTTTCCAGATCTCTCTTCCATGACTCATTTCTTTCCTTGTTCCTCCTCCAACTGCTTAATTCACCTCTAGCTGCACTCTCAACTGTGCTGATCACCCATGTGAGAAGAACTAGAAAGCCTAACAAATACCTGTAATCTACTTCTCCCAGAACATTTCAGTGCCAAGTCTGATCAAACACTACTGAAAGTTTAACTCTTTCCTTGCTCTGTGTGGTTGCTGCAGTTGGAGGACCATGAGAGAAGTAAAGATAATGAGCAAGTGTCCACAACTGAATCTTTTGCTCTCTCTCTTTCTTTCTTTTTACAAAACTGATCACGTTTATTTTACATACAGTACAATCTGACACGCAAAGAAAAATACCATACCCATGATCAATATCCTCTTTTTTTTTTTTTATCATTGCATGCCTGGAAAATCATCTAACAGTTAAAACCATACAAGATCTCTGCAGGAATCAATCTAACAGTTAACCCTCAACAACAGACTTCCTCTTCAGTAGTCAAAGTGCATCTGTTAATTGGGAAGGAAATGCAAATCTGACAGTGATATTCACTTACAGGAAGACTAAATTTCAGTCTTAAAGTATAAGGATTAACCAAACACTCCAAATGAAAATAGCAAGGGCACTAGGAAAAGTTACAGTCTTTTCTGTAGAATTGAGTCCCAATCTGTGGGAGCAAGGTTCAAGACACTGGTGAGGCAGCAACGCTGCTCCAAGGGAAGATCCCCAGGGATGCGCCACTGAAGTCTCTCTGCTGCTCCTCCTATGAGGCCTGTCCTTCTCTGGCTCCACTTGCCCTGGTACTTTGGATTCAGGTAGATGCTCAGCATACTTTGGGTTATACTCTTCACAGTCCCAAATCCTGGGGGAGCCTTTCTACATAGGTGTTCTCAAGGTATGAAGGCCATCTGAGTTGCATTATATTTTGGCTGCTATGGGAGACAAGGCTTCCTTCCTCTTTTGCAAGATAATTCTGCATCCAGTAACTCCACTCTGGCTACCTCTTTTTCATGTGTGTCCTCATATGTACAGCAATGGAACCAGCAATTTCTGCATTCTTTTTGTTCTGGCCAAAGTAATCTACAAACTCTCTGTTTGGTCCAACTAAGTACGTTATTATTGTATGATCCATTATGTAGTCCTCATCTTCATCCTTAGGCCCAGGGCTGTAATACACTCTGTATGCTCTGACCACTTGGTCAGTCTTTTCTTTTGTGCCAGTGAAACCAACCAGTTTGGGAGAAAAATCTTTCACTAATTCACAATGGCTTCTTTTGTATACCTATCTAGGTCAATGGTGATGAACAGTGGAGTTAAATTCTGTTGAAATGGAACACTATCTATTTAATTCACGACTTGAATCATTTTTTCTAGTTCAGGACAATGAGTGAACCCAAAATAAATCACTACCCACTGATCCAAATAGTCCTTGTCAGTTTAAGCTTCCTGGTGTGAGTTGTGGGGGAAAATGGTCCTCCAAGCAAAGGTTTTCTGATTCTTCGCTGCCATTCCTTCTCCAGCTTCTCTTTCTTTTCTTTCTTAAAGTATTTCATTCCAGCCAATAAAGCTCCACCAGTGGCAAATGTGACTACTAACAACTTCCAGGTACGAGGCCCAAGCTTCGAGGTACATGGGAGCTTTGCCATCCTTGGGCTGGGGCCCAGATGGCCCTGGGTGTGGTGGTTGGGGGTGGCATCGCCAAGCTCCAGAGCTGCCCTCCCCCCAGCAGCCAGATGCCCACTGACCCCTCCACCAAGCTTCAGAGCCCAAGGCCTGGAGGGAAGACACGCCAAACATGGCCTGGCCGCCAAGCCACCACGGGTCCCCATACCAGCTCTTCCAGGAGTTTAAGGACTGCACCTCCTTTGATCATCATTCTTTGAGGGTGAAGGGATCCAGTGCCAACATCTTCCCATTTTATGGTTGGTTTATGGCTGGGAAAATTAAAGCATCCTTTAAAGGCTTGAAGCCAAGAAATACTATGGAGGTAGAAGACAGTAGCATCAGGTCCCATGACCTCCCATGTGACCCTTTCTCATTGCTCCCTATAACTAAAACTTAGAGAAGACCTCATTTTTCTGAATATCATCAAATGAAAAATGATTTGAGGGATGGGGATATGGCTCAGCAGTTAAAGACAATTGCTTGTATAGCCTATTGGCCTAGTCCAATTCTCCAACAACTCAGATAAAGCCAAATAGGCATCCATTTGCCTGGTGTGTGTGTGTGTGTGTGTGTGTGTGTGTGTGTGTGTGTGTGTACAAGCACGTGCACATATGTGCACACTCAAAAAATTTAAATATATTATCTTTATTGAGAATATAATTTTTTTCCTTATATTTTTATATGTGCTGCAACATAGACATAAAAGGTACTAAGTAAATGTTACATTTATAAATGGATAAACAGTCAGATATTAAATCCTCCTAAACAAGATTAAAAATTACTTATTTATGGGCTGGAGAGATGGCTTAGCAGTTAAGCGCTTGCCTGTGAAACCTAAGGACGCCAGTTTGAGGCTCAATTCCCCAGGACCCATGTTAGCCAGATACACAAGGGGGCGCACCTGGAGTTCATTTGCAGTGGCTGGAGGCCCTGGCGTGCCCATTCTCTCTCTCTCTCTCTCTCTCTCTCTCTCTCTCTCTGCCTCTTTGTCTCTCTGTATGTCGCTATCAAATAAATACATAAAAATAAACAAAAAAATTTTTAAAAATTACTTATTTAAAGCATTATAAAAATACAAAGAATATTAGATTCAAGAGCTACACTATAAATAAACACACGTATATATCAAAATTCTAAAACTCAGCCGGGTATGGTGGTGCACACCTTTAATTCCAGCACTCCGGAAGCAGAGGTAGAAGGATGGCTGTGAGTTCGAGGCCACCCAGAGACTATGTAGTGAATTCCAGGTCAGCCTGGGTTAGAGTGAGACCCTACTTTGAAAAACAAACAAACAAAAAGTCTAAAACTCACACATTAATCTCACAATGTTTGTTAATATTGATTGACAGTACTTAGAATATAAGATTCTTGGGGGTGGGTGAGGAAGAGCTGATCCTGGGCCATGTTTTGTTGGAATGGGTGAGGAAGGGCTAGTCATGGTGTGTTCAGGGCTGCACTTACGGAGGACCCAACACCTTCTCCAAGCTTAACGACAACATGCTATACCAGAATACCCAAGCTGCCAAACTTGTGACTGTAATCCTAGCACCCATAGTCTTGGGGTTGATTACACAATAAGGGCCAGCTGTGAAACAAGGCAGGAAGGTCTTCCTCATGTAAGCCTGCTCTCCTGTGGGCCTAGAGGTAGCTATTAACAGAGAGCACCCACACTGATTCAGCTCAGAGCAACCTGCCTGTCAGGCCTTGGACATCAGCCCTGTGCCCCATGGGGACCTCAGTGCTCATCACACTCCAAAGTCCTTAGGCAGTAAATAATACTGGGAGAATTGAGCACTGCCTGGACAGCAAGCAAGCAAAGATGGGTGGGGCCACACCCTCGCCCACCTGGAGAGGACACACACAAGGAGGACCCACTTAGACCCTAGGTCAACCAGCCCAAGCAACTCCACACTTAACCAAAGCTAACCAGGTGATACAACTCAGGGGTCTACAAACCCTAATTCAAAACACTGCAAGACACCAAGTCAACAGATCCCTATCAGTAATACCTAGCCTCTTCATGGAAGCCTCTGTGAAAGCACGGAGGATACTCTCAACAAAAAATCCCACAATGAAAACATGCTAATCATAATAAACAAAATGAATAAAACCATGAACAAATGAATGGAAGAATTAGAAGAAAATTATCAATGAACCAGCGATTGCATAAATGAAAGGTAAGAGCTCCATCAACCTCTCTCCCAAAACATTGGAAAATCTGGAAAAAATGGATGCCTTCTTAGACACATACCACCTACCAAAACTAAGCTGAAGCAGATAAACTTCTTAAACAAACCTATTACATTCAATGATACTGAACATGTAATTAAAAACTGTTAGGTCAGGCCAGGCTCCCAAGATGGAATCACCATGGTCAGCAGAATGGTGACAGAGGCATAGGGAAGAGGATTGCCCACATTCTTCAAGAAACCACCGAGTCATTATCCCCTCCTTGGCTAACAATGCTCCAGGTCATGGTTTCCTGCTCCCTTATCTCTTAACTCACATGGTCACTGTTCTGGTGTCATACCCTAGCTATTTTAAATGGTCAATGTAATGATCTCCCCTAAAGGAACTTTTCTATGCAACTTAATACCTTCTCCCAATTGAAAAAGTCCTACAAAGCCCAATACCTGAAAACTCAGGTTGGCTATGCTCCTCTCTTGTGAGTCAGCCCTGGCAGCGCATGCTTTTCCCAAATAAAAGATTTCACCTTTGCCTCAGAGTGGTTTGCATGATCTTGGTCACTCCCAAACCTTACATCTGGTGCTGTAACTCAGATAGGAGGATCCCAGTTGCCCTCTTGGGCAGCCAGACCTCCTTTCCCCTGATCAGACCACCGAGCTGCTATTGACCCTCTGAAGGCCTTGGACCATCTGCCAGCTACAGGCTCCTTCACTCACCACAATTTGGCCGAACTCTTCTAACTCCCTCCTCCTCAGTAAGCATCCTTCTTGGATTGGCCTGCTCTCAGTTTTATTCCCTCCTCATGTAAGCTGTACCAGTATATCAGGCTACACCCCTTTGCCCACTTTTGTACCCTAACCCAAGGTCTTGAGAAAGACAAGCATGATGATGGCACACACCTTTAATCCTTGCACTTGGGAGACAGAGGTAGGAGGATTTCCATGAGTTGGAGGCCACCCTGAGATCACCAGGTCAGCCTGGACTAGAGTGAGACTCTACCTTGGAAAAAAAAAAAAAAAAAAGGAAAAAAACCACAGTCTTGACACCTTGGGTCTCTTGCTCTCTGGTCTACTGTATCCTAAGGGATGCCTTTTGGTTTGGTTCTACAGGTCTTGGGACACTTCCTCCCCCTCCCACCTCTCCCTTCACCTCCTGAGGTGTCATCTTTTACTGACAGCCTTATTCCATCTGGAACACAGATATCCACCTTGCCCACTAACAGGCTAAACAGCCAACAGTTGTGGCCTGTACAGCCGCTGCTCATATGGGAGGTGCAGGCCTCATTCACCTTAACGGGCCAGGGGGTCATATCGGTGTTCTGTGTAAACTCAGCTTAAGCCCTGGTTCCTTTCTTTCACCCTTGTTTCACTATTTTTCTGTCTCCTCTCACTAGCCCTTTCACTATACTCTCACACTTCCATGGTAAATAAAACCTCTAAACCAATTTCTATTATCCCCTCTTGCCTGTCCCCTTAAGAACTTAAGCTTCTATGACTCTTGGATGACATCAAACCTCATCATCTGATCTTTCTCTGAAACTCTGCCTGGCTACAATATAAGCTGGACAATGGGTCCAAATGGCATGAAAATGACACACTTGATTTTCAAATTGTTGCTGATTTAGAAAACTTCTGCCAATGTACAGGCAGGCGGCCTGAAATACCCAATATTCAGGCACTTTTTACTCTACATGTGCAGTCTTCTCTCTCTCTACCTGTTCTTCCTACCAGGTCCTTCTAGCCAAGGTCTCAGGAATGTGCTCTAATTCAACCCCTCTCCCATACTCATCCTCACCATCTGCTTTTGACCAGGACACCATAGATGACCTGGCCCCAACATCTCCTTCAGCTCCCTCAGCCTCTCCTGACCCCTGCCTTTTACCCATATTCCTTCCCTTCATTTGTCTCCTATTCTACCTCTGTGCCCCCCCCATCTCACATCTCCTCTCCTCTTCTTTCCCTTCCAACCCAACATACTCATTCTTGCAGTGACAGAATGCACCCTTTACATGATGCCCCAGGCGATGAAGGCATTGTTCACATTCAAACATCACCAAGGGCTCAAACCCATTATTTCTCACTTGCTCCAAGCCAGCCTCCTTCACCCCACTCATTCCCCTTGCAATACACCGATATTTCCTGTTATCCAACCTGATGGGACCTACCATTTAGTGCAAGAATTGTGCCTAGTGAATGCCATTATTATTATTATTTTTTAAATTTTTGTTCATTTTTATTTATTTGAGAGCGACAGACACAGAGAGAAAGACAGATAGACAGGGAGAGAGAGAGAATGGGCGCGCCAGGGCTTCCAGCCTCTGCAAACGAACTCCAGACGCGTGTGCCCCCTTGTACATCTGGCTAACGTGGGACCTGGGGAACAGAGCCTTGAACCGGGGTCCTTAGGCTTCACAGGCAAGCGCTTAACCGCTAAGCCATCTCTCCAGCCCGTGAATGCCATTATTATGACCATTCATCCAGTAGTTCCCAGCCCTTATACTCTCCTCTCTCACATCCTGTCCTCCACTACTCATTTCTCAGTTCTTGACTCCAAAGATGTCTTCTCCATCCCCCTGCTCCTGATTCCTATGATCTCTTTGCCTTCACCTGGGAGGACCTTAATACAAGTACTGCCTCTCAGCTACCTGGACTGCCCTTCCCCTGGGTTTTAGAGACAGTCCCCAGTTATTTGGTCAAGCTCTCTCCACTGACCTTTTATCCCTGGATCTGTTGCCCAGCACACTTTTACAATATGTAGATGCTCTTTTGCTCTGCTCACCCTCTCTATATAAACTACATGCCAACAAACTTCTTAACTTTCTTGGATCTAAGGGATATCTGGTCCCCCCCCCCCCAAAGCTCAACTTTCTTTCTTTTTTTTTTTTTAAAGTAGTGCTTTATTTATTTATTTATTTGAGAGTGACAGACACAGAGAGAAAGACAGATAGAGGGAGAGAGAGAGAATGGGCGTGCCAGGGCTTCCAGCCTCTGCAAACGAACTCCAGATGCGTGCGCCCCCTTGTGCATCTGGCTAACGTGGGACCTGGGGAACCGAGCCTTGAACCAGGGTCCTTAGGCTTCACAGGCAAGTGCTTAACCGCTAAGCCATCTCTCCAGCCCAGCTCAACTTTCTTAAACCCAAGTTAGGTACCTGGGATTTCTCCTTACCCCAACTCACAACAATTGACCCTGGACTGCAAAGAACATCTTTTCTCCCTCTCCTTGCCTACCTCTAAGGAAAAAAGTCCACTCTTTCCTTGGCTTTGCTGGTTTCCTTAGAACATAGACTCCAAACTTTGCCCTCCTGGCAAAGCTGCTTTATGACAAAGTTAAGGGAGACCCTCATGAACCCCTAGACCCTAAGTAAGAGACGGATGCTGCCTTCTCCCATCTGTGTGACGCCCTCTTGGAAGCTCCAGCCCTTGCACTTCCAGATCTTCAGCAACCTTTTTCTTCTGTATTCCACAGAAAAAGGAGGTATGGAATTGGGAGTTCTGGGCCAAAATGATCCATCCTTTGCCCCTGCAGCTTACCTTTCTAAACAACTAGAAACCTCTGTCAAGGATTGGTAACCATGCCTTCATGCTCTTGCTGCAGCTGCTGTTTTAGCCCAAGTGGCACAGAAATTCACTTTTGAGCAACAACTCATTGTCCTCTCCCCCAATAGGCTTAAAGATCTAATCTCCAACTTTTGCCTACACAGCCTTGCTCACACTGTGCCAGGGCCTTTCCACAAGGCGGAGTCCATCCCTCTCCCTCTTTCAAACTCCACTGTTGCAGACAGTTTCAGGTTCACTGAGATGAACTTCCAGACCAGGCACAGTTATGGAGGAAGGGATATATTGAAGCTTACAGATCCAGAGGGAAGTTCCATAATGGCAGAAGAAGCTGACCTTGCTTTCATAGGTCCAAAAAGAGAGAGAGAAAACCACAAGCCAAAACCCACAACACACAGCACACTTCAGGAACTCCAGGTAGAACTAGGCACTTTGTATATCTTTATGTTAGAATTGTAAATCCACCACCACCCCTTAGGGCTGAACCCTAAGATCCACTCAGTGACACTTCCTCCAGTCAGGTGGCTGCCGATCCAAACTACAAACTAATAAAACACTGAATGTATTGGGGGCCATCTATTCAAATTACCACACCCAACAACACTGGGAATCACTTCCCAGGGTGGACTGGCAGATAGATTTTACTCACATGCTTCCTCACAAAAAATCTAAATACCTTCTCAGTATGTTAGATACTTTCTAGGGGTGGGTTAAAGCTTTCCCTACAATAGGAGAAATTACAAATATAGTAACCTCTCACATTCTTGAGTCTGTTCTGCCCTGCTTTGGCCGTCCCTTTACCATTCAGTCAGAAAATGGACTAGTCTTCATTTCCAAGGTAACCCAGGAGGTATCCAGAGCCCTGGAAATAGATTGGAGACTTCATATTCCATATAGGCCTCAGTTCTCAGGCAAGGTAGGAAGAGAAAATGCTATTCTCAAAACTCACCTGTCTAAACTGACTTCTGAACTTCCCCTATCCTGGTTCAAGTTCCTCCCACTTGCCTTATCCTGAATCAGAGGTACTCTTCTGGCCTCTTCTTTCCGTAGCCCTTTTGAACTCATGTATGGGTGCCCCTTCTTGTTAAACAACCTTCCCACACTACCCAAAACTCCTCTCTGTGGGTACTTACCAACTTTTACTTTTATCAGGAAGCTTCTCTGGGAACCTGCTGACTGCCTTCTTCCCCAACCATCAAGGGAGCCACAACTCTCACTTAACCCTGGAGATCAGTCTACCTTAAGCTGTCTTGCCCACAGGGACTCAAGCTACTCTGGACCAGACCTCATCAGGTGATCCTAAGCACCGCCACGGCTGCAAAGCTTCAGGGCATCCCCAATTTGGTCCAACTGTCACAGTCCAAGAGAGTCAAGTCACTTTTGTCTTGCCCTACTTCATCCAGGGATAAGTATACCTCCACCCCAATAGGTTCTCTCAAATTTAAACTCTTGTGTTTTTACTATTCCTCCATCTCAGAATTCTCCTCTTAAATACACTGATTCCCCTCTGCCTCCTCTCTTTTGCCTCAAACCTTCTATCTCTAGCCTCTGGTTCTCATCTCCCTCCCTCCTTGCACCTGGTGTTTTGATGTCATACTTGTTGACAAGGATAACAAGCTCCTTAATTCTTCTTTCTGTCCTCTCACAGGGTGCATAGGGCCCATCTCCCTCACCTTCTCTATAACAGATGTCACCAGTGCCTTTCCTGAAGCCAGCTCAATACAGGGATGGTACAAGAGAAGTCTCGGATTCACTCAGGACCAAGTCATAACAACATGTTACACTGATGTTGTTGGAGGCTTCTCAACATCAATCTTACCACTCTGTCACCTCTAGCCACTATGGAACCACCTCTTCATCACCTGCCCTGAAGGGAGACCCAACAATGACATTATCTAGGCTCTCCCATGAGAACTCATTGCTCCCCATGGTCAGCATGAAGACGTTACAGAAGAGAGATCACTGTCCTCATCACTAACAAAAGGCTGGAATGTTAGGTCAGGATGGGCTCCCAAGATGGAGCCACCATGGTCAGCAGAATTGTGAAAGAGGCATAGGGAAGTGGATTATCCACATTCTTCAAGAAACTATCTGGTCATTAATCCCTTCTTGTTTAACAATGCCCCAGGTCATTGTTTCCTGCCCCTTATCTCATAACTCACATGGTCACTGTTTTGGTGTCACACCCTAGCAATTTAAAATGGTTAATATAATGATCTCCCCTAAAGGAGATTTTTTAACTTAGCAAATGCATTTTTTTCCTTCCTCACCTTGTCCCAACTGAAAAAGCCCGATAAAGCTCACTACCTGAAAACTCAGGTTGGCTGTGCTCCTCTCTTGTGAGCCAGCCCTGGAAGCTCATGCTTTTCCCAAGTAAAAGCTTTCTCATCTTTGCCTCAGAGGGATTTGTGTGGTCTTGGTCATTCCCAAATGTTACAATATGGAAGCCAAATGTATTTAGCTCCATGATGTGCTCTCCAATTGGGAAAGCCAGGCTGGCTATATGCATAGTTTGTTCCATGGGGTCTCACAGAAGCAACGCCCCCCCACCATATTCATGAAGACTACACACAAACATTGAATCCTTGCTGATTTGACAAATGTAGATTCAATGGTAAATTTTATGTGTCTACCTGACTGAGTTAAAGGATGAACAAAAAGCTGGTGGAACATGATATCTAGATGTGCTGTGAGGGTGCTTCTGGAAAAGATAAACAGATTGAGTAACTCAGCAGACTGAGCAAAGAAGTTTCACCCTCACTAGTGTGTGCGGGTGACATTCAAGCTGTTGAGGGCCCAGATAGGACAGATGGCTGGGGAGGGGTGAATTCTGTCTTTCCATCATGGAACACCCATTTCCTTCTACCCCTGAATAGCAGATCTTCCAGTTTATTGCATCCTTCATATTTCTTCATTTTTAAATCTTTAAACTCAAATTGAAATCCATACCAATAGTACCACAGTTCTTAGGCTTCCAGACCCAGATGAAGTTACTATCCTGGCTGTCTTGGTTTTCCAGTTTACAAATAGCTTATCATAGGATTTCTCAGGTGTCACAGTGGTATGAACACAACTCTCATAACAAATCTACATCATTTCAATTTTGGGGGATATTTCTGATTAAACTGCAGGGTACCAGAGATACCCTGAAAGCATATGCCCTCTGATGAAGAAAAGGTAAATTATGCTCCAATTAGTCATTTCCTAAAAATAAATCAACTGTCTATGTCTCCCTCTGTTAACCTGAAGAGCATATTTTGAGACCCTTTCCCCAGTTTTCTATACATCTGTGTTTATCCAATTATGTGTACACTACAAAGTAGCCAAACAGAGACTTGTCATTTTTATCACCACTGCCTCTCATCTGTACATCCCAAGGAGACGATAATTATTTTAGTTCAGAAATACCATCTCCCCAATACTGGAGGCACATGCTTGGAATATAAAGCTCACCAAAACCTTCTATGCATTGTTCAGGGACAGATTTTTGTCCCTAGGTTTCAATATATCAGTCTCAGAGCAATGTAGAGAAGCAAGGAGAGCACAACAGTCAGACTTTCTCTTTGGGAGGGAGCCCATAAATGGCCATCCAGTTAGAAAGAGAGACCAGGGAGCTTGTGTGCAGCTGGGGCTACATGGTGAGCCAACACAAGGCTTCTGGGATCATTTGGTTGAATGTAATCCCTGCATTGGATAGATGATGGAAAGTATATGGAAGACAATAAACCCTTTCTAATCCTTGCTGCTATCACCAAAGCAAGATTCTGCATTTGGGGGCATAATCTCTCTGAAATTCATGGTTTGGTCTTCAATAGTAGGGTCAAGTAAAAGGCATGCTAAATGAAATTTGCCTCTATAGCTGTGCATGCTAGCTGTGTCATTGAGACATTTTTTCTCATTAGCCTTATAAAAGCTCTGTGACCCAGGCAAGCATATCCATGTTTGCTGAAACAATGCTAAAATGAAGACCAGCTAAGCTACTCAAAGTAAGTTACCCAAGGTAAGGTAACTTATACAAAGTGCTGAGGAAGATTTTTCCTATGACAAATCTCTTTATCTTTTCATATCAGCTCATCATTCCTTGGATAAATTGGCATTATATGTCTAAGTACTAATTTACACATTCTTTTCATCAAATTCTGTTTCAGAATAACTGACCTGTTTTACCTTCTAGAAGAAGCCCTAAATGATACAAAATCCTCAAAGGATGCTTCTTTAGGCTCTTTCTGTAGTTCAATTCTCCTTGTTTATTGAAAATGCTTCTTCACACCATGTCATATTACAAATAACCTATTCTGTCTCCAGCACTTCCTTATTTTGTGTCTTTAAGTATAGTACACTTCTCTTTCTCTCTGTGTGTGTGTATGTGATGTGCATATCTGTGCTTATGTGTGTGGGCCCACATGTATGCATGTGCATTTTGAGGCCAGAGGTCAATGTTAGGTATCATCCTCAATCTCTCTCCACCTTATTTAAAAAAAATATTTTATTTGTGTGTGCATGTGTGTTGTGTATGCACCAGGGTCTCTTGGCATTGCAATCATACCAGATATATGCACCATTTCTTGTGTATGGCTTTATGTGGCTATTGGAGAATTGAACACAGGCCACAGCTTTGAAAGCAAGCACCTGTAACCACTGAGATATCTCCCTGATCCATTTTAAACCAACTTATTTTTGAGACAGGGTTTATCACTGGAGCTGGAACTCACTGGCTTGCAAACCCCAGGGGTCCTCCTGTCTCTGCCTCCCCAGTGCTGGGATTAGAGATGTATACATCTGCACATGGATTGTATGTGGGTACTGGAGATCTGAAATCAGGTCATCTTGCTTTCATGGCAAACACTATCCCAACTGAGCCATCTCCCCAGCCCAACTTAACCTTTCAAGGCTCAACTTTGTCATGCCATGCTAGAGTATATCTTCCCAGCAATGTTACTGCATGGACCAAATGAAGTAGATGAATGAAGAGCTATTCAAGCACAGTAAGTATTCACAGAGATGCTATGGCAAACATGTTTGTCTGCTCAACATTTGTATACTTGCATAATTGCCTCCCCAGTTCTATAGAAATCCTAATTTGTCCCTCTTTTTTTTTTAGAAGTTTGTCCTTTGACTTAAGGTCGACAGTCACTTGAATGTGTCTAGTGAGAGTAATTAATTCATCATCTAGATCATAGAATTAGTCCAGGGATGGCTTTGGGTCCCAGTAGCTAGCTATACCTTGCTTCTACAATTGGGGAAAATTGCTTGTTTTTATGATTAAACTGTAAAAATCTTACAAACCACATGATTCATTTTCCTACCATGGGACTAACAAGTTTTCCCAGGAGTCTCATGATTTTCAATACAAAAGTCCTGCATCCTGAGAACTATCAGTCCCAGGCAGACTGAGAGGCCTGACAGAGAACATAGTTCCCAGCAAAGAAAGCAAGCATTGACTTCTGGTTAAGATGGCAGTGTAGGTACCACACCAAAGCAGCCTAGGGTGGGGGGGGGGGGAGACCAAAAACACACAGCAAAATACACACTTTTACTAAAAAGCAGGTGTATAAGAAATTGAAATGGCAGTGGAGAAGTAGGAGAGATCCAGAGCATCCAGAGACCACACAGGCTGGCAAAAGTGGCCCCGGCAGGTCTGCTGACCACAGCGGTGGTGCATCAGAAAGCCACCAGGCTCGGCTTGAGCCACAGGAAAAGCCAGGTGAGGGGAGCTTCCACTCACACCGGAGCTCTCTGCAAACTTAAGAAACATGAAGGATGAGCGGCAGTGAACAATGGAGGAGCAGATCAAAAGGTAGAAGAACACGTGGAACAGCGAGAGAACTAGAACAGCATTGGGTTCCTCCCCTCCCCCACCGCCTGTGCCCAGGTCCAGCGAACAGAGCAGCGGTCCCAGGATCCGGCCACGCCAACTTGGGCCGACAGCGGGACCCAAGTGGGAGCAGAGTCCGGCAGCAACATCAGTGGCTCCAGCACTGGCAACAGTGGCGGTGGATCCAGCAGCAGCAGCTTCAACAGTAGCACCTTCAGCAGCAGCAACAGCGGCAGATCCAGCAGCAGCAGCTTCAGCAGCAGCAGTGGTGGTTCAAACAGTGCGGGTGCTGATCTGCAGGGCCACAGTTGCCAGGCTCGGTTTGCCCCAGAGGAGAAGCCAGTGCCCACCTCCAGAAATCAAAACAGTGGCCCAAAGACCAAACCAGAAACTTGACTGAGACCAAAATCATCCAAAAAGGTAACTGGAATTGCTCCGGGGAAGGGTCTCACTTGGTCACAAGCAGACTTGGATCCCTCAACAGATCAGAAATCTTAACCTCTTTGTTGATAGAGGATCTGGTTGTTATAAAACCCACTATTACATACATACTCAGTGCTGTTTTTGATTGAATGTGTATAGCGTTTAGTTAACTTTTAGAATCTACCTGTATTATGTTCCATTCAGCCTACTTGAATACTCCTATAGCAGGCAAACTCAACCCCTAGGAACACCCTTGTAGATACTCTGAGAGTCTTAAGAGCCACACCTAACACCTAAAGCTGCTACCTTGAAGATATATAACATCAGATCAATTGATATAGCTAAGAATACCCAGCTAGCTAGATAATCCAAGCATTCACTTAATCCAAGATGCAAAAATATATACATTATAACACAAGAAACACTAAAAAGTAAGACGATATAAATCCACCTAAAAGTATTAATGCATCAGAAATGACCTCCAGTGAGAACGAGTTAGAGGAAATGCCTAAGAAAGATTTCAAAAGAATGATTGTAAATATGTTCAAAGAAGTCAGAGAACAAATCAAAGGAGTCAAAGAGGAACTTAAAGAGGAAATCAAAGGAATCAAAGAAGAAGTAGGACACCAATTTCATGAAATAAAGAAGGCAATACAAGACATAAATAAGGAAATAGAAATAATAAAGAAAAACCAGTCAGAATTATCAGCAATGAAGAACACAGTTAATGAAATAAAAAACTCTGTAGAAAATCTCACCAGTAGAATGGATGAAGGAGAGGACAGAATATCTAAGCTAGAAGACCAGGTGGCAGATCTAATACAGTCCAACAAAGAGAAAGACAAACTTATAGAAAAGTATGAGTGGGAATTTCAAGATATTCGGGACACTAAGATAAGATCAAATATAATAATTCAGGGTATAGTAGAAGGAGAAGAATCTCACTCCAAAGGCATAGTAGGTGGCTTCAACAAAATCATAGAAGAAAATTTCCCCCAAGTTAGGAAAGAGGTGCCAATGCATATACAGGAAGCCTTTAGAACCCCAGCCAGACAAACACTGGAAAGAACCTCTCCTTGCCATATTATAATCAAACTACCAAACACACAATCCAAAGAAAAAATATTAAAAGTACTTAGAGAGAAAAATCAAGTTACCTACAAAAGCAAGCCCAACAGGATTACAGCAGATTATTCAACACAAACTTTAAAAGCCAGAGCTTTTAAATAGCTTGGAGTGATGTATTCCAAGTTCTGAAAAAAAACAACTGTCACCCAAGGTTACTTTATCCTGCAAAGCTATCCATTCAAATAGATGGAGAAATAAGTACATTCCATGACATAAGCAGGTTAAAGGAGTATTTGAAGACAAAACCAGCTCTACAGAAAATACTTGATAGAATCTTCCATGCTGAAGAAAAGGAAAAGCACACATATAAGGAACCTGGAGAAAAACAAGAAATACTCAAATACTAGTTAACACAAGAGAGCAAAGGTAGAACCGGAACCACAAAAAAATGGCAAACATAAAACACACCTTTAAATAATATCTCTTAATATCAATGGCCTCAATGCCCCAACCAAAAGACATAAGTTTGCAGACTGTGTTAAAAAGCAGGATCCTACAATTTGTTGTCTCCAAGAAACTCACCTTTCTACAAAGGATAGACATTATCTTAGGGTGAAAGGTTGGAAAACGGTGTTTGTTAGTCAAGAAAGATAAGGAAGGTCACTTTATATTGATTAAGGGCACACTCCAACAGGAGGACATTACAATCCTAAACATATATGCACCTAACATGGGGGCTCCCAAACTCATCAAACAAACACTATTAGAACTAAGGTCACAGATAACACCAAACACAGTGGTGGTGGGTGACTTTAACATCTCACTCTCATCAATTGACAGGTCATCCCAGGAATAAATAAACAGAGAGGCATCTGGACTAAATGAGGTCATAGAAGGAATGGACCTAACAGATATATACAGGACATTTCATCCAAATACTGCAGAATGGACATTCTTTTCAGCAGCACATGGAACATTCTCTAAAATAGACCATATATTAGGACACAAAGCAAATCTTAACAAATTCAGGAAAATTGAAATAATTCCTTGCATTCTATCTGACCAAAATGGGATTAAATTACAAATCAATAGCAAGCAACGCTATAGAGCATACATAAAATCATGGAACCTAAACAATACACTACTACATGATGAATTGGTCAATGAAGAGATCAAGAAGGAAATCAAAAAATTTATAGAGTCAAATGATAATGAGAACACAACATACCAAAATCTCTGGGACACAATGAAGGCAGTTCTAAGAGGTAAATTTATAGCTTTAAGTGCCTGTATTAAGAAATTAAAGGGCTGGAGAGATGGCTTAGCAGTTAAGTGCTTGCCTGTGAAGCCTAAGGACCCCGGTTCGAGGCTTGGTTCCCCAGGTCCCACGTTAGCCAGATGCACAAGGGGGCACATGCATTTGGAGTTCGTTTGCAGAGGCTGGAAGCCCTGGCACGTCCATTCCCTCTCTCTCTCTCTATCTGTCTTTCTCTCTGTGTCTGTCGCTCTCAAATTAAAAAAAAAAATTAAAAAAAAAAAAGAAATTAAAAAGGTGGCAAGTAAATGACCTAATGCTTCACCTTAAAGCCTTGAAAAAGAAGAACAAGGCAAACCAAAGATCAGTAGATGGGAAGAAATAATAAAGATTAGGGCAGAACTTAATGAAACAGAAACAAAAAAATTCAAAAAATTAATCAAACAAAGATTTGGTTCTTTCAAAGGATAAACAAGATTGATAAACCCTTAGCAAATCGGACCAAAGAAATAGAGAAGAGACACAAATTAATAAAATCAGAGATGAACAAGGTAACATCACAACAGATTTCAGAGAAATTCCAAAACTCCTAGGGACATACTATAAAAACATATACTCCACAAAGTATGAAAATCTGAAAGAAATGGATGATCTCCTTGATTTATATGACCTACCTAAATTAAATCAAGATGAGATTAATCACTTAAATAGACCTATAACAAGCATGGAGATCTGAACAGTTATCAGTAATCTCCCAACTAAAAAGAGCCCAGGCCCAGATGGATTCACTGATGTATTTTACCAGACCTTTAAGGAAGAGCTAACACCATTGCTTCTTAATCTTTTCCAGGAAATAGAAAAAGAAGGAATTCTACCAATTTCCTTCTATGAAGCCAGTATTACCCTGTTACCAAAACCAGGCAAAGACAGAACAAAAAAAGAAAATTACAGACCAATCTCCCTCATGAACATAGATGCAAAAATTGTCAACAAAATATTGGCAAACAGAATACAAGAATATATCAGAAAGATCATACACCCTGACCAGGTAGGCTTTATTCCAGAGATGCAGGGATGGTTCAATATACACAAATCTATAAATGTAATACATTATATAAACGGGTTGAAGGACAAAAATCACATGATCATCTCATTAGACGCAGAGAAAGCGTTTGACAAAGTCCAACATTCCTTCATGATAAAAGTCCTACAGAGACTGGGAATAGAAGGAACATATCTCAATATAATAAAAGCTACTTATGACAAGCCTACAGCCAACATATTACTAAACAGGGAAAAACTGGAAGCTTTTCCACTAAAATCAGGAACAAGACAAGGGTGTCCACTGTCCCCACTTTTATTTAATATAGTTCTGGAAGTCTTAGCCATAGCAATAAGGCAAGAGACACACATAACATGGATACAAATTGGAAAGGAAGAGATCAAGTTATCATTATTTGCACATGACATGATTCTATACATAAAGGACCCTAAAGACTCTACTAGCAAACTGTTAGAGCTGATCAAAACCTACAGCCATGTAGCAGGATACAAAATAAATACACAGAAGTCAGTAGCCTTCATGTATGCTAACAACAAACACATAGAGGATAAAATCAGAGAATCACTCCCATTCACAATTGTATCAAAAAAAAAAATAATAATGTACCTTGGAATAAACCTAACCAAGGAAGTAAAGAATCTCTACAATGAGAACTTTAAAACACTCAAGTGAAAAATTGCAGAAGACACTAGAAAGTGGAAAATCAGCCCTTGTTCCTGGACTGGAAGAATCAATATTGTGAAAATGGCAATCTTACCAGAAGCAATCTACACATTTAATGCAATCCCTATCAAAATTCCAAAGACATTGTTCACGTAAATAGAAAAAAAGATCCAAAAATTCATTTGGAATCACAAAATACCTCAAATATCTAAAATAATACTGAGCAACAAAAATAAGGCTGGTGGTATCACCATACCTGATTTTAACTTATACTACAGAGCCATAGTAACAAAAACAGCGTGGTACTGGCACAAAAACAGACATGTAGATTAATGGAACAGAATAGAGGACTCAGGTGTAAATCCAGGTAGCTATAGCCACCAGATATTCAATAAAAATGCCAAAAATACTCATTGGAGAAAAGACAGCCTCTTCAGCAAATGGTTTGGGAAAACTGGATATGTATCTGTAGAAGGATGAAAATAGATTCTTCTCTCTCACCATGCACAAGAATTAAGTCCAAATGGATTAACATCAGACCTGAAACTCTGAAACTGCTAGAGGAAAAAGTAGGGGAAACCCTTCAACATATTGGTCTTGGCAAAGACTTTCTGAATACAGCCCCAATATCTCAGGCAATTAAACCACAGATTAATCACTGGGACCTCATGAAATTACAAAGATTTGCACTGCAAAGGACACAGTAAATAAAGCAAAGAGACAACCTACAGAATGGGAAAAAATCTTTGCCAGCTATATATCTGATGGAGGATTAATATCTAGGATATACCAGGATATCAAAAAGTTAAGTAATAAGGAATCAAACAAGCCAATCAAAAAATGGTCTATATAGCTAAATAGAGCATTCTCAAAGGAAGAAATACGAATGGCATATAAGCATCAAAAATTTTTTTCTACATCACTAGTCATCAGGGAAATGCAGATTAAAACTACATTGAGATTCAATCTCACTCCTGTCAGATTGGCCACCATCATGAAAACAAATGATCATAAATGCTGGCAGGGATGTGGAAAAAGAGGAACCCTTCTACACTGCTGGTGGGAATGCAATCTGGTCCAGCCATGTGGAAAACAGTGTGGAGATTCCTAAAACAGCTAAAGATTGATCTACCATATGACCCAGCTATAGCACTCATAGGCATATATCCAAAGGACTCATCTCATTTCCTTAGAAGTACATGCTCAACCATGTTTATTGCTGCTCAATTTCTAATAGCTGGGAAATGGAGCCAGCCTAGATGTCCCTCAACTGATGAGTGGATAATGATGATGTGGCACATTAATACAATGGAGTTCTACTCAGTGGTAAAGAAAAATGAAGTTATGAAATTTGAAGAAAAATGGATGGATCTGGAAAGGATTATACTAAGTGAGGTAACCCAGGCCCAGAAAGCCAAGCACCACATGTTCTCCTTCATATGTGGATCCTAGCTATAGATGATTGGGTTTCTGCATGGGAAGGAAAATACTTAGTAGCAGAGGCCAGTAAATTAAAAACTAGATATAAAGCGAAGAGAAAGGAAGAGCAGAGGGTACTTAATAGGTTGGTATTGTATATATGTAAGTAGAATGATTGAGATGGGGAGGTAATATAATGGGAATGGAATTTCAAAGGGGAAAGTGCGGGGGGGGGAGGGGGTTACCATGGGATATATTTTATAATCATGGAAAATGTCATTAAAATTTTTGAAAAGATAAAAAAATAAAATAAATGAAAAACAAAAAAAAAAAAAAAGAAAGAAAAGAAAGAAAGCTGTACTTCAAAGAAGGCAGGCAAATGGCCAACAGGCATATTAATGGAGACAAAAACATCATTTGCTATTAGGGAAATGCAGAGCAAAACCATCTGTGAGCCACCACTTCTCACCAACTACAAAGGTGATAATTAAAAGGGAGAAGCAGATGGTAAGTGTTGGTTAGTGTGGAGACCCTGGGGTATTCCTGGTGAAAATGCAGTTGGACACAGCCACTGTGAAAAACAGTTTTGTGTTTCCAGAATCTAAACAGAACTGATGGATGATCCTTTAATTCAATTCTTACGTATATACCCCCTAAAATTCAAAACAGGAATTCAAACAAGTTCAAGTTCATATATGTTCATTAACAGCTGTATATAACAGAAAGAAGACAGAAACAACACAGCCCAAATGATTAACAGATGAACAGAAAAACAAATTGTGCTGTATACATATGATGGGATGTTATTTAATCCTTAAAGAATACATATTACAATGTGGCTGAAATTAGAAAACATTATGCTTAATAAAAGAAGTTAGACACAAAGGACACCTAATGTGTGATTCAACTTACATGAAATATTGAGAAAAGATACTTCTAAAAAGACAGATTGGTGGTCTCCAGGATCCTCTGGGAGTGGAGAATAGAAAAGTTGCTACTTGGGCTGGAGAGATGGCTCAGCAGTTATGGCACTTGTCTGCACAGACAAAGGACCCTGGTTCAATTCCTAGGTACCCAGATGCACTATGTACTAGGTAAAGCATGCATCTGGAGTTCATTTGCAGTGGCTAGAGGCCCTGGTATGTCCATTCTTTCTCTCTGTCTTTCTCTCAAATAAATAAATGTATCAAAAAAAGAAAAGAAAAACTGGTAGGGAGAGGGGTTTGCTTTGGAATAGTAGAAGGGTTTACTTTGGAATGATGAAAATACTTTGAAACAAGATGAGAAGTGGCAATTACATAATTATGAATGTACTGTCACTGAATAGTTCACTTAACATGCTTCATTTTATGTGATATGAATTTTACTTAGATAAATTATAGGAAGGAAGAGCAGAGAAGAAACTACCTAATAATAACATGATTGGTTCCCTGAATCCAGCCTTTTCTGAAGTTGATAACCTATGATGAATGAATGAATGAATGAATGAATACTTTACTTGAGAAAATTTGAGTTGTGTTTCTGTACTTTTCATCTAAGAACTCTGGATAATATTGTCATTAATTAATGGTTAACAATATTAAAACTAAGAGCCATGCAAACTACTTTCTATCTGTTGGGGATTTACTAGAAATAAAATATAGCTCATGATGGATCTACCTAGCAAAAACATGCATGCAGTAGAAACTCTGAGGCATCCTTCAGCTGCCCTCCTGAAGATGAATAATCCTACTTCTTTCAACTTTCTGAATCATTGCTTTTTTTTGGCATTTTAAATTTAGGTTTGTTTTATCTAAGTTTAATGTTAATTCCATGCTGTGTTTCAGTAAGAACAATACAGATTCTGTATCTGTGGCTCCAGTCAGATATCCAGTAGTACAAATTAGCTTCAAGTTACACATACTGAACAAAAGAGGTTGAGTGAGCGAAGGAGAAGGATGGGGTGGGAAGGGGAGAGGGGAGCAGGCAGGAGAAGAAACAGAGTTGAACGCGCATGCAGGCTTTTCCACACCACCTTCAATGCTAACCTGCTTCCGAGGGAGGGTGAAGTGGGCAAGAATGAGCAGCCACGGATTGTTGACTGTTACCAGCACCATGCTTTTCAGCAGCACTTCAGCAGAGTTCCAACACTTTTTACAGCAAAACCATTACAAGAAACTCCCCCAAACGACTTTTAACCACCCAAGCTAACACCCAATTAAGTTTAAACATTGGTATAAAATTTGATTTAAACAATTATAAAAAGGAAAAATGATAGCACATTATAGTGTGATTAATCTCTTTGATGCATCACCTAGAAGTCTAATGGCTTGCAAATGTAATTTCCAAGTCTAATAATGATCTTGCCACATCTGACCCGGAGACAATACAGTAATGCTGAAAAAGCCTCTACACAGTCCTGTTAGCGTCTTAAAGAACCTAAAAGCTGGGACCAGTAAATCCACAGAAATTCACTCTTGCCTTTAAGAACTTTTGAAAACTGGGTGTTTTTTTTTTTTAATTAAAAAAAAAGAAAAGAAAAAAGGGAGGGGATAAAAACCAACAGGGCAGGAACCTAAATTCTGAGACCAAATGTAAAAGTCAGATTTGGTGGTTCTCAGTGACAATGGGGAACTTCCAATGTGGGGCAGGGAGGAGGAGGGCGATCAGAGATGGTTTCTCTTGTTGGCTTGTGTTGTATCTCATTGATTTTCATCCTCCACATCCTGCAGTGCTTCTTTATTCTGCTCTTCCCCATCACCCTGCATGTCTGAAGTCCATAGTGTCAAATTATCATGTAACAACTGCATGATAAGTGTAGAGTCCTTATAGCTTTATTCACTCAGTGTATCCAGTTCTGCAAGTGCATCTTCAAAAGCTGCTTTTGCAAACCTGCAGGCATGGTCAGGGGAATTAAGAATTTCTTAGTAGAATACGGAAAAGTTGCAAGCAAGACCGAAAGGAATAGGATGCGTTGGTGGAAGTTCTGTCATTGCAATATCACTAGCAGCTTTGTAAGCCACAAGGCTGTTTAGTGCAGCTTCCTTCCTGTCATTTCCTGTAGCAAACTCTGCCAGATACCTGTGGTAGTCCCCTTTCATTTATAATAGAAAACCTTGGACTAGCCAGTGTTAGCTGCTGGAATGAGGTGTTTGTCCAGTACATCCAGAATGTCACAATAATTTTAGCTCAGTCTCAACCATTTGCTGATATTCCTGAATCATTTTCAGCTTGTCCTCTCCTCCTTTGTTTTCCTCTTTCTGTTCAATGCTGCTGATTATTCTCCAGAACGCTCTTCTAGCTCCAATCACATTTTTATACACAACAGATAAGAGATTTCTTTCTTCAACTGTCAGCTCCACATCCATCCCTGCTACTTTCTTCATCGATTCCACCATTTCGTCCTATTGCTCAGCCTGCTCTGCCAGCTTTGCCTGGTACACCAGATCCTCCCGATCATCCGTAGTGGCAGTGGCACCGGCAGGGTCTGCGCGACGGATGGAAGCGGATAGCGTCTCCGACTCTCCCTCAACCTCTCCGCGTCGGAGCAGCAAAAACTGGCTGAATCATTGTTTTTTAAAAAATACTTTCTGATTGATAAGTGAATGAAAATAGCATAAAATATTCTACAAAGTTCCTTGAGGTAAGTCAAAGATATGAGATAGAACTGTACATTCTTATCAACAAAAGAAATGGCCAGGGGCCTTTGTCACCTCATTTGATAGCAAGTGAATGCAGAACAGCCTGGAAGTGAACCCTCTTGAATTTCAGATGCTCCCACAGTCCATGATCACCTTGGTGCCTCTTAGGTATTAGTAATAAAAGGCTAATCACATTGTAATGTTGAGGGCTGGGGTTTAGTTGTTACTATACAATTGAGTGATCCCATGTGGAAGAAACTAATTGCCTGCCTGAAAATTTGGTGCAGTTCTGTCAGATGTCCATCTGGATATCAGAATGCTCCCATAACTTATGAGTTCAATCCATTTTCTACAAAACTTTGAAATTGATTAGCTTTGTTTGTCCTCAATGGCTAGCTTAACCATATAAAGGTTGGCAGAGGTCTTGGGGTAACAGAAATATCACCAAATAGCTGGAGTCCTCAGATATGCAACAGGAAGAAAACCACATAAAATGCTGATAGCTGCAATAGTAACAACATTAGTGATCAAGACCAGCTGAATAAAAGAGCCTTTTTCTTTTTGATAATTTTTATATGTGGTCTCATATTTTTCATCTGGATTAGGAAGTTGGGGGGATACATATCTAAGGTTTTTTTTTTTCTCATAACCACAGTTTTAATGTTCTATAAACCATGATGCAGCTGGGTATTCCTATTCATGGCTTCCATTGGCTATAAAAACATAGAAGAAATCATTAATCCCATTTTACAGTTGTGTAATCTAGAGGTGCAGCTCAAGGTGCAAGCATTCAATAAAAGCATTAATTTTCAGAAGCTAAATAGCACTCTATTCATGCATTCATTCACTCAGACTGTGTGTTGCATGGCCACCTTTATGGGAGTGCCCCAGATGCTTCTTCAGAGCCTCCACATTGGAGATGTACTATTTACTTTCTCATTGCTCAGTGACCAAATACCTCACAAGAAGAAATATAGGAGAGGAAGTATTTATTTTGGCTCATGGTTTGAGAGCATGCAGTCTGTCATGAAGGGGAAGGCATGGAAAGGTAACTGAGGCATCTGGCCACATTGCATCTATGGTCAGGAAGCAAAGAGCAAATAGAAAGTGGGGCCATGCTATAAAACACCAAGACCCACCCCTCAATGACCCACTCCTGAAGGCTTCACAATCTTCCAGAACAGATCTGCCAGCTGGGGACCAAGTATTCAAGTACATGAACCTATGGGGGACAACAGAGACATGAAATTTGGAAGAACATTTCAGAGCCTCTATGTGGCAGACATCAGTTTCTGGAATAATAAAAATATACTTTGTACTAAAACCGTGGAAAGATAAAAAAATGAATTCTTATGAAGATTCACGTGACAGTTCCCTAGGTAGTAAGGGGAATCACACATTTCTATGTGGCCTCTTAGGATCAGGTCAGATAAGAGGCTAGTTAATTTCATAGTAAATACTCTTGTGGAAATACTAAGAAGACAGAAGGCAAGAAGCAACACATTTTGTAACTGACATGGTAGAGCTGAATGCAGAACAACATTAAAGTGACACCAGCCATTGTGCCAATCAGTAATGGATGCTAAGATACCATTGGAAATTTAATGTGATGGAAAAGCATAAGAGCAATTTCCAGGATGCTTGTCTATGTGAATGGAAACAACATTTTGAACAGACTATGTAGGAGTGGAATGAGCCTCTCACTTAAATAACACTAGGTGAGTACTCTCATGAGAGGTCTCCTTAAGAAGGTGATTGGGTCAACACAGGGATTTCTCTCTTCTGAACTGAGCACATACCTTTGGAGACAATATGATTTGCTTAGAGAAGTAAAAGGAAGCTGAGATCTTCAGTTTTCATTCTTTCCCCATGAGCTAGGTCCTCAGCCTCTGATGAATAAATGTTGAGAATAAATGAGACTGACAGGACACCAAGTCACCTGCATATTCCTGGAATGTCCCCATGCTTTATCCCAGCCCTCTGTACCATCCTCAGGTCTGAGGGAAGCAAGGATGGAATCTTCCAAACTTTGATCCCAGGCAGCCAAGTATTTCCTCATCCCTATAGTCATGTGAGTATTTACATAAAAGAAAGAGAAGCGGAAACCAAATCATGGAGCAAACAAAGTACAGAGGCTCTGACAACTGACCTGCTTTGCTTTGGTTTACAATGCAGTTCCTATGGCTAGAACCATACCTTTTACATAGGGTCTGGGGAGATAACTCAGTGGGTAAAGTGCTTGCCACACAAGCATAAGGACCTGAGTTCAGAATGCCAGCCCCCATGCAAAAATGCCAGGCACATGTAATCCCAGTGCTGGGGAGGCAGACAGAAGGATTGCTAGGGAACACTGGACACCTAGTCTAGCTGAATCAATGAGCTCTAGGTTGAGCAAGAGACCTGTGTCAAAACAGCAAGGTGGAGAGCAACTGAGCAAGACCCCAACATCCACCTCTGGCCTACACACAAACGTGTATGTGCACCCACACACATCTGAACACACACACATGCAAGCATACCACACCCACATACACATGCAACAATAAGTAAAATAAAAAAAATAAGTAAAAATAAAAATTTCATGAGAACAAATAATTTACTAAGCTTTAATATCGATCTTAAGTTTAAACATGCAGCTGCTAACTGATAAGATACAAAGATGAATAAGATGCAGCACTTGCCCTTGGAGAGCTCCAGCCAAGGTATGAACATCCTTAGAGGACTTGGCTGTGATCATTGTAAACATGGTAACCACAGAGATCCAGAGAGCAGATAAAATTTGCGTAACCTGATTCCATCTGGTGATGTTGATAAGCGACACTGCTAAATCCTCTGTGCTCATTATTTCCTTTCATAGTCTCAGAAAACTTATGAAGAATTAATAACTCCATTTTATGAGTAAAAATAAGGAGAAATGTTTAATTTGTCATTAGTAGTACAAATGACTGATATTCTAGAAGATGGAAGATTTGGAGATCAGAAAGATGAGATCATAGGAACCAATCATATAAGCAAAAGATTATTAGGAAACATTTCTAGAACTTGGTAAGAAAAAAATAATGAAGATTCAAAAGTCCCACCACATTGCATCTTTGCAAAGAGACATGCTGAAGCAAATCACTACAGAAAAGTAGTAGAGCCAGGACAATAGAGAATGAAAAGCCAAAGGTACTGTGAGCCAAGAACCTTGGATGAGATGAAAGTCAGAGTGGGAGATGTGAGGTTGTTTAGGCAGTGGAGAATTTAAGAACCTGGTTTTTTAAAATTTTTTTTAAAAAATATTTTATTTATTTGACCGAGAAAGAGGGAAAGAGAGAGAGAGACAGAGAATGGGTGCACCAGGGCCTCCAGCCACTGCAAACGAACTCCAGGCATGTGCGCCCCCTTGTGCATCTGGCTAATGTGGGTCCTGGGGAACTGAACCTGGGTCCTTTGGCTTTGCAGGCAAATTCCTTAATCACTAAGCAATCCCTCCAGCCCAAATATTTTATTTTTTATTTATTTGCAAGGAGAGAGAGAGAGAGAGAGAGAGAGAGAGAGAGAGAGAGAGAGAGAGAGAGAATGAGTATACCAGGGTCTCCAGGAACTGCAAAGGAACTCCAGGTACAGGTTCCACTTTTTGTATTTGGCTTCACATGGATAATGGGGAATTGAACCCAGGTTGTTAGATTTTATAGACCTTGACTGATAAGCCATCACTTCAGCCCCTTAGAAACTGTTTTTTATATAGTATATTTTATAAATCTTTAAGAATAAGTTTTGCTTCCCTAAAAGGGTGTGAGTTTGTATCTAAAAGATGGTTCCTTTACTAGTACATATTAACTTCATATATTAATGAGGTTCAGGATGATGTTTCTTATATGCATACAGTTTGAATGATTATATCAAACCAGTCTTCTTCCATTCTCATGCTGCTCTTATACCTGGTGTCCTTCCTAGCCCCTAGTAATCACCATTCTTTTAGACCAATCACCCACATTACACATATGAGAGAATATGACCACGTTCATTGTGGCATTGTTCATAACAGCTAAGATATACTATCAGTCAAGATGTCCATCAACAGATTAATGGATAAAGAAAGAAAATCTTGTATGTATACACAATAAAGTATTTTTAGGCCATGAAGAATTTCCTCTTTATGAAATATTTCATTTTTCAGAAAACTGGAAGGAAATGAAGCACATCATATTAAGGAAAAAAAATGAGTCCAACATAAAGACAATTATCCATACTCTGGATAGGATGCCCACAACACAGGAGCCAAAGCAAGGATGGGCAGGTGAAACTGCACGAGATCTTAAAGTTTCAGAAGACGGTTTGCTAGCATAGTGTTAGAAGGTACTGCTGGGGAAAAGAGTCATCAAAAGTCGTACCCAGTGTGGACCCTGTGTGCTCCACAGCGCACCTGCCAGGCAAGATGTGTCCATAGTGCAATAGTGCAATGGCTGTGTTTGCGGTAACCAAGCACTTTGTGATTGGATTCAATGCCCTCTATACAGCAGGAATTTCATACTTGATACTGCAAACCTGTTCAAAAGCTAATGGCTAAGAAGGAGGTCATCAGTCCTAACAGAGAACCTACTACTGTTGTTATGCTAAATAGACAGATTATCAAAATGCCTTCTAAATATGTATGCCCAGAAATTAGTGTAACTCTAAGCCTCAACTACAGAAGTTGCCTTGTGCAATGGGCAGATATTAACATAAAGATAACTAGTAAAAGTGCTGAGAATACATATATGAAATTGTCTAAAGTAAAAAATAATGTAATAGGCTGGAGAGATGGCCTAAGGTGATTGCCTACAAAACTTAACAACCCAGGTTCAATTCCCCAGTTCCCATGTAAAGGCAGATGCACAAAATGGAGGCGTATGCATTTGGAATTCATTTGCAGTGGCTGGAGACCCTGGCATGCCCATTTTCTCTCTCTCTCTTCTCCCTCTTTATGCCTGTCTCTCTTCTCTCTGTCTTGCTCTCTCTGTGGCTGCAAATAAATAAATAAAAATATTTTTAAAAATTAAAAATAATATAACAACAAGAAATAAAAAGTAGGAAGTAAAATTTAGAACTCACTATGATGGCTATTTTTAAGTACAGCAAAGGAAACCACTCAACTTAAAATTATTATTGATGACAATGAAAAATAAACTATTTTCTTTGCTCAAAAAGAAAAGCTTAATCATAGTCAAAGAAATAAACAACAGAACTGAGAGCCAACCTACAGAGTAAGAGAAAATATCTGCTAGCTCATATCTGACAGAGGGTTAATATTCAGGATCCATAAAGAGTTCGAGAAATAAGAACTTTAAGAGGACTATGAGTTCAATAGGAAGCCTAATTATGAGCCCATGTCCTTCCATGCCTAGAAACAGAGGTCCTCTATTATTATGTTGGGCAATGGGCTTAGAGGTATTTACATGCTTGTCCCTGAAAGAGGCTTGCCTGTATGTCACCATGCAGAAAAGCTGCATGACATATGTAACATGTGGCTCCTCCCCACTTTTCTGCTGGACACCTCCCACTTTCTGGAATCTAGCCTTGTCCTAGGTATTCGCATTATTCTCTCTTTCATTCCTTGGTAAATATCAGACATGCCATAAGGGTAAAAAATTTCCCCCGTGAAAATGTAGAAGCCTTTCCATGTTTTTCTAATGGAAATCCTGCCTTCTCTTTGAATGTGGCCTTTCCACTTCAGAAGGACTTTATTAATTTGCAACTTGGCTATGGTCTCCAGACCCTACAGTGCAATTAAGAGCATCAACTGTGTCATGTCAGAGCTGCTTGCTGGTGTTCCTGAAACTTCAGTATTGCAATGGTCGTTCATCTGACTTGAAGGAAACAAAGGTTGCCACAGCCACAACATAACATATCGAATAATGGTTTTAGCTCACTAGAGAACTAAATCTCAAAGGGTAATTTTTTTTTAAAGCAGTAGCTGACTATCATGAAATACTTGAATTACTTTATCCTATACAATGAAGAGAGTCTCCTAGGGAAGCTGAAGGGAGGAGAGGGAAACAGGGATTTTAAGTAATGTAGATTCATCTTAGAAAATGAATAAGCAGAAATTGTGAATATGATGTATACTCCAAACCAAGGCTTTGCTATTGTATAAAGTAATTATCACCCATTAATTTCCACAAGAATTATGAAAATGTGTTTGCAATCAGATACCCAAGTATTTGCAGACATGATTATAAGGATAGATTTGTCATTCCAAATAAGCAGATAATCTTCCTGTGTAAGGAGCCTCTTTTCTCATAGATCAAGATGCATTGTGGGAATCTAAAGTAAATGAAGCTCCAGATGACTTCTCTTTTTGTTCGGTGTGATTAAACTTAAAGAAAGAATAAAGCACCTCTTCCACCTCATGCTTTTCTTCCTTCCCTTTGAACTACTTCCTCAGAAGTTTATTTCAAGTAGTTCAGATAATGCTAAATAGAGACCACAGCACTTATCTTTCCTCCTCTCTTCCTTGATATGATTAATGGTGACATTTATCCTCCCATGGCATAAATAGTTTGTACTAGAATGAAGGGTTTGAATCCCTACTCTGTCAGTTATTACAGAGAATTATTTAATCTCTCATAGCTATAGGTTCTTTGCCTACAAGATGGGACTAGGGAGGCTGAATGATATTAGTCCTCAAGTAGGATGTCCATCACTCTCCAGTGTTCACACCAGTGTGTTTCCTGAAAGGTGACTGGATGCACAAGCATGGAATGTACCTTCCCACAGGTCCATCTGAGGTTGCCATACTATAGGTCCTGACATAACAAAGACACTGCTGTGACCTAACAAAAGATATAAGAAGTTTTTAGTTGGTGCTCATTTATATTCTTAAATGCTGTATACTCAATTTTGTAACATGGGCTAGTTTTTGCTTTTTATGCAATTCTGATTTTCCCCCAGTGAAATATAGTTGAATTATATCACATAGTTTAATTCTTTCTCTCTCTTTTCCTTTAGAGAAAGTGAGAGAGAGAGAGAGAGAGTTGGCACACCAGGTCCTCAGCCACTGTGGTCAAACTCCAGATGCTTGCAATAGCTAGTGGGCATATGCAACCTTGCACTTACCTCACCTTTTGTGTGTCTAACTTACATGGGATCTGGACAGTCAAACATGGGTCCTTAGTCTTCAACGACAATTGCCTTAACCACTAAGCCATCCATTCTCTTTTAAAAATATTTTAATTTTTCTTTTGTTTATTTTTATTTATTTATTTGAGAGCAACTGACAAACAGAGAGAGAAAGAGGCAGATAGATAAAGAATAGGGCTGGAGAGATGGCTTAGCAGTTAAGCGCTTGCCTGTGAAGCCTAAGGACCCTGGTTCGAGGCTCGGTTCCCCAGGTCCCACGTTAGCCAGATGCACAAGGGGGCGCACGCGTCTGGAGTTCCTTTGCAGAGGCTGGAAGCCCTGGCGCGCCCATTCTCTCTCTCTCCCTCTATCTGTCTTTCTCTCTGTGTCTGTCGCTCTCAATTAAATAAATAAAAAAAAATTAGGGCTGGAGAGATAGCTTAGCGGTTAAGCGCTTGCCTGTGAAGCCTAAGGACCCCAGTTCGAGGCTCGGTTCCCCAGGTCCCACGTTAGTCAGATGCACAAGGGGGCGCACGCATCTGGAGTTCATTTGCAGAGGCTGGAAGCCCTGGTGCGCCCATTCTCTCTCTCTCCCTCTATCTGTCTTTCTCTCTGTGTCTGTCACTCTCAAATAAATAAATAAATAAATAAAATTTAAAAAAAAATTAAAAAAAAAAAGAATGGGAATACCAGGGCCTCTAGCTACTGCAAACAAACTCTAGATGCATGTGCCACCTTGTACAACTGGCTTATGTGGGTCCTGGGGAATTGAGCCTCAAACCAGGCTTCACAGGCAAGTGATTAACTGCTAAGCAATCTCTCCTGTCCTAAAAATATTTTATTTATTTATTTATTAGAACAAGAGAGAAAGAGGCAGAGAGTGATAGAGAGAATGGGTTTGCCAGGGCCTCCTGCCACCACAAATGAGCTCCATACACATGCAGCCTTTTGTGCACTTGTCTCTATGTGAGTGTTGGGGAATCCAATCTGAGCCATTAGGTTTTACAAGCAAGCATCTTTGACCATCGGGCAATCTCTCCAGCCCTAATTTTTTAAAACAAAGAAACTTAACATCCCATCAGTAAATTCAACCCATAAATATTTTTTATAATATAGTTTCAGTTTCATTTAAAATTTTAATGTCATATTATTAGTGATATTGGTCTTTCTGCTTTATTACAGACCAAATAACAGTGACTATAATGAAATAGGTATTTCCCTCTTTTCTAATAAAGATCTAGACTAATAAACAGTCCTATAGTATAGGTAGCCCTGCTCTTATCTTCATGTCCCAGATGTTCTGAGAGTGTTTGACCTAGTTACATAGATGAAACAAGCTCGCTACCAGTAAGAAGTGGGGGAGGGTGGGGTAAATGAAATCCAGAGATTCTTTTGAAACACACAACAGTGAACTTGCACTCAGCACTTATTTTCAAAATGCACGAGCAACACTTGGTAAATGGTCACATGTAGCTGCAAGGAAAGCAGGAAAATAGTGTATCTGGCTTGGGGTGGGGGTACAGAGCAAAGGAGAATGTTTGACTAAGTCAAACTTGAGGGATCCATGCCAAGGAAGAAAGGGGGAAGAATATGTCTCAAGGCAATAGCAATTCTTACCATAGATGCCACATTTGAAACGAGAGGATTTCCTATAAAATTCCAGATTCAGAGCTTCTTTTGCAAAACCAGCAAGATTTGACAATGTAGGGCTCAGATTCCAGGCTAACAACAATTGGGTGGCTTTGAATAACAGCCTCTTATTTTAAGGATCATGTAAACTATCTTTTTTGGTCATGGTCCTCATCAGGCCCTTTATCTCCTGCCTACATTTTATCTTCATTACTCATCATTACTTTGGTCCTTGTGGGCATCTGAGCTTAGACATAATGCATCCAGCATGATGCTGACCTCTATGTACTATGACTCAGGTGCACCCAGCATGTTTCCTGATTTTACTCCTTTTCATAGCAATTTTCAGGGTAGCTTTCTTTACTTTGGGATATACCTGATAAACTAAGGCTCAGTAAGGCTCTTTGGCTAAGAAATGGATGTACACATCATAAAGTCTCTCATATACTATGCTTATCCCTTTAATCCACACTGTTCTCACGTGTAGTTGGAGAATCTATTTTATTTTACAGGTGGCAGAAAATACTGGGGAGAGCCAAGATCCATCCATATGACAAGAAAAAAATAGCCAACTGTCTACCATGTGATATGGCACCTCCACCATATCTGCCCAGGCCTAGAAGACATTGTAGAGGAAGCAGTCACATGAGTAATGCTAGCCTGACAACCAGGGAGATGACAAAAAACACTGTGGTCACTCAAAACTCATCAATGCAGAAATCTAGAGGCTACAGATGATTCAACAGTAAATCAGACTTTTAACACACCAACAAAAACTGAAGGAACATTGCTAAGGAAGAGGTGGAAATATTGTAAAAGCCACAGGATGGTTAGGAATATCCTGAGGCATAGTCCCCTCCCCCATAGAAATTGACTAAGGTCTCCATCACTCCACATTGAATACCAATAACCCTACTGAGAATGGCCTTAAGTGGAATAGGGGTGAGGGTGAGGGTATATAAGAGCATAACCTTTAAAAAATAAATTTAAGCTGGGCGTGGTGGCACACATCTTTAATCCCAGCACTTGGGAGGCAGAGGTAGGAGGATCGTCGTGATTTCAAGGCCACCCTGAGACTACACAGTGAATTCCAGGTCAGCCTGGGCTACAGTGAGACCCTACTTCAAAAACCAAAAAATATAAATAAATAAATAATAAATTTAATTAAAAACAATAAAATAAATCAAATGAAACACATCCTGCTTATATAGAATTGAAACATGTCATTTCTTAATTTCCTCTGATAACATCACAGTTACTATGGAGTGGGAACTAGTCTAAGAGTAAAGAAAATGTTGTCTGAGAAATCAAAGATGAATCCATTAGTCTTGGCTTTTTTCCCATTCACTCACTCATTCTAACTTCATTGGATATATACTCTGTACCAGACCTTGAGATTGGCTTAAGAGACAATTGAAAGGAGGTTATATTCTCAATAAGATAGTATTCTGGTTGGAGAAACACTCAAGAAGATAACAAGTCAAGGACAGCCCTGGCAGCAGCTGGAGCTCAGGCAAGGAGGATCAAAAACAATCGTGTCTCAGTGTTCTCCCATGGGAGAAAGGTACAATTGTTCTACCTTGGTCTGCTTTGTGCAATCAAATGAAGCAAAGGATTGGAGTCCTAAGATAGCATTATGGAAATTTTCAATACTGTTCTCCCACTAGTCTTGACAACCTTCACTAATCTTTGTAGTTCTTACTTTTGTTTACCAGAAAGTGATTCATGGCTACATAACAATTAGTGATAAAGTTAATTAGAATCCAAATATCTTAACTCCTTATTTAAAATCAATTACTCACTAGTTAACATGAAATATCATTGAAGTGAGAGATAAACTGAGGGAAATGCTCATTATCAAGGAACTGAAAAAAGATATGCATTTCTTTCTAGATAACAACTTGGGGACAGGATCACTTTCAGTCTGGAGGACGGAAGACAACAGGTCAGCATTAACAATCCTAGCTAGTGTGAGTGACTTTTCACAGGGTTGTACATACCATGAAGCACAGTACCAAGACAGCCTGGAGGTGTGGGAGGAAGAATCCTGACTGTGCAGGTACGGTGTTGTGTATGTGTTTTCCATAGATTTCTGTAGGCATTCCTCACAATAGCCCTGTCAAGTACAGTTATGGTTACCTGTGCTTTACAACTGAAGAAACTTGTCACCTTTGTTAGAAAAAACTCTGTAAATTAACATTGTCCTTGTTTGAATAATACTGCCATCCCTGAAACCAGGTTGCAAGGAAGAAAGGAATTGTTTGAAGAAAATTTCCATTAAATTTTTCTCAAAATGCAGAATAAGGGATAGAGAGATGGCTTAGTGGAAAAGGCACTTGCCTGGGAAGCCTCAGGACCCAGGATCAGCTCCCCAGAACCCAGGTAAGCCAGATGTACAAGGTGATACATGCACACAAGGTCAGGCATGTGCACAAGATGGTGCAATGTCTGGAGTTGGATTTCAGTGGCTAGAGGCCCTGGCATGCCAATTATCTCTCTCTCTAAAATAAAATAAATAATATCAATTCTTTAAATAAAAAAATGCAGAAGAAGAAAATACAGAGGAAAATAGCTGAGCAGATGTAAAAGAAGGGTTGTCTACTAAGTACCCAGCATCCCATAGTAAAACCTAGCAAGGATGATGAGAACCCATCAGACATATCAGAACATATCAGACACATAAGAACAGAAGCTCAAGCCTGTCTCCTGCTACTCATGATGGACCCAGAGAGAGAAGGAAAATCATGTGGTTCTTGAGTGCCAAGTATGTATTGTTGAAAATTGACAACTAACAATGGCATTCACTCAAAAATCCAGGAGGGCTGTGAGTCAGTTCTAACAAGTATAACAAACCCTGCCTGTGCCTGGCTAAATGCTTCACGAAACTTCATAATTTTTTTAAAAGGGTGTGTCATTAAATCAAAACGGGGAACTGCTAATTGTTCCTATGACTCATTCTAAGAATGGAATGTTGTTTTTACTTACTTTTCTTCAAGAAGCTAGGAATCTTGATTCTGTCGCTTAGAATTTGTCACAGAGAGAAGTTTGATGGGAAAGGGGACTCATGGATAATGGAAGAGCCAGAATGGAGATACCTCCATTTTCACCCTCCCTTGTAAGGAGGAAAATTGCAAGACTCAACAAAGCCATCAAACTCATGGTCTGACCTGCCTTTCATGTAATAAAAGAAATCAACAAATCATTGCCTGCTGGAGTGTTTAGATGTTTCAATAACTCCCCCTAGGAACAGCAGGAGAGCCCCTGTGACACTTGTTTCTACTGAATAGGTCATGTACCCATAGTGCCTCCGAAAGATGCCAAGTCATCCACTGTTTTTTGTAGTCAGTGAATACAGTCAAGTTGGTACCATGGTTAGCCTCCTCCCTGTCCTGCCCCCTCCACAGGGAACCTCCTTGTTGGGGTATATGGGTCATGCATTGTGGGGTTAGCCTTCAGTTTTGGGTAGGAGAAAATGTCTCTGCATGTCATGACCCAACATGTGACTCTTATATTCTATCTGCCCCTTCCACAAATTTCCCTGAGCAATGTTGGGTTCATTTTAGGTCTGCTTCAGTGTTGAGATGTTGGAAGCCTCTGTGTTTCTGGATATCTGGTTTGGTAGGGGTTGATTATTCTCTGTGTCTATCTCCTTCACCATTGTGCTAGTTCCCAGTTTGCCAAGAAAACAGCATGTTTTCCCAATTATTCTTAGTTTCAGCTGGAGCCCTTTTGAGATGGGGTGGTTTTCTCCTTAGGATCTGCGTTTATCTGAAAAAGAGAAGCAGATTCTCCAACAGAGAGTAAAGTTAGCAGCAAGTAAATGTGAGAACCATTGTTTTTTAGTGAGAGTTTAATGGAGAGCAGGCTCATTTTTGGATATGGTTCTGACTTGTTTCCCAGCTCCAGCTGTGGGTTCTATTCCACTGAGCAGATAAGTTAGCCAAATCGAGAGCAGCTGGTTTCCCACCATGGCTATACACCACTATTGCACTTGTATGAGCATCACATCAGGGTGTTTGCTGCTAAGTAGGTTAGATTATGTGTTGCTTGGATGGACAGATATTGGTCATTTTCCCCCAGTTGCTCATGTAGCACTTTCTGGCACTAGACGTACTAACTGTCTGGGGACTGACTCTTTCTCAGCTTCCTGCCATGTCACTCAATGTTATGTGCCAACAGTGTATGGTGTCTTCAGCAGTAGGGTCTTACCACTAACCTATGGTGGGTCATCAAGCACTCTGACACAAATCTGTCTTCTTTTGGGAAACCTTGTAGGTCTCTTTGATCAAAAGCTCATTGTGGGGGCTGGAGGGATGGCTTAGTGGTTAAGCGCTTGCCTGTGAAGCCTCAGGACCCCAGTTCAAGGCTCTATTCCCCAGGACCCACGTTGGCAAGATGTACAAGGGGGCGCACGTGACTGGAGTTCGTTTGCGGTGGCTGGAAGCCCTGGTGTGCCCATTCTCTCTCTTTCCCTCTGCCTCTTTCTCCCTCTCTCTCTCTGTCGCTCTCCAATAAATAAATAAAAATGAATTAAAAAAAAACAAATAGCTCATTGTGGATGATATCCATCTCCTGGTTCTGGGAGTTACAGGTGAGCGCTCAAGAAAAGAAGGGTGAAAAAGATAAGTGATATAAAATGAGATAGAGAGAGAGAAGAGTGAGGGAGAGAGAGAGAGAAACAGGAGGAGATAAAGGTGAGTTTTTGTTGTATACTTTCCAGGGCCTTGTGAATCCAGTGTTCCCTCTAAGGGCCTAGTGAAGGTTCAACCATTGGGTCTGTTTTTAGGATGTAGAGTTTTATGGTACCATTGCTGTTTGGGTCCAGTTTTGTGTCCCCTACCCCCTCCTTACCCTCCCCTCCCTCCCCACCTTTCCTAATGTCCAGTCCTTGAGATGCTTGATAGGTATGTTAGGAGCTTAGATAGATTCAGGTTAGGAGTTGTAGATGAGTGAGACTATGCAGCAATTATCTTTCTGTGACTGGGTGACATCACTGAGAATTATCTGTTCCAGGTTCGACCATTTTTCTTCAATTTCATTGTGTCATTTTTCCTTACTACTGTGTAGAATTCCATTGTGTAGATATACCACATCTTAGTTATCAATTTGTCTAATGATATTCATCTGGGTTGATTCCAACTCTTGGCTATTACAAATTGAGCAGCTATAAAGATGGTTGAGCAAATTTATCTGAACTGAGGCATGGAGCTTTTAGGGTACATGCTCAGTAAGAGAATAAATAACTGGGTCTGTTGTTAACTCTATAGTCAGCTTTTGTAGGAGTCACCATATTGCTTTCCAAAGTGGTTGTATCATCTTACATTCTCACCAACAATGGATAAAGGTTCCTATTTCTCTGCATCCTCACCAGCCTTTATTTGCATTTGATTTTTTTGGTGTTTGCTATCCTTACTGGGGTAAGGTAGAATCTCATAGTTGTTTTAATTTGCATTTTTGTGATGAATAGGGATGATGAACATTTTCTTAAGTGTGTTTGCCATTTGTATTTCTTCCTCTGTGAACTGCTTGCCCAGGTCTTTGCCTCATTTTGTGAGTGGGTTGTTTGACTTTTTATTGTTTAGATTTTCGAGTTCTTTGTAAATTCTAGAAATTAGGTCTCTGTCAGTTGGATATTCAGCAAATGTTTTCTCCCATTCTGTAGGTAATCTGTTGGGTTTGCTTATTGTATGTTTGTCTGTGAAGAAACTTTTCAGCTTCATAAGATCCCATTGGTTGAGTGATTGTTTAAGATCCTGTCAAGCCATCCATTTTTTGATATTGTGAAGCAGGGTGGTGTCTCTGCTATTACCCTCAAATGCCAAAGAAAATGGAGACCTCAAAACTCACTTGTTCTGAAACAGCAGTTCTCTCAATTGCTATACATGGAATGAACACCCACCTGAATCCAAATACTCTGAATTCAGAGTCTACCTCTTCTGGATAGGAATTTCTAGACTACTGAAAAAGAGTTATGAAAGTAAAATTGCCAGTGAAATGTGATGAATATAATAGAGGTAGGTGCATACTGCAGCAAGGCATAGAGAAAGAGAAGGGGCAATGCTAATCAAGTAGTAAGAAGTAGGGACAGGGAGAAGTCAGGGAAGACTTCTTCAATTAATGTGATATTAGAACTGGGTTATAAAGAATAAGCAAGAGTGCTTATATACCTGACTTCCCTGATCTTCTATGTGAGCTAGGATCAGGTTATATTCAGAGTTATATTTCCAGCAACTGATATTTTGCCTGAGGCATATTCTGAAGGAGAAAGAAAATGAAGGAGTGGTTTATTTAAATTTTTTTTGAGGCAAGCCCAGCAGACAGCCTTTTTCATGAGAAGGAGGGAGGGATGGAGAGAAGGAGAGAGAGAGAGCGAGACAGAGAGACAGAGAGACAGAGAGAGACAGAGAATTGGTACACTAGGGCTTACAACCACTGCAACTGAACTCTGGCTTTAGTAGGACCTGGAGATTCAAACATGAGTCCTTAGGTTTGCAGGCTATCACCTTAACTGCTGGGTCATCTCTCCAGCCCAGGAGTGATTTATTTTACAGGCATGGACCAAGTTATAATAGACATCTAGTGACTTGCTTGGCCTTTGTTCTCTGGAACCAGCTTGAGCTTGGCCTCTGGGCATAGTTGACTGGTTCAAGAATGAACTGCTGACACAAAATGGAAGAGTGCCTTCTTTGGAATTTGAGACTGAAACCCAGAAAGAGCCTTAGCACCTCCGGATACTGAGTCTATAACTTCCAAATTTAAGAGTTGTATGGATCCATGTCATCTGTCATGTGAACAGGAAGGGAAGGGAGCTTGTCCACAAGGGGAAAGGATGAAGTGGGTGTGTAGAAAAAGGCCGAGATGAAACAAAGCAAGACAAAACACAATATAAGTGTCCCTTGTCTTGGGTCCCAGCTTCTGATACTCAATTATATTCCTCTCTTTGATTCTTTGAATTCCTACATTTGACTTTCCAGTGAATTTTCTCTATTTTGTTTAAGCCAGTTGTAATTGTTTTCTGGTATTTGGAACAAAAAGCGTTTTAACCATTGAGGGATGGGGTGAAGGAATTCCATGTAGAGATTTAACATGAACAAAAGTCCATAGTTTTTAAATGGCTTAATTACTTGATGAATGGGCAAGAGGAATATAGCAGTGTGGTCCTCTATTATGGCAAAGGATAAGGTCTTTGGCTGCTAGAAAGTTCCAATAAAAAGGGATGAGGGTTTAGAGAGATAGCTTAGCTGTTAAGGTGCTTGATTGGGAAGTTCAAGGACCCATGTTTGATCTCTCTCCAGATGCCAGGTAAGCCAGATGCATAAAGGTGAGACACGCGCAAGAGCGCACATGCCCACTAAGGGGCTCAAGCATCCAGAGTTCAATTTCAGTGGCTGAGGCCCTGGTGTGCCAATTCTCTCTCTCTCTCTCTCTCCCTCTCTCTCTCTCTCTCTCTCTCTCTCTCTCTCTCTCTCTCTCTCTCTCAAAAAAATGACGTTACAGAACAAGTCTGCTCTTTGTAAAGGATTGATCTTCCAGGTTCCTTTAATTTGCATGCTTTCTCCAGCACAATTAAATTATGATGTGAAGCCCAGCATGGTGACCCGTGACTTTAATCCCAACACTTGGAAGGCAGAGGTAGGAGGGTCACTGTGAGTTTGAGGCCACCCTGAGAATACAGAGTGAATTCCAGGCCAGCCTGAGCTAGATTGAGACCCTACCTTGGAAAACCAAAAAAAAAAAATTATGATTTTCACACACAGCCTCCCAGGAATATAATTATTATTATGTTATGGGCTTGGCCTATATTGATTTTAATATCTTGGGCAAAATCCAAATCATAGCTCAGGGAAATGTTCAAGAGAGTCTTTTTAAAAGAAGTTGCCGGGGAATTCCAGCCAAGATGGCGACCGCCTAGCTGCGCTGCAAGTACCAGGGAAAGAAAGGCAAGAAATTATGGGTTATCAGGGTCTTGTTGCCAGTGGGAGGGCACAGAGTGGGGGAAAACAGGGAATCACAGATTGCCTCTCGGGTGGGTAGTCTACCCCCCCCATACAGCAGCCGCACCCCACGCCCCAAGCGGCTGTGCTCCGATCACGCGCCCGCCAGCACGCTGCACTGTGCTCTGATCGTGGGGACCTCTGCCACTGTGCTCTGTTTGCACACCTGCTGGGACCTCCACCACTGTGCTCTGCTCACACACCCGTGGGGATCTCCACACCCGTGGGGACCTTTGCCGTTGTGCTCTGATTGCACGTGTTGTGCTGTGCTCGGTTTGCATGCCAACCTCTGCTGTGCCCTAATCCTGTGCATGCAGCAGCTGCCTCTGCACCACAACTGCATGTGCAGCGGGCCCAGTCCTATAGCCAGGACCACACAAGCCCACACTGAGTCACTAGCGCCAGCTCAGATGCCATCCCCTACCTGTCCGTTGCCGCCCATTCCTCACTCCCCTGTTGCAGGAGAGTGAGACTGTTTGCAGGTCCCAGTGTTCCCATCCAGAGTTAGGACAGCTTCAGGACTTGCTACCTAAGTCCCGTACCAAGCTTGAATGCAGGCAGCAATGGTGCATTACTGGGTGAGAATTCAGGCAACTTTGGTGCCCCTGTCAGGCAGTAGATAGGCGGCTTTGGCAAGACAGAGCAAAAACCCAGGTGGCTTGCCAACTGCCCCATGGTGCCTTGGAGTCTCATTGAGCTAGAGCCCAGATTGGTCCACCCACATACCTGCCCATACACTGTCATGGGTAGGCCACAGTGCAAAAGAAATAACATGAAAAATAAAATGCAAGAAAATCCAGATAGATCACCCAGTCCAACAAGGATTACATCTAACCAAAACATAGAAGAGTTTTTAGGATCAGAACATCAAGTGGAAGCTATGAGCAATGCAACCCTGACCAACATACTACTAGAACTTGCAGGAAAGCAACAAATCGTGTGGATGCTACCATCACTAAGCTAGAGCAATATGATAAGACATTAGAAGGAATTCAAAGAGAGCTAAGAGAGTTGAGGGAGAGGGAAAAAAAAGAGGACCTTAAAAATCAGCTGGCCACACTAAATGAAAACATAAAGAAATGCAAGGATGACTTCCAAGAATCATCAAGAAAATCAGAAAATGAGGTAAAAAGGGAGCTGGACAGAGTGATGGAAGTGATCCATAGGAAAGTAGTAGTAAATGTAAACTTAATTGAACAAGTCCAAAACTCACTAGAGGCTCTCAAGAATAGAGTCAGCAAAGTAGAGGATAGAAACTCTGATCTGGAAGACAGGATGGAAGAAACAGTTCGAGAGATCAAAAATTTCAGTAAGTACAAAAGTTCCTGTGAACAGAACATGAGGGAATTGTGGGATACACTTAAACGTCCTAATATGAGAATCATTGGAATACCAGAAGGAGAAGAATTTCAGATCAAAGGCATGGAGAACTTATTTAACACAATAATTGAAGAAAACGTCCCCAGTCTCTTAAAAGAAAGGCCCATCAAGATACAAGAAGTGAACAGAACTCCAAACAGACTGGACCAAAGGAGAAACTCCCCAAGACATATTATCATTAAGACTCTAAACAGTGACACCAAAGAGAAAATCCTAAAAGCAGCTAGGGAAAAACAGCACACCACTTTCAAAGGAAACCCCATCAGAATTACTTCAGACTTCTCAATAGAAACCCTGAAAGCTAGAGGGGCCTGGAATGAAACTCTCCAAACTCTAAGAAACTATGGCTACCAACCCAAACTACTCTACCCAGCAAAAGTCTCCCTCATAATAGATGATGAAAGAAAAACTTTTAATGACAAAACTCAGCTTTACAATTATATGAACACAAAAACAAACCTACACAAAGTATTACAGGAAATTCTCCACAGAGAAGAAACAAATAACCAAACCCAAATGCCTACAAGAAGCAGATCACAACAACCAAACCCAAAGTAGACACAAAAAATTTCAAATTCCATTAAAACACCAACACACCTCTACTACCACAACATGGCAGGGATCAAATCAAATCTCAAAGTCCTTACCCTAAACATTACTGGCCTTAATTCACCCATTAAGAGACACAAGCTAACAGAGTGGATCAAAAAATTAGACCCCTCAATCTGCTACCTTCAAGAAACCCACCTTACCACTAAAGACAGAAACCTCCTTAGGGTGAAAGGGTGGAAAACAATATTCCAAGCAAATGGGAATAAGAAACAAGGAGGTGTAGCTATATTAATATCAGATAAAATTGACTTCAAACCAAAAATAATCAAAAAAAGACAAAGAAGGCTACTTCCTACTTATCAAGGGAACAATCTATCAAGAGGATATTACAATCATAAATCTTTATGCACCAAACACAGGGGCACCACAGTTCCTAAAACAAAACCTACTTGACAATAAAACAGAAATAACTACCAACACGTTCATAGCTGGGGACTTCAACACACCATTATCAGTAATAGACAGATCATCCAAACAGAAACTCAACAGGGAAGTAAGAGAGCTCAACAAAACCATAGGACACTTAGACCAAACGGACATCTACAGAACTTTCCATCCCAAATCCACAGACTACACATTCTTCTCAGCAGCCCATGGAACATTCTCTAAAATAGACCATATACTGGGTCACAAAGACTGCCTCTACATATTTAGGAAAATTGACATAATTCCCTGGATGATATCAGATCACAATGCAATATTGCTAGAAATAAACAACAAAAGACCCACCAAGAATCCCAACGGCACCAGGAAACTGAACAGCACACTCTTAAACAACAAATTGATAGTAGATGAAATAAAAAATGAAATTGCAAAATTCCTGGAATTGAATGACAATGAGAACACATCATACCAAAACTTAGGGGTCACAATGAAGGCAGTCATCAGGGGAAAATTCATAGCATTTAATGCCTTCATAATAAAGACAGAAAGATCCCAAATCAATAGCCTAACCATCCACCTATAGGCACTGGAAAAACAAGAAAAATCCAACCCAAAGAGCTCCAGAAGGAAAGAAATAATTAAAATCAGAGCAGGAATTAATGAATTGGAAACCAAGGAAACAATTAAGGCAATTGAAAAAACAAGGAGCTGGTTCTTTGAAAAAATAAACAAGATTGACAAACCTCTGGCCAATTTGATCAAGCAAAAAAAGTGAGAGGCTCCAAATTAACAAAATTCAAAATGAAAAAGGAGAGATCACAACAGACATAAGTGAAATTGGGAGAATCATCAGGACTTATTTCAAAAACCTCTACTCCACAACACTGGAAAATATGGAGGAGATGGATAAATTCCTGGACACGTATCATCTAGCAAAGCTAAACTCAGAGCACATGAATAACCTCAATGAACCCATCACACTCATGGAGATTGAAAAAGTAATAAAAAACTTCCCCCAAAAGAAGAGTCCAGGACCAGATGGATTCCCATCCGAATTTTATCAACCCTTCATGGAAGAACTCAAACCAATATTCCTAAAACTGTGCCACACAATTGAAGAACAGTGAAAGCTACCCAACTCCTTCTATGAAGCTAGTATCAAAATCCCCAAACCAGGCAGAGATGCCACAAGAAAAGCAAACTACCGGCCTATTTCCTTAATGAACATAGATGCAAAGATCCTGAACAAAATACTCGCAAACAGTATCCAACAACACATCAAAAGAATTATCCACCTTGACCAAGTGGAATTTATCCCAGGAACACAAGGGTGGTTCAACATACGAAAATCTGTCAATGTAAAACACCACATAAACAAGCTTAAACATAAAAACCACATGATCATTTTTTAATTTAATTTTTTAATATATTTTTTAAATTATTTTAAATTCATTTGAGAGAGACAGACACAGAGAGAAAGACAGAGAGAGGGAGAGAGAGAGAATGGGCGCGCCAGGGCTTCCAGCCTCTGCAAACAAATTCCAGACGCGTGTGCCCCCTTGTGCATCTGGCTAACGTGGGACCTGGGGAACCGAGCCTCGAACCGGGGTCCTTAGGCTTCACAGGCAAGCGCTTAACCACTAAGCCATCGCTCCAGCCCCACATGATCATTTTGATAGATGCAGAAAAGGCCTTTGACAAGATACAACATCACTTCATGATCAAAATATTGGAGAGAATCAGCATGGCTGGTTCACATCTTAACATAATAAAGGCAATATACAAACCTCCAAAGGCTCAAATAATACTTAATGGAGAGAGGCTAGAGGAATTCCCATTAAGACCAGGAAAAAGACAGGGATGTCCTCTCTCAACTCTGTTTTCAATGTAGTTCTGGAAGTCCTAGCTCAAGCAATAAGGCAGGAGAAGGAAATAAAAGGGATAGAGTTTGGAAAGGAAGAAGTTAAGTTAGCTCCATTTGCTGATGACATGATTGTGCATGTAAGAGACCCGAGAGATTCTATCCCAAAACTCCTGAAGGTGATTAACTCCTATAGCAAAGTAGCAGGATACAAAATCAATGCACAAAAATTGGTAACATTTCTGCATGCAAATGACAAAGATACAGGAAAAGAAATAAGGGACATAGTCCCATTTTCAATAGCAACAACTACAAAAAAATACCTTGGAATAACGTTAACCAAGGAAGTAAAAGATCTATACAACGAAAATATAAAAACTCTGAAAAAAGAAGTTGAGGAGGACTTGAGAAGATGGAAACACCTCCCCTGCTCCTGGATAGGCAGAATTAACATTGTGATGATGATAATCCTACCAAAGGCAATATATATATTTAATAAAATTCCAATTAAAATCACTACAGTGTTCTTCACAGAGATAGAAAAAAATGAGCTCAAATTCCATATGGAAAAACAGAAGGCCTTGCATATCCAAATGTATCCTCAGCAAAAGAAATACCTCTGGTGTCTTCACCACACCTGATCTAAAGCTATACTACAAAGCTATAGTAATAAAAACAGCATGGTACTGGCATAAAAACAGGAGTATAGACCAATGGAATAGACTTGAGGACCCAGATTTTCGGTCAAGCAACTATAGCTACTTGATATTCGACAAAGGCCTGAACAATATAGGCTGGAAAAAAGATAGCATCTTCAACAAATGGTGCTGGACAAACTGCATAACCACATGCAGGAAACTAAAACTTGATCCACACATTTCACCATGCACTACGCTCAAATCCAAATGGATCAAATACCTCAACATAAGACCAGAAACTCGAATACTACTGGAAGAAAATTTAGGAAGTACTTTCCATGATATAGGAATGGAAAAAGACTTTCTGAACAAAACCCTAGTGGCTCAAGTTCTTAAACAGTCACTCGACCAATGGGATCATATGAAGCTGAAGAGTTTCTTTACAGACAAGCATATAATAAGCAAAGCCAATAGAATACCCACAGAATGGGAGAAAATATTTGCAGGTTATCCAACTGGTAGAGGCCTAATCTCTAGAATCTACAAAGAACTCAAAATTCTAAGCACTAAGAAGAGAAATACCCCACTCACAAAATGGGGTGCAGAGTTGAACAGGCAGTTCACAGAGGAAGAGATACAAATGGCAAACACACACTTAAAAAATGTTCATCATCCCTAATCATCAGAGAAATGCAAATTAAGACAACTATGAGATTCCACCTTACTCCAATAAGGATAGCCAACCTCAAAAAATCAAATGAAAATAAATGCTGGCGAGGATGTGGAGAAGCAGGAACACTTATTCACTGTTGGTGGGAATGTAGGATGGTACAACCACTTTGGAATGCAATATGGAGAGTCCTGAAAAAGCTGAGTATAGAAATACCAACAGACCCAGTTATACCCTTACTGGGCATCTACCCTAAAACCTTCAAACCACAGGCCAGAGAGATTTGCTCAACCATGTTTGTAGTGGCTCAATTCGTAATAGCTAAAAGCTGGAATCAACCCAGATGTCCATCACTAGAAGAATGGATAACTAACGTGTGGTATATCTACACAATGGAATTCTAAACAACAGTAAGAAAAAACGACACAAAGAAATTTGAGGAAAAATGGTTGAACCTGGAACAGATCATTCTCAGTGAACTTACCCAATCACAGAAAGAAAATCACCACATAGTCTCACTCATCTACAACACCTCACCTGAATCTACCCAAGATACCTTACATACCCAGCACCTCATGGACTAGACACTAGGATGGATGGGGAGGGAGGGGAGGGCATCGAAGGGGTGGGAAACACTAATCTGGACCCAAACAGCAATGGTACCATAAAATTCCACTTCCTAAAAGGCAGACCAAATGGCTGAAACTTCACTAGACCCTTACAGGAAACACCTGAACCACAAGACACTGGAGAGGGTAGGATCAAGACTAAACTAAATCTTCTACATCTTCCCTCCCTCTCTCTCCCTTTCCCCTCCTCTCTTCTCTAACTCTTGTATATTAGTTATGTTTTTCCTCATTTTCTTAGTGGGCACTGACCTGTAACCCCCACTACCAGCATGGGGCTATCATCCACAATGATCTTTTGATCAGAGAAACCTACAAGGTTTCCTAAAACAATGACAGACTTCTGTCAGAGTACTTGATGACCCACCAAAGGTCAGTGGTAAGACCCTATTGCTGAAGACTTCATACGCTGCTGACACATAAAATGGAATGGCATGGCTGGAAGCCAGAAGAGCGTCAGTCCCCAGACAGTCAGCGTGTCTAGTGCCAGAAGGTGCTACATGGGCAACTGGGGGAAATGATCAATATCTGTCCAAGAAACTCATGATATAACCTAATTAGCAACAAAAAACCTGGTGTGATGCCCACACAAGTGCAATAGTGGCACACAGCCATCGTGTAGAACAAGCTGCTCTTGATTTGGCTAACTCATCCCCTCAGTGGTATGAGACCCATAGCTGGAGCTGGGAAACAAGTCAGAATCATATCCAAACATAAGCCCACTCTCTAATATCAAGCTACCATCAATCATGGGGTACAAGAGGGCCTACACCTATTAAACTCTCTATCAAAAAAGTAAGTGTTATCTCAATTTTCCGGGTGCTAACTTACTCTCTGTTGGAAAATATGCTTCTCTTTTTCAGATAGATGCAGATCCTAAGGAGAGAGCTGTCTCAACATACTTCAAAAGGGGCCCGACTGAAAGTAAAGAAAATTGGGAAACAAGCAAGGGTTCTGTTTTCCTGATGAACCAGATATCATACAAAGGGGAAGGAAACCAACACAGAGAAAAATCAACTCCTACCAAATCAGAGAGCCAGAGCCTCAGTGGCCCCCAACACCTCAGCACTGAAGCAGACCAAAAATAAACCCAACATGGCTCAGGGAAATTTTGTGGAAGAGGGGGCATAAATAATGTCACAGTTACATGTTGGGTCATGATATGCAGAGATATTTATCATACCAATAACTGTGGAATAACTACACAATGCACGACCCATTCACATCAATAAGGAGGGTCCATTGGGAGGGGGTAGATCATGGATGAGCCTAAACCATTGTGCAAAACTGCCTGTATTTGCTGAAAAGAAAACTAATAAATTAAATGAAAAAAAAAAAGAAGTTGCCTTTTTGCCATAACAACTCAGCAGTAAATTAAGGAAGGCCCCTCTTGGATTTAATAATTTACTGCTTGGTGTTACCTATGTCTATGTGATCACAGGTTTGGGTATTGAGCACACACTCAACAACATTCTAGGCAAATAAATAAACCACCTTTTGCTGTCAGTCTGTGAGGTAGTTATTAATCTGGATCTTTCCTTACCTGACTTTCTGAGGAGTTCTAAAATAGTTATCCTTTAGGGAATTAGAGACTCAAGTGTTTTTTTTTTTTCAAAAATTATTTTATTTTTTTAAAATTTTTATTTATGTATTTATTTGAGAGCGACAGACACAGAGAGAAAGACAGATAGAGGGAGAGAGAGAGAATGGGCGCGCCAGGGCTTCCAGCCTCTGCAAATGAACTCCAGACGCGTGCACCCCCTTGTGCATCTGGCTAATGTGGTACCTGGGGAACCGAGCCTGGAACCGGGGTCCTTAGGTCAAGTGTTTTTTTCTTTTGTCTTTTGACCCCTAAAAAAATTACTAACATCTTACAAAAGATGAATTGTGACAGAATAAACATCAGCATTTGCTAGATGGCCAAGTGAGGAAAAACTGACCGGTATCCCAGCCTAGGGGTTACAAAACATCAAGAAACACTCACAATCCCTTTGTCCACCATGGCCATCTTATTCCACCAAGAATCAGACTGCACAGGACAGCTCTGGGACCTTGACCAGCCAAATATCAGGCCATTTGATAACTGCAGACCCAATCGCAAGGAGACATGCAGTTGCGTAGTTATTTTCCACTCCATACACACTTGTGGATTTTTAAAAAATATTTTCATTCATATATTTGTGAGAGTAAAAGAGACATAAAGAAGCAGACAGAGAGCCAGGGCCTCCTGCCATAGCAAAACTTCAGATGCATGTTGAATCTGGTCATACATGGATACTGGGGAATTGAACCTGGACTGTCAGGCTTTGCAAGCAAGCACCTTCAACTACTGAGCCATTTCTCCAGTCTCAATTGTCCATTTTTGATACACAACTGAAAAATCTACATTCTATGTCTCACTCCCCCTAGGTATGTGAACTGGTTCCCATTGTTTCTCAAAACTTTGTTATTATCTTCAGATGTCAGGTACCCAATGACTGGCCACCAACTAACCACTTTTTACTTTGACTAACTTTTACACAAAGGCTACAAATGCTGAACTAACTGACTCTTTTCTAACCTTCTGAGTGGCCATCACTGAAGTAGACTTAAAATGAGGCTCCCAGCATGCCTCAGGGAATTTTGCAGAAAAGGGGATGGAAAGATTGTTAGAGCCACAAATTGGGACATTTTTCATAGAGACATTCCCCTCCCACATAATTCATGACTCACAATCTCCATTGGGTTGATCTGCATTCCTGAGGAAGGCCACTTCAGGAAAGGGGCAAGGAGGATGGAAAGAATGGTACCAACATGTGTTGTTTACATACAAAACATGTCCATATCTCATAAAAACATACTTGTGGGCTGGAGAGATGGCTTAGCGGTTAAGCGCTTGCCTGTGAAGCCTAAGGACCCCGGTTCCAGGCTCGGTTCCCCAGGTCCCACGTTAGCCAGATGCACAAGGGGGCGCACGCGTCTGGAGTTCGTTTGCAGAGGCTGGAAGCCCTGGCGCGCCCATTCTCTCTCTCTCCCTCTATCTGTCTTTCTCTCTGTGTCTATCGCTCTCAAATAAATAAATAAAATTAAAAAAAAAACATACTTGTTTGGTGCTAACAGTGCACAAAGCACAATGCTAGGCATTGGGACATGGCAGGTAACATGAATGGTATAGACACATGCCATCTCTGAAAATCTAGAGTCATAAAAGCATTAAAAATGATGTCAGGCTGGAGAGCTGGCTTAGCAGTGAAAGCACTTGCCTGCAAAGTCCAAGAACCCATCAATTCCCCAGTACTCACATTTTGCAGTCCGGTTCGCATTGCTCATAGAAATCACCCAACCAAGAGTAGCTTCTGGGAAAAAGAGATTTATTTTGGCTCCCAGGCTCGAGGGGAAGCTCCACGATGGCAGGGGAAAATGATGGCATGAGCAGAGGGTGGACATCACCCCCTGGCCAACAGAAGGTGGACCACAGCAACAGGAGGGTGTGCCAAACACTGGCAAGGGGAAACTGGCTTTAATACCCATAAGCCCACCCCCAACAATACACTCCCTCCAGGAGGCATTAATTCCCAAATATGCATTAGCTGGGAACCTAGCATTCAGAACACCTAAGTTTATGGGGGACACCTGAATCAAACCACCACATCACATAAGCCAGATACACAAGGTGGCTCATGTGTCTAGAGTTTGTTTGCACTGGCTGGAGGCCCTGCTGTGCCCGCTTTCTCTCCCTGCCTCTTTCTCTCTCAAATAAGTAAATAAGGCTTTTAAAATAATAAAATTAAACATAATCAGATGGTGTTTTTATGTTATTGGACAAGCATCTATAGACAAGGACAAGACTGGAATAGCACAAGAAATGTGTCTAGCATGTAAAATACAGGAAAGCGTCACTTGCAGGTTGTCATGCAGGAATCTTCAGCTCCATGTGTCAGTCCTGCCCTGTCAGTAAGTTCATCGTCACTTCTTCTATGATTAGTTTTTCTATAGCAAAATTTCCAGAATGTTGTTTCTTGGATTCATGCATACCCCACTTTAAAACCCTGGGCCTTTGTTTTTTAGCACTTACATCTAGTATATTTTGACATGGCTTGTACTTGGGAATAGATCTTAAGGATTTGTTTAATCATATTTCAGGTTTACTTCTCTTCAGGGAGAAAGAACTCACTGTGTACCTTACATCTCAGCTAAGAAATTAGTGAGCAAACTTGAAGGCAACAATAACTGTTTCTTCCCTAATTTATAGGCAGGTTCCAGCAAATACTGATGCTTCAACTTGTGTGGGGTTAAAGGTACTAGGGAAAATGCTCTTGTTGAAAAAACAATCTGCTGAGAGGCAGGATAAGACAGAAAAAAGGAGCTGAGTTCAATTTCAGGTTCTGACATTTTTCTAGCTTGGTTTTTTAAAATGAATAAAATATAGTCCTCTCCATCAAGACACAGATGTAATAGAGATGACAGGTGAATACAGCATGGTGTGACAAGCACAATATATTCAGTCTCAGGGAGCACAGAGGAGGGGCCTGAGGGGAAACAAGTACTATAGTCTGAATACATGTGTCACCTCTGAGCTGAATCCTATCTATCCCCTGTAGTGATTGTGTTAGGAAGTGGGCTTGCAGGGAGATTGCTTAGATGTGGATTTGGAGTTGTGCTCCTGTGAGAGACCAGAGCGCTAGCTAGCCCTTCCACTGTGTGAGGACTCAACAGGAAAGGGCTATCTTGCATGCCAGAAAAGAGACCTTCCCCCAAATGCCAAGTCTATTCATGTTTTCATCTAGGATTCTCATCTGCAGAACTGCAAGAAATAAATTTTTTGTCTGCCAACCACCCAGTTTGGTACGTGTTTAATAGCTCAAGTGGACTCAACACAGGAGGACTCAAGTGATACTTGATCTGTGCTATAAGGCAAGATCCAAAATTAGACAAGGGGAGGAGTGAAAAGAGCAATCTAGGTAAGGGCACCTTTGAAATGTGCTGTGTCTCCAGGCTGAAAGACTAAATGGTGGGTTCAGTTACTGGTGGTTTAAAATATAGGCATAAGGATACATAAGGAAATGAGAGACAGGAAACTATATTTATACATCAAGATTGGGAGCTCTCATTTGGGTCATTTCAGAGCAACTTCTAGCTTTGTGCACTCAGTTATGCTGAACTTCCCTAGACATGATTCTGTCATCTCTTATCCTCATGACTCATCATGCTGGTGGGCATTCAGTCTCTCTCTCTTTTTCTCTCTCTCTCTCTCACACACACAAAACACAGATAGATAGATAGATAGAGAGAGAGAGAGAGAGAGAGAGAGAGAGAGAGAGAGAGAGAGCTGCTCTTTTGGTGCCTTCATCTGCTTTTCTTCTTTTACTTCCCTTTATTTCAGTACTTTGCCTTGTCTTGGCTTCTTTCCATCCTACTGTGTGCTAATTTTCAATTAATTGCGCTTGAACTCACCAAGAGAGGCGATCTGTTGGCCAGACCACACCCTGTATAGAACAGCCTGCTGGGCAGAGCTTTAGTGCCTGGCTCCATCTAAGATGTGGGTCAGTGCTTAGCCCTGGTTACATTACCTACACAGGGAGACACACAGTTCAAAGCACACTAGTAAAAGCATAAATGCTTTGTCAGACTCATCTTTCTTGAGTGCCCCAAGCAAAGGCACTGAGGTAGAAAAGCAATCCCTGCTCAAAACTGCAAGCTGTTTGACCAGGTGGAAAAATAAGCTGGAGCAGGATATAGCTGTAAATATAGCTATGACCTAGGTCCTAGAGGGTATTCTGTTCAGATTGAAAATGTAGCAGGAGTTAATATAAGTCTACATACTCAAATAGAGAAGAAATCACATTTTTACATATGCTTAAATCAAATTAAATCCAATATCAAGACCCCCTTCAACATGACAGAAGAAAATTCTATCACAGCTAATCTGGGGGCTCTCTTGTGATTGTGCAAAGAACAAAGGGTCTTTTACAGAACTAGTTCATTCACCCAGGGAGACACTGAAATCCCAACCGTGCCACTACCTTCACTATGTGGATGCTACCTGAAGGACATAGGAACCTTTGCCAAGATTGGGACTATCTACATTCTGCTCATACCTCCTCCAGGCACATACTTTTTTAAAAAAATTTTTTATTTATTTATTTGAGAGTGACAGACACAGAGAGAAAGACAGATAGAGGGAGAGGGAGAGAATGGGCGCGCCAGGGCTTCCAGCCTCTGCAAACGAACTCCAAACGTGTGCGCCCCCTTGTGCATCTGGCTAACGTGGGATCTGGGGAACCGAGCCTAGAACCGGGGTCCTTAGGCTTCACAGGCAAGCGCTTAACCGCTAAGCCATCTCTCCAGCCCCAGGCACATACTTTTTTACTCTCAGCTTTCAGCTCTATCATTGTGTTAGAAATTCCCTGGTGGAAAACAGCATGAAGGAAGACCTGTCACTTCCTAGGCAATTTCATACTTCTTCTAGGATTCTCATTCTAGCCTTCTGACTTCTCTCCTCTGGACTCCACCTCAGCCCATGTCTATGATTTCCGTCATCTTCAAGTCTTCCAGTGCCCCCGTTGACAGACCTTTGGGTTCCTTAGCCTCTGAGGTGCTGTACAAAACCAGGAATTCCTGACCTCTATTCCACTACAGGAATCTGCAGGGACCTAGGGATTCTACAGAATATTCATTATTTTCTACAGTCTAAAGCATCACACTATGTCCATATACATCTAGTGTCCCATTCCTCATCATTTCTGTCCTTTAACAATGCATTCACTACTATCTGAGAACCTCATTTGCTACCAAATGTGACCTTTACACAGCTAAGTAACACCTTCTTTCCAGTACTTTCTCCAGAAAATCATAACAAACATGAAAGTAAAGTAAAAAATGATCCCGAGAAGTTTTTTTTTAACAATATAAAAATCCAATACAAACTACTCTTCCCAGTTGGGCCTATCCCTCCTGCTGGAGCCAGTCATTCAGCTCTCAGCTCACCCTGGGTGGATGGAAATGGCTCATGGAACCTTTCCCTCTGTTTCCTTAGCCTTTATTCCAAATGATCTACCTCATTTTTTATAGGTAATTTTGTTTTCACTATAAAGATTACAATAATTTAATAATAATTTAATGTGTATAATCTTAGTTTTCTTAGCTATACTTAAAATATCTCCAGAGGGTTGGAGATATGGCTTAGTGGTTAAGGCACTTGCCTGCGAAGCCTAAGGACCCAGGTTCAATTCTCCAGGTCCCACATTAGCCAGATGCACATCATGGCACATGCGTCTGGAGTTTGTTTGCAATGGCTAGAGTCCCTGGTGTGGTGTGCCCATTCTCTCTTCTACTTGTCCTCTGTCTCTCTGTCCTTCTGTATCTAATAAATAAATAAAATGGTAAAAAATTAAAAAATATTATCTCCAGAACTTTCCTCGGTATCATGTCTGAGAAGTGTCTTACCCTTTTATCACGACAATACTTCCACTTCCCTTGATCCTATTCACTCTTTTCTAAAATTATTTTTATATTTATTTATTTATTTGAGAGTGACAGACAACAGAGAGACGAAGAGGCAGATAGATAGATAGATAGATAGATAGATAGATAGATAGACAGATAGATAGATAGATAGAGAATGGGTGTGCCAGGGCCTCCAGCCACTGCAAACAAACTCCAGATGCATGCGCCCCCTTGTGCATCTGGCTTACGTGGGTCCTGGGGAATTGAACCTTGAACTGAGGTCCTTAGTCTTCACAGGCAAGCACTGAACTGCTAAGCCATCTTCTAGCCCCCCCCCCCCGCCATTCACTTTTATCTCCTCCAGCACCTCATTTTCGCTAAACCCTCATTTCTGGCCACTCCTTCCTCTGGCTCCTTGCATGATGTTCATAAGCCATGCTGTCCACTGATGCCAGACCAGTGCCATGGCAAGGTCAACTGTGTTTTCACAAGTCCTGGATCAACATGATAAGACAGGCACTGTGCTTGGTGCTGAGATGGGTCAGCTAGCTTCCATTCTCAAGAAAGTTACATTCCATGGAGGAAAAACAGATAAGTGAGGAGTGGATAGATTCTAGATGAGGAGTAAGTACAGTATAATTAGGACAGCAGTGTAAAGACATCTACTCTGCACTGGAAGCATGCTTTCACCTAAATCAAAGGACTAGAAGACAACTATGTTGTCCAGATTCTTTTGCCATTAAGATTCTATTTTAAGCCAGTTCCTTATTTTCTCAGTTATAGACTACAGCAACATTCTGCTGAACAGCCTCATGGTTTCAAAACAGCTCCCAATTCAACTTCGCTTCTTATCTCAAGGGTAAACATTGCTTCATAATATATAGTCCATTAACAGACTCCAAGATGCAAAAACATTTCATCTGAACTGAGCAATGAAACAAGGTACTTGTAAAGTAGATAACTCATACCATTATTATTGATTCCACTCATTTAACATTTATTCCATTGCCTCTTATTACTTGTTATATTTCCATTTGCATGCGACTCATTTTGTTTACTAATTTATAGTCTTTGTGAGGGAAGTGCTGCAGATGTAGGAACTCTGTGTCTTTTCCTATTGAGTCATACCATGTCTCAGTTCTTTAGTGGGTCAGGAATTATAAAATGTAAGATAAATCTAAATAAACATTTTTGGTACAAAGAATAGGTATATATTTTATATATGCATTACATGAAAATTTCTTTAATCCAAAAGAAAAGCAATGAATAAGCCAATAGAAAAACTATCAATGAATATCAGTGGGTATTTTGGAAACACAAGAGCCCAATATACATAACTTTAAAACTATGTAACATCCTAGTAATCAAATGAGTGGTAAGTCATATGGAAACCTATTTTTTTTGACAATGGCACACCCAGAAAACATAGATTGTTACTAGAAAATTTTCAGCACCAAGGATGTGAAACTGTGGTGGTTTGATTCAGGTGTCCTCCATAAACTTGGGTGTTCTGAATGCTAGGTTCCCAGCTGATGGAGATTTGGGGATTAAGCCAGTGGCATTAATTGCTGGGGACAGGCTTATGGGTATTATAGCCAGTTTCCCCTTGCCAGTGTTTGGCACATTCTTCTATTGCTGTTGTTCACCTGATGTTGGTGAGGAGGTGATGTCCACCCTTTGCTCATGCCATTATTTTCCCCTGTCATCTTGTGGTTCCCCTCAAGTCTTTAAGCCAAAATAAACCTATTTTTTTCTCCACAAACAATATCTTGCCTTTTGAGTCATTCCAGAGGTCAACACCATCTGAAAGGCGGTGATAGATGAGTGCTCAGCACTGAAACACCTCTATCATACCTTCCAAGGCTCAGGGTCCATTGTGGAAGAGGTGGCAGGAAGAATATAAGAGTCAAAAGAAAGGTAGGACTCTTTACAATGTGCTTTTCCACACACAAAATGACTGGATATCCATGACCTCACAGTACCTGACACTACTTGCAAAAGGCCGTCATAATAGGAGGAAAAGATGATGAAACCAAAATAAAAGAGAGACTGATTAAGATGGGGAAGCATTATGATGGAGACTGTAGTTGCAAAGGGGAAAGTGGGGGGTGGAGATTACCATGATTTCTTGTCTATAATTATGGAAGTTGTCAATTAAAAAAAGAAAAATAGTAAGTAAGAAAGAAGAAGTTTGTTGAATAAATAAAGGCATTATTGACAGCAAAAAAAGAGAAAAATAACATAGAGGTGGGCTGGAGAGATAGCTCAGCGGTTTAAGCACTAGCTTGCAAAGCTTAAAGGCTGGGGTTCAATTGCTCAGTGCCCACATAAAGCCAGATGTACACAGTGGCACATGCATCTAGAGTTCATTTGCAGTGGCAGGAAGCCCTAGATTTCTCTTTCTCTCTCTCTCCTTGCAAAGAAATAAAAATATTTTTTTAAAAGAAAGGAAAATATCATAAGGGAAGGATGGTGGCTAATCTCTACTGTAAACTTGACTCCATCAAGTGTTAAGTGAGAGATATGCCTCTTGTGCAAGTCTGTGAGGGCATTCCAGAAAGGATTAACTGGGGAGTTGAAGACGTTGCATCCTGACTAATTACAGGGAAAGATTTATTTTTACTCACAGTTTCTGTCTGTGGTTGGCTGGCTCTATTGTTCTGGGGTGCAACAAGGTGGAAGGCATAGAGGAGAAAAGCTGTTCACTTCATGGTGGCCAGGAAGCAGAGAGGAAGGGAAGAGGCCAAAATGAGATAGTGTTCACAGGCACACCCTCAGTGACCTACTCCCTGTACCCAGACTCCACCTCCTAAGTTTCCATTTCTTCCCAAAATAGTGTCAACAGCTAGAGACTACCCTTCAACACAGGAGCCTGTTGGAGACATTCTATGTTGAAAACACAAGAATCCTTTGAAGGAACAAAATGGGTGTGTAACAGGGTTTGGGGCGTTCAGGAATAGTCCTTGAACCAAAGAATTGAAAGATTAAACCAGACTGAGAATGATAATTCATAAAATATTACATTTTATTCAGGAACACATGAGGGAAACGAAGGTTTCAAGAACGGAGGTAGGGGAAATGGGCACACCCACGTGATCCATGAGCCCATATGGGAGAACAAACATGGGCCCTAGAAACGAATGGGAAACTTTTTTTTTTTTTAAAGAAAGGTGTGTGCTTCCAAAGAAATCAAAGGCCATAAAAATAGTAACAAAGACTGTCCCTTCCCACTCTGCCAACCGCTAAGCTGCCAGGGTGGGTAGGACATAGTCTTAATTGTGCAGACTCAGGGGTGGAGGTATGAGCAGCCAAAGAACTGGAAAGCAACTTTTCTTCCAGAATTAGAGCTCCGGAGGAGACTGGAACACCTGTCTCAGGTGTGGAAGCCAATTGGCCTAGACCCAGACCATAGGTAAGGTACCCTCCAGAGAGAGATCCAGCTGGATGAGCAGACCCTGAGCTCCAGCTCTGCCCTGAGGTAGGCTGCGTGACAGCACTGAGAAGAATGAAGCCATAGTAAAAAACAAATACCGTCTTTTTTCACACGTGGAATCTGGACTTCAATATTGAGATGACATGAAAGTAGAAAGGGAACGATGAGGGGCCAGGAAGTGATCTATAGGGAGGGGGAAAGGAGGATAAGAGAAAGACAAAACGTCACAAGTTTTCACATATATGAGGAATCTAGATTATATATACATGTTGTGTATGTAATATACGTAAAACATGAAAGCAAAAGGGTGACTATTTTAGAGAAGAAAGGAAACAAGTGAGGGATGAAAGGAAGGTCAGGAAAGGGTGGAGGCAGGGTGAATAAAAGCAAATTACATTCATATGTATAAATGAACAAGTCATAAGGAAATTCATTATTTTGTAGGCTAACATTTTTTTTTTAATTATAAGAGAAAAACTAGCTCTTCACAACAGAGCAACAGCCCAAGGAAAAGAGACAGTCTGCGCAGATGCCAGAGGCGATGGAGTAACAGCACCGGGGCACCGTGGAGAGTGGTGAGAGAAGAAACTGAGAACCACAACCACCGCCTACAGGGTTGTAATTCCTCCCCTGTGGGGAAAGACGTCACTGCAATTCCCCTGCGCGCCAAGCTTTCCGGCTTCCTCATTCAGTACTGGTCCCCATGCTCATGCGTGCTTACTGCTTCTTTTCCTAGTCTCTGCCAGAAACTAGCTGTTGAAAGTCCTCAGAACATATCTCATTACTACAGGAAGTTTTGTTGCACAGCACTATCTTTGAGAAAATTATGTAAGGGATGGAGAGATGGCTTAGTGGTTAAGGTGCTTACCTGCAAAGCCCAAGGACCCAGGTTCGATTCTTCAGTACCCACATAAGATAGATGCACAAGGTGGCACGTGCATCTGGAGTTTGTTTGTAGTGGCTAGAGGCCCTGACACACCCATTCTCTCCCCCCCCCCCACATCCTTCTCCCTCTTCCTCTTCCTGTATCTCTCTCTCTTTCAGGTAAAAGTTTTTTTTTTTTTTTTTTTTCTGGGGGGGTGTTGGTTTTTCGAGGTAGGGTCTCGCTGTAGCCCAGGCTGACTTGGAATTTGCTGTGTAGTCTCAGGGTGGCCTCAAAATCATGGCGATCATCCCACCTTTGCCTTCCAAGTGCTGGGATTAAAGGCAGGCGCCACCAAGCCTGGTTAAGTAAAAGTTTTTTTTGTTTTTTTTTTAAGGGGCTGGAGCTGGCGGTGGTGGCACCTGCCTTTAATCCCAGCACTCGGGAGGCAGAGATAGGAGGATCGCTGTAAGTTCAAGACCACCCTGAGGAGACTTCATAGTGAAGTCCAAGTCAGCCTGGGTTAGAGCGAGACCCTACCTTGAAAAAAAAGGGGGGGGGGGCTAGGGAAATGGCTTAGCAGTTAAGGTGCTTGCTTGTGAAGCCTAAGGACCCTGGTTCCATTTCCCATGTGGAGTTCGTTTGCAGTGGCTGGAGGCCTTGGCGCGCCCATTCTCTATCTCTCTGTCTTCCTCTCTTCTCTCTCTCAAATAATAAATGAATAAATAAAACAATAAAAAAGAATAGTATTTAAGAGAGTTGGTGGCTTTTAACAGGTTTGGAACAAAGCACTTCTATAGCCATTGTTTCAGAAGGTTAGAAGTCAGAAGCAGGACAGTTATATAACGAGTGATTATTTTTGCCTTTTTTAACAAAGCACTTAACCGCTGTGAGGAAACCCAGTTTAAAACATATGGTAGTTAATATCTTTGGCTTTAAATATTTCTTCTGGGTTTCATGCAGTCCTTGATAACAATTATTTAGAACCTGGCCATCTCAGTGTGTGTGTGTGTGTGTGTGTGAACAGTTTGCATATGTGTTCCATTTCTTTAAAACTCATCAATTTTAATCTCCTTAAATGCAGAGGCTTATACTTTTTGTGTTACTGGAGCCTTGTGCATGCTAGACAAGTATATTACCATTAAGTTATATCCCTATCCTGAGATGTGTAATCTGACTATTCTTAGTAGGCAGTACCCAAGACCAGTGCTTTGCACATAGAATAAGCACAAAAGACATTTGAATTAATAACTTTCAAGGATCTCTGTGGCATAACTCTACTTCCTTTTAGGACTTCATTTCTACTGCCAGACTCACTGTATCTTTCTCCTGAGCTCCACACACCTCCCCCAAATGCCCAGAATTTACATGCTCGCCAGAGTTGGCTCACATTGCTTCCCACCACCCTACACTTTGCTGGCTAGCTCTTGGTCATCCTGTAGGAATGGAGCTTCCTGTTTTTTTTTTTTTTTTTTACCTTGACTGACCTCCAGGCCCCCTAGGAGGCCCTAGTGGGGCCATGTGTGCTGTTCTGTGCATAATGACCAGTTTAGCACTCTGTGTCCTCCACTAGACCAGCAGCTGTAGGTGGGCAGAAACTGTCATTTATTCACTGACCCATGCCAGAATTAAGCTTAATGCCCGGGACACAGAAATCACACAAATGTATCTGAAATGAATGAATGTATAGACAAAGACCTGTAGAAATAATTGCTTACCACTTAAGTGCAATTGAAGGTTTACAGAAATTCTGGGGCCCTACTCAAAGCCCCACAAATGATGCATACTACTAACATTCTGCCATTTCTTTCTCTGTATCATGTAAAATTCAAACAAATGGTAACAATAAACCTCTAAACTCAAAAGAGATCATCTACCTCAGAAGTAAAATCAGGGGCCTGGGATGAAGAAAGAACATATACATAGATGAATCTGTATATTTAATTAGTTCATGATGCTTAATTTATTAATATATGTGTATTATGTAGTTTATTTATACTATAGATTGTGAAATAAATATAATTTTTCAGTTTTATTACTCTTCAGTGACAACTTCATTTAACAATTTTAGCTTTTTTATTTTAGTACAAAATTTTACTTTTGTGCTATACTGCACAGACATCTCAATATTCTCTCTTTCAAGCGGTGCCATGAGGTGTAATGACAATGTGCTCAATCCATTACCAGGTGAAAGAACATGGATCTGAACTTCTAAGTCTAACCCTTTCAGCATCATCAAGATTGTCTTTCCATTGTAGCCCAGGTGGTCACAATGGCACTGCATAGCTGGTCAGTACAATGTCCTTTGCCTAAAATGCACACTGTTAGCATTTAAATACTGCTACACAATGACACATCTCTCTCCAAGTAAGCAATGAAAGACAGCAGAGGGAAGCTAAGGCCCAGGACTGGTACTCTCACTAGCTTAGTGCAGTATGTTTAGAGGCCATTTTGTGCTCAGCAATGTGCTGGACACATGGTGGTGGCCAAACAGCAGCAATGGTCAGCTGTGGAATGTGATGCTGATGGGAAACCGCTCAGCAGGGTTGTGGCATCTGAGACTTTCTTTGGCAGGGCCAAGAAGTCTTTCAGTGATCTCCTGGAGTGCCTGTTGCCTGACAGTTTGTGCTATTGCTATCTTTTCCTTGGATTTTTTGGAGTTATTATAAGTTTATTACTGCTTATTTTTGCTTTCATTTTCCCCTTCTCAGTAGTAATAGGGGAATCCAATTCAGATGTGTTTATACAGTCACCAATGATTAAACAGAAATTTCTGAGGCTGTAATGTTTAAACAGATTATGGATCCTGAAACTATGACTAGTTTGAATGAACAAAGTTTCTCAACACCACAAATGTATATTTCACCTAATGAGACATGTTTCTTGCAGTGCTACATGCCTTACCAATTGTTCCCAAGAAACATTATTTGCAAGAAAATTCTTGTTGTTAAGATGATTGCAGGAATTAACAGGCACATTTCCTGAACCTACAGATAACTTACTAGAAAAGGGGCCTGAAATGCTAAGGAGTAAACACCTTTCAAATAATCAGGTTGGGCCCACAGAAGGAGGTAAAACAAAATATGTAACTTTCAGAATTAACAATAGAGTTTGGTGGGCTCCTAAAGAAAAGACATCAGTGCAAAACACTGGTTGGATAGATCAACCTTTACCATATACAGGGACATACATTAATGGAGTAAGAATGGTGTGGAAAGATGAGAAAAGAGTTAAAGATAAAAATTTTCCTTTTATGGAGAGACTTGCAAGGTTAGGACCAAACTGTAAAATGGAGCAATAAAGAAAGGCCATAGAGAGACAATTAAATCAGTACTGGATTAGAAATAGAGAAATGTATTGTTATTCAGGTCACAAGATATTATTATGTAGAGAGTGATGAACACAGCCCTTTCTGAGGTCAAAAAATGTTTATCACCTTATAACCACAAGAGCTACTTGTCAGGGCTTTTTTTTTTTTTTTTTTTTTCCTTAGTTTCCATGAGCCTGGGTAAGATATTAACCAGCTTACAATCTTTGACTTTCTTGTTTAAGATATTATCACAATGTCTATGGGGCAAGAGGTTCATGAGTTAAGCAGAAGCAGGGGAAACGAAGAGGAATATCATGTAATCTTAGAGAATAGAAGCCACATGAATCAGTTGCTATGTTTTGCTTGCAAAAAACATAATGTATAAGTAAAGAAGCTGAGTTTTGCTCTGTGTCCAGTGTGCTTCAGCTGAACTACTGGTCATTTCCTCACACTGTCTACTCCACACATCCCCTTCGAGTTACACAACCCTGCTGAGGCTGTACCTCAGCAGGCACAGACAACAGTTTGTGACAAAGAAGACCAAAGCACACAGCTGCTGATTCCAAGTTCTTCTTGTGTGGAGAGGCAGACATGGTGTCACAGACACAGCCCAGGTGGGGGAAATGTAACTTTAATTTGTAGGTGGAAGGTTAGGTAGTAAATTAGAAAAAGCTTCCAAAGAGGGAGGGTGAAAAATGTCATTTCCTGGCAAGGAGACAGGTTCAAAAGCATAAGATATGTAGAACTGGATGTAGTCTCTCATACTGAAATCCCAGCACCACGCACAAAGGAGGCTGAGGTAGGAGGATTGGTAGGAATTCCAGGCTAGCATGGAGTATAGAGTGAGAGCCTGTCTCAAAAGAAAGAAAGAAAAAAGAGAGAAAGAAAGAAAAAAGAAAGAGGGAGAGAGAAAGGGAGAAGGAAGGTAGGAAAGAAAGAAAGAGAGAAAGGAAGGAAAGAAAGAAAAAAGAAAGAGAGAAAAAAGGAAGGAAAGAAACAAGAAATAGAGAAAGAAAGAGAAAGGAGAGAAAGAAAACAAGAAAAGGAAAGAAAAAAGAAATGTTGATTTATTGAAAATTTGTTCTATAGGAGTTAGCTATATTTAACATGAATCAATCTTAAAAATTATTTTATATCTCCTGAGGACCCTGAAAATTAATAAACTGTGTGAAACTAGCTTGGAACCACTGAGAAATAAAGTAAAGCCACCCAAAAGTTGTAAAATGTTTCTGTAAAAGCATTAAAAAACAGATAAGCAAACAAATATTTGGCCTTCTCTGGAATTGAACCATCAGTTCTCTTTACTAAAAGATGAATCAGTACAAGGCCTTCCCTAAGGTCTTCTTTGCACCACCTCCTCCATAGGCTTAAGCATTTCTGTTTCCATGTGTCTTTTCACATGACTATAGACCTCTTCCTACTGGGTGGAGGCACATAGTATTGTTTCAGTGTTGCTCAGACAGAATGCGGCTTTGGGATTAAAATGGTTGTGGTGAGCTAGGAACCAACCCTCTGATCTCCCAGTGTTTCCTAGGAGAAGGCACCAACTGTAAGTCCTTGATCATCCTGTTCAGTTGCTGATTCTTTTCTGGTTTCTGTTGCCCTTTCCCATTTCCACTTCTATCCCACTGGTGGATATTGTAATTAGGTGATGTAAGTGCTGCATAATTCGTATGGTGCCAGGAAATGCCAAAGTAAAATAAAGGGAGTTTAGTCAAGAGGAAATTTTATTTTGAAGATGAGGAGAGGGTGAAGCAGTGGCATGGGGCCATCTGCTTCCTAAGGGCTAATTAGGAATGTGGTTTTCTGAGAATACTTTTAGAAGAAGCATTTGCAAGGGCTGCTGAAAAGCAGCATCAATTATGAGAAGGAAGTAGGAGATATGCAAAGGCTGAGCAGGTGGGGCGCCCTGGAAAAATCCCTAGACAGGTCAACCTTATGGGAAAGAACTCCCCTAAATGGTCCAGCCCGACGAAGGAAATCCTGAAAGTAGGAAGTAGCCAGCAAGTAGATTTGATAACCATGACTCCGATATACTGTCTCTTCAATCTAATGATATTCTAAAATGTCATTTATCTCCAAGAAGCAGAATAGCATGAGAAAAAATATGGACCAAGATGTTTTGAAAAAGTAAAGATTTTCTTCCTTCTTAATATCAATCTGTGACCACGTGCCAATTTTTTTCTCTTTGTTTATTTTTTATTTTTTTAATTTTTATTAGCATTTTCCAGGATTATAAAAAAATATCCCATGTTAATTCCCTCCCCCACACACTTTCTCCTTTGAAATTCCATTCTCCATCATATTACGTGCCAATTTTTACTTCCTGTGTCCCTGCAAAGAAAGGCTTAAGCATGCAACTCCTCAGAGATAAATACCCAGGGAGAAAGAAATAAGCTTCTAAAGGTCTCAAGAGAGGAGAAGGGGACAAAGGAAAGAAGAAAGGGAAAGAAGGGATGAGAGAGAGGGAGGAGGCAGGAAAAAGTACCTGGAAGAATATGTTGATGGGCTCTAAGTTTTAGAAGGTATTATTTCTGAACATGCCTCATGAATCTGGATCAGTATAGATGGGAGAGAGTATCTATCTAATTAACAATTCAAAAGTGTTTGTATTATGTGACTTTAATAAATATTGCACACATACTTCAATGTTTTGATTTTAATGGTTTCTGTAATATGAACTAAATTAGACAATTCACCACAATATTTGCCAGCATCTGTTATAATCACTGTAATTACCTTCATCTGTCTACTAAAGGACAATTTGTACTTCATGTCATTATCTCCACATTGAAATAGCACAACACAAATTATAACTTATGTAGAGACAAATTAAAGTTCTATCCCAGAATTTCAGTTTCTCATGTGAAAACTTTAGTGTCAGGTTCTAAATTTGCTTACATTTTAAACTTAACTACCTCATAGTCTACTTGGTATGAAATAAAGCATAACAAGTACTAAATAGTAAGCGAAATAAAACATCATAAAATCAGATTTTATTAATGTACACTTTAACATGTTTAGCTTTCTCTAGCTATAAAACACAATTTTCTAGAGAATTATTATTTAAATTCAAACATACCAAGATGCTTTCCAAAGCCATCTTTAAGAATCTGAATATTTTGAAATCAAAAACTTAAAATTTTATATAGTACTGTGGAATATACTGTCACAAGGGCCTTGCCTCTCTTTTTTGGGTGGGGGAGGAAGGACATTCTACTTATTCTAGCCTAGACATCTGGCAAGATGTACCATGTTACCGTGAGTGTTCGTTTCCTCCCCCAACATGAAAATACTTTTGAGGTTACAAAGTACAAAGCACCCATGTGATGCTCATACTTTATGTAGCAACTCCCCAGAAGGAAGATCACAGGGTCAATGCTGAGTGGGTGGGAATGTTCAAGGACAGAGTCATCCAAACCCACCACACAAGTCCTTATCACACACCAGCAAAAAAAGCATCTAGGTCACTTCTAACCAAAAGCCTGCCCCAGCTCCTGAGACAGGGCCATGCTAAGATCTCAGCTCATTGTTTCCAGAAGCTGTTCAAAAAGCAAGGAGGGCTGGAAAGATGGCTTAGCAGGTAAGGCACTTGCCTGCAAAGTCTAAGGACCCATGCTTAACTCTCCAGATCCCATGTTAGCCAGACACACAAAGATGAGGCAAGCACAAGGTTGCATATGCCCACTAGGTGGTGCCAGCCTCTGGAGTTTTATTTCAGTGGCTGAGGTCTTGGCATGCCAATTCTCTCTCTCTGTCTCTGTCTCTCTTGGGCTGTCTGTTTGACTGTGTCTCTCTCTGAAATAAAAAAATAAAAGACTTAAAAAAGGCAAAGAAACAAGTGCATGTCTATATTTCCATCGAGTTCATTTCTAGTCCTTTCCTCCTATAGAATTGTTCAACTGGATTGAGATGATTGATCATCTTACTAGATGGAAAAAACAAATAAATTCAGAATGCCTGCCACAAGTGAGTATGCGTCAAGGACAGGGAAAGTTCCCAGGTGGGGTGAAACTGTTCAAAGGAACACATGACTCCTAAGCCACTACCAAAGGCAGTCTTCTATCTCTAGCTCAGTGGATACCTGGTTTATAGGTAGTGACTGTTTTCTAGGCTAAGAAGCAAACAGAAGTCATGCTTGTGAAAGCTGAACCATGAAGTCCTGAAAAAGCTACACCTTGGAGAAGAACCACAGACAGCACCTGTGGCTGGACCAAAAGCCAGGATCTTCAAGATGAGGAAGAGTTTTGGCCAACATGCTGTGAGTGCCGTAAAGAGAGGTGGGAAGAGCTCTACCTTGCCAGGAAAGCCAGGTGTCAATTTGGCTGGACTTTTAGCCAGCTGAAATGAGGTTCCAGCACAATCCTCTGAACAATGTCTCACCTGTAAAATAAATGCAACAAACAGTATGATTGTTCATACAGGTCCCTTCTAGCTCCAGGCTCTCATGATGCTAAGGAATTGCCTACTGGTTAAGTATAATGAAGGTTAATGCTGTCTTTTTAACTATAACGATACACTTAAGAGTGGCACAATTTACCCCACATTCTGTGTAAGAGCTCAACCCAATCAAAAGGTTACTTGGAAAAATATTGAAATTCAATCCATTAAAACACTTGCTTCCCATATTACAAATTCAAGCCTATTTGTTTTCAGTCTATTGTTAATAATACAGAGAAATCTTCAGGAATAAAAATTTGGCTCTAACCTGAGAAATCATGGTGGTTTATATTTCTGTTCTTTGTGAGCAATTACCATCCCTGTCAGTAGAAACATGAGCAACAATTGGGGCCATGAGTAATCAAGAAGTCTGTTTTCATGTCCCAGAGTATTAAAGGTAGAAACCCAAGGGCCTAGGCAGAAATGAGGAAATAGCAGAACATATGTTGATTGTGTTTTTTAAATTTTCAATTTCATTTTTAAGTGCAGAATGTGTCCAGAAGCAAGAGTCTGCAAGCAGCCTACTTATTATGTCCTTAATTACTTCTTTCCCAGGCCTCTTCTACAAAGCTGGCCAGAAATCACTGGAAATCATTTTTCTCATTATTTACTTGAGAAGTAGGAAGAGGTTAAGTTGTGTAATGCTAGCCCACTGTGTAAGTATTCAACAGAATGAGGTTCAATCTTCCAGTCCCAGTGAGATTTCAGAGGCAGCAATGGCCCAAATGCTTTGCTCCCCTTGTGATTTATCTGACCTGGTTCTATCTGCTTCCCCATTCTATTTACCTAGACAGCATACTATTGACTTCTGCTAAGTTCTGGGACATCCAAACATGAAACAGGCTGCCTTATTACTTTTGCCATTACAAACATACTTTTTGTTTATTTATTTGTTTGTTTCTTTGTTTGTTTCTTGAGGTAGTGTCTCACTCTAGCTCAGGCTGATGTGGCATTCACTATGGAGTCTCAGGGTGGCCTCGAACTCATGACGTCCTCCTACCTCTGCCTCCTGGGTGCTGGGATTAAAGGCATGCACCACCACGCCCAGCCATATTTGCTATAATTTGTGCCCTGATTTGTATCCTGAAAGTTTGGGAATCCTGGGGAGTGGGCCTACTACCATGTATTGATGTGCTCTTTCAACAATTCACATGCTCAATTCTTTTAATAAAATTGGTGACAGTCAAATGCTCTTGGCATTTGTTGTAGTTACCTTCTTATTTCTGGGATAGAACACCCAGCCAGAAGCAGCTTAAAGGAGGAAAGGGTTTATTTCAACTTACTGTTTCAAGGAGAAGTTTCATCATGGCAAGGAAAGCACGGCAGGCAGCTGGGCATCACATCTTGTCACATAAGCTGGGGTGGGCAGCAGCAAAAGTAGGCTGGCTGAAATCTTAGTGGGGATAGACTGACAAACCTCAAGGTCCACCCCCAGTGACACACCTTCTCCAGCAGGGCTCCACATCCCAAGGGCTCCACCAGCTGCACACTGAGTACGAGGCTCAATCATCAACACAGAGGCTATGGGGGACATTTCACATTCAAACCATCATAGTGTGTCTTTAAACAAAGTTCACAATACCTCAAACTCTAAGCTGTTTTGATCAAAATATTCTTTCAAATTCTAGTAAAAAAGACACTCAAAATGTAAGAATTGGGGCTGGGGAGATGACTCCGTGGGTCAAGCATGAGGACCTGAGTTCTGATCCTCAGCACCCACGTAGATGCCACGTGTGGTGGTATGTGCCTGTAATCCTCACTCTTAGGAAGTAAGATAGGGGTTTCTCAGGGAAAGCTGACTATATATTAGCTGAATCTGTTAGCTCTGGGTCCTAGCAGAACTTGTCTTAATAAATAAGGTGGAGAGTCACTAAGGAAGATACCTATCATCAGCCTCTGGTCTACACACACATACACAGATATACCCACACATATGCAAATATGCATACCTATACATGTATACCACACAGATATACACAAGGGGACAAACAATTGATTTCATCTTCAGGAGTCAGTCTGAAGTCAATCAATTGTTGGTACAGAAGCAAATACCTTAAGTGCTTTGTGTAGCAGTGTCAAGTATTGTAGTGTGGATACAGGGTAAGGAAGTTAGAACACAGAGATATAAGCCAAAGAATAAAGAGAAGAAGGATAAATTGTCTCAAATAGGAAAAAAAAAGTTTTAACTCTTGAGTTTCTTCTATAAAACATCATTATTTTTGGAACAAGATCACTAATAGGGGAGAAACTCCAGACAGCATATGTGATGTGCTGATGTTGTATTTGACAGAATTAAAGCAAGAAATTCACCTTGAGAGAACCTGGTGCTATCCTCAGGCAGATGGGGCATGCTGAACACCTGCAAGGAGACGCTGAAGTGATGCTCATGCCAACATCGCCCTGTGGCAACCTCCTCTCTGGAGGCCAGACTGGCAATTTTGTAAATGTAAATGTTCCTACTTCAGACTTCTGACAAACAGCCAGTGCTTATAGATGCACCAATTCACTATCTTTGGAATGGAAGCACCCCTCTTGTGATGGCTGGGGCAGGCAGGAGGTCATCACTGGAAGGGTAACACAGCCTTTCCTCCCAACACTGAGATCACACTTCACACTGGTGAGCAGCAAGAATAGGAGAGACAAGGAGATGGATTCTTTTTTTTTTTTTTTAATGTATATTTTGAAGCTGGGCGTGGTGGCACACACCTTTAATCCCAGCACTCAGGAGGCAGAGGTAGGAGGATCACTGTGAGTTCAAGGCCACCCTGAGACTACATAGAGAATTCCAGGTCAGTCTGAGCTAAAGTGAGACCCTACCTCAAAAAAACCCCAAAATAATATATTTTAATAATATATTTTATTCATTTGAACTGCTATCCTTTGGCTTTGTAGGCAAATGCCTTAACTGCTAAGCCATTTCTCCACCCAGGAGATGGATTCTTTCTACAAATAAACAGGAAGCTGCTCTGAGATGCCGAAATCATAAAGATACAATGGGGTCACCAGGATCCTCTTAATTCACCAAGAAAACCTCAGCATAATGTAAGAATTATTTGGCACTTGAGTAAAAGACTTCACTATCAATGCTCTTTAAAATGAAATCTAAAAAAAAATTAAACTAAATCTAATGCTACTCTGGACAACTCAGGAGGGTGTACTTTAGACTAGGGCATTGGTAGGAGGCACTTTCTAATCCTTTTTTGTTTCATAAACATTTTTACGACTCATCCTATTATTGCTTCTTGATTTGAAATGTAACACAAACACCTCTGGAAAAACTACTAATCTTGTAGCTTTGGTCAAGAGTCTATCTTGTATGTTGGACCAAACTCTTGAGGATGTTGCTGAGCCAGTGGGTACCATGGCGCTGTCATCCTGAGTAGCATTGACTCAGTGATGCTAGTTCTGGAGTTGGCAGCCCCAACCACCAGTTGTATCTTCTCTCATTTTAAAAATGTCATTTTAGGGCTGGAAAGATGGCTTAGTGGTTAAGCGCTTGCCTGTGAAGCCTAAGGACCTTGGTTCGAGGCTTGATTCCCCAGGACCCACATTAGCCAGATGCACAAGTGGGTGTATGTGTCTGGAGTTTGTTTGCAGTGGCTGGAGGCCCTGGCATGCCCATTCTCTCTCTCTGTATCTTCCTCTTTCTCTCTCTGCCTGTTGCTCTCAAATAAATAAATAAAAATGAATGAAAAAAAATTTTTTTAAAAATTTTATTTAAAAATTCCCTATATACATATGCACATTTTAAACTAAATGGAGTTGTTTGGTTTTGCTTGCTTGCTCCTTTTCTTCTATATGTCTCCACCCATATCATTGCTTCTTTCTTCAAACAGGAATCTTCTGGAAACAACCTTGTGTAAACCCTTCCATATTTTCCCCTGTGTTCATAAAATAACATAAACTCACACAAATTTGTATAATTGTATATTTTAATAAGAAACATAGAGTTGTTTAGTACAAGGAGGTCTTATTTTAGGTACTTTTATGCATCTCATTTTGCTTGCATCCTCCCTCATGGAAATCTCTCCAAGCCAAGAGATGTAGGCCTGGGCCTTTGCTTTTTAAATGGCTGAATAAGATGCTATGATACATATACAAATACAATCACTGACAAAATCACTCTCATCCAAGGAAATATTCACTTTGTTTCCCATGGGTAAATCTACATGTGGCTTCTACAGAGAAACAGTAAAGGACGTGTGTGTAAATTGGTTTATTATAAGGAATTTGTAGATTGAATGTATGTCCCCCTTAGACTCAGGTGTTTTATTATGGTGAGTGGTTTTTATTGTGTTTAGGTACCTCTTTCTTTGTCTTTGCATCCTTTTTGTTTTTGTGAGACAAGGCCTTATATAGCTCAAGTTAGCCTCAAAGTTGCTATGCAACTGAGGATGACCTTGACTTCTTGATTCTGCTGCTCTGCCTTGCACGAGCTGGGATTCCATCTATAAACTACCATGCTTGAGCTCTTGCTTCTTTCATGTTTGTTTCTTTCTTAATATTTACTTGAGAGACAAGCGAGTGAGCGAGAGATAGAGCATGGACACGCCAGGGAGTTCTGCCATTATAAATGAACTCCAGATGCATGCACAACTTTGTGCATCTGGCATTACATGGGTAATGGGGAATCAAACCTGAGCCATCAGGCTTTGCCAGAATCTTTAACCACTGAGCCATCTCTTGGGCCTGTTTCTTTCATTTCTCTATTACTTAGTTTTGTTTTAAAAAAATTTTATAAGAGGGCTGGAGAGATGGCTTAGCCATTAAGGCACTTGCTTGCAAAGCCTAAGGACTTATGTTCTACTCTTCAGATCCCACATAAACCAGTCGCACAGGTGATGCATGTGCAAGGTCACACATGTGCACAAGGTGGCGCAAGCATCTGGAGTTTGATTATAGTGGTTAGAGGCCCTGGCATGCAAATTCTCTCTCTTGCTCGTTCTCAGTCTCTTGAATTAAAAAGTTCAGCCAGGACTTCCGGTTAAGATGGCAGCGTAGGTACCACGCCAAAGCAGCCTAGGGGGGAAAAAGACCAAAAAAACTCAGCAAAATACACACTTTTACTAAAAAGTGAGGTGTATAGGAAATTGAGGCGGCAGCGGAGAAGTAGAAGAGTTCCAGAGCATCCAGAGCCTGCACAGGCGGGAACAGCGGCTCCGGGGCGGCTCGGCCACCCGCCGCAGCCGCGGAGCAGCGGAGCGGCAGAAAGGCGCCGGACTCTCGGCTCGAGCCGCATGACAAGCCAAGTGCGGGATTTTCCCCTCACACCGCGCTCTCTGCAACTCGGGAAACGTGAGGGGAGAGCGGCAGCGAGCAACGGAGGGAAGAGCAGACCGCGAGGTAGAAGCACACGTGGAACAGCGATACAACCAGAGCAGCCGCGGCTCCCTCCCCTCCCCCACCACCTGAACCCAGCTCCAGCGAACACAGCAGCGGCCCGGGACCCGGCCACGCCAACTTGGGCTGACAGCAGGACCCAAGCAGGAGCAGACTTCGGCAGCAACTTCAGCGGCTCCAGCACCGGTACCAGTGGCCCCAGCAGCAGCAGACCCAGGAGCGGCAGCGGCGGCAGATCCTGCAGCAGCGGCTTCGGGGGGAGCAGCAGCGGTGGACACGGCAGCGGCAGCTTCAGCAGTGGTGGTGGCTCTGGTGGTGGCAGCTACAACAGCAGCAGAGGCAGCAGCAGCGGCTCAGTTTGCCCTGTAGGAAAAGCAAGTGCCCAGCTCCAGAAATCAGAACAGCAGCCCGACGACCCAGGCAGCAACTTGACTGAGACCACAATCACCCAAGGTAACTGGGATAGCACCAGGGAAGGGTCTCACTTGGTCACAGGCTGACTTGGATACCTCAACAGACCAGAAATCTAAACCTCTTTGTTGATAGAGGATCTGGTCATTATAATAACTACTCTTGCATACATACTCGGGGCTGTTTTTGATTGAATGTGTACAGTGTTTAGTTAAATTTTAGAATCTACTAGTATTTTATTCCACTCAGCCTGCTTGAATACTCCTATAGCAGGGAAACTCAACCCCTAGGAACATCTTTGTAGATACTCTGAGAGTCTTAAGAGCCACACCTAATACCTTAAGGTCCTACCCTGAAAATATATTACATCAAATCAATTGATACAGCTAAGAATACACAGCTAGCTAGAAAATCCAAGCATTAACTTAATCCAAGATGCAAAAATATATACATTATAACACAAGAAACACTAAAAAGCAAGACGATATAAATCCACCTAAAAGTATTAATGCATCAGAAATGTCCTCCAGTGAGAAAGAGTTAGAGGAAATGCCTGAGAAAGAGTTCAAAAGAATAATTATAAATATGTTCAAAGAGGTCAAAGAACACATCAAAACAATCAAAGAAGAAATCAAAGAGGAAATCAAAGGAATCAAAGAAGAGGCAGGACACCAATTTAATGAAATAAAGAAGGCAATACAAGACATAAATAGGGAAATAGAAATAATAAAGAAAAACCAGTCAGAATTACTAGCAATGAAGAACACAGTTAATGAAATAAAAAACTCTGTAGAAAATCTCACCAGTAGGATGGATGAGGGAGAGGACAGAATATCTAAGCTAGAAGATCAGGTGGCAGACCTAATGCAGTCCAACAAAGAGAAAGACAAACTTATAGAAAAGTATGAGTGGGAATTTCAAGATATTCGGGACACTATGTAAAGATCCAATATAAGAATTCAGGGCATAGTAGAAGGAGAAGAACTCCACTCCAGAGGCATAGTAGGCATCTTCAACAAAATCATAGAGGAAAATTTTCCCCAAATTGGGAAAGAGGTGCCAATACAGATACAGGAAGCCTTTAGAACCCCAGCCAGACAAAACCCAGAAAGAAACTCTCCTCGCCACATTATACTCAAACTTCCAAACACACAAACCAAAGAAAAAATATTGAAAGCAGTTAGAGAGAAAAATCAAGTTACATACAAAAGCAAGCCCATCAGGATTACAGCAGATTATTCAACACAAACTTTTAAAGCCAGAAGGGCTTGGAGTGATATATTCCAAGTTCTGAAAGATAACAACTGTCAACCAAGGTTACTTTATCCTGCAAAGTTATCCATCCAAATAGATGGAGAAATAAAGACATTCCATGACAAAAGCAGGTTAAAGGAGTATCTGAAGACAAAACCAGCTCTACAGAAAATACTTGATAGAATCCTCCATGCTGAAGAAAAGGAAAAGCACACATATAAGGAACCTAGAAAAAACCAGCTATACTCAAATACCAGTTAACAGAAGAGAGCACAGGTAGAACAAGTAACACACACACACACACACAAATGGCAAACATAAATACACACCTTTCAATAATATCTCTTTATATCAATGGTCTCAATGCCCCAACGAAAAGACATAGATTTGCAGACTGGGTTAAAAAGCAGGATCCTACAATTTGTTGTCTCCAAGAAACTCACCTTTCTACAAAGGATAGACATTATCTTAGGGTGAAAGGTTGGAAGACGGTGTTTCAAGCAAATGGGCCTAGAAAACAAGCAGGGGTTGCTATCCTAATATCAGACAGGGTAGACTTTAGTCCGACGTTAGTCAAGAAAGATAAGGAAGGTCACTTTATATTGATTAAGGGCACACTCCAACAGGAGGACATTACAATTCTAACATATATGCACCTAACATGGGGGCTCCCAAATTCGTCAAACAAACACTATTAGAACTAAGGTCACAGATAACACCAAACACAGTGGTGGTGGGTGACTTTAACACCCCACTCTCATCAATTGACAGGTCATCCAGGGAAAGAATAAACAGAGAAGCATCTGGACTAAATGAGGTCATAGAAGGAATGGACCTAACAGATATATACAGGACATTTCATCCAAAGGCTGCAGAATATACATTCTTTTCAGCAGCACATGGAACATTCTCTAAAATAGACCATATATTAGGACACAAAGCAAATCTTAACAAATTCAGGAAAATTGAAATAATTCCTTGCATTCTATCTGACCACAATGGAATTAAACTACAAATCAGTAGCAAGAAAGGCTATAGAGCATACACAAAATCATGGAAACTAAACAATACACTACTAAATGATGAGTGGGTCAATGAAGAAATCAAAAAGGAAATCAAAAAATTTATAGAGTCAAATGATAATGAGAACACAACATACCAAAATCTCTGGGACACAATGAAGGCAGTTCTAAGAGGTAAATTTATAGCCTTAAGTGCCTATATTAAGAAATTAGAAAGGTCGCAAGTAAACGACCTAATGCTTCGCCTTAAAGCCTTGGAAAAAGAAGAACAAGGCAAACCAAAAAGTAGTAGACGGGAAGAAATAATAAAGATTAGGGCAGAAATTAATGAAATAGAAACAAAAAGAACAATCCAAAGAATTAATGAAACAAAGAGTTGGTTCTTTGAAAGGATAAACAAGATTGATAAACCCTTAGCAAATCTGACCAAAAGAAAGAGAGAAGAGACACAAATTAATAAAATCAGAGATGAACAAGGTAACATCACAACAGATTCCAGAGAAATACAAAAAATTATAGGGACATACTATAAAAGCATATACTCCACAAAGTATGAAAATATGAAAGAAATGGATGATTTCCTTGATCTATATGACCTACCTAAATTAAATCAAAATGAGATTAATCACTTAAATAGACCTATAACAAACATGGAGATCCGAGCAGTTATCAATAATCTCCCAACTAAAAAAAGCCCAGGCCCGGATGGATTCACTGCTGAATTTTACCAGACTTTTAAGGAAGAGCTAACACCATTGCTTCTTAAGCTTTTCCAGGAAATAGAAAAAGAAGGAATCCTACCAAACTCCTTCTATGAGGCCAGCATCACCCTGATACCAAAACCAGGCAAAGATAGAACAAAAAAAGAAAATTACAGACCAATCTCCCTCATGAACATAGATGCAAAAATTCTCAACAAAATATTGGCAAACAGAATACAAGAGTATATCAAAAAGATCATTCACCCTGACCAAGTAGGCTTTATCCCAGAGATGCAGGGATGGTTCAACATACGCAAATCTATAAATGTAATACATTACATAAATGGGTTGAAGGACAAAAATCACATGATCATCTCATTAGATGCAGAGAAAGCATTTGACAAAATCCAACATCCCTTCATGATAAAAGTCCTACAGAGACTGGGAATAGAAGGAACATATCTCAATATAATAAAGGCTATTTATGACAAGCCTACAGCCAACATATTACTAAATGGGGAAAAACTGGAAGCTTTTCCACTAAAATCAGGAACAAGACAAGGGTGTCCACTGTCTCCACTTCTATTTAATATAGTTTTGGAAGTCTTAGCCATAGCAATAAGGCAAGAGACACACATAACATGGATACAAATTGGAAAGAAAGAAATCAAGTTATCATTATTTGCAGATGACATGATTCTATACATAAAGGACCCTAAAGACTCTACTAGCAAGCTGTTAGAGCTGATCAAAACCTACAGCAATGTAGCAGGATACAAAATAAATACACAGAAATCAGTAGCCTTTGTATATGCTAACAACAAACACACAGAGGATGAAATCAGAGAATCACTCCCATTCACAATTGCATCAAAAAAAATAAAATACCTTGGAATAAACCTAACCAAGGAAGTAAAGAATCTATACAATGATAACTTTAAAACACTCAAGCGAGAAATTGCAGAAGACACTAGAAAGTGGAGAAACATCCCTTGTTCCTGGCTTGGAAGAATCAATATCGTGAAAATGGCAATCTTACCTAAAGCAATCTACACATTTAATGCAATCCCTATCAAAATTCCAAAGGCTTTCTTCATGGAAATAGAAAAAACAATCCAAAAATTCATTTGGAATCACAAAAAACCTCGAATATCTAAAATAATACTGAGCAACAAAAAAGAGGCTGGTGGTATCACCATACCTGATTTTAACCTATACTACAGAGCCATAGTAACAAAAACAGCATGGTACTGGCACAAAAACAGACATGTAGATCAGTGGAACAGAATAGAGGACCCAGATGTAAGCCCAAGTAGCTATAGCCACCTGATATTCGATAAAAATGCCAAAAATACTCATTGGAGAAGAGACAGCCTCTTCAGCAAATGGTGTGTTGAAAACTGGATAAATATCTGCAGAAGGATGAAAATAGATTCTTCTCTCTCGCCATGCACAAGAATTAAGTCCAAATGGATTAAAGACCATAACATCAGACCGGAAACTTTGAAACTGCTAGAGGAAAAAGTAGGGGAAACCCTTCAACATATTGGTCTTGGCAAAGACTTTCTGAATACAACCCCAATTGCTCAGGCAATAAAACCACAGATTAACCACTGGGACCTAATGAAATTACAAAGATTTTGCACCGCAAAGAACACAGTGAAAAAAGCAAAGAGGCAACCTACAGAATGGGAAAAAATCTTCGCCAGCTATATATCTGATAGAGGATTAATATCTAGGATATACAAAGAACTCAAAAAGTTAACCAATAAGGAATCAAACAAACCAATCAAAAAATGGGCTAAGGAGCTAAATAGAGAGTTCTCAAAGGAAGAAATACGAATGGCATATAAGCACCTAAAAAAATGTTCTAAGTCACTAGTCATCAGGGAAATGCAGATTAAAACTACATTGAGATTCCATCTCACTCCTGTCAGATTGGCCACCATCATGAAAACAAATGATCATAAATGTTGGCGGGGATGTGGAAAAAAAGGAACCCTTCTGCACTGCTGGTGGGAATGCAATCTGGTCCAGCCATTGTGGAAAACAGTGTGGAGGTTCCTAAAGCAGCTAGAGATTGATCTACCATATGACCCAGCTATAGCACTCCTAGGCATATATCCAAAGGACTCATCTCATTTCCTTAGAAGTACATGCTCAACCATGTTTATTGCTGCTCAATTTATAATAGCTGGGAAATGGAACCAGCGTAGATGTCCCTCAACAGATGAGTGGATAATGAAGATGTGGTACATTTATACAATGGAGTTCTACTCAGCGGTAAAGAAAAATGAAGTTATGAAATTTGCAGAAAAATGGATGGACCTGGAAAGTATTATACTAAGTGAGGTAACCCAGGCCCAGAAAGCCAAGCGCCACATGTTCTCTCTCATAAGGGGATCCTAGCTACAGATGACTGGGCTTCTGTGTGAGAATGAAAATACTTAGTAGCAGAGGCCAGTAAGTTAAAAAGGAGACATAAAGGGTGGAGAAAGGAAGGAAGGAGGATACTTAATAGGTTGATATTGTATATATGTAATTACAATGATTGTAATGGGGAGGTAATATGATTGAGAATGGAATTTCAAACGGGAAAGTGTGGGGGTGGGGAGGGAGGGAATTACCATGGGATATATTTTATAATCATGGAAAATGTTAATAAAAATTAAAAAAAAAAAAAAAAGTTCAGCCAGAAGGTATCATGGTGATGGAAAGAAATGACCGCAGTGCTCAGTACTGCAATATTTGTATACACATTCCAAGGCTCAGGGTCTAATGCGGAAGAGGTGGCGGAAAGGATGTAAGAGCCAATGGAAGGGCAGGACTCCATACAACATGCTCCCTCCAGACACAAAATGGCCTGGATGTCCATGGCCTCACAGTGCCTGATACTACCTGCATAAGACCATCATAAGAGGAGGAAAAGATGAAGACATCAAAAGTAAAAGAGAGACTGATTGAGATGGGGAGGGGGTATAATGGAGATTGGAATTTCAAAGGGGTAAGTGGGGAGAGGGAGGGTATCATCATGGGGTGTTTTTTTATAATCATGGAAGTTGTTAATAAATTTTTTTTTTAAAGTTCAGTCTGTTGGGCTTGCCTCAAAAAAATTAAGAAATTTTGTAAGATGTATTTTTTAAAATCATCAATATAATCTCATGATTTTTCTCTTAATTTGCTAACAGTGAGTAATTCTGATACTCTTATGACCATCTATTTTTGGATTCACTAGATAAATCATACTAGGTCACATTGTAGAGTTATTTTAAACTTTAACTAGATTCCATTTGCTGTTTATTTTTGCATAGATACTGGTTAGATTTGTACTTTTTAAAAATTATACTTCCTTTAACAGAGTTGAATGTTAAAATTAGATGGGGCCCATTTTTAACTTTTCTGTGATTTAGGAACATTTGAATCACTTTAGAATTGCCTTTTTGGAAATGCTAGATGAACAGCTGGAGGCTGAGCAGCCCTGTTCTTTCTTGTTCTCTCCCTCTTTTGAGCCCAGAGCTGGAGACTGTGTGATCCTTTCAGGATCTACAAAAGACACAGGTTCTTTACACAAACCATTTGTCTCTACTTCATCTTCATCTTGGTCTAGTTCCTTTGCTATTGATGTTGACCCCTTTCTGGAAGATTTCTGAAACCATGAGTGTGAGCTAAATGGCTTAGAGGAGGGTGTGTCTTCAAGCCACTTTTTTTTTTTTTTTTTTTTTTTTTTGGCTTTGACACACAGATATTTTGATGATAGGATTCTCATCTATTTTTTGAAGTTTTTTTTCCAGTATATTCTAGCTCCCATATGAAAAGGCTGATGTTAATTTTATTCCTTGGAGTAATAACTTATTTTTCCTAAACAGTTACAAAATGTTTTATTCATTCCTAGAATGTGTCAAGTGTCACTTTCCTTGTCACTCTGATCTAGAACTCGGCTGGCCCTTCAGTGTATAGGTAAAATTTCCTCTAGAAAGTTGTCTTCTGTTGTGCATTTATTAATTCTTTTTTATTTACATTTATTTACTTATTGGACAGAGACAAAGAAGCAGAGTCAGTATGGGCATTCCAGGGCCTTTTGTCACTGTAAACAAACTCCAAACACATGTGTCACTTTGTGCATTTGGCTTTACATGGGTACTGGGGCATTGAACCTGGTCCATCAGACTTTGCAAGCAAGCACCTTTAGCCACTGAGCCATCTCTCCAGCCCCCAATATGTTTATTAATTCTTTTTTTTTTTTTTTAAGAGTGACAGGCAGAGAAAGAGGCAGATAGAGACAGACAGAGAATGGGCGCGCCAGGGCTTCCAGCCACTGCAAACGAACTCCAGATGCGTGTGCCCCCTTGTGCATCTGGCTAACATGGGTCCTGGGGAATCGAGCCTTGAACCGGGGTCCTTAGGCTTCACAGGCAAGCGCTTAACCACTAAGCCATCTCTCCAGCCCATGTTTATTAATTCTTATTCAACTGCTTCCTTTCAGTTTCAGTCCTACCACTTTCAGAGTAAATCTGTTGGTTCTACCAGTTTTACTTTTGATCTCACGTGATTTCTTCTCCATTTGACCTTGCTTAGTGCTCTGCTCTTCCAACCTATGAAAGTGGGTCTCAGCAGTGACTGTTAATTCTGTTACACCTACTGAATTGGTTGAGTGAGGACACATCTCCCCTCTTTGGGAGTCTTTTTCTGTAATGCATCTGTGGTAGTCTAAATGTATGTTCTCCCATAGACTCAGGTTTGTTGTGTTTTTTTTTTTTTTTTTTTAATTAAAGCTTATAACTTTGGTTTCCAGATGGATGGCTGGAGGATGTGTCACTGGGGGCAGATCCTGGTATCAACTCCAAAGATGTGTTTGGGGGCAGATCTGAATTCCAGCCCAGATATATGGAGAGTAGTCTGAGTTCTGTGTTCCTACTTGCTGCCAGTTTGTGCTTGCTGCTTTTGGTTTTTGCTGGCTGGTTGTTTCTCTATGTTTGGATGTATGGAAACAGCTTCTTCTGCCATTGATGGAACTTACCTCTGGGTCAGTAATCTTGAAATAAATCCTTTACCCATAAACAGTGTCTGGTTTGGATGTTCATCCCAGCAGCATGAAGCTCTCTTTAGGCTTCTTATCACTCTTTGCCCTTTTCCTACAGCAGCTCCACTTTGCTGAGATTACGTTCTTGGGGTTCTGGCTCATCTTCCTCTTTCCAGCTACATGTCCTTTTTCTCTATTGGTTCAGTGGAGTTGGAACTGGTTGGACGTGGGTGTAATGCAGTCTTTTCTTCCAAAGGCTGGCAGCACAAAAGCCAGCATATTTGAGGTCCTATTGTGGATTCAAGAGGAAAGTGATCCTCTCCCTGCTTCCAGAGAGGCTCTAGTGCTACCCCTTTGGCTTGTCCTTAGGCCTGTGGGCACTTGGGGAGCCAAAAGGGCCCAGTGGCTGATATCACCCTTGTCCCCTGAGATGCTGAGATCTTCAGAAGGGCCATGGGATCATATCACCCTTCTCCCCTGAGTTGCTGGACCAAACTCTATGAGGTCAACTCCCTTCATTCCTCACTGAACTTTATTGACTGTCCCCACTCCTTACCATATAAGCATCTGGTTCTAGCATAACATCTGTGTGAAGATTCTTGTGTACAGAGTCCCCCATCCCAACATAGCCCAATGAGCATCGGTTACAGTTGTCATTTAGTCTAGGAGATACAGACACACTGGAACTTGAGGTGTGGTGACATTCACTAGTGTGGGAAGCCATGCTGGCTTCGTCAGGCTTTGCCATGTCAGCTTGTTTACTGCTTTTGTATCCTAATTGTCTGCGCATGAGCACATGATGTTATTCTAATATGGTTGCTCACCCATCCCGATTGGGTGATGCAAAATCATCTGATGAGACTTAAGCCAATCAGACGATGCTATACAATCACATGACCACAAGTATATAAGCTTGGCGCTCCGTAGGGTCGGGGTCCTTCTCTCTTTCAGTTTGGAGCTCCCAATAAAGTGTGCTTGAGAAGAATCCTGTTGTTGTCGTTCTTCCTGCTGGCGGGAGGGGCGCAACACACTAGCTAATAAAACTAAATAAAAATAACCTCTAAAACCTGCTTTTCTCCTCCCTTCAGCCTAGTTCCAGCAACAGAAGGAAACGGATTCCTGTAACACAGCCCTGCTGGGGGGAGAGAAAGAGCAATCCAATGGAAGAAACATATTTTTAATATTTTTGTTTATTTTTACTTATTTATTTGAGAGCGACAGAGAGAAGCTTCACATGCAAGTGCTTAACTGCTAAGCTATCTCTCCAGCCCAGGAAGAAACATTTTAAATGATGTTTCTCTTCATTTCTGCAAGGCCTTCTCTGGTTCTGTGGGCCCTCAGCATGGGAGTCAATTCATAGCTTTGCCACTGTGTTTGCTATATATAAGAAACTGGATCATAAAGGCAGATCAGAAGGAGAGGGATATTTCCTTCCAAGTCCTACTTGCACTTTGTATAATTCAGCTGCAATGTCAAGAAAGCTAAATATTGCACAGCAATCATCCTTGTGTGAGCCATGTTAGGAAATGAAGAATATCACTGGCTTGTGCCCTAATAGACCTGAACCTTTGAAAACTGAGAATTCATAGCCAAATCCCACCTGAGGTGCCTAATGACCATTTAGCATTTATGTTTCCTTCTTACCATGCATGGAGAACATTTATACAGCCTCAAGCTGTCCTTTAATCAGCCTTGCTCACTTGAAATATAAACACATGGAGAAATTTCATGCTCCAAACATCAAGCACATGAGGACAATGTCAGCCAGCTTGGATGCACATGCACACGAGAGGATGATGTCAGTCAGCACAGGTGCACATGCACATGCAGATGGTGTCAGTCAGCATGGGTGCACATGCACACAAGGACGATGTCACCCATCATGGGTGCACATGCGCAGAGACTGGAAGAGCAATGGGAAGAAGTTCAGGACAGGGCACTACCCAGGTTTCCTAACCTGAAGGGTGGAGGCCCCAACACTTGCCTTCCAGAACTACTGGAAACTAAATGAAATGCTTCATAAATTGCCTTGTCAAAAGGCAATGATAGCCCTGCTGTCACCCTTATTCCAAAGGAGTGTGTGGGTCTCTTGTTTCAGGTCCAGGTCCCTGTTCATTTCAAGCCTGGCAGGTTTCAGCAAATAACATTCCTTCACACCTGTATCTATTTTTATTGTTTCCATAGCAATAAGAGGCTTCAGAGTGATGAAGCATGTGTTATTATTCACAATAGCTCATTGATTCACAAACAGAAGGATCTTATGGGTGTAGTTAACTGAATATAATAACCATGTACTAAAAGGCATGACTGTACTCATGAGTAGTAAGTCAATCCTAACTCTTAAAAAATAGTTAAGAATAAAAGACCCAATGGATTCAAATAGGTAAACAAGGGTTTTTGTCTCTCTCTCTCTCTCTCTCTCTCTCTCTTTTTTGCCATTCTTTGCCTGTTGCTTGCATATTTATTTTCAATCAAGGACTTTCCCTGTATCCTTTTAGCAGAGAAGTAACAAGGTTTTTCTTTACCAGATCCCTTAGCAATTGTTGGATGTGCTGGTCTTGACTGATTGCCCTTCCTCTAGTAAAAAGAAGTCCCATAAATTAGCAATACAGGGTGGTGGTATGAGATAGGCTCTTTTCCAGAGTCAAAGAGAGTGGGTCTGTAGCAACATAACTCTGTTTGGACATGTGAATCAAGCATACCAAGAAATTTTCAACATTTGTTAGGTTGTGTCACCTTGGCTTTGGAGAAAAGAATGCATTGTAAATAAGTTGTGATTAGCAAGAACTTTCCATGATATAGGAATAGAAAAAGACTTCTTGAACAAAACCCCATGATCTTAAACACTCACTCAACAAATGGGATCACATGAAGCTGAAGAGTTTCTTTACAGACAAACATACAATAAGCAAAGCCAATAGATTACCCACAGAATGGGAGAAAATATTTGCAGGTTATCCAACTGACAGAGGCCTAATCTCTAGAATCTACAAAGAACTCAAAAATCAAAACAGTAAAAAGCCAAACACCCCACTCACAAAATGGGCAAAGAGCTGAACAGGCAGTTCACAGAGCAAGAAATATAAATGGCAAACACACACTTAAGAAAATGTTCTTCATCCCTAATCATTGGGGAAATGCAAATTAAAACAACTATGAGATTCCACCTTACCCCAGTAAGGATAGCAAAATATCAAAAAACCAAACAAAAATAAATGCTGGCGAGGATGTGGAGAAGTAGGAACACTCATCCATTGTTGGTGGGAATGTAGGATGGTAAAACCACTTTGAAAGCAATATGGAGACTCCTGAAAAAGCTGAGTATAGAGATATCAACAGACCCAATTATTCCCTTACTGGGCATCTACCCTAAAACCTTCAAACCACAAGCCAGAGAGATTTGCTCAACCATGTTTGTAGCGGCTCTATTTGTGATAGCTAAGAGCTGGAATCAATCCAGATGTCCATCACTAGAAGCATGGATAACTAAGATGTGGTATATCTCTACACAGTGGAATTCTATACAGCAGTAAGAAAAAATGACACAAAGAAATTTGAGGAAAAATGGTTGAACCTGGAACAGATCATTCTCAGTGAACTTACCCAATCACAGAAAAAAAATTGCCAAATAATCTCACTCATCTACAGCACCTAACCTGAATCTACCCAAGATACCTTACATACCCAGCAAGCATCTCATGGACTAGACACTAGGATGGATGGGGATGGAGGGGAGGGCATCGAAGGGGTGGGAAATACTAATCTAAACCCAAACGGCAATGGTACCATAAACTTCTACTTCCTAAAAGGCAGACCAAATGGCTGAACCTTCACCAGGCCCTTATTTGTCCTAGTGCTAACTTACTCTCCGTTGGAGAATCTGCTTCTCTTTTTCAGATAGATGCAGATCCTAAGGAGAGAGCCACCCCATCATACCTCAAAAGGGTCCTGGCTGAAACTAAGTAAAATTGGCGAAACAAGCAAGGGTGTTGTTTTTCTCATGAACTGGATACCAGCAAAAGGGGGAAGGAGACCAACACAGAGAAAAATCAACTCCTACCAAATCAGAGAGCCAGAACCTCAGAGGCCCCCAACACCTCATCACTGAAGCAGACCAAAAATGAACCCAATATGGCTCAGGGAAATTTAGCAGAAGAGGGGACGGAAAGAATGTCAGAGCCACATGTTGGGTCATGATATGCAGAGACCTTTATTGTACCAATAACTGTGGGCTAACTCCACAATGCACAACCCATATACCTCAACAAGGAGGGGCTAATGGGGAGGGCGTAGGTCACGGAGGAGGCTAATAATGGTAACAAACTGCCTGTATTTGCTTAATACAAAAATAATTAAAAATGCACTATATACTTGTATAAATGAATCAGAAATAAAAATTAAGAGTTGAAAAACAAAAAAAAAAGTCGTGAGAATTACACTAAGATAAATCTTTTTAATTTTTTTTTTTGTTTTTTTTTTGAGATAGGGTCTCACTGTAGACCACGCTGACCTGGAATTCATTATGGAGTCTCAGGGAGGCCTTGAACTCATGGCAATCCTTCTACCTCTACCTCCCGAGTGCTGGGATTAAAGGCGTGCGCCACAATGCCCGGCTATCTTTTAAATTTTTTTGATGTGTGTGCAAGCTCATGAGTATGAGAACTGATGTGCACATGCCACAGACTTCATATGGAGGTCCAATGCTAACTTCAAGTTCTCTCACTCTCATTGTTCTTCACACTGTGTTTGTCAAGCTAGCTGGCCCATGAGCTTCTAGAAAGTTCTACCTCCACTTCCCTTCTCACCATAGAAACATTGGGATTACAGATTACCACTACAACATCTGGCTTTTACATGGGTTCTAAGGATTGGAACTCAGATATTCACAATTGCATAGCAAACACTTTATCCACTTTATCCATTAAACCATCTCCCTATCCCAAGATAATTCTTTTAAAAAGTAATTATTGGATCTGGGCATGGTGGTGCATGCCTTTAATCCCAGCACTTGGGAGGCAAAGGTACCAGGATTGCTATGAGTTCAAGGTCATTCTGAGACTACATAGTGAATTCCAAGTAAGTCTGGGCTAGAGCAAGATTCTACCTTAAAAAAAAAAAAGAAAGAAAGAAAGAGTAGGGTTGGAGAGATGGCTTAGCGGTTAAGAGCTTGCCTGTGAAGTCTAAGGACCCCGGTTCGAGGCTCGATTCCCCAGGACCCACGTTAGCCAGATGCACAAGGGGGCACACGCATCTGGAGTCCATTTGCAGTGGCTGGAGGCCATGGCATGCCCATTCTCTCTCTCTCGCTATCTGCCTCTTTCTCTCTCTGCCTGTCGCTCTCAAATAAATAAATAAAAATAAACAAAATATTTAAAAAAAGAGTAATTACGAGGCTGGAGAGGCGGCTTAAGCAGATAAGGTGCTTGGCTATGAAGCCTAAGAACCCAAGTTCAATTCACCTGTACCCACATAAAGCGAGATGCACATAGCAGCACATGTGTATGGAGTTAGTTTGCAGTGGCTAGAAGTTGTGGTGCACCCTCTCCCTCTCTGTGTCTCTCAATAAATATAAAAATACAAATTTTTAAGAAGGTTAATTTTTAAAATTTAATTTTAATTAACATTTTCCATGATTATAAAAAAAATCCCATGGTAATACCCTCCCTCACCACCCCTCTGACTTTCCCCTTTGACATTCCATTCTCCATCATATTACTTCGCCATCTCAATCACTGTACTTACATATATACAATACCAACATATTAATTACCCTCCTCCCTTCCTTTCTCTTCCCTTTATATCTCCTTTTTAACTTACTGGCCACTGCTACTAAGTATTTTCCTTCTCATGCAGAAGCCCAATCATCTGTAGCCAGGATCCACATATGAAGGAGAACATGTGGCGCTTGGCTTTCTGGGCCTGGGTTACCTCACTTAGCATAATACTTTCCAGGTCCATCCATTTTTCTGCAGATTTCATAACTTCATTTTTCTGTACTGCTGAGTAGAACACCATTGTATAAATGTGCCACATCATCATTATCCACTCATCAGTTGAGGGACATTTAGGCTGGCTCCATTTCCCAGCTATTATAAATTGAGCAGCAATAAACATGGTTGAGCATGCACTTCTAAGGAAATGAGATGAGTCCTTAAGATATATGCCTAGGAGTGCTATAGCTGGGTCATATGGTAGATCAACCTCTAGCTGTTTTAGGAACCTCCACACTGATTTCCATAATGGCTGGACCAGATTGCATTCCCACCAGCAGTGTAGAAGGGTTCCTCTTATTCCACATCCCTGCCAGCATTTATGATCATTTGTTTTCATGATGGTGGCCAATCTGACAGGAGATGGAATCTCAATGTAGTTTTAATCTGCATTTCCCTAATGACTAGTGATGTAGAACATTTTTTTAGATGCTTACATGCCATTCGTATTTCTTCCTTTGAGAATGCTCTATTTAGCTCCAAAGCCCATTTTTTGATTGGCTTGTTTGATTCCTTATTATTTAACTTTTTGAGTTCTTTGTATATCCTAGATATCAATCTCTATCAGATATATAGCTGATGAAGATTTTTTTTGCCATTCTGAAGGTTGCCTCTCTGCTTTTTTCACTGTGTCCTTTGCTGTGCAAATTTTTGTAATTTCATGAGGTCCCAGTGATTAAACTGTGGTTTTATTGCCTGAGCAATTGGGGTTGTATTCAGAAAGACTTTGCCAAGACCAATATGTTAAAGGGTTTCCCCTACTTTTTCCTGTAGCAATTTCAGAGTTTCAGGTCTGATGTTAAGGTCTTTAATCCATTTGGACTTAATTCTTGTGCATGGCGCGAGAGAAGAATCTATTTTCATCCTTCTGCACATACAGTTTTCCCAACACCATTTGCTGAAGAGGCTGTCTTTTCTCCAATGAGTATTTTTGGCATTTTTATCAAATATCAGGTGGCTATAGCTACCTGGGCTTTACATCTGGGTCCTCTATTCTGTTCCACTGATCTATATGTCTGTTTTTGTGCCACTACCATGCTGTTTTTGTTACTATGGCTCTGTAGTATAGGTTAAAATCTGGTATGGTGATACCACCAGCCTTATTTTTGTTGCTCAGTATTATTTTAGATATTCGAGGTTTTTTGTGATTCCAAATGAATTTTTGGATTGTTTTTTCTATTTCCATGAAGAATGCCTTTGGAATTTTGATAGGGATTGCATTAAATGTGTAGATTGCTTTTGGTAAGATTGCCATTTTCACAATACTGATTCTTCCAATCCGGGAACAAGGGATGTTTCTCCACTTTCTAGTGTCTTCTGCAATTTCTCGCTTGAGTGTTTTAAAGTTCTCATTGTAGAGATTCTTTACTTCCTTGGTTAGGTTTATTCTAAGGTACTTTATTTATTTGTTTATTTATTTATTTATTTTTTGATGCTATTGTGAATGGGAATGATTCTCTGATTTCATCCTCTGTGTGTTTGTTGTTAGCATATATGAAGGCTACTGATTTCTGTGTATTTATTTTGTATCCTGGTTTTGATCAGCTCTAACAGTTTGCTAGTAGAGTCTTTAGCGTCCTTTATGTATAGAATCATATCATCTGCAAATAATGATAACTTGATCTCTTCCTTTCCAATTTGTATCCATGTTATGTGTGTCTCTTGCCTTATTGCTATGGCTAAGACTTCCAAAACTATGTTAAATAAAAGTGGGGCCAGTGGATACCCTTGTCTTGTTCCTGATTTTAGTGGAAAAGCTTCCAGTTTTTCCCTGTTTAGTAATATGTTGACTGTAGGCTTGTCATAAATAGCTTTTATTATATTGAGATATGTTCCTTCTATTCCCAGTCTCTGTAGGACTTTTATCATGAAGGGATGTTGGATTTTGTCAAATGCTTTCTCTGCATCTAATGAGATGATCATGTGATTTTTGTCCTTCAACCCATTTGTATAATGTATTACATTTATAGATTTGCATATATTGAACCATCCCTGCATCTCTGGGATAAAGCCTACTTGGTCAGGGTGAATGATCTTTCTGATATACTCTTGTATTCTATTTGCCAATATTTTGTGGAGAATTTTTGCATCTATGTTCATGAGGGAGATTGGTCTGTAATTTTCTTTTTTTGTTCTATCTTTGCCTGGTTTTGGTATCAGGGTGATGCTGCCTCATAGAAGGAGTTTGGTAGAATTCCTTCTTTTTCTATTTCCTGGCAAAACTTAAGAAACAATGGTGTTAGTTCTTCCTTAATGGTCTGGTAAAAATCAGCAGTGAATCCATCTGGGCCTGGGCTTTTTTTAGTTGGGATATTATTGATAACTGTTCATATCTCCATGTTTGTTATAGGTCTATTTAAGTGATTAATCTCATCTTGATTTAATTTAGGTAGGTCATATAAATCAAGGAAATCATCCATTTCTTTTTGATTTTCATACTTTGTGGTGCTTTTATAGTATGTCCCTATGATTTTTTGAATATCTTGGGAATCTGTTGTGATGTTACCTTTTTCATCTGTGATTTTATTAATTTGTGTCTCTTCTCTCTTTCTTTTGGTCAGATTTGCTAAGGGTTTATCAATCTTGTTTGTCCTTTCAAAGCACCAACTCTTTGTTTCATTAATTCTTTGGATTTTTTTTTTTTGTTGTTGTTGTTTGTTTGTTTCTATTTCATTAATTTCTGCCCTAATCTTTGTTGTTTCTTCCTGTCTACTGATTTTTGGTTTGCCTTGTTCTTCTTTTTCCAAGGCTTTAAGGTGAAGCATTAGGTCATTTACTTTCGACCTTTCTAGTTTCTTAATATTGGCACTTAAGGCTATAAATTTACCTCTTAGAACTGCCTTCATTGTGTCCCATAGATTTTGGTATATTGTGTTCTCATTATTGTTTGACTCTATAAATTTTTTGATTTCCTTTTTGATTTCTTCATTGACCCATTCATCATTTAGTAGTGTATTGTTTAGTTTCCATGATTTTGTGTATGCTCTATAGCCTTTGTTGCCACTGATTTGTAGTTTAATTCCATTGTGGTCAGAGGGAATACAAAGGAGTTCTTAAGGGTTGAGTATCCCTGCTATGGGAGTATTCAAGTAGGCTGAGTGGAATAAAATATAGGTTGATTCTAAAATTTAACTAAACACTGAACACATTCAATCAAAACAGCACCGAATACTTATGCAAGAGTAGTTATTATAGCAACCAGATCCTCTAGCAACAAAGAGGTTAAGATTTCTGGTCTGTTGAGGGATCCAAGTCAGCTTGTGACCAAGTGAGACCCTTCCCTGGTGCAATCAATCCCAGTTACCTTTTTGGATGATTTTGGTCTCAGCCAAGTTGCTGGCTGGGTTGTTGGGCTGCTGTTCTGATTTCTGGAGCTGGGCACTGGCTTTTCCTGTGGGGCAAACCGAGACTGGCAACTGTTGCCCTGCAGATTGGCACCCCTCGTGCTGGAACTGCCACTGCTGCTAAAGCTGCCGCTGCTGGGTCTGTCACCTTTGCTGGGTTCACCACTGCTGCTGCTGCTGCCACTGCTGGATCCTCCCCTGCTGCTGCAGGATCTGCGACTGCTGTCCCTGCAGCTGCTGCTGCTTGATCTGCCACTGCTGCTGCTACTGGATCTGCCACTGCCGGGACCACTGCTGCTGGTGCTGGAGCTGCTGATGTTGCTGTGGGACCCTGCTCCTGCTTGAGTCCTGGTGTTCACTCAAGTTGGCGTGGCCAGGTCCTGGGACTGCTGCTCTGTTCAGTGGAGCTGGGCACAGGCGGTGGGGAAGGGAGGGAGCAGCAGCTGCTGTGGTTCTCTCACTGTTCCACATGTTCTTCTACCTTGTGGTCTCCTCCCCCGTTGTTCACTGCTGCTCTCCCTTCACATTTCTTGAGTTGTGGAGAGCTCTGCTGTGAGTGGAAGTTCCTATCACGTGGATTTTCCTCCCTGCTGGTGGCTTTCTGGTGCGCTGCCGCTGCTGTGGTTGGCGGATCTGCCTGGGCCGCTTTAGCCGGCCTGTGCAGGCTCTGGATCTCTTCTACTTCTCCACTGCCATTTTGATTTCCTATACACCTCACTTTTTAGTAAGTGTATTTTCCTGAGTTTTTTTTTTTTTTTTTTTTTTGGTCTTTTTTCCCCCCTAGGCTGCTTTGGCCTGGTACCTAAGCTGCCATCTTCAAAAATAAATTTTTTTAAATAAAAGTAATTATCCTATGGTGGTGGGGAAGGGATGAGTAGATCTCAGTTGGTACAATGTTTCTTATTATGTGCAAAGCCCTGGGGTCAATCCTAAGCATGTACTACTTCATAGTAGCATATGACTGTAATCTCAGTAGAAAAGGTGGAGTCAAGATCAGAAGTTAATGCAAGGTCATCCAAAGATACATAGTGAGTTTGAGGACAGCCTGGAGTATATAAAACCCTATATCAAGACAACATCAATAAAACTCATCTAAATACTGAGCAAAAACAAGTACAAAGAAATTTAATTTTAGATTTGTTAATAAAAATTCACTTCAATCCTATTATGTCTATATTTTCTTCAAAAATGCTAATATAATGAAATCTGAGTTAAGATTCAAGTGGGTGATTCCAAAGCCTGGCCACTCACCAGGCTTTTTTTTTTTTTTTTTTTTTTTGAGATAGGGTTTCAATGTAGTCCAGGCTTAACTGGAGTTCAGTATGTAGTCTCAGGGTGGCCTTGAACGCACAGCAATCCTACCTCTGCCTCCTGAGTACTGGGATTAAAGGCATGTGCCACCACACCTGGCCCTCATCAGGATTTTATTTTATTTATTTATTTTGTAATTTTTAAAATTAGTTTTGTATTCAGCAAATACAGTCAGTTTGGTACCATTATTAGGCTCATCTGTGACTTACCTCCTCCCCTTGGCCCCTTCTTGTTGAGGTATATGGATCATGCATTGTGGAGTTAGCCCACAGTTATGGGTAGATAAATATCTCTGCATATCATGACCCAACATATAGCTCTGACATCCTTTCCACCCCCTCTTCTGAGTTCATTTTTGGTCTGCTTCAGTGATGAGGTGTTGGGGGCCTCTGGGTCTCTTGCTCTCTGATTTGGTAGGAGTTGATTTTTCTCTGTGTTGGTCTCCTTCTCCCTTGTGCTGGTATCTGGAAAACAGCACCCTTGCTTGTTTTGCCAATTGTTGTAGTTTCAGGCAAAGCCCTTTTAAGGTATGATGGGGTGGCTCTCTCCTGAGGATCTACATATATCTGCAAAAGAGAAGCAGATTCTCCAATGGAGAGAAAGTTAGCACCAGGACAAATGAGATAACCCTTACTTTTTTGTACAGAATATAATAGGTGTAGGCCCTCTTTTAGCCCATGCTTGATGGTAGCTTGATAATGGAGAGTGGGCATATGTTGGGATATGGTTCTGACTTGTTTCCCAGCTCCAGCTATGGGTCCTGTACCACAGAGCGGACCAGTTAGCCGAATCAAGAGCAGTTGGTTCCCCACCCAGGCTGTGTGCAACTATTGCACTTGTGTGGGTATCACAACAGGTTATTTGCTGCTAAGTAGGTTAGACCATGAGTTGCTTGGACAGGTATTGGTCATTTTCCCCCAGTTGCCCATGTAGCATCTTCTGGCACTAGATGCACTGACTATCTGGGGACTGACTCTCTTCCAGTTTCCAGCCATGGCATCCCATTTTACATGTTGACCACATAAGGTGTCTTCAGCAGTAGGGTCTTACCACTAATCTTTGGTGGGTCATCAAGAACTCAGACAGAAATCTGTCTTTCTTTTAGAAAACCTTTTGGTCTCTCTGATGAAAAGCTCATTGTGGATGATAGCCCCATGCTGGTACTGGAAGTTACAGGTCAGTGCCCACTAAGAAAAGGAGGAAAAAGATAACTAATATACAAGAGTTAGAGAGACAAGAGAGAGAGAGAGGGAGAGGGCGAGAGAGAGGGAGAGGGAGGGAGGGAAGCTGTAGAAGATTAAGGTCAGTCCTCATCATACTCTCTCCAGTGTCCTGTGGTTCAGGTGATCCGTCTAAGTGCCTGGTGAAGGTTCAGCCATTTGGTCTGCCTTTTAGGAAGTAGAAGTTTATGGTACTGTTGCCGTTTGGGTCTAGATTAGTGTTTTCCACCCCTCTTTGCCCTCCCCTCCCTCCCCACCCATCCTATTGTCCAGTCCACGAGATGCTTGCTGGGGATGTAAGGCATCTTGGGTAGATTCAGGCTAGGTACTGTAGATGAGTGAGACTATGTGGTGATTTTTTTCCTGTGATTGGGTAAGTTCACTGAGAATGATCTGTTCCAGGTCCAACTGTTTTTCCTCAAATTTCATTGTGTCATTTTTTCTTAATGCTGTATAGAATTCCACTGTGTAGATATACCACATCTTAGTTATCCATGCTTCTAGTGATGGGCATCTGGATTGATTCCAGCTCTTAGCTATCACAAATTGAGCTGCTATGAACATGGTTGAGCAAATCTCTCTGGCATGTGGTTTGAAGGTTTTAGGGTAGATGCCCAGTAAGGGAAAAACTGGGTCTGTTGGTATCTCTACACTCAGCTTATTCAGGAGTCTCCATATTGCTTTCAAAGTGGTTGTACCATCTTACCTTCCCACCAACAGTGGATGAGTGTTCCTACTTCTCTACCTCCTTGGCAGCATTTATTTTCAGTTGATTTTTTTGATGTTTGCTATCCTTACTAAGGTAAGGTGGAATCTCATAGTTGTTTTAATTTGCATTTCCCCAATAATTAGGGATGAAGAACATTTTCTTAAGTGTGTGTTTGCCATTTGTATTTCTTGCTCTGTGAACTGCCTGTTCAGCTCTTTGCCCCATTTTGTGAGTAGGGTGTTTGACTTTTTCTGTTTAGATTTTTTAGTTCTTTGTAGATTCTAGAGATTAGGCCTCTGTTAGTTGGATAACCTGCAAATATTTTCTCCAATTCCGTGGGTAATCTATTGGCTTTGCTTATTGTATGCTTGTCTGTAAAGAAACTCTTCAGCTTTATGTGATCCCATTGGTTGAGTGACTGTTTAAGATCATGAGCTACTGGGTTTTTGTTCAGTGTGGAGAGCTGTGATGTGCCACGCCCTAAACATGGCAACGGCTTCCACCTTCCAATAGCCTGATAGCGAGCACTCTCTGGGATAAACAAGTCCTTATTTGGCTGAGGCTGCTTAACTAATTCTGCTTCCTTAATCATGGACCTATCTGCATGGGCCATGTGGCTCACTAGGATTGGCTAGTGCAGGACTACTTAGCTTGTGGGTCGGCTCTCCCCGGGGTCAGAAGATTGTTCAAGGTTCCTGAATAAACTGCTTAAAGAAGAGATCTCGGGTCGCGTCATTCTTGCTGGTCGAGGTGGTCGCGACAAGTGGTTGCCCATATGGGGAACCTCTGTCTCGAAGGAGGCTCAGAACTTTTTGCAGTCAGGGCAGTGCTGGTAAGTTCTCTAAGGTAAGGTGGGACAATAAAGATCGCCGGGAAATGACAACTTGTGCTCTACTCTGTAGATAAAAAGCAGTCAGGGCAGTGCTGGTAAGTTCCCTAAGGTAAGGTGGGACAATAAAGATCGCGTAGAAGCGACAACTTGTGCTCTACTCTGTAGATAAAAAGAGAGCGAAGAAGAGTTCGTCGTGATAGCAAACCGAAAGTAAAGTCACTGCGGACCAGTGAGCAGAGCTAAAGGTAAAAGTAACTATGGGCGCTTCTCATTCGCACCCAAATTTTTTGGCTCTTTAGGAGCTGCTATTGTCAAAGAATTTAAAAGTTAAGAAAAGTACCCTAATATGTTAAATGGAAAGATGTGCTCACGGGAACGTGGCATGGCCCTGATCCTGTATTGACGTGGACGAGAGGGTCTGTTTGTGTTTTTCTGCAGGATCACCAGGATCCAGTGTGGGTGCCCGAGAGACTGACCAGAAAAGTCCAACATGAAGATCCTTCTGCTAGCTGTTCTCCTGGTGCTGGCCTTCTTGGTGGGCCTGTGGTGTCTATGCAAGATGAGGGTCACACAGCAAAGGAATGCAGCTATGATTATTCAGCCTTTACAGCCATTGAGGCAGGACAGTCCCCTTATGCATGGCTTGCTGTCATGAAGAGCTAGAATACTCAGCACGTTCAGGTTGCGAGGCAAAGCACTGCACTCTAGGTATGCCGCCTGCAGTTAGCAGCCTAGAGGAGAGCATGTCTGAGAGAAAGCGGGTTAGTACCGTCCTTTCCCCATAATATCCATCCTTACTCCCGCCTCTGGAAAAATCGGTACTGGATTTCACTACAGAGCTCAGACCTCTACTCTCACCTGTTTCGTTTAAAACAAAAAGGGGGAACTGTGGAGAGCTGCGATGTGCTGCGCCCTAAAGATGGCGTCGGCTTCTGCCTTCCGCTAGCCCGATAGCGAGCGCTCTCTGGGATAAACAAGTCCTTATTTGCCTGAGGCTGCTTAACTAATTCTGCTTCCTTAATCGTGGACCTATCTGCATGGGCCACGTGGCTCACTAGGATTGGCTAGCGCAGGACTACTTAGCTTGTGGGTCGGCTCTCTCCGGGGTCAGAAGATTGTTCAAGGTTCCTGAATAAACTGCTTAAAGAAGAGCTCTCTGGTCGCGTCATTCTTGCTGGTCGAGGTGGTCGCGACAGTTCAGGAAGTCTTTTTCCATTCCTATATCATGGAAAGTACTTCCTAAATTTTCTTCCAGTAGTAGTCGAGTTTCTGGTCTTTTTTTGAGGTCTATGATCCATTTGGACTTGAGTGTAGTGCATGGAGAAATGTTTCCTGCATATGGTTATCCAGTTTGTCCAGCACCATTTGTTGAAGATGTTGTCTTTTTTCCAGCCTATATTGTTAGGGCCTTTGTCGAATATCAAGTAGCTGTAATTGCTTGACCCAAAGTCTGGGTCCTCAAGTCTATTCCTTTGGTCTATACTCCTGTTTTTATGCCAGTACTATGCTGTTTTTGTTACTGTGGCTTTGTAATATAGCTTTAGATCAGGTATGGTGATTTCTACAGAGGTATTTCTCTTGTTGAGGATATGTTTGGGTATGTGAGGCCTTCTGCCTTTCCATATGAAATTTAATATCATTTTTCCTATCTCTGTGAAGAACAGTATAGGAATTTTAATTGGAATTGCAGTAAATCTATATATTCCCTTTGGTAAGAGTTCCATCTTCATAATGTTATTTCTGCCTATTCAGGAGCATGAGAGACCTTTCCATTTTCTCAAGTCCTCCTTGATTTCTTTTTTGAGTGTCTTTGTATTTTCATTGTATAGATCTTTCACTTCCTTGGTTAATGTTATTCCAAGGTTTTTATTTGCTCTTGAAAATGGGACCATGTCCCTTATTTCTTTCTCTGTATCATTATCATTTGTGTATAGAAAGGCTACTGATTTTTGTGCATTGATTTTGTATCCTGCTACTTTGCTATGGGAGTTATTCACCTTCAGGAGTTTTGGGATGGAGTCTTTCAGGTCTCTTACATATATAATCATGTCATCAGTGAATAGAGCTAACTTAACTTCTTCCTTTCCAAATTGTATCCCTTTTATTTCCTTCTCCTTTCTTATTGCTTGAGTTAGGTCTTCCAGAACTAAACTGAAAAGCAGAGGTGAGAGTGGAAAACACTGTCTTGTTCCTTATTTGGGCCTAAGGAGCTTTGTATATTGCCTTTATTATTTTAAGATGTGAACCAACCATGCCAATTCTCTCCAATGCTTTGATCATGAAGTGATGTTGAATCTTGTCAAAGTACTTTTCTGCATCTATCAAAATGATCATGTGGTTTCTATGTTTAACTTTGTTTATTTGGTGTATTACATTGACAGATTTCCATATGTTGGACCACTCCTGTGTTTTTGGGATGAATCCCACTTCGTCAAGGTGGATAATGCTTTTGATGTGTGGTCGGATTCGGTTTGCAAGGATTTTGTTCAGGATCTTTGCATCTAAGTTCATCAGGGAAATTAGGCCAGTAGTTTTCTTTTCTTGTGGCATCTCTGCCAGGTTTTGGAATTATGGTGATACTAGCTTCATAAAAGTAGTTGGGTAGTTTTCCCTGTTCTCCAATTCTGTGGCACAGTTTGAGGAAGATTGGTTTGAGTAATTCCATGAAGGTTTGATAGAATTCAGCTGAGAAGCCATCTGGTCCTGGACTCTTCTTTTTGGGGAGGTTTTTTAAATTAGTTTTTCAATCTTCATGAGTGTGATGGGTTCATTGAGGAGATTAATCTGCTCTGAGTTTAGTTTTGATAGATGGTATGCATCCAGGAATTTATCTATCTCCTCCATAGTATCCAGTTTTGTGGAGTAGAGGTTTTTGAAATAACTCCTGATGAGTCTGCCGATTTCACTTATGTCTGTTGTGATCTCTCCTTTTTCATTTTGAATTTTGTTAATTTGAAGCTTCTCTTTTTTTAAATTTTTTGCTTGATCAAATTGCCCAGGGGTTTTTCAATCTTGTTTATTTTTTCAAAGAACCAGCTTTTTGTTTTGTCAATTGTCTTAGTTGTTTCCTTGGTTCCCAATTCATTAATTTCTGCTTGAAATTTAATTATTTCTTTCCTTCTGGAGCTCTTTGGGTTGGATTTTTCTTCCTTTCAAGTGACTTTAGGTGGATGGTTAGGTTATTGATTTGGGATCTCTCTGTCTTTTTTTATGAATGTGTTGAGTGCTATGAATTTTCCCCTGAGGACACCTTCATTGTGTCCCATAAGTTTTGGTACGATGTGTTCTCATTGTCATTCAAATCTAGAAATTTTGCATTTTCAGTTTTTATTTCATCTACTATCCATTTATTGTTTAAAAGTGTGCTGTTCTGTTTCCAGGTGCCATTGGGATTCTTGGTGGGTCTTTTATTGTTGATTTCTAGCAATATGGCATTGTGATCTGATATCCTGCAGGGAATTATGTCAACCTTCCTAAATATGCGGAGGCAGTCTTTGTGACCCAGTATATGGTGTATTTTAGACAATGTTCCATGGGTTGCTAAGAAGAATGAGTAGTCTGTGGATTTGGGATGGAACGTTCTGTAGATGTCCATTAGGTCTATGTGATCTATGGCTTTGTTGAGCTCTCTTTCTTCCCTGTTGAGTTTCTGTTTGGATTATCTGTCTATTACTGATAGTGGTGTATTGAAGTCCCCAGCTATGATGGTGTTGGTGGTTATTTCTGTTTTATTGTCAAGTAGGTTTTGCTTTATGAACTGTGGGGCCCCTGTGTTTGGTGCATACAGATTTATGATTGTTATATCCTCTTGATGGATCAATCCCTTGATAAGTAGGAAGTGACCTTCTTTGTCTTTTTTTATTGTTTTTAGTTTGAAAGTCTATTTAACTGATATTAATATAGCTACACCTGCTTTTTTATTCCCGTTTGTTTGGAATATTGTTTTTCACCCTTTCTCCCTGAGGAGGTGTCTGTCTTTAGTGGTGAGGTGGGTTTCTGGAAGACAAGAGATTGAGTGGTCTAAGTTTTTGATCCAGCCTGTTAGCTGTGTCTTTTGATGGGTGAATTAAGGCCATTAATATTTAGGGTAATGCCTATGAGATTTTATTTGATCCCTGCCATATTTTGTTGGTATATGTGGGTTGGTGTTTTCATGGGCTTTGAAGATATTTTGTGCTTTCTCTTAGTTTGGTTATTGTGATCTGCTTTCTGTAGGCATTTGAGTTTGATTATTTGTTTCTTCTCTGTGGAGAATTTCCTGAAAATAGGTTTGGTTTTGTGTTCATATAACTGTAAAGCTGAGTTTTGTCATGGAAAGTTTTTCTTTCACCATCTATTATGAGGGATACTTTTGCTGGGTAGAGTAGTTTGGGTTGGAAGCCAAAGTTTCTAAGACTTTGCAGTGTTTCATTCCAGGCCCTACTAGCTTTCAGGGTTTCCATTGAGAATTCTGGAGTAATTCAGATGGGGCTACCTTTGAAAGTGGTATGCTATTTTTCCCTAGCTGCTTTTAGGATTTTCTCTTTGGTGTCAATGTTTAGAGTCTTAATGACAATATGTGTTGGAGAGTTTCTCCTTTGGTCCAGTCTGTTTGGAGTTCTGTTGGCTTCTTGTATCTTGATGATCCTTTCTTTTAAGAGACTGGGAAAGTCTTCTTAAATTATTTTGTTAAATAAGTTCTTGATGCCTTTGGTCTGAATTTCTTCTCCTTCTGGTATTCTAATGATCCGGATTTTAGGACATTTAAGTATATTCCACAATTCCCTCATGTTCTGTTCACAGAAACTTTTGAATTTACTGAAATTTTTGAACTCTCAAACTGTTTCTTCCATCTTATCTTCCAGATCAGAGTTTCGATCCTCCACATGGCTGAGTCTATTCTTGAGAGCTTCTAGAGTTTTCAACTTGTTCAATTAGGTTTGCATTTTCTACTACTTTTCTATGCATAGTTTCCATTTGTCAAGATCCCTTTTTACATCATTTTCTGATTTTCTTGATGATTCTTGGAATTCATCCTTGCATTTCTTTATGTATTCATTTAGCATGGCCAGCTGATTTTTGAGGTTTTCTTTTTTTTTTTTTCACTCTTTCTCAAATCTCTTAACTGTCTTTGAACTCTTCCATTTTCTTATCTATTAGGTCTAGTTTAGTGATGGTAGCATCCACACGATTATCAGTCCTTTATTGCTTTTCTGCAAGGTCTACCAGTAGCTTGGTCAGGGTTGCATTGCTCATAGCTTCAATTTGATGTTCTGATCCTAATGACTCTTTTTTGTTTTGATTAGAGATGTTCATTGTAGGACTGGGTGATCTAACTGGATTTTCTTGCATTTGATTTTTAATTTTATTTTGTTTGCACTGTGGTCTGCCCATCACAGTGTATGGGCATGTAGGTGGGAGGATCAGCCTGGGCTCATGCACAATGGGAATCTTAGGTAGCCTGAGGCAGTTGCCAAGCAGCCTGGGCTTTGGCTGTCACTTTCCAAAGCTTCCTGATCTATTGCCTGGTCAGGGTGCTAAAGTTGCCTGAGCTCTCAAGTGTTAATGCGACAGAGCTGCCTGCACTCATGCTAGGTGGGACATTAAGGTACCAAGCACTGAAGAAGCCCAAACTCTGGTGGGGGAAAACTGGGACTCAGAAGCAGTCTGCACTCCCCTGTAACAGGGCAATGGTGGCTGGCTGGCATGGCAGACCACTAGGAGTTGGCACCTGAGCTGGCACAAGCAACAGACACAGTCTGAGCTTGTGTGGCAGCTGCTGTGGGCCTGGGCTAACTGAACATGTGGGGGCCAGAGCAGTGAGTGAGCCAGTGGGAGCAGCAGTCTAAGCTTCCACATGCAGAAATCAATTGGCATGGTGGTGCTGTGGATACGGTGGCTACTTGTGGGGAGTGGTGGGCTACCCACCCACGAGGGAATCAGCGATTCCCTGTTTTTGCCTGGACTTGCTGAATGTAAGGCTGCTGGAGCAGTAAGTGATTGAGTGGGTGGAGCAGTCTAAGCTTCCACATGCAGGAATCGATCAGCGTGGTGGCGCCGTGGATATGGTGGCTATTTGGGGGGGGAGGGGTGAGCTACCCACCCATGAGGGAATCAGCGATTCCCTGTGTTTTCCCCTCTGTGCCCTCCCACTGGCAATCTATTGGAGATTGCTCTCCCCTAAAAGACCCAGTGAACCCTTAATGGCTTGCCTTTCATTCTCAGGGATCTGCAGGGCAGCTAGGCAGTCACCATCTTGGCCAGAAGTCCCAGATTCTTTAAAATGTAAGAATGCTAGAGATATCCATTGAGTCTACATATGTTCCACCAGCCATACTCCTCTAATTCCTACAGAAGTTGAGGACTGTGGGTAGCATCTCCCAAGTACAGATAGAAGCTTAGAATAGGAAAGCCTAATGTGGTCAGATCCAAGGAGTTGTTATGATCTACATATCTATGAAACCCACAAACAGCCCTCACAAATAGGAATATATCAACTATCTTTTTTTGTTGCTGGGACAAAGTGTCCACACAGAAGCAGCTTAAGAAGGGAGAAGGCTTGTTTTGGACTTAATATTTGGGAGGAAGTTTCATCATGGTCGGGAAAGCATGGAGGGAGCAGCCAGCCAGCTTCGAATCTTCATGTCACCACGAGGAGGTAGAAAGAGTGAGCAGGGCTGAGCTGTGACTCAAAATCTGTTCCCAGTGACATAATTCTTTCAACCAGCCTCTACTTATTAAAGGTTCCACAACTTTTCCAAACAGTACCAGTAACTGAGAAATAAGTATTCAAACATGAGCCTACAGGCTACATTTTATACCCAAACCACCATAGTACGTTCATAAATGGGGATCAAGTTGCTTGTTTGTCCTTTTACATGATGACATATAGATAGATGGTACCATATGTAGAAGTAGAGATTATTACTGTATTTTATAGTAAAATAGTGTGATGTTCTGAAATCCGAGCACTTGGGAGGCAGAGGTAGGAGGATCACCATGAGTTCGAGGCCACCCTGAGACTACATAGTGAATTCCAGGTCAGCCTGGGCTAGAGCAAGACCCTACCTTGATAAACCAAAAATAAATGAATAAATAAATAAAAAATCTTATAAACCCAAATGCATGTATAATTTGTAGGACATATACAATCATTATTGATTATTGATTATTGATTATTGATCATTTCCTGTGTGTTATTTGCTAGAAGCTGGGTGGGATATGGTAATGAGCAAAACTAAACTCTCTGGCCTCAAGGAGGCCTCTGGCCAACTTTGCTTGGCTGAATTGGAGAGGAGGGAACAAAGAAACAGGCAACAGACAGTGTCAGATGGTGGTAAATGCAATGAAACCAAGCAAAATTACAGAGCATGACTAGGTGACTAAGATGCTACTGTACTTACTGGTCAAGGAAAATCCCATAAAGTGATGCTGGGCCAATGTAGGTACCTGGGGGTGGCGTGAGGGGAAGGAAAACTCCAAGCACAAGAAACAACTAACTCCAGTGTGACTAATATGGACTGAGTAGAGGGAAAGTAATAGAAACTCTAAGGTCAGAAGCAAGACAAAATATGGTATCTTACCAGCCATGTAAAAGGCTTTAGATTTTATCTGAAGTGTGACAGGGAGTCATTATGGTTTTGAGGAATCACACAATACAATTTTTTATTTAAAAGATGGGCTGGAGAGATTGCTTAGTGGTTAATATACTTGCCTGCAAGGCCAAGGTCCCAGGTTCAATTTCCCATGGCCCACGTAAGCAGATACACAAGGGGCACATGAGTGGCTGGAGACTCTGGTGTGCCCATTTTCTATCTGTCTTTTTTTTTTCTCTCTCTCAAATAAATAAGTAAAAATAAAAATATAAGGGTAATTTGGCTGCTTGTGGGGAATAGGTAGAAGTAATGAGACCAGGTAGGAGGTTACTGCAACAATTCTGGGAATAATGGCTTGGAATAGAGTGGACATTGCAGTAGAAATAGTGATGACTTGGCTTTTGGGTATATATCAAAAGAAGAGCTAAGTGGACTTTGCAAAAGCATTAGACTTGAGATATGAGAGACAAGTCATAAATATCTTCAAAGTTTTTGGCTTGAGAAACTAAATCAATACAGATGACCAAAAGAAAAGAACACACTCACCAAAAGCCAAGGGAACATTGCAGAAGAGGGGTTTGGAAAGACTGTAAGAGCCACAGGGTGGGAATGAATATTCTGAGGCATTGTCGTTTGCACAGAGACTGGATGGTCAATTCATGACTTCACAGTGAATACCAATGTTGCAGTCAGGTTCACATTGCTGGTACAAATCACCCAACCAACAGCACCTTGTTGGGAAAAAGAGGTTTATTTTGGCTTACATACTCAAGGGGAAGCTCCATGATGGCAGGGGAAAATGATGGCATGAACAGAGGGTGGACATCACCCCATGGCCAGCATCAGCTGGACAATAGCAAGAGGAGAGTGTGCTCAACACTGGCAAGGGGACACTGGATATAACACCCATAAGCCTGTCCCCAACAATACACTGCCTCCAACAGGCACTAATTCTCAAATCTCCATCAGCTGGGAACCTAGCATTCAGAACACCTAAGTTTATGGCAGACACCTGATTCAAACCACCACATTCTATCCTTGGCCCCCATAAACTGATAACCATATATGATAGAAAATGCAATGCATTCAGTCCAACTTTAAAAGTACCCATAGTTTTTGTCAATCCTAATGATGTTCAAACATCCCCATAATCCAAGGTCTTTTAACTGAGCCATAATACCAAAAAATCCCCCCAAAGCCCATAATGGCAGAGAATAAACACTCACACTGCAAAAGGTGGTATTGGGCATAGCAAAGAAATATTCAGCCTATACAAGATTTAAAATGGCAAACACCAAACTCTGTAGCTCCAAGTCCAACAACTCAGTGACAAATCTCCAAGTCCGATAATTCTAGCCAGCAACAAGACTCTGGACTTCCAATTCTGCCCTTCCAGCTAGGTTACTCACAGTTCTGGAAAACTTCATCTGGGGCTAGCAGCTTTCCTTAGCAGCCGTCTCATAGTCCCAGCATCTCCACTGGGTCTCCACTGCAACCCATGTTTCATGCTCATGGCCCCATGCGGTCTCCATGCAGGCATCCAGCAAACCTGCTTCACACTGCCCATGGCAATTTCCAAAACACAAGACCATGTTACAAATTCAATAACCCTCTCTTCCATTACTTTTTTAAAAAATATTTTTATTTGTTTATTTGACACACACAGAGAAAGAGGGAGAGAGAGAAAGAGAGAGAGAGAGAGAAAAAAAGGGCATTCCAGGGCCTCTAGCCACTGCAAACCAACTCCAGATGTATGCACCCCCTTGTGCATCTGGCTAATGTGGGTCCTAGGGAATTGAATCTGGGTCCTTTGGCTTAGTAAGCAAACATTTTAACTGCTAAGCCATCCCTCCAGCCCTCCTATATTTCTTATACTCCACAATACTAGGTAGGGTGCCAATTTGTTAATCCAGGGAGGAATAAAGCAGACTTTAAAGAACAGGACACTCCTTGAGCATTCAGGCCCTTTCAAAAAGCTGCATTCCTTCTGTTGTCTCAATGCAGGTCAGATGGCCCAATCTCAAAGGTCGTAATCTCTCATATAAATGTAGCTAAACAGGCAGAAGCTTCAGCCCAAAGATTTCATTCTGTGCCATATCCCTCTCCACACACCAGTCCATTTCTATGCAATGCATCCCTGCACTTCTCAGGACCCAGCCACAACAGCAAGCCTCTCACACAAATTCCTTCTAGCCCAGTCCAGATAAAGCTCCTTTTCACCCTCATAAGTCAAACCTCACAGTCCGTAGTTCTTACTGCCTTCAGGTCTTGCAACTCTGACCAGAATAGTCCATCAAACTGTACTTTTAGCACTGCAAGTTGTCTCTTAGGCCAAGGTTTCAAATTCTTTCACATTCCTCTTGAAAATCAGCTCTAAAAGGCCAAAACCACACAGTCAGTTGTCTATCAGCAAATGACACCACTCCTTAACACTAAAATTACTGTTGTACTCAGGTTTGTTCATTTTTTATTTATTTATTTGAGAGCAACAGACACAGAGAGAAAGACAAATAGAGGGAAAGAGAGAGAATGGGCACGCCAAGGCTTCCAGCCACTGCAAACGAACTCCAGACGTGTGTGCCCCCTTGTACATCTGGCTAACGTGGGACCTGGGGAACCGAGCCTCGAACCGGGGTCCATAGGCTTCACAGGCAAGCGCTTAACCGCTAAGCCATCTCTCCAGCCCTGTACTCAGGTTTGTATTGCTGGTAGAAATCACCCAACCAAGAGCAGCTTGTGGGGAAAGAGAACTTTATTTTGGCTTACAGACTTGATGGGAAGCTCCATGATGGCAAGTGAAAATGATGGCATGAGCAGAGGGTGGACATTACCCCCTGGCCAACATCAAGTGGACAACAGCAACAGAAGAGTATGCCCAACACTGACAAGGGGACACTGGCTATAATACCCATAAACCTGCCCCTACAATACACTGCCTCCAACAGGCATTAATTTCCAAATCTTCATTAGCTGGGAACCTAGCATTCAGAACACCCAAGTTTATGGCAGACACCTGAATCAAACATTACAACCCATAACTTAACTGAGGTGGGCCCTCAGTGGAGAAAAGAGGATATAAGAATATAACCTAATAGGAGTATAACCAATAAAAACAAAACACACACACAAAAGAGAGAAAAGAAGAGAAGATTTGGGAATAAATAAGTTCATCTTGGGACATGCTAATTTTGGGATCTCAGATACAAGGATATATATGTTGAATGTACTTGGGTATATGCCTGGAATGCAAGGTACTTGTGCTAGAGATATAAACTTGAAAGTTATCAGTATACAGATGGTACTTTATCCCATGATACCAGATGAGATCACTCAGAGAGAAATGTAGATTTAAAATTCCCAAGAGTTGAGCCATGAATGTCCATTGTGTTTAGAAATCTAGAACATGAGTAACAGAAAGAAAATCAGACTGAAAAGGAGTCAGTGTTTCAGTAAGGTGATAAAGTCAAACTCTGCATAAATTAATTAGGATCAGCCTGCAGAATTGATTTTGGATATAGCAAGAGAAGTTCAATTTAACAAAGCTGCTTTATCAGAGTGAAAGGAACAAAGGCTTAATAATGGAATAGTTTCCAGTACCTACCTTCCTATGGCAACCTGATGATGTAGTACTTAAAAGTGTTGGAATTACTCTTTGTGATGGAGAAAAACATCATTTAGCATTATAAACAGATTCTCTAAGAGTGCTCAAAGACCTTCACCATTACAATGAAGATAAAGATCATCACTAACATTGATTAAAATCTGTTGCTGACCATGTGCCTCCTTTCCATGAAAGCCCCTTCAAATTAACATGAGAAAAGGCTTACAGAATGAAGGAAGTACTCCCTATAGAGGCAAAAGTGCCTACTATGGGAGCACAGAACTCATGGAGGCAGGCCAAACTATGGGTGACTTGGTTGAACATCTTAAGAGATTTTCATGATTCTATGTTTAAAAGCAATTAAGTGGTAAAAGAATAATCTTCAACAAATGATGTTTGGCCAAATGGATAACATATTAAAAATGAAGTTTAATTCATATATTGAATCATATGTAAGAATTGTTTCAAAATGAAGCAGAATTCTAAACAGAAAATCTGAAATGATTAAACTTTTAGAGGAAAACATAGAAAAAACCCTTTGTGGTGTTAGAATCAGCAAAATTTTCTTAGCTATGACACCATACCATAAATAAAGAAAAATGCACATATTTTGAGCAACATGAAAAATTAAAGACTTTTCTCTTCAAAACACAATCAGGAGATAAAAGAATACAAAAAGAAACTCAATATCACAAAAATGGCCATCCTACCAAATGCAATATACAGATTCAGTGCAATTACATTAAAAATTCCAGCAACATTATTCACACAATGGGCGGGGGAGATAACTTGTAATTCATATGGAAGCACAAAAAGGCTTCAGATAGCCAAAAATACCCTCAGCAAAAGGAATAGCATCACCATACTTGATTTCAAGGTATACTATAAAGACATAATACTAAAAACAGCATGGCACTGGCACAAAACAGAAACATGGATCAATGGAATAGAATAGAAGATCCAGGTATAAGTTCTAGTAACTACAGCTACTTGATCTTTAACAAAGAACGTAAAAATGCACACTGAAGAAAAGAGAACATTTTAACAAATGGTGCTGAAAAGATCGGATAACCTCACATGGAAAAATGATCTAGACCCTTTTCTCTCACACTCCACAAAATCAACTCCAAATGGAGGATCATGACCTCAATATAAAACTTGAAACTCTGAAACAACTAGAAGAACATACAGATATAAGGGAAGACTTTCTGAAAAAGACCCCAGTAGTTTAAGGAATTAGAGAAACCCTCAACAATTGAGATCTCATGAAACTAAAAAGCAATTGTAAAGTTAAGCCATCAACACAGTCAATGGACAACTTATAGAATAGGAGAAAATCTTTGCCAGTTATACATCTGACAGAAGTTTAATTTCTATCTTTTAGGAAACCTTGTAGGTCTCTCTGATCAAAAGCTCATTGTGGATGACAGCCCCATGCTGGTACTGGGAGTTACAGGTCAGTGGCTACAAAGAAAATGAGGAAAAAGATAACTAATATACAAGAGTTAGGGGGGGGGGGGGAGAGATTGGGAAGGAAGATGTAGAAGATTAAGGTTAGCCTTGATCCTATCCCCTCCAGTGTCTTGTGGTTCAGGTGTTCCCTGTAAGGGCTTGGTGAAGGAAGTAGAATTTTATGGTACCATTGCTGTTTGGGTCTAGGTTTGTGTTTCCCACCCCTTCGATGCCCTCCCCATCCATCCTAGTGTCTATTCCACATGATGCTTGCTGGATATGTAAGGTATCTTGGGTAGATTCAGGTTAGGTGTTATAGATGAGTGAGACTGTCAAGAGTACTTGATGACCCACAAAAGGTTAGTGGTAAGACCCTACTGCTGAAGACAGCACATGCAGTTGACATGTAAAATGGAACGGCATGGCTGGAAGCTGGAAGAGAGTCAGTCCCCAGACAGTCCGTGCATCTAGTGCCAGAAGGTGCTACATGGGTGACTGGGGGAAACTGACCAATATCTGTCCAAGCAACTCATGGTCTAACCTACTTAGCAACAAATAACCTGTTGTGATGCCCACACAAGTGCAATAGTGGCACACAGCCACTATTTAATTTCTAGAATTTAATTTCTAGAATATACAATGAATTCAAAAAACTAAGCAATAAAAATCAATCACCTCACTCAAAAATGGGGCAAGGAAACTAAACCAACTACTCAAAGGAAGAAATGAAAATGACCAATAAATATCTAGGAAGAAGTTCAACATCTTAAGCAAGCAGGGAAAGATACCAGGGCCTCTAGCCACTGCAAATGAACTCCAGACATATGCACCACCTTGTGCATCTGGCTTACGTGGGTCCCGGGGAGTCAAACCAAGGTCCTCAGCTTTGCAGACAAACACCTTAACCACTAAGCCATCTCTCCAGCCCAACCTTTCTTTCCTTGTCATATTGATGGATCCTGGGTCTCCCTGGTATTCCCTGCCATCTGTAAAAAGCAGATTCTCCAACCAAGAGTGAGTGTAGTATGGATCAAAGGGGATAAGAACAATCACTTATAAAACCTTTTGGTGGGCATATCCTCTCATCTTCCTCAAAGTATAGTGGAGCTTCCCTATAGTGTCTATTACCTTTCTATCTATAGGCTTTTGATTTGGTTCTTAAGACTATGTATAGATTCCCTCCTACTGAGCAGGCCTCCCTGCCAATCAAAGAACAGTTCATTACTCCATAACCTCTGTGCCATTACTGCACAGGTGTGAACATCTTGCCTGGCTGATTGATTTTGCAGCTTACAGGATCCCCTGCTTGTTCACATTGTTGGTTGGTAACCATTATCCCCCAGAAGTTTGTATAGCACCTTGCAGCACTATAAGGGCTAGCCATCAGGTATCTGGCTTCTTTCTCAGTTCCTACATGATCTCTCAATGTACTGTGACCACAGCCTGTAATGTCTTCAGCAATTAGGTCTTACCATTGAGATCTATGGGTAACCAAGTGCTTTTGGCAATGGTCTGCATTATTTTGGGGATCTCATGGTAAGCAGTGACTAATTACTACTGTGGGAGGTAACCCAATTCTGGCACTGGGTTTTACTAGCAAGAACCTATGGTTTTAGAGTTAAGCTCTCTTTACACTCTACAAGGCACTTCTGTCTGGAAAAAAAAATCCCCTTCTGCTTATTACAAGTTATATCTTTTTAAAATTTACTTATTGGGCTGGAGAGATGGCTTAGCGGTTAAGCGCTAGCCTGTGAAGCCTAAGGACCCCGGTTCGAGGCTCGGTTCCCCAGGTCCCACGTTAGCCAGATGCACAAGGGGGCGCACGCGTCTGGAGTTCGTTTGCAGAGGCTGGAAGCCCTGGCGCGCCCATTCTCTCTCTCTCCCTCTATCTGTCTTTCTCTCTGTGTCTGTCGCTCTCAAATAAATAAATAAATAAATAAATTAAAAAAAAAATAAAATTTACTTATTTATTTATTTGCATTGACAACTTCCATAATTATAGATAATAAACAATAATAATTCTCTCCCCACCCCACTTTCCCCTTCACAACTCCACTCTCCATCATATCCCCTCCCCCTCTCAACCAGTCTCTTATTTTGATATCATCATCTTTTCCTCCTATTCTGATGGTCTGTGTAGGGTAGTGTCAGGCACTGTGAGGTCATGGATATCCAGGCCATTTTGTGTCTGGAGGAGCACACTGTAAGGAGTCCTACCCTTTCTTTGGATCTTACTTTCTGCCACCTCTTCCACAATGGACCCTGAGCCTTGGAAGGTGTGATAGACATGTTTCAGTGCTGAACACTCCTCTGTCACTTCTTGTCAGTACTTTGGTATCTTCTGAGTCATTCCAGAGGTCATCACCATCTGAAAAGAGAAGCTTCTCTAACCAAAAGTGAGAGTAGCATTAATATATGGGTATGAACATTAAGAGAAGTGTAGAGGTTCCTAAGACAGCTAAAAATAGATCTGCCAATGACCCAGCTGCACCACTCCTAGGCATATATCCTAAGGACTCATCTCACTACCTTAGAGATACTTCCTCAACCATGTTTATTGCTGCTCTATTCACAATAGCTAGGAAATAGAACCAGCCTGGATGCCCACCAACTGATGAGTGGATAATGAAGATGTGGCACATTTTCACAATGGAGTTCTACTCCACGGTAAAGGAAAATGGGGTTCTGAAATTTGCAGGAAAATGGATGGATCTGGAAAGAATCATACTTAGTGAGGAAACCCAGGCCCAGAAAGCCAAATGTCACATATCCTCTATGTGGATTCCAGCTACAAATGATTGGACTTCTATGTGAGTAAGAATAAAACTCAGTAGCAGAGGCAAGTGAGCTAGAAAGGAGATATAAAGGGAATAGAAAAGGAGGGAGACGGAGGGGACTTAATTGGAAGGTACTGTATATATAAGTAGAACAGATTAATGGGGGTGAAAAGACCAAAGTGAGGTCAAGGAAAGAGAATGAATAAAGGAAAGGTGGAGGGAGGGCTAATCAAAATCTAAGAGGATATAATAAATAAGTCATATGAAAACCTACAGTTTTGGACAATGGAACACTTAAAAGCCATAGATTGTTACTAGAAAATTTTCAGTGCCAGGGATGGGATATTTTCCAGTGAGTTGTTGGTCAGGGAGGCCCCTGATTAGGTGCCATTGTCAAGGCTCTTGGTTTCCCACCAGGAATAGATAGTAAGACCCTATTGCTGAAGACTCCACATAGATGGGCTGCAAGTTCACTGAGAAATCCTGCTGGAGTTAAGCTGAAAACCTCTTCCATATAGACCAGTGGATGGAAAGCTGGCAAAAGCTATGCTGCATGCAGTTCCATGGGAGAGAAATCAACAGTGAAGATACTCAACAGTGGACACTGCAAGCCTTAAATTTGGTCAGCCAGGCCAAATGAGCCAATGGGTGTAATAATGGCATGTCTGTTATTAGGGAAACCAACTGGCATGTCTGTTATGAGGGAAACCAACTGCTCTCTAATTGGACTGGAGACCTGCTCCATGGGAGGGAATACATGCTCCATACTGAAAACCTATTACAGGGGTAGTCATGAGCCCTAGGGGTGTAACGTCTCCTTGTGTCTGGCTAAATGTACATACTATGTTCACCAAACTGCCTGGTAAGCACTTCTCTTAATGTTCTTACCCATATATTAATGCTACTCTCACTTTTGGTTAGAGAACCTTCTCTTTTCAGATGGCAGTGACCTTGGGATGACTCAGAAGGCGCCATGGTGCTGAAAAGTGACAGAATGCTCAGCACTGAAATATCTCAGTCACACCTTCCAAGGCTTAGGGCCCATTGCAGAAGAGGTGGCAGAAAGAATGTAAGAGCAAAGGAAGGGTAGGACTCCTTAAAACATGCTCCTCCAGAGACAAAATTGCCTAGATATCCATTATCTCATAGTGCCTGACACTACCTACACAAGACCATCATAATAGGAAGAAAAGATCATGACATTAAAATACAAGAGAGACTGAGTCGGGGAGGGGATATGATGAAGAGGAGTTTCAAAGGGGAAAGTTGGGGAAGGGAGGGAATCACCATGGGATATTGTTTACAATTATGGAAGTTGTCAATAAAAAAATTAAAATTAAAAAAAGAAGAAACAGAGAAAGAGGACAAGTGAAGAAGTTATATTCATGAGCGAGTCAGAAGAAATGAGGTCCAGCTCACAAGTGTGAGGTTGGCCTTGGGCAATGGCAGGCAGCAGCAGGAGGGAAGGAAGAGCACAGGAAATAGATGTTGGAAGTGGGTGGGTAAGGGGTGGCTGCAGGACAAGTTCTCTTCAGACCATTTGAGCAAAACCTAATGCAGGGTTATCAGCCAACCATAAAGAAAGAGAAGCTTTGAAGTTTTCCATGCAAGGAACTGGGAGAGCAGGAGAGAAGCTAGGAAAGCCCCCAGACACCCACTGAAGGATGGAGATCCTGAGTTGGATAGTGAGGTGGGTCCATATTGCTGTACCGTTTTCCCCTCATTCTCTTACTGCTAAGGTGTTTGTAAAATCATCTATTCCTTCAGTTTTCACTCCCATCACAGTCACCAAAGTAGCCCCTTGCTCCCCTATCCTGTTCTCCATCCTCTTTCCCTGCTTTGCTTTTCTTCATGAGACTTATTCCCACCTGACAGTGTTTAGGTGTCACTACTTACTGTCCATCCTTGCTGTGTCTCTGGCACTGATTAGATGGATGACAAAGGGAGGACTTCTAAGGAGTCCTTTCCTCCTTCAAAACGAGATTCTGCAAGCAGCTAAGTGAGGCAGGAATCCTTTGGGGTAAATGTCTACATTATGCATATGTATACAACTCCAAAGTATCCTCTCCTTTGGGTGAAGCTAAAATCTTTTTGGGGAAAAGAGGATAAGTATGCCAAAAATAGTTCTGTCCACTGCCTTTAAGATGCATACTGGCTCAGCCAGTAAAATGCTTTCCATGTAAGCGTAAAGACCTGAATTTTGATTCTCAGCACCCAGAAATATACTACAGTGGTGGCACACCTGTATAACCCCAGAACTATGGAGGTAGAGACAGAGATCTCTGGGGCCTACTGGCTAGCTAGCCTAACAAAATTGGTGAGTTCTGGGGTATCAAAAAAAGACCCCATCTCAAAAAACAGAGAGATTGAGGAGACATTAATACTGACTATGGCCTCCACATACATGTACACATACATGCATGATCAACACACGTGCCCACACACTATCAACACCATACACATGTGTACACTACACTCACATACACATGTGAAAAAGATGCAAGTTAAACACATTCAGAAATGTTCCTGTCTGCCTTGTTTCTTAAACAATGACCTTAAACTAGCATCCCTGAGTAATGTATATCTTGATTTGAACGTGCTCAGGAATGTGCCTTCCCATGTGAACATGTGTTCCTTGAATCAAATCAAAATGAAGTACAATCAAAATGCTTTCCCATATGAACACATAGGTGATAGATGCATGGAATAAAATACCATGTTTCTATTATTTAAGGAAGGCATCATTCCGGTAGTGACCCCAAGGCTTTCCTTACCTGCTATAGGTAATAAAACTTCACTCTTAATTCTTAGCCATGCTTATTTTGGCTTTGCAATCAGTGAGATGCAATCCCATTGCATTTCATTGTAATTCCATCTATTAATGCTCTATATCTCGGCCAGTTTCTTCATCTTGTTCCCAAACACACTTTTCTACCTTGCTTGTGTGCCCTGGGCCGGGGGGGCGGTATACTATACCCACAAGTAACTTCCTCCCTGGTCTCAGAAGGGTGGGGTCAATGAGGGCCACTAGCAGACTTATTGAGAGAGCCAGCATTTACTCTTTAGGCTCTTCCCTGTCACTGGCCAGATGACTGTACAGTAAAACCAAAGGTCACAAATCAGCTGTATGTGCTCCTCTCTCCATCCTTCCCTCCACATACTCTCAGGGTGAGGTGGCAACACTCCTCTTCCTTACCTTTGTAATTCCTTTCATCCTGCCCTCTTATATGTACATAATCCTTTATTAACCCCCATTAGGATGATCCTAATTTGTGCACACCATCTGTTTCCTGCTGGGGTTTTGATAGACTCTTTATGAATAATGATTTTAATAACTTTTAATTAGACTAGAGCCTCAAGAATGTGGCCATGGGCCAAGAACATCACCATCTCCTGGGAGCTTGGCAGAAATGCACAATCTCAGGCCCTACTCCGATCTACTGGATCAGCATCTAGTATTTAAAAAATAGCCTGATGAAGGGCTGGGGAGATGCTTAGCCTGCTGGACAAGGTTCAATTCTTCAGTATCCACAAGAAAGTGAAATATGCATTAGTTGTTCATGTGCATCGACAAGTGATCCTGGCACCTACATGCACATAAAGAAAGAAAGAAAGAAAATATTCCCTGGTGATTTGCAAACCAAGAAGTTTAGAATATTAGAGTATTCTGAATTTCATTAAAGCTTTTGGAGATTAAAATAATCCAAGATTCTTTCAGACTAGCTCAAATGACGGGGTCTTATGCCTCATGTAATGAAGGAAACAGAGAGACTAAAACCCATGAGTGGGCTGGAGAAATGGCTTAGTGGTTAAGGCATTTGTCTGCAAAGCCAGAGAACCCAAGTTCGATTCCCCAGGACCCATGTAAGCCAGATGTACAAGGTGGTACATGCTTCTGGAGTTTGTTTACAGTGGCTGAAGGCCCTGGCTTTCTTTCTCTCAATAAGTAAACAAAATAAAAAAAAGACCTTAAAACACAAAACAAAACACAACATGAGAAGGTTAAGCCTGTTAACCCCAAACTCCTCAGAATAAAGGGTGCCCAAAATAAGACTTTATGGAACCATTACAGAGGATACCCCCCAAAAGATTGGTTCTGGGACAAGTTTCCACAGCAACCAGTAGCAAGTTTAAATAGCAATTGGAAAAGTTTTGGACCAGAAAAGCAAAGAGCATTTCCTATTAAAAATAAAATAGGGCTGGAGAGATGGCTTAGTGGTTAAGCATTTGCCTGTGAAGCCTAAGGACCCCAGTTCGAGGCTCGGTTCCCCAGGTCCCACGTTAGCCAGATACACAAGGGGGCGCACGCGTCTGGAGTTTGTTTGCAGTGGCTGGAAGCCCTGGTGCGCCCATTCTCTCTCTCTCTCCCTCTATCTGTCTTTCTCTCTGTGTCTGTCGCTCTCAAATAAAAAAAAAAAAAAGAAAAAAGAAAAAAAACTTAGGAGAAGAAAGGTGTATACTGCTTATATTGAAGAGGTCAGAATTATAAGGGAAAGCTTTGTGACAGGAGGAGGATAGCAGGATAGAGAGCAATCACTGTGTCTGGACTTGGTGGTGGTACCTAGTGGGTTAGTTTTTGTTAAATAAGCTCTACGTTTTTTTTTTTTTTTTTGTAAAGACAATGTGTGTGTGTGCGTGCATACACACACACAAACACACACACACACACACACACACACAAACACACACACACACACTACGTACAACATGGGGATGTGGAGGTCAGAAGACCACCTCAAGGAGCCTGTGCTCTTCTTCCACCTTCAAAACCAATGCCAGTCTGGCAGGCCCATGAGCTTCTGTTTCTGTTGGTTCTGTCTTCCGTCATCTTAAGTGCATGCCACTCTGAGTCTGGCTTCAATGGGTGCTTAGGGAATCAAACTCAGGTTGGCAAACTTTGTAAACAAGCACTTTAATGACTGAGCCATCTTCCCAGCCCCATAGGCTTATGTTTCAACACACATTTAATAAAATGATTTCCCCTCCCCATCCCATCTTACCTTCCTTATAACCTTAGGCCCTTCTAAATTCCAGACATTTTAGAATTTTTCTCTTCTCAAACTTGATGAAGACAAAAACTAGAGGATCAAAAAGATGTCAAAACAGGAGTTTTGGGCTGGACAGATGGTTTAGTGATTAAGACATTTGCCTGCAAAGCCAAAGGACCCAGGTTTAATTCCCCAGGAACCATGTAAGCCAGATACACAAGGGACACATGTGTATGGAGTTCGTTTGCAGTGGCTAGAGGCCTTGGCATGCCCATTCTCTTTCTCTCTCTCTATCTCTGCTTGCAAATAAATGAATAAAATAAAAAACAAGAGTTTTATGATTGCTGTGAACGAATACATGGCACAAACAAGGGAAGGTTTATTTTGGTCTTGGATTTCAAAGTTTCTGTCCATCATAACTCCACTGCAGAGCACCTCACGTCATGATACAGAGAATGCTCAGTGTAACTGTAACCGGACAAGTACAGGGCAAGACACAACCCAAGAACATGCACCAATGACCCATTTCTCCCAACAAGGCCCAGATTTTTGCAGCTCTATTATCACCATTTAATTTCATTAAAATTTTGAATCATCTATGGATTTGACCATTCATGTTTCAAGCCCTCTGATCTAATAATCATCCCTGTAAACATCCTCATGGCTTTCCTGACTCAGAATTTTGAGCTTTTTTTTTTTTAAAATCATTATTATGCTCCCTGTTCTATCCACAACCTTCCCATCTTTCTCATTATTTAAACTTCAGTTTCTGAAAATAAAAATGTATGGGCTGGGGTGATGGCTAGTAGTTAAAGGTGCTTGCTTGAAAGTAAGAATGTTATTTGTCCAATTTGTCTGTTTGAGCTGAGATTTTTTTAAAAATTAGTATTTTTAAAATTTTTATTTAGTCCTGGGCAATTAAAGCTGGGTCCTTTGGCTTTGCAGGCAAGCACCTTAACTGATAAGCCATATCTCCAGTCCGTGGGCTGAGATTTTTTTGCACGAGTGTCCCTTGCAGGCTAAATGATGGGACAGATAACAATTCTTGATTAAGCAGGCACTGGGTAATGTAGTCTAAAATATACCTGCCTGAGCTGTCTAATCAGCAGAGACTGTGGAAGAAGTCCACACCATGACTACATCTCTGGACTAAAAAAAAGTTATGGATGAAGTCAACCATCAGTAAGACTTTAAGATATACTTCTCAAGGGGAAGGAGTGTGTTGGAATAACTTTTTGCTAAACAATGCAATCTACCAGAGTTCTAGTTAGCTTTCAAAAGCAACAAAGTGTGGGCCAGAGAGATGGCTTAACAGTTAAGGCACTTGCCTGCAAAGTCAAAAGACTCAGGTTCAATTCCTCAGGACCTATGTAAGCCAGATGCACAAGGTGGCGTATGCCTCTGGAGTTCATTTGCTGTGGCTAGAGGTCCTGGTGCACTCTATATATCTATCTATCTATCTATCTATCTATCTATCTATCTATCTATCTATCAATCAATCATCAATCTATCTGCCTCTTCTCTCTCTCCAAATAAATAAAAATAAATAAATAAAAGCAACAAAGTGAAAATGCTAATGAAAATTAAAAACAAAAAGCAACAAAGTGAGATCCTACATGGCATAGTTAGGGTCCATTCAGTCCTGGGGCGGAATATAACTCAAGGTAGTTTATTAATCAAAAGGAATATATTTATTCAATTACATCCAGGAACTAAATGGCCTTAATTACCTGTCTCAAAAAAACCAACTAAAATGGGAAAGATAAAATCAGTTTATGCACTCTTGTAGTCTTGTAGTTTCAAGATCTTTGGAAAGTATTCGAGGCCAAGAGACTCTTATATTAGAACCTCTAATTTCAAAATTTTCTCAGGTTATTAAACCTTAGATTCTATTCCAACCTATTTACCCTTTCCTTCCCTAACTATAGTCATTTCAACTAGTTTTCATGTCCACGAACTCTGTCTCCTTCCTCCAGAGAGAACAATGTATCACAGACTGGCCATGCAGTTGAAGTGTAGGACCCTCTCCTGCAGTGTACCTTCATTTCACTAGACACAGTAAAATCAGTAGCACTTTATATTATAGGAAATATGTTTGTTTACTTATTATCTCAATTTAAAAATACTTATTCTTTTTTCAGGGCTGATCCATTATAGTAGGTCCATTACAGTATTTCTTTGGAGATATGAAAGACACATACAAAACAAAGCCTGTGAATAGAGTTCAGTGATGTGATCATTTCTCTTTGGAGAGGTGTCCTTTGGGAATAGGACATATGGAACCCACATACCCAAAGCTAATAATGTTCAACTTCTTGCCCACATATGTCCAGTGGTATCAAGGAAGACTCAGACACAGGAAGTAGTTAGCTTGACTGCTGTAATACCAGTTCTTCCCGCTACTAAAGACAGGCCTGTATCCAAAGGCTCTAAGGCTTCCCACTTGGCCTTCTTCCCATGATGGCTTGTTGGTCCCACATCTTCCAATTCACTGTTGCTCCTTTTCCTCATTTCTTGCTTCTTGGTATCACTGGTGGGAACAAATCCAATGATTTACTTTACAAACAATTCACTTGTTAGTATGAAATCAAACATCTTAAATGGTACAAAATAATCCAGAATGCATAATTGATGAATAGATATTACTGAAGGAAAGAAATCACATTGTCAGGATGTTTATGTTGTGTGTAAACACCTTCCCATTAGTGCAAGGGGACAGATAGCCTATCATACAACAGGCATGTTCAGAGTACTATGTCCCATGATGAAGTGAGATGAATCCAATGTTCAATCTACACAAATAAATTAAAGGGATACATGACAGCAATAGAATGAAGAGGAAAAACTACATAGTCATCTCAATAGATGTAGGAAAAGCATTTAGCAAAATTCTACATCTCTTTATGATAAAAATACTGAACAATGAAAGCATAAAAGGGATATATCTCAATGTAATAAAGAACATTTATAATAAGCCAACAGCTAATGATGCAGTGAATGAGGAAAAAAAGCTTAGATCTTTGTAAGATCTAGAATAAGACAAGTGTGCTAATCCCTGCACCAGTTTTTATTTTTGTTTTTTTGAGGTAGGGTCTCACTTAGGCTAACCTGGAATTCCCTATGTAGTCTTAGGGTGGCCTTAAACTCATGGAAATCCCAAGTGCTGGGATGAAAGGTGCGCATCACCACACCTGACTCCCCTTTACCACTTTCATTCAACACAGTGTGCAGGTCTCATTCAGAGAAATTAGGCAAGAGAAAGAAATAAAACAGTATCCAACCTGGAAAATATGAGCTGTCAGTTTGCATGATCTTTTTTATAGAAAATCATCAAATGCCAACAAAATAGTATAACCAATTAATTAACTCAGTGAAGTTGCAGGATACAAGAGCAATATACAAAAGTTACTATTACACTATATACCAGCAAGTTATCTGAAATAGAAATCAAGAAAGCGATCTCATTTATAATAGTGATAAAAAATAAAATAACTAGGAATAAATTTAGTCAAGGTGACAGTTCTACAGTGAAGATCATAAAACACTTAGGAAAGAAGTTAAAGAAACTGAACATGGATGATGGTGCACACTTTTAATCCCAACACTTGGGAGGCAGAGGTAGGAGGTTCACTGTGAGTTTGAAGCCTCTTGGAGACTATATAATGAATTCCAGCTCAGTCTGGGCTACAGTGAGAATATACTTCCAAAAATGGGAGAAAAAAAGAAATTAAAGAGAAAACAAAGAAGAAAGAAATCCCATGTTTGTGGATTAGAAGAATTACAATGAAATGCTCACACTAAGCCAAAGAAACTCCCAGAAAAAATATAAATGAAAGTACTATTGTCATTTTTCACAAAACTGGAAAGAACAATTCTAAAATTTCCATGGAACCACCACCACAACAACAAAAAAAGAAAAAAATGATAATTAAAAAAACATGGGGCTGGAGGGATGGCTTAGCAGTTAAGGCACTTGCCTGCAAAGCCAAAGGACAGAGGTTTGATTCCCCAGGATCCACATAAGCCAGATACACAAAGTGGCAAGTGAGTGTGGAATTTGTTTGCAGTGGCAGGAGGACCTGGCGTGTGCATTCTCTCCTGCTCTCTCAAATAAATAAAAATAATTAAAAAAAATAAGAAATCACGTAGCAAAGCCATTTTGAGCAAAAAGTACACAGGAATTATGCTACCTGATTTCTACATCATAGTACAAAGCTATAGTAAACAAGCAATCATGGTGTTGGGGTAGGCAACTCCTTCTAGAACAGAACAGAAGAAGAGAAAAAAAAAAGTTCCACTAAAAACTGGGTGATAGGCATCTTTCAAAAGAAGACATGCAAATGGCCAGGAGGTCAGTAAAAATGCTCAACATCAATAATCAGCAGGGAAATGCATAATCAAAACCACAAGGAGAGATCTCTTTCTAGTCAAAGTGGTTAATACCAAAAGGACTGCAGATAGTGGCATTGGTAAAGACAGAAAGAAGGAATCGTTGCACACTACCAGCAGGAATGTAAACTAATTCAGCCACTATGGAAAACAGTATGGAGTTTCCTAAAAAATTAAAAATTATTGTAAACTGATCTATCTGAATGCTAGGTATATACCATAAACAGTGTATCAAACACACATCCTCATTCCCATTTCACTGCTATACTATCTATTATAAACAAGATATAGAAACAACCTATTTGTTGTATGTTGTATGATGTATTAAAAACTATAAATGCAGGGCTGGAGAGATGGCTTAGCGGTTAAGCGCTTGCCTGTGAAGCCTAAGGACCCCGGTTCAAGGCTCGGTTCCCCAGGTAAAACGTTAGCCAGATGCACAAGGGGGCGTATGCGTCTAGAGTTCATTTGCAGAGGCTGGAGGCCCTGGCGCACCCATTCTCTCTCTCTCTCTCTCTCTATCTGTCTTTCTCTCTGTGTCTGTCCCTCTCAAATAAATAAATAATTTTTAAAAAAATTAAAAAATATATATATAAATGCAGACTTCCAGCCAAGATGGCGACCTCCTAGTTATGCTGCAAATACTGGGGAAAGAAAGGCAAGAAATTAAGGGTTATCAGGGTCTTCTTTCCAGTAGGAGGGCACAGAGTGGGGAAAATCAGGGAGTCATGGATCCCATCGGGTGGGTAGTCTACCCCCCCCCCATACAACCGCCACGCCCCACGCCCCAAGCGGCTGTGCTCTGATCATGCACGCACCAGCCTGCTGCGCTGTGCTCTGATCGCACACCTGTGGGGACCTCTACTGTTGTGCTCCCTTCACACACCCATGGGAATCTCCACACCTGCGGGGACCTCCACTGTTGTGCTCTGATTGCGTGCACCGGGCTGCCGCACTGTACTTGGTTTGCACACCCGAAGGGACCACCTCTACTGTGATCAGGCAGCTGCCAGAACCCCCACTGCTGTGTTCTGATAGCACGACCACTGGCCAGCCTCGGCTCTGCCCTGATCCCATGCCCACAGCAGCTGCCTCTGTACTACAATTGCACGTGCAGTGGGCCCAGTCCCACAGCAAGGGCCACACAAGCCCACATTGAGTCACTAGCACCAGCTCAGGTGCCATCCCCTACCTGTCCATCGCTGCCCATCCCCCACTCCCATGTGACGGGAGAGCACAGAATGTTTGCATGTCCCAGTGTTCCCAGCCAGAGTATGGGCAGCTTCAGGGCATGCTACCTCAGTCCCCTTCAAAGCTGGAAGGCAGGCAGCTTTGGTGCATTACTGGGTGAGAATTCAGGCAACTTTGGTGCCCCTGCAGGCAGTAGATAGACGGCTTTGGCAAGAGAGAGCAAAAACCCAAGCTGCTTGGCAACTGCCACAGGCTGCCTTGGATTCCCATTGAGCTAGAGCCCAGGCTGGTCCACCCACCTACCTACCCATACACTGTCATGGGTAGACCACAGTGCAAAAGAAATAACATGAAAAATAAAATGCAAGAAAATCCAGATAGATCACCCAGTCCAACAAGGATTACATCTAACCAAAACATAGAAGAGATTTTAGGATCAGAACATCAAGTGGAAGCTATGAGCAATGCAACCCTGACCAACCTACTGCTAGAACTTGCAGGAAAGCAACAAAGGACCAATAATTGTGTGGATGCTACCATCACTAAGCTAGAGCAATATGATAAGGCATTAGAAGAAATGCAAAGAGAGCTAAGAGAGTTGAGGGAGAGCAAAAAAAAAAGAGGACCTTAAAAATCAGCTGGCCACACTAAATGAAAACATAAAAAACGCAAGGATGACTTCCAAGAATCATCAAGAAAATCAGAAAATGAGGTAAAAGGGAGCTGGACAGAGTGATGAAAGTAGTAGAAAATGCAAACTTAATTGAACAAGTCCAAAACTCTATAGAGGCTCTCAAGAAAAGTCAGCGAAGTGAAGGATAGAAACTCTGATCTGGAAGACAGGATCTAAGAAACAGTTCAAGGGATCAAAAATTTCAGTAAGTTCAAAAGTTCCTGTGAACAGAACATGAGGGAATTGTGGGATACACTTAAACGTCCGAATATCAGAATCATTGGAATACCAGAAGGAGAAGAATTTCAGACCAAAGGCATGGAGAACTTATTTAACAAAATAATTGAAGAAAACTTCCCCAGCCTCTGAAAAGAAAGGACCATCATGATACAAGAAGCTAACAGAACTCCAAACAGACTGGACAAAAGGAGAAACTATCCAAGACATATTATCATTAAGACTCTAAACATTGACACCAAAGAGAAAATCCTAAAAGCAGCTAGGGAAAAACAGCACACCACTTTCAAAGGAAACCCCATCAGAATTACTTCAGACTTCTCAATGGAAACCCTGAAAGCTAGAAGGACCTGGAATGAAACTCTCCAAACTCCAAGAAACTATGGCTTCAAACCCAAAATACTCTACCTGGCAAATGTCTCCCTCATAGTAGATGGTGAAAGGAAAACTTTCCATGACAAAACTCAGCTTTACAATTATATGAACACAAAACCAAACCTACACAAAGTATTCCAGGAAATTCTCCACAGAGAAGAAACAAAGAACCAAACCCAAATGCCTACAAGAAGCAGATCACAACAACCAAACCCAGAGTAGACACAAAATTTTTCAAATTCCATGAAAACACCAAACACCTCTACCACCACAACATGGCAGGGATCAAATCAAATCTCACAGTCATTACCCTAAATATTAATGGCCTTAATTCACCTATCAAGAGACACAAGCTAACAGGGTGGAACAAAAAATTAGACCCCTCAATCTGCTGCCTTCAAGAAACCCAATTACCACTAAAGACAGAAACCTCCTCAGGGTGAAAGGGTAGAAAACAATATTCCATGCAAATGGGAATAAGAAACAAGGAGGTGTAGCTACATTAATATTGGATAAAATTGACTTCAAACCAAAAATAGTCAAAAAAGACAAAGAAGGCTACTTCCCACTTATCAAGGGATCAATCCATCAAGAGGATATTATAATCATAAATCTGTATGCACCAAACACAGGGGTACCACAGTTCATAAAACAAAACCTACTTGACAATAAAACAGAAATAACCACCAACAACATCATAGCTGGGGACTTCAACACACCATTATCAGTAATAGACAGATCATCCAAACAGAAACTCAACAGGGAAGTAAGAGAGCTCAACAAAACCATACAACACTTAGGCCTAACAGACATCTACAGAACTTTCCATCCTAAATCCACAGACTACACATTCTTCCCAGCAGCCCATGGAACATTCTCTAAAATAGACCAAATACTGGGTCAAAAAGACTGCCTCCACATATTTAGGAAAATTGACATAATTTCCTCCATGATATCAGATCATAATGCTATATTCCTAGAAATCAACAACAAAAAACCCACCAAGAATCCCAACGACAACTGGAAACTGAATAGCACACTCTTAAACAATAAATGGATAGTGGATGAAATAAAAAATGAAATTGCAAAATTCCTGGAATTGAATGAAAATGAGAACACATCATACCAAAACTTAGGGGACACAATGAAGGCAGTCCTCAGGGGAAAATTCATAGCAATCAATGCTTTCATAAAAAGACAGAAAGATCCCAAATCAATAGCCTAACCATCCACCTAAAGCCACTGGAAAAACAAGAAAAATCCAACCCAAAGAGCTCCAGAAGGAAAGAAATAATTAAAATCAGAGCAGAAATTAATGAATTGGAAATCAAAGAAACAATTAAGGCAATTGACAAAACAAAGAGGTGGTTCTTTGAAAAAATAAACAAGATTGACAAACCTCTGGCCAATTTGATCAAGCTAAAAAAGGATAGGTTCCAAATTAACGAAATTCAAAAGAAAAAGGAGAGATTGCAACAGACATGAGTGAAATTGGGAGAATCATCAGGACTTATTTCAAAAACCTCTACTCCACAAAACTAGAAAATGTGGAGGAGATGGATAAATTCCTGGACGCATATCATCTAGCAAAGCTAAACTCAGAGCATATTAACCACCTCAATGAACCCATCACACTCATGGAGATTGAAAAAATAATAAAAAACTTCCCCCAAAAGAAGAGTCCAGGACCAGATGGATTCCCATCCGAATTTTATCAACCCTTTATGGAAGAACTCAAACCAATATTCCTAAAACTGTGCCACACAATTGAAGAACAGGGAAAGCTACCCAACTCCTTCTATGAAGCTAGTATCACCCTAATCCCAAAACTAGGCAGAGATGCCACAAGAAAAGAAAACTACCGGCCGATTTCCCTAATGAACATAGATGCAAAGATCCTGAACAAAATACTCGCAAACCGAATCGAACAACACATCAAAAGCATTATCCACCTTGACCAAGTGGGATTTATCCAGGAACACAAGGGTGGTTCAACATATGAAAATCTGTCAATGTAATACACCACATAAACAAGCTTAAACATAAAAACCACATGATCATTTCGATAGATGCAGAAAAGGCCTTTGACAAGATACAACACTTCATGATCAAAACATTGGAGAGAATCGGCATGGCCGGTTCACATCTTAACATAATAAAGGCAATATACAAAGCTCCAAAGGCCCAAATAATGCTTAATGGATAGAGACTAGAGGAATTCCCATTAAGATCAGGAACAAGACAGGGATGTCCTTTCTCACCTCTGCTTTTCAATATAGTTCTGGAAGACCTAGCTCAAGCAATAAGGCAGGAGAAGGAAATAAAAGGGATACAATTTGGAAAGTAAGAAGTTAAGGTAGCTCTATTAGCTGATGACATGATTGTATATGTAAGAGACATGAGAAACTCCACCCCAAAATTCCTGAAGGTGATTAATTCCTACAGCAAAGTAGCAGGATACAAAATCAATGCACAAAAATCAGTAGCATTTCTGTATGCAAATGATAAAGATACAGAAAAAGAAATAAGGGACATAGTCCCATTTTCAGTAGCAACAACAACAACAAAAATACCTTGGAATAATGTTAACCAAGGAAGTAAAAGATCTGTACAACGAAAATATAAAAACTCTCAAAAAAGAAATTGAGGAGGACTTGAGAAGATGGAAACACCTCCCATGCTCCTGGATAGGCAGAATTAACATTGTGAAGATGGCAACCCTACCAAAGGCAATATATAGATTTAATGCAATTCCAATTAAAATCCCTACAGTGTTCTTCACAGAGAGAGAAAAAATGATCTCAAATTTCATATGGAAAAACAGAAGGCCTCGCATATCCAAACATATCCTCAGCAAAAGAAATACCTCTGGTGGCATCATCATACCTGATCTAAAGCTATACTACAAAGCCATAGTAATAAAAACAGCATGGTACTGGCATAAAAACAGGAGTATAGACCAATGGAATAGACTTGAGGACCCAGATTTAGGGTCAAGCAACTATAGCTACTTGATATTCGACAAAGGCCCGAACAATATAGGCTGGAAAAAGGATAGCATCTTCAACAAATGGTGCTGGACAAACTGCATAACCACATGCAGGAAACTGAAACTTCATCCACCCATTTCACCATGCCCTACACTCAAATCCAAATGGATCAAAGGCCTCAACATAAGACCAGAAACTCAAATACTACTGGAAGAAAATTTAGGAAGTACTTTCCATGATATACGAATGGAAAAAGACTTTCTGAACAAAACCCTAGTGGCTTAAACAGTCACTCAACCAATGGGATCATATGAAGCTGAAGAGTTTCTTTACAGAGAAGCATATAATAAGCAAAGACAATAGAATACCCACAGAATGGGAGAAAATACGTGCGGGTTATCCAACTGATAGAGGCCTAATCTCTAGAATCTACAAAGAACTCAAAATTCTAAACACTAAGAAGAAAAATGGGGCACTGACTTGAACAGGCAGTTCACAGAGGAAGAGATACAAATGGCTAACACACACTTAAGAAAATGTTCATCATCCCTAATCATGAGAGAAATGCAAATTAAAACAACTATGGGATTCCACCTTCCCACAATAAGGTTAGCCAACATCAAAAAATCAAATGAAAATAATGCTGGCGAGGATGTAGAGAAGAAGGAATATTCATTCACTGTTGGTGGGAATGAAGGATGGTACAACCTCTTTGGAAAGCAATATGGAGACTCCTGAAAAAGCTGACTATAGAAATACCAACAGACCCAGTTATACCCTTACTGGGCATCTACCCTAAAACCTTCAAACCACAGGCTAGAGAGATTTTCTCAACTATGTTTATAGTGGCTCAATTTGTAATAGCTAAAAGCTGGAATCAATCCAGATGTCCATCACTAGAAGCATGGATAACTAAGATGCGGTATATCTACACAGTGGAATTCTATACAGCAGTAAGAAAAAATGACACAAAGAAATTTGAGGAAAAATGGTTGAACCTGGAACAGATCATTCTCAGTGAACTTACCCAATCACAGAAAAAAAGTCAACATATAGTCTCACTCATCTACAACACCTAACCTGAATCCACCCAAGATACCTTACATACTCAGCAAGCACCTCATGGAGTAGACACTAGGAATGATGGGGAGGCAGGGGAGGGCATCGAGGGTATGGGAAACACTAATCTGGACCCAAACGGCAATGGTACCATAAATTTCTACTTCCTAAAAGGTAGACCAAATGGCTAAACCTTCACAAGACCCTTACAGGAAACACCTGAACCACAAGACACTGGAGAGGGTAGGATCAAGACTAACCTAAATCTTCTACATCTTCCCTCCCTTCCTCTACCCCTCTCCCCCTCTAACTCTCGTATATTAGTTATGTTTTTCCTCATTTTCTTAGTGGACACTGACCTGTAACCCCCACTACCAGCATCGGGCTATCATCCACAATGATCTTTTGATCAGGGAAACCTACAAGTTTTCCTAAAACAATGACAGACTTCTGGCAGAGTACTTGATGACCCACCATAGGTCAGTGGTAAGACCCTATTGCTGAAGACTCCATACACAGCTGACACGTAAAATGGAACGGCATGGCTGGATGGCAAGCCCCAGTCAGCGTGTCTAGTGCCAGAAGGTGCTACATGGCCGACTGGGGGAAATGACCAATATCTGTCCACGCAACTCATGGTCTAACCTAATTAGCAACAAATAACCTGGTGTGATGCCCACACAAGTGCAATAGTGGCACACAGCCATGGTGGGGAACCAACTGCTCTTGATTTGGCTAACTGATCCCCTCAGTGGTACGAGACACATAGCTGGAACTGGGAAACAAGTCAGAACCATATCCAAACATAAGGCCACTCTCTCCAATATCAAGCTACCATCAATCATGGGGTACAAGAGGGCCTACACCTATTAAATTCTCTATCAAAAAAGTGTTATCTCAATTTTCTGGGTGCTAACTTACTCTCCGTTGGAGAATATGCTTCTCTTTTTCAGATAGATGCAGATCCTAAGGAGAGAGCTGCCCCAACAAACCTCAAAAGGGGCCTGACTGAAACTAAAGAAAACTGGCAAAACAAGCAAGGGTGCTGTTTTCCTGATGAACCGGATACCAGCACAAAGGGGAAGGAGACCAACACAGAGAAAAATCAACTCCTACCAAATCAGAGAGCCAGAGCCTCAGAGGCCCCCAATACCTCAGCACTGAAGCAGACCAAAAATGAACCGAACATGGCTCAGGGAAATTTTGTGGAAGAGGGGGCAGAAAGAATGTCAGAGTCACATGTTGGGTTATGATATGCAGAGACATTTATCATACCAATATCTGTGGGCTAACTCCAGAATGCACAACCCATTTACATCAACAAGGAGGGTCCATTGGGAGGGGGTAGATCATGGATGAGCCTAAACAATGGTACCAAACTACCTGTTTTTGCTGAAAAGAAAACTAATAAATTAAATTAAAAAATGCACAAAAATAATAAAATTCTGTCATTTGTAATAACATGTATGGAATTTTAAATCACTGTGTTTAGTGAAATAAGTTAAGCACAGAAACAAAAGTACTATACAGTTTAACATTATGTGGAATGTAAAATAGTCTATTTCATTTAAGTTCAGAGTAGAATGGTGGTTACCAGAGGCTACAGATATTGGGGAGGGAAATAGATGGCAAAGTTAGATCAATGGACACTAAGTAATACTTGCTAACAGCAAGAAGCTCTGAAATACTACAGCATATTATGGTGACTACACAAAACAATTATGTACTGTACATTTGAAAAAGTTAGATGGATTTTCAGAGTTCTCACCACTTAAATAATAAGTGTTTGAATAAATAAATAATTATATATTTAAATATTCTGAAATTCATACTTATAAATACTTATAAATGTCATGTCATGTTACATGTTGTATACATGCCATACAATTTATTCATGTTATAAACATATTAACAGTACATGTATTTTTTAGTATTTTTATTTATTATTTATTTGTAAGCAGAGATAGAAGACAGACAGACACAGAGAGAGAATGGGTGTGTTAGGGCCTCTAGCCCCTGCAAATGGACTCCAAATGCAAGTGCCACTTTGTGCATCTGGCTTTATGTAGGTCCTAGGTAATTGAACATGGGTCATTAGGGTTTACAGGCAAGCACTCTAACTCCTGAACCATCTCTCCAGCCCTAGTACGTATGTTTTTGTAGCTCCTCTTCTACCAAATTCCCTGAGCCTTGCTGGGTGTGCTTTAAGTCTACTGTAGTGATGAGTTCTCAGAAGCTTCGGGATTTCTGCTTTGGTGCATTTTAAGTATCCTCAGTGTCTGTCTCTGTCACCCTGTCCCAGGTTGTCAGGCTCACTGTGGAAGCAGCACTCTTGTTCATCTTGCTGATTCTTTTCTGGTTTCACCTGGGCTCTAGCTGATGTGCAAGGGGTGGTTCCTCTGCCAGGGAATCATAAGCCTCAGTTTTCTTCCTAGGCACTGGGCTTATATAATTTTTCAGAATTATTCTGATAATTAAATGAGAAATATAAGTGTTTAACACATGCTAAGCTTACTTTCTGCTTAAAAACTACTCCCTTTCAAACAAAATTCACACTGACTATATAATACTCAATGAAAGTCAGAGAAACATGTATGATATATTCTAAAAGAATAAACTGCTCATTTGAATGGACTCATTACTATTTAAAAAATAGTTAGGATATAAAAATGAATTGCCTAATCAGCATACCAATTATGACCAGCTGGAAGCAAAACTGCAGATAATTCCCCTATTTATCCAAAAGCTTTGACTTAGCCATTTTCTTTCACCAGTGAAAGAAAAGCAAACTAGCTGAGGTTATTCAAAGCCAGAGATTGCTGCATTCTCAAAGGAGCTTGGAGAGATGAGCATGAAAGACTTCCCTGTGACAAGAATTCAGCCACTGAGGAGTTAACTGTTGGAGCTTAAAAAACATAATTAGTCCTAATCTTTTTATGAGTATGGCCAATTCCACTGAGTTATAGTGCTACGATTTACTGGGTGGAAGATAACACTGATTTTTGCCCTGTTTGTACATAAAATGTATCTCAGAAGTCTCATCAGAAAAGAGCCTAAGGAACAGGCTCTAGAATGCATCTTCTTTGTTAATATGCTGCTACACAGTATATCCCCTGAAGGAAATAGATGGTTCTGATAAAAAAGGAGGACAGCTGAATGGTTAAGGGCCTGCTAAGACAAAGGACCTATGTTAGATTCCTCAGAACCCATGTAAGCCAGATGCACAAGGTGGCACATGCATCTGGAATTCCTTTGCAGCAGCTGAAGGCTGTAATGTGCCCATTCTCTATACCCACCACCCACCTCTTTTTCTTTCTCTCTCAAGAATGTAAAACAAAGTATTCTTTTTTAAAAGGAAGATCAGAGCTGGGCATGATGGTACATACTTTTAATCTCAACACTTGGGAGGCAGAGGTAGGAGGATCACTGTGAGTTTGAGGCCACCCTGAAACTACATAGTGAATTCCAGACCAGCCTGAGCTGGAGTGAAACCCTACTTCAAAAAACCAAAAAGAAAAGCAAAAGGAAGACCAACAATTAATGCAGCCCATATATTTTCAATCAGCAGCTTTGCGATCAGTTGAAATTTTACTATTTATTTGCATATGTATATTAGTGATATGTATGTGTGTATGTCTGTGGAGAATATATGTGCCTGTGGGGAATAAGTCAACATTGGGTGTCTTCAATTGTTTTCCACCTTGTTTATCTATCTATCTATTTGTTTGTTTATTTATTTGAGAGAGAGAGAGGCAGATAGAGAAAAAGAGAGAATGGGCATGCCAGGGCCTCTAGCCACTGCGAATGAACTCCAGATGCATGCACCACCTTGTGCACATGGCTTATGTGGGTACTGGGGAATCAAACCCTGGTTCTTAGGCTTTGCAGGCAAGCACCTTAACTGCTAAGCCATTTCTCCAGCCCATCCACCTTATTTTTTGAGAGAGTGTCTCTCACTGAACTTGGAGCTCACTGACTGGGCTAGACAAACTGGCCAGCAAGCTCCCAATGGATCCTCCTGTCTGCTTCCTGTGCTGAGATTATAGGCATACACCATCACCCCCAGCTTTTTACATGAGTGATGAGCATATGAACCAATTATTCACTGCTAATTATTAAGGAAAAGGAAAAAAAATCTTAATTTATCAAGAACTAATTTTTAAACAGAATATAACTTTCTTGTTTTCTAAATTATCTGAGCCCCAAACCTAAAATCATTTTTAGAAACTGAACTGGTGGTATTTCTAATAGGTTTGACTTCCTGGTTTTAATATTTTAATTTTGTCAGGTAATTGTAGCTCTCTAATCTCCCCAGCAAGAATGCCAACTATATGAAGTCATGGGCAACAAAAGACAGGGAGAAGCTGGAGTCTGCATTTTTATGTTGCCATTCCCACCAGTGTGCCCTGTTACAAATATGGCACTTCTTTCCAAGTGGGTCTTGCCTTGCCCTTCAAGGCTTCCTACCTACTCATCTCCCTCAAAAGGTAGGCAATCAAACTAATCTTCCCCTCTGGGTTCACACAGCTTCAATGTATTCTTAGTTACTTTGCACACAGTATTGCTACCTGCTGACATGAATGTAGTTTTTCTCACCTGCATGCAGTTTGGCAGCACCTTTCACAAATAGGCATGCCCAGAGATTTTCTTTTGGGAAAATACTTCCTAAGGAGTAATTAGGGACATGTTTGAAGCTTCCCTAAGATAGAGATTAGAGAGAAAGCTGTTTTTAATTTCAGAAAGTAGAAACTATCCAACCATAAAAGATTAATTTATTATGTAAGGTATAAAATCCAAAGTGAGATGTGAGGCAGCCACTAAGGACAATGCTGCACAAATGTTTGTATGGACAGATACTGAAAAACACAGAATGAGGGCCTGTTTATATTCTTCAAAACCTCTGTATGTATGGAAAGCCATTTATGAGATTTATTTTCAAATATTCTTTTGGCTAATATATGTATCTTGAGGATTTTTCTAGAAAATTAAAATTACTTTCATATTCCAGGTAGCTAAGTACATGTTAATTCTTTGTGCTATAAGAATCTTTGCTCCTGTTGATGATCCAGTCTCTAAATTAGGGCCTTTTGATTTGTATATGGGGGAAGCAAAACTTGTTATGTCAGAATGTGTGAGTGATAGTTTATTTTCAATACTTAACAACAACAACAAAAAACCACAGATACTATTGTACACATCCAACACTCAGGAGACTAAGGTGGAAGGACTGATGCCAGGGATGTGAGTTCAAAGCCAACCTAGGTTACACAGTGAATTTAAAGCCTACTTACATATTGAAACTCTGTCAAAAAACAAAATGTGGGGTGGAGAGATGGCTCTGTGGTTAAGGTGCTTACCTGCAAAGCATAAGGACCCAGGTTCAATTCCCTAGTAACCAGATAAAACCAGAGTCACAAGGTGCTACATGCATCTGGAATTCACTTGCAGTGGCTAGAGTCCATGGTATGCTCATATTCATTCATTTATTTTCTCTCTCTCTCTCAAATAAATAATTTTTTAAAAAATTGTGTATCATAGTAAGTTTAAGGTGTTTTGTTGCTGTTTTTGCTTTTGGCTAGAATCATTTCAGCTGAATTTAGAATATGTTTGGTATGTAAAAAAGTCCGTAAAATCTGGGTATGATGACAATCCCAGCACTTGGGAGTTTGAGATGGAAGGTTCACTATGAGTTCAAGGCCAGCCTGGTGCTACTAAGTAAAACCCTCTTCAAAATAAAAAAGGCAATAAATATATTTAAGGAAAAGAATTGGATATTGCCACACAAAACTTGCATTGAATATTTATGTTAGTTTTACTTATAATTACCAAAACTTGGAAACAACCAAAATGTCACTCAATAGATGAACAATTAAACAAACTGATATGTACAGCAGAATAATACTCTGTGACAAAAAGAACTGCACTGCCAGGCTATGAAATAACTATGGAGAAACCTGGAAGGCAGGGGAAAGAAGCCACCACAAATAGACTATATACTTAGGATCCCAAATATATCACATTCTAGAACAGGCAAGAGTACAGATCCAATAGGAAACCAAACCAACCAGCAAAATCAACAACAGACAGTGCCTGCCAAGGTTTCAGAGGAAGGAAAAATCAGTGAAGCACAGTGAATTTTTAAGGTGGTGGAACTACTGTGTGTGACACTGTCAACACATTTGTCCAAACCCACAGGATATACAAGAGTGATCCTTAATCTATCAATTTTAGTGAAGATTAACACTGGTTTATCAATTCTAACAAAAATGCAACTGTAATACAAGAGATAGCAACAGGAAATTATGGGAGCAATGAGAAAAAATATGGGAATTCTCTGTACTTTCACTTAATTTTGTTATGAAAACTAAACTGCTTTAAAAAAGTCTACTGATTAAATTTTTGTATAGTGTAAAAAGGTTAATACATTATCCAACATATTAAAACTTCAATTATTCAGGCATAAAAATATACTAGATTTTTTTTTCTTATCCTCCAAGAACTACATGCTACTTTAAAACAAACTACTTGAGTGTGGAGGCATATGTCTACAATCCTAGCTGGACTACAATTCAGAGGCCAGCCTAGGCTATACAGTAAAAACAACAACAAAAATAACCTGAATTTCTTTCCAGCCTTCATTTATGGTCCTCAGGTAGGCCTGATCCTTTTGCAATAGACTGGAGTGGCTGCTGTACCTGATACCCATCACCTTTAGCAAAGTTAGTCCGGCAGGAGACATGCATGGGGGGAAGGATGCTTGAATGAAATGCAGCTGAGAATCTCCTATGGCAAGAATACGTATGATTATAAGATCATGGTTATGTTATTAGATTACATATTTAAGTTGTAATAATTGTCCAAATTATTCATAATTCAAATGTTAGGATTTCAATTATTCTTTGCACCTCACCTCACAGAGGCTTCTTTAACTTCTTTCTCTCCAGTGAACTTTCAATTCTGCCTTCAGCATTTATTTCTTTCAAGGCCCATGACTAACTCTGTTCTACTTTCTGTTGACCTTTTATAGTCTATCTTCCATAGTATACGCTCTTTGGGAACTGAGATCAAAGCTCTCTTGTATATAATATGATTGTTGAAGAACTAGGAAAGTGAAAGGCCAGCTTGGAAAAGGTTTTGTAGAGGTGCTGAGAATATTTAGATTAAATTCTATGGGCCCAAGGTTATTAGACTTCTAAACAATAAGGTCTTCCTTCTGCCTGGAACTCTCCATCAAAGTGTTCTGGAGAGCTCTAGCTCTGTACTCACTATTCAACAAATCCAAGTGACTAGTAGCACAACCCTGAGTAAAAGTTACTCCAACAGGGGGTGACAGGTGGACAGTTTAATATATCAGTGGGCTTTAGTGGACAATTATTGGGCCTCCCTGAGATTCCCAACTATAAAATGAAATATTAGGTCAAGAGTTAAGGCACTGTGACAAGGAGTAACTTACAATTATGCCTGAAGGTAAGAAATTTCATAATTGAAACATTTCTGAGAGAAGTTTACATTTCTTTGGGGCATTGGTTAAGCTATCCACATGGCCATATCTTATACTGGAGGGGACCAATAATTAAAGGAACATCCCTCAGGATGTTTTACACATATACACCGACCAAACAGACAGACTTTATAATCTCCACTGTTCCTCTGAAAGATTCAAGAGAATGAAACATCTATAGGAACTAGAGGAGACCTGATGAGATGAAAATGAAGGAAGATATCAACTAACAGTATTTTATTTTATTTATATTTCCATAATTCTTGATTTTTTATTATAAACATATACTCATGTTTGTTTTATATAGTGTATGCTTACATAATTTACATATTTAATTCATATATATAATCTAAATAGACTCATTGATATATAATAGCAAGATATTAAAATAAAAAGTGTAAGAAAAATAGTATTTTTGTGAATGTACATGCTTAACAAGAGACAGAGAAAGTAGGAGAGAGAGAGAGAGAGAGAGAGAGAGAGAGAGAGAGAGAGAGAGAGAGAGACGGGGGGGGGAGAATATGGGCATGTCAGGGCCTCCAGCCACTGCAAAGGAACTCCAGATGTATGCACCAACTTGTGCATCTGGCTTATGTGGGTCCTGGGGAATCAAGCCTCGAACCAGGGTCCTTAGGCTTCACAGGCAAGCACTTAACCTCTAAGCGATCTCTCCACCCCTGGCCTTTTTTTTTTTTTTAAATTTTTATTAACATTTTCCATGATTATAAAATATATCCCATGGTAATTCCGTCCCTCCCCACCCCCACACTTTCCCATTTGAAATTCCATTCTCCATCATATTACCTCCCCATTACAATCATTGCAATTACATATATAAAATATCAACCTATTAAGTATCCTCCTCCCTTCCTTTCTCTACCGTTTATGTCTCCTTTTTAACTTACTGGCCTCTGCTACTAAGTATTTTCATTCTCACGCAGAAGCCCAGCCATCTGTAGCTAGGATCCACATATGAGAGAGAACATGTGGCGCTTGGCTTTCTGGGCCTGGGTTACCTCACTTAGTATAATACTTTCCAGGTCCATCCATTTTTCTTCAAATTTCATAACTTCATTTTTCTTTACCGCTGAGTAGAACTCCATTGTATAAATGTGCCACATCTTCATTATCCACTCATCTGTTGAAGGACATCTAGGCTGGTTCCATTTCCAAGCAATTATAAACTGAGCAGCAATAAATATGGTTGAGCACGTACTTCTAAGGAAATGAGATGAGTCCTTTGGATATATGCCTAGGAGTGCTATAGCTGGGTCATATGGTAGATCAATCTCTAGCTGTTTTAGGAACCTCCACACTGTTTTCCACAATGGCTGGACCAGATTGCATTCCCACCAGCAGTGTAGAAGGGTTCCTTTTCTTCCACATCCCCGCCGACATTTATGATCATTTGTTTTCATGATGGTGGCCAATCTGACAGGAGTGAGATGGAATCTCAATGTAGTTTTAATCTGCATTTCCCTGATGACTAGTGACGTAGAACATTTTTTTAGATGCTTATATGCCATTCGTATTTCTTCCTTTGAGAACTCTCTATTTAGCTCCATAGCCCATTTTTTGATTGGCTTGATTCCTTATTATTTAACTTTTTGAGTTCTTTGTATATCCTAGATATTAATCCTCTATCACATATATAGCAGGCGAAGATTTTTTCCCATTCTGAAGGTTGCCTCTTTTCTTTTTTCACTGTGTCCTTTGCGGTGCAAAATCTTTGTAATATCATTAGGTCCCAGTGGTTAATCTGTGGTTTTATTGCCTGAGCAATTGGGGTTGTATTCAGAAAGTCTTTGCCAAGACCAATATGTTGAAGGGTTTCCCCTACCTTTTCCTCTAGAGGTTTCAGAGTTTCAGGTCTGATGTTAGGTCTTTAATCCATTTTGACTTAATTATGTGCATGGTGAGAGAGAAGAACCTATTTTCATCCTTCTGCAGATATATATCCAGTTTTCAAAACACCATTTGCTGAAGAGGCTGTCTCTTCTCCAATGAGTATTTTTGGCATTTTTATCGAATATCAGGTGGCTATAGCTACTTGGGCTTACATCAGGGTCCTCTATTCTGTTCCACTGATCTACATGTCTGTTTTTGTGCCAGTACCATGCTCTTTTTGTTACTATGGCTCTGTAGTATAGCTTAAAATCAGGTATGGTGATACCGCCAGCCTCTTTTTTGTTGCTCAGTATTATTTTAGATATTCGAGGTTTTTTGTGATTCCAAATGAATGTTTGGATTGTTTTTTCTATTTCCATGAAGAAAGCCTTTGGAATTTTGATAGGGACTGCATTAAATGTGTAGATTGCTTTAAGTAAGATTGCCATTTTCACAATATTGATTCTTCCAATCCAGGAACAAGGGATGTTTCTCCACTTTCTAGTGTCTTCTGCAATTTCTCGCTTGAGTGTTTTAAAGTTCTCATCATAGAGATTCTTTACTTCCTCGGTTAGGTTTATTCCAAGGTACTTTATGTTTTTTTTGATGAAATTGTGAATGGGAGTGATTCTCTGATTTCATCCTCTGTGTGTTTGTTGTTAGCATATATGAAGGCTACTGATTTCTGTGCATTTATTTTGTATCCTGCTACATGGCTGTAGGTTTTGATCAGCTCTAACAGCTTGCTAGTAGAGTCTTTAGGGTCTTTTATGTATAGAATCATGTCATCTGCAAATAATGATAACTTGGTTTCTTCCTTTCCAATTTGTATCCCTTTTATGTGTGTCTCTTGCCTTATTGCTATGGCTAAGACTTCCAAAACTATATTAAATAAAAGTGGGACCGTGGACACCCTTGTCTTGTTCCTGATTTTAGTGGAAAAGCTTCTAGTTTTTCCCCATTTAGTAATATGTTGGCTGTAGGCTTGTCATAAATAGCTTTTATTATATTGAGATATGTTCCTTCTATTCCCAGTCTCTGTAGGACTTTTATCATGAAGGGATGTTGGATTTTGTCAAATGCTTTCTCTGCGTCTAATGAGATGATCATGTGATTTTTGTCCTTCAACCCGTTTATGTAATGTATTACATTTATAGATTTGCGTATGTTGAACCATCCCTGCATCTCTGGGATAAAGCCTACTTGGTCAGGGTGAATGATCTTTTTGATATACTCTTGTATTCTGTTTGCCCATATTTTGTTGAGAATTTTTGCATTTATGTTCATGAGGGAGATTGGTCTGTAATTTTCTTTTTTTGTTCTATCTTTGCCTGGTTTTGGTATCAGGGTGATGCTGGCCTCATAGAAGGAGTTTGGTAGAATTCCATTTCCTGGAACAGCTTAAGAAGCAATGGTGTTAGGTCCTCCTTAAAAGTCTGGTAAAATTCAGCAGTGAATCCATCCAGGCCTGGGCTTTTTTTAGTTGGGAGATTATTGATAGCTGTTTGGATCTCCATGTTTGTTACAGATCTATTAAAGTGATTAATCTCATTTTGATTTAATTTAGGTAGGTCATATAGATCAAGGAAATCATCCATGTCTTTCAGATTTTCATACTTTGTGGAGTATATGCTTTTATACTATGTCACTATGATTTTTGGAATTTCTCTGGAATCTGTTGTGATGTTACCTTGTTCATCCCTGATTTTATTAATTTGTGTCTCTTCTCTCTTTCTTTTGGTCAGATTTGCTAAGGGTTTATCAATCTTGTTTATCCTTTCAAAGAACCAACTCTTTGTTTCATTAATTCTTTGGATTGTTCTTTTTGTTTCTATTTCATTAATTTCTGCCCTAATCTTTATTATTTCTTCCCGTCACTGATTTTTGGTTTGCCTTGTTCTTCTTTTTCCAAGGCTTTAAGGTGAAGCATTAGGTCGTTTACTTGCGACCTTTCTAATTTCTTAATATAGGCACTTAAGGCTATAAATTTACCTCTTAGAACTGCCTTCATTGTGTCCCAGAGATTTTGGTAGGTTGTGTTCTCATTATCATTTGACTCTATAAATTTTTTGATTTCCTTTTTGATTTCTTCATTGACCCATTCATCATTTAGTAGTGTATTGTTTAGTTTCCATGATTTTATGTATGCTCTATAGCCTTTCTTGGTACTGATTTGTAGTTTAATTCCATTGTGGTCAGATAGAATGCAAGGAATTATTTCAATTTTCCTGAATTTGTTAAGATTTGCTTTGTGCCCTAATATATGGTCTATTTTACAGAATGTTCCATGTGCTGCTGAAAAGAATGTATATTCTGCAGCCTTTGGATGAAATGTCCTGTATATATCTGTTAAGTCCATTCCTTCTATGACCTCATTTAGTCCAGATGCCTCTCTGTTTATTCTTTCCCGGGATGACCTGTCAATTGATGAGAGTGGGGTGTTAAAGTCACCCACCACCACTGTGTTTGGTGTTATCTGTGACCTTAGTTCTAATAGTGTTTGTTTGACGAATTTGGGAGCCCCCATGTTAGGTGCATATGTTTAGGATTGTAATGTCCTCCTGTTGGAGTGTGCCCTAAATCAATATAAAGTGACCTTCCTTATCTTTCTTGACTAACGTTGGACTAAAGTCTACCCTGTCTGATATTAGGATAGCAACCCCTGCTTGTTTTCTAGGCCCATTTGCTTGAAACACCGTTTTCCAACCTTTCACCCTAAGATAATATCTATCCTTTGTAGAAAGGTGAGTTTCTTGGAGACAACAAATTGTAGGATCCTCCTTTTTAACCCAGTCTGCAAACCTATGTCTTTTCGTTGGGGCACTGAGGCCATTGATATAAAGAGTATTATTGAAAGGTGTGTATTTATGTTTGCCATTTTTGTGTGTGTGTGTGTGTGTGTGTTTCTGGTTCTACCTGCGCTGTCTTCTGTTAACTAGTATTTGAGTATTGCTTGTTTTTTCTAGGTTCCTTATATGTGTGCTTTTCCTTTTGTTCAGCATGGAGGATTCTATCAAGTATTTTCTGTAGAGCTGGTTTTGTCTTCAAATACTCCTTTAACCTGCTTTTGTCATGGAATGTCTTTATTTCTCCATCTATTTGAATGGATAACTTTGCAGGATAAAGTAACCTTGGTTGACAGTTGTTATCTTTCAGAACTTGGAATATATCACTCCAAGCCCTTCTGGCTTTAAAAGTTTGTGTTGAATAATCTGCTGTAATCCTGATGGGCTTGCTTTTGTATGTAACTTGATTTTTCTCTCTAACTGCTTTCAATATTTTTTCTTTGGTGTGTGTGTTTGGAAGTTTGATTATAATATGGCAAGGAGAAGTTCTTTCTCAGTTTTGTCTGGCTGGGGTTCTAAAGGCTTCCTGTATCTGCATTGGCACCTCTTTCCCAATTTGGGGGGAAATTTTCTTCTATGATTTTGTTGAAGACGCCTACTATGCCTCTGGAGTGGAGTTCTTCTCCTTCTACTAAGCCCTGAATTCTTATATTGGATCTTTTCATAGTGTCCTGAATATCTTGAAATTCCCACTCATACTTTTCTATAAGTTTGTCTTTCTTTTTGTTGGACTGCATTAGGTCAGCCACCTGGTTTTCTAGCTTAGATATTCTGTCCTCTCCCTCATCCATCCTACTGGTGAGATTTTCTACAGAGTTTTTTATTTCATTAACTGTGTTCTTCATTGCTAGTAATTCTGACTGGTTTTTCTTTATTATTTCTATTTCCTTATTTATGTCTTGTATTGCCTTCTTTATGTCATTAAATTGGTGTCCTGCCCCTCTGTGATTCCTTTGATTGTTTTGATGTGTTCTTTGACCTCTTTGAACATATTTATAATCATTCTTTTGAACTCTTTCTCAGGCATTTCCTCTAACTCTTTCTCACTGGAGGACATTTCTGATGCATTAATACTTTTAGGTGGATTTATATCGTCTTGCTTTTTAGTGTTTCTTGTGTTATTATAAATATAGTTTTGCATCTTGGATTAAGTTAATGCTTGGATTTTCTAGCTAGCTGTGTATTCTTAGCTGTATCAATTGATTTGGTGTAATATATTTTCAGGGTAGGACCTTAAGGTGTTAGGTGTGGCTCTTAAGACTCTCAAGAGTATCTACAAAGATGTTCTTAGGGGTTGAGTTTCCCTGCTATAGGAGTATTCAAGCAGGCTGAGTGGAATAAAATACAGGTAGATTCTAAAATTTAACTAAACACTGTACACATCCAATCAAAAACAGCCCCGAGTATGTATGCAAGAGTAGTTATTATACCGACCAGATCCTCTATCAACAAAGAGGTTAAGATTTCTGGTCTGTTGAGGGTTCCAAGTCAGCTTGTGACCAAGTGAGACCCTTCCCTGGTGCAATCCCAGTTACCTTGGATGATTTTGGTCTCAGTCAAGTTGCTGCCTGGGTCGTCGGGCTGCTGTTCTGATTTCTGGAGCTGGGCACTTGCTTTTCCTGTGGGGCAAACTGAGCTGCTGCTGCTGCCTCTGCTGCTGCTGTAGCTGCCACTGCTGGAGCCACCACTGCTGCTGAAGCTGCTGCTGCTGTGTCCACTGCCGCTGCTCCCCCTGAAGCTGCTGCTGCCGAGGCCGCTGTTACCGGTGCTGGAGCCACTGATGTTGCTGCTGAACTCTGCTCCTGCTTGGGTCCCGCTGTCAGCCCAAGTTGGCGTGGCCGGGTCCCGGGCTGCTGCTCCGTTCGCCGGAGCTGGGCTCAGGAGGTGGGTGAGGGGAGGGAGCTGCGGCTGCTCTGGTTCTCTCGCTGTTCCAAGTGTTCTTCTACCTCACGGTCTGCTCCTCCGTTGCTCGCTGCCGCTCTCCCCTCACGTTTCCCGAGTTGCGGAGAGCGCCGGTGTGAGAGAAAGCTCCGGCACCTGGCTTTTCCTGTGGCTCAAGCCCAGTCTGGCTGCTTTCTGGTACACCGCAGCTGCGGCGGTTGGCCGAGCTGCCGGAGCCGCTTTTCCTGCCTGTGCAGGCTCTGGATGCTATGGAACTCTTCTACTTCTCTGCTGCCACTTCAATTTCCTATACACCTCACTTTTTAGTAAAAGTGTGTATTTTGCTGAGTTATTTTGGTCTTTTTCCCCCCTAGGCTGCTTTGGTGTGGTACCTATGCCGCCATCTTAACCGGAAGTCCAACTAACAGTATTTTAAAATGTAAGCCTATCTGAGAGTGTGAGCCTAAAAATAATTCCTGACAACCACAAAGAATGGGGTTGTATAGTGATAATCTGCTTTAAGTCAAAGGAGGAGTCTGTCATAGTGAGACAGGCTCATGAACTAATGGGCTACTTATACACAATAATCTGCTCAGAGCAGAATGTGAGCACCATATTATATCTGTATTTTTACAACAGACCGTAATTACCTATAACAGTTCTATACATTTAGTGTTAGATAAAGCAAACAATCAGTTCTCAAGAATGCTCTTTGAGCAATGCATCTACACTAGCACACATCTAAGATCTATTTGTCTATTCTGCAATACCTGATCCTATATAAAGTTCATTATGTCTCAAACTATCAGAATGACTAATCATTTATATATAAGCTGTGGATAGTCAAATCAAACGTTAAAGGACAAATACTTTGAAACATCCTCATGATTCTCTTTTTCCATCCTTGGCTCTGTGTGCTAAATTTGTGAATTTGCTCTTTAATTCTGGTTTATTTGTCTAGCAACCCTAAATGCAAACAGGGAAATGGCTATTGCTTTAAAGAAATAACCATTTCAAAATTTCCCAGTCAGGTGTGGTGGCACACACCTTTAATCCCAGCAGTCGGGGAGGCAAAGGTAGAAGAATCACAATGAATTTGAGGGCAACCCTAGAATACATAGTGAATTCAAGGTCAGCCTGTGCCAGGGTGTGATGCTACCTCAAAAAACCAAGTAAAATAAAATAAAAGAAAAGAAAGAAGGAAGGCTGGAGAGATGGCTTAGCAGTTAAGACACTTGCCAGCAACACCTAATAACCGGTGTTCAATTCCCCAGTACCCATGAAAAGCCAGATACACAGTGTTGCATGCATCTAGAGCTCGTTTGCAGTGGACAGAGACCCTGGCACACCCATTCATTCATTCACTCATTTGTTCATTCTCTCCTCTTTCCCCATCTCTCTCTCCTTGCAAATAAATGAATAAAATATTTTTAAAAAGATTTCTTGGGGGGGTATTACCACGGGATATTTTTTATAATGATAGAAAATGTTTAATAAAATTGAGAAAAAAAGATTTCTCTATAATATTGCTGCAATTCAATGAATGATACAGAATTCAGGATATTTTTCCATGGTGATCTATTCTTGGGTTATGAGTTTTATAAGCTGACAGTACTTTTGGGTTATAAATAAACTAAAATCTCCATTACTTAAACTTCAATGGAATCTTCAATTAAGTATAAAATTTGAGAAGAATGAATTCTTAGATAAAAGAAGAAATAATATGTGTTAAATATGCATTAGCTTCGTGTTCATTTTGTAATTTTGACATCTATGTGATTATAGAACGTAGAAGAACTAAGCTAGAAACAGGACAAGAGCCTGTAGTAATAATTTGGCATCTCTATAACCAATATAGCTTACAAAAAACATTAACTATGCTGAGGCCCAATTGTCAGATAACTTGACAGACCTTTATTTCAATTTTACAGAAAAGGAAATTAGAATTCAGTTCTTACGATCCAAGGCCATACTGACAGTAAGTGATCAGGTCTGGACTAAAATTAAGTTTATAAACTGTGAACCTGACATTTCTACGGCTACCATATACTACTACCTTCTGTAGTCAAAACAACAAACGTCTAGATGTTAACCAAGAAGATGAACAATAAGGTGGCAAAATGGTTAGCTTTCCAAAAATTAAGGAAGCAGGAAGAGCTCTGATAAATCCTGTCAGACATACCAGCATAGATAACACATTACTAATTTATTAATACAGCATATCCAACTAACGTCAGTGATGAAATGCTTTGGTTTAAACCAGCTTCAACAAGTTAGGAGAGCAAGCAGGGATGTTGTAGCATAAACTCTAACCAAGAACAAAGGTATAGCTTTGAAGTCTTGTCAGGAAATTTGTATGCAGATTAAGGTTAGACGAGCTATATATAGAGAAAGTGAAGACATATTAAAAACTACCTTTGTCTAGAAGAAGCAAAATGGAATATGAACTTTATGATCAGAAGACAGAACATGGTACTTAGCCCTTTTTTTTATCATAAGGAAGTGAGCTCACAGGCCTCTCTGGCCAATATGACTACTATGCTAATAACTAAGAGGCATAGACATATGTGTAGGTAGGAAGGTAACTGACGTCATGTGCATGTATGAAGCATGCTGGGAACACATTCATGTTAGAATGTACTATTGTCATCACTTTGGTTTAAATTTAAGATTCCATACACAAAGTTGATTATGTTTTAGACACTATAAAAATAATATGAATTATCACTATCCTTCTGCTGACAGATTTATTTATAGTGAGTGACAGGACTGTTAAAATCCATGAGGGTATAAGCAAACAAAGGCAACATCAAGTTCCTCTGAGTAAATTAGTACCTATAAAATAAGGAGGGCTCCAACCATGTTTTCTAAATGATTTTTAGATTAATTTAGATGTGGGCTTATTCATTTATTACCAGAATTCACTGGTAATCTCTCAGAGACTAACAAACCTGATATATACCACATCAATATTTTCCTCAGAAAAAAAATAGTAAGACCAGAACAAAAGTAACAATTCTTTTCCAAACAACAAACTTTCTATAATTTTGTTTAATAAAAAGTTTGACAGGGCTGAAGAGATGGTTTGGTGGTTGGGCACGTGCCTGTGAAGCCTAAGGACCCCGGTTCGAAGCTTGATTCTCCATGACCCACGTTAGCCACATGCACAAGGGGGGTGCACACATCTGGAGTTCATTTGCAGTGGCCAGAGGCCCTGGCACACTCTCTCTGTCCTCCGTCACTTTCAAATAAATAAAATAAAAACAAACAAAAATAAAAATAAAAAGTTTGAGGGACTGGGGACATGGCTCATTTGGTAGAGTGCCTGCCTAACATGCATGAGGCACTGAGTTCAATCACCAGCCCTATAAAAGCCAGGCATGATGATGACCCAGCACGTGGGGTAGACCCAAGAGAAACAGAAATTTAAAGCCATCCTCAGCTATGTAGAGAACTAGAGGTCACAGCCAGGTGTAGTGGTGCACACTTTTAATCCTAGTACTCTGTAGATTGAGATAGGATAACTGTGAGTTCGAGGTCAGCCTGGGCTACATGAGGGCTTGTCTCTTTCTCAATAAAAAAAGTATGCTTAGACACTTTCCTGTTTTGGATAGAAGTACTCAATTCTAGAGATAATTTAAAATTCAACTAGTTTCAATATGCTTATCAGACAAAGCAAAATATTACAATATCCCCAAATAGCCTATACCAGGTGTGGCAGGTAAAGCAGCCCCTTGAGAGGCTTGTGGGGGAGGGGCTAACTTGACATTTTTTTTTTTAATTTTTATTAACATTTTCCATGATTATAAAATATATCCCATGGTAATTCCCTCCCTCCCCACCCCCACACTTTCCCATTTGAAATTCCATTCTCCATCATATTACCTCCCCATTACAATCATTGTAATTACATATATACAATATCAACCTATTATAACTTGACATTTCTCTACCAAAATGTAAAGCATTCAAGTTTGTAGTATTTCCAATCTAGAGCACATGGAAATAAGATATTTCATTATTTAATTTCTAGTGTTTTTCAATATGTTATTTTCTAGCAGATACAATTCAGTTGAGGGGGAAAACTGAAAGGATAGAGAGTAAAGATAGCCTAGAAGACAAAAAAAAAATGAAAATATTTGCAGGTAAAATAGTAATTTTAAAAAAGGCAACTTGGCATGTAAATTTTCATCTGGTTAGTTTTAAATTTTTATAATTTTTAATATTTTATTTATTTGAGAGAAAGAAAGAGGGAAATAAGCAGAATGGGTACACCAGGGCCTGTAGCCACTGCAAATGAACTCCAAACACATGAGTCACTTTGGGCATCTGGCTCCTGGGTACTGTGGAATCAAACTTGGGTCCTTAGGCTTTGCAGGCAAGTGCCTTAACTGCTAAGCCATCTCTCCATCCCTAAATTTATTTTTTATTAGCATGTGAAGAATTGGGTTTTCTTATAACCTGTTTACATATTGGGTTTCCACATAGGAAGAATGCTCTTAAAGGCTTAAGGGGATGTCTGATTATCACATATTTTATGCCAAATGTAATACTGCTATAGAACTTACCCCAAATTTGTGTCTTAAGGCTCTAATTCCAAGAACCTAGTCCAACAGAACTGCTGTCTTTATAAGATGAGACAGTAGAGAGACTCCCTGATCTCCTTCTTCCAAGAGCCTTTCTCTTGCTCACAAACCTTGAGAACAGTAAGAAAATACTTTTTTGTTGTTGTTTATGATTTACTCCACCCAGCCTGTGGTATTTTGTTGTGGCAGTTTGTATAGCCTAGTACTAATGCCAAGTAAGTACTTTGTTAACTGGAGTGTTGTTGGTAAAAGCTATTCTTAAAACATTCACTAGTGCCAATGCAGACCTGAGTCACTGCTGCTATTGTAGTTAGCATATGAGAAGGTATTAGCCCTCTATTTTCTCTATGGAATCAGAGATTCCTCTATTTTCTAGAGACTCCCCTGAACACCTGCTCATTTACTCTGAATACACACTGGACATTACAAGTACTCCTCTGCATCTCTGCATTTATCATCAACAGCTGCAACAGGCATTTGGATGAGAGCTTCAAACCTGGAACAACAAAGGCAATCATCCTGGGAGGAAAACATTCCTCCAAGAGTTTACTGCTCCTTAGAGAAGATATCTAGGCAATAGGATTCAACAGCAAACAAACAAACAAAACAGTTTTGACCTATCAGCTAAAACAAGTCTAAGGATTCACTTCTGACAGTGAAAAGAAAGGACAAATTACCACTTTTCTTCCCAAGGGGATAAGACAACATGCTCATTTTCAGTAAGTATCATGCTATTCAGAAACAAAATGTCAAGTTTTTCTCAAATCCGATCTTCAATTTAGACGACCTTTGTCTACTTTGTCAGAACAAAACACAAAAGTCACTTTCCCTCTACTGAAGGGATATTTAGCCCAAGTTTAAATATCATCGTAGCCCGAAATGATAATGTAAAATCTGCTAACATTCCACTAAGTCACCAGTCATGAAGAATGGTGTGGTTAGAATGATTTAACTATTAATTATACCATGATACTTATTCTACAAGCATTTATCCACCAATTTCACTACAAGCTTCCATGTGAGCAATGGGTTCCCATTTTCAAAGATAAGCATGGTTCACACTTAATAACTGCAGTTTTCTAGATCTTAGATGATGTAGAACGGAAGCAAAAAGAATGCAAGGGATGGAAGAGCAAGAATGAATGGCAGGGAGAATTCATAGAAATTAGCATAAAATTTATTAACAAAATATCTGTATTTGCACAAAAAAAATCACTGATAGGGAAATGTTGCTAAGTATTTTCATCAAATCTACATGTGTGAGCAAACAAATCTACTGAGCACCTGAATGCCAAAATCAACTGAGGAGTTCTTCTAAGAGGAACAGAATGGAAATGGTGTCAAAAATAACAGAAGTCCGTTGAGAAGAGAACACACTGAAGCGAAATGGACTCATATTTTAGCTGTCAAAGCAAATTTATTTTGCAAACCAAAGCTGTCTAAACCCAGGGAGAATATTATTTTAAAGTGTTCCTGGTTTTTGTGAAACTCCAAATACTTTTTATATACAACACCCCTCTCTTCTACCTATACAACAAATTCTACAAGTACTAATTTTAAGGAAATGAAGGATTTCTTACATATTTTATGCTCATGTCAATTTGTTTTTACTTAACAAGTTAAGAACTGAAGAAACGACTTATTTTATAGACACTAAAATAGCAAACAATGATACTAAAAGATATTCAGTATAAATATCCACCAAAAGGAAAAATCATTACAGAAAATTAAGTTGGCCTGATTGCAATTAGTCATCAGTCTCATTTCATCATTTGTAATTTGCTTTGATGGTATAACATTATACCATTATTTTGTGTTTGCTGTAAATACATGACAAGATATGTTTCCAAGAATGCACTGTATTAAAGAAAGAATCAAAAGGGCTGGAGAGGTGGCTTAGCAGTTAAGTGCTTGCCTGTGAAGCCTAAGGACCCCGGTTCGAGGCTCAATTCCCCAGGACCCATGTCAGCCAGATGCACAAAGGGCCACACACGTCTGGAGTTCGTTTGCAGTGGCTGGAAGCCCTGGCGCACCCATTCTCTCTCTCTCCATCTCTCTCTCTCAAATAAATAAATAAATAATAAATTTAAAAAAAAGAAAGAATCAAAATAACTCCAAAACAGTTAACTCTTAGGGCAGATTCAAAAAGTCATAATAGATGTCATTTTAGTAATCATCATTAGCATCACAAGCATTTAAAAATCTGTTTCTTGTGTGTGCAAGTATATAATGGTGTATGCACATGAGTGTGCAGATACGTATACTCCAATGCTTATGCATGCAGAGGCCACAGAAGAATGTCAGGTGTCTTCTTGTCATTCATCCACATATTTCTTTTTTAAGTATTTTTAATTTTTATTTATTTACTTATTTGAGAGACAGAGAGAGGGGGAGAGGGAAGAATGGGCACATCAGGGCCTCCAGCCACAGCAGACGTGCTCCAGTCGCTTGTGCCCCCTTGTGCATCTGGCTCACATGGGTCCTAGGGAATCGGACCTGGATCCTTTGGCTTTGGAGGCAAACGCCTTAACCACTAAGCCATCCCTCCAGCCCTTATCCACATATTTCTTACCTTGAAATGGGGCCTCTCCCTCAACCTGCAACTACTGACCATCAGGGAACCCCAGGGATTAGAGGTCCCCATGCTAAGTGGCAAGTGCTCTTAACTACTGAACCATCTCCTCAACCCCTACTTTCTTAATGCTTCATGGAACCTCCTTCATGCATCAACAACCTACCAATGCTCATTTTAAAAAATGTTTTCTAACTCACAAGACTAACTGGTAAGAAAGAAGATAGCTTTGCAATGTGAGCAAAAGGAAAGATGCAGAAAAAAGCTGCTATTACTTTAAGCTCTTGTTTGTGCTAATAAGATAAGTAAAGAGTGTACTGTAAAGGAAGTGAGATAGAAGAAACATAAATAAGGCAACATATCACAACTCATATTTTCCACAAGCAGAGGCTTATGTCTTCTAGACTCCTAACCCCACAGAGATAGGGAGGAATAGTATAACATCTCTGAGGCAACTGGATTTTCCAAGAATCAGTAATTATTCATTGGGCGTCCTTTTACTATTTCAAGTATTCTGTAATTTATATGGTCGCCTGTAGGTGTATCCAACCAACCTGTGGCCTACAGGCCACCTGTGTCACAAGATAGCTATGAATGTGGTCCAACGTATTTCTAGATGACAGCATCATGCCACAGTGTCAAAAGGTTGGACACGTTAGGGCCTACAATAAAGATGATGATGACAATAAGGATAGTGATGATGACAACTAATTACTGTGCATAACATCTTTCTATGGACAAAGAGGGAATGATCCATGTGGAGGATGAAATCAGGGAATCTCTCCCATTCACAATTGCCTCAAAAAAAACCCAAAAAAGTACCTTAGAATAAACTTAACCAAGTAAGTGAAGGATCTCTGCAATAAGAACTTTAAAACACTCAAGTGAGAAACTACAGAAGACACTAGGAAATGGAAAGACATCACATGTTCTTGAATTGGAAGAATTAATATTGTGAAAATGTCAGTCTTACCAAAAGCAATCTACACATTTAATGCAATTTCCATTAAAATTCCAATGGTATTCTTCACTGAAATAGATAAAAGAATCATTTGGGAGTACAAAAAACCTTGACATGGGCCACTTTGTACATCTGGCTTTATGTGAATACTGGGGAATCAAACCTGGGTTCTTAGGCTGTGCAGACAAGTGCCTTAACTGCTAAGCATCCCTCTACCTGGAAAACGACTTTAAATCCTAATAAAACCACCATGTCCAGTCTAAAAAAACAAACAAACAAACAAACAAAAAAACAAACCTTGAATAGTCAAAACAATTTTGAACAACAAAAATAAGGCTGGTGGAATCACCATGCCCTCATGTTTCAGTCAGGTTCACATTCCTGGTAGAAATCATTCAACCAAGAGTAGCTTGTGGGGGGGGGGGTTGGCGTGGGGAAGGTTTATTTTCGCTTACAGGCTTGAGAGAAAGCTCCACGATATCAGGGGGAAAGGATGGCATGAAAAGAGGGTGCACATCACCCCCTGACCAACATAAGGTGGACAACAGCAACAGGAAAGTGTGCCAAACACTGGCATGGGGAGACTGGCTATAAAAACCCATAAGCCTGCCCCTAACTATACACTGCCTCCAGGAAGGATTAATTTCCAATTGCCATCAGCTGGGGAACCTAGCACCCAGAACACCTAAGTTTATGGGGGACACCTGAATCAAACCACCACATTATGCCCCTCATCCCTATAAATTGATAACCATATGTGATGTAAAATGCAATGCATTCAGTCCAACTTTAAAAAGTCCCCATAGTTTTTATCCCAGTGATGTTCAAACATCCCCATAATTCAAGGTCTTTTAACTGAGCCATAATATCAAAAATTCCACCAAAACCCATGATGGCACCGAATACATACTCACACTACAAAAGATGGCATTGGGCATAGCAGAAAAATATTAAACCAATACAAGATTTAAAACAACCAGGGAAAACATCTGTGGTGGTTTGATTCAGGTGTCCCCCATAAACCTAGGTGTTCTGAATGCTAGGTTCCCAGCTGATGGATATTTGGGAATTAATGCCTCCTGGAGGGAGTGTATTGTTGGGGGTGGGCTTATGGGCTTTATAGCCAGTTTCCCCATGCCAATGTTTGGCACACCCTTCTGTTGCTGTGGTCCATCTTATGTTGGCCAGTGGGTGATGTCCACCCTCTGCTCATGCCATCCTTTTCCCTGCCATCGTGGAGCTTCCCCTCGAGCCTGTAAGCCAAAATAAAACTCTTTTTTTCCAGAAGCTGCTCTTGGTTGGGTGATTTTTACCAGCAAGGCAAACCAGACTGCAACTGTAAAGTGGTACCAAGGAGTGGGATTGCTGCTAGACACCTGACTGTGGCTTTGGCCTTTTGGAACTGACTTTCAAGAGGAAAGTGGAAGGAGTTGAAAACTTGGCCTAAGAGATGCCTTGCAGTGCTGAAAGTACAGCTTGATGGACTATTCTGGTCAGAGCTACAAGACCTGAATGCAGTTAAGAACTATGGACTGTGAGGTTTGGCTTATGAGGGTGAGAAAGAGCTTTGCCTGGACTGGGCTAGCAGTTTGTGTGAGTTTGCTCTTGTGCCCATGTCCTGAGAAGTTGTGCAGGGTTGCTTTGCGTAGAAATGAACTGGTGTGAGCAGAGGAATATGGCACAGAAAGGAAAAATCTTTGGGTGAACTGCTGCCTGTTCAACTGCAACTGAGAGATTACAACCTTTGAGACTGGGCTAGCTGACCTGTGCTGGGGCAACAGAAAGAATGTCGACTCTTTTGAAGGGGCCTGAGTGCTCAAGGAGTGTCCTGTTCTTCTAAGTCTGCTTTATTCCCCCTTGATTAACAAATTGGAACCCTACCTGGTATTGTGGAGTGTAAGAAATGCTGGAAAGAGGGTCATTGAGTTTGCAACACGGTCTTGTGTTTTGGAAATGGCCATGGGCAGTGTGAAGTGGGTTTGCTGGTTGCCTGCATAGAGACCCCATAGGGCCATGAGGATGAACTGTGGATTGCAGTGGAGACCCAGTGGAGATGCCGGGACCATGAAATGGCTGCCAAGGAGCTGCCGGCACCGATGAAGTTTTCCAGGACTGTGAGTAGCCTAGCTGGAGGGGAGGAATCAGAATGCCAGAGACTTGTTGCTGGTTAGAATTATTGGACTTGAAGATTTGTCACTGGTTAGAGTTGCTGGACTTGAAGCTACAGAGTTTGATATTTGCCCTGGTTGTTTTAAATCTTGTATTGGTTGAATGTTTCTTTGCTATGCCCAATGCCATCTTTTGCAGTGTGAATATTTGTTCTGTGCCATTATGGGTTTTTTGAGGTTATATTTTGGTATTATGGCTCAGTTAAAAGATCTTGTACTATGGGGATGTATGAACATCAATGGAATTGATAAAAACTATAGGGACTTTTAAAGTTAGAAGAATGTATTGCATTTTACATTATGTATGGTTATCAGTTTATGGGGGCCAGGGGCGGAATGTGGTGGTTTGATTCAGGTGTCCCCCATAAACATAGGTGTTGTGAATGCTAGATCTCCAGCTGATGGATATTTGTGAATTAATGCCTCCTGCAGTGAGTGTGTTGTTGGGGGCGGGCTTATGGGCTTTATAGCCAGTTTCCCCATGCCAATGTTTGGCACACCCTCCTGTTGCTGTTATGTTGGCCAGGGGGTGATGTCCACCCTCTGCTCATGCCATCCTTTTCCCTGCCATTGTGGAGCTTCCCCTCGAGCCTGTAAGCCAAAATAAAACTCTTTTTCCCAGAAGCTACTCTTGGTTGGGTGATTTCTACCAGCAAGGCAAACCGGACTGCAACAACATCAAATTCTATAACTCCAAGGACAACAACTCTAGCCAGTGACACACTTACAAGTCCAATAATTCTAACGAGCAACAAGTCTCTTGCATCCCAATTCCACCCCTCTAGCCAGGATACTCACAGTCCTGGAAAACTTCATTGGGACTGGCAGCTTTCCTTAGCAGCAATCTCATGGTCCCAGCATTTCCACTGGGTCTCCACTGCAATCCACGGTTCATCATCATGGCCCCATGGGGTCTCCATGCAGGCATCCAGCAACCTGCTTCACACTACCCATGGCCACTTCCAAAACACAAGACCATGTTGTAAACTCAATGACCCTCTCTTTACTGCATTTCTTACACTCCACAATACCAGGTAGGGTGCCAATTTGTTAATCTGGTGGTGGGGGGGGGGGAATAAAGAAGATTTTGAAGAAAAGGACACTTCTTGGGCACTCAGGCCACTCCAAAAGAGTCTACATTCTTTATGTTGCCCCAGTGCAGGTCAGCTAGCCCAATCAGAAAGGATGTAATCTATCAAACAATTTGCAGGTGAAGGGCCAGCAATTTAGGCCCAAAGATTTTATTTTCTTGGGTGTCATATCATTCTGCTCACATCAGTTCATTTCTATGCAAAGCAACCCTGCACAACTTCTCAGGACAGAGGCGTAACAGCAAGCTTTCCGCACAAACTGCTAGCCTAGTTCAGGCATAGTCCAACCTCACAGTCCATCATTTTTAGTGCATTCAGGTCTTTCAACTCTGACCAAAATAGTCCATCAAGCTGTACTTACAGCATTGCAAGACATCTCATAGGCCAAGGTTTCAAATCCTTCCACATTCCTCTTGAAAATCAGCTCCAAAAGGCCAAAGCCACATAATCAGGTATCTGGCAGCAACCTCACTCCTGGTACCACTTTACTGTTACAGTCAGGTTCACACTGCTGGTAGAACTCACCCAACCAAGAGAAGCTTGTGGGGAAAAAAGAGGTTTATTTTGGCTTACAGGCTTGAGGGGAAGCTCCTCAATGACAGGGAAAAATGACGGCATGAGCAGAAAGTGGACATCACCCTCTGGCCAACATAAGGTAGACAATAGCAACAGGAGAATGTGCCAAAAACTGGCATGGGGAAACTGGCTATAACACTCATAAGCCAGCCCCCAGCAATACACTGCCTCTAGGAAGCATTAATTTCCAATTGCCATCAGCTGGAGAACCTAGCAGAACAACTAAATTTATGGGGTCACCAGAATCAAACCACCACACTTAATTTAAGCCATATTACAAAGCCACAGTAACAAAAACAGCATGGTATTGGCACAAAGACAGACATGTAGATCAATGGAACAGAATACAGGACCCCAATGTTAATCCAGGCAGCTACAGCCATCTGATATTTGACAAATATGCAAAAATATTCATTGGATAAAAGATAGCCTCTTCAACAAATGGTGCTGGGAAAACTGGGTATCTGTATGTAGAAGGATAAAAATAGATCACTGCATTTCTCCAGGCACAAGAATCAAGTCCAAATGGATCAGGGACCTTAATATCAGACCTGAAACTGCTAGAGAAAAAAGTAGATGAAACACTTCAACATATTGGCATAAGCAATGACTTTCTTATTATAACCCAATTGCTGAGGAAATAACCAACCTCCTGGATCTCATGAAGTTACAAAGCTTTGGTACAGCAAAGGACACTGAATAGAGCAAAGAGACAACCTACAGAATGGGAGAAAATCTTTGCCAGATACACTTCTGACAGAGGATTAATATTCAGAATATACTAAGAACTCAAAAACAGAACCATAATAAATCCAACAACCCAATTAAAAAACGGGTTATGGATCTACCAAAACAAACAAGACAGACTTCTGCAAGAGCACTTGACTACCCACCAGAGGTTAATGGTAAGACCCTACTGCTGAAGATACCAATCACTGTCAGCACGGAACATGGAGAGACCTGACTGGAATCTAGAGAAGAGCCAGTCTTCAGATAATTAGCCCATCTCATGCTGGAAGGCACTACATGAGCTACCAGGGAAAACTGGCCAACATCTGTCCAAGCAACTCAAAGTCTAAGTGACTCAGTAGCAAACAACCTGACCTGATGCTCAACACAAGCTCAATAGTGCCACACAGCCATAGTGGGTAACCAACTGCTCTTGGACTGGCTAACAGATCTGCTCAGTGGAAAGGTAACCATATCTGGAACTGGGAAACAAGTCAGAATCAAATCCAGATAATGATTCCGCTTTCCTTTGTCAAGCTCCCACTAACCTTACACTATAAAAGTGTCTAAACCCTTATAATTCTCTCTGAATTAATAATGGTTATCCCATTTAACTGGTGCTGATTTTGCCTTCCTTTGGAGAATCTGCTTCTCTTTTTCAGATGGGAACTGGACTTGAGACAAATGACTCAGCGTAAATGACTCTGGACCCAGGTGAAACCACAGAGGAACTGGGGAAATGAGCAAGAATGCTGTGCTTTTAGTTAAGCTGATATCAGCACAAGGGGTGATGAAGAAAGATACTGAAGACACTCAACACCTACCAAACCAGATATCTAGATGCTCCTAAGTGCCCATCACTGAAGTAGACCTTCCCAGCATGGCTCAGGGAATCATGCAGAAGAGGGGGAGGAAAAATTGTTAGAGCCACAAGGTGGGACATTTTGTACAGAGACATTGCCTCTCCCCCATAACTGACTGCTGTCCCATAATGCATGACCTTCAATATACATGGGGTTGACCTGAATCCCCAATGAGGAAGGCCTCTTCATAAAGTGGCAAGGAGGAGGGAAAGGATGTTACCAACATGTGATGTTTACATACAAAATATGTCCATATCTAATAATAAAAATAAAAACATATATTTAAAAAAGGGCAATGGAACTAGAGAGTTCTCATTGGAAGAAATACAGATGGTATATAAACAGCTATAAAAGTGTTCTACATCCTTAGCCATCAGGGAAATGCAAATTAAAACTACTTTGAGATTCAATCTCACTCCTGTCAGAATGGCTACCATCAAGAAAACAAATGACAATAAATGTTAGCGTGGTTGCAGAAAAAGTGAACCCTTCTACACTGCTGGTGGGAATGTAATCTGGTACAGCCACTGTGGAAATCAGTGTGGAGGTTCTTGAGACAGTTAAAAATGGATTTACCACATGATCCAACTATAGCATTCCTAGGCGTACATCCTAAGGACTCTTCTCACTACCTTGGAGATATTAGCACAACCATGTTTATTGCTACTCTATTCACATTAGCTAGGAAATGGAACCAGCCTAGATGTCCCTCCACAGATGAATGGATAATAAAGATATGGTACATTTACACAATGGAGTTCTTTTCAGCAGAAAAGAAAACTGAAATTTGTAGGGAAATGGATGGATCTGGAAAGGATTATAGTAAGTTAGGTAATCCAGGCCCAGAAAGCTAAATGTCACATGTTCTCTCTCATATATGGATCCTATCTACAAATGTATAGAACAAAAATTGGTAGCAGAGGCCAGCAATGTAGAAAAAGGCAATAATGGAGAGAGGCGAGGGAAGGACTTACGGGGATGATATTGTATATATGGAAGTAGAAAAACAGATGACAGGGAGGGGAAATGCCTAAGCTAGCCTGGGGAAGAGATTATGTAAAAGAAGGGCTGGGGCAACAAAATTCAAGGCATTCTGAATAAGACATATTCAGATGGCGATGACCACTGGGATGACCCAAAAGGCAACATGGTGCTGAGAAGAAGGGATGGAGGAGTGTCCAGCACTAAAATATCTCTATAAAACCATCCAAGACTCAGGGTCCATTGCAGATGAGGTGGTAGAAAGAATGTAAGAGCCAAAGGAAGGGTAAGACTCCTTACAACGTGCTCCTCCAGACACAAAAGGGCCTGGATATCCATGACCTCACAGTGCCTGACACTACCTACACAAGACCATCATAATAGGAGGAAAAGATGATGACATCAAAATAAAAGTGAGAATGATTGAGAGTGGGGAAGGTGTATAATGGAGTGGAGTTGCCAAGGGGAAAGTTGGGGAGGGAGGGAATTACCATGGGTTATTGTCTACACTTATGGAAGCTGTCAATTAAAAAAATATATAAACAAAAGAAACGAGGCTTCTGGGTAAAATAGCAGCTTAGGAGCCATGCCAAACCATCCTAGGGAAGGATTTAAGCAAAGCTCCAGCAAAATACACTCTTCTTCTGGGCTGGAGAGATGGGTTAGCGGTTAAGCGCTGGCCTGTGAAGCTTAAGGACCCGGGTTGAGGCTCGACTTCCCAGGACCCACGTTAGCCAGATGCACAAGGGGGCACATGCGTCTGGAATTTGTTTGCAGTGGCTGGAGGCCCTGGCACACCCAGTCTCTCTCTATCTGCCTCTTTCTCTCTCTGTCTGTCACTCTCAAATAAATAAATAAATACAAATAACAAAAAAAAATTTTTTTAAATACACTCTTCTTCTGAAAAGTGAAGGAGTATAGGTTATTCTTAGACACTGCGGAAAGGCTGGAGAGACAAAGATCCACCAGAAAGGAGGAAATGGCCAGAATCCCACTAAGGCGCTCTCAGCCCGTGATCCTCACGCCCATCCAGCAAAGTTCGCCAGGCGGCAGCAGCAGCAGCAGAGACTAAGCAACAGATTTTTCAACTCTATTAGCCTTCTTGCAAAGTTAAGAAATCTGCAAAGTTAAGTTAAATCTGAAGGAAAGACAGCTAAGATCAATTAAAGAGCTACTTAAAGTGTGAGCAAAAGTCTGAATTCTCCCATCCCCCACCATCAGAACCGTGAGCCTGTAGCATTCAGCCCCCAGTGGCAGCATAGCCAGCAGAGTGGATCAGAGGTACAGCTGCACAGCACAACACAGAGGGATCATGGCAGGCACTAAGCACTGGTGGGATTGGAAGCCACCCCAAAAGGTAATGAGGCTGACAAAACAACAACAACAACAACAAAAAAAAAACCATGAAGGTCCACAGGCCTGCAAGAGTTAATCTCTCTTTCCTTGTCAAGGCAGGTTACTGGGTATAGATTCTTGGTTGGCTTTACCATTTTCAAATAACCTGTATTTGGGGGTTGAATTCTGTTGCCTTTGGTGCTTTCATATATATATGGCCTTTGTTTTTTGCTTCTGTCATTATTGGGAGCAGGGACTGATCCAGATCCAGATTGATTTGGAACCCAGATCAGAACAGAAATCTCTACCTCCCAGCTGACAAGATTAAGGGTGTAGAACAACACACACCGTTAGGGATTTTGACTTTATATGACTATTTGTTTGTTTTAATCCCCACAACTGAATACTTTGTGCTGGTTTTTATTGATTGTGTATATTACTCGACTGAAGTTTAGAATTTGCCAGTAAATTATTCCTCCCAGTCCACTAGAGTATTTGATTAGCAAGCAAACTCAACACCTAAGATTACTTCTGTGGCTTGATTGGGGGACAAGAGCTACATTTGGCACCTTGAACTCATATTCTGAGGGTATATACAGGTGGATTGCCACATCTGGGAACACTGCAGATAATCAGAAAACCCAAGAATCAAATCAATTCAGGATGTAAAAGTCGCTACACTATAATACAAGAAACTCAAAGAACCAAGGCAATACAATCCCACCAAAAACTATAAATCCATCAGAAATGAGACTACCAAGGAGACTGTTTTAGAAGATATGCCTGACAAAGATTTCAAGAAAATGATGATATCTATGCTCAAAGAAACCAGAGAAGAAATGAAGGGAATCAAAGAAAACAAAGGAATTAAAGAAGAAAACAAACTTCTGAAAGAGAACACAGGAAACCAGCTTAATGAAATAAAGTGGTCATTATAAGACATGAGTAAAGAAATAGAAATACTCAAGAAAAACCCAGGCTGAAATCCTGGCTCTGAAGAATACAGTCAATGAAATAAAAACCTCTGTGGCAAGTCTCACCAGTAGAATGGATGCAGGAGAGAACAGAATATCTCAACCAAAAGATCTAATACAGTCCAACAAAGAGAAAGACAAGCTAATAGCAAGGTATGAATGGGAATTTCAAGATATCCAGGACACTATGAAAAGATCAAACATAAGAATTCAGGGTAAAATAGAAGGAAGAAGAATTTTAGTCCAGAGGCATAGTAGGTGTTTTCAAGAAAACCACAGAAGAAAAATTTCCCCAAATTGGGAAAGAAATGGCAATGCAGATACAAGAAGCTTTTAGAACATCAAACACACAAAAACTGGAAAGAACCTCTTCTCTCCATGTTATAATTAATCTACTAAACACACAAACCAAAGAAAATATATTGAAAGCAGTTGAGAAGAAGCAAGTCATCTACAAAGGCAAGCCCATCAGAATAACTGCAGATTACTCAACACAAACTTTAAAATCCAGAAGTGCTTGGGATGATGTATTTCAAGTTCTGAAAGATAACAACTGTCAACCAAGATTACTTTATCCTGCAAAGCTATCTATCCAAATTGATGGAGAACTAAGGACATTCCACAACAAAAACAGGCTAAGGGAATTTATGACAACTAAACCAGCTCTACAGAAAATACTTGAAGGAATTCTTAATGCTGAAAAGAAAGCAAAACATACATAGGAGGAAATGGGGGGAAAAAACCCACACTCAAATAACAGTTAAACAAGTAAAGGGAAAACAGGAAACACTACAAAATAAGAATGGCAAGAATAAATGCATACTTTTCAATAATAACTCTTAATACCAATGGCCTCAATGCACACCACCCAAAGATACAGGCTTGCAGACTGGACTGCCATTTGTTGTCTCCAGGAAACTCATCTCTCAATAAAAGACAGACACTGTCTTAGGGTGAAAGGATGGAAAATGGTATTTCAAGCAAATGGGCCTAGGAATCAAGCAGGGGTTGCTATCCTAATATCTGACAGGATAGACTTCAAACCAACATTAGTGAGGAAAGATAAAGAAGGTCATTTAAAATTTTTTTTGTTTATTTTTATTTATTTATTTGAGAGTGACAGACAGAGAGAGAAAGAGGCAGAGAGAGAGAGAGAGGAGAGTGGGCGTGCCAGGGCTTTTAACCACTGTAAGTGAACTCCAGATGTGTGTGCCCTCTTGTGTATCTGGCTAACGTGGGTCCTGGGGAATCGAGCCTTGAACCAAGGTCCTTAGGCTTCACAGGCAAGCGCTTAACTTCTATGCCATCTCTCCAGCCCAAGAAGGTCATTTTATACTGATTAAAGGAACACTCCAGTAGAAGGACATTACAATCCTAAACATATATACACCTAACATGGGGGCTCCCAGATTCATCAAACAAACACTATTAAGACTTAAGGTCACAGATAATATCAAATGCAATTGTAGTGGGAGATTTCAATACCCCACTCTCATCAATTGACAGGTCATCCCAGCAAAAAATAAACAGAGAGACATCTGAATTAAATGATGTCATGGAACAAATGGACCTAACAGATATCTACAGAACATTCCATCCAAATGCTGCAGAATATACATTTTCCTCCGTAGCACATGGAACATTCTCTAAAATAGACCATATATTAGGACACAAAGCAAATCTTCACAAATATAGGAAAATTGAAACACTGCCTTGTACTCTATCTGACCAAAATGGGATTAAACTGAAAATCAGCAACAAGAAAAGCTACAGAGCATACAGAAATTCATGAAGACTAAACCATACACTATTGAATGATCAGTGGGTCATTGAGGAAATCATTAAATTCCTAGAATCAAATGATGATGATAATCCAACATACCAAAACCTTTGAGACACAATGAAGGCACTCCTAAGAGGAAAATTTATGGCTCTAAGTGCCTATATTAAGAAATTTGAGAGTTCACAAATAAATAATTTAATGCTCTACCTTAAGGCCTTGGAAAAAGGATAACAAGGCAACCAAAAATCAGTAGACGAGAAGAAATCATAAAGATTAGGGTAGAAATTAATGAAATAGAAACAAAGACAAAATCCAAAGAATCAATGAAACAAAGAGTTGGTTCTCTGAAAGGGTAAACAAGATTGATAAACTCTTAGCAAATTTGACCAGAAGAGAGAAGAGGCAAAAATTGATAAAATTAGAGATGAAAAGGGTACCATTACAACAGATACCAAAGAAATTCAGACAATTATAAAGATATACTTTAAGAATAGATATGCCTCTAAGTTTGAAAATCTGAAAGAAATGATTTCCTTGATTCATATGACCTACCAAAATTAAATCAAGATGAGACAAACCATTTAAATAGACCTATAACAAGCACAGAGATCCAAGCAGTCATAAAATGTCTCTCAACTAAAAAAAGCCTAGGCTCAGATGGTTTTAATGGTGAATTCTACTAGACCTTCATAGAAGAACTAACCAATGCTTTTCAAACTTTTCCATAAAATAGAAAAGGAAGGAATTCTACTGAACTCCTTCTATGAAGCCAGCATCACCCTCATACCAAAATCAGAAAAAAGAAAATAACACACCAATCTCCCTCATGAACATAGATACAAAAATTCTGAATAAAATACTGGCAAACAAGAATATATCAAAAAGATTATTCACCCGGACCAAGTTGGCTTTATTCCAGGGATGCAGGGATGGTTCAACATATGCAAATCAATAAATGTAATACATCATACAAATGGTCTGAAGGACAAAAAGCACATGATCATCTCAATAGATGTAGAAAAGACATTTGACGAAATCCAACATCCTTTCATGGTAAAAGTATTACAGAAACTGGGAATAGAAGGAACATATCTCAACATAATAAAAGTTATTTATGACAAACCTACAGCCAACATAATACTAAATGGTGAAAATCTTGAAGCTTGGAAGAAAACAAGGATGTTCACTGTCCCCATTTTTTTTTTTTTTTTCGAGGTAGGGTTTTGATCTAGCCCAGGCTGACCTGGAATTCACTATGTAGTCTCAGGGTGGCCTCGGACTCATGGCAATCCTCCTACCTCTGCCTCCCAAGTACTGGGATTAAAGCGTGCCCCACCACGCTCAGCTAACTGTCCCCACTTTTATTTAATACAGTACTGGAAGTCTTAGCTGTAGCAATAAGTCAAGAGACACTTATAAAAGGGATACAAATGGGAAAGGAAGGATCAAATTATCACTATTTGCAGGTGATATGGTTCTATGCATAAAAGACTTTAAAAGGGCTGGAGAGATGGCTCAGCGGTTAAGTGCTTGCCTGTGAAGCCTAAGGACCCCAGTTCGAGGCTTGATTCCCCAGGTCCCATGTTAGCCAGATGCACAAGAGGGCACAAGCGTCTGGAGTTCGTTTGCAGTGGCTGGAGGCCCTGGCACGCCCATTCTCTCTCTTCTCTCCCTATCTGCCTCTCTCTCTCTCTGTCACTATCAAATAAAAATAAAAATAAAAAGACAAAAAAAATGAAAAAAAAGGTTGTATCCTTTAAAAAAATAAAAAATAAAAAGAGTGTGATCTCCCTGCTGACTTGTCCATTAAAAAAAAAAAGACTCTAAAACTCTATCAGCAAACTGTTAAGAGCTGATAAATACTTTTAGCAATGTAGCAGGATACAAAATAAACACAAAGAAATCAGTAGCTTTCCTATATACTAACAACAAACATGTAGAGAATGAAACCAGGGAATCTCCCCCACTCACAATTGTCTCAAAAAAAAAAAAAAAAAGTACCTTGGAATAAACTTAACTAAGGAAGTGAAGGATCTCTACAATGACAACTTTAAAAACACGCAAGCAAGAAATTGTAGAAGACACAAGGAAATGGAGACATCCCATGTTCTTGGATTGGAAGAATCAATATTTGGAAAATGTCAATCTTACCAATGTACACATTTAATGCAATCCCCATTAAAACTCCAATGGTATTCTTCACAGGAATAGAAAAAACAATCCTAAAATTCATTTGGAAGCACCCAAAACCTCAAATAGCCAAAAGAATTTTGAGCAACAAAAATTAAGCTGGTGGTATCACCATACCTGATTTTAAGCTGTATTACAAAGCCATAGTAACAAAAACAGCATTTGGCACAAAGACAGACATGTAGATCAATGAAACAGAATCAAGAACCCAGATGTTAATCCAGGCAGCTACAGCCATCTGATTTTTGACAAAAATGCTAAAAATATTCAGCAACAAGTGGTGTTGGGAAAACTGGGTATCTATATGTAGAAAGATGAAAATAGATCCTTGTCTTTCTCCATGCATAAGAATCAAATCCAAATGGATCAGAGACCTCAATATCAGACATGAAATTCTAAAACTGCTAGAGGAAAAGGTAGGGGAAACTCTTCAACATACTGGCATAGGTAATGACTTTCTGAATACAGCCCCAATTGCTCATAATAGGAGAAAAAGATGAAGACATCAAATTTAGAGAGAGACTAATGGAGAGAGAGAGGAAATATGTCAGAGAGCAGAGTTATGAAGGGGAAACTGGGGGAGGGGAGGGGAGGGAAGTACCATGGTTTGTTATCTGTAAGTAGAGAAGTTGTCAAATAAAAAGTATATGTTTAAAAAAAAGAAAGAAAAGAAATGAAAAATAAACACAATAAGGTCTCATACCAGTTTTATTGAAGAAATAAAAAGTTAAGCCTATCAAGTCAGGCGTGGTGGCACATGCCTTTAATCACACACTTGGGAGACAGAGGTAGAAGGATCACCATGAGTTCAACGCCACCCTGAGATGACAGTGAATTCCAGGTCAGCCTGGACTAGTGTGACAGCCTACCTTGAAAAACCAGAAAACAAAACAAACAACAAAAACAAAGCTTATCAAGTATAATAGACATCAGGTCACTAAACAACTAAAATTTTCCTCAGAGAAGATTTTTTCTATGCTTTAGACAAGACTATGTATAGGTTACTATAGCAAATACTTTTTGAAATTTTAAGAAGTAATCTAGAGTTATCTATTTAAAATTACAACGGCTGACCTTTGAGGCAGGATGATACAAACACCAAGTAGCAAAAACTAATGAAATTTAATTAACTTCATTATTTATTTCACCTCCCCACCCCAAATAATCCAGTTCAAAGATAACTTACCCTTTGGGCTCTTTCTTTTAAATCTTGATCATGGGCTAAAATTTCTTCTACATCTCTATAAGTTTTCTGGATTTATTCTTTTAATTAAATAAAAAGAAAATTGTTAACCTAGAGAAATCAATTTCAGAAGTAAGAAAAAGTATGCCTATTTCCCTATGTTCCTCAGTATGACTTTGAAATATTTAGTAGTAATTCTTGCCTGTGGTCCAAATAGACTAGTACTCCACTAGATAAAATATGACCTACCTGCACATTATGAACATGAGAAAAAAAATGTTTTCCTAAATAGCCCAGTTGACTGAATGAAATACCTAGATTATTAGCACTACAATAGCAGTGATTGCTTCTAAATTCCATAAAGCTTGAAAATAGCTTCAATTATTCAAATTATTCAAAATGAACTATTGAAATGGAATAAATGAAAACTAATGTCAATTTTGTATTTCTGTTTTCAATCAAATAATCAATTTCATTTAATAAACAAGTAGCTAAGACATAAAAATTCTGATTTATTTATCTAGATATTAGATATAACAAAAACAAATAAAATTTTCCTCAACTAGGCTTTAGGAAAGAATGAACTATTTACAAGAGTCTAAATTTTTACATTTTGGACTCTTACTTGTTTTCCTAATATTGACTCATTCATTTTGCTCTTACAAATTGGGAATTGGAGTAAGACAGCTAAGCGATACAAATGAGGTTGTATTTCCTTTTTTACTAGAGAAAATTTCAAACAAAGATAACAATCTTTTAACTTCGAGAATTCAACCCATGGTTAATTTGTTTCTTCTACATTCCCTACCATTCTCCAAATACCTAGCCACAGTCCAAATTATGTCCAGGCAAATCAAACAAGCAGTCTTCAATGGTCCCATTACAAGTAACACATTGATGAATGCCACTGATGTTCAGTTGTACACGTCTTCAATAGGAGGAGAGCATGGGCCTTTGAAATGAACAACCTATAAAATAATGTCATTCAAAAGGGTTCAGCCGTTTAAATCTCAATGATTCATGACACTACAAGTTCTCCTTTTCATCTTTTTTATTTTGGTTTTTCGAGGTAGGGTCTCACTCTAGCCCAGGCTGACCTGGAATTCACTATGGAGTCTCAGGATGGCCTCAAACTCATGGCAATCCTCCTACCTCTGCCTCCCGAGTGCTGGGATTAAAGGCATGCACCACCATGCCCAGCTTCATCTTTTTTTGTATGTGTATATACATGTGTAGTGCGTGTGCATGTGTAATGTGTATGCATGCACATGTGTTCATGCACCTGTGGAAGCCAGTTTGATATCACGTGTCTTCTTCAATCACTCTCCTATATTATTATTATTATTTTTTTTGAGGTAGGGTCTCACTCTGGCCCAGGCTGACCTGGAATTCACTATGTAATCTCAGGGTGGCCTTGAACTCATGGCAATTCACCTACCTCTGCCTCCCAAGTGTTGGGATTAAAGACTTGCACCACCACGCCAGCTCACTGTCCTTATTTTTTGAGACAGGCTTTTTCACTGAATATGGAGCTTACTATACAGCTAGCCTAGCCAGCCAGCAAGCCCCATGGATCCTCTCTCTACCTCCCTGGCACTGGGATTACAAGCACATGCCACAGTGTCCAGCTTTTATATGGGTGCTGAAGATGTGAATTCAGGTCTTCATGCTTGCATGACAAGCTGTAACAACCAACTGAGCCATCTCTCCAAGGCCCCTGCTTTCCATCTCTTTTAAGTCTCCTAAAAATCTGTTTAAACAAAATATTAAAAAAAAAATTAAGTGTTAGATCGTTCAGTAAGTTGGGAGCACTTGCTGAACAAGCCTGAGTGTGTCAAGTTTGACCTCCAACACTCACATAAAAAGCCAGTCACAGGACTGGAGAGATGGCTTAGCAGTGTTAAGGTACTTGTCTGTGAAGCATAAAACACTAGTTCAAATCTCAGTCCCAGGTATAGCCAGAATTGTCAGTGACACAAGCATGCAATGTTGCACGTATGCACAAGGGGGCACATGCATCTGCAGTTCGTTCACAGCTGCTGAAAGGCCCAGGCATGCCCTGTCTCTATCTCTCTGGTTCTTTCTCCCTCTCTCTCTCTCTCAAAAATAAATATGTATATATATGTAATAAATTAAAAATAAATAAAATAAATTTTTAAAAAGCCAGGCATAGCATGCCTGTAGTTCCAACAAGTAATTTTGTGGGTATCAAGAAACTAAATCTGTAGTATACATGGAAAAGCTAAAGATCTAGAAAAGCCAACACAATACTGAACAGAACAGGTTGCAGGATTGGCACTTCCCAGGCTCAAGATGTAGTATAAAGCTATAGCAATAAAGATAGTGTACTATTTGCAAAAGAATAGACTTCAGAAATAGAGTCACAAAAATATATTCAATTATCTCTGGACTCTGGATAACACAGATAGATCAATGAAAGTTGATAAACTCTAACAAACATAGCAACCTACTGGAAGATTCCAGTTGGGAAGTCTATGCATGTGTGGGGCAGAGAATATACAGCAACTCCGTACGTTTCCTCTATTTTCTCTGAACCTAAAATACTTCTTGAATGATTGCATGCTCATACTATCCTAACAATTACCTAAGAATAAATAGCTCTTACTTGATTTCATTCACAGGTACCTTTTTCTGGAGAAGCTGCTGCACCATCCCTTGTTCTTCAGAGGGAAGCAAAATTGACAACACTTCTCCATCCTCTCTGTACCTGAACAAACAACCAGAAGCATCAGTACAACCTGCATTTCACACTTACAGTCAGATGAACAGTAACATGAAATAATGCTCACTCAATTAGCCAATATTAGGAACATCCGTTTATAATCTTCTTTGACAATAGAAAAGTAGGGTTCTGGCTACCTTGTGTTAAATTTGAATCACCTGCTATCATTACTGGTGACTTTAACACTGCATGTGCCTCAATATTAGAGCTAGCTAAAGAATCCATTTAAAAGTTGTTATATTTTTTGATTTGTTTTTTAAATCACAAAATCATGCCCCAGGATCTCTTTTATCTTGCTCTGTAGCTCTACCTGACTCTGAACTCAAGATCCTCCTGCCTTTGCCTTTGAGTGCTGACCATATAGTTGTGCAACATTAGATCTGGCTCTGAAGGTAATTTCTTAAAATGATCTAGACTCATATAGCAAGAACACTATTTTTCAATCAAACCACTAGAGCTCTGCAGTAAAATTAGTTACTTAATGAACATCACATCCTAATATATTTAAATAAGTTACCAGGAAATGGTGACACATGCTTATAATTCCAGGATATAGGAACTAAAGGCAGGGCGACTGCCACAAGTTCAAGGCAAGCCGTGGCTACACAGTAAAGAGGTTGCCTCAAAAATAAACAAATTTGGGCTGGAAAGATGGCTTAGCAGTTAAGGTGTTTGTTTCCCTGTGAAGCCAAATGACCCAGGTTCGATTCCCCAGGACCCACATACACCAGATGCACAAGGGGTACATGCGTCTGGAGTTTGTTTCCAGTGGCTATAGGCACTGGTGTGGCCATTCTCTCTGTCTCTCTTCACTCACTGCTTGCAAATACATAAATAAATATTAAAAATAAAATAAACAAATACAACTTTCTAGGAATTTTTGTAATACTTTGGAAATAAAACTGTTCATGGATCTTTCAGAAATGGATATTTGTTTAAACACTTGCCTCCAAGAAAGTCTTACTTAATGCTTACCACTTTGGAAATTTTTGCTGACACGGACCATACGGCTTCCTGAAGTTACTAAGTTCCTTGGGCTACTTGCATATAGTTTACTGAGACCACAGTATCAGGTGGCAGATATAAGCAGTAACACTGATGGCTTACTGGGTAAAGTACTTGCCACCCATGCCATGAAGACCTGAATTCAGAGCCCCAGCACCCACAAAAAAAACCAGGCGCACCTCTACAAGATCTGCTAGGACCCAGTAAAAATGGCAGAGAAAGTGTCGACATGAATACTGTTCTTACTGCAAGCCTAAATACCAGCTCCAGGGTGATGGTGACAGAGATAGTGACCAAACAATTCAAGAAGAAATCCAGAGGCTACAGAGAACTCAACACTAAATCAGACTGCCAACAGGCCTGCCATGGCTCAGGGGACATTGCAGAAGAGAGTAGAAAGAATGTAAGAGTCACAGAGTGGGAAAGAGTACACTGAGGAACAGAACAGTCTGTCTGTTCCCAACACCCACCCCAGGAGCTGAGTAAGGCCTTCATGACTCCACTGAGGAGGGCCCCCAGAGAAACAGGACCAGGGTGAGGGATAAGAGTATAACCTGTGATACTATATATAAAACTAAATTAAAACAACAAACCCAGGCACAGTGCCACACACCAGGCAGGGAAGGCAGAGACAGGAGGATCCCTAGGGCTTATCGCAGCTAGTCTAGCCAAACTGGTGATCTACAGGATCACTATGAGATCCTTTCTCAAAAATAAGGAGCAGTCGTCCAATTCACAATACCTGGGAAATGGAACCAGCCTAGATGTCCCTCAACTGATGAGTGGATAATGAAGACATGGCACATTTATACAATAGAGTTCTACCCAGTGGTAAAGAAAAATGAAGTTATGAAATTTGCAGGAAAATGGATGGATCCGGAAAGGATTATACTAAGTGAGAAAGCTAAGCATCACATGTTCTCTCTCATATGTGGACCTAGCTACAGATGATTGGACTTCTGTGTGAATAGGAAGAAAACTCAGTAGCAAAGGACAGTAAGCTAGAAAACAGATATAAAGAGAAGAGAAAGGAAGGGGGGGTACTTAATAGGATGGTATTGTATACATGTAAGTAGAAGAACAGATTAATGGGGGTGGAAAGGCCCAAGTGAGGTCAGGGGAAGAGATTGAGTAAAGCAAAGGTGGAGGGAGGGCTAATCAAAATCTGAGAGGATATAAATAAATCACATAGAAACCTACTTTTTTGGACAATAGAACACTCAGGAGCTGTAGATTGTTGCTAGAAAATTTTCAGTGCCAGGGATGGGATAACTTCCAGCGAATTGTTGGCAAGGGAGGTCCCTGATGACCCCAAAACATTAATCATTATAGGCCATTGCTGAGGCCCGTGGTTTCCCACCAGAAATAGATGGTAAGATCATATTGCTGAAGACTCCACATACTTGGGCTGCAAGGTCACTGAGAAATCCTGCTGGAGCTGAGCTGAAACCTCCATGTAGACCAGCTGACAGAAAACTGGAAGAAGCCATTCTGCATGTAATTCAATGGGAGAAAGAGAAACCACCAGTGAAGACACTCAACAGTGGACACTGCAAGCCTTGTATTTGGCCAGCCAGGCCAAATGAACCAATGAGTGCAATAGTGGCATGTCTGTCATGGTGGAAGACAACTGCCCTCTGATTGGAGTGGAGGCCCGCTCCATGGGACGGAATACATCCCTGATACTGAAAATTTAAAACAGGAGTAGTCATGAGCCCTACGGGTGTACTGTCTGCTGCTGTCTGGCTAAATGTATATACTATGCTTATCAAACTGCCCAGTAAGCACTTCTCTTAATGATCACACCCTTATATTAATGCTACTCTCACTTTTGGTAGAGAATCTTCTCTTTTCAGACAGCAGTGACCTTGGAATGACTCAGAAGGCATCATGGTGCTGGAACGAAGTGACCAGAGTGCTCAGTACTGCAATATCTCTATCACACCTTCCAAGGCTCAGGGTCTAATGCGGAAGAGGTGGTGGAAAGAATTTAAGAGCCAAAGGAAGGGTAGGACTTCTTACAACTTGTTCTCCCCAGACACCAAATGGCCTGGATATCCATGACCTCACAGTGCTGGACACTACCTATACAAGACCATCATAATAGGAGGAAAAGATCATGACATCAAAATAAGAGAGACTGATTGAGATGGGGAGGGGATATGATGGAGAATGGAGTTTCAAAGGGGAAAGTGGGGGGAAGGAGGGTATTACCATGGAATATTTTTATAATCATGGAAGTTGTTAATAAAAATAAATTAATTAATTAAAATATAAGGGGCAGAGTGACTGAGGACGACACCTGATACTGATCTCTGCACACATGGGTGGATGGACAGATGCGCACGCGCGCGCGCGCGCGCGCGCGCACACACACACACACACACACACCAGAATCAAATGGCATATTCAAGATTTGGGACTTTTTAATATTATTTATTTATTTATTTATGAGAGAGAAAGAGAGGCACACAGAGAGACAGAAAATGGATATGTCAGAGCCCAGGATTTTGTTTTCTAATACACAAAAGAAAAGCTATTCCAAAGCATTCTCTTCAAGATTCATGCTATAAAACTGGGGAGGCACATTTTTGTAACTAACAAACTATCAAACTATTTACAGTGTAACTATGGGTCAGGGAAAACCTGAAAATTACAGAGAAACAAAAGACATCTTTAGTGACCTAATACTCAGGTTGACCAGGAACAACGAACACACACAAGCAAGAGATTCAGAATATATTCAGAGGATGGTAAATAAGTCCATGCCAAAGGACAGCCAACAGCAACAAATGCCACCAACTCAGAAGTGAAGAGAGACTATCCAAGATTGGCCAGATGAGAAAAGGTGGTAGCAGATGGAATTTCAGGTAGGTTTTTTAGATGGAGAGAAAGGGAAAGCTAAGAATTCCAAAAGAATGGTCTGTCCAAGTAAAAACCAACAATGTTAAGCCTAGCTGTGTGAAGAGGAACTAGACATGGAGCAGGCACAGCTGGAGTGCAAGTGTGCATGGCAGAGAGATGATTACAAAGGTACATTAGACTCCTGTTTGCATTATTACCTCAGGTGCCTCTGCACAGATTCCATTACACTGTTTACAAATAGAATTTTACCACTGAATGTGAGAGGGAAAAAGTGGACTTAGTAATTCAACTTACTGAAAGATGGTACTGTATTTTGAAAACTAAAGGGCAATTTTTTTATCTTACATGTTAACTTTAAAACTTAAATATATAAAAACTCCAATATAATAAGAAAATATATACAAATATCCTTGTATGCATAGGCAGAAAAATATGAAATAAAATATACCAAAGTGATGTTTATTCATAGCTAATTGATTAACTCTGAAGAATCTTATGAAGAGGCTAATATAGGACAGGCACTGAAACAGTCCTGGTATAGCAAACAGCCTCAGATTGCTGGCAGGAACCTCAGGACCAGAGACAGTTTAAGGGAGAAAGAAGGGATTTATTTAAAGGTTACAGATCCAGGGGAAGTTCTATAATGGCAGAAGTTGGCATCCTTTCACAGATCCAAGAAGAGAGAAAAGCCACCACCAGCACCACAAACAAGTACTTTGCATATTTTTAGACTAGAATTCCCAATCCACCCCACACCTTAGGCTGGACCCTAGGACTTGCCCACAGTGACACAGAGGTTCAAATTACAAACTTTTAATAAACTTCTGAATCAAATGAGGAATATTCATTCAAACCACCACACCTGGCTATTAACAGAGCTGACAGACGATTCAGGACAAGCATTAAGAACAGTAATAACATAGGATTATGAGTGTTGTGACAATATGTGAAAAGAGGCATAGAAAAGGCTCTCAGGACACTTCCTGCTCTTGGCGGACTGTGAAAAAAAAAGAAAAGCAGTATGGTTTGAAGGTTATCTCCGTGATACAAAAACCACAGGATGTTGTTGAATGCTAAGTGGAGTAATGAAGACAGAAGTATATAGGGATTTGCAGTATTTTTTCCTTCCTGTATATGTTCACATAGACACTCGAGAACTATTTATGCTCATAGTCCAAGACCCTAACAGATACAATCCTTTCAGGTGTAGCGTAGACTAAAAGCTAAGCAGCAGGTTTTTCCTTGTTTGAAAATAATGCTTCTTCCGAACAGTCTATCTCCCTTTCACCTGATGTTGACACAGCAATAGTATTAATCATTCAGCTTCTTCCTACTAAAAGGTATCAGGTCCATATATTGCAAGGTTACTTGTTTTAACACACAGGTTTAGTCTAGCTGGCCTACACATCTGTCTGAACGCTTAATTAATTCACATGCCATGAAAAAAAATGGATTGAGACGTCAATTCCTAAGCAGCTCTAAAGCTGCTATAAAGGACAACTACCAATGTTCAGAAAGTTCTCAACCAACACCAAAATCCCCATGAAGTGAGCACACTGCAGCTTATCCTAGACAGATGGTAAATGTCAATGCTGCCAGCAGGCTTGCAAAGGCAAGAGCGGAAACAGCACTCCCCACCTGTTCTTCTTTCTACAGAGCAGGAGGATTGTGAAGTGTCACCCTGTAAACCCACATCCTACAGAAAGACGATGGCTTGTCAAGGCACACAAGAATCATTCGTTCAGTAGGTGACTGGGTGCCTGCCATGGGAGAAGTGCTGTGCCAGGAGTTGGGGAATCTGTGAGTCAGGGATGGGGATGACGACAGATGTCATGGCTTCTGTCCAACCAGGGAACTATAGCATGCAAATAACTGTTCACACAATTATTTGTTTCTTACACACACATAATGCTATAAAGTTGAAAAACTGAAGTTCTGACCCAAAATAAATGTACCCATTGGAAGATTTGTAAGGTTCACTTACTCAAATAATACTATAGACAATAATAAAGGGATTGCAGCTGTTTTTCACCTTATAATCTACATGTCATCTTTCCCAGAATTTTTTTTTTTAAATCCAGATGTTTTATTCTGTAAAGCACAAATGCACATACTCCAAACATGGAAAATTAACAAGGGAAGTGATGCCATCACAGATCAGCTAGTGACTCTCATGCAGCAAGGGACGGGAAATGGATCCGCTGCCCTCGCACCCCACAGTGCCTTCAGGAGGGCTGAAACACTGGGAGGCTGAATCCCTACAACATCGTCAGAGAAAACGCAACAGAAACGGTGGGTTCCTAATGAGAAAAACTTACACACAGAATCAAAACTGATTCAAGTCGTATCATACAGCGACAGGACAAAAGGAAAAGGAAAGAGATCAATATGATCTGAAACAACCATCTCATAGGGAGTTGCTGACCTTTGACTGGACCTCCAGTCCAAGATGCCTGAGGATGAGCCAGTGCTGCTGCAGGGGATCATCCCCAAATGGCCAGCGGGTCACTGTCTGTGACATTCTTCCAATCCTGAGGTCCACCAGCAAGAACCAGCTGAGGACTGGGCCATGTGTGTTCCTGAGACAGACATCTCTTCAGGTCCTAGAACCCCTTCCTCACCCAGTCTGTGGCCGTCTCTTCCCCCAGCCTCCTCCATCCACCCAGCCTGATATGGTGAATGCTAGATTTTAAAGTGTCTGGCCTCAGAATTTTGGTACTTCCCCTCCTCATGCCTAACCCTATTCCTCCCCAATGTACAAATTCCAGCCACTGCCTGTAATTGAAAGAAGGGTGACTTAATAGCAATATAAGCTGGATTGAACAAACCAGTGAAAGTGACTTTTTCCACTCATTTTCCTCTTATTCTGCCACCTACAAATCTATCCTTGTAACTCCATTCCAATGGGATTTTGTTAATCAGTAGCAGCTTAATCTGAAATTTGATGGTCCCAAGGACACTAATGTTTCTTATAGTCAAGCCAAATGGCTCTTTCTCAATCTTGTCTAATAGGGGTCTCAAAGTCTCTGAAGTGAAAACTAAATGGAATTCATAGTAAATTAGCCATGTTGTATGACCCTGGGTAGACAGCCATGATTAGTGCCCTTGAAACATACTAAGGAGTGGGGGAGATACTAATATATTACAAAACTTCAGTGATTACTTTAGCAATCATACTGTTTTCCACTTAAGAATGCCCGGGATAAAACACAACCAAAACATTTCAGAATGCACAAGGTAATTCTAATTGAGACAAACTACAGACCTAAAGTTACAGAACAGCAGGCAGTTATGTCTAAGGATTTTTTCTTTTGTTTCTAGGGAACAGGCCTTGCTAGATAGCCCGGGCTGGCCTGGAACTCTTGACTCTCCTTGCCTCAGCCTCTGAGAGCGGGGATTATGGGCACAACAGCATGTCTATAACACAACATGGGAGAAAATAAGAATCATTAATCATTGAGTTATTTAAGGCAAAATGATGTAACAAAAAACAGGAAGAACACAAGTAACAAAACCACTGGAAAATACATGATGCATAATTGTCTTAAAGGGAAAATGAGACAGTGAGAGAGATATAAGCAAGACGCTTTAGTTTTGTTTGATGAACAGCAAATCAGAACTGTAGCTTCCAACTTTACACTACACACCTAGTAGCTGCCATCTTCCTTTTGAAGACTTGTTAGGTGTATAAAATAAATGCAATATTCAAAAAAGAAATTCATCCTCTTTCTTAAAACAGAAAGAATAAAAACACGTTTCATGACAATCATTCCCTCCATACTACTATCTGCATTCAAAAGGGAGACTGTGCTGTGACCCAACTGCAGAGCTGTTAACTGAATTTTTAAGCCCTTCTGAGTGAGGAAGTTATTTTCACTTTTGTAACACAGGAAGGAGGTAACAGAGGAAAAGACCAATGCAAACAAAATTAAGTTCCTCAGTGTCCATGTGGAAAATGAAAGGTCACATAGGTGACTTTTAAATACTTAACCTTTCACTCAGAATAAAAGCACACATCTGTCCTAACTAGAGGAGTATTAAAATGTGACTATTTTATTTTTTCTTAAAAAAATAAAAATACTCAAGACAGTATTTTTCCTTGCAAGCAAAATGAAAAAAAAAAGGTATTACTGTCATTACTATGATTATTAAGCCACAGACACATGAAATCCACAAAATGGATTTGTGGCTTCTGAAACGCAGTATCTATCAAAGGTGCAGACTGTGTCAAACATTGCACACATGGGCCACAAAGGAGCCACAACCAACCTCACCCACCCATGAGATGCACTTGTGACCTCGGTACAAACATGAGCTGCTCTGCTCCAGCAAGATCCACAAATCCCCCCAGCGCTACACGGAAAGATCCCAAGTCCACAGGCCCCCAGTGAAGATGACAAGGGTGACGGGCTCAGGCTACACCCAGGGCAAAGCATGTGCATCAATGGACCAGTTTCCAGATCAATTTTTATAAATATGTACAAATCAGTTACAGGCACTTGAAATGTCTTTGGCTGGAATAACCCAACATTGCAAGATTGTGTATTCACAGAGTGACCAGGCCCTGGCTGGTTCAGCAGGCAACAATCATGGTTCTCAGTCTCAGAAAAACGGAGCTGTGGGATTAGGCTTCAGCCAAAGCCACCTTCTCAGGACAAAATTCAGGATTGCTCTGACGTAATTTGCTGGGCCTGCCTTTGATAACAGCATAGCAAAACATCGTTATCACCATCACGAAGAGGAAGTAACTGGTGTGCATGAGATGCAAATTTATTAATGAACGGTCATCATCTGGAACAATAATGGTGAGCTTGGGATTTAGTGCATGGTACACTTTTCCGATGGCCCCCTTGTAACACCAGAAAGGATTGTAGTCTTGAGCATACTTTGTGTTAGCATCTCTGGCAGTTGTGAAGATCTTATACCAGAGTGTGGCATTGCTGTATGGGTCAGGAACACAGTGTGGTGGCTGTACAGTGACAGGGAAGACGCCAGGAGTGGCTGTGAGGGTCATGCAGGCTGTGAACACCACCTGCTCACAGTGACCATGGAGAGCACAGTCATCAGAACTCCATGCAGCAGGCAGGGTGAAGGTGATATTTATCTCCTCGTGAGCTTGTCTGCCTGACAGTCCAATCTGATGTCCTAGGATGGTAGAGTACAGGTGAGTGACATTGCAAGAGTACCCTCCAAAGGGCTTGAGAGGGTCAAGAGTCAGGGTAATTGCCACTGAGATGTTAACAGGGCCTGATTCCTCCAGGGTCTGGGGGACCTGGGTGGATACTCGGACCTGCCCGCTGGTCATGGTGCTTTCTGGGGTGGTGGTGTCATTGGAGAGGTGCTTCAGTGTTTCGTTTTCCGATACACAAAAGTCCAAATCATTAAACCGTAGCAGAAATGTATTCCAATCCTCTGCCATTTCTGGTGACTTGATCTCCTTGATTTTGAAGAAGTAGCCCAGGGTCAGGAAGGCTATGGCCATAGCACTGACACTGATCATGAAGACCACCAGCGGAGGCCGGCTGCTGATGTACAGCTTCAGGTTCTCCAGAGGGTTGATGACGATCATTATTCTCGTCAGCTGCACCCGGCCGGGCCGGGGCGGCTCTCGGTGGCCGCACTGGGCTCACTCGCGCGTGGCGGGGCCGGAGCCACCAGGCTGCACCATCCTCCCCGTCCCTCCGGGGACTGCGTGCGGCTTTCCCAGAATTTTTAACATAGCCCATGAAGGATTCCCTGATGCCCTCAAACAAAGGAAGACACAAATACTAAATCATCTTAATTCCTACCAATCACTTCAGTTAGCCTGATATCCATTTCCTCTCACATACACACATCAACACACATACACACCCTCCTCTTCTTCCCTCACACATACTCCCTATAAATACATTGCAGTTCCCATACATTCACCTCCTCCCAACATACCTCATCACATATACAAACCTTCCCTACTTCCCAAACATCCCCTCTGGACACACCCTTCCCTGTTCCCTCTTCCCACACATACTCCACCTCCCCCAAACCCACCTTCTACATACCTTCCCACATACTCTCCTTATACCCACACATACCCTCTCCCAGCCACACACACACACACACACACACTCCCCACAGGCACGATACATCCCTCTACCCACATAGTCACACCCTACCCAACGTCTGCTAAATACACACACATCCTCCCTACACAGAACTCCTCCCACACACCCTCTTCCACAATACAACCAGCTACAAGCTAAGGGTTAGCAGGTCAAGCTGGAAGAAGCTAGGACTAGTTTCAGCCTTACAGCCTACATAGGGAATGTGGCCATGCCAACACCATGATATTTGGCCAGTGAAACTAATTTCACACTCTAGGCTCCATTCAAATCTATGAAAGAAAGAATAAATGTCTTTTGTTTCAGTCATAAAGCTTGTGGCAATTTTTCACAATAACAATAGAAAACTAATACACAAGATTACAAATATGAGGGAGTATTGAAATGCAACAAACAATAACTTCTGGCATCTGACATATCCTATGATACACTTATCAAGAATTGAGCATAAGGGCTGGAGAGATGGCTTAGCGGTTAAGCGCTTGCCTGTGAAGCCTAAGGACCCCGGTTCGAGGCTCGGTTCCCCAGGTCCCACGTTAGCCAGATGCACAAGGGGGCGCACGCGTCTGGAGTTCGTTTGCAGAGGCTGGAAGCCCTGGCGCGCCCATTCTCTCTCTCTCCCTCTCTCTGTCTTTCTCTCTGTGTCTGTTGCTCTCAAATAAAATTTAAAAAAAAAAAAAAAAAAAAAAAGAATTGAGCATAATCAGAAATCAGGATAGGGGCTGGGGAGATGGCTCAGTGGTTAAAAGCACTTGTCTCACAAGCCTGAAAACTGCAGTTCAGAACCCCAGTAACTACGTAAAGCAAGTCACAAGGTGGTGCATACGTCCATAGTACCAACTCACGAAAGAAAGAAGTATATGAACTCAGAAGGGCTCTGGGCAGAACACCACATGAAGTCACTAGTCCACAGGAATAAATCAAACAAGGGTTGAGGCTATATTCCCTAAGCAATTCTCCTCATGGTCCAAAACAAAATCCAATAACATTTACTTTTAAATAATTCTCAACTTTAGTAGTAACACAATGGACTATTTCTGTGCGACAGGCAGGGCACATAATGCTTTCCGCACATTATCTTACTAACTCTCCACAACAACTTACAAAGTACATGCCATGCTTATACCTTTTTAAGACAAGAAAAGAGGAAGCGGACAAACTTGCCCCGTCACAGAACTGGAGAACAAGAGTCATGATCAAACATCATCTAAACTCAAAACCCAAATTAACTCTTCAACTCCAACCTCTACCTAACCTTATTGTTAGCATCATTTAAGGAAAGCTATACCAAGATAACTAGTGATGGTTTTTAATGCCAGGAATGTCCCACCTGTTAGGTCCCTGATTATACTACACTAGAAAGGTGGCTGTCACTGAAGTCTAAGGGAGGTGGGTTAAGGATGAAAAATATGAGACTTTTGAGCAAGGAGAGAAACTAAAATTCTTAAAGAGCCTAAGGCAGGAGGCAGTTGATAAATACTATGGAAGTACTCAACTGGGAACATCCTGTGCAACGTAGGAATTACAATGAGAGAAAGACAAGCAGTCTGGCTTTTCTACACCAATCCTTGGCTGGGAATATGAAGCCAAGGAAGAGAGGCGCAGGGCAGCGGATGAATGGGGATGAAGAGCGCAGTCTGGCATAATGGTTTTTAAAGGGCAAAGGCTTTGGGCTGGAGAAACGGCTTAGCAGTTAGGGGGCCTGCGGTCCGCCCCGCTCCGCCGCAGCCGCGCCGCAGTGACGCGGCCCCCGCGGGGACCCTCCCGGCCCAGCCTCTCCGTCTCCCAGTTCTGCGAGAGGCGGCTGACAACCCCGCGCTCGACCTACCGCGAGGCCTCTTCCGCTGCCTGCTTAACTCCTTCTTCTGGCTCTGCCTGTGGCTGTGTTTCTTCTTCCAGCGACTGAAACTCCGCACCGGGTCGGCTCTGGCTCCAAGACCGAGCGAGTGGGCACTTCTGGCCATCCCGGCGGAAGGCAGCCACAGCCCACGACGCCCCAGACACGGGAGAGAGACCGCAGGCCTGAGAGATGCACCGGAAACAGCGCGCGCGGGCGCATGCGCAGGCCTGGGACCACCCCACCCCCAGCCTTTGAAGCCTGGGCGGAGGCTAATGAAGACAGGGAAAATGCAGGCGCTGATTGGTGGTTTGGCTTCCGCAGGGCGGGGCGCTCCCGCAGGCTGTGTTGTAAGGTACTTGCAGGAGCTCCGTTCACCTCTCCGCTCGCTCGCTTTTTAAAAGGGCGCCTGTGTGCTGGTGGTTGTTAAGGTGGTCACGTCATACTACTTAAACATTTAAAAACTGGTGTTTGGGTAAGGCAGTTTAGAGTGACTGAGCACCAGAAGGTAAAAAAGCAGGACTGGTGATGGGGAGATGGCTTAGCGGTTAAGGTGCTTGCCTGCAAAGTTAAAGGACTTAGGTTCGATTCCTCAGAACCCATGTAAGCCAACTGCACAAGGTGGGGCATGTGTCTGGCTTGCAGCGGCTGTTCACCCTGGCACGCTCATCCTCTATCTCTGCCTCTCTTTACTTCTCTCTTGCTCTCAAATAAATAAATGAAAAAACTAAAATATTAAAATAATTTTTTTAAGCAGGAACTTCCGTGGGCCTGCCATTGCAGTCTCCACTTTGCTAGAGATTAGAGAAGGATCTGGCTTCTTCTGACCCATGCCTAAAGGAGTTACATAGATTTGTTTTTCCCATACACAATCTGAGTCCTTCCCTGGGAAGACTGGCCTCTTCTGAGCCAGCTCCCGAGTCCACATCAATCAGCTCTGTCTTCAGATTCCACTGAACCACAGTGTAAAACCCACCACAATAAGATTATAAATAGATGCTTACCCGACAGGGAAGGCCTCTTTTTGGGTTGTTATCTCTCCTGAACTTCCAGCTCCTTGCTCTGGTAAATTCCCCCCCCCCCCCGCCCCACAATCTCAGCCCATGGGGGAGGGACCTGCTACTCCCAAGTGGGCTCCCTACTCACTTCTGCCTTCCACGTGGCAAGGAGCACTCTGTACTTCCTCCTTTTTCCTTCTCATAATCTAATAAAGTCTCTCTAAACCTTGTACTCTGCTCTATGGATTTTAATTTTTTAAATTGGTAAGGCTCACCCAGCATGGTAGTGCAAACATTTAATCTCAGCAGAGGAGGCAGAAGTAGGAGAATTGCTGTGAGTTTGAGGCCACCCTGAGAATACATAGTAAATAGCAGGTTAGTTTGGGCTAGAGCAAGACCCTCCTTGAAAAACAAACAAGCAAACAGAAAACAACAATCCATAAGACAAGGATTGGGGGTACTCTAAATTTTTTGGAGCATTGGCAAGGGACCCCAATTCCCATTTCACTGAGCTCAACACCTTAGGGCTGGACTCCAAGATCTATCCACAGTGACATGACTCTTCTCCAGTAGGGCTCCACCCACTGGAGACTGTGATTCAAGAGTGGGGCCACATATTCTAACTATCACATGGGTGTAGTATGGGTGAATGGGATGAAGGTTCCTGTCTTTAGGAAGATACTGAGCCTGTCTGGAAGACCATGGCAAGAATCTGCCTAGTCTGAGATTTGGAACTCTTATTTCAGAGACGAGGATAGCAAGATAGTGCCAAGAGAGGCCATGGTTCTCTGGAGTCTAGGTCTCAGGGTGGAGGGACTGGCCTTGTAACTAAGGCTCACCTAGCTTCCTGAGGTAGCTGAACCCCTGCACTGTTTCTTCTCTGCCCATATGGTTCCCTGTCCTGTTTCTCTTTATTGTTTCTGGGGGAAGTTGTGTGACCACATTCAGTTAAGGAATGATTTTACTGAGTCCTGGCTACCCAAGGGCATGAGGTGGGGGAGAGCAGGAGAATAGACAGAACCTGCACTTCAAGGAGTAACTTGTTTCCACAAAGGGATAAGTGCTCAACTGACAGAGCCTCTACTGTTTGGAAGGGGGTTTAGAGGTTCCTGTGAAAGTTACCATGGTTTGAATTACTATCAATTATGCACAAACATTTGTGTATATTTGATGTAACATTTGAACTGGAGCTTGGACACAGGTATAGTTGGAGTGGGCATCATGGGTGGAAAGGTAAGAATCGACTGAAACTCAAAGAATGACATAGCTGTTTGGGGGTGACCCACATTTCTGTAAGTTACCCCTCCATCCATACAGCTGTGCATAAGCCCAATAAACTCTTTGGCTTGTCACACTTGACTTGGTTCATATCATTACTCTGTTCTGTCATGAGTGCCCTATCTGGGTAGCATAGATGTTTCTATCTCCCTGGAAAGATCCCATAGTACTCAGTTGAATATCTTGGTCCAATAGAGTGGAGCTAGTTTAGTGAGGGCCATTTGTGTGAAGAATACATTTGTGTGAAGAATTTGTTTTTACTATTCTATTTTATTTTTATTAGATATGGACAAAATACAGAATTTTAAAGTGCTCAGTTTGTGTTATGGTACTTGTTCTGCAGTGGATATACCAGACTGAGCTAAATACCCTGCCTCAGGAGCTGCCTCTAAAGAGGAGACAAAGGTGGGAGACAGGGGAGGACAGTAAGAAAGTAGTAGGGTTGTTGTATTTGAGAGAGGAGTGGATCCAGATATGACTATATCATACTTAACCGAGTAATGACAGCATGCCACATGCCCAAAGCAGAGAGTCCCAAGTGGGAGAAGCAGCACATTTTAATCAATAGCTGGGCCTGTGTTCTACGGGGACTTAGAGTGTGAAAGAGAGTATCTTCATAATCAAGAGCCCTTGAAGTAATATTCTCAGCAGTGACACTGACGTGTCTATGGAGCAGTTGTGTTGGGATGGGAGCACAAGGCCAGGTCACATGTGCACTGTGTGGCCAGAGGAGAGGTGCTGGTGTTGATCCTCTGTTTGGTTCTCATCTAAGAAAGAACAGGAGAAGAAGGTCCACCCCCAGCAACACACCTCATGCAGCAAGGCTTCACCTCCCCAATGACTATCAGCAAATCAAACATTCAGAGTACACATTTATGTGGGACACTGTCTTGGTTCAAACTATATTTACCACTGTTGCCCATAAACTGATGAACATCTGTGATGTAAAATGCAATGCATTCAGTCCAACTTTAAGTCTTCATAGTTTATACAAGTCTCAGCACTGTTCAAACATCCCCATAGTCCAGCGCCTCTTAACTGAGCTGTAAAACCAAATTCACATAATGGTACAGAATAAACATTCACACTGCAAAACATGGCATTATAAGGAAAGGCTGAACCAATGCAAAATCTAAAGTAAACAATGAAAACTGATGTAGTGCCAAGTCTGATGTTCTAACCAGTGAAGTCTCTGGTTTTCCAATTCTGCCCCTCCAGCTAGGCTCTCACAGCCTGGGAAACAATCCATCCTGAGATGGAAGTTCTGCCATGGCCTCTATTCAGCAACTGACAGTGCACCACATTGTTTTTTGTGTGTGTTGTTTGTTTGTTTAAATTATTTTTATTTATTTCTAAGAAAAGAGAGAGGAGAAAAGGGGAAATAGACATACCAGGGCCTCTTGCATTTACCACTGTAAGTGAACTCCAGATACCTATGCCACTGTGTATATATCTGGCTTCATGTGATCATGTGATTTATTTTCAATGATATTTATTGATATTTTAGATATTGAAATGGACTTGTTTCTACTCAAGAAATTTTTTTTTAAAATTATTTATTTATTTATTTGAGAGCGACAGACACAGAGAGAAAGACAGATAGAGGGAGAGAGAGAGAATGGGCGCGCCAGGGCTTCCAGCCTCTGCAAACGAACTCCAGATGCATGCGCCCCCTTGTGCATCTGGCCAACATGGGACCTGGGGAACCGAGCCTCGAACCGGGGTCCTTAGGCTTCACAGGCAAGCGCTTAACCGCTAAGCCATCTCTCCAGCCCTCTACTCAAGAAATTTGAGGTGGCCATGCTATTTAATTTTTTTCATGTTTCTGAATATAGTGTGGAAGAATTTAGTGAATTTTATTTTTATAATCCTGAAGGATATTACTCTATATGTTATTTTTTTCAAAAAATATTTATTTGTTTGTTTGAGAGAGAGAGAATGGGCACCATAGGGCCAGATCCACTGTAAACAAATTCCAGTTGTGTGCATCACCTTGTGCCTCTGGCTTATATGGGTACTGAGGAATCAAACCTGGGTCCCTAGGTTATGCAAACAAGCAACTCAACCACTAAGCCATGTCTTTATCCCTTATATATTCTTTTTTCTAAAAGAGTTTCATTTATTTATGTGAGAACAAGAGAGAAAGGCAGATAAAGATAGAGAATGAGCATGCTAGGGCCTCTAGCCACATTGCAAAAAACTCCAGAAGCATGCACCACCTTGTACATCTGGCTTTATATAGGTACTGGGGAATTGAAACCAGGACTTTAGGCTTTGCAGGCAAGCACCTTAGCCACTTTGCTATCTCTCTAGCCCTTGTCTATAAATTCTTTTTAGGAACTTTGTCTGATTTGAATAAAATATTCATAGTAGCTCTATCAAACAGGCTGGGGACAGTTCCTTATTGAATTTTCTGATGTTGTATAATCATTAGTCCTTTAAACCTTAAACCTTGGTAGAGTTCTCAAAAGAAAAAAAAGCACCTAGAATGCCTTTTATATGTGATCTATTAAAGTACTGGTTTGCTGGGCATGGTGGCACACATGTTTAAGCCCAGCACTTTGGAGGCAGAAGTAGTAGGATCATTGTGAGTTTAAGGCCAGCCTGGGACTAAAGAGTGAGATCCCGGCCACCCTGAGCTAGTGTGAGACCCTAGCTCAAAAAAAAAAAAAAAAAAAAAAAAGTACAGGTTTAATTTTGCTGATATGCTGATGGCTTTTCAAATTCAATGTACAAGTTTCCTTCAGGGAATTAGCTTGTTCAATTTATTTTGGAATAGGTTACATTTCTTTTTATAGCTTGTTTTCATGAGCAGAGCATGGAAATACATTACATGGATCGCCTTTATGGCTATATTATACTTAATTTTACATGAATACTTGAAAATTTACATTGAATATCATAATTGTATATTTATGCCTAAGATATTTATTTATGCACAAGTATGTTTTCAGAGAAAATACTTTTGTCTTATTTAGTCACTGAGTAGCCTATCATTTAAATGCATGGGAATATTTTTCAGTGTAGTCAGACATATAGCAGCAAGGAACTTCATAATAATTTAAATATATGAGGAATATATATACTTTGACAGTTATAGTCTTAGGGAAAGACTATTACACACACACACACACACACCTCTTGAATGTCTTGAACTATAAGCACACTTGTCTAACACCAGCTGTTGGATGTCACAGTAGAGATTAAGAACTCACTGAAAGTTCCATTACCTATTGTGTTATCTACCCTCTTAGTGCTGAATTCTGCCAGTATGTGTCTAGACACTGAGCCATAAACACATATTTCTGTGGAGTGTGTTAGTAGAATTATTTTTTAATGGTATTTAACTATGGGCTGTTGTTCATCTAAAGGTATGTTGACTGGCCATTGGCTGCTTTCCCTTCAGGTAGACTGGACAGTATATTTCAAAATATTTAGTTTGGGCTGGAGAGATGGTTTAGCGGTTAAGCGCTTGCCTGTGAAGCCTAAGGACCCCGGTTCGAGGCTCGGTTCCCCAGGTCCCACGTTAGCCAGATGCACAAGGGGGCGCACGCGTCTGGAGTTCGTTTGCAGAGGCTGGAAGCCCTGGCGCGCCCATTCTCTCTCTCTCCTTCTATCTGTCTTTCTCTCTGTGTCTGTCGCTCTCAAATAAATAAATAAATAATAAATAAAAAATATTAAAAGTGCTTATCCATATACCTTTAAAAAAAAAGAATAAAAAAAATATTTAGTTAATTCTTCTTAAATATACACTGATAATTATGGTTATGCTATAATTTCATTCACTAAATTACATATATGCTGTTTATATTTATATAAAAGTTCATAAAGATGTGTATTGCTTTTGTGCCATTGAACTAAAAATGTATTCATCTTATGCATTGTGGGTTATACAGAATGCAAGAGGTATCCATTATAGATAACTACCCAACCCATTTCCCTTCCTCAGGTCACTTTTCATAGTTATTCAATCAATCATCATTATTTTCACATACTAATGGATAATCTGTATTTCAACACATGAAAGTATAAATAAGATAAATTGTCAAGATGGATGCACAAGAGTGTAAAGGTTTGCTGTTGGTTTACACTGATTAGTTTATAGGTACATAGCTATGATAACGTAGAGATGGTTGTGAATATCTATCATCTATTTACCTACCCTAGTTATCTACTTGTAGATTTAAACAGTCATGGGAAGTGCTAATCTTGTTGTTATGTATTAGTGGCTTAGTTCTCCTTACCGGTATGAGCTTTGTCAAAAAGTTGAACTCTGGGCTTTCCCTTGATTTGGCAATGGGCTAAGAGTAGAGGCCCTCATATTTATGAGAAATTAATAAAGTAATATTATGGGTTTTCACAGGTACTAGAGTTTTGTTGTTGTTGTCGTTTGTTTAAAAAATTTGCATTTGAGGCGGGGCATGGTGGCGCACACCTTTAATCTCAGCACTGGGGAGGCAGAGGTAAGAGGATTGCATTGAGTTTGAGGCCACCCTGAGACTACATAGTAAATTCCAGGTCGGCCTGGGCTAGAGTGAGACCCTACCTCAAAAAACAAAAAATAAGTTAAAAAAGGCAAAAAAATTGCATTCGAAAGCATTATTTTTAATATTAAGAGAAGTTAGCATTACATCACAACAGATTTATATGCAGCTGTCAACTATAGAAAACACAAAGCTGTTTCTGTGGTTGATCCATACAAAGGTATATTTTACCAGAACAAAGTCAAGTTAAAACACAGAAACATTTTAAACAAACTCTCTTCGTGTTTAAGAAAAAGCTATTTTTTTTTTCTATTCGTGCCCAAACTTTTAATTCTTTCCAGTAGAAGCAAAATCTCCTGAAACCCTTTTCAGTGTCAGCCAGCACTTTAACTTCTTCTGTTTCTGGATTAAAAAAAAAAAAAAAAATCCACTCACAAATAAACTGTGGAATTAGATTATCGTATTTTTACTTCAAACTTCTCTTTCCCAAAATTAAACAGTACAATATCAACATTTCCTCTATAATTTTCATCTATAAGACCAGCTCCTGCATCAATGAAATGTTTTACAGCCAAGCCAGAGCGTGGAGCTACTCTTCCATAGCATCCAGGGGGAACAGCTATCTGAATGTTTGTTTGCACAATGGCATTCTCCATTGGCGGCACTTCTTAATCATAGGCTCTGTAGTAGTGGTTGTAGTGGTTGCAGGCGACCAGCGCGAACCCTAGGATGGGGGCCGTCCTGCTCCCAGAGCCGCACAAAGCGAAGCCGGGGAAGTGACCATGATCCCATGATCTCCTCCGAGAAGGGCGAGGCCCGGGAGCGGGTGAGGCGTGGCCATGGTCTCACTTCCACCATGCTGCTCTCTGCCTAGGCCCAGAGCCAAATTTTTAATAGATAATATGGTTCCATCCAGTATTCTAGGGTTCACCTCATTCAAACTGGTATCCGTTGACCATGGTCAGGCAGTTGAAACTTTCTGAATTACTATTCTATTCTTCCTTTGGAAGTGGGCACTCATACCAACACTAGTATCATATTTGAAATTGTCATCTGATAGGTGCTTTCAGCCCAAGCAGGCATATGTCATAGAAGAACAAGGGCCTTCGTTTTTCCTTTCCCTTTTTTGGATAATGTCTTTTTATTTATTGATTGATTGATGAAACAGACAAAAAAGAGAAAGGAAGCAAGAAACAAAAAGAAAGAGAGAGAGAAAGAGAAAGAGTGTGGGTACATCAGGGCACTCTGCCAATATAAATGAACTCCAGATTCATGTGCCACTTTGTGCATGTGGCTATCCATGGGTACTGGAGAATCAAACTCTGGACATTGTCCCTTGCAAAACAGCATCTGTAACCAGACCCATCTTTCTAGCCTGCCTTTTCTTTTTCAAAGGCATAAATGTATGCAGCAGTGCCTGGGAGCTAGGGTTTACCTTGCATTGGGTGGTCACTTAAAAGAGATTTTCCCCAGAAGATCTGTTCCTTTCTGCTTCTGCCTTTGCCAAACCTCTAAGCCTTTGGTAGGTCTCCTGAGGAATTGTGACCACAAAGTGTTTTATTGAGTTTTGAGCACTGATCTATGATATAGGGAATGTGGTGGGACACAAGTCTCACATGGCACTCACATGACCTTGGAGGTAAGGTCTTAAGAGTGAGTCAATGAAAAATCAGATACTCTCTCTTCTCATTCAGGATTTAAATAGTACCTTCATGTTCATCTCTGTCTCATAGATCCTGGTTAACAGTACACCCTGAAGTAACTGGAATGTATGTGGAGGGGAGTATTTTGACAGTATAGTTTCACTTCTCTGATGTCACTAAGTCATAATATTTTGAATTATCTTGAACCATTGTCTATGAGACTGTGAGAATATTTCCTATAAAGTTTATATTAAATGATAATTAGCATACATTATAATTCAAGTGGTTTATTGGCTTTAGAATGCCATCTACCTAGGTTTCAACCTGCTCACTGTAAGTGATAGGACACTTACCAATACCATTTAGATGCTATTTTTTGTTGTATTGCTTCTCTCCTCCCCCCACTCTCTGTTTTTGGTATTTTGAGGTAGGGACTTACTGTAGCCTAGGCTGACCTGGAATTCAGTATGCAGCCTCAGAGTGGCTTTAAACTCAAGCAATCCTCCTACTGGGTGCTATGACTAAAGGCATGCACCATCATTGCCAGCAGAAAGAGACAGACAGAATGGGCATGCTAAAGCCTCTGGCCACTACAAACTAACTCCTGATGTATGAGTCACTTTGTGCACCTGGCTCTACATGGCTACTGAGGACTTGAACTTGGGTCTTTAGGTTTTTCAGGCAAGAGCCTTAACTGCTAAGCCATCTCTCCAGCCCTTTTTATTTCTTCTTGATTAGTGTCTGCTGTCACTTGAGGAGGCTGCTGTAGCAGCACTGATTCTGGTCTTCAGAGCACAGCCATACACACTGGCCTTTGTGTTGGCTAAGTGGTGCTCTGTGAGTAAACATGAGCCTCACCACTTCTAAGTAACACTTACTCTGTTGTCTTCCTAGTGGAGGATGTTACCACTCATGACAACAGACTTACTAATAAATATGAAGACACTGAAGCCCATGCAAAGGCAAAGGTAAGATGATCTTTCTTCATCTTTTATGTTGCTTTCATTTTTGTTTTGTTTTGTATTTTGAGGTAGGGTCTCACTCTAGCCCAGGCGGACCTGGAATTTACTATGTAGTCTCAGGGTGGCCTTGAACTCATGGTGATTCTCCTACCTCTGCCTCCTAAGTGCTGGGATTAAAGGCATGCACCTGTTTTTAGTTCAGGTCATTCATGGCATTAAACTATGATACTGAGTATTATAGATACTAATAGATTTCAGATTCTGTTTTACAAAGTGGTGGAAGAGTAGATGCTTAGCAGCTGTTACATTTTGCAAATGGACAATTGCCAATGCAAAGTTAGGTGATACAGTGTATGATAGGTCTTCTCCAGCATGGAAGCAATGTCTTCTCCTGGGGATCTGTTGTAATGCATGAGGTAATGACAGGTAGTGAGATCTCCTCCCAGAAATGATCACTGCTTTTGAATGATGCATCTCATTCTTGTGTTGCAAACCTGTAACCTTGCCAGTGATTGACAATTTTTAAATAGTCAGAATGAAAAACAAATCCATATCAGCGAGTCCCATGACTTCTTACACTGTCTTTGTTTCTATAATTGTAGACTGAACCCCCAAAGGATTGTGAAAATTGTAAGTATTCTATTACTAATGTTTATGGAAAATATGTAATTTCTTACTGGGTTCTGTTAGAATAGTGGCAATGATTATAGAGATTCACAGGTTGAAAGTGCAGAAAACAACCTCAGAATAATATTAATTGTCTAAGTAAAAACTAGTAAAGTTTTCTCTAGTTCTTAGAAACAATTTCACTCACTGATCTGTGCTGTGTCTGGTGTGCTTCTGTTTCATATGATCTTGAATGTATGTGTGATTCTGCCTGAGGTTACGTTTTCTCAGAAGATATTTGAAACTGAAGTCACAATTACCCTCATTCTCTTCCTTAAAAAACTCTATGACAAACATGTACATTACATGAAAATTATGTAAACTAATGCATGTAATAAAACTACATTTATACACAGTGTTGGTGTAATATCACCTCTAATGCACAACCAAACTAAGCAATCTTAGCTCTCAAATTTGCATGTGGACAAAGAAGAACATGAATCTAGAAATAGGGGCCATTGCTGTTTTTCCCAGATTGTCACACAGACACTATGAGAGAGCAGAGAGACAACACTGCCTGTGGACTCCTCAAGCACTCCAGTCTGTAGTTCACAAATGTATCCATTCTTAGAGAGGCTCCTCTGTCATCACACAAGAAATAGGAAGGGGGTGACAGACTTTGATCATGTCCATCCTTTTACCACTTAAGAAGATATCATGTTTCCTGTGGGAAGAAATGGCCATAATCATCTGACCACGATTCAGCTGTACTTTGGTGTCATCTAGGAAATCTGTGAACCAGGAGTAAGCTGAGGTTGGTCTTGTATGAGCCACTGTGGCTTCATTGTTGTAGTCAGGAATAGGTAAGCCAAGAACTCTGCTGACTTCTTTCAAATGTTAGTGAAAGAGAACATTTGGATGTGTGCATTGTAAAGACTGAACACCAACTCACACAAGCATACATACCTGTTTCCTCACTGCACTGAACTTTCATCAGAAAGTTAATGAGCATTTTCTCTGTGCTCCTTTTTATGGGACCATTTTCATAATCTAGGAATGCTTTTATAACGGCTTATAACTAACAGAGAGTGAACATCAGACACAGAAACTGAATTCTGCGAAGACTTAGGAATCATTTTGTATTATTGTATAGAAAGAAATTGGAAAATACAATGTATTGGATTTAAAGATCATGTTTTTTATCAGCAAACAACTGTTTGTGTTCAATTTAATATCCTTCAGGAATGTTTCTGCCTTCCTTCCTCCCTCCCTCCCTCCCTCCCTTCCTTCCTTCCTTCCTTTCTTCTTTCCTTCCTTCCATAATGCCAATATCAGCTGTCCTTTCCTTCTTCTGCTACCTTGTCTCAATCATGTTTCTTAGCTTCAGGTACCATTGGTACAGAAAGCTCTATGAACTTGAACCTTGAGATTACTGCCAGATCTCAAAAGTACCACCTTTACACAGAATGATAAAAAATTCTATGACTGGCTTATCATAGGGAAACAACATATTGTGCTCAAAGAGTTCTGCAAAAGGAGGTGAAATAGGCAATTATGCACTATTTTGAAATGCTTGTACTTTTAATTGACCTATATTTATTTGGTGATGATATGGGCAAAAACTAGTTATAAATGTGACATAATTCATATTGTACAACTGATTCCAAACACTCTTTGACCAACTTACATTACCCAGTAAAAACTAGCAGCAAATCACAGCACCATGGATCCCCATATATTGAAATGATCTGGAAAATGTCATGAGGACCTTCATAGTTTAGATGGCTTTGCAAACATGAAGAAAGAATGGCAGGAGTCTTGTATTGACTGTCAGTGTGCAGTGTGTCATCTCAGCCTCAGTATATCTTAAGTAAGAGACAGGATCTCTTGTAGCCCAGAGATTCCTGAAGATTAATGTGTACCTGATATTGGACTCAAGTTCACATGCCTGCACTTCCTGAATGCTGAGATTACAGGCATGTGTTATGACATTCAGCAGAGTTTGATATTTTTGTATCATTTATGAAGACTTATATTTGCAAAGACAGGGCTCCCATGTGTCATTTCTTTCTGTTCCCTTCCAATTCTTCTTTTAGACAGAAGGTTGAGGCTGTCACAGCTCAGTCCACAACTGCTAACAATTCATCTGCATACAGTCTTAATAAGGTAGAGAAAGCTCCCCAAGGGATTATGCCTCCTAGTTAACAACATGCTGACAGTTGTGTTCTTTCATCTTAGGTTCACTCCCAACAATACTGGGAAAAGGACCATCAGATAATGTAAGACAATCTTTTTGAGACTTATGTAGAATCATTGCTTTATGTTCTTTCAATAAGCATAATTCTTGTGCAGACATGTTTTGGGGTTTGGTGAATTTGAATAAGAATCTCCTACAAAACAATCCATCACACCCAAGGATAGTTAATGTGACTCCTGAATGTAAGAACAATTTCCAGTGTAAATGATTTATCTTCTTCTACTAAGATTGTGTGCTTCAGAGTGTAAATATGCTTGTGCATGAAAGGTACTTCATAGTTCTGCTGTTGTCTTGGTGAAAACTTTTTTGGTTTGTGATCAGTTTGACTTAATTCAGTTTTCCTGCATTTCAAATGTAATACAAAGAAAGCCTTGCCTATGGTATTGTCTGCTTCTTACAGTGTTTTCTGTGATTGCAGGAATCCTATACCATATCACCGGGTATGTATTCTAAAGCTATTCCTTTACTGAGAAAATATCTTTGGGTTTCAGTTCTTAAATCCTTGAATCTGTGTTCCTTGTAGGAATGAGGGCCGGGTGTAGGGTGTGAATAAGATGAAATGAGTCTTCTATGAAGGCTGTATGGAAAGTCTGTGGAAACCTGAAGCTTACTGTCTATGAGTTAATGTGAGTGTATCTACTATATGCAAGAATGGGTGAACCACCTTATTGTTTAATGTGCACTCATATGTTTCTTATAGGTAAATGGGAGCGCATAAGTTTAACAAGCTTGGGAAGTGAAGATCAAAGTAAGTAACAGACATCATTCCTGGTCAGATATAATTAAACAGGCCCCAGGGTTTAGTCAAATTTTACCTTATGCTTATCAGTCTGAGGTCTGGGGAAAGGTAACATGAAGACCAGGTGTTATATGTGGAGGTGCCTATTCTTTTCCTTCTCAGGGGCATAACTGTAAGCAGTACCGTTCGTGAGTTATACTGTGTCTTGCTTCTTGGTGATAGTTAAAGTTGATCTTCTCTTGTGAACCACTTCTCCTGCTTCTTGCACTGGCAAACATCCATGACTCTGGTACCTGTTCTTAGCAATTGTGGCCAAGTAATAGTGTTGTGTTGGGTTTTGAGCACTGACCTGTGATATGAGGAATGTGGTGAGGCACAACTCTCACAGGGAACTCACATGAACTTGGAGATAAGGTTTAAGAGTTGGTTGACTGGACAAGCTGGTCCTCTCTCTCTGGGCCCTCAGGACTTACACCAGTACCTCCATGTTCATGTCTTCCTCATATAGTCTTGGCTTAGAGAACACATTGAAGAACTTATGCTTAGAATGGGAGAGTTCTTTGTAGTTTTATATTTCATGTTCTCTGATGTCACTACACAAACAATATTTTTGGAATTCACCTTGGATCATTACTTAAGAATCTAAGAGGACATTTCTTCTAAAATTTTGTATTATACACCACTTTTCATGCAACAAAACTCAAATGGTTCAGGCTTTTAGAATTTCATGTGTCTAGGTTTCCAAGCAATCACTCAGGAGTATAGGACTATAGTTCCATTTGGAGACTCTTTTCTTTTATTCTCCCATTGCCATTCTCAGAATGCCAAGTACAGTCACTCTTTTCTCTGCTGCTTTTTTGTTTGTTTGTTTTATTTTTTATTTTTTGTTTTTCGAGGTAGGGTTTTACTCTAGTCCGGCTGACCTAGAATTCGCTATGTATTCGCAGGGTGGCCTTGAACTCATCGTGATCCTCTTACCTCTGCCTCCTGAGTGCTGTGATTAAAGGTGTGCGCCACCACACCTGGCTGTTTTTTTTTTTAATCTTTTCACAATTTTTATTAACATTTTCCATGATTATAAAAAATATCCCATGGTAATACCCCCCCACACACTTTTCCCTTTGAAATTCCATTCTCCATCATATTACCTCCCCATCTCAATCATTCTACTTACATATATACAATACCAACCTATTAAGTTCCCTCCTCCCTTCCTTTCTCTTCCCTTTATATCTCCTTTTTAACTTACTGGCTTCTGCTACTAAGCATTTTCCTTCTCATGCAGAAACCCAATCATCTGTAGCTAGGATCCACATATGAGAGAGAACATGTGGCGCTTGGCTTTCTGGGCCTGGGTTACCTCACTTAGTATAATCCTTTCCAGATCCATCCATTTTTCTGCAAATTTCATAACTTCATTTTTCTTTTTGCTGAGTAGAACTCCATTGTATAAATGTGCCACATCTTCATTATCCACTCATCAGTTGAGGGACACCTAGACTGGTTCCATTTCCTAGCTATTATTAATTGAGCAACAATAAACATGGTTGAGCATGTACTTCTAAGGAAATAAGATCAGTCCTTACACACCTGGCTTTTTAAAAATTTTATTTGTTAGACACACAGAGAGAGAGGATATGTGTGCCAGAGCCTCCAGTCACTGCAAATGAACTCCTGAAACATGTGTCACCTTGTGCATTTGGCTTATGTGGGTTCTGGGGAATAGAACTGGGATCCTTAGGCTTTGCAGGCAAATGCCTTAACCACAAAGCCATCCCTCCATCTGCTGCTTCTTGACTAGTGTCTGCTTTCACTTGAGGATGCTGCTGTAGCAGCACTGATTCTGGTCTTTAGGCACAGCCATACACACAGACCTTTGGCTTGCCTAAGCAGTGCTCACTGAGTGAAAACCTAACAACACCACCAATGACTAACAGTTCCCCTCTGTTTTTTTTAGTTGAGAAAATTACCGTTCATAAGCAAGAATGTCCGGAGCAGGACAAAGGTCTTGAAGTAAGTAAAAATGTAAGGTGACCTTTCTTAGCCTGAAATAAAAATACTGCTTTCCTAATTTGTTATTTTTGGTTGAGTTTTGCCATAAAACATGACAGCTAGTATTATATATATATTGATTGATATTTGATCTTTTTTCTGTAGTAATAGCAGAATAGAAATTTATTGTTAACTCATACAAATGTACATTTGCAAGTGCAGGATTAGGTTGTACATTATATGTTAGGTCTCCCTCTGCTTGCAAGGAGAGTCTCCTTCCATTCCTTTGTAATTCATGAAGTGATGACAATTACAGAGAAATATTCTAGGAAATAATCACTGGATACCCAGTGTGCACCTCATTCTGAGTTGTAAGCCTATGACATTACTTATGATTGACAATATTTGGATGGTCAGAATGAGAAATTAATCCATGTGCCAGTAAGTTATATGAATTACTTCTTACAATGTGCTTGTTTGTATAATTGCAGATTGACTTTGAAGATACTGAAAAAGGTTAGTATTTAATAAGTTCTATAGCCCACAAGGTCAGGAATCAACCTGAAATCATTCTGATAGTCTCAGTTGAAACATGGTGGAAAGCTTTACCTAGTTGCTGGCAGCAATTTCACTCACTGCTCAGGTTTATGTGGGGTCATGTATGTGTTGAATTCTAGGGTCTAGTGTGCTTCTGTGTCTTGTGATTTTGAATGTATGAGTGATTTTGCCTGGGATTTTCTTTTATTAGAAGATAGTCTAAGTTTAAATCACCATTACCCTCACCATCTCCCTGAAAAAAAAAACTCAATATTAGAAAGGTACCTTAAATGAAATTATGTAAATTAGTGCCTGCAATGATACTATACTTATAAGTGGAGTTGGTTTCATATCACTTCTAATGCAGGCATACAATGAGAAATCTTAGTTCTCATATTTATATGTGGACAAAAAATATCCAGAACTGTGGGCCATTGCTGCTTCTCCCAGATTGTCATGCAGACAATACTCAGGAAAGCAGAGAGACAAAAATGCCTGTGGACTCCTGACATACTCCAGTCTCTAGTTCCTAGATCTAGCATCCTTAGAGAGGGTCCACTGTCATTACATGGACTTCAGAAGAAATAGAAAGGTAGTGAAAAACTTGGGCACAGTCATTCATGTATTGAGCACAAATATACACATTTCAGATCAGTTCCAGGTACTTGCTGGTAGAAGCAATCAGTAGGTCAGTATAGCCGACATATGTACTTTTGGGCTCCTGTCTTAGAAACTAGCCCCAAATGTGAAAATTCATAAAATACTTTAAAAAACTTGATAACTTCAAAATGAACACAAGAAATTCTTAGCTATTTGTCAACTTAAGACCTTGCAGAAGTGACAGTGAAGCACTGAAAGTGGTAGTAAGATTGTTTGCCATACTGATGAGCACTCTCATGTACCCCATTGGGCCCAGTCAGTGGCATTCCCATATAATGAACAATGTCAATGATGACTACTAGTGTGTAGCCACTACTTCAATGGAAAGACAGAACACAGAAGTACAAGGACTGTGGGAAACATACTCAATGAGTTGTCTTTGTGAATGTTCAACTCAATGTATTTTTAAAACGTTCTGACCACAGAATCACCAGTTATCATAATAGAGACTTTCTATGGAGCCCAAGAGAAGATTGCATTAAAAGTTCTAAGGATTGTATAGAATGTGGCAGTGCAGTACCAACATAGAATGAAAGTCAGAGCTTTGGGCCAGGTAAAGGACAATGACCATATGTTTAAATTTGAATTGGGTAGAGGTAAAAACCACACTGCCGCTAGATCCTAGTATATAGTTAGTGCCTTGTATAGATTAAACAGCTCATGTAAAATAATGGGGAAACTGGACATGCATCCAAGATGCATGTTCTCCATTATAGCTTCAACCCGTCTATCCTTTCACAACTTAGGAAGATACTATGTTTCAGGTGGGATGAAATGACCATATTCATCTGAACAGTATTCAATTGTACTTTGGTGTCACTTAGGAAATCTATGTGAACCAAGGGAAAGCTGAGGTTGGTCTTTTCTGAGGCACTTGAATTTCATTGTTGTAGTCAGGAATAGGTGAGCCACAAGCTCTGCTGACTTTCAGATGTTACTGAAAGAGAACATTTGGGTGTGCATATTGTAAAGAATTAACATAAAGATCCACATAAACATACATACATTCTTTCTCACTGTAATGAGCTTTCATCATTAATTTGATGTTTTTTATTCTCTGTACTCCCTTTTGTGGAGCCATTTACATTAAATGATCTGGACACGCTTTTTTATGTTACAAATGCATTACAGAAAGTGAACAGGAGTATTAGAAGCTGAATTCTGTGAAGACTTAGCAATCAGTTTGTGTCATTGCCTGGAAATAAATGAAAACACAATTTGTTCAATTTAAAGATCATGGTTTCATCTGAAAACAACTGTTCCTGTTCATCTTAGTACCTCTCATGAATGTTTCTTCCTTTCTTCTATACTGCCAATATGAGCTGTGCTTCTCCTACTCCTGCTGTCTGTTCTGAATGACATTTCTTAGCTTCAGTTGCCATTGGAATAGAAAGCTCTGTGAACTTGAACCATGAGGTTAATGCCAGATCTCAAGCATCCACTTCACAGAGTGAAAAAAAAACAAAACAAAACATGACTCTCTGAACACAGGGAAACAACACTGTGCGCACTAAGAAATATGCAAATGACATGACATTGGCAATGTGAAACATTATGAAATGCTTGTACTTTAAATGAGATATATTTATTTGGTGATCCTATGTAGAGTAACTACTTATAAATGTTACCTAATGTACTTTCTAAATTAGAATCCCAACTGTCTTTGAATCAATGTTTAGTATCCTGTGAAGAATGGCAGCATATATCTGCATCATGAAACCCAAGACTTTGAAATGGTCTTGAAAATGTCATGAGGATATAGTAATTCAGATTGCTTTTCAAACATGAAGTAGGAAGTGTGAAATAAGTCTGCCCTTGAATGTCATTGTGCAGTATGAGTTATGTCACTTTCAGTTTGTCTTAATTATGAGAAGGGACCACGTCCATCTACCACAAGGATGCCTCAAGTTAGTGTATACGTGAGAATAGATTCAAATCCACTTGCTTCCACTTGTTGTGTGCTGAAATTACCAGATGTGCTACATTATTCAGTAGAGCTTTGCTATTGGGTACCATTTACAGCGACTATATTTGCAAGGGTAAGAGTTCTATGTGTCCTGTGTTTCTGCTACTTTTCCATCCTTCTTGTAGCCAGAAGGATGAGCTCACCACATCCTGGTCCACACTATCCAACCATTCACTGAAATTTAGCCTTGATGACACAGAGAAAGCTCCCCTAGGGATTAAAACTCCTATTTAACAACATGCTGACTATTGCTTTTTTTCCCATCAGGTTCCTTCTTCACAATATTGGGAAAAGAATCATTTGTTGATGTAAGAGAATCTTTTTGGAGACTTATGTAGAATCATCACTTTATGTTTTTTCAGTGTGCTTAATTCTTATGCAGACATGTGTCAGGGTGTGGTGGAGTTGAATAAGAATCTCCTGCCAATCAGTTCATCACACTGAAGGAAATTTAATGTGACTCCTGAATGGGGAAACAATTTCTAATGTAAATGATTTATCTCTGATACTAAGATTGTGTACTTTAAACTGTAAATGTAATTGTGCATGAAACGTTCTTGGGAGTTCTGTTGTCGTCCTTTGTGAAAACTTTGCTAGTTTGTGACCAATTTGACAACTCAGTATTCTTGCATTTCCAAAGTAATACAAAGAACGTCTTGCCTATGCTGTTACCTGTTTCTCAAAGTATTTTCTTTTCTATAATTTCAGGAATCTCGTACCATATCACTGGGTATGTGTTCTAAAGCTACTACTTTTTGAGGAATTATCTTTGGGATTTATTTCTTAAATTACTGAATCTGTGTTCCTTGTAGGAATAAGGGTTTGGTATAGGGTGTGAGTAGGATGAAATGAATCTTTCATGAAGGCTGTATAGAAAGTCTGTGGAAATCTGGGGCTCTTTGTCTATGAGTTAATGTGAGTGTATCTACTGTATGCAACAATGGATGAATCACCTTATTGTTTAATGTGCACTCATGTTTATTATAGGTAAATGGGAGCGCATAAGTTTAACAAGCTTGGGAAGTGATGATCAAAGTAAGTAACAGACATCATTCCTGGTCAGAGATATGAAATAGGCCCCCAAGCACAATGAAATGTTAACTGAAGATCAGTAGTCTGGGGTGCTGGGAAAGGTAACATGAGAAGCAGGTGTTATGTGTAGAGTTTCTATTCTTTTCCTTCTCAGGGGCAGAATTATAAGCAGGTTTGTCTGTGAATTATGCTGTGCCTTGCTTCTTGGTGATAGTTAAAGTTGATCTCTCCTTGTGAACCACTTCTCCTGCTTCTTTCACTGACAAAAAAAAAGTCCATTACTCTGGTACCTGTTCTTAGCAATTGTGCCCAAGTAGTAGTGCTGCTTGGTTTAAGCACTAGCCTGTGATATTAAGAACATGGTGAAGCCCAGTTCTCACAAGGCACTTACATGAACTTGGAGATAATGTCTAAGAGGTGGTCACATGGAAAATCTGGTCCTCTGTCTCTGAGCCCTCACAACTTACATCAGAATCTTTATGTTCATGGCTTCCTTCATATAGTCTTGGCTTAGAGAATATTTTGAAAAACCTAAGTTATGTTTACAGTGGGAGAGTTCTTGGCAGTATTTTTGTTTCCAAGTTCTCTGTCCTCACTCTAGAAACAATATTTTTGGAATTACCTTGGACCATTGTTTAAGAACCTATGAGGATATTTCTTCTAATACTTTGTATTATACAGTACTTATGAAATATAATTGAAATGGTTTGTGCTTTGAGAATTTACATGTCTCAGTTTCTAAGCAATCACTCTTAGTTATAGAACTATTGTTTCTTTTAAATTCTCTTTTCTTTTGTCCTTCATTGCCATTATCACAAATCCAAGTGCTCAGCCACTCATTTACCTGCTTCTTCTTGACTAGTGTCTACCTTCACTTGAGGAGGCTTTTTTAGCAACACTGATTCTGGAATTTACAGCTCAGCCATATATATAGGACTTTGTGTTGGCTAAGCAGTGCTCTGTGAGTGAAACCCTAGCCACAAATCCAATGACTAACAGTTACTCTCTGTTTCATTTAGTTGAAGACATTACCCTGAATCAGCAAGAATGTATGGAAGAGGAGAAAGTTCTTGAGGAAACTGAAAATGTAAGTTGACCTTTATTAGACTGAATAAATTTCCTAGTTTTGGATAAGTTTTGCCATAAAATATGGTAACTAGTACATATATATCTATATCTATATCTATATGCTTATTTATGTTGTTCACTTTTCTGGAATAAAAGTAAAATAGAAACTTATATCCTGTTAACTCATGCAAAGGGACACTTGCAAATACAGGTTCTGATTTTAAATTATATATTAGATTTCAACCTGCTTTCATGGAAAATCTCTTTCTTGGTTTCCTGTGTAATTCATGAGGTGATAAGAGTTACAGAGACATTCTCTAGGAAATGATCAGTGGATGTCCAGTGTGGACCTCATCCTGGGTTGTCAGCCTATGAGATTGCCTATGATTGGCAATTTTTGCATAGTCAAAATGAGAAATAAATCTATGTGCCAGCAAGTTGTATGAGTTACCTTTTACAATGTGTTTGTTTGTATAATTGCAGATTGACCTGGAAGACTCTAAAAAAGGTTAGTATTTTCTAATTCTTTCTTGTGGAAAAATTGTAACTTTTTCCTAGATTTTCCTTAAATATGGACTCTGATTTTAGATTTCTACAGGTTGAAAGTGCAGGAAGCAATTTGAAATTATTCTGATAGTCTCAGTTAAAACTTGTAAGAAAGCTTTCTCTAGTTGCTGGCAGCAATTTCATTCATTGCTCAGGTTTATGTGGGTTCATGTATATGTTGAATTCTAGGGTCTGGTGTGCTTCTGTGTCTTGTGATTTTGAATGTATGAGTGATTTTGCCTGGGGTTTTCTTTTATTAGAAGATAATCTATGTTCAAATCACAACTACACTCTTCCTTTTCCTGAAAAAAAATCAATGCCGAACATGTACCTTAAATGAAATTATGTAACTTCGTGCCTGCACTGATACTGTACTTGTACCTGCAGTTGGTTTCATATCGCCTCTAATGCAGGAATATAATGAGAAATCTTAGTTCTCATATTTGTATGTAGACAAAAGAAAAAGTAATCCAGAAGTGCTGGCCATTGCTGCTTCTCCCAGATTGTCATGCAGACAATACTCAGAGGAGAGAAGAGAGACAAAAGTGCCTACAGACTCCTGACATACTCCAGTCACTAGTTCCTAGATATTGCATCCTTAGAGAGGGTCCACTGTCATTACATAGACTTCATAAGAAATAGGAAGGTGGTGAAAATCTTGTGCACAGTAGTTCATATAATGAGCACAAATATACCCATTTCAGATCAGTTCCAGGTATTTGCTGATAGAAACACTCAGAAGGACAGTGTGGCCCACGTATGTAATTTTGGGCACCTAACTTAGAAACAAGCCACAAATGTGAAAATTCATAAAGTACTTTTAAAAACTTGATAATTTCAAAATGAACACAAAAAATTCTTAGCTATTTGTCTACTGAAGACCTTGCAGAAGTGACAGTGAAGCACTGATAGTGGTAGTAAGATTGTTTGCCATACTGATAAGCACTCTCATGTACCCCATTGGGCCAAATGATCAGTAGCATTCCCATGTAATGAACAATGTCAATGGTGATTGCTACTGTATAGCCACTACTTCAATGGAAAGAAAGAGCACAGAAATACAAGGAGTGAAGGAAACAAACTCAATGAGTTGTCTTAGTGAATGTTCAACTCAATGTATTTTTAAAATTTTTTGACCTCAGGATCACCAGTTATCATAATAGAGAGCTCTCTGTGGAACTCAAGAAAAGATTGCATAAAATGTTCTAAGGATTGTATAGAATGTGGCAGTGCAGTACCAACATAGAATGAAAGTCAGAGCTTTGGGCCAGGTAAAGGACAATGACCATATGTTTAAATTTGAATTGGGTAGAGGTAAAAACCACACTGCCACTAGATCCTAGTATATAGTTAGTGCCTTGTATAGATTAAACAGCTCATGTAAAATAATGGGGAAACTGGACATGCATCCAAGATGCATGTTCTCCATTATAGCTTCAACCCGTCTATCCTTTCACAACTTAGGAAGATACTATGTTTCAGGTGGGATGAAATGACCATATTCATCTGAACAGTATTCAATTGTACTTTGGTGTCACTTAGGAAATCTATGTGAACCAAGGGAAAGCTGAGGTTGGTCTTTTCTGAGGCACTTGAATTTCATTGTTGTAGTCAGGAATAGGTGAGCCACAAGCTCTGCTGACTTTCAGATGTTACTGAAAGAGAACACTTGGGTGTGCATATTGTAAAGAATTAACATAAAGATCCACATAAACATACATACATTCTTTCTCACTGTAATGAGCGTTCATCATTAATTTGATGTTTTTTATTCTCTGTACTCCCTTTTGTGGAGCCATTTACATTAAATGATCTGGACACGCTTTTTTATGTTACAAAAGCATTACAGAAAGTGAACAGGAGTATTAGAAGCTGAATTCTGTGAAGACTAAGTAATCAATTTGTGTCATTGCCTGGAAATGAATGAAAAGACAATTTGCTCAAATTAAAGATGATGTTTTCATCTGGAAAAAATCTCTTCCTGTTCATTTTAATACCTCTCATGAATGTTTCTTCCTTTCTTCCATACTGCCAATATGAACTGTCCTTCTCCTTCTTTTGCTGCCTGTTCTGAATGACGCTTTTTAGCTTCAGTTGCCATTGGAATAGAAGGCTCTGTGAACTTGAACCATGAGGTTAATGCCAGATCTCAAGCATCCACTTCACAGAGTGAAAAAAAACAAAACAAAACAACAACACCATGACTCTCTGAACACAGGGAAACAACACTGTGTGCCCTAAGAAATATGCAAATGACATGACATTGGCAATGTGTAATATTATGAAATACTTGTACTTTAAAATGAGATATATTTATTTGGTGATCCTATGTAGAGTAACTACTTATAAATGTTACCTAATGTACTTTCTAAATTAGAATTCCAACTGTCTTTGAATCAATGTTTAGTATCCTGTGAAGAATGGCAGCATATATCTGCATCATGAAACCCAAGACTTTAAAATGGTCTTGAAAATGTCATGAGGACCATAGTAATTCAGATTGCTTTTCAAACATGAAGAAGGAAGAGTGACATGAGTCTGCTCTTGAATGTCATTGTGCAGTATGAGTTATGTCACTTTTAGTTTGTCTTAATTATGAGACGGGACCACATCTATCTACCACAAGGATGCCTGAAGTTAGTGTATACCTGAGAATAGATTCAAATCCACTTGCTTCTACTTGCTGAGTGCTGAAATTACCAGTTGTCCTACTATATTCAGTACAGCTTGGCTATTGGATACTATTTACAGTGACTATATTTGCAAGGGCAAGACTTCTATGTGTCCTGTGTTTCTTTTCCTTTTCCATCCTTCTTGTAGCCAGAAGGATGAGCCCACCACATGTTGGTCCACACTACCCATCCATTTACTGAAATTTAGTGTTGATGACATGGAGAAAGCTCCCCTATGGATTACAACCCCTATTTAGCAACATGTTGACTATTGCTTTTTTTCCCATCAGGTTCCTTCTCCACAATATTGGGAAAAGAATCATTTGTTGATGTAAGAGAATCTCTTTGGGGACTTCTGTAGAATCATCACTTTATGGTTTTTTCAGTGTGCCTAATTCTGATGCAGACATGTGTCAGGGTGTGGTGGTGTTGAGTAAGAATCTCCTACTAATCAGTTCATCACACTCAAGGAAAGTTAATGTGACTCTGGAATGGAAAAATAGTTTCCAATGCAAATGATTTATCTTCTTATAGTAAGATCGTGTACTTTAAACTGTAAATATAATTGTTCAGGAAATGTTATTGTGAGTTCTGCTGTTGTCCTTTGTGAAAACTTTGCTGGTTTGTGACCAATTTGACTTAACATAGTATTTCTGCATTTCCAAAGTAATACAAACAAATTCTTGCCTATGCCGTTATCTGTTTCACAGTATTTTCTTTTCTATAATTTTAGGAATCTTGTATCATATCACTAGGTATGTGTTCTCATGCTACTCCATTTTGAGGAATTATCTTTGGGTTTTGCTTCTTAAATCCTTGAATCTCTGTTCCTTCTACACATGATGGTTTGTTGTAGGGTGTAAGATGTAATGAGTCTTTCATGAAGGCTGCATGGAAAGTCTGTGGAAATATGAGGCTCTTGTCTATGAGTTAATGTGAGTGTATCTACTGTATGCAACAATGGATGAATCACCTTATTGTTTAATGTGCACTCATATGTTTTTTTGTAGGTAAATGGGAGCGCATAAGTTTAAGAAGCTTGGGAAGTGATGATCAAAGTAAGTAACAGACATCATCATCATTCCTGGTCAGAGATATATAATTGGCCCCCAAGCACAAGTAAATGTTACCTGAAGATCAGTAGTCTGAGGTCCTGGGAAAGGTAATATGAGGAACAGGTGTTTCATGTAGAGTTTCTATTCTTTTCCTTCTCTGGGGCAGAATTGTAAGCAGGTTTGTCTGTGAATTATGCTGTGCCTTGCTTCTTGGTGATAGTTAAAGTTGATCTTTCCTTGTGAACCACTTCTCCTGCTTCTTTCACTGACAAACAAAAGTCCATTACTCTGGTACCTGTTCTTAGCAATTGTGCCCAAGTAGTAGTGCTGTTTGGTTTGAGCACTAACCTGTGATATTAAGAACATGGTGAAGCACAGTTCTCACAAGGCACTTACATGAACTTGGAGATAATGTCTAAGAGGTGGTCGAATGGAAAATCTGGTCCTATGTTTCTTAGCCCTCACAACTTACACCAGTATCTTCATGTTCATGGCTTCTCATATAGTCTTGGCTTAGAGAATATATTGAAAAACCTAAGTTATGCTTACAGTGGGAGAGTTCTTGGCAGTATTTTTGTTTTCATGTTTTCTGATCTCACTATAGAAACAGTATTTTTGGAATCACCTTGGACCATTGTTTAAGAACCTATGAGGATATTTCTTCTAACATTTTGTATTATACAGTACTCATGAAACATATTTGACATGGTTTGTGCTTTGAGAATTTACATATCTCAGTTTCTAAGCAATCACTCTGAGTTACAGATCTATACTTCCTTTTAAATTGTCTTTTCTTTTGTTTTCCATTGCTATTATCACAATGCTTCATGCTCTGTCACTCATTTATCTGCTTCTTCTTGACTAGAGTCTACCTTCACTTGAGGAGGCTGCTGTATCAACACTGATTCTGGAATTTAAAGCACAGCCATACACATAGGACTTTGTGTTGGCTAAGCAGTGCTCTGTGAGTGAAACCCTAGCCACAAATCCAATGACTAACAGTGACTCTCTGTTTCATTCAGTGGAGGACATTAACTTTCATCAGCAAGAATGTGTGGAAGAGGGGAAAGTTCTTGAAGAAAGTGAAAATGTAAGGTGACCCTTCTTAGCCTGAATAAATTTCCTACTTTTTGATAAGTTTTGCCATAAAATATGTTAACTAGTATATATATATTCACTTTAAAATAGAAACTTATATACTGTTAACTCATGCAAAAGGACAATTATAATTGCAGGTTCTGGTTAAAAATTATATATTAGGTTTCAACCTGCTTTCAAGGAAACTCTACTCCTTGGATGTTTTAACCTGTTTTCAAGGAAAGTCTACTCCTTGAATTCCTGTAGAAATCATGAGGTGATAAGAGTTATAAAGACATTCTGTACAAAATCATACTGGATATCCAGTGTGGACCTCATCCTGGGTTGTAAACCTATGACATAGCCTATGATTGGCAATTTTTGCACGGTCATAATGAGAAATAAATCCATGTGCCAGTAAGTTTTTGAATTACCTTTTACAATGTGTTTGTTTGTATAATTGCAGATTGACCTGGAAGACTCTAAAAAAGGTTAGTATTTTCTAATTCTTTCTTGTGGAAAAATTGTAACTTCTTCCTAGATTTTCCTTAAATACAGACTCTGATTTTAGATTTCTACAGGTTGAAAGGGTAGGAAGAAATCTGAAATTATTTTGATAGTCTCAGTTAAAACTTGTTAGAAAGCTTTCTCTAGCTGCTGGCAGAAATTTCATTCACTGCTCTGGTTTATGTGAGCTCATGTATATGTTGAATTCTAGCATCTGGTGTGCTTCTGTGTCTTGTGATTTTGAATGTATGAACTATTATGCCTGGGTTTTCTTTTTTAATTAGGAGATAGTCTAAGTTTAAATCACATTTACCCTCACCCCGCCCTGAAAAACAATCAATGCCAAACGTACCTTAAATGAAATTATGTAAATTAGTGCCTGCAGTGATACTGTACTTATAACTGGAGTTGGTTTCATATGACTTCTAATGCTGGATAATAATGAGAAATCTTAGTTCTCATATTTGTATGTGGACAGAAAAACAAAGTAATTCAGAACTGTGGACTATTGCTGCTTCTCCCAGATTGTCATGCAAACAATACTCAGAGGAGAGCAGAGAGACAAAAGTGTCTGTGGACTTCTGACGTACTCCCGTCTCTAGTTCCTAGATCTAGCATCCCTAGAGAGGGTCCACTGTCATTACATAGACTTCAGAAGAAATAGGAAGGTAGCGAAAATCTTGGGCACTGTCATTCATATAACGAAGACAAATATATCCATTTCAGATCAGTTCCAGGTATTTGGTGGTAGAAGCAATTGGTAAGACAGTGTGGCCCACGGATGTAATTTTGGGCTCCTGTCTTAGAAACCAGTCCCCAAATGTGAAAATTCATAAAGTACTTTAAAACACTTGACAATTTCAAAATGAACACAAGAAATTGTTAGCTATATGTCTATTGAAGACCTTGCTGAAATGACAGTGAAGCACTAAAAATTGTAGTAAGACTGTTTGCCATACTGATGAGCACTGTCATGTGCCCTATTGGGCTCCCCCATCATCAGTGGCATTCCCATATAATGAACACTGTCAATGGTTTCTGGTAGTGTGTAGCCACTCCTTCAATAGAAAGATAAACATAGAAATAAAGGATTGAGGAAAATATACTCAATGCATTGTCTTTGCAAATGTTCAACTCTTAGTGTGCCTTTAAAAATTCTGACCTCAGGATCACCAGTTATCATAATAGATAACTTTCTGTGGAGCACAAGGAAAAATTTCTTTGGAGGTTCTAATGATTATACAAAATGGGACAGTGCAGTAGCACCATAGAAGAGTGGTAGCTTTGAGCCAGGTAAAGGCCAGTGACCATATAACTAATTTTGAAGTGGGCAGAGGTAATGACCACACGCTGGCTGTAAGTCATAGTATATCGTTAGTCCCTTGTATAGATTTAAAAGCTCATCTGAAATACTGGGGAAACTAGACATACATCCAAAGACACATATTCTCCATATGGCTTCATCATGTCCATGCATTCACAACCTAGGAAGATATTAAGTTTCTCGTGGGATGAAATGACCATATTCATCTGACCTAGAGTCAACTGTACTTTGATGTCATCTAGGAAATCTTTAAGCCAGGAGAAAGCTGAGGTTGTTCTTCTGTGCACCACTGTGGCTTCATGGCTTTCTTTCTGTTGTTTTCCAAGGTCGTGTCTCACTCTTGCCTAGGCTGACCTAGAATTCACTAGGTGGTCTCAGGTTGGCTTTGAACTCAGAGCAATCCACCTACCTCTGCTTCCCAAGTGCTGGGATTAAAGGCATGTGCCACCATGCCTGACCTGCTTCATTGTTGTACTGAGGAATAGGTGATTCACAAGCTCTGTTAACTTCCAGATATTCCTGAAAAGAACACTTGGGCATGTGTATTGTAAAGAATGAATATAAACTTACACATAAGCATACATACATTCTTCCTCACTGTACTGAGCTTTCGTCAGTAAATTATTCGCTCTGTGCTCCCTTTTGTGGAACCATTCACATGATGTAGGCATGCTTTTTTAAATAGCTGATGTGTTACAGAGAACAAACAGGAGTCATTGAAACTAAATTCTGTGAATACTTAGTAATCGTTTTGTGTTACTGCCTAGAAATAAATTGGAAAACACAATTCATTAGATTTTATGATCAAGTTTTCATCAGCAAATAACTGTTCCTGTTCATCTTAATATCCTTCATGAATGTTTCTTCCTATAATGCCAATATAAGCTGTTCTTCTCCTTCTCTTTCTTCTGCTGCCAGTTATCCATCACATTTCTTAGGTTCAGACACCATTTATATAGAAGGCTCTGTGAAGTTGAAGCATGAGGTTAATGCCAGATCTCAAGAGTACCACCTTCATAGAATGAAAAACAAACAAACAACAACAAAACACCACGACTCTCTGAACACAGGAGGGAAACAACAGTGTGTGCACCAAGAAATATGTAACATTGACAATGTGTAATATTATGAAATTCATTTATTTTAAATTGAGCCATATTTTTTGATGATCTTATAGAGAGAAACTAGTTATAAATGTGACATAATATGTTTTCTACATTAGAATCCCAACTATCTTTAAGTTATCTTTTGGTATCCTCTAACAAATGGCAGGCCTGTCAGGTTCTTGACAGGGCAGGGTGGGGATATGGTACTGCTGTGGTTCAGGTGACACACGGGGATGGGGGACGGTTAGGTCTCCTGTAGTGGGAGAGCCTAGGGAGGGGGGGAACCCAAGCCTGTTGGCATGGGTCCATGCACACAGGGGCAGTGGCATGTCGAGGTCCCTGGTGGCGGTGGGTGGAACACTAGCCGGTTGACCTGGGTCTGTGTAGGGGAATGCTAGCCTGCTGGTCTGAGTCCGCACATGGGACTGGAGGGAGGCAGTGGTGAATGGGACAGCGTTCAAGCCTGGAGGTCCCCTGGAGGAATGCTAGCCTGCTGGCCTGGGTCTGCACATGGGCGTGGGGCGTGGGGGGTGGCAGCGAGTGGGATGGCGTTTGTAAGCATGGAGGCACGTGCCTGGGTCCCCTTGCCTGCACGGTTGGTGCAGGAGTAACCTAGAGCTGGGACTATGGCTAGGACGGGTGCTTGAGGGGTCTGGGGGAGGGGATTGGGGGACTGGTGGGCTACCTGAGAGCATGGGAATCAGAAGATTCCCTTTTCTTTTGCTCCATGCCCTCCCACTGGAGGTCCATTAGAGTCTGCTCATCCCTAGAAGACCCAATGAACCCTCAATGTCTTGCCTTTTCTTCCCTAGGTGGTGCAGCATGGTTAGACAGAGGTCATCTTGATCAGAAGTCCAGTTTTTCTTAATTATGAGACAGTACCTCCTCTAGCCCAGGGATTCCTGAAGTTCAATGTGTACCTGAGATTCAACTGAACTTCACTTGTCTCCAGTTGTTGAATGCTGATATTACTGGCATGTGCTACAATATTCAGCAGAGCTTGACTATTGTGTATCATTTACAGTGACTATATTTGCAAAGGCAAGGTTTCTACGTGCCCTGTGTTTCTTCTCTTTTCCCATCCTTCTTATAGCTAGAAGGACAAGCCAGCCACTTCTTGGATCACACTATCTAACCATTCACTGAAATTTAGTCTTTATGACATCAAGAAGACTCCCTGAGGGATTAGGACTTCTAGTTAATAACATACTGACAGTTGCTTTTTTTTTTTTTTTTTTTCTCTGTCAGGATCTATCTCGACAATATTGGAAGAAGGACCATTCAATGATGTAAGAGAATCTTTTTGTGACATGTAAAATAATTGCTTTATGTTCTTTGAATGTGCACAATTCTTGTGCAGACATGTTTCAGAGGTGGTTGATTTGAATAAGAATCTCCTACCAATCAATTTATCACACCCAAGGTTAGTTAATGTGACTCCTGAATAGAAAAAAATTTCCAATGCAAATTATTTATCTTCTTATACTAACTAAGGATTGTGTACTTCAAAGTGTAAATGTACTTGTGTATGAAATGTTCTTGTGAAAACTTTGTTGCTTTGTGACCAATTTGTGCCTGCATTTCTAATGTAATAAAAAGAAAGCCTTGCCTGTGATATTACCAGCTTCTCATAGTGTTTTATTTCTATAATTGCAGGACTCCTGTACCATATTACCGGGTATGTATTCTAAAGCTATTTCTTTATTGAGAAAATATTTTTGGGTTTCAGTTCTTAAATCCCTGCATCTGTGTTCCTTGTAGGAACGATGGTTGGGAGTAGGGTGTGAGTAAGATGAAATGAGTCTTCCATGAAGGCTGTATGGAAAGTCTATGGAAACATGAGGCTCATTGTGTATGAGTTAATGAGAGTGACGGGGTGAACCACCTTATTGTATAATGTGTATTCATATGTTTATTATAGGTAAATGGGAGCACATAAGTATAACAAGCTTGGGGAGTGAAGATCAAAGTAAGTAACAGACATCATTCCTGGTTAGATCAAATGAAAGAGGACCCCCAAAAAAATCAAATTTTATCTTATGCTCAGCAGTCTGAAGTCCTGGGAAAGGTAACATGAGGAGCAGGTATCATGTGTGGAGGTTCCTATGCTTTTCCTTCTCAGGGGCAGAATTGTAAGCTGTTCTGTCTGTGAGTTATGCTGTGTCTTGCTTCTTGGTGATAGTTAAGGTTGATCTTTCCTTGTGAACAATTTCTCCTGCTTTTTGCACTGACAAGCAAGCATCCATGCCTTCGGTACCTGTTCTTAGCAATTGTGCCCAACTAATAGTGTTGTGTTTGGCTTGTGCACTAACCTGTGATATGCGAATGTGGTCAGGCACAACTTTCACAGGGCACTCACATGAACTTGGACATAAGGTCTAGAGTTGGTTGAATGGACAAGCTGGTCCTCTCCCTTTGTGCCCTCAGGACTTAAACCAGTTCATGCTCATGTCTTTTTTTTCATATAGTCTTGGTTTAGAGAACACATTAAAGTACCTAAGATATGTTTAGAATGGGAGAGTTATTGGCAGTATTTATGTTTTCGTGTTCTTTGACGTCACTACTGAAAAGAATCTATGAGAATATTTCTCCTAAGATTTTGTATTATACACCACTTATCATACAGTAAAAGTCAAATGGTTCATGCCTTAAGAATTTCACATGTCTAGGTTTCCAAGGAATCACTCTGAGATATAGGACTCTAGTTCCATTTAAAGACTCTTTTCTTTTGTCTTCCATTGCCATTATCAGAATACCAAGTGCTCAGACAGTCACTCATTTCTCTGCTGCTTCTTGACTACTGTCTGCTTTCACTTGAGGCTGCTATAGCAGCACTGATTCTGGAATTTAGAGCACAGCCATACACATAGGCCTTTGTGTTGGCTAAGTAGTGCTCTCTGAGTGAAAGCCTAACCACAACTTCAATGACTAACAGTTAACCCTTCCTTTTTTTAGCCGAGGAAATTACCTGTCTTGAGCAAGAATGTATGGGAGAGGACAAAGTCCTTGGAGGAAATGAAAATGTAAGGTGACCTTTCTTAGCTGGAAATAAAAATGTTGCTTTCTTAATTTCCTGGTTTTGGATGAGTTTTGACATAAAACATGACAACTAGCCTTATATATATGAATTGATATTTGATCTTTTTTCTGTAATAATAGCAGAATAGAAACTTATAAACTGTTAACTCATGCAGAAGGACATTTACAAGTGCAGGTTCAGGTTATACATTATATATTTTGTCTCCTGCAAAGTCTCCTCCTTTTTTTTTTTTAAAAAAAAATTTGTGAGGTGATGAGAGTTAGAGAGACATTCTCCAGTGAATAATCACTGGATTTCCACTGTGAACCTCATCCTGTGTTGTAAGCATGTGGCTTGCATATGATTGGCATTTTTTTCAAGTTTTTTATATTTGAGACAGAGAAAGAGAGAGAGAGAGAAAGAGAGGGAGAGAATGAATTGGTAGGTCAGGGCCTCAGTGACTAAAATCAAGCTCCAGACATTGTGCCACCTAATGGGAATGTCCAACCTTGTCGTTGCCTCACCTTTGTGCCTCTGGCTAACTTGAGATATGGACAGTAGAACATGGGTCCTTAGGCTTTCCAGGCAAGTGCCAAAACCACTAAGCAATCTCTCCAGCTCCTTTTAAGAAGTTTTTTGTTTTATATTAGGGGATTGACCACTTTTTAAGGGTGAAAATGAGAAATAAATACATGTGCCAATAATTTGTATGAATTACTTCTTACAATATCTTTTGTGTATAATTTTAGATTGATTTTGGAGATCCCAAGAAAGGTTAGTATTTTATAATTCTTTCCTGTAGAAAAATTACAACTTTTTGCTAGATTTTCTTTAGTTAGTTAGTTTGTTTTATGTTTATTTATTTATTTGAGAGCAACAGACAGAGAAAGAAAGAGGCAGGTAGACAGAGAGAGAGAGAATGGGCATGCCAGGGCTTCCAGCCACTGCAAATGAACTCCAGACCCATGCGCCCCCTTGTGCATCTGGCTAACCTGGGTCCTGGGGAATCAAGCCTCAAACCGGGTCCTCAGGCTTCATAGGCAAGCGCTTAACCACTAAGCCATCTCTCCAGCCCTAGATTTTCTTTAGATAGTGACTCTGATTGTGGATTTCTACAGGGTTAAATGGCCAGAAACAACTTGAAATTATTCTAATTGTCTAAGTTAAAACCTGTTGAAAGCTTTATCTAGTTGCTGGCAGCAATTTCACTCATTGCTCAGGTTTATGTGGGCTTATGTACATGTTGAAAGCTAAAGTGTGGTCTGATTTTGAATGTATGTGTGATTCTGCCTGGGGTTTTCTTTTGTCAGAGATATTTGTAGCTTAAATCATAATTACTCTCATCCTCTTCCTGCAAAAAAGCTATGACAAATATGTATATTACATGAACATTATGGAAATTAATTGTGCAATGATACTGCATTTATACCTGGTGTTAGTGTCATGTCACCTCCAATGCGGGACCAAAATTAGCAATCTTAGTTCTCAATTGGCATGTGAACAAGGAATAACATGAATCCAGAGCTGTGAACCATTGCTATTTTTCTCAGATTGTCATGCAAACAGTATCCAGAGAGCAGAGAAACAAGTGAATTCTTGAAGTACTCCAGTCTCTACTTAGATCTACCATCCTTAGAGAGGTTCCTCTGTCACCAGAAAAACTACCCTAGAAATAGGAAGATGGTGGCAAACTGTAGCATAGTTATTCATGTGACAAGCACAAATATACTCATTTTATCTCAGTGCACAGGTCTTTGCTGGTGGGAGCAATCAGTAGGACAGTGTGACCCATGTCTATTCATTCTGGGGTCATGTCTTAGAAACTGGCCCCATATGTAAAGATTGATTAAATACTTCTATATACTTGAAAAATTCAATCTGAGTACAAGAAATACTTAAATTTTTGTCTACTTTACACCTTACAGAAGTGACCATGAAGAATAGAAAATTGTAGTCAGTGTGTTTACCATAATGGTGTGCACTTTCATGTGCTCCTGTGTTAAGAGCATCAAAACCCAGTCTGTGCCACACCCTCATGAAAGACTTGTCAATGGTGGCTGGTACTGTCATGCTGTGTAGCCACTATTTCAAAAGAAATACAAAACATGGAAAATGAAGTATGAAAGGAAATATGCTTAATTAGTTGCTGTCTTTTAGAATGGACAGCTAGCTGTTAAATAGTTTTTAAAATTTTTGACCTCAGAGTCACTGATTAACATAATAGAGCATTTTCCTTGGAACCCAACAAAAGTTTGCTTTCCAAGTACTAAGAATTGTACACAATGGGGCAATGCATTAGCAGCACAGGAGAAACTCGTGGTTCTGGGCTTTGTAATAAATAGACCCTTTATTTAACTTTGAAGTGAGCAGAAGTAATGATCAAACACTACCACTGAATCGAAGTATTTGTGATGGTCCTGTATAGAATGACCATCTCATGTGAAATACTGAAGGAACTGGACATAAAACAAAAGACTCATGTTCTCTTTTAAGGTTTTGTCCTGTCCATCCCTTCACCACAGGGGAAGATATTATATTTCCAGTGGGATGAAAGAACCATATTCATCTGACCAAGTTTCAATTGTAGTTTGGTGTCATCTAGGTAATCTGTGAATCAGATGAGAGTTGAGGTTGTTTTTCTGTGAGCCAATGTAGCTTCATTGTTGTAGTCAGGATAGATGAGCCATGACCTCTGCTGACTTCTTCCAGATTTTATAGGTCAATGAGAGGACATAAGTAAAATAAATTCAGGAGGTGAAGATGAATATAAGTAACAGACATCATTTCTGGTCAGATGTAATGGAATTTAGGGTCCTATGAGCAGTCACATTTTACCTCATGTGCAGTATTCTGAGTTCCTGGGAAAGGTAACATGAGGACCTGGACCTATGGACCTATGTATGGAGGTTCATTTGCTTTTCCTTTTTCAAGGGAAGAATTGTCAGCTGTGTTGTCTGTGAGTTTTTCCATGCCTTTCTCCCAGCTGGTAAAGATGATCTTTCCTAAAGGACAAACTACTTCCTGATTTTTGCATTGACAAATCTCCAAGTCCTTGTTAGCCATTCTTTGCAGTTGTACACATGTAGTGTTGTGTTTGATTTGAGTACGGACCTGTGATATGGAGAAAGTGAAGAGGCACAACTCTCACAGGGCACTCACATGAACCTGGAGATATGGTCGAAGAGCAGGTTCAATGGAGAAACTGGTCCTCTCTCTGTGTGCCCTCAGGCCTTACAGCAGCACCTTCATGGTCATATCTTCATAGTCTTCATAGTCATATGTTCATAGTCTCAGTTATGAGAACACATTGAAGTACCTAAAATTTGTTTTGCATGGAAGAATTGTTGGCAGTGTTTATGTTTCTGTGTTCTCTGATAACGCTCCTGAAAAGAAATTGTTTGCAATTCCCTTGGACCATTGATTAAGAATCCTTTTTGTGAATGTCTCCAGTGGTTGTAAACCTCAGTTCTTGGGTCTCTGCTCCCCTGAAGGCTCAACATGGGGCCACACATAGCTGCTGCACATGGAAAGTGGACATTTAAATTCAGGTAGTCTCAGGCACCCATAGATCTTCATCCTTACCCAAGAAATGCACTTAATAACGGAGCAATCTTTATAGCCCTGTCTTGTGATTTTAAATATATGTGTGATTCTGTCTGAGGTTGGGAATTTTCAGAAGATATTTCCAGCTTACAACAAAATTACCTAAACCAATTGCTAACACAAAGCCATGACAAATGCATAATTTACATCAGTTTGGATTAACTCAGCAATCAACTACATTTATTCCTGGAGCAGGACGAAAGGAAACAATTTGAGCTTCAAAATTTATATGTGTACAAGTGCAACTTGGAATCTAGATGTGAGAACAAGTGATTCCCCTCAGATTCTCAAATGTACCTTGGACTTTTTCATGGACACACTAGCCAAAGAGCTAAAACATTATAGTGCCTGTGTATGCCTGAAGTACTCCAGACTCTAATTTATAGGTCCTACCCAACCCTGCCATTGTCTCAGATGTCACATAAGCTATACAACTAATAAGAAGATGTTTCCACAAATGTGGGCATAGGCATTTATTTGAAAAGCACCAATATACCCTGTTTCAGCTCACTGTACATGTCTTATTTGGAATAAGCAATCAGTAATACAATGTGAACCACCTGTTTAAGTCATAGAGCCATGTCTTGGAAACTGGACCTAAACATGAAAAGTAGTGAAATATTAGTATTCATGATAATTTCACCTTTGTTCAAATTTTGGAGTTCAAAAAAGAACAGAAAGTGTGTTATCATCTGGTTTGCCAAAATGGTGCACATTCTCTTGTCCTCTTGGCATGAGAGCATGAAGACCTGGTCAGTGCCACTGCCCCATGATGAATTCTGTCAATGGTGACTAGCTAGTGTATGCTTTGTAGCTACTAACTCAACAGAAGCCCAGGACATGGAAAATGAAGGATGGATAGAAAGGGATTGTTAGTATTTTCACTTCTTCTGTAACATTTTTTATTTCTGATCATGGGATCACCAGTTAGAATAACAGCATTTTTGCCTAGAATTAGTTCCAGGGCTCTGACACAAGCTTGATGTATATGCTGAGGAAAATGGATATAATGGCTGAATACAGTGGTAACACAGGTTGCTCTTGTGGTTTTGGTCCAGGTAAAGACAATAGGGGCACTTTAATTCACTTCTAAATGGGTAGAAGAAATGACTAGGCTCTGACATGGAATCATACTACCTAAGGCCATGCATAGATTGACCATCTCTGGTCTCTGTGTGTGTGTGCATGTATATATGAATGTATGTAAATAGATATAGTTGTATAGCATATATTTTATATATCTTAGAGTAAAAAATCCAAAGACTCATATGATGAAAATAACACCCATAGAATTAAAAGCAAACAATCTACTGATGTGCTTCTTCATCTGTGGTAATGGAGAGTTATTTGGCTTAAAGCCTTATTGCCTTTAGTAGTGACTAGATCCCCATTCAGCCCCAGCTCACAGTACTGCCACTGGCCTAAACCTGGATAGTCACAATTAAGACAAATACATAGCATGATACAGCATGGCCTGAAGGAGAACAAAGTGACATGTGTCAGGCATGGTGGTGCATGCCATTACTCCCAGCACTTGGGAGGCAGCGGTGGAGGATTACTGTGAGTTTGTAGCCAGCCAGAGGAGACATAGTCAATTCCAGGTTATTCTGTGCTAGAATATGACCCTATCTCATAAAAGCAACATATATTGGTTCTTATAAAAGCATAATGTTGCCAATATCTTCCACTCTTAAACCATTTATTATTGTAAGGCAAAGGATTAATGGATATATATCATTACAGCTTGTGGCTAGTGTTAAATTCTTTTCCATAGAATAATGTATATCTTATCTACGATAAAAATTTATGTACTGAATGATGAATGCATAAATTGTATTCATGAATACCAGAAGGTTAAAATAGGCTTAACAAATATGAAGACACTCATGTCATCCTACTGGACTTCAAAATGGTCTGAAGAAATGATAGAATGCTGACATTTAATCATAAAGTCCTTCAAAGTGTTGATCCAATCAGAGAAGGGTTGTTTCACATTGCATTAGGCTCCTATTACTTAAAAATTAAAAAAAAATACTACTCCTCAATTCTCTAAAAGCTTCTCATGGTCTTTTATTTCCTGTCAGAGGCCAACAATGGTTAGTAATCAGGTGCACCCATGAATTCTCATACTTTAACTTAGCCCTTGACCTTTCACCATATGAAGAAAAGAAACCTGATTCATTAATAAGGGCACCATGAGTTGAGAGTTACTTTGTGTCCTTCTAGCTGATCCAGAGGAGGATGAAATTACTCCCTCCAAGATGGAACTTACACAGACATGTTATGTTCAGGTAATACAGCTTCCTCTTTTGCAAAGCTAGAAGGGATACTTTCATGATTCCTTTATTTTTTGGTGGGTTCCTTTATTTTTTGGTGGATATCATATGTAAGCAATGAGGTTTATAATGTACACTCCAGGTAGTAGAATGTTTGCCTAGGAAGAGGATGAAATGCAATGTTAACAACTCACCCCTGATTTCAAGAGTTTTTACAAATGCCAGTGCAGGTGGCACACTGCATATTCTGGCATCTTCCTTTGTCTGGAGCAAGTGTTTCTATTTAAATTAAAATTTGAGTTATTTTTACTCAAATGTGGAAATCTTATTATGTATCATCAAAAAAGCATCTATGTTTTATCTAAGTACACTCTTTTGGTACTTCTGAGGATTACTATGGTTGGAATAGAGTTTAGCTGTTCCCTGAGGTTTGTGTGGTAGAAGATTCCTATGTCTAGTATGTGGTATTGATAATACCTCTCAGTCTTGAGGCCCAGTGTAGATAATGGGGTCATACAGACACCTCTCCCTCCCATTTAGGAAGGTGGAAGTTCACCCAAGAACAAGATGTTTATAAGTTTCTCTATCATGTTTCTGTGCACCTTAGGAACTCTCAATGAAGGCCAAACAGACAGAGCTGGGCTTTGAACCAGCACAAGTGTAAAAAGTGCTTTTTTCCACATAGTACCCAATTCCACATGCCTTGTGGTAGCAAGACAAAAGAGACTAATATAATCTTGGACTGAATGTTCTTTTCTATCCTGGATTCCATTTTCCCAAGTCACTGGGAGAACCAAAGACTCTGGGCAAAGACAGCACAGTTTGGTCTGGAACTCAAATTGTTTTTTCCTCTCTCCATTACAGATTGGGACAAGGATGACACGATTGCGTATGTATTCAGAAATCATTTTCTAGAGACATGCTTTAAATAATAATGGTATAAATATTGGTTCTTTTGTCTGGTTTACCACTATGATCTGAGCCTTCTGCTAGGAAAGAAGTTTGAGAGTATAGTATAGCCCCTGGATTCAGCAGTGTTCTCTTTATTTGGTTTCAGATATTGTGAATTGCTGTGTCTATATATAGGTGGGTTTTTTTAGGACATGAATTTTTATCTCAATTACCCAACTAATTTCCAATGACAATTAAAAAAAGAAACAAATAAATAAATTTACAATACAGACTCTATCTACATTAATTAGTTCCAACCTCATCAAAGACATGTATGGTAGATTTATTTCCCTGTGTACCCCTCCACAAATGAATAAACAAACATGCAGAGGTAGGTGACCCAGGCTCACCAACTGTGCACTACAAGAGCCACAGGAGATTCCCCAATACATGGTCCAATATTGCTCTTAATGTACAACCTCCATTTATCTTACCAGGAGATCATTAGGCACTGTGTAAGAGTTCGAGGCTATCAGAGTTGGTTATATAGTTATATAGCTCAGTTGGTAGAGAGCTCATTTTTGCATACAGAAAGCTTATGGTTCAATTCCCAGTATTAAGAAAAAAAAAAAAAAACCCTAGGTTTCAAGTATGTACATCTCATATAGGTCAAATTATCACTGTAAAACTCTTTACACTATGTCTTTTTATGCTTTCCAAAGCCATGGGGCCAGCTGTGATAGACACTGTGACTGCATGCCTGAGGCCTCCTGGTCCCAAAGCTGCCAAGGCTCTGCAGTTTGCTGGCCTCATGTTCCCTGTGACAGTGGGAAAATACACGTGTCTTGCTTCAGTGGCATTTGGGAGTGTGGATATTTGGGCTGGTTTCATATATATTAATTATGTTTATTTTCTACTTTTATAGAATCCATTTTTAATTTCTCATGTTTGAATTACTCTCTAGTTTATCACTCCCTTATTAAATCTTTAAATTTTAATTATTACATCTTTTAAATTCACATTTAATTTCTATACAATTCTATATCAGCATTGTTTTGTTGTATTCCACAGTCAATTCTAAGTTCTTTTTTTTTGGGGGGGGGTTAAGGTAGGATCTCATTCTGGCCCAGGCTGACCTGGAATTAGCTATGTAGTCTCAGGGTAGCCTCAAACTCATGGTGATCCTCCTACCTCTGATTCCCAAGTCTGGTATTAAAGGCGTGCACTACCATGCCCGGCTTAATTCTAAATTCTTATTTTCTTCAGGTCAATATATTCGCAGAGCTTTTATGGCCCCTCGCTTTTCTGACTATCTCATTACAACATATGCTTCAAGTGGTAAGTATTTTGGAGGTTTCAATTTCATCTCTTGTCAAGTTCTAATTAAGTCACATATGGGTCTGATACAATCATGTGATGGAATTTTACTGGTCCACTTCTATGAGGTTTTTTTTTTTTGTATTGTTTTGGGTTATCTCTGAAACCTTCCAGACATAGACAGTTATGGGGAGACATCCGTCAGTCAGATCCAGAAATGATAGTTCTCTTGCAAAGCAGCTCTGAAGGAGTTCATTCCAGTTCTTCCTTGCACGTGTCTTCAAGGTTGCATGATGAGACTGCTACTGTCTAGACCAACTCTTGATCTAGAGAGTGGAGGATGATGCAGGAGAGGTAAAGATGCCATCAGACATCTTGATCATGAATAATTCTTCCTGCAGTATGTAAATGTTGATTGTTTTCCAGGATCCCAAATACCTGTGATGTATTGTGGAAGGGAGAATTTTTGGCAGTCTTTATGTTTTGACATTCAGAGACATCAACCCCTTATCCATATTGTTATAATATTCTTAGATCATAGTCTTTGTGACATTTTCCTAAAGTGTTTCTGATTAGATGCCACATAGTAAGAACTCTAAGTCACATTGTTTCATGGCTTTAGGACATCACCCTTTGAGGCTCAAAAGTGATCATTATAAGTGATATGGCCTTACACTATTACCTGTTGTCTTTATTTACCATTAACAGAATGCCAAGGTATAAATTTCTCATTTCTTTGCTGCTACTTGTTTAGTGTCTGATTTCACTGACACGGCTATTGGAGTAACTACTCAGTTTAAGTCCTATTGCATAGCCATGAACATCCAAGTATATTATGAGTAAAATGTGAGGTGTAGCACCAATGACTAACAGTTACTCTGTTGTGTTTCTAGAAGTTACAGGCAGCAATATACTGGTGCTACATAGAGACAAGGAAACCCCAACTGAAGTAAATGAAAAGGTAAAGTGACTTTCCCTTGCCTGAAAAAACAATGTTGCTTAATTTCCTGTTTTTAGTTGAGGTTGACATAAAAATATGACAGTGAGTATTATAGATACTCAAAGATAGCAGATCCTATTTTCTGAAATAGTAAAATAATCAATACCAACTGTTCTCTTATGTGTAAGACATTTGGAAATGGCAGCATCAGGTTACACACTGTACAGTAGGCCTCCTCCTATTTGGAAGTGGTGTCTTCTCCAGGGATTAAATATTTTGAATTCATGACCTAAAGAGATTTAGAGATGCATTATTCATGTAGAGATCATGGGTTCCCAATTATGTGTCTCATCCTCGTTTTGTAAGCCCTTCACTTTTTCAAAACTTCTTGTATGTCTTCAATATAAAAGGAAGAGAAATAATACCATGTGCCTACAATCCCATGACTTCATTCTTACAATGTCTTTGCTTCTATTATTGCAGATAGATGCTGATGAAAATTCTACTGGTAAGTATTCTAGAATTCTTTGGCAAAGGAAAGCTAGATGTTTGGGATACTTACACACTTCTGTTAGAAGACTAGCTATAATTCTTGCTTTCTGGAAGATGAAAGGATTGAGAATGTTTTGGAGGAGGAAAAAAACACTTTCTGGTTCAATATTATAGTAAGTGTCTAGAAGCAACTGCACTCACATTAGGTTTTCCTGGACTTGAGTACTTGAAGAGTGCTGAGCCTTGTGTATTTCTGTCTTTTGATTTTGAATATATGTGTGAATATTTCTGAGGTTATGTTTTCTCAGAAAATATTTGAAGTTTTAAACATAATTGCCCTCAACCAGTTCCTTAAACAAAACCTATGGCAAGCATACTTTAAATGAACTTATGTAAATTTCTCATCCTGTCCTCAGTACATTTATGCCTGAAATTGGTTTGATACCATCCCTGATACAGAAGCTGAGCTCTCGTATTTGTATGTGGACAAGTGGAACCATGATTTCAGATGGGTGGACCTATCTGCTCCTCTCTGATTCTGAATTGTATTTATTTCTTGTCATGGAGACATTAGCCCTAGAGCTGACAGACCACAGTGCCAGTGTATTCCTGAAGTACTCCAGGCTCTAGATAATAGATCTTACCTATCCATAGAGTTGCCTCAGTTGTCACATGAACGACACAAGTAATAAGAAGGTGTTTCCACAGACTTTGTCATAGTGGTTCATATGACAAGCACAATTATACCCTGTTTAAACTCGGTGCATAGGTTTGATGGTGAAAGCAATCAGTAGACAACATGAGTTACTTCTGAAAATTCTTAAGACAGGTCTTAGAAACTGACAACAACAAGAAAGTGTTTCAATAATTTTGTGCACTTAATAATTTAGCCTTAAGATAACAAGACACTCAAATGTTTGCCTACTAAAGACCTTAGAGAAAGAACAAACAAGAACTGAAAGTTGGTTGTCTATCTGGTTGCCATACTGGTTCAGATTCTCTTATGCTTCTGAGTTAAGAGCATCAGGACTCAACACATTCCAGTCCCTAGATGAACATGGATATGATGACTGTCTAGTGTGGTCTCTGTAGCCACTAATTCAACAGAAACACAGGACATGGAAAGTGAAGAGTGGAAGAAAACTTGTGATTATCTTTGTTAGGATTTTTGACACTTTTGCAATTTTTTTATATTCATGAACTTAGGATCATCAGTTAATGCAATGGAGAGTTTACTAGTATCAGTTCCAGGATCCTGAAAAAAGTTTAAATGCCATGGGAATTATATAGAATGGTGCAATGCAGTAGTAACATAGGCAGATCTTATGGTTTTGGTCCATGTAAAGACCACATGACATTTTCATTGACTTCCAAATGAGCAGGAGAAATGACCTGTGTGTCACTGGATCATAGAATATAGTTAAGGCCTTGTATATATTGAACATCTTATACCATCATAATGTGGCTATCAGATGATCCTTGTCAGAACCAATGTTGAGGACCCAGGATCAGTTAGGTTGTACTTTCTGCTCAGGAGACTGAGGGTGTCTGAAAGGTATCAGTAAAGACAAGGACATATGTGTGGAGACTATTGTGATTTTCATTTTTCAAAGACATGGTTGTAAGCAGTGCTGTCTACATTTTGGATGTGCTTTGCTTCTGGCTTTTAAAGATGAACTTTCCTTGAGGACCCTGAGGATCTACTCCTACCTGTTTCTGCCATTCCCATGCATTAGGTCCATGAATTGGTTTTGAGCACTAACCTAGTTATAAGGAATGTATAGGGAACAAGTTTCACATGGCACTGACATGAACCTGGGGGTAAGGGCTTAAAGAGTGTGCCAAGGAAGAGGTGGTTTTCTCTCTCTTCCCTCAGGGACTTACAGCAGTACACTCTTGTTCCTCTCTCCCTCATATATCCTATTAGGAGGGCACACTAAAGTACCTACGACGTACTGTGAAGGGAAGAATTTGGCATTCTGTGTTTTCATGGTTATTGATGCCACTCTCTAAACCATAGTATTTTGAATACTATTGAACCATTATCTGTGAGATGTTGAGAATACATACTTTAAGAATTTGTGTTAGATTCCAGTTAGCATGCATTATAACCCGGAAGGCTTCATGGTTTTAAAATATCATTTATCTGGTTTTCAAAGGGACCACTGTGAATGTTAGGATGCTAGTCCTATTTCAAGACTATGTCCTGTTTGTACATTTCTTTGCTGCTTCTTTGCTGTTGCAGCCATTGACTCTAATCTTCAGATCACAGTCTTACACACAGGACTCTCTGAGTAAAACATGAGCCTCACACCCGTGGTTAACAGTATTCTGTTGTCTTCCTAGTTGACAACGGTACCTTTTATCATCAGCCACACACTAATAAAGATCAAAACAGTGAGGCCAATGAAAAGGTAAGGCAACCTTTCCTTGCCTGAAATAAAAATGTTGCTTTCATTTCTTGTTTTAGTTGACCTTGGCCATAAAAATATGACACTAAGCATTATAGATGTTTACAAGTATAATATTCTGTTTTCTAGAATGGTGGAAGAATAGGTCCTTACAAACTGTTGTCTTGTGCTAAAGGTCATTTTCAAGAGGCAGCCTCAGGAAATATATTGTATACTAGATCTCGGCTAGGTTGCATGCATTGTCTGTCCTTATGTTCAATGTTTCAAAATTCATGATTTACAGAGTCTTACAGATACATCCCCTGGGAAAAGATCAAGGCTTTTAAATGATGTACCTTACCATTGCTTGTAAACCTTTGACTTTGTTAATGTTTCTGGTATGTTGTCAGCATCAGGAAAAGAAAAAATACCATATGTCATCAAGTCCCATGAAATAGTTATTATAATGCCTTTACATCTCTCATTGCAGGTGGCTTCTGTAGCAAGTAAAAACTGTAAGTATTCTAGAATTCCTTGAAAAGGAAAAAGTGTAAATGATAAGATATGTGTTGTATCCTTACTAACTACTCTTTATGGAGACACTGAGATTCTGTGTTTCTGTAGTTGTAAAGGGTTGTGGGTACTTTGACAAAGTTGCTTATTGTGTAGGTAAGAACTTAGAGTCAAGTTTTCTGCACTTCTTGCAAGCAGTTGCACTTTTTACTTATGTGGCCCTGCATGCATGAATAGTGTAGGGATCTTGTGTGAATTTGAATACATGTGGTTCTTTATGTTTGCTCAAAATATACTTCATACTCAGAAAGTATTCTCAGCCTTTCTAAAAAATGTTCATTGCAAACACATACTTTACTTGAGTTATACAAATTAAGTCATCTGGTCCTCAGTGCACTTAGATCTGGAGTTGACTTGTTTCCAAACTCCACCACAGGACAAAATGTGCGAAGTTAGCTGTCAACTTTTTGTATGGACAGTTGAAATCATGAGTCCAGGAGCATGAGCCAATGCTGTTCCCTTGACTTTGTCATGGAGGCATTAACCCCAGGGCAGAGAGTTTAGAATTCCTATACAGTCCTGAAGAACTCTAGTCTGTAGTTTATACATGAAATTTGTCACAATTTTCACATACAGTATAGAAGTATTAGGAAGATGTTTCTGCAGACTCTGGCATAGTAATTAATGTGAAAAGCCAAAATATATCCTGATGTTTTATATCTATTTACAAGTCTTTGTACACAGAATCAGTCAAAGGGACAATATGTAAGGTTTGGGGTTGCGTTTTAGAATCTCCTCCCAAACATGAAAATTAGAGCAATATCTCAATAGAGTTGATATTTTCATCCTGAGCCAAGGAAACAATCTCTAGCTATGCTTATTATAGACCTTATATAAGTGAAAAATAATAACTCAAACTATTTGTAAAACATTCCAATGATGTATTTCCCTGATGGTAATGGAGAGTTATTTGATTTAAAGCCTCATCATTCTATATGGCTATATCCCCATTCAGCTCCAGCTCACTGTACTGCCACTGGCCTAAACCTAGATAGTAACAATTAAGACAAATACATGGCATAATATAGCAAGACATGAAGGAGAATAAAGTGACATGTGTCAGGTGTGGTGGTGCATACCATTACTCCCAGCACTTGGGAGGCAGAAGTGGAGGATCACTGTGAGCTTGTGTTCAGCTTGAGAATACATAGTCAATTCCAGGTTAGCCTGTGCTAGAATGTGACCCTACCTCAGAAATGACATATGTTGGCTCTTATAAAAGCATAATGATGCTAATGTTTGCCACTGTTAAGTCATTTATTACTGTAAAATAAAGGATTAATGCATATAAATCATTACAACCTGTGACCAGTGTTAAATTAATTTCCTTAGTATAATGTGTATTTTACCCAGGATAAAATCTTATACACTGAATGGTGGATACACAAATTGTATTCATTAATATCAGAAGGTTAAAATAGGCTTAACATGTGAAGATGCTAGTGTCATTCTACTAGGTTTCAAGATGGTCTGAGGAAGTGATAGAACACTGACATTTAATCATAACATGTTTCAAAGTGCTGATCCCATTGGAGAATGCTTGATTCACACTGGTGTTAGGCCCCTGTTACCTAGAAAGTAAAAAGAAAAAAAAATACAAATACTCTTCCTCAATTCTCTAAAAGTTTCTCATAGTCTTTTTTTTTTTCCTGTCAGAGGACAACAATGGTTATTAATCAGGTATACCCATGAATTCTCAGCCTATAACTAAGTCCTTGACCTTTAACCAAATCGAGCAAAGAGCCCTGATTCATTAATAAGGGCACCATGAGTTGAGAGTTATTTTGTGTCCTTCTAGCTGATCCAGAGGAGGATGAAATTACTCCCTCCAAGATGGAACTTACACAGACACATTATGTTCAGGTAATACAGCTTCTTCTTTTGCAAAACTATAGGGGATACTTTCATAATTCCTTTATTTTTTGGTGGATATATGTGTATAATGAGGTTTATAATGTACACTATAGGTAGTAGAACATTTTCTTAGGAAGGAGAATTTTAACAACACACCCCTGATTTCAAGAGTTTTTACAAATCCCAGTACAGGTGGCAAAATGTGTATTCTGGCATTTTCCTTCATCTGGAGGAAGTGTTTCTATTTAGATTAAAAGTTGAGTTATTTTTTAAAGGATTTATTTATTTATTTATTTGAGACAGAAATAGGGAGAGAGGGATAGACAGTGAGTGAGAATGAGCATGCCAGGGCCTCTAGCCACTGCAAACATACTCCAGATGCATGCACTACCATGTGCATCTGGCTTACATGGGACCTAGAGAATTGGAACTGGGTCCTTTGGCTTTGCAGGCATGTGTCTTAACTGCTGAGTCATCTCTCCAGCCCCAAATTTGAGTTATTTTTATTTAAATGTGGAAAGCTTATTATGTATGGTCAAAAAGCATGTATGTTTTGTCTAAGTACCCTCTTCTGGTACTTGCTATGGTTGGAATAGAGTTTAAGAGTTCCCAGAGGTCAGTGTGGTGGAACATTACTGTGCCCAGTATGTGTTATTGGTAATATTTTTTAGTAACAAGGCCCAGTGTATACAATGGGGACATACAGATACCTCACCATCCCATTTGGAAAGGAGGAAGTTCACCCAAGAACAAGATGTTTCTAAATTTCTCTATCATATTTCTATGTATCTTCGGAACTCTCAATGAAGGTCAAATAGACAGAGCTGAGCTTTGAAACAGCACAAGTGTAAAAAGTGCTTTTTTCCACATAGTACCCAATTTCACATGCCTTGTGGTAGCAAGACAAAAGAGACTAATATAGTTTTGGACTGACTGTTCTTTTGTATACTGGATCCCATTTCCCATGTCACTGGGAAAACCAAAGGATATGAACAAGGACAATACAGCTAGTTCTGTAACTCAGACTGTTTTTTTTTCTCTCTCCATTACAGATCGGGTCAAGGATGACACGATTGCGTATGTATTATAAAATCATTTTCTGAAGACAAGTTTTAAATAATAATGGTGTAAATATTGGTTCTTTTCAATGTTATGATCTGAGCCTTCTGCTGGGAATAAGGTTTGAGAGTATAGCCCCTGAATTCAGCCATGTTTCCTTTATTTGGTTTCAGATATTGTGAATGACTGTGTCAATATATAGGTGGGTTTTTATTTTTGAGGACACACATTTTTTAAATTTAATTAATTAATTTTGTAGTCATTGAATACAGTCAAGTTGGTACCATGGTTAGCCTCCTCCCTGTTCTACCTCCTCCACAGGGAACCTCCTTGTTGGGGTATATGGATCATGCATTGAGGGAGTAGCCTTCAGTTTTGAGTAGGAGGAAATGTCTCTGCATGTCATGACCCAATGTGTGGCTCTGACATTCTTTTCACCCCCTCTTCCACAAATTTCCTTGAGCAATGTTGGGTTCATATTATGTTTGCTTCCATATTAAGATCTTGGGCACCTCTGTGTCTCTGGATATCTGGTTTGGTAGGGGTTTATTGTTCTCTGTGTCTATCTCCTTCACCATTGTGCTGGTTCCTGGTTAGGAAAGAAAACACCATTCTTGCATGTTTCCCCAATTATTCTTAGTTTCAGCTGAGCCCCTTTTGAGGTAAGATGGGGTGGTTCTCTCCTTAGGATCTGCATCTATCTGAAAAAGAGAAGCAGATTCTCCAATGGAGAGTAGTTAGCACCAAGTAAATGTGATAACCATTGCTTTTTCGAGAAAGTTTAATGGAAAGTAGGTTCATTTTTGGATATGGTTCTGACTTGTTTCCCAGCTCCATCTATGGGTTCCATTAACTAAGCATATCACTTAGCCAAATTGAGAGCAGTTGGCTTTCCACCATGGCTATGTGCCATTACTGCACTTGTATGAGCATCACATCAGGTTGTTTGCTGCTAAGTAGGTTAGACCATGCATTGCTTGGACAGATATTGGTCATTATCCCCCAGTCGCACATGTAGCACCTTCAAGCACTAGACACACTGTCTGGGGACTGACTCTCTTCCAGCTTCCAGTCATGTTGCTCCATGATATGTATGAACATTGTATGATGTCTTCAACAGTAGGGTCTTACCACTAACTTATGGTGGGTCATCAGGTGTTCTGTCATAAATATGTCTTCTTTTGAGAAACCTTGTAGTTCTCTGTGATCCAAAGCTCACTGTGGATGATATCCACCTGCTGGTACCAGCAGTTACAGGTCAGCACCCAAGAAGAGAAGAAAGAAAAGAATAAGTGATATAAAAGAGATAGAGAGATGGGAGACAAGAGGGAGGGAGAGAGAGAAGCAGAAACAGGAGGAGATAATGGTCAGTTTTCATCTTACCCTCTACAGGGCCTTGTTAATCTGGTGTTCCCTCTAAGGGCCTTGTGGATGTTCAACAATTTGGTCCACCTTTTAGGATGTAGAGTTTTATGGTACTATTCCCTTTTGGGTCCAGTTTTGTCTCCTCCATCCCTTCTCTTATCCTCCCTCACTTCCCACTCTCCCTATTGTCCAGTTCTTGAGGTGCTTGGTAGATATGTCAGATATTTTGGTAGATTCAGGTTAGGAGGTGTAGATGAGTGAGACTATGTGGCAATTATCTTTTTGTGATTGGGTGAGTTCACTGAGGAAAAGCTGTTCCAGGTTCAACAATTTTTCTTCAAATTTCATTGTGTCATTTTTCCGTACTGCTGTGTAGAATTCCACTGTGTAGATATACCACATCTTAGTTATCCAGTCATCTAATGATGGACATCTGGGTTGATTCCAGCTCTTGGCTATTACAAATTGAGTCACTATAAAGATAGTTGGGCAAATCTCTCTGAGCTGAGGCATGGAGCTTTTAGGGTATGTGCCCAGTAAGGGAATAACTGGTCTCTTGGTAACTCTGTAGTCAGTTTTTTTTAGGAGTCTCCATATTGCTTTCCAAAGTGGTCGTACCATCTTACATTCCCACCAACAGTAGATGAGGGTTCCTATTTCTCTACATCTTCACCAGAATTTTTTGCATTTGATGTTTTGATGTTTGCTATCCTTACTTGGGTAAGGTGTGATCTAATACTAGTCTTAATTTGCATTTTCCCAATGATTAAGGATGATGACCATTTCCTTAGGTATGTGTTTGCCTTTTGTATTTCTTCCTCTGTGAACTGCCTGTCAGATTCCTTGCCCCATTTTATGAGTGGGTTGTTTGACTTTTTATTGTTTAGGTTTTTGAGTTCTATGTAGATTCTAGAAATTAGACCTCTGTCCATTGTATATTCAGCACATACTTTCTCCCATTCTGTGGGTAATCTATTGACTCTGCTTATTGTTTGTTTGTATGTGAAGAAACTTTTCAGCTTCATAAGATTCCATTGGTTGAATGATTGTTTAAGATCCTGTGCTGCTGGGGTTTTGTTCAGGGAGTCTTTTCCCATTACTACATCATATAATGTTCCTCCTAACTTTTCTTCCAGTAGCAGCCAAGTTTCTGGTGTTATATTGAGGTCTTTGATCCATTTGGACTTGATTGCTGTGAATGGCCAGGTGTGTGGATCAAGTTTCAATTTCTTGCATATGGATATCCTGTTGGTCCAGCACCATTTGTTGACGATGCTGTCTTTTTTTTTCCAGCCTATATTGTTAGGGCCTTTGTCAAATATCAAGCAGCTGTAGTTACTTGGCCCAAGGTCCAGGTCTTCAATTCTATTCCATTGGTCTATACTCCTGTTGTTATGGCAGGACCATGCTGTTTTTGTTACTATGGCTTTGTAATATAGTTTTAGATCAGGTATGGTGATACCTCCAGAGGTGTTTCTTTTGCTGAGGGTATGCTTGGATATCCATGGCCTTCTACTTTTACATATGAATTTTGAGATCAATTTTTCTATCTCTGTGAAGAATGATGTTGGGATTTTCATTAAATCTGTAGATTGCCTTTGGAAGAATTGCCATTTTCACAATGTTAATTCTGCCTATCCAGGAGCATGGAAGGTCTTTTCATTTTCTTAAGTCCTCCTCAATTTATTTTTTGAGTGTTTTTATGTTTGCATTGTATAGATTTTTCTCTTCCTTGGTTAGTGTTATTCCAAGGTATTTTATTATTTTTGTTGTTGTTGCTATTGAAAATGGGATAATGTCACTTATTTTTTTCTCTGTATCTTTACCCTTTGCATATACAAAGGCTACTGATTTTTGTGCATTGATTTTGTATCCTGCTATTTTGCTGAAGGATATATCACCTTTAGGAGTTTTGGAATGGAAGCTCTCAGGTCTCTTACATATAGAATCATGTCATCTGTGAATAGTGCTAACTTAACTTCTTCCTTTCCAAATTGTATCCCCTTTATTTCTTTCTCCTGTCTTATTGCTTGTGCTAGGACTTCCAGTGCTATATTAAAAAGCAGAGATGAGAGTGGACACCGCTGTCTTGTTCCTGATCTCAATTGGAATCCCTTCAGTCTCTCTCCATTAAGTATTATTTGGGCTTTAGGAGCGTTGAATGTAGCCTTTATTGTGTTAAGATAGAATCCGACTATACTGGTTCTCTCCAAATTTTGATTATAAAGTGATGTTGTATTTTGTCAAAGGCCTTTTTTGCATCTATCAAAATGATCATGTGTTTTTTGTGTTTAGTCTTATTTATGTGGTGTATTACATTGACAGATTTCCATATGTTGAACCACCCCTACATTCCTGGAGGAAGCCCACTTGATCAAGCCCACTTGATAATGGATTTGTTGTGTTGTTGAATTTGGTTTGCAAGGACTTTGTTCAGGATCTCTGTGTCTAAGTTCATCAGGGAACTAGGCTGGTAGTTTTCTTTTCTTGTGGGATCTCTGTCTGGTTTTGGTATCAGGGTGATAGTAGCTTCATAAAAGGAGTTGGGGAGCTTTCTCTGATCTCCAATTGTATGGCACCGTTTGAGAAAAATTGGTTTCAGTTCTTCCATTAAGGTTTGATAGAATTCAGCTGAGAAGCCATCTGGTCCTAGACTCTTCTTTTTGGGAAGTTTTTTTTTTTTTTTATTACCTTTTCAACTTTAATGGGTGTGATAGGTTTGTTTAGGAGATTAATCTGCTCTGAGTTTAGCTTTGGTAGATGGTATGTGTCTAGGAATTCATCCATTTCCTCCATATTTTCCAATTTTGTAGAGTTTTTTGAAGTAAGACCTGATGATTCTCCCAATTTCACTTATGTTTGTTGTGATATTCCCTTTTTCATTTCTAATTTCATTAATTTGAAGTGCCTTTTTTATCACTTGATCAAATTTTTCAGGGTTTGTCATTCTTCTTTATTTTTTTCAAAGAACCAACTCTTTGTTTCATCAATTGTCTTAATTGCTTTCTTAGTTTCCAATTCATTAATTTCTGCTCTGATCTTAATTATTTCTTTCTGTCTGGAGTTTTTGGGTTGGATTCTTCTTGTGTTTCCAGTGCCTTTAGGTAGATAGCTATGTTGTTGATTTGGGATATTTCTGTGTTTCTTATAAAGGCATTTAGTGCTATGAATTCTCCCCTGAGGACCCCCTTCATTGTGTCCCATAAGTTTTGGTATGATGTGCTCTCATTGTCGTTCATTTCTAGAAATTTCTCAATTTCATTTTTAATGTCATCCACTACCCACTTATTGTTTAAAAGTGTGCTGTTCAGTTTCCAGGAGCTGATGGGATTTTTGGTGGGTCTTTTGTTTTTAATTTCTAGCAATATAGCATTGTGATCTGATATCATGCAGGGGATTATGTCAGTCTTTCTACATATATGGGGGCAGGTTTTGTGACCCAGTATATGATCTATTTTAGAAAGGTTACCTTGTGCTGCTAAGAAGAATGTGTAGTGCATGGATTTGGGGTGTAATGTTCTATAGAGGTCTGTTAGGTCTTAATGTTCTATGGTTTTGTTGCACTCTCTCACTTCCCTGTTTAGTGTGTTTGGATGATATATCTATTGCTGATAAAGGTGTATCAAAGTCCCCAACTATGATGGTGTTGGTGGTTATTTCTGTTTTATTGTTGAGTAGGTTTTGTTTTATAAATTGTGGTGCACCTGTGTTTGGTGCATAAAGATTATGATGGTGATAGCCTCTTGCTGGATTGTTCCCTTGATTAGTAGGGAGTAGCTTTCTTTGTCTTTTTTTGTGATTACTTTTGGTTTGAAGTCTATTTTATCTGATATTAGTATGGTTTACATCCCTCTGTAAAGTTCCCTTTTCACATCATTTCCTGATTTTCTTGATGCTTCTTGGAATTCCTCCTTGTATTTCTTTTCTTTTCTTTTCTTTTCTTTTCTTTTCTTTTCTTTTCTTTTCTTTTCTTTTCTTTCTTTCTTTCTTTTTTTTTTTTTTTTTTTGAGGTAGGGTCTCACTATAGCCCAGGCTGACCTGAAAGTCAGTATGTAGTCTCTGGGTAGCCTCAAACTCATGGAGATCCTCCTACCTCTGCCTCTCGAGTGCTGGGATTAAAGGCATGCAACACCATGCCCATCTTAAAACTCGTATTTTTGAAATTTATCATGTGTGAATTGCTCTATAGATTTTCATCCCCTTATTAAATCTTTAAATTTAAGTTATTGTTCTTTTTAATGCACATTTAAGTTTTATACACTTCTATATCAGCATTGTCTTAATTCTCAATTATTTTTCTTCAGGTCAAAATATTCACAGAGTTATTTCATCTTTCAACTTTTCTGGCAGTCTCTTTACACGGTGTACTTCGACTGGTAAGTGTGTTGGAAGTTTCAGCTTCATCTCTTATCAATTTCTAGTAAAGATGCATATTGGTCTGATACAATAAGTTCATGTGGTGGAATTTTAATGGTCCACTTCTATGAGAACTTTTTGTTGTTGTATTGCTTTGAGTTTGCTCTGAAACATTCCAGACATAGACAGTTATGGGGACACATCTGTTAGGTCCAGAAATTATAGTTCTCCTGCAGTGCAGCTCTGAAGGAGTTCATTCCAGTTCTCCCTTGCATGTGACTTCAAGGTTTGCATTTTCTCCATGATGGGCCTGCTACTATCTCATCCAACCCTTGACCTAGAGAGTGGAGGATATTGTAGGAGAGGCTAAGATGCCATAAGCATCTTGATCATGAATAATGATTCCTGCAGTAAATAAGTGTTGTTTTCCAGGATCCCCAAATACCCGTTATGTTTTGTGGAATGGAGGATTTTGGTCATTTTTTTATGTTTTCATATTCACAGATGTCACCCCCTTAACCATATGGTTTGAATACTCAGATCACAGTCTTTGTGACAATATCTTAAAGAGTTTGTGATTAGATGCCACATAGTATGAATTACAAGTCATATTGTTTCATGGCTTTGATATCAACCAGGTTTAAAAGTAATGATTTACATTATTTCCTATTGTTTTTCTTTGCCATTAGCAGAATGCTAAGGGATAAGTTTCTTACTTTTTTGTTGCTTCTTTAGTGTCTGATTTCACTGTGAGATTGTTGAGTAATTGCTCAATCTAAGCTCTGTGCACACCTATGAACCTCCAAGGGTATTATATGTAAATATGAGCCATAGCTACCAATGAATAACAGTTACTCTGTTGTGTTCATAGTGGCAGCAGACAGCTGTATGGAAGTGGAATATATGAACAAGGAAAGCCAAATTGCAGCAAGTGAAAAGGTAAAATGACCTGCCCTTGCCTGAAATAACAATGTTGTTTTATTTTCTGTTCTCCTATGTGACAGGACATTTGGAAATGGCAGCATCAGGTTACACACTGTACACTAGGCCTCCTCCTACTTGGAAGCAGTGTCTCCTTCTGGGATGAAGTATTTTGAATTCATGACCTAAGGAGAGTTAGAGATATATTCTCCATGCAGATATTATGGGTTACCAATGATGGATCTTATTCTTCCTTGGTCAGCCCTTCCCCTTTTCAGTGCTTCTTGTAAATACCATGTGCCCCCAAGTCCCATGACATCGTTCTTACTATGTCTTTGCTTCTATAATTGCAGATAGATGCTGATGAAAATTTAACTGGTAAGTATTACAGAATTCCTTGACAAAGGAAAACTAAATGTTTGGCTTACTGAATTCTCTTTGAAGAGTGACTGTAATTCTTATTTTCTGAAGGCTGAAAGGACTGAGGATGTTTTGAAGAAAAAAAAACCAAAATAACACTTTCGAGTTCAAAAGTTATAGTCAAGTGTCTGGAATCAGTTGCCCTCACATTAGATTTACTTTGGCATGTGTAGTTGAAGAATGCTGGGGACTTTTGTGCCTGCACATCTCTTTATTTTGACTATATGTGTGATTATGACCGAGGTTAAGTTTTCTCAGAAGATATTTGAAGTTTTTATTTATTTATTTATTTTTAATTAAAAATTTTTATTAACATTTTCCATGATTATAAAATATATCCCAGGGTAATTCCCTCCCTCCCCACCCCCACACTTTCCCCTTTGAAATTCCATTCTCCATCATATTACCTCCCCATTACAATCATTGTAATTACATATATACAATATCAACCAAGTAAGTATTCTCCTCCATTCCTTTCTCTACCATTTATGTCTCCTTTTTACCTTACTGGCCTATGCTACTAAGTATTTTCATTCTCACGCAGAAGCCCAATCATCTGTAGCTAGGATCCACATATGAGAGAGAACATGTGGTGCTTGGCTTTCTGGGCCTGGGTTACCTCACTTAGTATAATACTTTCCAGGTCCATCCATTTTTCTTCAAATTTCATAACTTCATTTTTCTTTACCGCTGAGTAGAACTCCATTGTATAAATGTGCCACATCTTCATTATCCATTCATCTGTTGAAGGACATCTAGGCTGGTTCCATTTCCCAGCTATTATCAATTGAGCAACAATAAACATGGTTGAGCATGTACTTCTAAGGAAATGAGATGAGTCCTTTGGATATATGTCTAGGAGTCCTATAGCTGGGTCATATGGTAGATCAATCTCTAGCTGTTTTAGGAACCTCCACACTGTTTTCCACAATGGCTGGACCAGATTGCATTCCCACCAGCAGTGTAGAAGGGTTCCTTTTCTTCCACATCCCTGCCGACATTTATGATCATTTGTTTTCATGATGGTGACCAATCTGAAAGGAGTGAGATGGAATCTCAATGTAGTTTTAATCTGCATTTCCCTGATGACTAGTGACGTAGAACATTTTTTGAGATGCTTATATGCCATTCGTATTTCTTCCTTTGAGAACTCTCTATTTAGCTCCATAGCCCATTTTTTTGATTGGCTTGATTCCTTATTATTTAACTTTTTGAGTTCTTTGTATATCTTAGATACTAATCCTCTATCACATATATAGCTGGCGAAGATTTTTTCCCATTCTGAAGGTTGCCTCTTTGCTTTTTTCACTGTGTCCTTTGCGGTGCAAAATCTTTGTAATTTCATGAGGTCCCAGTGGTTAATCTGTGGTTTTATTGCCTGAGCAATTGGGGTTGTATTCAGAAAGTCTTTGCCAAGACCAATATGTTGAAGGGTTTCCCCTACTTTTTCCTCTAGCAGTTTCAGAGTTTCCGGTCTGATGTTAAGGTCTTTAATCCATTTGGACTTAATTCTTGTGCATGGCGAGAGAGAAGAATCTATTTTCATCCTTCTGCAGATATATATCCAGTTTCCAAAACACCATTTGCTGAAGAGGCTGTCTCTTCTCCAATGAGTATTTTTGGCATTTTTATCGAATATCAGGTGGCTATAGCTACTTGGGCTTACATCTGGGTCCTCTATTCTGTTCCACTGATCTACATGTCTGTTTTTGTGCCAGTACCATGCTCTTTTTGTTACTATGGCTCTGTAGTATAGCTTAAAATCAGGTATGGTGATACCACCAGCCTCATTTTTGTTGCTCAGTATTATTTTAGATATTCAAGGTTTTTTGTGATTCCAAATGAATGTTTGGATTGTTTTTTGTATTTCCATGAAGAATGCTTCTTGAATTTTGCAGGAATTGCATTAAATGTGTAGATTGCTTCTGGTAAGATTGCCATTTTCACAATATTGATTCTTCCAATCCAGGAACAGGGGATGTTTCTCCAATTTCTAGTATCTTCTGCAATTTCTTGCTTGAGTGATTTAAATTTCTCATCATAGAGATTCTACTTCCTTGGTTAGGTTTATTCCAAGGTACTTTATTTATTTTTTTTTTGATGCAATTGTGAACGGGAGTGATTCTCTGATTTCATCCTCTGTGTTTTTGTTGTTAGCATATATGAAGGCTGCTGATTTCTGTGTATTTATTTTGTATCCTGCTATATTGCTATAGGTTTTGATCAGCTCTAACAGTTTGCTAGTAGAGTCTTTAGGGTCCTTTATGTATAGAATCATGTCATCTGCAAATAATGATAACTTGATCTCTTCCTTTCCAATTTGTATCCCTTTTATGTGTGTCTCTTGCCTTATTGCTATGGCTAAGACTTCCAAAACTATATTAAATAAAAGTGGGGACAGTGGAAACCCTTGTCTTGTTCCTGATTTTAGTGGAAAAGCTTCCAGTTTTTCCCCATTTAGTAATATGTTGGCTGTAGGCTTGTCATAAATAGCCTTTATTATATTGAGATATGTTCCTTCTATTCCCAGTCTCTGTAGGACTTTTCTCATGAAGGGATGTTGGATTTTGTCAAATGCTTTCTCTGCGTCTAATGACATGATCATGTGATTTTTGTCCTTCAACCCGTTTATGTAATGTATTACATTTATAGATTTGCGTATGTTGTACCATCCCTGCATCTCTGGGATAAAGCCTACTTGGTCAGGGTGAATGATTTTTTTGATACATTCCTGTATTCTGTTTGCCAATATTTTCTTAGAATTTTTGCATCTATGTTCATGAGGGAGATTGGTCTGCAATTTTCTTTTTTGTTCTATCTTTGCCTGGTTTTGGTATCAGGGTGATGTTGGCCTCATAGAAGGAGTTTGGTAGAATTCCTTCTTGTTCTATTTCCTGGAAAAGCTTAAGAAGCAATGGTGTTAGCTCTTCCTTAAAAGTCTGGTAAAATGTAGCAGTGAATCCATCTGGGCCTGGGCTTTTTTTAGTTGGGAGATTATTGATAACCGTTCGGATCTCCATGTTTGTTATAGGTTTATTTAAATGATTAATCTCATTTTGATTTAATTTAGGTATGTCATATAGATCAAGGAAATCATCCATTTCTTTCAGATTTTCATACTTTGTGGAGTATATGCTTTTATAGTATGTCCCTATGATTTTTTGAATTTCTCTGGAGTCTGTTGTGATGTTACCTTGTTCATCTCTGATTTTATTAATTTGTGTCTCTTCTCTCTTTTTTTTTTGGTCAGATTTGCTATGGGTTTATCAATCTTGTTTATCCTTTCAAAGAACCTACTCTTTGTTTCATTAATTCTTTGAATTGTTCTTTTTGTTTCTATTTCATTAATTTCTGCCCAAATCTTCATTATTTCTTCCCATCTACTGATTTTTGGTTTGCCTTGTTCTTCTTTTTCCAAAGCTTTAAGGCGAAGCATTAGGTCATTTACTTGCGACTTTTCTAATTTCTTAATATAGGCACTTAAGGTATAAATTTACCTCTTAGAACTGCCTTCATTGTGTCCCAGAGATTTTGGTATGTTGTGTTGTCATTATCATTTGACTCTATAAATTTTTTGATTTCCTTTTTGATTTCTTCATTGACCCACTCATCATTTAGTAGTGTATTGTTTAGTTTCCATGATTTTGTGTATGCTCTATAGCCTTTCTTGCTACTTATTTGTAATTTAATTCCATTGTGCTCAGATAGAATGCAAGGAATTATTTCAATTTTCCTGAATTTGTTAAGATTTGCTTTGTGCCCTAATATATGGTCTATTTTAGAGAATGTTCCATGTGCTGCTGAAAAATATATTCTGCAGCCTTTGGATGAAATGTCCTGTATTTATCTGTTAAGTCCATTCCTTCTATGACCTCATTTAGTCCAGATGCCTCTCTGTTTATTCTTTCCCAGGATGACCTGTCAATTGATGAGAGTGGGGTGTTAAAGTCACCCACCACCACTGTGTTTGGTCTTATCTGTGACCTTAGTTCTAATAGTGTTTGTTTGATGAATTTGGGAGCCCCCATGTTAGGTGCATATGTTTAGGATTGTAATGTCCTCCTGTTGGAGTGTGCCCTTAATCAATATAAAGTGACCTTCCTTATCTTTCTTGACTAACGTCGGAGTAAAGTCTACCCTGTCTGATATTAGGATAGCAACCCCTGCTTGTTTTCTAGGCCCATTTGCTTGAAACACCATCTTCCAACCTTTCACCCTAAGATAATGTCTATCCTTTGTAGAAAGGTGAGTTTCTTGGAGACAACAAATTGTAGGATCCTGTTTTTAACCCAGTCTGTGAATCTATGTCTTTTCGTTGGGGCATTGAGGCCGTTGATATTAAGAGATATTATAGAAAGTTGTATATTTATGTTTGCCATTATTTTGTGTGTGTGTGTGTGTGGTTCTGGTTCTACCTGCGCTCTCTTCTGTTAACTAGTATTTGAGTATTGCTTGTTTTTTCTAGGTTCCTTATATGTGTGCTTTTCCTTTTGTTCAGCATGGAGGATTCTATCAAGTATTTTCTGTAGAGCTGGTTTTGTCTTCAAATACTCCTTTAACCTGCTTTTGTCGTGGAATGTCCTTATTTCTTCGTCTATTTGAATGGATAGCTTTGCAGGATAAAGTAACCTTCTTTGACAGTTGTTATCTTTCAGAACTTGGAATATATCACCCCAAGCCCTTCTGGCTTTAAAACTTTGTGTTGAATAATGTGCTGTAATCCTGATGGGCTTACTTTTGTAGGTAACTTGATTTTTCTCTCTAACTGCTTTCAATATTTTTTCTTTGGTTTGTGTGTTTGGAAGTTTGATTATAATATGGCGAGGAGAGGTTCTTTCCATGTTTTGTCTGGCTGGGGTTCTAAAGGCTTCCTGTATCTGTATTGGCACCTCTTTCCCAATTTGGGGGAAATTTTCTTCTATGATTTTGTTGAAGACACCTACTATGCCTTTGGAGTGAGATTCTTCTCCTTCTACTATGCCCTGAATTCTAATATTTGATCTTTTCATAGTATCCCGAATATCTTGAAATTCCCACTCATACTTTTCTATAAGTTTGTCTTTCTCTTTTTTGGCCTGTATTAGATCTGTCATCTGGTCTTCTAGCTTAGATATTCTGTCCTCTCCTTCATCCATTCTACTGGTGAGATTTTCTACAGAGTTTTTTATTTCATTAACTATGTTCTTCATTGCTAGTAATTCTGACTGGTTTTTCTTTATTATTTCTATTTCCTTATTTATGTCTTGTATTGCCTTCTTTATTTCATGAAATTGGTGTCCTACATCTTCTTTGATTCCTTTGATTTCCTCTTTAAGTTCCTCTTTGACTCCTTTGATTTGTTCTCTGACTTCTTTGAACATATTTACAATCATTCTTTTGAAATCTTTTTCAGGCATTTCCTCTAACTTGTTCTCACTGGAGGTCATTTCTGATGCATTAATACTTTTAGTTGGATTTATATCATCTTGCTTTTTAGTGTTTCTTGTGTTACAATGTATATATTTTTGCATCTTGGATTAGGTTAATGCTTGGATTTTCTACCTAGCTGGGTATTCTTAGCTGTATCAATTGATCTGATGTTATACATTTTCAGGGTAGGAGCTTAAGGTGTTAGATGTGGCTCTTAAGACTCTGAGAGTATCTACAAAGGTGCTCCTAGGGGTTGAGTTTCCCTGCTATGGGAGTATTCAAGTAGGCTGAGTGGAATAAAACACCGGTAGATTCTAGAAGTTAACTAAACACTGTACCCATTCAGTCAAAAACAGCCCCAAGCATGTATGCCAGAGTAGTTATTATAAAAACCAGATCCTCTATCAACACAGAGGTTAAGATTTCTGGTCTGTTGATGGATCTCAGTCAGCTTGCGACCAAGTGAGACCCTTCCCTGGTGCAAACCCAGTTACCTTGGATGAGTTTGGTCTCAGTCAAGTTGCTGCCTGGGTCATCGGGCTGCTGTTGTGATTTCTGGAGCTGGGCACTGGCTTTTCCTTCGGGGCTAACCAAGCCTGGCTGCTGGAACTGCTGCTGGTTCTGGGTCTGCTGTTGTTGCCGCTCTTGGGTCTGTTGCTGCTGGGGCCACTGTTACCAGTTCCAGAGATGCTGATGTTGCTGCCGAACTCTGCTCCTGCTTGGGTCCCACTGTCAGCTCAAGTTGTCATGGTCGGGTCCCAGGACGCTGCTCTGTTCGCTGGAGCTGGGCTCAGGCGGTGGGGGAGGGGAGGGAGCCACAGCTGCTCCAGTTCTCTCACTGCTCCACGTGTTCTTCTACCTTTGCGGTCTGCTCCTCCGCTCTCCCTTCACGTTTCTTGAGTTGCGGAGAGAGCAGTGTGAGGGGAAAATCCTGCAACTGGCTTTTCCTGCGGCTGTAGCCAAGTCTGGTGACTTTCTGGTGCGCCCCGCCACCGCAGCGGCTGTTGGCCAAGCTGCTGGAGCCGCTTTTGCTGGCATGTGCAGGCTCTGGATGCTCTGGATCTCTCCTACTTTTCCGCTGCAGCTTCAGTTTCCTATAAACCTCACTTTTTAGTAAAAGTGTGTATTTTGCTGAGGTTTTTTGGTCTTTTTTCCCCCCAGGCTGCTTTGGCGTGGTACCTACGCCGCCATCTTAACCGGAAGTCCTCTGATATTTGAAGTTTTAAACACAATTCCCCTGAACTAGTTTCTCAAAAAAAAAAAAAATCTATGGAAAACATACTTTAAATGAACTTTATGTAAATTTTTCATTCAGTCCTCAGTATGCCTGAGGTTGGTTTGATATCACCCAAGACACAGAACCTGAGCTCTTATATTTGTATGTGGATAAGTGGAAACATGAATCCAAATGTTTGGATCTATCTTCTCCTCTCTAATTCTGTATTGTACTTATGTCTTGTCATGGAGACACTAGCCCTAAAGCTGAGAGTGTATAGTGTCTATGTGTTCTTAAAGTACTCCAGCCTCTAGTTCATAGATTTTATCTATCCATAGAGTTGCCTCAGTTGTCACATAAACTATACAAGTAATATGAAAGTGTTTCCACAGATCATCACATAGTTGTTTATGTTACAAACACATATGTAACCTGTTTAAGCTCAGGGCATAGGTTTGGTGGTGAAAGCAATCAGAAGGACAACACGAGTTACCTCTGAAAATTCATAGGACATGTCTTAGAAACTGGCCCCAAACATAAAATTTGTTCAATAATTTTTTATATTTGATAATTAAACCTTAAGATAACAAAATGCTCAAATTTTTCCCTATTAAAGACCTTAGAGAAAGAACAAACAAGAACTGAAAGTTGGTTGTCTATCTGGTTGCCATACTGGTTCAGATTCTTATGCTTCTGGGTTAAGAGCAGCAGGGCCCAACACATGCCAGTCCTCAGATGAACACATCTATGATGACTGTCAAGTGTGGTCTCTGTAACCACTAACTTAATAGAAACACAGGAAATGGAAGAAAGTTGTGATTATCTTTGTTAGGGTTTTCAACACTTTTGTAATTTTTTTTTTATATTCATGATTTTAGGATCACCAGTTAATACAATGGAAAGTTTCCTAGAATCAGTTTCAGAATCCTGAAATAAGTTTGTTTTAAGTGCCATGGGAATTATATAGAATAGTGCCCTGTAGTAGTAACATAGGCAGATCTGATGGTTTTGGTCCATGTAGAGACCACATGACATTTTCATTGACTTCCAAATGATCAGAAGAAATGACCAGAGTGTCACCAGATTATAGTATATAGTTCATGCCTTCTGTAGATTGACCATCTTATACCACCATAATGTGGAATGTAAGCATAAATACAAAGACTTACTTTCACCTTTCTAGCTTGATCCTCTATCCATTCTTCTTCCACAAAGGAAGGTAGTATAATCCAAGTAGAAAGAAATAACCACATTCTCCTGGCCAAGAGTCAAATGTAGTTAGTAATCATGTAGGAAATCTGTAGGAAGGACAAAGCTGAGTCCATAGGATCCCCCAGGGAGCATTCCTCCTGACCTGCTTCTTCATCTCCCCCTGCTTTCATTAGTAAGTAGTGTGGTGACTATTTTGTGTGTCCTTTTGTGTAAACCATATAAATGATGTACAGATGCTTAGATAGATGACATGTCAGGATAAACATATGTCACATAATCTCAAATCTGTTTCATTGCCTAGAAATAAATAGGCGAACTCTATTTTTAGATATAAAGATTTGAATGTATCTTCCTATGATAATTTAAATTGTAATTTTATTTCCTGTTCTAATAGTTCTGAATCATGTCTGTTAGCATCATGTAGCATACACAGAAGACTCTGTAAACTGGACCCCTGGGATTCAAGCAAGATATCACAGAGATCTCCTTTACAGAGCAAGACACAATGTATCTGTTGATGATTCTGATGACAGCAAAACAAAAGTGTGCACACAGAGCTCATAAAGACAATATGACATTGGAAATGGTAGACTATTGTTGAATGGTTGTACTTTAACTTGAGAATTCTATATTTGAGGATTATAAAGCAAAGTCTAGTGATAGATATGATATGATTCATTTGCTAGTATGGAGAACATTTCATCATCAAAATTGGCATTAAATCAACTTACATATCCTGTAAAAACTGGCAGCATAACCTCACAGTGCCTGACATACCCACCCAAGACCATAATAATAGGAGGAAAAGATCATGACATCAAAATAAAAGAGAGACTGATTGATAAGGGGAAGGGATATGATGGAGAGTAGAGCTTCAAAGGGGAAAGTGGTGGGAGGGAGGGAATTACCATGGGATATTGTTTACAATTATGGAAATTGTCAATAAAATCTTTAAAAAATGGCAGCATATACTAGTATCCTGGATCCAAGTATATTGAAATGGCCTTGGATATGTCATGAGGCCCTTGTCACTTCAGATGGTTTTCCAAGCATGAGGGAAGAATGACAGGGTCTTCCATTGAATGTCAGTGTGCGATATATGTCATTGCAGCTTAATTATTTGTTCTTATGGTGAAACAGGAATTTCTGTAGGCCAGGGATGTGTGAAATTCACTATGGTTGGTCTCAAACCCTTCTGGATCCACTTTTTGGGTGCTAGGATTATAGGCCAATTAAGTTCACTCTGATTATAGTGCATTGTTTATAATGCCTATAAATGTAAGGCCAAGATTTCTATGTGTCATTCCTTCTTGCACTTTCCCATACTTTTCTAACCAGAAGAAGAGCCTGCCAGCAGCTTAGTCTATACTTGCTAATCATCCACCTCCAGGTACCTTTGTCCACATGACTAAAACTCTTCGAGTGATCCATAACCACCAGTTACCAGCATACTAACAGTTGCTCTGTTTCATCCTAGGTGTGTTGTCAACACAGTCACTAAAGGAACTGCAGCATGATGTAAATCACTCTTCTTAATTTTCTATAGAGATACATCTCTGTGTTTCAGTCAATGTGAATAAGTCTTGGACAGACACTTGGTACTGGGTGGGGTGGAGGTGAATTGGTCTCTCTTACAAACCAATTCATGGCTCTCTAGGACAACTAATGTCACCACAACCTTCCAAATGAATGGTAGAAGGATTTCCCCCAGGAATGATTTTCCTTCTCATACTAAGGATTTTGTACTGACTATGTAAATGGTCTTAAGAAGTACACTGTGCATGAAAAGCATTTTCCCTTTGTAGTGGTGTCTTTTGTGACAGCTTTTTAGCTGTGTGGCTATTGACTGGACCCACTGTCCCCTGTCTGTTTTCCTAAGTTATCTAAAGAAATAAAAACCTATGTAACTATAGTCAGTGAGATGTCCTGATCCTCATCTTGTTTCCTTTTCTATACTTGCAGAGCTCTACCACATTGAATTCTGGTATGTATTCTAAGTTAGTCAAGTGTTTAAGAACTATCCTACTGTTTCAGTGCCAAAATTCCTGACCTGAGTTCCTGGTAGGAATGAGGGTTGGGTGTGGGATGTCAATGGGATGCAATGATTCTTCCACGAAGACTGTACAGACAGCCAATGCGAAACTGATTTTGATGTTTAATGAGTCAATGTTGCCTCTTCTGGTGTAAGCAAGACTTACTGATCCACTGTCTCTGCTGACTTTCTTATAGAAGTCACTAATATATAACAATAATATATAATAATGTATAATAACATATAGCATATAATGGAATTTCATAAGTTTTGGGAGTGTCAAGAGAGAAGATGGAAGTAGGTGAATGTGTTCCTAGTCAGATGCAATGAGAAAGAGTCCCAGAAGCTGTCAGGTTATGCTTTCTGCTCAGGACACAGAGAATATCTAAAAGGTATCAGTGAGAATAAGGAAATATGTGCAGAGGCCTTATGCTTTTATGTTTTAAGAGACATCATTGAGATAGTGCTCTCTACAAGCTGAGGATGCCCTTGTTTGGGCTACTACTTAAAGATGGTTGTTCCCAAAAGACCTATTCTTCTTGCTTCTGCCAGCGGCAAACCTCCATGCCATTGTTATTTCCTCTTAGTACTTGTGCCCATGACATGTTGTATTGAATTTTGAGCCTTGACATCTGATACAGGGAATGTGGTGGGTCACAGCTCTCTCATGGCACTGACATGAACCTGGAGATAAGGCATTCTTGTGTGGGCCCATGGAGAAGCAGACCCTGTCCCTCTGTTCCTTGAGGACTTTTAGTAGCACCTTAACTTTCCTCTGTTCTTTCTGTATCTGGTTTTAAAGGTGTTCAGTGAGTAATTAGTCTGGGCTCACTTCATCAGCTGAATATCCTGGGAAATGAGAACAGAAAAGAGGACTTGGGTTCATTTTCAGCCTCTCCTCCTCACACTCTGCTGATCTGCAGTGTGTACCAAGAATAGGAAGTTAGAGGCATGGCATTCATCTTTTGTGCATCTCACCTTGTCAGTGAGATGGTCTCTTGGGTTCATTTTTTAGCTTCATTTAAAAAAAAATTCTTGGATGAGCATCCAAGGTTTCAGAGGGTGGGCTTTAGATTTTCCCAAACCGCTACTCATGTTTTCAGGGTTGAAATGCCTGGACACTCATGTATCACCACTTCCTGTATATCAACTTTGGCCCCTACCTTCCCACACATATTTCTGCCTGGTCTCTTTCCATGACCTTGTCAGGTCTGGCTTTGGTTCTGTCTGTCCTCTCAACTGTCTGGGGTTCTACTTTTGGGAAAGCTCCTTCCTGTCTCATCTAGTGGCACTAATTTACAGTCTAAGAAGTCTTTCTCCCCCAAGTGTCTAACCTGACACCTGAACAGTAGGGTCCGAGACTTGCCAGAATGTGTGTGTGCCTATCGTACATTCTCTCATTGTTCCCATGGGTGGGGCCCCTCTTCTTAGTCTTTATCTGTAGGTTTCATGTGTTGAATCTGGTACATGTAAACCAGAGATGTTGTTTCTGAGCAATGTGTCCTGCATTGACCTGGGATCCACCTCTCTGGCCATACCCTGAAAACATTTCTCCTGACTACCTCTCAGCAAAAGCTTTCTCTACCCTGTTTTTCCTACTTCTTGAGTGCCATGGTGTCTGTGGACACTGTATTTGGCCAGCCACAAAGACTTCAGGATTACTTCTACCTCCTACTTTGTTCCTGATCATGGATGCTGGGTGGATTTGCCTGAAGGACCTGGCCTACCTTTCTTACAAAGAGTTCCCCAGACAGTTGTTTTGGACATACCTTTCTTTAATCATAGTTTTCTCTCCTGCTGTCTCTTTTCTCCCACTCCATAAGGTATAGACCCACTTCCCTCTCTCACACAGCTAACTAGACACACAGAAATTGAATTAAAAAAAAATAGAACATAACACTTTTTAGACAATTGAGTCTTGAAAGGTTATCTGATTCAGCTTTTCTTCACTCAGAGAACAGAGGTAAAAGTCTGCTGATGACCTGCTGAATCAAGCAGGAGAACTGAACATTGAGGGAAGACTCCAGTGCCCCCGCATCAGCCAGAAGTGTTGTCTCTAGGATGAGCCAAGTCCCAGAAAGAGAACAAAAAAGTAGCAGAAGATTGTTTCATACCTTAGGGCTAGCTAGGATGAAAGGGGAGGAGTCACTCACCTAGCATGACAAACATAGTACCTCCAGTGAGCATGTAGTATTGTGACATAAAATTGTATAAATCTCCTCTTTATCTTGACTCTTTTACCACTCTGTCTCTAAGTACAACTTCACTGGAGGATTTTCACCAATGATCCATAAACACATTCATTAGAGCACAACAGTGGTTATGAAAGTTGATCATTCATGCCTTCCCCAGAAGAAAGTACCTGTCCTAGGAGCCTAGGACATGTAGGGAAGGGTTGATTAGGCTTGATCACCTTATCTATTGAGATGTTATGGATTTTGCTTATGGATCATAATTATTATAGTCAAATCCTATAATTGCCATTGAAGTGTCATGAGGAGGGAGTTTATTAATCTTTTTTGTATAGGTCAAGAATTTATTAATCTCTTTTGTATGGATCAAATCACTTGAGTGTGCTCTTTCCTAGGTCACCACAAGGATTCACCACCTCCTGTGGTTGGTAACCCTGGCTTCACCCCCCAAAAGTGACTCAATTTCAAAACTGGTGACTTCATCTTCACTGGGATTAAATATTATCTTTCATGGCAAGCTCACATAGATAAGTTCCTGGTGAGGAGTAAAGCTACATAAGCCAACCCCCAAAACATACAATGGTTATTTTTGGAATAAAGGATGAATATCATTACTCAGAATATAAGAAACATCATGGTAAAACAAATAAATGAGGAGGTTTTAATGAAGACTTATCAAATATATAATAAACTAGAAACAAAACTTTACAAGACAACAGGCACCAATTTAACAATTACATTGATGATTTGAAAAGTTCATGAAAAGGAAAGGATAATGTTTAAAGAAAGATACATATTGTGAAATCCAACATGAAAATGTGGCTACAGCATAGCAACTCCAAACACCATCTGAAGAGGAAGGAAGAAAAAGGGAGAAAAAAAATGAAACGGAAGATGTGTGGCCCTCTACCACAGGAAGACAACCACATGGGGTATCCACCCCAGCAGCCAGACCAATCAGGACTCACACCCTGTGAGGAAGAGCACACAGGGCACCCACCCTAGAAGGAAGACCACATGAGACATCCACCCCAAAAGGAATAGCACATGGGGCCCCCACCACAGGTGGAAGATCTTGTGAGGCACCCACCTCAGGAGTAAGGCCACATGGACATCCACCCAAAGAAGAAGACCACACAGAAACCCCACCCCAGGAGATAAACCTCATAGGAATCCCCACCCCAGGAAGACGACCTCACAGTAATGCCCACCCTAAGAGGACAACCATGTGGGATCCCCCATCCCAGGAGGAAGAGCAGGCAGGACCCACCAGGAGGAAGACCTTGCAGAATCCCTACCCCAAGAGGAACACCATGCAGGACGCCCCCCATCTGAGGAGGAAGAACATGCAGAAACCTCCAATCCAGAAGGAAGATAAAGGTGTCCCCACCCCAGATGGAAGAGGAAGGGGTCCACTGACCTTCACTCCAGACTGGTCTGTAGAGTGAGCAGTATGTAGACATCAGATGTGGATACACTGCCTTTTTCTGAACTGTAGACCTCTCGCCTGATACCAGCATGGCAGATGCGCTTCCCAACAGCATCCCCTTCAGCAAGTCGTTCCACAGTCCTTGGAGCTGTTTTGTTATGTGTGCAGATATATGTTCATGGATGTTTTTACATGTGTGTGGGATTGTGCAATTGCTCAGATCCCATATCAAATTGTTAAGGTGAGTTAGCTAGAACACAAGACCATGGTAGGATCTGAGCATCAGGTGCTGGACTTGGAAGTCATCCTGCCCCATTGAAAACCACAGGGTCCCTGGGCACTGAGCACACCTATAAGGTAATAAGAAAATCCAACCCAAGTCACCAGGTGGATTAACCTACAATATTTTCTACTCTTAGAGTAAATTTTTTCAAATTCTATGCTTTGTGTCTATGTTTGTCAATTCTTTGCTAGTTCTCACCCCTAAGCCACATCAGTCCAGAGCTAAGGATAGCTCTGTGACTCTGAATTCCCATAACATTAAAACATGGACAGATTTATGTTTAAAGTACAAATGTTTGCCAGACTATGCTGAATGCTGTGATAAACCCTTTAGCCTTGTTATCCCAGAAGGAATAGGGATTTGCAATCTCACCCTGCCCCAGGAGGCCATCTCAGGGCTCAGGGATTGTCTCTAAAGTCAGTTGCTGTGTCTGCATTTAAGAAATTGCCCTCATATTTAAGAACTTGTGAGAATTAGATATCCAAGGAATTCCAGGAAGCATTTCTATAATGATTTTATAAAAAACCTTTGCCAACACTTTAAGAATATTCTGACTTAGTAGCTAAAGGCACTTGCTTGGAAAGCCTACTGGCATGAGTTCAATTCACCAATACATAAAGCCAGACACACAAAGTGTCACATGCATTTTGGAGTTTGTTTTCAGTAGCAAGAGGCTATGACTTCATGAACTGTGGCTTCTCAATTGAAAATGTGGGGAATCTGAGTAAAAAGATAACAAAAATAGGGTGGGTGGAATTCATTCACTGTATCTAGTTCCTAGAGTATTATTGGTGAACTCCATCACAATCATGTGCAAACTACTGTCTTGTAGCTGAACATTCCAAGAACAGCAAGATAAATACACATCCAGCCACATAGGGCCTGGTGTCCTTTGCAGGACACGGAGTCTTACATAGACACTGTGTGGGTGATGGTGAGATAGAAGTGAAGCTTGGGAGCCATGAGGTCAGCTAGCAGTTACCTACCCATGGCATCCCAGAAACAGTGTAGAATGGGAAAGTATTTTCAACTGAGCTCTTGGGAGGATGCTGAGCCAGACTTTGTGATGAATATGAGATCACACTGTGAAAGGAGAGGCTAAGCATGATTTGGTTGAGGAAGACATTGAATGGCAGTATGATCTTATCAAAGCCTTAGCCAGACAGATGTGTGTTTTGGAGCAAAGACTGCATGACACATTCCTGAGTCAGCCTGATACGGCCAGGCCTCCTTACCCCCACCTTCTTGGTCTGTGCACCTGAAGCTGACAGCTGAGCAGCAGTTGCTCATAAGTCACCCATGTAGGTCTTTCCTTGGAGGAGGATCTAGGCAACCCAGAAGTATGGTTGCCTCAGTCAGACTTTTCCTAGAATGAGTAGAATCTAAAGTAAGACTTTAAAAGGAACCCATTAGGTAAAAAAGTGGAATAAGGTGTGTGTTAGTATGTAGTACTGTGTATTAGTTATTAGTACTGTATATTACTTTGCTCATGGCTACAACAAAATGTCTAACAAAAGAAATGCATATACCATGCATCATAGTGGGGAAGGCATTGTGGAAGAAATGAGGCAGCTTGTCATATTCTGTCTGCAGTCAGGGAGCAGAGAGAAGTGAATGTGGGTGTTTGGCTAGCTTTCTCTTTTTATTCCGTTGGGGACACCAGCCAATGAGATGGTGCCACTTATATTCAGGGTGGGCCTTTCTTCCTCAGTAAACCTGCCTGCAAACATCCTCAGTCAAACATTCCTAGAAATATGTCTACGTGGTTATTTTTAATCCAGTGATGTTGACAACATTAACGAGTGGAGGGTGGGCAGTGGCAGAGGAAATTAATGCTGTAAAGTTTGGAGGAAGCCACCAAGTTCCTAGAAGGTTCAGAGCAGGAGTACGGCAGGAGTGCAAGAGTAGAGAGGGCAGTGGGAAGGGAGAAGGGCTGGGCCTTGCAGGACCAAACCAAGCAGTTTGGACATGACCCTTCTAGACTGAAGATGCACTTAGCAGTGACTGTAGGGCATAGATTACGTTCTCTATATGAAGGTAAGTACAGGGTGGTACTCTGAGGGGTGGAGGCAGAAGGCCCAGTTGGCCAACTATTATCCAAAGAATGTTCTCATTGAAGGATGTCTCCTTAGAACAGTGCCTGATGTCCACATCCAGATGGGATGGCCTGGGATTTCCTTTGGCCATAAGGAAGTGGCAGTAGAACTTTAGGCTTCAGCAAGGCTGTGCAGTGTTTGCTTTTGCCCTCCTGGGAGAAGTCAATCATTGCACCAATAGAAACTACTCCCTCCAGTCTCACATAAGCTCCTCATCCATCCCCTTCTCCTGTCATTCTGAAGCAAATCCCAAACACAATGACATTTGAGATATATCCTTTTAAAATGAAAACATGTGCTTAATAGTATCACCTGGGCTGAAGAGATGGCTTATCAGTTTGGGTGCTTGCCTATGAAGCCTAAGGACCCATGTTTGACTCTCCAGATCCCACGTTAGCCAGATGCATGAAGACGAGGCAAGCACAAGGTTGCACATGCCCACAAGGTGGCAAAAGAAGCTGAAGTTCAATTGCAGTGGGTGAGGCCTTGGCACACCAATTCTCTCTCTCTCTCTCTCTCTCTCTCTCTCTCTCTCTCTCCCCTCACTCCCCTCTCTAAAATAAAAAAAAAAGTACAACTCTAGCATTTTTAACAACTGGGGAGGGGGGTATTAGGTGAGAGCTTGTCTTGGCCAGAGACAGAGCACAGAGGAAGTCTTGAAGAAGTGGAAGCTCCTGATTTGGAGGCAGATGTTGTGTCGGGTGGGGAAGGTCACAGAGCTGATCTTGCAGGTTGTGTTGAGAGTGCTGTTCTTCCCTGTAGCCCTGTGATCATAAGAATTTTGCTGTGTATTCTTGAGAATAGTGGAGCAGATGAAGAATAAGAATGAGGTTCAGGGCTGGAGAGCTGGCTCAGGGGATAAAGTAAGTGCCTGAAAAGCCTCAAGACCCAGGTTTAACTCCCCAGTACCCACATAAAGCCAGAAACACAAGGAAGATCATATATCTGGAGTTAGTTTACGATGTCTAGAGGCCCTGGCATGCCCATTATCTCTATCTCTCTCCTTTCCCCTCCCAAATAAATAATAAAATATTTTTTAAAAAAAAATGTGATCCAGCCTTCTGATTAAGAAAACATGATCCTCTTACCAATAACTGAAAATCAGAGGTAGTCTTCAGTGAGTTCACAAGAAAATGATGCAGAAGCAAAAGATCAAAAGACATGACTTGCACCCAGCAGAGTGGCAAGAGAGATGATCATGAAGGGGGCTCCAGAAATGCTTTCTATTAGCACATCTGACAGCATCTAACCAGGGTCCTCAGAAGCTCGTGGAAGAGAACACTGGGGAGAGAAAGAGGAACATCAGGTGGTGTGGGGAAAAGATGAGTGAGCCTCCTTCACAGGGATGAGCACCAGGGAAAAGTGAACCTCCGTTGTCTTGGACAAAGGAGGCTTTCCTTCTCTGCCTTGGCACTGTGCTTATTCCCTTGTCCCTGTGCCCTTCACTGAGTGTCACTAGTTTTTATACTTAGCATCATTGTAAGTTTTAACCTGGGCTCGGGCATTATCTTCTTCTCCACATTGAGACCTCTGGCCCATCATTCTGCTTGCCGTCTTTGGGCTGCTATAGTGGCTTGTTCATCATTTTCCAGTTTCCATTTTGCTGATTTACTCTCAAAGGATGTGTTCAATTTGTTTCTATTTTCTCAGCACTATAATTAGAGGGGAAAGTTTTAAATCATATGAGACAGAGTTTTCAAGAGGACTAAGCTTTCAAATTTATGACCATCCAGTGAAGTTTTCTCAGGGCTGCTAGCAGGTAGGATAGATGGACCCTGTTCTGCATGGCTGAAGGTGTAGCCAAGAAAACTAAAGCCAGAGCATGCTTGGATCTCATACAACTGCTCATCTGTGCTGTAGCCGAGGTAGGCCTTGAACTTGTGATCCTCCTGCCTTAGCTCCTAAATAGCTGGGATTACAAGACTGTACCACCAAGCTGGGCTTTGGCTAGCTAATAACATGAATAACAGAGGGCATAAGTGTTTTGGTATCCTAATTCAACTTGGACAGTGTCTCTGCATCCTGTCTTCTGACTTCTGCACTGGGCTGCCCCATAGTCATGTTCTTGTCATTTGCTTCCCTGAAACAATATTCTCACTACTAAAATTTTTGCATTTATTGACCACAGTTTATTTTGTACATCAAATACTGAGGGTGCTACCAGGGAGGCTTGCTTTTCCTGGACTCCCTTCGCATGACCATGCTGAGTGCTGGCCATGGCAAGTAAATGAGCACCACAGCTTGGTGAACTGAGGAGGAAACGGGATCTATGAGCAAGGAAAGGAAACCAAAGGGCAATGTAGTCAAGAGGAAACTACAAGGTAAAAAGGGTCTGCTGCATTTGGCCATCAGATCGAGGGAGGCACTTGAGGGAAAGCCTCACTGGAGTGGGAACAAGATGCTCAGGCTCTAGGGTTATGGCTAGGGAACTTAAGTATCGTGAGCTCTCTAAAACTCTGCTTGGCATATGACAGAATCTTGAGACTGAGAGACTTGTCATAAGAATACATTGTTTTATTCTCTTTTTCTTTGAAAAAAAATCACAATACTAATTTTATGTGTTGACTTAGAATAAACATTGGGGCTAAAAAGAACGTTTGGGCAGAGGGCCATTTGTTTTGATGCAAGAGGCTTAACCTGTTCAAATCTTGGTAAGAGGATGTGGATATGAAGGGAAAGAAACTTGAGAATGATCGAGGGAGAAGGGGTTGGAATTTCAAACACAGGTGGGAGGATTTGCCTTCAGGAATCGCAACACCCTTTTTTTGAGATATGGCTTAGCTATGTAGTCCAGGCTAGTCTTCAATTTGCAATCCTCCTGCCTTGGCTTTCCTGAGTCAAGCAAAGACTTTTCTTTGGAGAAAGGAGAAAGAAGTAAGGACATTTGTTTAAAAGGAAGTAAATGCTAGGTGTAGTAGTACACACTTGTGATCCTAGCACTCGGGAAGTAGGCACATGAGAAACAGGAGTTCAAGGCCAGCCTCAGGAAAATGAGACCTTTACTCAAAACAGTAACAATAAAGCACACACAGACATAAAACCAACAAAAAGGAAGATATGTTTATCTAGGTCAGGGAGCAGAAGTCTAGACATCCCACTTGATAATCTTTCTTTTCTTTATCAAAGGGAGGCAAGATGGTTAGTAGGCATCATGGTCAAAAAAAAGTTCTGGGACAGCATTTGGTAGTACTAAAAGGCAGAGCAAATAAAAGTGTGGATTGTACAAAGTTGTCCTTCCAAAGCCCTTGGCTGGGGCTGACATTATGTTGTCTTGAACTTGGAGCCCTGGGGTACATTTGTGATGACGCAGCCAGCAAATGCATGTAATGTTGTCTCTTGTCGTATTTATAAGCCTGGGTGTACAATGAAGTGAAGGCTGGTGGGTTGAAAATCAACCAGAATTGAGTTTTGGTCAAGTTGATGCAATACTACAATCATGGGGTTGGAAGTATTAACAAGAAAGTTAGTGGTGGTTCACAGGATCAGGAAGATGGACTGATAGATGAGGAAACAAAGGACAGTGGACAGGGAAACTTGTCAAAGATGTGAGGTGTAAGTGGTGTCTCATGCCTGGAATCCCAGCACTTTAGATGCTGTGATAGGAGGATTGCTTGGGTTTAGAGGCAGTCTGGACTGCAGAACAAGATCCTATTGCAAAAAGAGAAGAAAAGAATCAAAAACCAAACAAAAGTGTGAAAGATCAAGAATAGAAGAGGAAGGATAGGAGCAAGGATCAGAGATTGTCTTGCAGTATCTAACCCTTAGTGTAACAATGCAATGGATCCTGATCATGATGAGTGCAAAGCCAAAATAAACACAGCCAAAATCTGAAAGCACAGGTAGTTTATTACCTGTAATAAGTAAGGACAGCATGAGGGTCATTTCTAAAACAATCCTTTCTCCAAACAAGGGATTTACAGAGATTGCATGTAGGAGTCATATAGGGATCAGTCTATTTCTAAGCTTGCTCAGCTAAGGCTAAGGAGTCCATCCCTAAGCATCATTTGAGTGATGTTGGCTGACAGTCACTTTCCTGGGCTCTGAGTGGAAGCTCAGTTAGATGCCATGCTTTACAGTGTGCCTGAATACAGCTAGCCCTGGTGTCAGGGAGGGCAGCCTCACCATGCATGTTAGGTGTCATGTTTTCCCTCCTGCCCTGGAGCAGCTGGCAACCACAGTGTCATGCTGGTGACAATAAACTCTGACTGAAGAGAAACATGATTGAACTAGCCTCATTTTCACTGGATCCAAACTGAGAGATCTCATCACCTGGAAACTTGCTGCTGACCTTGGAGGGTTTTGTTGTTATTAAGGTATTTGAATGAAACCCAGGGCCTTGCACATACAACAATCTGCTCTGCTGCCACAGTCTCAGCCGCTGCTCTTGGACTTTCCTACTTAGGTGCTTTTTCTTGTGGGTATTTCAACCTGCCTTTGAATACCAGCACATGCTGAAGGACATTGAGACAGGACTCACTGTGTGCAATTAATTTGACCAGGTGAGTTGTTTCCTGTGTCTCCTTCAAATCTGGTGAGTTGCCTTCTGTAGGAAGGATGTGTGTGTGTCGGGGGGGCAGGGGTGGAAACATTTTCTTGTTCATCCAGATGCATACTGAATTGTGGAGGGCTGGTGGGAAGTAAGAAGTCTCAGCCCTACCCCAAGTGCAGTCCCCAAAGCTCCTTCTGCTTCTGTGAGCTTCCAGTGCAGGATGGAGGGTAGGGTGCAGGACATTTGACAGACTGGTGACAAGAAGACACTAAAACTTTGCAAACCCATTTGCTACCTATTGGAATAAATGCTTAATGTGTAGCTGGGGGAGGAGAATAAAGGAAAGAAAGAGGAAGCAAGGAAGGAAGAAAGGGAGGAAGGGGGAGGAGGGGAAGGAGAGAGGAAGCAGGAGGAAAGAAAGAAGGAGGACAAAAGAAAGAAAAAGGAAAGAGGAAGGAAAGAAGAAAGGGGGAGGGAGACAGGGAGAGGAAGGAATGAAGGAAGGAAGGAAGATAAAAAGAAAGAATGGAGCTATGCTCTATGCTGTGTATATGGTACCCTTTGCCTATAACTCAGCATTTGGGAAGGTGGCTGAGGCAAGAGGATCACAAGCTTGAGACCAGCTTGGGCTTTATAGTGAGTTCAAGGCCAGACAGGGCAACATAGAAAGACCCTATCTCAACATCTTCCAGGAAAAAAAAAAATGCCTTGATCTGCACTCTAAAATTAAAAAAATAACAATTTGGTATATTTTTAAGGTTTGCATATTTACCATTTACTAAAATGTTCTCAATACATTCTCCATGTCAATTTTGGATCTAGGATTACAGGTCTTCCTACCAAGACTTTATTCCCTAGCCTGCAATGAGATAGTCAAGGACAAGGGATGGAACCATGGCCCAGCTCTGAGGTTACCTTCTCCTGGTCTGTGCAAACTAGGCCTGCATGATCCCAGCAGCTAGCAGGAGTGGTTTCCATGAAAACACAGTGCCAGCTCAGGCCTAGCACTGGCTCATCCACACTGGACCCATGGACCCAGACCCCTGCTAACCAGAATTGGCATGTGTAAGCTGGAACCCGGATGGTCCTCTATAACAAGTGCTCAAGACCCTGGGGTCTCAAACCACTCCACAGACTCATGCCTGATTCTTCCCACAGGGAACAGTTATGACCATGTGATCCAGAGCACATTGTACATTTGGGCAGCAAAGGACATTAGTAAGATGAGAGGTGGCCAGTGGGCCGTAGCATGGCCAAAAGCTTTGACTATAGGTCTGGAACATTGATGGATACCCAGAAGGAAAAGACAGGCTCTCATGCTGTCTCCTGTCTCTCACTCTAGCTCCCTCCTCTGTCCCCTGACAAGTCCAAGCCTGGCTCCTCAGCCTTTCTACCTTGCTGGAGTCCTACATGAACACAGGCACTACAGTCAGGCCAGAGTCTACAATCCTTATCTGCCTCAAACACATACACACTCATGGAGGACTTGAACCTGGTTGCAGACCTTCTCCATCACTCCTGTTCCACTGTCATCGGGGAAGTTCAGGTTCATCATCCACCCCGCAGCTCATAATCTAATTATCTCATCAATCACTGCTCACCTCACTCACTGGATTCCTCAACTCCATGGCCACATCTAAACATTGCCATAGCTGACACTTGCCTACCAAAGAATATTGCTGCTCTGAGTGTTAATATCAAAGACAGAAATTTGCTAAGCAGCCCAAAGTGACTTTCTCCTTGACTAAACACCAGAATTTTCCTCAGGCCTATAAAGAAAATCTAGGTCATTACACTTTACTACAGGTCAGAAACATCTGAAAGGTCTGTCTTTTCCTCATCTCTGCCCTCTTAAAGTGTCCTGCCACTCCCTCATGAGAAGGACCTTCTTGAAGAATTAAGATTTCTGAATAGATTGCCCTTTTCCAGAAGTTCTGACCCCAGAAGAGACCTGGCATCAAGACTAAACTGGATAAACAGCTTCCCATTCATGGGGCGCACAAAAACCCCAACCTGAGTCTTGAAGTGGGCTTCTCAAAATCCTGCTTGCCTACCTGAGGAAGAGCTCTGCCTTGATTCCTTTGCTTATGTTCTGGGCTTAAGCTTCCCTTCTCTTAAAGCTCTCCCTCCTAAAACTCTACACTACATCTTTCTGAACCTCATCCTCTGTTCTATATATTTCATTCATCAAATTAATAAGGCAAGAATTTGGAGCACCCCAAGTTATCAGTGCATTTGTTATACTTCGGTGAAAGGAATCCCCAAATTCCTGTATTATTAGAGGCTAAGCAAGGCAGAAACCTTCAGAGGCCGACTCCTGTGTTAATACACCTTCAAATATTCTTTTCTTTATTTTGAGCTAAACCTATGGTACAAACTGAACATGCCCATAGGCATTTCTATCACTTTTATACATGTGCTTCATGACTTTGAGCTAAACACACTCAAAAAGGTATTTACTACCTTTTCTTCTTTTTCCTTTTCTTCTTATTCTCTCTCTCTCTGTGTATTTATGCAGCATGGTGTGGGTGTACTGTGACGTGGCACCTTACACACTCACCTGTGGCAGGAGGCATTTGCTGTGGTGGCTGGAGTTCAAGAGCACTCCAACTCCACCACACTTCTATCCAGTCTTTGTTTTCAGCCAGTTTCTTACTGATTTGAAAGCTTGCAGAACTTTGACCATTGTTGGGTCTCTGCTCCTCTGTGGGACTGGGTTACAGGCGTGCATGACTATGCTCAGTTGTTTACATGGGACCTGGAGATTCAAACTCTGGCCAGCTCAGGCATTCTAGGCCTGCATGCTTGCCTGGAAGTACAATTAATTGCCCTTAATTTTTTCTTTAAATTATGACCTCAAGTGAGATGTGACCCACTGCTCTCTGTGCCTCTGGCTCACTGAGTCATTCAGCAAGCAATGCTTGAAAATATTTCATACATCTATGTATACCTACTATGAGCTCATGATCGCAGACAGATAAAAATTCATGAGTAATTCCATCCAGTACAGAAATTCAGAGGGAATGACACAAGTAGAGGGTGTTCAGGAGAAGGCAACACCTGGCAAGAGCTGTGGTGTATTGGTGCATCTTGGAAGTACAACAAAATAGATCCTTGGGAACGATTGGACTCTCTGAGGAATAGGAGGCATGCATCTTATATATAAAGTATACCCCTTTTATTGATGGGCTTGGCATTCAGTGACTCAATTATGTGTCATAAACATTTCAGGGGCTGGGGAGATGGCTCAGCTTTAAAGGTGCTGGAATGCAAAGCCCAACAGCCCAGGTTCAATTTCCCAGTACCCATGTAAATCCAGGCCCACAAAATGGTGTATGCTTCTGGAGTTTGCCTGCAGTGGTAAGAAGCCCTGAACACCCATTCTGCCTGTCCCTTTCCATCTGTCTCTACTCTTTCAAATAAATAAATAGACTATTTTAACATTCACAGGCTTGCTTCCTTCCATTGTTCTTTAAACAATGCAGTGTAACAACTATTTCCACAGCATTTATATTGGCTTTGGCTTTGTAAATAATGTAAGTACACAAGAGGATGCCTATAGGGTCTAAAGGGAATTTCTGGGTTTTCATAGCTGCAGTGGATCTTGGATACAGGATGGTTGTTTATACCCGTACATGCCATGAGGAATAAAATGTTCTAAAGGGCCCCCCATAATGAAAGTATGTCCAGAAATAAATGATCTATGTGGTCCAAGTGTCCATTGTGTTCCAGTGCCTTATCTCCTTACAAGCCCTTGTCTCTCGGGATTTCATTCGCCCATGGACTCTGCCTTCCACTCATCCCACTGGCTTTGGTGTCCAGGGCAGGTAGGTGGGTCCTTGCTCCTGTGCTGCTCTGTGGCCTGGGCTTGCAGAAGGCATGGATTCCCCTAACAGTCCCACTAGTCAACCCTCTCCCAACCATTACTGACAGCTTCAGGAGCCTTGTTTGGTTGTGGGTTAAAACACAACACATAGCTCTGTTAACGCACCTTACACCTTCACTATTGTCGCAAGCTGAGCATACTGATTCTCCAAGAGCCTAAGGGGCCAGTACAGGGAGTGAGATTCAGAGTGCTTCAATCACAGAGCCTCAATTGTTCTGTGTTTTCTTCTTATTTACAGTTATACATAGAATTTCACTGTAAACTCACCTTTTCATACAATTATAATTTGGTAGTATTAAAAAATAATTTTAAAGGTCAACCTGGGCTAGAGTGAGACCCTACCTCAAAAAAGCAAAAACAAACAAACAAAAAAAAAAAAAATTTAAGGCTGGGGAGATAGCTGAGTTAATGCTTAAGGCAATTGCCTGCAAAGCTTAAGGGTTCATGTTCTACTCTCCAGGTCCCACATAGGCCAGACACACACTGACACAAGCACACAAGGCTCCACATACACACAAGTTGGTGCATGCGTCTGGAGTTTCACTGCAGTGCTTAAAGGCCCTGGCATGCCAAGGCTTTCTCTCTTTCTCTCATTACAAAAAAAAAAAAAAACTGTCTATTGGGCTTGCCTCAAAAAAAATTTTTTTTAAGCTGTTATGCTGCAATGTTGGAATGTTTTTGTAAGCCTTCCTGACTAGCCAGAAGAATAACCTCTTCTGAGCAAGAGTTGCTTGGAAGACTCACTTTTTACTTTGTCCTTCCATCTGTTTCCCTTCACCCTCCTACACACACTGTCCCTATACCCCTGCTTGATTCTTGTTGTTTATAATCCCTGTATGGGGCTGGAGAGATGGCTTAGCAGTTAAGGCACTTGCCTCTGAAGCCTAAGAACCCAGGTTCAATTCCCCAGTACCCGCATAAGCCAGACGCAGTTTGTTTGGAGTGGCTAGAGGCTCTGGTGTGCCCATTCTCTTTCTATCTGCCTTTCTTTCTAAAACAAATAAAATTAAAAAATATAATCTCTGTATATTAAGATTACCAAGTGTTGCAGTCCGGTTCGCATTGCTGGTAGAAATCACCCAACCAAGAGCAGCTTCTGGGAAAAAGAGTTTTATTTTGGCTTACAGGCTCGAGGGGAAGCTCCAGGATGGCAGGGGAAAACGATGGCATGAGCAGAGGGTGGACATCACCCACTGGCCAACATAAGGTGGACCACAGCAACAGGAGAGTGTGCCAAACACTGGCATGGGGAAACTGGCTATAAAGCCCATAAGCCTGCCCCCAACAATACACTCCCTCTAGGAGGCATTAATTCCCAAATATCCATCAGCTGGGAACCTAGCATTCAGAACACCTAGGTTTATGGGGGACACCTGAGTCAAACCACCACACCAAGTAACACTTGAAACCAACATCAGATGCAGTAGGATCAAGGTTATCTTCAGCTACATAAATTTGAAATCAGTCTGGGCTATATGAGACTCTCCCTCCAAAATAAACAAGAAAACAAAAAATGCTTCAAATAGTCTCTATAGTACCATGATTAAGATAGAAAAACATCAATCCATTTTTGTCTCCCAACTTCCATGTGGTTTACACACTCAGTGCTGAGAAAGCAGAATCACCTGGAGAGTGTGTGGAGCAGAGCAGGGGCCTGCTGAGACCCAAGAATCCACAAAAGTTCATGCTTCTCATACCTATGTAGCTCAGGCAAACCTTGGATTCACCACGGAGCTGCTGTAGTTACATTCTCTTTGCTGGGATGAAGCACTCAACAAAAGCAGCTGAAGGGAGAAAAGGCTGTCTTTTGCTTTACAGTTTCCAGGGGAAGCTTCATGACAGGGAAAGATGGCATGGGCAGAGGCTGGACATCACCTCCTTGTGTCAGCAGAAAGAAGATAGCACAGAGTGAGCTATACTAACACTGGCAAGCTGGAGGATAGCAAACCTCAAGGTCTACCTCCAGTAACATAGCTTCTCCAGCAATGCTCCACCTCCCAAATTTCCACCAGCTGGGGACCAAGCATTCAAAACATATGAGTTCATGAAGGAAATCTGATTCAAACTACCACAGTAGCTGAGACTGGTCATAAACTACTGATCCTTTTGCCTTCACATCCCAAGGGCTGGATTTATAAACATTTGCTACCATGCCCAGCTCATTGAACTTTGTTATTCCATGTGGGTTTGTATAAGAATTTCAAGGGTTGGATAGGTGGTGAAAGGGCAACAGGTAGGAAAGCCTGAAGCAGAAGAGACACTGAAAAGGGGAAAAGGGATAAAAGAAAAACACTGTGGAGTGCTGGAGATGTGGCTCAGTGGTCAAAGGCACTTCTGCAAAGCATAATGGCCCAGGTTCCATCTCTAGTATCCATGTAAAGCCAGATATACCAATATGGTACATGATCTGCAGGTTGTTTGGAATGGTAACAAGTCCTTTTGCACCAGCACACACTCTCTCTTTCTGTTTGCAAATAAATAAACTTTTTTTTATCTGGGCGTGGTGGTACACACTAATACCAGCACTCACGAGGCAGAGGTAGGAGGATCATCAAGAGTTCAAGGCCACTCTGAGACTACACAGTGAATTCTAGGACAGCTTGGGCTTAAGAATGAGACCCTACCTCAAAAACCAAATACATACATACATACATACATATATAAATTTTTAAACAAGCCCTCATTTTGTGCAGAAAGCACACTTGGACTCTGGCACATCTTTCTAGCCCACTTAGAGATGTTTTACCAATAAATGCATACATATTACATATGTTAAAAACATTAGTAATTGCCTAATCAAGTGCTATAGGACAGTTTGCTCCTCCATTTTTCTGAATGTTTATGTTATAATAAAAATATGGAAAAAAGAAAACACTATGTCTTGTCATGGAAAGTTTCTACATGGGACACTCAAACATGAAGGCAGCACGTCCTCCTTGTTTGTTCTGGGCAAGGAACAATAAGGAAGCTTTAGTGAGGTATGGTCAGCATTACTGCTCCCTCCCCCACTGGCCTCAGCCTGACAGGACAATGCTACTCAAATCTGCTTTGACAGTAATAGTCAGCGGGCCAGAAAAGAAATAATCAAGAGAACTAAAATGAACACTCAATAAATAGACAATTGTTGTATAAATTATTTGAAATTTGTACCAGTTATCAGTGGTATGCCAGTTGTCTATAAAAACTAAGATAAAGTGGCATGCTAAGTGGTCTAAAATGGAATCCCTCTGATCTTCCATGTTTCAAAAACAAATAGCAAAAATATCACATATCAATTGATCTTAAATCAATGTGAGAAAAACATAGACACACACAACAGTAAGTTTTATTTTTAAAAGTACTGAAGCAAAATTTTATAAGATCCATAAATTAGAAGAAAGTTTGGTCACTGTTTTTTTTTTTTTTTTGTTTCTTTAGGTTAAAAATTTTATTGCAAGCATATTCCTTTGCCCTACATTAAAAAGAAAATGTGTGACTAGGAACAGAGACTGGAAGTAGGTGAGACCAAGTCCCAAGTTTATTATCAGATGAGGCACCACTTATATAGGAAGACATATTTTGGAACTTAATTTATATGATGGGAGTGAAAAAAAAGAAAACAACCAAACTGATCCTTAATATTTTGCATCTTTACTTAAGCACATAAAATTGCACTACTTAATGTATTTCTCCATAAACTTTTTTGTGAAATTCAGATCGCAGTGTATCACCTCCCAAATTGCTACCAGCTGGGGACCAAGCATTCAGAACCCAAGTTTATGAGGGACATCCGATTCAAACTACCATATATTTATTCCTTGTGTTACCATCTCTTGTTCCCCATTCTCACTCCTGATGGTCTTCTTCCTCTTTCCAAATATCTACCCATCTAATTTCATGCCCCTCTATTAAGCTACATTCTATATATAAGAGAAAATGTTCAGTATGTGTCTTTGTGGGACTGGCTTATTTTGCTAAACATGATGTCTCTGGTTCTATCCATTTCCCTGTAAACAGCATGGTTTCATTCTTCTTTATGGCTAAATAACACTTCATTGTACATACATACCACATTTTCATTATTCATACATCTGTCTTTGGGCACCCAGGCTGATTCCATAATTTGGCTAATATGAATTGTGCTGAAATAAACATGATTGTAAAGTTTAGGTCTTTCTGATGCTAAAGTTAATTCTTTCTTTTCTTTGTGAAAGATTTGATTAAATATCTTTACAGAGCAACATCCAGCCTCCAGATGCAGCTGCCAATGAGACCCTGTTATGCTGTAGGGACTGGCTGAGGCATGGCTGAGAAGGGGGTTGTGGACAGGATCTCATCTTTGGGTTTCACAATGCTCATGTGGTCAGGCAGGGGCTTCTTAGGGCCAATCTTGCCATGTGGGTCCCAGAGCAGCATGATTTTCACTTTCATGTCCAGCACACCTAGTGGACAGAATTATGACCCAGCTGGGTTTCATGGGCCTCCACCACACACCAGGACAGGATAAGTAGTAGCTTACAAAGAAGCTCCACTGGATCTAGTCCCTTCTCATTCAAATGCCTCTAACTCAATCAAGGAATAGGGCACTTTTGACAAAGGAGCCTATACTCAGCACCACAGAACATGGTATTGACAAGAACCAAGAGCAGGATGTGACTTCTCTGACTCGTCACTGTATCATCACAGAAGTTAATTCTTTAGCCACCAAATGATACTACCTGTCAAAAAACTAGCTAATTCTGGAATTCTGAGAGTATGCTTGTGCACACATGCATTTTTGGAGGGAAAGGTTATTAGTTAATTCAGAATTCTCTCTAGACAACTATCATCATGATATAGCCCTAATTATAATCATTGATTTGCAAAACATGGGAGGTATTGATTGTAGTTTTTGTCCATGAGCTTAGTCTATCAATTTTATTGTTTTTGATCAAAGCCAAAATGTACTTGGCTGGCTCACTGAATAAAGGGACTTTTATTTTTTCTTTTTAGTTTTTTTCATTTTGTTTTGTTTTCTTGTTTTTCAAGGTAGGGTCTCATTCTGGTCCAGTCTGACCTGGAATTAACTACGTAGTCTCAGGGTGGCCTCGAGCTCATGGTGATTCTCCTACCTCTGCCTCCTGAGTGCTGGGATTAAAGGTGTGCGCCACCACACCTGGCGTCTTTTTAGTTTTTTGAGGTAGCTGTAGCCCAGGCTGACCTGGAATTTACTATGTAGTCTCAGGGTAGCCCCAAACCCATGCAATCCTCCCACCTCTGCCTTCCAAATGCTGGGATTAAAGGCATACAACACCAGGCCTGGCTTGAATAAAGAGACCTTTATGAGTAGATGCATAATGAAGTGATATTCTGCAGTGTGATGGTTCTACTCCAGGCCTGCCTACATAGTAACTCCTGGGTGCCCTTCAGAACTGGACAAGGCCATTGAGCACCATGTACACTGAATGGTTAAAGGTATTTGCTTGCAAAGCCTGCTGGCCTGGGTTAAATTTCCCAATGCTCATGTAAAGCCAGACACATAGTCATACATATGTCTGGAGTTCATCTGTAGCATCAGGAGGTCCATTTTGTCTCAAATAAGTGAAAATAAAGTGCAGTCAGAGGAAGAGATGAAGAAGAGGAGGTGGTGGGAGGATGGTTAATCAAAACTTAATAATGCTATTTGAGATAAACTAAACTTCTACCAGTTTTTTTCCCCCATTGAGACATGAAAACTTCCAGATAGTTTTAGTTCATTGCTTACCAGCAGATGGCAATCTAGGATTAGGGGCTATTTTTCTGTTGATGTTAGACTGGACTGAATATGACCATCAAGTAGTTGGTTTACCTTTGAGCCTTTGAGACATGCTTTACAATTAGCATGTGCCTCAGAGCTGGGGACAGAACTCAGTTTGTTGCTAGAGTGCTTGCCTATCATGCATGAAGTTTTGGGTTTGATACACCACCACTGCATAGAGCCACAAAAAATTAGTTGTGATAATATATACTTTGAGGGTGAATGGGGGGAGGACCAGAAGTTCAAGATCATCCTGGACCATACGGCAAGTTTGAGGCATCCTGAGTTACATAAGACCCTGCCTAAAATAAGATCTAACTCTTATTTCTCAAACTCTTTGTAGTATTTTTGGCTTAGTTTTCCACATCTTTTTACTTAGTTTTAGTATATGTGCTGCCAAAACAGTCTCTTTTTATTTAGTAATGATTGTTGGTATTTATTGAGTGAGTTCATTGTATACATTATTTCTAATCTGCCCTCAATTCATTTTCTAGGTGATAAAACTGAATCCAAGAGGTAAATGATCTTCAAAGGATCACTCACCTGGTAAATGAAGAACAGAAGATACTAGAATCATCAACTGTAGAGCATTTCAGTGTCACTTTGACAAATTGCTGAAAACTTTTTGTTGTTGTTGTTGTGTGTGTGTGTGTGTGTGTGTGTGTGTGTGTGTGTGTGTGTGTGTGTTTAATAGAGCAAGAAGAGGGACAAAGTTTTCTTAGCAACCTTTTCCAAAATTTTTGTTTGTGTGTTTTTGAGGTAGTGTCTTCCTCTAGCCCAGGCTGACCTTTAATTCTAGTCTTAGGCTGGCCTTGGACTCACAAGGATCCTCCTTCTTCTGTCTCCAGAGTGCTGAGATTAAAGGCATGTGCTACCATGCCTGGATCTTAGCAACCTTTTGAGATGTAATGTGAGAGCTGCCAAAATGGTTTCTATGGCTAATGCAATGATGCTTAATTGTGACTCTCCTTTGAAAAATACACACGCTGGGGAATGTCTTAATTTTTGTGACTCTCTTTGGAAAAGCCTACATCCGTGTACTGGTGTACTGGGCTATGCCTTTCCTTCCCAGTACTTTTATTTCTCTTAAACTCTAGGTTTAAATCTATATTAGAAATTTCTTTTATGGGTTGGGGGAGATTGCTTAGTTGTTAAAGGCACTTGCTTGCAAAACCTGCTAAACCAGGTTCAATTTCCCAGTACTTACATAAAACCAGACACAGTGGTGCATGTGTCTAGAGTTCATTTGTAGCAACAGGAAATCCATTTTCTCTCTCAAATAAATGAAAATAAAGTGGAGTCAAAGGAGAAAATGGAGGAGAAGAGGGGGTGGGAGGATGGCTAATCAAAATTTAAGATATTACCAATAAACCATATAAAAACCTACTTCTTCACTAGCTAATAATTGTTAAAAATTAGAGAATTAGCAGGGCACCATGGCACATGCTTTTAACCCCAGGAACAGAGGAAGTAGGATCATTGTGAGTTTGAGGACAGCCTGGGACTACACATCAAATTCATTTAGCCAATAACAGAATCTACCCCAGTAAGGCCTATTACCTCCCCAGCCATGGGCTTTTGTTTGCATTTTTAGTACCAGGCATGAATTTTCTCTTGTGGAACAGGTCTCAAATCCAATAGTGGTTGATTACCTCCATAACTGACTTGTCACTATGAAATCAGTGGTACATCTTTGGCCAGTTGTGTTACATATAGGATCCAGAGATGATTTTCTACCAGCAGCCAGCTTAGCACTGGCCCACCCTCCACCAGCACTGAGAAATAGCCAGTAGGGAGGAACTTTCAGTTTGATTTCTTCTGCAACCACAGCATGTGGTGTCTTTAGCCAATAAGGTCGATCTACTTGTGATAGGCCACAAAATGTAATGGAGGGCAGGGACGATGGCTTAACAGTTAAGACACTAGCCTGCAAAGCCTAATGGCCAAAGTTCAGTTCCTCAGTAACTGTGGCGAACCCCCTGACCAGCAGGAGAAGAACGACCAGCAAACGAAGATCCTTCTTGATCACACTTTATTGGAGAGCCTCTTGGTTAACAGGAAAGCTGATGGCGAGGGGCGAGGGGCGCAGGAGTGTAGCTGCTTTTATAGGGCAGAATACTACGGGGCGCCTGCTGGTTGGCTGCCACAGGTTCACCAGCCCACAGGAGCCACGGGATAGGCTTGGGAGAAGGTACGTTAAGCGCATGCGCAACCTCAAGCGAGGTTGGCGCCAAGGTGTTGCCTAAATAAGGAAATGTTTACCTCAAGACTGGCAGGAAGCCAGCACCATCTTGTAATGGCGTTTGCATTGGCTCCCTACAAGTAACCACAGAATGCCAGGTGCATAAAGTGGCACATAAGTCTGGAGTTTGTTTTCAGCAGCTAGAGGCATTGACATACTCTCTGTCTCACTCTACTTGAAAATACATAAATAAAAATATTTTTAAATGTGTAAAAACAAGCATTGGACTATTTCTAAAACAGCCTAGTTCAACAACAGACAAGAGACCAACACAGACATAATGTAAAAGGAGATAAAAATAAATATATATATATAAAATAATTGGGCTGGAGAAATTGCTCAGTGGTTAAGGCGTTTTCCTAAAGTCTGTGGACCAAGATTCAATTCCCCAGTACCCACACAAAGCCAGATGCCTGCAACATATGAGACTGTTGAGGAGAGTGATTTTTATTTATTTATTTATTTGATAGAGAGGTGAGTAATGCTATTTTAAGACATTGTGGAAACTTAGGAGGTGGGACCTAGCTGGAGGAAGCAGGTTACTTGGGGATGGGTCTCTGAAAGATACCTGGTTTTATGCCCATTCTTCCTTGTAAATGTTTCTCTTGGTTATTTGTCACAGTGAGAAAATACCGACTAACATACATCAGGTAAAAATTTTATATAATTAAAAGTTTTTATTTATTTGAGAGAGAAAGGAGGGATGGAGGGATGGAGGGATGGAGGGAGGGAGGGAGAGAGAGAGAGGGAAAGAATGGGTGCATCAGGGCCTTGAGGGGCTGCAAATGAACTCTAAATGCATGTGTCACCTTGTGCATCTTGCTTATATGGGTCCTGAGGAATTCAATCTGGGTCCTTTGGCTTTGCAAGCAAGTGCCTTAACCACTAAGCAATCTCTCCAGCCCTTATATAATTTTTAATAGGAAAAAGCAAGCATCCTTATGAAGATTAGTGCTAATTAATCCTATCAATAGGTTATAAAATAGTGTAAAAAATTTGAAGCCATGTGTGGTGGCACACACCTTTAATCCCAACACTTGGCAGGCAGAGGTAGGAGGATGACCACGAGTTCAAGGCCACTCTGAGACTACATAGTGAATTCAATGTTAGCCTGGGTAAGAGTGAGACCCTACCTCAAAAAAATAAATAGATTTTTGAGCATGGCCTTGTAAACCAAAATAAAATATAAAAATATAGAACATTATTTTCTGGGCTAGAGAGATGGTTTACCAGTTAAGGTACTTGCTTGCAAAGCATTTTGTCCTGGGTTCAACTCCCCAGATACATAAAGTGGCACATGTGTCTAGAGTTCCTTGTAAAGTCAGATGCACAAAATGGAGCATATGTTTGGAGTTCCTTTGCAGTGGCAGGAGACTCTGGTACACCCATTTTACCTCTTTTCCTCCTTCCCTCTTTCTTTCCCTTTGCAAAGAATTTTAAAAAACAAAAATATTAAAAATAGGGCTGGGGGGCTGGAGAGATGGCTTAGTGGTTAAGCGCTTGCCTGTGAAGTCTAAGGACCCTAGTTCGAGACTCTATTCCCCAGGACCCACATTAGCCATATACACAAGGGGGAGCACAGATCGGGAGTTTGTTTGCAGTGGCTGGAGGCCTTGGCATGCCCATTCTCTCTCTCTGCCTCTTTCTGTTACTCTCAAGTAAATAAATAAATAAATAAAAATAAACAAAAAAATAGGGCTGGAGAGATAGCTCAACAGTTAAGGTACTTGCCTGAAAAGCCTAACAAGCTGGGCTTGGTTCCCCAGGACCCACATAAACCAGATGTACAAGGTGGCACCTGATCTGGAGTTCATTTGCAATACCTGGAGGCCCTGATGTGCCAATTCTGTCTGTCTCTTTCTCTTAAATAAATAGGAAAAAAAAAAAAACTTTTGAAGCAAAATCCTTGTGAAATTAGTATAGCATCATTAATAACTTGATAACACAGCATTAAATTTTACCATGAAACTTGCTGGAACACCTTACAATTTTTTTTAAAGTTTTTAAACATTTATTTATTTGAGAGACAGAGAGGTAAACATAGAGAAAATGGGTGTGCCATGGCCTCCAGCTACTGCAAATGAACTCCAGATGCATGCACCACCTTGTGCATATGGCTTACATGGGTCCTGGGTAATCAAACCTGGGTCTTTAGGCTTTGTACGCCAGCAGCTTAACCACTAAACCATCTTTATAGCCCTGCATTCTACAAATTAAAAACACAGCTGAATAAAAACACATCTAGTGACTCAATGCACAGCAACTGAAAATGGCACAGCCTATTATAATCTCAGCATTTGTGAAGTAGAGGAGGATCATCAGGAATTCAAGGCTAGTCTTGGATATATAGTGAAATCAATGCCAGCCTGGGCAACAGAATGAAACTCTGTCTCAAAATCAGAAAAATTTGGGGCTGTAGTTAAGGTACTTGACTGCAAAGCCAAAGGACTCAGGTTCAATCTTCAGGACCTACTTTAGCCAGATACAGAAGGTAATGTATACATCTGTAGTTTGTTTGCAGCAGCTGGAGGCCTTGGTGTGACCATTTTCTCTCTCTCTCTCAAATAAATAAAAAAATTAAAAAGAAAAAAATTATGTTCCCATCTTTTGGTTACTATCCTACCAAAAGAAAAAATAAGAATCCTTTCCACATTTGGAGTAATGTGTATTTAGAATAGAAAGCAAAAACAACCTCGTAGAGCTGAATAAATTGAATATACTTTTTGGTTGGTTATCAATATATATGTGCTACCCTTCTGCTCAGTAAAAACATAAATTCATTCACATGGCCAAAACAAGCAAGCTTGCTCATATTTGGAAGTTAGTATCTCTACCAATCTTAAAGCATAAAATATTTTCAAAATTCTATCACTAACAGCAGTCTGGTTTAAAGTTTTGAAAAATGTTCAGTGATAGCAGAAGAGGTGGTTAATGCTATATTTGAAGTTTTTAACCATATGTGTATATGTATATAAATATCTATATGTATATGTATATGTATACACACACACACATATATACACACATCATATACATACATATATAAGTCAAGGAAAGAGAGAAAATAACCATGAGCACGCCAGGGCCCTTTGCTGCTATAAGTGAACTTCAGATGCATATGGTACTTTATGCATCTGGCTTTATGTGGGTGCTAGGGAATAAAACCCAGGGTGTCAGGTTTCACAAAGAAGCACCTTAACCACTGAGTCATATTTCTAGCCCTATATTTGAAATTCTATTTGTACTTCATATTATGTTCAAACTTTATGTTGAATTTAATAAAGTCTAACAACTCTGTTGCCACCAAGAAAAACAATACAGAAGCAAAGAAGTGGTTTCTGGAGACATTCAGTTTCGTGCGTTTTAAAAACTTTTATTTACTTATTTGCAAGCAGAGAGAGAGAGAGAAGATAGAGAGAGAGAGTAGCCTTTCAGGGGTCTCCAGCCACTGCAAATGAACTCCAGATACATGCATCATTTTGTACAGCATATGCTGTGTAGGTCATTCTTAACTGGGGCTTCCCAAGCACCTTACTTGGGCTACTTACCACTTGGTGGTTATGGTCCTTTGTTCTCTAACATACAAACAGAAGCACTGAAGTATCCCTTAGGTGTTCGAACATGGTTTATGATTTAATAATTCTTTATTTCCTGCCTCCCTGATTCTCTATACCAGGTCATACTCTCACAGTCTATCTCAGTCTGAGCCCTAACCTAGAACATTCTGTGCATTTCTTCCACAAACTCATAGCAATCCTCTCTACACTGATGTTCCACACAATGTAACCTCTCTATATTTTTCTATGCTTTTATTATTTGGGATGAAGTTCCTCCCCTCTGTAGAAGCATGAGCAGTGAGGAGAAGAATGTGTTTCCTCACATTCTCCAGTTTAATAAAATAATTAAGTCTTTGGTCATCCATGAGTATGACTATTCCCAATCAAAGAAGTAAACCAATAATCAATCAGGACAAAAAATGAACTGCAGAAAACATTATGCACCATGAAAATATCCAATCCAAAAGAACACATACTGTATGATTCCATTCATATGAAATGCTAAGAATAGGCAGACCTGGGAGTACTGCTCAGAGATTAGGCATTTGACTACAGAATTAACAGACCTGTGGACATGGAAACTAGTGGCTTCCTATGGCCAGGGGTGAGGATATGGTGCTGGGGCAAAGGACAGGTGACTACTAGTGGGTATGAGGTTTACTGGGGATTACAAAAATGTCCTAAAACTGTGCTGGTGGGATTATATTGGCTTCCACTATAGAGGACGAGTAGGCCAATAACGGCTAACTGTATAATACAGAGGCTGTGAACCTGATGGTTGCTCAGTCCACACAACCTCATAAGTCCCAATCTGGCACTGAAAGTTCAGAAATTCCCAGAACAGGCACTGATAATGAGGCCTGTTTGGAAGGCCAAAGGGGCTGCTATCTATTGTCAGCCAAGCATGGCATCAGTAGTGATAGATACATCACCCAGAAAGCAGTGAAGACACAGGCACAGGCTGCTTCATCCTCAGACCTCTTCATGTTCAGAACACTTTATGAGAAAATGCTAGCCACCTTGAGGGGAGGGTTCCTTAGTCCCTTATATGCCAATCCTTTCTAGATACACACACACACACACACACACACACACACGCACACACACACACACATAAACACACGCACAAACACACACACGTATGTCATCTAGGTGATTCTAAATTTGTTGTTGACAATAAGGACCAACAACCTAAGTAGACATGGTTTTTTTTTGTGTTTTTTGTTTTTTGAGGTAGGGTCTCTGGTCCAGGATGACCTGGAATTCATTATGCAGTCTCAGGGTGGCCTCAAACTCACGGCGATCCTCCTACCTCTGCCTCCTGAGTGCTGGGATTAAAGGCGTGTGCCATTATACATGGCTCTGGGCATGTACTTTTAAATTTTTCTCTTGCATATAGCTTCACAAACTTTGAAGAAAAAAATGAATAATGTCATTCTTTTGCTTATATATACTCCAAGTGCATTTAAAATAGAGATCAAATTCTTTGCCAAAGCTTTTTTTTTTTCTTGCCAAACCACTAAGTGGTGCAAGCATCTGAAGTTTGAATGCAGTGGTTGAAGCCCTGCCTTGCCAGCCAATTCCCCCACTTTCTTTTTTCTTTAAATTTTTAATGTTTTTTCATTTTTTAATGGTTAGATATGGACATATTTATATGTAAACATCACATGTTGGTACCATCCTTTCCCTATTCCCTGCCCCTTTTCTAAAGAGGCCTTCCTCCCTGGGGATGCAGGTCAACCCCATGGGGATTGTGGATCATGCATTATGAGAGCAGCAGTCAATTATGGGGGAGAGGCAATGTCTATGCAAAATGTCCCAACTGTGGCTCTAACAACCTTTTCAACCCCTCTTTCACAAAATTCCCTGAGCCATGCTGGGTGCATTTTAAGTCTATTTCAGAGATGGGCTCTTAAGAGCCTCTTGATCTCTGGTTCTGTAGGTGTTGAGTGTCTTCAGTGTCTATCTTTTTCCCCTTGAGCCCATATCAGGTTCACTGAGAAAGCAGCACTCTTGCTCAGTTCCTCAATTTTACATGGTTTCAGCTGGGGCTGGAGTGAAGTGTGATAGTTCTTTACTCTTCTCAGGTCCCACTCCTGGGAGCTGAAACATGGTTAGGTGGACACCATCTTGACCTCCTAGTATTATTTTTAAAAGTAACACAGCATTAGTCAAATTAATATAAAGATTAACTAAAGCCAGTGGATCACCTTATTAGCTTAGTTTTGTAGATGCCTATGATTAAATAACCTCAATACACAAATGAGAAAATAAATTTTCTTAAAACATGACAAAATTGTACAATAGAGTATGGATCTAAATAGCAACACCAAATCTAGTCTTCCATTGCATTGATATTTTTTTAACATAACCAAATCATATATAAAATATTGTAGGCAATTAAATCATTGAACTGCAGCTATGGCTAAACATAATAAATCGTATTTATTTCAATGTAGATCAAAAACCATTGTGAGGTTCATGCATTGAAATAAGGACATAAACAAATGGCAAACCTGGTTAGCAATGTATTTTGCAGTGCAGAAGCAAACTGCTACCTATTAAATATTTTTAGTTTAATATGAGGTTGCCAAATTTCTCAAAATATTTTATTTAATTTCAGCAGGGAAAGTGAAACTAAGGCTACATATATTTTTTTCCTGGGTCAAATTTCAAGGCATGGTACCTAATTTTACTTTAAAACTAATAGCACATTGCCATCTCATCCTAAACAAATATTACTAAAACACCTGAAAGAAAGCTCAACACCATAGAATATGAAGTTTGATGTTAAAACATTTATTATCCCTATTCAAAAACTGTGATTACTTCTATATAGGTTTAAGAATCCAAGGGAGGGGCAGGATGGGGTTAGGATAAACCAAAGTAGCCTACTATTGACATTCAGCCTCACAACTACTGCTGTGACACTTACATTTTTTTAAGCAATTTAATAGGCTGTTTGTTACATTTCTGCCTTCAGAGTCACGATGCCACCTGCCTTGATGATCTGGAAAAGTATTATTAATATAGACTACTCTGCCTCTTTTTAGGTTTGTAGATAAATTTAATTCCTTCAGTACACCCTTTAATTTCAAGGTCTTTTAAATTTAATGTAAGCTAGTCATGGTTACACATACCTATCTCTCAGCACTTGGGAGGTACAGGCAGGAGGATCAGGAGTTCAAGGTCATCCCTAGCTTTATACTGAGTTTGAGGCCAGCCTGATTTCAGAAAAAAAAGGGTGTGTGTGGAGGGATGGCTTAGCAGTTAAGGCATTTGCCTGCAAGGCCAAAGGACCCAGGTTCGATTCCCTAGGACCCATGTTAGCCAGTTGCACAAGGAGGCGCACGCGTCTCGAGTTTGTTTGCAGTGGCTGGAGGCCCTGGCATGCCCATCCTCTCTCTCTTTCTCTGTCAGATAAATAAATAAAAATAAAATATACTTAAAAAAGAATCATCTGTATGAAAGTTATTTTCTTAGTAAAAACAGCTAATTTAAAATTCAATTAATGTAAATTTGTTTTCAGTTGTACCACCCAATTATCTTATATTTTTAAAATGTGCTTTTCAGTGACCTTGGAATGACTCAGAAGGTACCATGGTGCTGAGAAGAAGTGACAGAGGAGTGCTCAACATTGAAATACCTCTATCACACCCTTCCAATGCTTAGGGTCCATTGTGGAAGAGGTGGCAGAAAGAAAGAAAGCCAAAGGAAGGGTAGTAGGATTTCTTACAACATGTTCCTCCAGACTCAAAATGTCCTGGATATCCATGACCTCACAGTGCCTGACACTACCTACAACAGACCATCATAACAGGAGGAAAAGATTAGGACATCAGAATAAAAGAGAGACTGATTGAGAGGGGGAGGAAATATAATGGAGAGTGGAGTTTCAAAGAGGAAAGTGGGGGAGAGGGAGGGAATTATCATGGGATATTTTTCACAATTATGGAAGATGACAATAAAAAAAATAAAATTAAAAAATGTACTTTTATTTTTGTAAGAATATATTTTTGTTGTTGTTTTTTTCAAGGCAGGGTCTCACTTTAGCTCAGGCTACCCTGGAATTCACTATGTAGTCTCTGTAGTCTCAGGGAGGCTTTAAACTCATGGCCACCCTCCAATCTCTGCATCCTGAGTGCTGGATTAAAGGTATGTGCAACACCCACGGGGACCACATCCACTGTGATTAGGCAGCTGCCAGACACCCCCTCCCCCACTGTGCTCCGAGCACGCGTCCCCAGGCCAGCCTCTGCTGTGTCCTGATCCCGTGCCCGCATCAGCTGCCTCTGAAATGCAATTGCACGTGCAGTGGGCCCAGTCCCACAGCAAGGGCCACACAAGCCCACACTGAGTCACTAGTGCCAGCTCAGGTGCCATCCCCTACCTGTCTGTCAACGTCCATCCCCTACTCCCCTGAGGCAGGAGAGTGCAGACTGTTTGCAGGTCCCAATGTTCCCAGCCAGAGTTTGGGTAGCTTCAGGGCTAGCTGCCTCAACCCCCTTTCAAGCTCAAAGGCAGGCAGCTTTGGTGCATTACTGGGTGAGAATTCAGGCAACTTTGGGGCCCCTGTCAGGTGATAGGTGGCTTTGGCAAGAGAGAGCAAAAACCCAGGCTGCTTGGCAACTGCCCCAGGCTGCCTTGGATTCTCATTGAGCTAGAGCCCAGGCTGGTCCACCCACCTACCTGCCCATACACTGACATGGGTAGACCACAGTGCAAAAGAAATAACATGAAAAATAAAATGCAAAAAAATCCAGACAGATCACCCAGTCCAACAAGGATTACATCTAACCAAAACATAGAAGAGTGTTTAGGATCAGAACATCAAGTGGAAGCTATGAGCAATGCAACCCTGACCAACCTACTGCTAGAACGTACAGGAAAGCTACAAAGGACAGATAATCGTGTGGATGCTACCATCACTAAGCTAGAGCAATATGATAAGACACTGGAAGGAATTCAAAGAGAGCTAAGAGAGTTGAGGAGAGTGAAAAAAAAAAAGAGGACCTTAAAAATCAGCTGGCCACACAAAATGAAAACATAAAGAAATGCAAGGATGAATTCCAAGAAACATCAAGATAATCAGAAAATGAGGTGAAAAGGGAGCTGGACAGAGTGATGGAAGAGATACATAGGAAAGTAGTAGAAAATGAAAACTTAATTGAACAAGTCCAAAACTCACTAGAGGGTCTCAAGAATAGAGTCAGCAAAGTGGAGGATAGAAATTCTGATGTGGAAGACAGGATGGAAGAAACAGTTTGAGAGTTCAAAAATTTCAGTAAGTTCAAAAGTTCCTGTGAAAAAGACATGAGGGAATTGTGGGATACACTTAAATGTCCTAATATGAGAATTATTGGAATACCAGAAGGAGAAGAATTTCAGACCAAAGGCATGGAGAACTTATTTAACAAAATAATTGAAGAAAACTTCCTCAGTCTCTTCAAAGAAAGGCCCATCAAGATAAAAGGAGCAAACAGAACTTCTAACTGACTAGATCAAAGGAGAAACTCCCCAAGACATATTATCATTAAGACTCTAAACATTGACACCAAAGAGAAAATCCTAAAAGCAGCTAGGGAAAAACAGCACACCACTTTCAAAGGAAACCCCATCAGAATTACTTCAAACTTCTCAATGGAAATCCTGAAAGCTAGAAGGGCCTGCAGTGAAACTCTCCAAACTCTAAGAAACAATGACTTCAAACCCAAAACACTCTACCTGACAAAAGTCTCCCTGATAATAGGTGGTGAAAGAAAAACTTTCCATGACAAAACTCAGCTTTACAATTATATGAACACAAATCCAAACCTACAGAAAGCATTCCAGGAAATTCTCCACAGAGAAGAAACAAATAACCAAACACAAATGCCTACAAGAAGCAGATCACAACAATCAAACCCAGAGTAGACACAAAATTTTTCAAATTCCACGAGAACACCAACACACCTCTACCACCACAACATGGCAGAGATCAAATCAAATCTCACAGTCATCACCCTAAATATTAATGGCCTTAATTCACTCATCAAGAGACACAAGCTAACAAGGTGGATCAAAATATTAGACCCTTCAATCTGCTGCCTTCAAGAACCCACCTTACCATGAAAGACAGAAACCTCCTCAGGATGATCTGGTGGAAAAAAATATTCCAAGAAAATGGGAATAAGAAACAAGCAGGTGTAGCTATAATAATATCAGATAAAATTGACTTCAAACCAAAAATAATCAAAAAAGACAAAGAAGGTTACTTCCTACTTATAAAGGGAACAATCCATCAAGAGGATATTACAATCATAAATCAGTATGCACCAAACATAGGGGTACCACAGTTCATAAAACAAAATCTACTTGACAATAAAACAGAAATAACCACCAACACCATCATAGCTGGGGACTTCAACACACCATTATCAGTAATAGATTATCCAAACAGAAACTCAACAGGGTAGTAAGAGAGCTCAACAAAACCATAGAACACTTAGACCTAACAGACATCTACAGAACTTTCCATCCCAAATCCAGAGACTACACATTCTTCTCAGCAGCCCATGGAACATTCTCTAAAATAGACCATATACTGGGTCACAAAAACTGCCTCCACATATTTGGGAAACCGACATAATTCCCTGTATGATATCAGATCATAATGCTATATTGTAGAAATCAACAACACAAACCCCAACAAGAATCCCAATGGCAACTGGAAACTGAACAGCACACTTTTAAACAATAAATGGATAGTGGATGAAATAAAAAATGAAATTGCAAAATTCCTGGAATTGAATGACAATGAGAACACATTATACCAAAACTTATGGGAAACAATGAAGGCAGTCCTCAGGGGAAAATTCATAGCACTCAGTGCCTTCATAAAAAAGACAGATAGATCCCAAATCAATAGCCTAACCATCCACCTAAAGCCACTGGAAAAACAAGAAAAATCCAACCCAAATAGCTCCAGAAGGAAAGAAATAATTAAAATCAGAGCAGAAATTAATGAATTGGAAACCAAGGAAACAATTAAGGCAATTGACAAAACAAAGAGCTGGTTCTTTGATAAAATAAACAAGATTGATAAACCTCTGGCCAATTTGACCAAGCAAAAAAAGTGAGAGGCCCCAAATTAACAAAATTCAAAATGAAAAAGGAGAGATGGCAACAGACATAAGTGAAATTGGGAGAATCATCAGGACTTATTTCAAAAACCTCTATTCCACAAAACTGGAAAATGTGGAGGAGACAGATAAATTCCTGGACACATATCATCTAGCAAAGCTAAACTCAGAGCAGATTAATCGCCTCAATGAATGAACCCTTCACACTCATGGAGATTGAAAAAGTAATAAAAAAAACCTCCCAAAAAAGAAGAGTCCAGGACCAGATGGATTCCCAGCCGAATTTTATGAAACCTTCATGGTATAACTCAAACCAATCTTTCTAAAACTGTGCCACACAATTAAAGAACAGGGAAAGCTACCCAACTCCTTCTATGAAGCTAGTGTCACTCTAATCCCAAAACCAGGCAGAGATGCCGCAAGTAAAGAAAACTACCGGCCTATTTCCCTAATGAACATAGATACAAAGATCCTGAATAAAATACTCGCAAACCGAATCTAACAACACATCAAAAGCATTATCCACCTTGATCAAGTGGGATTTATCCCAGGAACACAAGGGTGGTTCAACATACAAAAATCTGTCAACGTAATACACCACATAAACAAGCTTAACCATAAAAATCACATGATCATTTCGATAGATGCAGAAAAGGCCTTTGACAAGATACAACATCACCTCATGATCAAAACATTGGAGAGAATCGGCAATGCTGAATCACATCTTAACATAAAAAAGGCAATATACAAAGCTCCAAAGGCCCAAATAATACTTAATGGAGAGAGACTGGAGGAATTCCCATTGAGATCAGGAACAAGACAGGGATGTCCTTTCTCACCTCTGCTTTTCAATATAGTTCTGGAAGTCCTAGCTCAAGCAATAAGACAGGAGAAGGAAATAAAAGGGATACAATTTGGAAAGGAAGAAGTTAAGTTAGCTCTATTCGCTGATGACATGATTGTACATGTAAGAGACCCGAGATCCCAAAACTCCTGAAGGTGATTAACTCCTATAGCAAAGTAGCAGGATACAAAATCAATGCACAAAAATCGGTAGCATTTCTGTATGCAAATGACAACGATACAGGAAAAGAAATAAGGGACATAGTCGCATTTTCAATAGCAACAACAACAAAAATTACCTTGGAATAATGTTAACCAAGGAAGTAAAAGATCTATACAATGAAAATATAAAAACTCTCAGAAAAGAAATTGAGGAGGACTTGAGAGGATGGAAAGACCTCCCATGCTCCTGGATAGGCAGTATTAACATTGTGAAGATGACAATCCTACCAAAAGCAATATATAGATTTATCGCAATTCCAATTAAAATCCCTACAGTGTTCTTCACAGAGATAGAAAAAATGATCTCAAATTTCATATGGAAATACAGAAGGGCTCGCATATCCAAACATATCCTCAGCAAAAGAAATACCTCTGGTTTCATCACCATACCTGATCTAAAGCTATATTACAAAGCCATAGTAATGAAAACAGCATGGTACTGGCATAAAAACAGGAGTATAGACCAATGGAATAGACTTGAGGGCCGGATTTTGGGTCAAGCAACTATAGCTACTTGATATTCAACAAAGGCCCAAGCAATATAGGCTGGAAAAAAGATAGCATCTTCAACAAATGGTGCTGGACAAACTGCATAACCACACGCAGGAAACTAAAATTTGATCCACACATTTCACCTTGCACTACACTCTAATCCAAATGGATCAAATACCTCAACATAAGACCAGAAACTCAAATACTATTCGATGAAAATTTAGGAAGTACTTTCCATGGTATAGAAATAGAAAAAGACTTTCTGAACAAAACTCCAGTGGCTCAAGTTCTTAAACAGTCATTCAACCAATGGGATCATATGAAGCTGAAGAGTTTCTTTACAAACAAGCATATAATAAGCAAAGCCAATAGAATACCCATGGAATGGGAGAAAATATTTGCAGGTTATCCAACTTATAGAGGCCTAATTTCTAGATTCTACAAAGAACTCAAAATTCTAAACAATAAGAAGACAAATACCCCACTCACAAAATGGGGTGCAGAGCTGAACAGGCAGTTCACAGAGGAAGAGATACAAATGGCAAACACACACTTAAGAAAATGTTCATCATCCCTAATCATCAGAGAAATGCAAATTAAAACAACTTGAGATTCCACCTTACCCACATAAGGATAGCCAACATCAAAAAATCAAATGAAAATAAATGCTGGCGAGGATGTGGAGAAGCAGGAACTCTCATTCACTCTTGTTGGGAATGCAGGATGGTACAACCACTTTGGAAGGCAACATGGAGACTTCTGAAAAATCTGACTATAGAAATACCAACAGACCCAGTTATACCCTTACTGGGCATCTACTCTAAGACCTTCAAACCAAAGGCCAGAGAGATTTGCTCAGCCATGTTTGTAGCAGCTCAATTCATAATAGCTAAAAGCTGGAATCAACCCAGATGTCCTTCATAAGAAGAATGGATAACTAAGATGTGTTATATCTATACAATGGAGTTCTATACAGCAGTAAGAAATTACGACACATAGCAATTTGAGGAAAAATGGTTGAACCTGGAACAGATCATTGTCAGTGAACTTACCCAATCACAGAAAAAAAAAAAAAAATCGACACATAGTCTCACTCATCTACAACACCTAACCTTAATCTACCCAAGATACCTTACATACCCAGCAAGCACCTCATGGACTAGACAACAGGATGGATGGGAAGGGAAGGGAGGGCATTGAAGGGGTGGAAAACAGTAATCTGGATCCAAATGGCAATGGTACCATAAAATTCTACTTCCTAAAAGGCAGACAAAATGGCTGAAGCTTCACTAGACCCTTACAGGAAACACCTGAACCACAAGACACTGGAGAGGGTAGGATCAAGACTAACCTAAATCTTCTACATCTTCCCTACCTCCCTCTCCCCTCTCTCGCTCTCTCCTCTCTAACTCTTGTATATTAGATATTTTTTTCCTCAAGTTCTTAGTGGGCACTGACCTATAACCCCCACTACCCGCTTGGGGCTACCATCCACAATGAGCTTTTGACCAGAGAAACCTAAAAGGTTTCCCAAAACAATGACAGACTTCTGTCAGAGTACTTGATGACCCACCAAAAGTCAGTGGTAAGACCCTATTGCTGAAGGCTCCATATGCAGCTGACACGTAAAATCGAACGGCATGGCTGGAAGCCAGGAGAGAGTCAATCCCCAGACAGTCAGCGCGTTTAGTGCCAGAAGGTGCTACATGGACGACTGGGAGAAATGACCAATATCTGTCCACGCAACTCATGATCTAACCTAATTAGCAACAAATAACCTGGTGTGATGCCCACACAAGTGCAATAGTGGCACACAGCCATGGTGGGGAACCAACTGCTCTTGATTTGGCTAACTGATCCCCTTAGTGCTACGAGGCCCGTAGCTAGAGCTGGGAAACAAGTCAGAACCATTCCCAAACATAAGCCCACTCTCCAATATCAAGCTACCATCAATCATGGGGTACAAGAGGGCCTACACCTATTAAACTCTCCATCAAAATGTGTTATCTCAATTTTCCAGGTGCTAACTTACTCTCCATTGGAGAATCTGCTTCTCTTTTTCAGATAGATGCAGATACTAAGGAGAGATCTGCCCCAACATACCTCAAAAGGGGCCCGACTGAAACTAAGAATAATTGGCAAAACAAGCAAGGGTGCTGTTTTCCTGATGAACCAGATACCAGCACAAAAGGGAAGGAGACCAACACAGATTAAAATCAACTCCTACCATGTCAGAGAGCCAGAGCCTCTGAGGCCCCCAACACTTCAGCATTGAAGCAGACCAAAAATGAACCCAACAATGCTCAGGGAAATTTTGTGGAAGCGGGGGGGGGGGAGTGGGAGGGGAAAGAATGTCAGAGTCACATGTTTGGTCATGTTATGCAGAGACATTTATCGTCCCAATAACTGTGGGCTAACTCCACAATGCACGACCCATTTACATCAACAAGGAGGGTCCATTGGGAGGGGGTAGATCATGGATGAGCCTAAACCATTGTACAAAACTGCCTGTATTTGCTGAAAAGAAAACTAATAAATTAAATTTAAAAAAATAAAGGCATGTGCCACCATGCCCAGCTAAGAAGGCATTTAAAAAAATATTTCATTTATTTATTTATTTATTTGAGAGACAGGGAGAGAGAAAGAGGTAAATGGAGAATGGGCAGGCTAGGGCCTTTAGCCACTGCAAAGGAACTCCAGACTCATGTGTCAAGTGGTGCATTTGGCTTACATGGGATCTGTCTGGGGAACTGAACCTGGGTCTTTAAGCTTCACAGGCAAGAACACTCACTGCTAAGCCATCTCTCCAACCCAAGAATATATTTTTTACATGAGATTTTGTTCAAACTGTGACTACTATGTTGAGTCACTATAGATGACAAGTCAAAAGTCATTTTAGGGGGCTGGAGAGATTGCTCAGCAGTTAAGGCTTTTACCTGCAAAACTTAACAACCCTGGTTCAATTCCCCACTACCCACATAAAGCCAGATGCACAAGGTGGTACATGAGTCTGGAATTCATTTGCAGCAGCTGGAGGCCCTGTCACACACATTCTGTCTGTCTCTTCTCGCTCTCTCTTTGCTTAAAAATAAGTAAATGAAAATATTTTTGAAGGGCTAGAAAGATGGCTTAGTAATTAAGGCACTTGACTGCGAAGCCAAAAGACCCAGGTTTGATTCCCCATCATCCACAAAAGCCAGATGCACATGGTGGAGCATGCTTCTGGAGTCCATTTGCAGTAGCTAAATGCCCTGGCACACTCATCCTCTCTCCCCCACCCTCCTTTCTCTCTAATAAATAAAAATTTAAAAAATATTTTCTAACAAAATGTCACTTTACTGGAGTGTTTCTCTCAGGGATTGAGATGACTGGTGTGGGTAGGAGGTGGCAGGCAGGTCAAGAGAGCTCTTACCACACACTTGGACAACCTTTAGCTGCTTCCCATCATCATCATGGCAACCAGGGAAATGGAGCAGCCTAGCAGAAAACATTTTCTTTTTAGGCCCAGGACTTCTTTTCAAGCGTTGGCCAGATTGCCCCTGACTGATCCTTGCCTTTTTCATCTCATTTGTTTGCAGAGTCTGCCTAGGTCTACATAAACCTCTGAACATAGCCTGGCCTCATTTAGATCAGATGTTTATCAGGCCTGAAGCGGAGGTCTGAGATCTATGCTCTGCCACTTGACCTCCTGCCATTGAGCTCCACCAAAGTGGCTACTGGACAGGCTTCATTCCTGAGGCCTGAACTTACTTGTATTCCAGGAACCCAGACCCACTCCAGAAATGCCACAGTCACTCTGTGACTGCAGCTGCTTTGAGGAATAATACAGAACCAAAGACATTCAACAGGAATCAGCTTGTTCTATACACAAGGAAAGAATGTCCACAGCTACTGTCAACATTTTAAGGAATGCTTTAAACAATGTTAATGTTCTCTATAGTAAAGGAAAAGAGAAGTATTCACTGTTAACTAAGCAGACAAGTGTTCTCCAGGTATGGAAGAAAATACACACATATATGCCATGAAGGTAGAAACGTATACTACTTACATACATGAAACCAACTCTGAAACCCTTTATCCGGACATTACACTGGTTTTCCCCGAATTCTCATTAGGATCATTTACTTAGCTTTAACAAGTCTGCCTTGATTACATGAAGATGTTTTTAAATTCCCAGTTACAGGGCCTTCAATTTAGTATCAAAATCCATACTCTATATAACCTCCAGTTGAACAATCTAGATGGTCTAGCATTCATGAACTCCTCACCAGCTGTGTCACCTTTATGCTCCACATTTTAAGCCTGGGTTCTTGGACCTACATTGATAGTAGCTAGTTCCCAACACAGTAGCCATACCTAAAATTAAAAAAAAAATTATCATACTATCATACAACTCAACCACACTGTTTGCCTGATAGCAAAACCATCCTAAATGGCAAGGTAACATGAGGAGTAACTATTTTTTTAAGATTGTTACCTAAGTAAGAGTTGATATATTTTCACCTCAGTAGTACACATCTGCTTTGCTAATGGTATGCTAGAGTACTACAGGTGAGTCAAACGGAACTATACACAGTAACAATACTCCAAACAATCTAAATTTCATAGCAAGGAAGAGAGCTAGTCAAATTTTTATCAGTTATCACATAAAAACAGCAATTTGAAAGTTCAGAAACTTGCTGAACATGGTAATACACACACATAAAGACTACTAATCAGAATGAGGCAGAAGGATTTCAAATTCAAAGTCATCTTGGGAGACCTTGTACTGGGACACAAGGACACCCCGTCATTAGAAAAGAATAGGAAATTCAGTCAGGTCCAAGAAAAGGCTTTGGACTCCTACTTGTTAGCAAGTATTTTAACAAGAACTGCTTTAAAACAAATACTACTTTGAGGATCATTCAATTCTTACTTTGCTACCAAAAATGCTTAGAGGATCTGTCTCCTGCAAAACTGAAAGTACATCCTACCAGCTAGTCTTGTAGCAGTGACCTTCTTGGCACTGGGACAAAACATCCAACCAAAAGTACCTTGTGAGAGGAAAGGGTTTATTTTGGCAATGACTCAAGAAGTGGAGTTTTATCAGGATGGAGAGAAAGCATATCAGAGCTTGCAGCTGGCATCACATATTGTTACAGCAGCAGGAAGAATGAATTAGAGTGACCTAGCTCTGAGCCCCCATTGGGCTGGACTAATTAACCTCAAGATTTGCCCTCAGCAACAAACCTCCTCCAGAAAGGCTCCATTTCCCAAAGGCTCTACAATCTTCCCAAATTGCCACCAACTGGGGACTAAGTATTCAAAATACATGAGGCTACAGAAGACATTTCACATTCAAACTACAATATCTAGCAACTCTACTCAAAAAAGGAAATGGTATAGATTAAAAGTAGCTAACACTGGCTCCTAGTTTTCTTTCCTTTATCTTACAAAATGCTGTTCACATTTATTTTACAAACTCCAGAATCTTCACCAAAAATCAAAGTTTTTTTCTAACTTCTAGTGAGGCAGTTTAAGGGTAACAGAATCCCCAAAATGAACAGCTTAAATGCAGGAGTGTCCTTAGGTCTCTAAGGGATAATCTAGGTCCTTTCACTTGGCTAGAGGTCAAAAATGTCAGAAAAACTTAGCCTTCCCTTATCTCTTCCTTACTAGAGGAGTTCCCCTTTCCTAATAGAGACAATCATCCCCTTCAAGAGGATAAAGATCTCTGGAAAGATTTTTTTCCCAGAAAACCTGACCCCAGACACCTGCCAATATTACTGAACTGAGCACTTCAGTCCCCCAACCAAAAGGCTCCTATGAAAGACTCCCACATGGCTCTCTATCTGTGCCTTCCCATACTCTGGGAACCCAGCTTCTAACTAGTTGGGCAGGAGCCCTGTACTCTTTCTTTCTCGAACTCTAAGCTCATCTTCTTCTAAGATGTAAGTTCTCCCTAAGATAAAAGCTTTCTAAACCTTACCCTTTGGTTTATGGATTCCATTCATCAAAATTCATAACACAAGGGAACCAGAAGCCACTGGGGCTCAGGGAGATTTGTGTGTGACCAGTGAACTAGCTCCTGAGTTATTGCCCACTCAAGATCTGAGACAAGGTTCCAACACTCTCAAAGATACCCAAAATGCCTGTAATACTAGCAATGTTTAAACTTTATTTTTGTTTATTTATTTGAAAGAGAGAGAGGGAGAGAGAAAGAATGGGTGTGCCAGGGCCTCCAGCAACTGCAAACGAACTCCAGACCATGTGTCCCCTTGTCCATCTGGCTTACATGGGTCCTGGGGAATCAAGCCGAGGTCCTTTGGCTTTGCAGGCAAATGCCTTAACTGCTAAGCCACCTCTCCAGCCCTCACCAGCAATTTTCCAGTAATCTTTAAACATTATCCAGTGATGGAAAACATCTCCACAATTCTCTCTATAAAACAAGATATAATTCTACGGTGGCAAAAAAATACTGCTTCAGAGTTTTATATAGAAGGGTAAAGAAGAGGCAAGATGGCACTGAGGGGCAGGGACTTTTGAAAAAAATCTATCTTAGATTGATACATAGTAAGCTAAGTTTAGTACACCTAAAACTGGTTATGAGCTTGCAATTTAGTGTAGAATTCACTAATATTTCATCTTTTAAAAAGCTTTTTTGTTCATTTTTATTTATTTATTTGAGAGTAACAGAGAGAGAAAGAGGCAGAAACATTATATATATATATATATATATATATATATATATATATATATATATATGTATATAAAATGAGAGAGAGAGAGAGAGAAAGAGAGGGAGAGGGAGAGAATGGGCATGCCAGGGTTTCCAGCCACTGCAAACAAACTCCAGATGCATGTGCCCCCTTGTGCATCTGGCTGATGTGGGTCCTGGAGAATTGAGCCTTGAACCAGAGTCCTTAGGCTTCACAGGCAAGTGTTTAACCACTAAGCAATCTCTCCAGCCCTATTTCATCCTAATTTATATTTAATGAAGAATATTTTGATAGGCATTACTTTGTGTGCATGGCAGATGCTTGGGAATTGAACCTGGGCCTGCAGGCTTTGCAAGGAAGTGCCTGTGCACTTTACATCTTCCTAGACCCCCATTTTGATACTCTTAAGCATTTTTCTCAAAAGATAACAAAACCTGCTGTTCATTTGAGCAACTTTTCCTACTTATATAACACTTACAATAGAAGTCATCAGGAAAATGTTTTCATTTCACAAAATGTCCCTTATCCTAACTTTGGCTGAATACATCTAATATTTAAATAAGATCAAGTTATTTGCTTTCTACCAGGAGCTTTATTATTTCCCCTATATGGTGATGATAGCAAAGCATGATGATTTGGAGCAAGCAGTTACAGAAAGGTTAACTTTGATTCACACCTGGTAGGCTGCAATATTAATGTTCTCAACATTTAGAGATTCAATAAATGACTCAGATTGAATAAATGAACTGTTATCCATGCATGCTCTAGGACAGCTGAAAGCAATTATTACAATTATTTGTTAACAAATAATTAAAGAAAGTAAAAAAACAAGTTCAACCCAAAAGGATTGTTATTGCAATCCAAATGGGAGAATTGAGACTAAAAAGTCTCAATAAACAATAAGTATCAATCATGTTCACTTTTAATGATTAGTAGTTCAAAAATGACTAATATATTATTGTAGAAATGTCTCCTACATTTAATAATTTATTAACCTTATGTTCCATTCCTAATGTATCTCCTGTGGCTTGTATATTTTCCATCAATTTTGGGCTTTCATCTAATGTATACTTCAGGGAATTGTATAAGGGTCCATGTGTTGCTTTAGTTGCTTACTTTAGTTCCTCCATATGATGGTCCTTTCATAGTTTTTTCCCCAAATTGCAAAAGCTCACACATGTACTTACCTTCACATTGCTAGGACAGAACACCCAATCAAAAGCAGCACACAGGAGGAAAGAATTTAATTTGGCTTAAGTCTTGGGGGAAAGCTGCATGATGGCAGGGCAAAATATGGCACAAACAATGGCTGGACATCATCTCATGGCCACAGCAGGTAAAAAACAGCACCAAGAGAGTAAGCTGAGCTCTGGCAAGGGAGAGTTAGCTTAACATCCCAAAGCCTGCCCCCAAGAACACACCTCCTCCAGCAAGGCTCCACCTCTCAGACTTCCACCAGGTGGGGACCAAGCATTCAAAATACATGAATTTATGGGAGATGTTTGATTCAAACCACCACATTTTACAAGTTGAAACAGAAATGCTACCACTAGAGATGCTGAAATGTTTTACAAGAATATTTAGATTTAAAGTCTATAATTCGTATCTGAGCAATATGGTACACACCTTTGCTGAGTTTTCCAGCTGATATGTAGCAATTTCCTGAAAACTGAATCATTCTATTCTAGAGAGAGCCTTTGAGACTCAGGAAGTAAACAGTAACTCACAAGGGTCACAAGGACCTTCACACCAAGGTTATGTAAACAGTAACAACTGCTGGGGAGAAAAGACTGACTGACCAAGCAGCCTCACTCATGCCTGGGATGGGCTTTCTGAGTTATAATATTCCTGTAAGTAACCACAATAAATTCATTTACTCACCAAACTGGACTATGGTGGAATATTCAGTCAGTTGTGCCCTATCTGGGGTATACAGACATTTGGTTATGTCTCCCCAGGAAAAGTACAATACACTCAGTGCCCAAGCAGGGACAAAAAGAACCAAAAATGAGTTAGCAAGGAGTGGCTGCATGGCCCCTGCATAGATACTGAGACATACAAGTGAGTCATATCTGTCTGAGGATAAAGTGCAAGCCCAATATGGCTACCTTTTCCTATGTACTGAGGGATCCTGTGCCCCCTTGCTGAAGTGGTGTTTACAATGCTCCTCCCTATCATGAGTGATAAGACATGCAACCAAGGTTAAATTATCTTGATAGTGGAGCATTCTTTGGGGAAATACCAAGGTGGCCATGTTCTATGTGGTATGGATTAGCTTGCCTCCTTAATGTGTGAGGTCTATCATGTAAATAAAAGGATACTCTGAAAATGGTTGAAGGACCAAGGAATACATCACAGTTCATGAGAACAGCATTTATGGGACAAGATGGCCACTACTATGTGCAATAAGATCTGCAACCGAACCCAAAATGGCTACTCAAAGGAAACTTGCATGTATAAGGCATGAATTAAACAGGAAAGGGACATGCAGTTAAGGGTTCTCCAAGTTAACCTCGTATGTATGTAAAACCTCGTATGTAAATGGGATAAAACAGAGAATGAGGAAGAGGTGTTGGTTCACCATTTCTTATGGCTGGCAGGATAAAATGGAATAGAGTACAAGTTAATCTGTGATAATGAGCCCTTCCTGGGATCCAAAACACTGAAATCTGTGAAAAGAGTTGTATAGTGAGGAGGAAGAAAGCAAAGTAATGATAAAAGATCTCTCTCATATCTGACCTTTAATAGAAAGAGAAATCTATGATTCAGCATACAGACAAGGATCTAAGTGATCTGATGAAGAAAACCTTGATACCCCAAATATTCATAGGGTATTCTGCCTCAAGAACTGCTTAAGGTAGGGAAGATTTTTAAGAAAGATATCAAAGAGCCTCTCAAAGTGGTTCCTATGGCACAGAAGAATGAATGGTATCAGCCTGAATGCCATGAAAGTGGGAAAAGTGAATGATAAAACCACTATCTCCTCAAGACAAAGGCTGAATAATCTGAGGAAGTAAGAGGAAAAATGGTCTCTGATGGACTTGGTATCAACAGCTAAGATCCAAGACAATGGAGTAAGTGATAGGAACTCTGAATAAAGCAGCTCTCATTTTATAGGTAGCTAGTCAGGGTTGCATGCACAAAAATAATTAGCAGACATCTGTAAGGCCTGACAGAGCCAACATGCATATAGAGACATTTTATTAAGTACAGAAAGCATAAGTCTGAAAAAGCCCTGACTTGTACTGACTCCCCAGGATGTTGGCTGGCTGATTCAAAATAACTGACCCTCAGTCTAACTCGTTAGCCTATCAGGATCCCCTCATACACAGTCCAGGGCTGGAGAGATGGTTCAGCTGTTAAGACTGTTAAGACCTGTAAAACCTAACAAGCAGAGTTCAATTCCCCAGTACCCACATAAAACCAGATACACATAGTAGACCTGGTATGCACATCCTCTCTCTTCTTGCAAATAAGTAAATAAAAATATTTTTAAAAACATTTAAAAAGTAACCAATCCACTACACATTGACTTGATAATTAATTTGCATCCTCAAGGTATAAAATCCCCTAATTCAGTCACTATGGGCAACCAACCCTCCTAAAGCCCTGGCGACTTGGGAGCAGTTTTGTTTTACTTTCACTTTCTGTTTTAGTTTCACTTTTAATTTTTCTAATAAGCCTTTAACTTTATCTTCTGTTGAGTCTATACTAGACACTTCTTCAATGGTCACAAGACAAGAACCTGAGAGCCACTGGCTTTGGAGAGTTTCAGTGACTGTTGAGTATCCAGTGCTCTGACCCCTAAGCTAAGCCCATCCAGGGCTGACAGAGGCTCTGTCACTCAAAATCAATAACATAAGGACAAGTAATACTGAAGAAATTGGGCATGAGACATGTAGTGTTTGATGTCCAGTTCACCAGACCAGACATAACTGTACTCACTGGAGAGTTAAGAAAGAGGCTGGTTTCTTGGGGACCACAGGACTAGAATGGGGCTTTTTTTGTGACTTTGCTGAGCCACATGGTGGGACATAACCTTAATGAAGTAGAAGAGGCTCTGGCTGATCTGAATGACTTAGATCAGCACATGTAAAAAGGGTCTGGAAAGTGGAAAAGCAATATAAGGAAATGAAAGAGAAGCTGGGCATGGTGGTGCACACTTTTAATCCCAGCACTTGGGAGGCAGAGGTAGGAGGATCATGGTAAGTTCGAGGTCACCATGAGACTACACAGTAAATTCCATGTCAGCCTGGGTTAGAGCGATACCCTACTTTGAAAAAAATCAAAAATCAAAAAACAAAACAAAAAAAGCAAAACCAAAAAAGAAAAAAAAAAGAAAGAAAGAAATGAAAAAGCAAAAGCAAAAGGGTCTCTAGGCCACCCAAAGTTAAATGTGTAAAGGTCTGTGTCAAGCCAGAGCTCCTTGGAGAAAACTTAACAAAAGTCAAATGCTGTCCTTCTGAGCATCTGTAAGGCTTTAAACACTAAAGCAGTAGCTCACAAAAGACAAACATAATTAAACAGTAACGATTTTTAGAATTTAAAAAGCTAAGCATGGTGGCACATGCCTTTTATCCCAACACTGGGGGAGCCAGAGAGGTAGGAGGATCACTGTGAATGTGAGGCCAGCATGAAAATGCATAGTATAGTCCAGGTCAGCCTGGGCTAAAGCAAGATTCCACCTTGAGGAAAAAAACAAACACAACAAAACAAAACACTAAGCATGCTTAAGAGGGCAGCAGTTATCCCATTAATAGATATTTCTCCCCTGTATTTTATAATGCCATCCCAGTGCCAGTTAGCCTACTCGTTTCCTCCCAGATGATGTGACAAGATGTGATATCCAGCCATCTACTCTGCCATGCTTTCCTAACTATGATAAAACTTTCCATTGGAAACTCTAAGCCAAAACAAATCCTTTCCTCCCAGAACCTGCTTCTGGTTAAATGATTCCTTCCCTCCCCAGCAACAGAAAGGTAACTAATACATAAAATTGGTGATAAAAACAATGTGGTGGTGCACGCCTTTAATCCCAGCACTTAGGAGGCAGAGGTAGGAGGATCACTGTGAGTTCAAGGTCACCCTGAGACTTCATAATGAATTCCAGGTCAGCCTGGGCTAGAGTGAGACCCTACCTCAAAAAAAAAAAAAAAAAAAAAAAAAAAAAAGGTGACAAGAAGTGGTGTTGTTGCTAAAATAAGCCTGACTATGTGAATTTGGGTCTTTTAGAATCAATTTACGGGAGGAATATGGAAGGATTTGGATTTGAGAAGCCTCATCAAACTGCAGAGAAAAGTGTGGACTGTGGAGGCTCAGCTTATTAGGTTTCAGAGGCGAAAGAAAGGACTTTGTTGAGAACTGAACTAGAGGCAGTTCATGTGATATCCTGGCTGTGTTCTGTGTCTTCAGAATTTGAGCACACTTTAACTTAGAAGTAATAGGCTAATGTGTTCAGCATAGAAAAACAGCAGGAGGATCAACAATGTTAAGTTTACAACAGAAGGAAATGTAGGGTTGCTTTAGGTCCATGTTCAGCTACAACTGTTTAAGGGATTACCACCACTGAGGATGGACCTGCACTGTACAACAGCAGGAGTACTGATTCTTTTGAAAGGATGGGGACTGAATAAAGAATGCTGAAGGAGTTTCCTACTCCTCGAGGTTTATCCTCCCTGGCTTAACAAATTTGGCAGACTGCCTAGTTGACAAATTCAGGAAATAGAGGGTCCTGAAGCTCTAAACAGTTCCTGAAAGCCACATAGAAAGGAAAGTGAAAAATAGGGTTGAGATCCCTACCAAGTAGCCCTGAGAAGACACTGCATGGAGCTATGAAGCTGAACTTCACATCTAGCCCAGTGTTCCTCTTTCAAGAATACTAAGAGGATCACTACTTGGCCTTTAAATACCACAATAACTTTAAATATTAACCTGATAAGACAGATAAGGGGCTGGAGGAATGGCTCAGTGGCTAAAAGTACTTGCTTGGTAAGATAGGTAATTGCATCAGTAAGATAAATCATTTGCATTAACTAGGGCAGTAATGCCTCACTCCTTGGTCAAGGACTTTCATCCGTAGCAGCACCATTATGGAATGCTGTCCTTTGGACATGACAAGACCATTACATTATTAATCACACCAGCTGTGATACCCAGCCTGGACCCTCACAATATTGAATCTATTGATAATTCTATCAAAGGAGTGGGGGTGAGTCATAAGAACCTCACCTGAAATTACAACCACATTCTCCTCACCCCAACCTAAATGTAATTGTCACAGCAAAACATGATCTCAGGATTTACTCTAAGAGCATACAGGAGGTAGAAGGGATGCCTACCCAGGTCATTATCTATTAGTGAGGCAGCTATTTTGAGGTCATCCATTCACCTATAAGGAAGCACAATAAACTCAGTAGTTCACCAAGCTGGGCATGTAATAATTTCTTTGGGCTTTCATTGGTGCCCTATATTTGTTCGTGTCTCCCAGAAAAAAAAAAAGTGACATGAATATAAACATCTATATGAGGAAATTATAATACCTTGTAACAAGTGTCTACTTCAAACATTATGCATTAATGATTGATTTTTATTTCTTCTATAATCACTACTCTAGCCTTCTAAAAATAGCTAGACATGAAATTTGGAAATCCATATGCAACCAATTTTGTTCCTCAGTACTAAACAATGAGTATCTTTGTCCATGTAATAACTAAGATGCCAAAGCAGGTACTTAGCAAGAACATTGTCTTCAGACCTTAAACAGACTTGATTCCCTAATATTTGATGCCTTCTTTGATGTCCTATTGATTCCTATGCTAATTCAACATACCTTTTAATAACTTAACCACTTTTAAATGCTTTCTTTTTTTATGACCCAGTGTATTGTTTCTACACCTTTTGGATAAGAATAAATATATGACCCAACATACAATGAATTAGGATTAACATACAAACCAAAGAACCAACGTACACTAGGCCAAGGTGATTGATAGTAGTCAAAATCCCCACTGTTTTTGTATATCTACTCGTTTTTTGCAACTATATGACTATGTGGTATACATGCATGTGTGTATGCATGTTTTGCATATACGTGGGCTCACATGTGTGCACAGATGCATGTGTATGCAAGTGCATGGAGTCCCGAGATTCATGTCAGATGTCTTCCTTAACCACTTTACACCTTACTTATTGAGCTATCATCTCTCACTTGAATCCAGAACTTACCAATTCAGCTAGTCTAGCTAGCCAGCTTGCCCAGGAATACCCTGATCTTTGCCTTCAGAGCACAAGAATTACAGGTGAGTTGTCAAGCCCACACAGCATCATTGTGAGTGCTCAGGATTCAAGCTGAGATCTTCACACTTGCACAGTAAGCACTTTATTGACTGAGCCATCTCCACAGCTCAATTACTGACTTTATAATCTAATTTTTCTATCATTTTCTGGCAAAAGTTTAAGTGGTGTACAATAATTTAGAACTTTCCTCTGGCTCTAGCCCCCCAGAAATCTGACTCATTATATTATGGTAGCTTGCTCACTGCCTACTTTCTCAGACCAGAAAAGTACACACACTATGAGAGTATTAAGGGGGGAAAAGCACAAACATTTTGCCTCCAAAATTCTCAATATGAAATTATGGCATTAATTCTTCTTTCCATGTTTCTTACGTTCCTTATTATCACCTCAGTTTGGAAATGAGAAACTGGCTATCATGTCAAAAGTCCTCAACTCCATGTTACATGTGATTCTAATTAATCACTGTAATTCTAAGCAAATTAGGTAAAGTTCAATTTACCACTCTATCTAATATAAACACCTGGGTATTACTAATAACTGATCAGTTATCTCATAATGGGAAACCCATCTGCTATCTCTTACTTAAACACTGACTAGTCAAGATCTATAGGGACAGTCTAAGGGAAATTTGCCTAATTTAATTTTCAAAGTTCTACTTACTAAAATGTCAGGAAGAAGGCAATTCAGATAGAGCTCCTAGCTACAAATGATTGGACTTCTGTGTGAGTAGGAAGAAAACTCAGTGGCAGAGGCCAGTAAGCTAGAAAGGAGCTATAAAGGGAATAGAAAGGGAGGGAAGAGGACTTAATAGGATGGTATTGTATATATGTAAGTAGAAGAACACATTAATGGGGGTGAAAAGGCCTAAGTGAAGTTAGGGGATGAGATAAAGGAAAAGTGCAGGGGGGGATAATCAAAATCTAAGAGGATATAAATAAGTCATATGGAAACCTACCTTTTTGGACAATGGAACACACAGGAGCCATAGATTGTTACTAGAAATTTTTCAGTGCCAGGGATGGGATACCTTCAAGTGAGTTGTTGGCCGGAGAGGTCCGTGATACCCCCAAAAAGTACAGGCCATTGTGGAGGCCCTTGGTTTCACACTAGAAATAGATGGTAAGACCCTATTGCTAAAGACTCCACATAGTTGGGCTGCAAGGTCACTGAGATATCCTGCTGGAGCTGAGCTGAAAACCTCCTCCATGTAGATCAGCTGACAGAAAGCTGGATAAAGCTACGCTGCATGCAGTTCAATAAGAGAGAGAGAAATCAGACTGGAGAGATGGCTTAGTGCTTGCCTGTGAAGCCTAAGGACCCCGATTTGAGGCTCAATTCCCCAGTACCCACGTTGGCCAGATGCACAAGGGGGCACATATGTTTGGAGTTCGTTTGCAGTGGCAGGAGGCCCTGGCACGCCTATCCTCTCTCCCTCCCTCTCTCTCTCTCTGTCTCTGCCTCTTTCTCTCTGTCTCTCTCAAATAAATAAACAAACAAATAATTTAAAAAGAGAGAGAGAAATCACCAGTGAAGATACTCAACAGTGAACACTGTAAGTCTTGTATTTGGCCAGCCAAGCCAAATGAGCCAACAGGTACTATAGTGGCACATCTGTCATGGGGAAAACTAACTGCCCTCTAATTGGACTGGAAGCCCGCTCCATAGGAAGGAATATATCCCTGATACTGAAAGCCTACAACAGGGGTAGTCATGAGCTCTAGGGGTCTGCTGTCATCTGGCTAAATGCATATACTATACTCACCAAACTGGTCAGGAAGCACTTCTCTTGAAGTTCATGCCCATTTATTAATGCTACTCTCACTTTTGGTTAGAGAACCTTATCTTTTCAGATGGCATTGACCTTGGGATGACTTAGAAGGCTGGGAAGAAGTGACAAAGGAGTGCTCAGCACAGAAATATCTCTATCACTCCTTCCAAAGCTCAGGGTCTGTTGTGGAAGAGGTGGCTGAAAGAATGTAAGAGCCAAAGGAAGGGTACCACTCCTTACAATGTAAATGTCCAGAAAGAAATTGGCCTTGATATCCATGACCTCTCAGTGCCTAGCAATACCTTCACAAGACCCTTGTAATAGGAGAAAAAGATGATGACACCAAAATAAAAGAGAGACTAACAGAGAGAGGGAGGGGATATGATGGAGAGTGGAGTTATGAAAGGGAAAGAAGGGAAGGGGAGGGAATTATCATGTTTTATTGTCTGTTAGTATAGAAGTTGTCAATAAAAAAATACATTAAAAAATAAATAAATAAAATAAAAACGAAACCAGGCATGGTAGTGCACACCTTTAATCCTGGCACTTGGGAGGCAGAGGTCGGAGGATGGCCATTGAGTTCGAGTCCAGACTAAGACTACGCAGTGAATTCCAGGTCAGCCTGGACTAGAGTGAGACCCTACCTTAAATAACAACAATAATAAAGTAATAATAAAATTAATCCCATTAACCTAGAAATAATACTTTTCTACTTAAGCAAAATGGACTAAAATTAATGACAGAGGGCTGGAAAGATGGCTTACCAATTAAGGCTTGCCTGCAAAGCCTAAAAACCCAGGTTTAGTTCCTCAGTACCCATAAAAGCATGAATCTGGAGTTCCTTTGCAGTGGCTTGAGACCTAACATCTCTCTCTCTCCCCCTCTCAAATAAATAAATAAATATTTATAAATATTTTTAACATTTATGACATATTTTGAATTTTAAGACTGCCTTGTATCAAATAATAAAATTCTCCAATGATTAATAACCTAAAAGTACCACTCTTAAAGGGATCCCAGTTAACTATATATAAAACTAGTTTCTGAATTTAGCTGAAGGTTATTTGTCTTACGATTCCTACCTCCAATTTAACTAATAATGTCTTACTAAGTCCCTTTCCTTATTTCCTAGCAATGATTACTCCCTATATGTTTCTGACCACTCATTTTCAAAGAATCCTATTCTCAAGAGAACCACCTCTAGTCATTTTTTTGGATTTTTCTGCAAGGATTTTAGATAAATTTCCATCGCAAAAAGGAGCTAAGCACTAAAAAGATGTTGGAAAATAGTGATGTATCATTAAGTTATATAATCTACTTCAAAGGACTGGATTTTAGTATGGGAAGAAAGCACAGAATAATGTTCAGAACAACTGTCTTCAGACTTAAAGTATTACTTCAGAAAACAGGATATGTTGCAGGGCTATGCACAGGTTGAGTGCAACGTCTGGAACTTGGGCCTCTCTATGATCCTATACAGTTGGGTCTTTTGAAGGAAACAAAACCTTATACTATAGAAAGTGTTGGGAGGTCAGGATAGCAGATAGGGTAATAGCTTGGGGCACCCGAGCCAGAGTGGAAATGGGAAGCTGAATGTTATTTAGGAGGTCTTAGAGTTGATTTGCTTGCAAAATTTTCTGAGAACAAACTTAATTCTCATGAGATTTAGGTTTCCTCTCTAAGCAGATTAAATATTAATACTGAAAAAGAACATGTGTCAGCATTTTAGGTCCACCACAAAACAGTGAACTGTGTGCAAATTCCTCACAATGGCAGACATCATGTACAAATCACTTCAAAGAAGTTTCTGGTGTTTTATTATTTTTCTTTATGATTGTCTGCATTTAGAATAGTCTCGTTCCAAACTTTCTGTTTCCTCCCTCTCTCACTCACTCTTTTTTTAGGGTTTCACTCTAGCCCAGTCAGTCTGATCTGGAATTTACTATGAAGTCTCAGGGTAGCCTTGACCTCAAGGCAATCCACCAACCTCTGCTTCCTGAGTGCTGGGATTAAAGGCATGCACCACCATGCCTGGCTCAAGGTTATTTTTGGATGAGGGGGATTAAGTGGGTTTTTTGTTTGTTTTGTTTTTGTTTTTTGTTTTTCAAGGTAGGGTCTCACTCTATCCCAAAATAAAAGAGACACTAATTGACAAGGGGAGGTGATATGATCGAGAGTGGATTTATAAAGAGGAAAGTGGGGGAGGGGATTATCATTGTTTATTCTCTATAATTATAGAAGTTGTCAATGAAATTTTTTTAAACAAATCAGCTTAATTGGTGAAAAAGTCACAAGTACTTTTAAAACTATAATTATTTGTGTCTGACATTCATAATATTAAATGTGAGGTAAAGGCCAGTCAAAATATAGAATGTTTCCCCATTCTCACTTGCCTGCTAAATGTTAACCATGCAAAATCAACACCACAGGGCGTGGGGATTTAAGTCAGTGCCTGGCATGCATGAGGTCCTGGACTCCATCCCTAGCACCACAGAAAACTAGGCAAAGTGGCAAACACCTGTCATCCCAGCACTTGGGAAGTAGAGGCAGGAGGATCAAAAGTTCAAGGTCATCCTCAGACCCATAGCAAATTCTAGACCAGCCTAAGATAGATGAGATCCTATCTTAATGAAAGGGGGAAAGAAGGAAGGAAGAAAAGGAGGGAGGAAAGACGCAAAGCACAACCAAAATACTTCAAACTACACAAAGAGCAATGGAGGCCAGGGGGTCAGCGTTGTCATTCAGCGGAAAACAGCTGCGAAAGCTTTAAAAAATGCTTGTTTGGCACTGTCTCCAATTACATGTAAATTTGTTTGATATCTAAGCTATGCTTTTAAAAAAAGGCCCACTATCAGAAAGACAAGAATGATGGAAAAGTTAATTATTAAATAGTACCCTACAGTAAATTAGACCCACTCTTTATTTATGCTTAAAATATGCCATGAGGGCTACAGAGATGGGTAAGTGGTTAATGTATTTGCTTATGAAACCAAAGGACCCAAGTTTGATTCCCCAGGACCCATATAAGCCAGATGCACAGGGTGGCACATGCATCTGGAGTTCTTTTGCAGTGGCTAAAGGCCCTGGTTTGCTCATTCTCCAACCGCCCTCCCCCCCCGACTCTTTCTGTCAAATAAAATTTGTTTGTAAAGTGCCATGATTAATAAATATAGTAATTTATTGAAGAATTGAAGTTACCACTATTTGTTTTCGCTTCTTATACTTATCTCCAAGTAGTCCTCTATAATCACTTCTATCTATCCTTTTCATATCCTCACAAAACCACATGTTGCATATTTCCAGAGCAGCTTTTTGAAAATAAATTTAAAATGCATCACATACAGTGAATTTAAAATAAAAACTAGCATGATCAGTAAAGACAAACCTCACTGATTTTTCGTGGTAAATGAATTATACTTTCAACCATTTTCCAGTTTTCAAAGGTAAGAATTTTTCATGTCTTTAAACTTTTAATTTTTCCTGTGATGATTTTTGCAGGCTCACAGGATTTCTCTAATCTCAATGAGACAATAGTAGGAAGAGCGTGTTGACACATGCTTTTAAACCCATCTCTCAGGAGGCCGAGGTAGGAGGATTGCCTTGAGTTCTGGGTCACCCTGAGACTACATACATACTCCAGTTCAGCCTGGGTTGATCCTTCCTCAAAAATCCACACACACAAAAGGAAAAAAAAAAATACTGAAGCACAAAAGATGCAAATACAGCAGGATGCTTCACATGATAGACTCATCCTTAATTCTAATCAAGTGTTATCAATTCTCTTATTTTCTCTTCTGAGTAAAGACAAGAAAGAAAGCCCAATTATTTGTGTTTATTATATTTCCCAAAATACATACACCATATAAGTAAATTGTCTTTCCACAATCACAGAAATTACATTCCAAGAGGCTGGCTTGCTTACCCATTCCCCTGGCTGTAGTATCAGTAGCAAAGAGTACTGCAGCCCTCTTGTGGACAAATTCATTGTAGGCTTCCATTCTTCTCATCTGCTGCTGTGGCCACGGAGAATCAGGATAGAGATCCCCAGGCGGAGCCTGCAGAATACTGAGCACAAGTACTGAACCTGGCCCTGAACAGAACATGATTTATTTTTACTCACACATTTCTTAAAATAACTTTCAAAAAAAGGAAAATATTTTTACATTTTTAAATTGTTATCTGGAATCTTTCCAATTATGAATACTTACAAGAATGTATTTTCTGTAAAACTGATGTTTTAAAATGAAATTTCTTCTAAACGTCCAGTGGAATCTAAATAGCAAAGCATTTGGACACATACCAAGTGAAACTATTTCAAGATGCTCCTCTTAAGCAAACAGTGTTATTTCCTTTCTTCCCCTAGACTCTCATTTCTATTTCCTGACCCCAAAGAACTGTTGCTTAAGTTTTAAGCTTGAAAATCACTGATCACATTATAATTCATAAATTTCTACAATAAAATGCCTTCAGTTGTTCCTTGACTTTCCTGTACTCATGGCCTGCATTAACATCCTCAGTAGACTACACATTTATTACATTAGCACTTAGCTGATCAAAAAATAAGATTTAATAGGTAACTGTTAGATATAAGTACAATTTTGTTGTAAATTCATTTCAGTGTACAGCCCTAGGAGAAACTAGCTTTTAGCTTTACTTCTCTTTGTTGTGTACTCCTGACAGATACCGATAAACTGAAGCAAATTCTAACCTTAGAGTTTCTAACCTAAGTATTAAGAAAATGTGTTCATATAAAGGGTAGGCCCAAAAGAAGCTTAACTTCTTGAATGTCTATAAAATGTGCCAAAAATCACAAGAAATGGTAACTAAGAAACTCAAGGTCAGTCTAGGCTGTAGCAAGACCCTACCTTAAAAAAAAAAAAAAAACAGGACTGGCTTAGCAGTTAAAGCACTTGCATGCAAAGCCTATGGTCCCAGGTTTGATTCCCTAGTAACCATGGAAAGCCAGAAGCTCAAGGTGATACATGTGTCTGGAGTTTGTTTGCAGTGGCTAGAGGCCCTGGCACACCCGTATTCTCAATTTCTCTCTCTCTCTAAAACATCAAATAACTCACTCAAAAAATGAGCCAAAGAACTGAAGACAGAATTCTCACAGGAAGAAATACAAATGCCCACTACTCACTTAGAAATGTTCAATATGCTTAGCCATCAGGGAAAGGCAAACTAAAACAACTCTTGATACTCCATCTTACTCCAGTTGGGATAGCAATCATCAAAAATTCAAATGATGATTACAAGGGAGGTGGCCATGGGGCTGCTTCCGGGACTCGTTGCGTTCTTGATCACTGTGGCTGGGGACCCTCTTCACATTATCAACCTGGTCGCCGAGGCATTTTTCTGGTTGGTCTCCCTTCTCCTGGCTTCTGTCGTCTGGTTCATCTTGGTCCATATGACAGACTGGACAGATGCCGGGCTCCAGTATGACCTCCTGATTTTTGGTGCTGCTGCGTCTGTCCTTCTACAGGAGGTGTTCCACTTTGCCTACTATAAGCTATTTAAGAAGGCTGATGAAGGGTTAGCCTCACTGAGTGAGGATGGAAGATCACCCATCTCCATCTGCCACATGGCCCATATTTCTGGTCTGTCCTTAGGTAGTGGTGTCTTCCCTGTTATTAATATTCTGGCTGATACACTTGGGCCAGGTGTGGTTAGGATCCATGGAAACTCACTTTATTACATCTTGACTTCAGCCTTTCTAACAACAGCCATTATTTTGCTCCATACCTTTTGGGGAGTTGTGTTCTTTGATGCCTGTGAGAAGAGATGGTACTGGGCTTTGGGCCTGGTGGTTGGGAGTCACCTACTGACATCAGGACTGACATTCCTGAACCCCTGGTGTGAGGCTAGCTTGCTACCAATCTATGTTCTTCTGAAGTATCCACAGCCTTTTGTGTAAGGACTGACTACCTGGAATGATCGACTGACAGATCCCACATGCCTGTCCATTGCCCATGACTGAACCCGGCCCCAGCCCGGGGCCCTTGTCTCTTCAGTGATGTGTCCGGCCACCTCTCAGGTTTTGTTTTGTCCATTTGTGTAACCTCTAGTGTCTTAAGCTTCACCAGGGTGCATCCAGTCAGGGACTGGTGGGTTTGAACCTGCACTTACTTCCTACCATCTGGGGATCCAACCCCTTTGTTGTCCAGGTCTCCCCATGTTATCAGTGCTCTGCTCTCATCCAGCCCATCAACTCACCCACCTTCTCCTCTGCAGGCCTCCGGCAGGAGGAGTCAGATGATGGTGTATCCTGCACTGAGCATCCCACCAGAGGACTGAGGAACATGGGAGAGGAGGACCCCTGGGCCTGGGATGCTCTCCCAATCTCCTTACCATGCATTTCTTCATCTCCAGTTCTGGACAGTGTAGATTGTAAGGAAAAGGGACATAGTTTAGCCATGGCCCTAGAGATGCAATTAATGGACACTCAAGGATAGATGAGCTTTGAGTTTTCCAATACCCCTGCTCAGACTGGACATCCTAATCTTTTTCTCAGGTCTGAAGGGAACCATTTTTTGGTATGATAAAGACCCCAAACTGCCTTTTATTTAATTTTTTTAAGTGTGTGGGATGGGGGAGAGGAGGCTATATTTTACCTCCTCAAGTTGCTCCTTGGTGGCAAGGCTCATTTCTATCCCCTTTCCTCTTGGTCCCAGGCCCTGGGCGAAAGGAAGGGAGTGCATGTGTGGAAACTGGTCTTACTGGAATTAATGGTTTTAACCACCTTTACCATCTGTATCTCTCCTCTCCCCAAGGACATGTGGAGGGTGCTCTGGGGGATATTGCTCACTCCAGAGCCACAGTGCCACTGGAGTCAGACTACATGACATCGCAGGGCAGGAGGACAGATTTGACAGATTTTTTTTTTCTAGTTTTTAATTGGGGCATGGAAGGGATTGGGGAGGTTTTCTATCAACTGTATCATTTTCTGCTGAGGGTGGAGTGTTTTATCCTTTTAATCAAGGTGACTGTGATTTTGACTAATAAAAAGGACTTTATAATTGTGGGGAAAAAAACTCAAATGACAGCAAATGTTGGCAAGAATGTGAAGAAAGAAGAACTCTTATTCATTGCTAGTGGGAATGCAAACTTGTACAACCACTATGGAAAGCAGTGTGAAGACTCCTGAAAAGGATGAAAATATGAAAACAGATATACCATCGGATTGAGCTACTCGACTCTTGGACATTAACCCTAAAGAAGCCACTCTTTATTTCAGAGATACTTGCTCAACCATGTTTATAGCTGCTCTATTCACAATACCTAGGAATTGAAATCAATCCAGATGCTATTGACAGATGAATGAATAATGAAGATGTGGTATTACACACAATGGAATTCTACTCAGCAGTAAGGAAAAAATGAAATAATGAAATTTACATGAAAGTGAATGGACTTGGAAAATATCCTAAGCAAGGCCACACAATCTACAAAAGTCAAACGTATGTTTTCTCTCATACATGGCTCCTAGGCAGGAAACTATTATTGTTATCTGGCTAAATGGAGATATCATGCCCACCAAAATGCCCTCTAAACAATTGTGTTTATGCCCATCTATCAATGCTACTCTCACTTTTGGTTAGAGAAGCTTCTTTTTTCAGATGGTACTGACCACTGAGGTGATACAAAACTCACCATAGTACTGAGAAGAAGTGACAGTGTTTAACACTAAGTGAGAAAAAAACATCTCAGTCACACCCTCCAAGACTCAGAGACCACTGCAGAAGTAGCAGAAAGAATCAAATAAGAGTCAAGGCCAGGCATGTTGGCACATGCCTCTAATCCCAGCACTCAAAAGGCATAGGATTGCTGTGAGTTCGTGGCCATCCTGAGATTCCACAGTGAGTTCCAGGTCAGCCTGGGCTAGAGTGAGACCCTACCTTGAAACACACACACACACACACACACACACACACACACGAAAAAGAAGAAAAAGAGTCAAAAGAAGGGGAGGACTGCTTACTTACAATGCTGTCTTCCAGACACAAAGTAGCCTTGATATTCATGACCTCACAGGGTTGACACTACCTACACTGTATCTGCATAATAAGAGGGGGGGAAATGATGACATTAAAACAGAAAAGAGCTTAATTGGAAAGAAAGGATTCAGTAGAGGAGGGAATCTGGGATGGGGAAAAAAGGGTGGGTGGGAGATTAGGATTATGGGATATTGTCTGCATTTAGAGAGGTTGACAATAAAATCCTTTTTAAAAAACTAGTATCAGGCTGGAGTGATGGCTCTGTGGTTAAAGTCTAATGACACCGGTTCAATTCCTCAGTGCACACATAAAGCCAGATGCACAAAGTAACACATGCATCTGCAGTCCATTTGCATTTGGGAGTGGAGAGTGGCAGATAATGGAGATTGAACCTATAATCGCATTCTAGGGAAGTACTCTACCATAGTCCAGCCTTCTTTTGGCTTTTTGTTTTTGCTTTTTGAGGTTAGGTCTTACTCAAACCCAGGCTAACCAGGAATTCACTCTGAAGCCCCAGGTTGGACTCAAACTCACAGAGATCACTACCTCAGCCTCCCCAGTGCTGTGATAAAAGGCATGCACCACCATGCCTAGCTTCCCAGACTTCTTTCTACTTTTTATTTTGAAACAGTCTCACTAAGTTAACCAAGTTGGCCTGAATTCACTATTATGGACCAGGCAAGCCTTGAACTTATCATCTTCCTAACTTAGCTTCCCAAGTATCTGATGTTACAGGCTTGCATCACTGACCAGGCAAAATAATCTTGATTATAATTTTTGTGATCAAAGTGATATTAGAAGAGAAAAATTTACAATGACATTACACAAAATTGTCAACAGCACCTGCTTTCTTACAGTACTTCAGGTGAATTTGGAATCAGAGTACTATAGTTATTGTGTACATACAGCTGGATAAATTACACATGTACATATCTGCCTTTTACAATTTTCTCTAAAAGCCACAGTTTTACAAGTGATGGAACTATGTTTTAAAACTCATCAGTAATATGAAATCCAAGTCTTTGTATTCATTTAAAACCTTATGATCTCTATACGAACAACTCTGTTACATATAGAAACTAGGGATATGGATAATAACTAATCCTTACCAATTCAACCAAATGAGCCTACATAGTCTTTATCAAGTAAATTCTAATAAAACTTTAAATATCTATTACAATTTGAAGAGACCAGTACTTCAAAAGTAAGCCAATCACAGACATCTATTCAACAAGGTCAAGGTTGTTTGAATGTCTATGCCTTCTACATTTAAGGACTTTCAAACAGAATAGTTCATTTTAGACTAGCACTTTCAGAGAAAAAAAAAGAAATAAAAGTTTAAAATAAATAGTGGTAGACTGGAATACACTGATATCTTCACAGAATCCAACTTACGTTCACTTATCAAAAACTAGTTTGTCAGGTGTGGTAGTACACCTTTAATGCCAGCATTCAGGAAACAGAGGTAGGAGCATCACTGTGAGTTTGAGGCCAGCCTGGAACTAGAGTGAGGTCCAGGTCAGCCTGGGCTAGGGTGAGACCCTACCACAGGGCTGGGGGGGGGGGAGGGCGCTTAGTTCACTGGAAAACATTTCTTTAGGAAGTCAATTATATCCAGTCTATGATGACTCAGATCTGGTATGCATGTAATTCTAGCTGTCATATCAAAATACAGTTTAGAATACATTTCCACCAACCATCTGTATATCACAAACACAAGGTTTTTACCCCCCCTTTTCAAGGTAGGGTTTCACTCCAGCCCAGGCTGACCTGGAATTTATTATGTATTCCCAGGGTAGTCTTGAACTCAGGGACATGTTCCTACCTCTGCCTCCCGAATGCTGGAACTACAGGTGTGCACTGGGCTGGAGAGATGGCTTAGCAGTTAAGCACTTGCTTGTGAAGTCTGAGGACCCTGGTTCGAGGCTCGATTCCCCAGGACTCACATTAGCCAGATGCACAAGGGGGCACACATGTCTGGAGTTTGTTTGCAGTGGCTGGAGGCCCTGGTGTGCCCATTCTCTCTCTATATCTGCCTCTTTCTCTCTCTGTCTGTCACTCTTAAATGAATAAATAAAAATAAACAAAAATAATTTTAAAGGTGTGCACCACTATGTCTGACCCACATACACCTTTTATTGTCACATAAACATACTTCACTCTTGAGTTTCAGGAAAAACCAAACAAGAAAAAGTAACAGCTGTTTGCAATGGTTTTAAACAGAAAGGCATTTTGCTAAATATTGCTACATGTGATAAAATGTGTTCCAAATACAATACTACTGCATAATACTGCTGAAGAGAATGATTGCGTAGGATAATTTAAGTAGATAGAGCATAGTATGATCAATCTCTCACTGCTTTGGAGTCATAATGTCCATGAAAGTGTTAAAGATGTTAAGAAGTCTTGAAACCATGAACTGTTTCACTTTGTCCCAAACACCTGATACTTACCTAGGAAGTTGTATCCTCTCCCTTTCATTTATGGTGGGATTGGGTGATTGGTAAATAGTAAATGACATGATAATAATGTTGGGTCATGATATGCAGAGACATTTATCGTACCAATAACTGTGGGCTAACTCCACAATGCATGACCCATATACATCAACAAGGAGGGGCCATTGGGAGGGGGTAGGTCATGGATGAGCCTAATAATGGTACCAAACTGCCTGTATTTGCTGAATAGAAAACTAATAAAAATAAATAAATAAATAAATTTTTTAAAAAAGACATGATAATATCTTGTGAAAAATGTTTTGTTCTTGAGGCCGGGCATGGTGGCACACACCTTTAATCCCAGAACTTGGGAAGCAGAGGTAGAGGACTGCCATGAGTTTGAGGCTACCCTGAGACTACCTATCAGCCTGGGCTAGAGTGAAACCCTACCTCGGGAGAAAAAAAAAAAATGTTCTCTAGACCAGTATGGGACATGTTACAGTAGAGGATTCTCATACTTACTTAAATATTTATTCAGAATTTGATTCATTTAACCAGTATATGTAAGATGCTAATAACATCTAATAACACAAAGCATTTTATTCCCATGAAAAACAAATTTACAATGTCAAAATATTGGACAAAAAGTGAATGTTTTTAGTTGAAAGAATTCACACCTGTATTTTGCTTTTTCATGAATCCAGATACACTCAGCGTTTTTCAAACTCAAGTGTGCAAGGTCCTTTACAGATTTGGTTTGTGTGGCTGAGAAAAGTCAAGTCTGCCATTTCTTAGGAAGACTTTTAATAATAGCATTCATGGCATCAGCAAAGCCCATATCCAAGATTCTATCTGCTTAAACAAGAACTAAAGAAGGAAAATCTAAGTCGATACATTAAGCTAGAGCAGAAAAGGACACTGCCTGGGTTGGAGATAACAGTGCAGCAGTACAGCTTGCCTAGCATGTATGAGGCCCTAGCTCAATGCTCAGATCACAATTTAAAAGCCAGTAAGATAAAAAGTGATGAAATCTAAAGTCTAGAGTTTGGGCTGGAGAGATGGCTTAGCAGTTAAGGCACATGCCTACGAAGCCTAAGAACCCAGGTTTAATTCTCCAGGTCCCACATAAGCCAGATGCACATGGCGGCACATGCACATGGAGTTCATTTTCAGTAGCTAGAGGCCCTGGTGCTTACCCTAACCTATCTTTCCCATAATTTTTAACATAGCCTACGAAAGATTCCTTGATGCCCTCAAACAAAGAAAGGCACAAATACTAAATCATCTTAATCCCTACCAGTCACTCCAGATATCACTGGTAAGGAGATAGAATCAGCATTAAAGAATAGCTTATCCAACAGAGAACCATAAGGAGCCTCAACTGGCAAATACTCTTCCACACAGGACACAAAGACTCCTCATGCATCTGTGATCATCAGCTAATGAGCTGTCATCCAAGTGAATGGAAGGGAGACAGGCAGCAGGCTGTGCCCTCTCCACCATACAGAGCACAGGGCTACTCAAAGCACAAAGCACAGCTCATCTTCCCAAGGTCTGACAGCTTCCTAGAGGGCAAGTCAAGAAGAATGGAACTGCTATGGCGCACCGCTGGCAACCGACATGGCACAGAGCTCTGCATGTGATGGAAAGAGGTCACTGGGAAAGAAATCTGATTCTGATGATGTCCCAAAACAACAGTCAGCAGACCATGACCTACGAGGCAAATCCAATTTGCTACCTGTTAACTAACGGTTTTCCTGAAGCACAGCTCCAGCCACTGGTTGTCTACATACCTGTGACACTGCGGCCCTTCACAGAAGTTGGCCAAATCCCTAGTCTAGAGATTTCATTGCAAGGAACACTTTAAACCAGAGTAGAAGATGGCAACACTCTTCACCTCCCTTCACCCTTTTCTTACAATCACTACTGAGTGTGCACAGTATTCAAACTCTGTCTACAATCTGCCTCCTTCAGAAATCAGGACAGTTGGTTCTTGTTAAAGACTTCCACACTGGTGTAAAAGGTGGAGGAAGCAGAAGGGAGAAGAGGATGAGTATCACATAAGCACTCTCTTACACTCTCTCCAACTCTCTCTAGTAACACTTGCTAGTGTCACCAGATATATCTGTGATATTTCCAAATGTGAATATCTGGAATAAAAAGGATTAAAAACTAGAGCTAGGTGTGATGGCACACACCTTTAATTCAGCATTTGCGAGGCAGGAGTAGGAGTAGAAGAATTGTTGTGATTTCGAAGCCAGCCTCAGACTACATAGTGAATTCAGGTCAGTTTGGGCTAGAGCAAGACCCTACCTTTGGGGGCGGGGGGGGGGGGGGGAGGGTGCTGAGCATGAAAAAATTACACTCTACAGAATATCCCACCTACTACAATAAGTAAAGTAACCTGCTTCCAATCATACCTGACCTAATTTTGATGTCTGGCTTTTCTTCACCAATCCTTGGCTGGGAATATGAAGCCAAGGAAGAGAGGCGCAGGGCAGCGGATGAATGGGGATGAAGAGCGCAGTCTGGCATAATGGTTTTTAAAGGGCAAAGGCTTTGGGCTGGAGAAACGGCTTAGCAGTTAGGGCGCCTGCGGTCCGCCCCGCTCCGCCGCAGCCGCGCCGCAGTGACGCGGCCCCCGCGGGGACCCTCCCGGCCCAGCCTCTCCGTCTCCCAGTTCTGCGAGAGGAGGCTGACAACCCCGCGCTCGACCTGCCGCGCGGCCTCTTCCGCTGCCTGCTTAACTCCTTCTTCTGGCTCTGCCTGTGGCTGTGTTTCTTCTTCCAGCGACTGAAACTCCGCACCGGGTCGGCTCTGGCTCCATGACCGAGCGAGTGGGCACTTCTGGCCATCCCGGCGGAAGGCAGCCACAGCCCACGACGCCCCAGACACCGGAGAGAGACCGCAGGCCTGGGAGATGCACCGGAAACAGCACGCCCATTCCAATCTCTCACACTCTTTCAAGTAAATAATAAATAAATATTTTCAGAAAATTGACCTTGCATTAGTGGCAGGTTCTGAAAACAGTCTGAGGAATGAATGCCCAGACATGGAAACCTGCGAGAAGGGAGAAGGCTGCAATGGCTGGGATCCTCAGGTCAGGATTTCCCCTTCCAAGCCTTCGGTAGAGGGAATTATATAACCATGGAGGTTCTGATATAGAGAAAAGTGACTTCTGGCTTCTAAGTTAACTGAACTGTCTAATCCCACACAACTCATTATGGAGCAAAGTGGAACCTTTTGACTTGAATTCCTTTCAAAGTTACACTATTTTTGGCAGACCTATACGTGTGTGTTTACATGTAGATTTGCTAAGTCTTTCACAGGTCAGCAGGTGTGACTAGATGCACTTTCCAAACAGAAAGGTAGAGTTGATTGTGGTCAAGGCGGCAGAGCTCAGGAGGGATTGAGCTGTACTTGGATTCAGATTGGAATGAAGAAGGTGGGGCCAATGGTGGAGGGGCTAAGGCCAACATGACTGTGGCTCCCAGGTTGCAGCTCTCTGACTACCAGAAGTCCTCACCCTGAGTAGGTTCAGAGCCTCACTCCCAGGCACTTCCATGGACCCTGGCATAAAGAAACACGCCCTGTGTGTGTGTGGGGGGGGGAGGGAATTACCATGGGATATTTTTTTTATAATCATGGAAAATGCTAACAAATTTCTTTTAAAAAAAAGAAACATGTACAAGTTTGCAGTGCACAAGGAGTTGCAGCTCTGACATGGTCGGGCCACTGGATCTGAATGACATCTACCTCCACTGGTTGCCACAGCCAATGAGTGATGAGCCAGCGCTATTGGACAGGAGGCAGTGATTGGAGAAGTTGCCTGCCAGGCGATCCCTGACCAGTTTCCTGGGCATTGCAAGACTTGGGCAGGAGACTGCAGCAGGCTAAATGCAGTGTCTATGGAAAATGGCTCAGGTGGGCAGTATGAGGACTGCTGGTGAATGAATCATACCCAAACTGGTGTGCCAGTTCTGCATGGTGCAGAACCTACTCATCCCTGAGCCAGGCTAGCATTGAGCCTTCACTGGGAATGAAAGAGTAGACAAGTAGCTGGGTGCACATGGCTGAGCAGTGGGGGATATTGGGAGTATGGGTGAGGTTTCACCAAGACCCCAATAAGCCTGATAGGGGTCTTTTGTTTGGAATCTGCTGGGGCTGGGAGCACAGGTGCAGCTTTTCTGGCTGAGAGGATACAGAGGGGTGCCTGAAAGGGACACAGGAAATGACCTCCAACCAGGTAGGTATCCAGGAGGTAAATGCATAGGTCCAGGCAATGGCAGAGTTTCTGTAAGAGTTGGCAAGTGGTACCAGGAATGATTGATGTGGTGCATGGGGTTGTCATGTACCTTATTACAGGGTCTCTGGTAGAGAGCCAAGGGAGGTGATCTGCAGGAGCTGTGCGAAAGTAGTGGCTTTACACAGTGTGAAGGTAACTGTAACTGATAGGTCAGGTTTGTGGACTTTCCTAAAAGAAAAGATAGCTCTGAGGTCTCCCCAGGGCTGGTCATTGTTCTTGCAGCAGGCAGGCTCCATGCAGACATTTAATTATCGACTCACTGTGACTCACACAGTCCAGCTTCAGTATCTTTCCCTTAAAAGGTGGTAGGTAATGTACTCAGCCTTTTGTTGTTGGGACAAACATCTAACCAGACACAGCTCATGGGAGGAAAAGGTTTAGGTCAACTTACAAAGTCCAGAGGGACACCATTCATGGTGGAAGAAGCTGGCTCATTTCTGTAGATCCTAGCAGAGAGACCACCAACAGCCAGTCCCACAGAACTTCTAGAGCTCAAACTGCTCTTCACATACTTACGGCTGGAAGTGATATGTGCCCCCAAACACACTACAGGGCTAGATTCCAAGATCTGCCCCCAGGGTCATGCCTCTTGTCCATTAGGCCTCTACCTACTGGAGACTCATGATTCAAGTCAATGGGGCCATATGTTCTAAGTACCACATGGGGTGTTTGGGTGAATGGGATGTGGGCTCTTGTCTTTAGGGAGATGATGAGCCTGACTGGATGACCATGCCAAGAATCTGCCTAGTCTGAGATTTGGAGCTTCTATTTTAGAGATGGGGGAGGCAAGATAGTGCCAAGAGAGGCCGTAGTTCTCTGGAGTCTAGGACTCAGGGTGGAGGAACTGACCTTGTAACTAAGGCTCACCTAGCTTGCTGAAGTGGCTGAGCCCCTGTACTGTCTCTTTTCTGCCCATGTGGTTCCCTGTCCTGTAGGTCTACTCCTGTTTTTCTTACTCTTTCTGGAGGAAGCTGTGTGAAGTTAAGGAATCATTTTACCCAAGGGTATGAGCTGGACAATGTGACATTTGAACTGGAGCTTGGCCACTTAGGTATAGTTGGAGTGGACATCATGGGTGGAAAGGCAAGAATCGACTGAAACTCAAAGAATGACATAGCTGTTTGGGGGTGACCCACATTCCTATAAGTTACCCCTCCATCCTTATGGCTGTGCATAAGCCCAATAAACTCTGGCTTGTCACGCTTGACTTGGTTCATATCATTACGCTGTTCTGTCATGAGTGCCCTATCTGGGTAGCACAGATGTTTCTATCTCCCTGGAAAAGATCCCATAGTACTCAGTTGAATATCTTGGTCCAATAGAGTGGAGCTAGTTTAGTGAGGGCCATTTGTGTGAAGAATACAGAATTTGTTTTTACTATTTTATTTTACTTTTATTAGATATGGACAAAATACAGAATTTTAAAGTGCTCAGTTTGTGTTATGGTACTTGTTCTGCAGTGGATATACCAGACTGAGCTAAATACCCTGCCTCAGGAGCTGCCTCTAAAGAGGAGACAAAGGTGGGAGACAGGGGAGGACAGTAAGAAAGTAGTAGGGTTGTTGTATTTGAGAGAGGAGTGGATCCAGATGTGACTATATCATACTTAACCGAGTAATGGCAGCATGCCACATGCCCAAAGCAGAGAGTCCCAAGTGGGAGAAGCAGCACATTTTAATCAATAGCTGGGCCTGTGTTCTAGGGGGACTTAGAGTGTGAAAGAGAGTATCTTCATAATCAAGAGCCCTTGAAGTAATATTCTCAGCAGTGACACTGACGTGTCTATGGAGCAGTTGTGTTGGGATGGGAGCACAAGGCCAGGTCACATGTGCACTGTGTGGCCAGAGGAGAGGTGCTGGTGTTGATCCTCTGTTTTGGTTCTCATCTAAGAAAGAACAGGAGAAGAAGGTCCACCGCCAGCAACACACCTCATGCAGCAAGGCTTCACCTCCCCAATGACTATCAGCAAATCAAACATTCAGAGCACACATTTATGTGGGACACTGTCTTGGTTCAAACTATATTTACCACTGTTGCCCATAAACTGATGAACATCTGTGATGTAAAATGCAATGCATTCAGTCCAACTCTAAGTCTTCATAGTTTATACAAGTCTCAGCACTGTTCAAACATCCCCATAGTCCAGCGCCTCTTAACTGAGCTGTAAAACCAAATTCACATAATGGTACAGAATAAACATTCACACTGCAAAACATGGCATTATAGGGAAAGGCTGAACCAATGCAAAATCTAAAGTAAACAATGAAAACTGATGTAGTGCCAAGTCTGATGTTCTAACCAGTGAAGTCTCTGGTTTTCCAATTCTGCCCCTCCAGCTAGGCTCTCACAGCCTGGGAAACAATCCATCCTGAGATGGAAGTTCTGCCATGGCCTCTATTCAGCGACTGACACTGCACCACATTGCCACTGTGTATATATTTGGCTTCATGTGATCATGTGATTTATTTTTAATAATATTTATTGATATTTTAAATATTGAAATGGACTTGTTTCCACCCAAGAAATTTGAGGTGGCCATGCTGTTTAATTGTCTTTTCATGTTTTTGAATATAATGTGGAAGAAATTAGTGAATTTTATTTTTATAATCTTGAGACACATTACTCTTTTTGTTCTTTTTTTTTAAAAAAAATTGTGTTTGTTTGTTTGTTTGTTTGAGAGAGAAAGAGGCAGAGAGAGAGAGAGAGAGAGAGAGAGAGAGAGAGAATGGGCACCATAGGGTCAGTATCCACTGCAAATGAATTCCAGTTGTCTACATCACCTTGTGCCTCTAGCTTATGTGATATTGAGGAATTGAATCTGGGTCCTTAGGCTATGCAGACAAGTGACTCAACCTCTAAGCCATCTCTTTAGCCCTCATATATTCCTTTTTCTAAAAAGGTTTCATTTATTTATTTATTTGGGAACAAGAGAGAAAGGCAGATAAAGATAGAGAATGGGCATGCTAGGGCCTCTAGCCACCCTGCAAACAAACTCCAGAAGCATGTACCACCTTGTGCATCTGGCTTTATATAGGTACTGGGGAATTGAAATCAGGTCCTTAGGCTTTGCAGGCAAGCACCTTAGCTGCCTTCTCTCTAGCCTTTGTCTATAAATTCTTTTTAGGAACTTTGTCTGTTTTGAATAAAATAGTCACAGTAACTTCATCAAACAGGCTGGGGACAATTCCTTACTGAATTTTCTGATGTTGTATAATCATTTGTTCTTTAAACCTTGGTAGAGTTCTCAAAAAAAAAAAAGCACCTATAAATGCCTTTTATGTGTGATATTAAAGTACAGGTTTGCTGGGCATGGTGGCACACATGTTTAAGCCCAGGACTTTGCACTTTGGAAGCAGAAGTAGTAGGATCATTGTGAGTTCAAGGCCAGCCTGGGACTAAAGAGTGAGATCCAGGTCACCCTGAGCTAGTGTGAGACCCTATCTCAAAAAAAGTACTGGTTTACTTTTCTGATATGTTGATAGTTTTTCAAATTCAATGTACAGGTTTCCTTCAGGGAATTAGCTTGTTCCATTTATTTTGGGATAGGTTGCATTTCTTTTTATAGCTTGTTTTCCTGAGCAGATCATGAGAATATATTACATGGATAGCCTTTATGGCAATATTATACTTAATTTTACATGTTTATTTGAAAATTTATGTTGAATAGCATAATTATATATTTATACTTAAGATACTTATATGCACACATGGATGTTCTTAGAATAAAAAGCACTTTTGTCTTATTTAATCAGTAAGTAGCCTGTCATTTAAATACATACTGATGGGAATATTTTTTTTATATCAGGAAAATATTTAATGATGAGGGCATAACCAGCTCCCCTAAGCATCTTACTTACAAACACCCTTCCTTTTTAATTAACTTCCTTATCGTCAAGTAAATGCAGTCCCCTTTCCTAAGAGAGTCCTCCATATCAATTTCTTTTGGTTGTCTGGAATAATATTTATTTATTTTATTTTTGGTTTTTCGAGGTAGAGTCTCACTCTAGCTCAGGCTGACCTGGAATTCACTATATAGTATCAGGGTGGCTTCGAACTCACAGTGATCCTCCTACCTCTACTTCCGAAGTACTGGGATTAAAGGAGTGTGCCACCAAGCCCAGCTGGAATGATATTTAATGATGACCTGTTTGTTTTCTTTTTTTTCATAGTGAAAATTATTGTATTATTATTGCATGTAAGGATATGGTCAAGCTATCCACATTTTTTTTACATAAATACATAACATATTTATTTTAGGTTCTGAGCTTTTGGCAAACAATAAGACAAAAAATTTGTGCAAACAGAAATGTGATGGGAATATTTTTCAATGTAGTCAGAAATTTAGAGACAAGGAACTTCATAATGATGTAAATAATAAAATGATAATGTAAAATGTATGAGAAGAATATATATACTTTGATAGTTATAATCTTAAGGAATGAATATTACATGCATACACACACACACACACACACACACACACACACACACACAATAACCTACTTTTTGCAGTGGCTGGAGGCCCTGAGATCCCCATTTTCTCCCTCTCTCTTACACACACATTCACTGTTTCTCTCTCTGTATGTATATCTCTTTCTCTCACTCACTCACTCACTATCTTTCTAGGGCAATCAAAGCTGGGTCCTTTGGCTTTGCAGGTAAGCCCTTTAACTGCTAAGCCATCTCTCTAGCCCTGGTTTGTTAGTTTTCAGGTCTATCCCAGGCTGACCAGGAAATCACTTTGCTGTGCAAGCAGGCCTCCAGGTAACAGTGATGCTTCCACTTCAGTTTCCCAAGGGCTAGTATTAAAGAAAACGTACCTTTGCTCAGTAGGCTGAGGTGGTGGGAAAGGTATTAAGAGGACAACTACATATATCAGGAGAAGGGATTCTTTGTTTTTTCTTTCCCTTTTTGGTTAATATTCATTTGTTTATGTGTTTATTTATTTATTTATGAAACAGACAGAGAGAGTGAGTAGGGGCACACTAATGTCCTCTACCAATGTAAATGAACTCCAGTTGCATGTGCAACTGTGTGCACGTGGCTATCCTTTTGTACTGGAGAATCAAATTCTGGACATTGTCATTTGCACAAAAGCACTTGTAATCATTGATCCATTGCTCTACCCTGCCTTTTCTTTTTTCAAAGGCAAAATTGTATGCAGTAGTGGCTGGGATTTAGGGTTTACCTTGTGCTGGGCCATCATTTAAATGAGATTTTTTTTTTTTTTCCAGCAGACCTGTTCCTTTCTGCTTCTGCCTTTGCCAAACCTCTAAGCCTTTGGTAGCTCCAGAGGAATGGTGACCATAAAGTATTGTACTGAGTTTTGAGCACTGACCTATAATATAGGGAATGTGATGGGACACAAATCTCACATGGCACTCACATGAACCTGGAGGTAAAGTCTTAATAGTGAGTCAATGAAAAAGCAGATTCCCTCTCTTTTCATTCAGGATTTAAAGCAATACCTTCATGTTCATCTTTCTTTCATGGATCCTGGTTAACAGGGCAGACTGAAGTCACTAGAATGTATTTATGGTTTCATCTCTCTGACATCACTACCTAAGCCATAATATTTTGAATTCTCTTGAACAATGAGACTGTGAAGATATTTCCTATAACATTTATATTAACTACTGGTTAACATACATATAATTCAAGTGGTTTCATGGCTTTAGAATGCCATCTACCCAGGTTTCAACATGCTCACTGTGAGTGACAAGACACTCACTAGTACCAGTTAGATGCTCAGGCTGACCTGGAATTCACTATGTAGTCTCAGGATAGCCTCAAACTCTTGGCAATCATCCTACCTCTGCCTCCCAAGTGCTGGGATTAAAGGTGTGCACCACCATGCCCGGCTCGGTTTTTGATTTTTTGAGGTAGGGACTTCCTCTAGCCTAAACTGACCTGGAATTCAGTATGTTATGCAAAAAGAGGTAAAATTGACAATTGTATACTATTATGAGTATGTCTACTTTAAATTGAGCTATATTTATTTGATGATAATATGGACAGAAATTAGATATAAATGTGACCTAATGCATTTTATACAACAGAGTCCAAACTGTCTTTGATCAACTTTCATTATTCAGTAAAAAAAAGAGCAGCAAATAACAGCATCATGAATTCCCATAGCTTGAAATGATCTGGAAAATGTTGTGAGAACTTTCATAATTCAGATGACTTTCTAAACATGAAAGAAGAAGGACAGGAGTCTTGCATTGAATATCAGTGTGTCATCTCAGCATCAATATATCTTAATTAAGAGACAGGAACTCCTGTAGCCCAGAGATTCCTGAAGATCAATGTGTACCTCATATTGGACTCAAATTCACTTGCCTATACTTCCTGAATGCTGATATTACTGGCTCATGCTATGATATTCAGCAGAGCTTAGTATTTGTGTATCATTTGTGAATACTGTATTTGCAAAGAAAAGGCTCCTATGAGTCATTTTTTTCTGCTCCTATTTTCATTCTTCTTTTAGACACATAGTTGAGCCTGTCACAGCTCAGTCCGCAATTGCTAACAATTTATTTATATACAGTCTTAATAATGTACAGAAAGCTCTCCAAGGGATTATACCTCCTGGTTAACAACATGCTGACAGTTGTGTTCTTTCTTCTTAGGTTTGCTCCCAACAATATTGGAAAAAGGTCCATCGGATAATGAAAGAGAATTTTTTTGTGGCTTATGTAGAATCATTGTTTTATGTTCTTTCAATGAGCATAATTCTTATGCAGACATGTTTTTGGGTGTGTTGGAGTTTAATAAGAATCTCCTACTGATCAGTTAATCACACCCAAGGATTGCTAATGTGATTCCTAAATGGCAGAACAGTTTCTGTGCAAATGATTTATCTTCTTATATTAAGGATTGTGTACTTTAACATGTAAATGTACTTGGTCATGAAATGTTCTTGACAGTTCTGCTGTTGTCCTTTGTGACAACTTTGTTGGTTTGTGACCAATTTGACTTAACTCAGTGTCCCTGCATTTACAAAGTAATACAAAGAAAGCCTTGCCTATGGTATTACCAGCTTCTCAGTGTTTTCTTTTCTATAATTGCAGAATTACTGTACCATATCACCGGATCTATATTCTAAAGCTATTCCTTTATTGAGGAAAAATCGTTGGGTTTCAGTTCTTAAATCCCTGAATCTGTGTTCCTTATTGGAATGATGACTGGGTGTAGGGTGTGAATAAGATGAAATGAATCTTACATGAAGGCTGTGTGGAAAGTCTATGGAACCCTAAGGCTCATTGTCTATGAGTTAATGTGACTATATCTAGTATATGCAAGAATGCATGAACTATGTTCTTGTCTAACATGCACTCATATGTTTATTACAGGTACATGGGAATGCCTAGTATAACAAGCTTGGGGAGGAAAGGGCAAAGTAAGTAACAGACATCATTTCTGGTAAGATATAATAAACTAGGTCCCTGGGAGTTATCATATTTTATGTTATGCTCAGCAGTCTGAGGTCCTGGGAAAGGTAACATGATGACCAGGACTTATTTGAGGAAATACCTATGCTTTTTCTTCTCAGTGGCTGAATTATAAGCTTTTGTCTATGAGTTATGCTGTGCCTTGTTTCTTGGTGATATTTAACGTTGATCTTTTCTTGTGAACCACTTCTCTTGCTTCTTGCACTGACAAACGTCCATGCCTCTAGTACCTGTTCTTAGTAATTTGGTATGAGCACTGACCTGTGAAATGGGGAATGTGATGAGGCACAAGTCTTACAAGGCACACACATGAATTTGGAGATAAGGCCTAAGAGTCAGTCAAACAGAAAAGCTGCTCCTCTCCCTCTGTGCCCTCAGTACATACACCAGTACCTTCATGTTCTTCCTTCATATAGTCTTGGCTTAGAGAACACACTGAAGTACATAAGATATGTTTAGAATGGGAGTTCCTGGCAATATTTATGTTTTCATGTTCTCTGATGTCACTACAGAAACAATCTTTTTGGAATTAACTTGATCCATTTCTTAAGAATCTATGAGAATATTTCTTCTAAGATTTTGTATTAAACACCACTATTTATGCAATGAAACTCAAATGGTTTGTGCTTTTAGAATTTCACGTGTCTAGATTTCCAAGCAATCACTTTGAATTATAAGACTATAGTTCCATTTAAAGACTCTTTTCTTTTGTCTTCCATTGCCATTCTCAGAATGCCAAGTGCTTTCTGCTTCTTCCTGACTTGTGTCTGCTTTCAGTTGAAAAGGCTGTTGTAATAGTACTGATTCTGGTCTTGAGGGCACAGCCATATACACAGGCATTTGTGTTGGCTAAGCAGTGCTCTCTGAGTGAAACCCTAACCACACAACTCCAATGACTATGAGTTATTCTGGTTTTTTTTTTTTTTTTTTTTTTTTTTTTTTAGTTATGGAAATTATCCTTCTTGAGGAAGAATGTGTGGGAGAGTGTCCTTGAAAGAAGTGAAAATGTAAGGTGACCTTTCTTAGCATGAAATAAAAATATTGCTTTCCTAATTTCCTATTTTTGTTGAGTTTTGCCATAAAACATGACAACTAGCATTGTATATAATGATTGATGTTTGGTCTTTTTTTTTTTCTTCCTTGAATAATAGCAAAATAGAAATGTATTAACTCATGCAAAAGAACATTTGCAAATGCAGGGTTAGGTTATACATTATATATTCGGTCTCCATATGCTTGTAAACAAAGTGTACTCCTTGTTTTCCTTTGTAATTCATGAGGTGATGAGAGTTAGAGAGACATCCTCCAGGAAATGATCACTGGATATCCAGTATGCACCTCATCCTGGGTTGTGAGCCTATGACATTGCCTATAATTGACAATTTTTAAATGGCCAGAAAGAGAAATAAATCCATGTGCCAGTAAGTTGTATGAATTACTTCTTACAATGTGTTTGTTTTCTATAATTGCAGATTGACCTTGAAAATCCTGAAAAAGGTTAGTATTTTATAATCCTTTCTTGTGGAAAAATTATAACTTTTTCCTAATTTTCCTTAAATGGTGACCTTGATTGTAGATTTCTACAAGTTGAAAGGGAAGGAAGCAACTTGAAATTATTCTGATAATCCAGGTTAAAATTTCTTGGAAACTTTTCTCTAGTTGCTGGCCTCAGTTTCACTCACTGCTCAGGTTTATGTGAGCCCATGTACATGTTGAATGCCGGTCTCACTGTGTTTCTGTTTTGTGATTTTGAATGTATGTGTGATTCTTCCTGGGGTTTTCTTTTTTCAGATGACATTTGAAGCTTAAATCACAATTACTCTCAACCTCTTCTTGAAAAAAAAAAAAATCTATGCCAAGCCAGGCTTTGTGGTGCATTCCATTAATCCCAGCACTCAGGAGGAAGAGGTAGGAGTATCACCATGAGATCAAGGCCATCCTGAGACTATATGGTGAGTTCCAGGTCAGCTTGACCTATAGTGAAACCCTATCTCAAAAAAATCTATGCCAAAAGTGTACATTAAATGAACATTATGTACATTAGTGCCTGCAATGGCATTATATTTATACCTGGAGTTGGTTTCATATCACCTCTAAAGCAAGAACATAATGTGCAATCTTACTTCTCAAATTTATATGTGGACAAAAAAGAACATAAATACATAATTGTGGAATATTGCTGCTTCATGCAGACAATACCCAGAGGGGAGCAGAGAGACAAAACTGCCTGTGGAGTTCTGAAGTACTCCACTCTCTAGTTCCTAAATCTACAATCCTTATAGGGGCTTTTCTATGTTCACATACACTTCACAAGAAATAGGAATGGTGAAAAACTTGGACACAATCATTCATGTGGTGAGCAAAAATATACCCATTTCATATCAGTTCTAGGTATTTGCTGGTAGAAGCAATCAGTAGGACAGTGTGGCACACTCTGTATTTTCAGGGCCCCTGTCTTAGAGACTGGCCCCAAATGTGAAAATTCATATAATACATTAGGTCCTCTGATAATTTCAACCTAAATACAAGAAATTCTAACTATTTGTCTACTGAAGACCTAACAGAAGTAACAGTGAAGCACTGAAAGTGAGAGGGAGTCTGTTATACTAATGAGAACTCTCATGCGCCCCACCTTTAAGACCATCAGGACCCAGTCAGTGGCACTCTCCAATAATGAACAATGTCAATGGTGGCTAACAGTGTATAGCTACTACTTCAATAGAAAAACAGGACACAGAAATGCAAGGATGGAAGGAAACACATTCCAAGAGTTGTCGTTCAGAATGTTCAACTCTAGTGTATTTTTTGTTTAAATATTTGACTTCATAATCACCAGTTATCATAATAGAGAACTTTCTGTGGAACCCAAGAGCAGATTGCTTTGAAAGTCATAAGTATTTTATATAATGGGGCAGTACAGCAGCAGCATAGAAAACAAACAAAGTGGTAGCTTTGGGCCAGGTAAAGGAGAGTAACCACATATTTAACTTTGAAATGGGCAGAAGTAATGGCCACGCTCTGCCACTAAGTTATAGTACATAACTAGTACCTCATGTGAAATACTGGGGAAACTAGAGATATATCCAAAGACTCATATTCTATAATATGGCTTCATCATGTCCACCCTTTCACAACATAGGAAGATATTATATTTCAGGTGGGATGAAAAGTCCATATTCATCTGGCCAAGATTCAGTTGTACCTTGGTATCATCTAGAAAATCTGTGAATCAGGGGAAAGCTGAGGTTGGTCTTGTGTGAGCTGCTGTGGCTTCATTGTTTTATGTTTTGCAGATATTTGTTTTTCAAGGTAGTTTCTTACTCTATCCCAGGCTTACCTGGAAGTTGTTAGTCTCAGGTTGGCCTTGAACTCACAGTGATCCATTTACCTCTGTACCTGAGTGCTGGGATTAACGGCATGTGCTATCATGCCTGGTCTGCTTCATTGTTATAGCAAGGAGTAGGTGAGCCAACAGATGTGGTGACTTCCAGATGTTACTGAAAGAGAACACTTGGGTGGGCATATTGTAAAGGATGAACATAAACTTATACAAAAGCATACATACCTGCTTCCTCACTGTACTGAGCTTTCATCAGTAAATTGATGGTTATTCGCTCTGTGCTCCTTGTTGTTGAGCTATTTACATGATCTAGGCATGCTTTTTCAGTAGCTGGTATGTCACAGAGAAAGGATATGAGTCATGTAAACTGAATTCTGAGAAGACTTAGTATTAATTTTGTGTCATTGCCTGGAAATAAATGGGAAAACACCACCATTCATTTTAAAGATCATGTTTTTATCAGCAAACTACTGTTCTTGTTTATGTTAATATTCCTCATGAATATTTCTACATTTCTTTCATAATGGCAATACTAGCTGTCTTCCTCCTTCCTTTGCCTATTCTCAGTCATGTTTCTTAGATTCAGGCACCATTAGAATAGAAGGCTCTGTGAAGTTGAAACATGAGGTTAATGCCAGATCTCAAGAGCATCAAGTTCACAGAGTGAAAAAAAAAAAAAAAAAAAAAAAAAAAAAAAAAAAAAAAAAAACACCATGACTTTCTGAATACAGGGAAATAACACTGTGTGCACCAAGAAATATGCAAAGGATGTGACACTGACAATGTGTAGTAGTATGAAATACTTGTACTTTAAATTGAGCTATATTTATTTGGTAATGCTATGCAGAGAAACTAGTTATAAATGTGACATAATGCATTTTGTAATTTAGAATCTCAAATGTCTTTGAGTCAACTTTCAGTTTCCTGTTTAAAAAAAAGGCAGCTTATTCCTGCATCATGAAACACAGGATGTTGAAATGGTCTTGAAAATGTCATGAGGACTTTAGTAATTCAGATGGCTTACCAAGCATGCAGAAGGGAGAATGACAGGAGTCTTCCATTGAATGTCACTGTACAGTATGGGTTATCTCACCTTCAGTTTTTCTTAATTATGAGAAAGGACCCCCTCTATTCCAAGTATTCTTGAAGTTCTGTGTGTACCTGAGAATGAAGTCAAATTTAATTGCCTCCACTTGTAGAGTGCTGAGATTATTGGCATGTGCTACAATATTCAGCAGAGCTTGATTATTGTGTATCATTTACGGTGACCATATTTGCAAGGACAGTGCTTCTATGTGTCCTATGTTTCTGCTCCTTTTCCATCCTTTTTCTAGCCACAAGGAAGAGCCATCCATATCTTGTTCCATAGTGTCTGTTGCAGTTAGGTTTGCATTGCTGGAAGAAATCACCCAACCAAGAGCAGCTTCTTGGAAAAGAGGTATAGTTTGGCTTACAGGCTCAAGGGGGAGCTCCACAATGGCAGGGGAAAACAAAGGCACGAGCAGAGGGTGGAAATCATCCCCTTAGCCCACATAAGGTGGAAAACAGGAATGGGAGAGTGTGCCAAGCCCTGACATGGGGACGCTGGTCATAACACCCATAAGCCCGCCCCCAAGAATACACCCCCTTCAGGAGGCATTAATTCACAAATCTCCATCAGCTGGGAACCTAGTATTTGGTACACCTAAGTTTATGAGGGACACCTGAATCAAACTACCACACTATCTAACCATTCACCAAAATTTAGTCTTCATGACATGGTGCATGCTATCCTCAGGATTAAAATTCCTAGTTAACCACATGCTGACCATTGCTTTGTTTCCTGTCAGGTTCCCACCCCACAATATTGGAAAAAAATATGATTTGATTATGTAAGAGAATCTTTTGGAGGACTTATGTAGAATCATCACTTTATGTTCTTTTTTTTTAAAGGTAAGCTAGAAGAATGCTGGACATTCTTCTTTTTGAATTTTTTATTTTTTAAATTTTTGTTTATTTATTTAAGAGTGACAGACAGAGAGAGAAAGAGGCAGATAGAGACAGAGAATGGGCATGTCAGGGCTTCCAGCCAATGCAAACGAACTCCAGACGCATACGCCCCCTTGTGCTTCTGGCTAACGTGGGTCCTGGGGAATCGAGCCTTGAACTAGGGTCCTTAGGCTTCGCAGGCAAGCCCTTAACTGCTAAACCATCTCTCCAGCCCCACTTTATGTTCTTTTAATGTACATAATTCTTGTGCAAACATGTTTCAGGATGTGGTGGAGTTGAATAAGAATATCTTACAAATCAATTCATCACATCCAATGGTAGCTATTGTGACTCATGAATGGTAGAAAAAATTTCAAAGCAAATTATTTATCTTCTTATGCTAAGGATTGTGTGCTTCAAAGTATAAGTGTGCTTGTGCATGACATGTTCTTGACAGTTCTGCTGTTGTCCCTTGGAAAACTGTTACTTGCAACCAATTTGACTTAACTCAGTGTTCCTGCATTTACAACTTTTTTTTTGGAAGGAAAGGGTTTATTTTGGCTTACAGACTAGAGGAGAAGCTCTATGAAGGCAGGAGAAAATAAAGGCATGAGCAGAGGGTGAACATCACCTCCTGGCCAAAATAAGATTGGCAACAGCAAGGGGAAACTGTTTATAACACCCATAAGCCCAACCCTAACAATACATTATCTCCAGAAGGATCTAGTTTTTCAAATTGCCATCAGCTGGGGATCAAGCATTCAGAACACATAAAGTTTATGGAGGACACCTGAATCAAACCAGCACAGTGGGATAGCTGCCTCTACCAGCAGCCTAAGGAACAAAAAGCTGAAACTTAGAGTTTAGTTTAAGCCATTAGTAAACCTGCTGTATCTCCTATCACCACTGTTCTGCTATAACTACAGCTGTATCTTTTCTCATATAGGCACTCATTGAAATTATCACTGAACAGCCCAAAACTAGTAATATGTGAACAAGTAGCACATTGTGTGAACAAAGGGTAAGAGAAATTTGAGTTTAGATAACTCTTTACTGGGGGCGGGTAATTTTTTAAATTTATTTTTTCATTGACAACTTTCATAGTTGAAGACAATAACCCATGGTAATTCTCTCCCTCCTCCACTTTCCCCTTTGAAGTCTACTCTCCATCAGATCCCCTCCTTCCTCATCAGTCTCCCTTTTATTTTGATGTTGTCATCTTTTCCTCCTATTATGATGGTCTTGTGTAGGTAGTGTCAGGCACTGTGAGGTCATGGATATACAGGTTGTTTTGTGACTGCAGGAGTACATTGTAAGGAGTTTTACCCTTTCTTTGGGTCTTGCATTCTTTCCACCACCTCTTCCTCAATGGACCCTGAGCCTTGGGAGATGTGATAGAGATATTTCAGTGCTGAGCGCTCCTCTGTCACTTCTCAGCACCATGGTGCCTTCTGAGTCACCCCAAGGTCAGTGATATCTGAAAAGCAATGCTTCTCTAACTAAAAGTGAGAGTATCATTAATATATCGATATGAACATTAAGAGAAGTGCTTACTGAGCAGTTAAGTGAGCATAGTATGTACATTTAGCCAGAAACCAACAGACGTTACACCCCTAGGGCTCATGACTACCCCTATTGGGTTTTCAGTATCAGGAACATTTTCCCTCCCATGGAGCAGGCCTCCAGCTAAATTAGAGGGTGGTTGGTTTCCCTCATAACAGATATGCTACTATCGCAACTGCTGCCTCATTTGGCCTGGCTGGCCAAATATAAGGCTTGCAGTGTCCACTGTTAATTATTGTCACTAGTAATTTCTTTCTCTCCCATTGAACTGCATGTGGTATGGCTTTTTCCAGCTTATGTCAGCTGGTCTACATGTAGGAAGTTTTCAGCTCAGCTCCAGCAGGATTTCTCAGTGACCTTGCAGCTCAACTATGTGGAGTCTTCAGACATAGTCAGAAAAAAACTGCCTCATCAATGGCCTGTAGTATTTTGGGGGTATCAGTGACCTCCCTGGCCAATAACTCACTGGAAGGTATCCCATCTCTGGCACTGAAAATGGTTTCTGAGTGTTCCATTGTCCAAAAAAGTAGGTTTCCATATGACTTATTTATATCCTCTTAGATTTTGATTAGTTCTCTCTCTACTTTTCCCTTACTCAATCTCTTCCCCTGACCTCACTTAGGACTTTTCACCCCCACTGATCTGTTTTTCTACTTACATATATATAATACTATCCTATTAATTCCCCCTACCTCCCTCCCTTTCTATTCCCTTTATAGCTTACTGGCCTCTGCTACTGGGTTTTATTCCTACTAATATAGAAGTCCAATCATTGGTAACTTAGATCCATATATATGGTAGAACATGTGATGTTTGTCTTTCTGGGCCTGGGTTACCTCACTAAGTATAATCCTTTCCAGAACCATCCATCTTCCTACAAATTTCATATTTCTTTACCACTGTGTAGAACTCCATTGTGTAAATGTGCCACACCTTCATTATCCACTCATCAGTTGAGGGGCATCCAGGCTCATTCCATTTCCCAGCTCTTGTGAATAGAGCAGCAATAAACATGGTTGAGCAAGTATCTCTAAAGTAGTGAGACGATTCCTTAGGATATATGCTTAGACGGAGTATAGCTGGATCACATGGTAAATCTACTTTTAGCTGTCTCAGGAACCTCCACAATGATTTCCACAATGGCTGGACCAGATTCCATTCCCACCAACAGTGTAGAAGAGTTCCTTTTTTTCTGTATCCTCACCAGCATTTGTAGTCATTTGTTTTCATGATGGTAGCTAATTTGACAGGAGTGAGATGGAATCTCAATGTAATTTTAATCTGCAGTTCCCTGATGACTGGGGATGTAGAATATTTTCTTAGATGTTTATATGTCATCTGTATTTCTTCTTTTGAGAACTCTCTATTTGATTCAATAGCCCATTTTTTAATTGGGTTGTTTGATTTCTGATTATTTAGTTTTTTGAGTTCTTTGTATATCCTAGATCCTTAATCCTCTGTCAGATGTATAGCTGGCAAAGATTTTCTCCCATTCTGTAGGTTGCCTCTTTGCTCTGTTCAGTATAAAAGCTTTGCAATTTCATGAGGTCCCAGCAGTTGATCTGTGGATTTATTTCCTGAGCAATTGGGGTTATATTCATAAAGTCTTTGCTAAGACCAATACGTTGAAGGGTTTCTTCTACCTTTTTGTCTAGCAGCTTCAGAGTTTCTGGTCTGATATTAAGGTCTTTGATCCATTTGAACTTAATTCTTGTGCATGGAGAGAGAGAGAGAGAGGGTCTATTTTCATCCTTCTATAGGTACATATCCAGTTTTCCCAGCACCATTTGCTGAAGAGGCTATCTTTTCTACAATGAGCATTTATAGCATATTTTTGTCACAAAAAATCAGGTGGGTATAGCTACCCAGACTCACATTTGGGTCCTCTATTCCATTCCATTGATCTACACATATGTTTTTGTGTGAGTGCCAGGCTGTTTTTGTTAATATGGCTCTGTAATAAAGGTTGAAATAAGGAGTGGTGATGCCACAAGACTTATTTTTGTGGCTCAAAATTGTTTTAGATATTCAAAGTGTTTTGTGCTTCCAAATGAATTTTTGGATCAATTTTTTTCTATTTCTGTGAAGAATACCATTGGAATTTTGATGGGAATTGCATTCAACGTGTAGATTGCTTTTGGTAAGGTTGCCATTTTCAAAGTATTGGTACTTCCAATCCAAGAACAAGGGATGTCTTTCCATTTCCTAGTTCACCAAAGAAGCAGTTAGAAGAATTAGAATGGTTAGTAAAGGGAGAAGGCTGTTCACATATTGGATGTATTGTGCCCAGGTTATGGTGGCTTGTATCTTTTCTGTGACTTGTTTATCCTGTGAAAGAATGTGGTGGTTAGTTTGCATTTGGCAAGAAGCTGGGATATGTTGTTTAGATATATGAATAGTACCAGAGGGTCATGATGAGAGTTATGAGCATAGAGTATTCCTGTCATGCTAACTGCCAGCATTCATCCCAGGGGTCTCATATAGTGAGTGTACATTCTTCATGTAGGGAGGTTAGGAGAACAGTATCTAGATGGTTTCTTTGTTCTATGACACAGTGATTGTGCCAGCATCTTCTATAGTAGTCCTGGTTTTTAAGACACCTTTTGTCAACCTGGTAATAGGCAAAGCATGCCATGCTTTGTCTTCAGCATACAGACTTAGGATAGATACAAAAGCAGTCTCTTGGTTGCCCTTAGTGGGGTAATATCCTATGCTAACAATTTTGTTGATAGCTTGGTATGTCTTTCGAGCTTCAAAGCACCATTGGAAAACATTAGGGGGAGAGGTGGAGCATAGGCAGCAAGAGAGACATTTGCATTGGAATGTAAAGTTGTTAAGGTCACCAATAAAATGGCAGAGAGGGATGCCTGTGGAAGGTATATGGCTTTGGCTGCATCCACAAGATCATGAACGTCCCTCCAGGGGGCTCCCTTTTTCTGACTCAGGTGGTGCTGGCTGGGTTAGCACTTCTTCTGTTTCCTCTGTCATTGATCTGTCAGCATTATGCAGGCCATCCTTTTGATCAGTGGAGTTGAATAGGACATTTCAAGCCCGTACCCAAATGGGCCTGGGCTGGTCCTGTGGGAAGACACAAGCAAATCCCCTTCCTGTAGTGGGGGATAGGGGTCTTGTACTTTCCATATTACATCCAAGGTATCTCACCACACCAGAATGGGAGGGGCAGTCCCTGGTGTATACCAGTAGAGGGTAATGGGGGAGGGGGTGTTGGGAGTTTTGTATATATTGAAAATGTTTAAAGTAGTCAGGGATCTGGCTAACTGAAGGTTGGGTGGATAGGTATTGGGCTGTTGTTTTTTAAGTTGGGCTTTTAAGGTTTGGTGTGTCCTTTCTATTATACCTTGGCCTTGTGGGTTATGTGGGATTCCCATATGGTGAGTAATTTTCCATTGCATACAAAAGGCTTTGAATGAAGAACTGGTAAAAGCTGGGCCATATCAGTCTTTATCTGGTGGGGGAGGCCCATGATAGCACAAGTGGATAACATATGTTGTATGAGTTTGTTTGAATTTTCTCCCATTTGTGTCATGGCCCATATAAGGTGAGAGTATGTCCCTATTGTTACAAAGATATTTTCAGAAGCTGAATTGGGGGATGTGGGTGACATCGATCTGCCAAAGGGCATTGGCCTTAATGCCTCAGGGGTTAGTACCCATCATTTGGAGGACAGATGTGGTTATTAGCAAAATACAAGAGTGGCATGTTTTTAATATGCATTGGAGTTGATTTTTAGGGATCAGAGGAAAGGATGATTGAAGTCCTTTAAGGTTTATGTGGGTGTTAGCATGGAATTTTTCAGCTTCCTCATGGGTGGCCAAGAAGATATGTATTGTACAAGCAGGGCGCTGTTCATTTGCATATGAGGTTAGACTTTTTTATCAACAGTGGTGAAAGAGGGTTTTCATATAGCCAGATGTGTGAGCGAGCAAGCCAGGGGAGCAAGCTAACAGCATAACTACTATCAGTAAAGAGATTAAAGGGGCCTTCTTCTAAGAGTGCCAGATAAATTGCATACAGTTTCTTTTATTATGGGGATCTGCCAGGAAGCTCCTTAAAGTGAATAGTGGGAGGTTGATCCCCTGGGTGGCAGAGGCCCATAGCTGCTCCCCTTCTTCCTCTATCTGTAAAGATGGGAGGGGCTTCAGGGATTGGTTTTCTTGAGAAAATGTGGGATGGAAGCCATGTTAAAAGAGGTATTACAGGGATCCATTTTTCATTAGGGTACTGGTTGTCAATTTGATCAGGGAAGCCTATAAGGCTGATTGCAAATTGAGAATGAGTTCTCAATCACCATTAGATATCAGAAAGGGAAAAGGGGGTTATGATAACATCAGGTTCCTTGCCTAGAGTTTGGAGGGCCAGGTCTTCCAGATTTGATCATGGCCACAAGGGTGTCAATTTCTTTCATTATTCTTGGGGCACCACCAATGGAGGTATGGAGCCATTATGGGATCCTCTGAGATTGATATAGTGATCCCATAATGGTTGGGGAGGAGTTAAATATATCAAACTGAATTGGCCTGTCTGTTGAGTATCGGGCCAGGACCATGCCAGAAAACATGTTATTGATTTTTGTTAATGTTTGTTTTGCTTCAAGAAGGGGGTGGGGTGGGTCTTTATTTTTTAGCATATCAAACAAGGGTTGTAAATTGCTGTTGGGGATAGGGAGCCAGAAGCCATCATCAGAGCCAATTGAAGTTTCCCAGAAAGCTCTGAAGGAGAACAGTTGTGAGCTTGGGGGGAGGGGGCGGGGGGTATGGGTTCAAGAGGCCAAGCAGAGGTGAGGGAGAATTCTGTCCCCAGGAAAGTTATGAATGGGATAAGTTGGACCTTATTTGGGGTGATTTTGAATCCTGCCTCAGTGAGGGAAGGTATTAATTGAACCCTTAGTTCAGCTGGTAAGGTGGCAGAGTTTTTCCATACTAGGATGTCATCCATGTAATGATAGATGTTAAGGCCCTGATCTTAGTGTGGCTTTAGTGCTGCAGCAACCACCTCTTGCCATATAGTGGGATTATTAGCCATACCTTGGGGCAGGACCATCCATTCAAAGTCTTTGGCTATCCCTGAGTTATTGACAGGGAACCAAGAATGCAAAGCATTGTCAGTCTCAGGGATGCAGGGAGATAGAGAAAAAAAGCAATTTTTGATGTCAATAGCAAGGATGTATGTATTGGCTGGAATAGCTGACATAGGGGCAGTCCCCTTTGAGGGGCGCCCCAGATGAGCATGGCTTTGTTGATGTCCCTGAGATCTTGTAGTAACTTCATCCACCTGATCTCTTTGGAATCATGAACACAGTAGTATTCCAAGGGCTTCGTGAAGGGCAGATGTGATTAAGTTGGAGTTATTCTGTTACTAACTGATTTAAGATTTCAAGTTTCTCCCTAGGCAGAGGCCACTGTTTGACTCTGGTTGGCTTATCAGAGAGCCAGTCTAGGCAGGGAGATTCATATTTAACAGTGGCCTTTAAGATTGCTTGTGACACTGGCGAAGGTACGTCTCATAGTCTTCTATCTCAAAGCATTTTTCTTCTATATTACTGGCAATGACTACATCTAGAGCCTCAAAGATGTCCGTTCCCAGCAGGTTAGTTGTTACATCAGCCACTAAGGGTCTGATGAGACCTGTAGTTCCATCTGTGTCCTTCCATTTAAAGGCTTCCTTGGTCACATATGCCTGTGAGGGGCCTCCTACCCCATTAATTGTGGCTTGGGAATTAGTTCCCAGTGTTGGGGAACTTCAGATTGCTTTAGGATTGCCTTATCTGCACCAGTATCAATTAGACGTTTGACTTATTTCCCTTCAACCTCTAAGGCTAGCCTTGGGTGCACCCCTATAGATGCTCATTACCCATTGTATATTATGGGTTTTCCCTCTTATTGGCGGGGTTGCACCTTTGGAAGTTTTAGAGGCTCTACGGGTTTGCCATCTTTATCATGGGTGGAGTGGTAGTCTTTTTTCCAGTGAAACCACTTGTGGCATCTAGGGCGAACTGTTTTTTTTTTGGGGGGGGGTAGATGTATTTGAGCCCTTAGTGGTCTGGTGTTGAGAACATTCCTCCTTCCAGTGTCCTTTCTCCCCAGAGTTGAAGCATTTTCCTTTAGTCCTCAAGGTGGCAGCAAAAGCCTGTGCTAGGGAGGTAGTCTTATGTGAAGTAGCCCTGATATCCTGAGTAGCAACTATCCATTGATCATAATGTTCATCCTTGAGGCCTTAGCAAGCTAGCCTACATTCTGAGGCCATGCCTTCCCAAATGATACTTTTGAGGAGAAGGTCCCTGGCTGTTGGGTCAGAAATTTTTCTATCTAGATTGGTTTTTGTTCATAATGTAAAGTCAGAGAAGGTTTCCTCTGGCTTTTGACAAAGAAACAGTAAGAGGTATTGTTTTGGAGTTTGGGGAGGTTATTCTGCCTGGAGGGTACAGAGGTCAACTTGGTCATAGTGCCCTGGGACTATTGGGCCTGTTGAACACCTGTGGAAAAAATACCATCTGAACAGCTTATCAAAGCCCCAGGGCATGTTCTGTTGGTTTTGATTTCTCCTTACTTGTTGGAGGCATTTATCTCTATAGAGGGCTTCCTGTTGAAGGAATAGGGGGATAGGCAGCAAAAAACCAGCAGATATCATGCCAGTCCTGGGGGTTGTTAATGGAGCCCCACAGGCTCTAGAGGAGGGACTTAGTCCATGGCACATGGATCCTATCCTCCATAACTGCCTGTCTGACTTCTTTTAGGTCATTGGCCTGATGTGGATACCATTGTAAGGGCTGAGCCCCTGTTGGTTGAACATTAACAGGTAAAGCTGTGACTTCTTGATTATATGTATTTGTGTTCTTATCTCGGAGCTTGCATTGTTGCTGTGTGATTGTCAGTGAGGAGGCAAATGGAGAAGCGTCCTGGTTAGGGGAATTTATCATGTTGGGTTTCCTTTGGCCTTTGTAACATGAGTCCAGAGGGGGGCAGCATGGATCAGGAGTTGGGTATGGTGGCAAAGGAAGATAAATGGGAGTGGGTGTAGGGAAGTTTGGGGTCTTTTTTTCTGATTTCTTCTATTGCTTTATCAAAGGAAAAGAGGTCTGCCAATGGCCTGTCCTTGGAACTCTCCTCATTGTAGTCACTATCTAATTTTTGCATGGAAGTGGTTTTAGGGAAGCTAATACTGTGTTTGGGAGAAAGGGGAGGAGAGTTTTCCTTACTGGACCTCTCATCTCCTGGCTAAATATGCTATGCAGGTCCATGTGTCTGGGTCATATAGATCCCCAAAAATCATCCAGGGAGTGATCTGGAGGACTTCTTCCCAGAAAGAGATGTCGTCTCTCTGGGAGAGTTTAATTCCCCTAACTTTCAGGAGAGTCCTTAATCCATGAATTTGTGATTCCTTTTGGTGGGAGGCAATATTGCTCATGATAGAAAATAGTGGAAATGCCAAGACTAGAGGGCAATGTTCCTGAGGGCTTAATAGCACCAGAGGGGACTCCTCAAAAGTCCAGCCACAAGCCTGTCTGCAAGTTTAAGACACCGGAGACCTGCCCTAAAGGCTTTTAAGAGCTCAATGTGTTACTGGCTTTTTGTGTTGGAGAGAAATAGATAGAAAGTTTTTGCCAGTGCCCAAGTGGGCTGTTGCAATCTGGGAAGAGGATCAGGGGCCTTCAGTCAATGCTGAAGAGTTGCCCCAACCAAGAGATGTCACCTGTTCACCATATCCAGTCTCTTGCAATGGCATGAACTGAAAGTAAAGAACAAAAGATTGAAATTCTGCCAGCCCTCAGTTGTGTAGGCAAGGCCACAAGGGGCCATTACTCTCAGGAGGACAATGCCCCTGTAGGGGAGCACTTACCCTGGTGCATCTCAGGGAGCCCCATTTTGGGTGCCATTTGTGGTTCCTGGTCATGCTGGGGCCACAGCATTTCCATGGCCATGGGCGTCCAGGTAATGGCAGAATGGGGTCTTGAGCAGCCATGAGTGCGGCAGGAAGAAACACCCAGGAAACAGCTTGAGAGAACAGCTCATTTATTTGTCAGGGGAGTGTGTTTATAAGTGTTTGTGAAAGAGTGGGAAGAGGTATGGGAAATAAGGGGATTGGTTAGTTCAAAGGTCCTGCTGATGCCTAATTAGCATGTAGTGATATCATGGGGGAGTGGGAAAGGGTCACAAAGTCTAAGTAGTGGCTGGAAAAGCTATAGGGTATGGGTTGTAGGGAGATTGACTGTGTGAAGGCTGCTGGCTGATACCTCATTAACATATAGAGATGTGCCAGGCAAGAGGTCACAAGGCTGTGGGGAAAGCAAAACCTAAATCTTATCAGGATGTTCAGGTGTCCAGGGCTGGTGGAGGAAGCAGCCTCACTCCTGCCAGCCTCAGGGCCTGAGGTTATCAGGGCCCATTCTCACTGCATCCTTGGAGAGGGAGTGGCCCTACTCCTGCTGGCCTTGGAACCTGAAGTTATGTGGGTCTAGGCCAGCTGCAGTCTCCTGTGGCCCAGGTCTCTTAGCCTTGCCTAGCAGCTCAGGCCTGCTTTAACCCTTAGTTGCCTGGGGCCCTTACCTGTGCCCAACAATCTGTGACCTTAGTTCTAATGATGAAAGTGGGAGCCCCATGTTAGTATATATATGGTTAGAGTGTTCCTTAAATCAATATTAACTGACCTTTCTTATCTTTCCTAACAAATGTTGGTCTGAAGTCTACCCTTGTCAGATATTGGGATAGTGACCTCTGCTTGTTTTCTAGGCCTATTTGCTTGAAACACTGTCTTCCAGCCTTTTACCTAAGATAGTGTACATCCTTTATAGAAAGGTTAGTTTCCTGGAGGCAAGAAATTGAAGGATTTTTGAGGACATTGATATTAAGAGTTATTACTGAAAGGTGTGTATTTATTTTTGCCATCTTTCTTGTTTTGTAATTCTTCCAATTTTACCTTTGCTCTCTTGTATTAGCTAGTATTTGAGTATGGTTTGTTTTTTTCCCATTTTACTTATATGTGTGCTTTTCTTTTTCTTCTGCATGGAGGATCCTTTAAAGTATTTTGTGTAGAGCTGGTTTTGTCTTCAAATATTCTCTCATCCTGCTTTTGTTGTAGAATGTCCTTATTTCTCCATCTATTTGAATGGATAGTTTTACAGGATAAAGTAGCCTTGATTTACAGTTGTTATCTTTTAGAACATTGAATGCATCATGCCAAGTTCTTCTGGCTTTTAAAGTTTGTGTTGAGCAATCTGCTGTGATCCTGATGAGCTTGCCTTTGTATGTGACTTGATTTTTTTATTTCTAACTGCTTTAAATATATTTTCTGTGGTTTGTATGTTTGGTAGTTTAATTATAATATGGTGAGGAAAGGTTCTTTCCATATTTTGTCTCATGTCCTAAAGGGTTACTGTATCTGCATTGGCATCTCTTTCCCAATTTGGGGGAAGTTTTCTTCTATGATTTCATTGAAAATTCCTTTGGGGTGAAATTCTTCTCCTTGTACTATACCCTGAATTCTTATGTTTGGTCTTTTCATAGTGTCCTGAATATCTTGAAATTCCTATTCCTACCTTCCTATTAGTTTGTCTTTCTCGTTGTTGGACTGTATTAGATCTGCCACCAGGTCTTCTAGTTTAGATATTCTGTCTTCTCTTTTATCCATTCTATTGGTGAGATCTTCTACAGAGTTTTTATTTGATTATGTTTTTCACTGCTAGTATTTCTGACTGTTTTTTTTTATTATTTGTATTTCTTTATTTATATCTTGTATTTACCTCCTTATTTCATTAAATTGGTTTCCTATGTCTCCTTTGAGTTCTTTGATTTCTTCAAGAAGATTTATAGTCATTCTTTTGAAATCTTTCTCAGGCATTTATAAATCAGTCTCACTGGAGGTCATTTCTGATGGATTAATACTTTTTGGTGGATTTATATCATCTTGATTTTTTGTATTTCTTGTATTATAATGTAGATTTTTTTGCATCTTGGATTAATTTAATCTTGTGTTTTCTAATTACCTGTAGTATTATTAGATGTATCAATCAGTCTGAAGCTATATATCATAAAGGTAGGAGCTTAATGTGCTATATGTAGCTCTTAAGACTCTCAGAGTAACCACAAAAGTGACCCTAGCTGTTGGGTGTGCCTGCCATGAGAGTATTCTAGTAGGGTGGGTAGAAAAAAATGCAGGAAAATTCTAAAATTTAGCTAAACAATATACACATTCAAAGAAAAACAGCACAGAATATTTATGCAAGAGTAGTTAGGAAAAACAGATCCTTTAACAAAGTCACAGACCTTAAGGATGTGTATTTTCCCACATCCTTAATCCTATCAACTGGGAGGCTGACATTTCTAGTCTGTAGAGGGTTCCAACTTCAGCTTGTGTCTGAGTGAGATCCTTCTCTGCCATATGACAGAAAAGGAGAAAAAGGCACTATAAATCAGAAAGCAACAAGTGACAAGTTCAAAATATAGCTTTTTTTAAGAATTTTAAATCCAGTGATCCATCAGTTTTAACATATAATTTACCCTGACATGGAAGGTGCAATTAACACTTCTGATGCAAGCCTATATACCATGCTGTTTTGGCTGGTACTTACCTGGTGTAATGCTAGTTACCTTTTGGGATGGCTTTGGTCTCAGCTATGCTGCACACCCACTTGGGTCCCTCTTTGATGTGCTGTGGGCTCAGGTAGGCTGGCTGAGTCAGTGGGTTGCATCTTTGATCCACTCTGTCAGGTACTGTGTAGGTGAGTTCCCTTCCCCTGGTCTCTGGTGCTTGCTGGCACTTGCTCTGGTGGTGGTAGGAGAGGAGGCTGTGGATGGTGACTGAACTTTTCCCACTGGTCCTTGTAATCCTCTTCCTCATGAGCCATTATGCTGGTCCCAGGTGTCCTCCAGTGATAGTTTCAATAGATGGCCCCCAATATCTTCAGTATTTTATTAGTTTATAGTTTGCATCTGCAGCCACCTGGCTGGAGGCAGTGTCACTGGGTAGGTCTTAAGGTGTGGTGGTGGTTTTGAGATTTCAGTCTAAAGATATGCAAAGTGTGCCTACTTGGAGTTCCTGAAGTGTGCTGTGCTGTGTGGCTTTTGGTTTTTAGGCTTGTGCTTCTCTGTTTGTGTTTGTCCTTTGAAAGCAGGCCAGTTTCTTCTGCCATTATGGAACTTCCCCTGGATCTGTAAGCTTCAATAAATCCCTTCCTCCATAACTGCCTGGTCTGGAAGTTCATCTCAGTGAGGCTGAAGCTGTCTGCTACACCTCCCTTCATGTTTCTTGAGTTTAGAAGGAGGCTAGTGTGAATGACAAACCTCCTCACCTGGCTTTCCCTGTGGCTCAGGCTGAGCCTGGCAGCTGTGTTCATGCAGACCTGGTGCTGCTGCTACTGGAGCCACTTCTGTCTGCTTCTGTGGGCCCTAGGCACTCTGGATCTCTCCTACTTCTCTGCTGTAGTTGATAATTTCTTATACACCTCTTTTTAGCAGACGATTGTATTTTGGTGGTTTTTCTTCTTCTTCTTCTTCTTCTTTATCTCCCCAAGGCTGCTTTGTCATGATTCCTATTCCACCATCTTAACTGGAAGTCTGCACCTACAAATTTCTACAAAGAAAGACTTGCTTATGGTATTACCTACTTCTCTCAGTGTTTTCTAATTGCAGGTTTCCTTTACCATATCACTGGGTATGTATTCTAAAGTGATTCCTTTATTGAGGCAATATCTTTGAGTTTCAGTTCTTAAATCCCTATATCTGTGTTATTATAGGAATGAGGGTTGGGTGTAGGGTGTGAGTAAGTTGAAATGAGTCTTCCATGAAGGCTGTATGCAAAGTCTATGGAAACTAGAGGCTCACTGTCTATGAGTTAATGTGACTGAGTCTAGTGTATGTAAGAATGGTGAACCAGCTAGGCATGGTGGCACACACCTTTAATCCCAGCACTTGGGAGGCAGAGGTAGGAGGATCACTATGAGTTTGAGGCCACTCTGAGATGACATAGTGAATTTCAGATCAGCCTGAGTTAGAATGAGATGCTACCTCAGAAAAAAAGCGTACACCACCTTATTGCGCAATGTGCACTCATATGTTTATTATCAGTAAATTGGAGCACCTAAGTATAACAAGCTTGGATAGTGAAGATCACAGTAGGTAACAGACAACATTCCTGGTCATAGCTAACGAAATAGGCACCCAGGAGTAATCAAATGTTACCTTATGCTCAGTAGTCTGAGGTCCTGGGAAAGGTAACTTGAGGACCAGGACTTATATGTGGAGGTTCATATGTTTTTCCTTCTCAGAAGCAGAATTGTAAAATGCTCTTTCTGTGAGTGATGCTGTGTCTTGCTTCTTAGAGATATTTAAAGTTGATCTTTCCTTGTGAACAATTTCTCCTGCTTCTTGCACTGACAAATGTCTATGCCTCTGGTACCTGTTATTGGGAATTGTGCCCAAGTGGTAGTGTTATGTTTGGTTTGAGAACTGACTGGTGATATGGGGAATGTGCTGAAGTACAACTCTCACAGAGCACTCATCTGAAGTTGGAGATAAGGTCTAAAAGTTGGTCAAATAGAAAAGCTGATCCTCTCCCTTTGTGCCCTCAGGACTTATACCAGTACCTTCATGTTCATGTCTTCTTTCATATAGTCTTAGAGAACACATTGAAGTTCCAATGATATGTTTAGAATAAGAGAATTCTTGGCATTATTTATATTTTCATGTTATCTGTTGTCACTAGTAAAACAATATTTTTGGAATTACCTTGAATCATTGCCTAAGAATCTATGAGAATATTTCTTCTACAATTTTGTATTTTATATACCACTAATCATGCAATAAAACTCAAATGGTTTGTACTTTTAGAATTTCATGTGGATAGATTTCCAAGCAATCACTATGAGTTATAGGACTATAGTTCCATTTACAGACTCTTTTCTTTTGTCTTCCATTGCTATTGTCAGAATGCAAAGTACTCAGTCACTCCTTTCTCTGGTGCTTCTTGACTAGTGTCTGCTTTCACTTGAGGAGGCTGATGTAGCAGCACTGATTCTGGCATTTAAAACACAGCTATAAACACAGTACTTTGTACTGGCTAACGAGTGCTCTCTAGATAAAACCCTAGCCACAACACCAATGACTAACAGTTACCTTCTTTTTTTTTTAGTTGAGGAATTTGCCCTTCTTGAGCAAGAATGTATGGAAAAAGGCAAAGTCCTTGAGCAAATTGAAAACGTAAGGTGACATCTCTTATCCTCAAATATAAATGTTGCTTTCTTAATTTCCTATTTTTGGTTGGTTTTTGCCATAAAACAGGACAACTAGCATTATATATGCTGATTGATATTTGATCTTTTTTACTGGAAAAAATAGCGAAATATCACCTTATATGCTGTTAAATCATGGAATAGGACATTTGCAAGTGCAGGTTCAGGTTATACATTACATATTTGGTCTCCATCTGCTTGCAAGCAAAGTTTCCTCTTTAGTTTCCTTTGTAATTGATGATGTGATGACAGTTAGAGAGACATCCTCAAAGAAATGATCACTGGATATCCAGTGTGCACAGCAACCTTGTTGTAAGCCTATGATATTGCCTATTATTTACAGTTTTTAATAGTCAGAAGGAGGAATAAGTTTATTGCAAGTAAGTTGTATGAATTAGTTCTTACAACGTATTTGTTTGTATAGTTGCAGATTGAACTTGAAGATCCTAAAAAGGTTAGTATTTTGTAATTCTTTCTTATGGAAAAATTATATTTTTTCCCTAACTTTTTGTTAAATAGAGACCTTGATTGTAGATTTCTACTGGTTGAAAGGGTAGGAAAAAACTTGAAATTATTCTGATAGTCTCAGTTAAAATTACTTGGAAATCTTTCTCTAGTTTCTGGTAGCAATTTCACTTACTGCTCAGGACTATGTGAGCTCATGTACATGTTGAATGCTGGGCTCAGGTGTGCTTCTGTATTTTGTGCTTTTTAGTGTGTGTGTGATTTTTCCTGGGATTTTCTTTTGTCAGAAGATATTTGAAGTTTAACTCCCAATTATCTTCAACTTCTTCCTGAAAAACTATGCCAAGCCAGGCTTTGTGGTACACACCTTTAATCCCAGCACTGGGGAGGTGCAGATAGGAGGATTACCATGAAGTCAAGGCCATCCAGAGATTACATAGTGAATTCCAGGTCAGCCTGAGCTACAGTGAAACCCTATCTGGAAAAAAAAAAAAAGAAATCTATGTCAGAAGTGAACATTATGTAAGTTAGTGCCCGCAATGTCACTATATACCTGAAGTTGATTTCATATCACCTCTACGACAGGAACATAATGTGCAATCTTACTTCTCTTTTTGTATGTGGACAAAGAAGAACATCAATACAGAATTGTGGGCCATTGATGCTTCTCTCAGATTGTCATGCAGACAATACCCAGAGGAGAGCAGAGAGACAAAACTTCCTGTGGACTTCTGAAGTACCCCACTCTCTAGTTTCTACATCTACAATCCTTAGAGAAGTTCCTCTGTCATCACATAAACTTTACAGGAAATAGGAAATGGTGAAAAATTTGTGCACAGTCATTTATGTGATGAGCACAAAGATGTGCATTACAGACCAGTTCTAGGTATGTGCTGGTAGAAGCAATCAGGAGGACAGTGTGACCCGCTTCTGTATTTTCAAGGTCCCGGTCTTAGAGACTGACCCCAAATGTGAAAATTCATGAAATATTTTATATCTCCTGATAATTTCAACCTGGACACAAGAAATTCTTAACTATTTGTGTACTGAAGACCTTACAGAAGTGACAGCAAAGCACTGAAAGTGATAGGAAAACCATTTCTCATATTGATGAACATTCATGTGCTCCACCATTAAGACCATAAGGATTCAGTCAGTGGCACTCTCCCATAATGAGCAAAGTCAATAGTGACTGACAGAGTATAGCTACTACTTCAATAGATAAGCAGGATACAGGGCTGGAGAGATAGCTTAGCAGTTAAGTGCTTGCCTGTGAAGCCTAAGGACCCCAGTTCGAGGCTCAATTCCCCAGGACCCACGTTTGCCAGATGCACAAGGGGGTGCACACATCTGGAGTTCATTTGCAGTGGCTGGAAGCCCTGACATGCCCATTCTCTCTCTCCCTCCCTCCCTCTCTCTCTCTCTCTCTCTCTCTCCCACTCTCCCACTCTCCCTCCCTCTCTCTCTCTGCCCTTTTATCTCTGTGTCACTTTCAAATAAATAAATAAAATTAAGAAAAAGAAAAACAGGATACAGAACTACAAGGATGAAAGGAAACATGTTCAAGGAGTTGTCTTTGAGAATGTTCAACTTTTATGTATTTCTTCTAAATTTCTGACCTCATAATCACCGTTATCATGAAAGAGAACTTTCTGTGGAGCCCAAGAAAAGATTGCTTTGAAAGTCCTAAAGATTTTACAGAATGGGGCAACACCGTAGTACCATATGAGAAAAATGGTAGCTTTGGGCCAAGCAAAGGACAATGGCCATATATTCCACTTTGAAGTGGGCAGAGGTAATGGCCACACTCTGGCACTAAGTCTTACTATATGCCTTGTGTGGACCAAACAGCTCATGTGAAATACTGGAGAAACTAGACATATATCCAAAGACTCATATTCTCTGATATGGCTTCATCATGTCCACCCTTTCACAACATAGGAAGATATTATATTTCAGGTGGGATGAAAGGTCCATGTTCATCTGACCAAGATTCAGTTATACTTTGGTATCATCTAGGAAATCTGTGAACCAGGAGAAAGCTGAGGTTGGTCTTGTGTGAGTCGCTGTGGCTTCATTATATTTTCTTTTTTGGGTTTTGTTTGTTTGTTTTTCATTGCAGGGTCTCACTCTAGCCCAGGATTACCTTTAAATCACCAGGTAGTCTCAGGTTGGCCTCGAACTCACAGTGATCCACCTACCTCTGCATCCTGAGTGCTGGAATTAAAGGCATGTGCCACCATGCCCAGTCTGGTTCATTGTTGTAACCAGGAATAGTTGAGCCACCAGATGTGCTGACTTCCAGATATTACTGAAAGAGATCACTTGGGTGTGTGTATTGTAAAGAATGAACATAAACTTACATAAAAGCATACATACCTTCTTCTTCACTGTTCTGAGCTTTCATCAGTAATTTGATGGTTATTTACTCTGTGCTCCCTTTAAAAAAAGAAGTTTTTAAAAATTTATTTGAGAGTGACAGAGAGAGAAAGAGGGAGAGAGAGAGAGAGAATAGGTGTGCCAAGGCCTCCAGCCACTGCAAACAAACTCCAGATGCATGCACCCCCTTGTGCATCTGGCTAACGTGGGTCCTGGGGAATCGAGCCTTGTACCAGGGTCTTTAGGCTTCACAGGCAAGTGCTTAACTGCTTAGCCATCTCTCCAGCTGCGTGCTTCCTTTTGTGGAGCCATTTACATGTTCTACACATGCTTTTTCAGCAACTGATATGTTACAGAGAAAGAACATGAGTCATGTAAACTGAATTCTGTGAAGACTTAGTAATTATTTTGTGTCATTGCTAGGAAGTAAATGCGAAAACACAATTCTTTTGATTTAAAGATCATATTTTCATCAGTAAACAGGTGTTCTTATTCATCTTAATATTCTTCATGAATATTTCTTTGTTTCTTCCATACTGCCAATATCACTTGTGCTTCTTCTTCCTTTGCCTGTTCTCAATCACATTTCTTAGCTTCAGGCACTATTGGTATATAAGGCTCTGTTAACTTTATCAATGAGGTTAATGCCAGGTCTCAAAAGTACCATTTTCACAGAGTGGGGGGGTGGGGGGAACGACTCTCTGAACACAGGGAATCAACTGTGTGTGCACAAATAAATATGCAAATAATGTAACGTTAGCAATGTGTAATATTATGAAATGCTTGTACTTTAATTGAGCTATATTAATTTGGTCATGGTATGCAGAGGAACTAGTTATAAATGTGACATAATGCATTTTTTTTTTAACTTTAGAATCCCAACTGTCTTTGAGTCAACTTTCAGTATCCTGCAAAAAATGGCAGCAGATAACCATATAATGAAACCCAGGATGTTGAAGTAGTTTTGAAAAATGTCATGAGGACCTTAGCAATTCATATGGCTTTCCAAATATGATGAAGGAAGAATAATAATAGGAGTCTACCATTGAATGTCACTGTGCAGTATGAGTTATCTCACCTTCAGTTTTTCTTAATTATGAAACAGGACCTTCTCTAGCCCAGGGATTCCTGAGGTTCAGTTTGTACCTGAGAATGGACTCAAATTCACTTGCCTCAACCTTTTGAATGCTAAAATTACTGCCATGTGGTATAATATTCAACAGAGCTTGATTGCTGTGTATCATTTACAGTGAATATATTTGCAAGCAGAAGGCTTCTATGTGTCCCATGTTTCTGGTCCTTTCCCATCCTTCTTCTAGCCAGAAGGATGAGTCAGCCACTTCTTGGTCCACACTATCAAACCATTAACCAAAATTTAGTCTTGATGACATGGAGAAAGCTCCTCTAAGGATTAAAACTCCTATATACAAACATGCTGACCATTACTTTCTTTTCTGTCAGGTTCCCTTTCTACAATATTGGAAAAGGAACCATTAGATGACGTAAGAGAATTTTGGGGGGACATATGAAGAATCATCACTTTATGTTCTTTCAATGCATAATTCTTGTGTAGGCATGATTCAGGATATTGTGGAGTTGAATGAGAATCTCCTTACATTCAATTCCTCACACCCAAGGATAGTTAACATGGCTCCCAAGTGGTAGAAAAATTTCCAGTGCAAATAATTTATCTTCTTTTTTTTGAGGTAGGGTCTCATTCTGACCTAGGCTGACCTGGAATTCACTACAAAGTCACAGGGTGGCCTTGAACCCATGGTGATCCTCCTACCTCTGCCTCCTGAGTGCTGGGATTAAAGGCATGTGCCACCATGCATGGCTGTCTTCTTATACTAAGGATTGTGTACTTCAATGTGTAAATGTACTTGTGCATGACATGTTCTTGACAGTTCTGCTGTTGTCCTTTGTGACAACTTTGTTGTTTTGTGACCAATTTGACTTAACCCAGTGTTCCTGCATTTACAAAATAATACAAAGAAAGCCTTGCCTATGGGATTACCTGCTTCTCACAGTGTTTTCTTTTCTATAATTGCAGGAATCCTTTACCATACCACTGGGTATATATTCTAAAGCTATTCCTTTATTGAGGAAATATTTTTGAGTTTCAGTTCTTAAATCTCTGTATCTGGGTTCTTGTAGGATTTAGGGTTTGGTGTAGGTTGTAAGATGAAAAGAGTCTTCCATGAAAGCTGGATGGAAAGTCTATGGAAACCTGAGACTCATTGGCTATGAGTTAATGTGACAGTGTGTAGTGTATGCAAGAATGGGTGAACTATGTTGTTGTCTAATGTGGACTTATATGTTTATTATAGGTAAATGGGAGCACTTAAGCATAACAAACCTGGGGAGTGAAGATCAAAATAAGTAACAGACATCATTCCTGGTCAGAGCTAATGAAATAGGCCCCCAGGAGGAGTCAATCTTTACCTCATGCTGAGTAGTCTGAGGTCCTGAGAAAGATAACATGAGGACCAGGACTTATGTGTGGAGGTTCCTATGCCTTTCCTTCCCAGAAGCAGAATTGTAAGTTGTTCTGTCTGTGAGTTATGCTGTGTCTTGCTTCTTAGTGATATTTAAAGTTGATCATTCCTTGTGAACAATTTCTGTTTCTTACATTGGCAAATGTCCATGACTGTGGTAACTGTTCTTAGCAATTGTGCCCAACTAGTAGTGTTGTGTTTGGTTTAAGCATTGACCTGTGACATAGAAATGTGGTCAGGCACAACTCTCATGGGGCACTCATGTGAACATGGAGATAAGATCTAAGAGTTGGTTAAGTGGACAAGCTGGTCCACTCCCTCTGGGCCCTCAGGACTTACAATAGTACCTTCATGTTCATGTCTTCCTTCCTATAGTCTTGGCTTATAGAACACATTGAAGTACCTAAGATATGATTAGAATGGGAGAGTTCTTGGTAATATTTATGTTTTCATGTTCTCTGATGTCACTGCTAAAACAATATTTTTGGAATTACCTTCGATCATTACTTAAGAATCTATGAGAATATTTCTTCTAAGTTTTTGTATTGTCAACCAATTCTGCAATAAAACTCAGATGGTTCATACTTTTAGAACTTCATGTGTCTAGGTTTCCAAGCAATCGCTCTGAGTTATTGGACTGTAGTTCCATTTAAAGACTCTTTTCTTTTGTCTTCCATTGCCGTCATCAGAATACCAAGTGCTCAGACAGTCACTCATTTCTCTGCTGCTTCTTGACTAGTGTCTACTTTCACTTGAGGAGGCTGCTGTAGCAGCACTGATTCTGGATTTAGAGCACAGCCATACACACAGGCCTTTGTGTTGGCTAAGCAGTGCTCTCTGAGTGAAACCCTAGTCACAACTCCAATGACTGACAGTTACCCTCTGTCTTTGTAGTTGAGCAAGAATGTATGGAAGAGGCCAAAGTCCTTGAAGGAACTGAAAATGTGAAGTGACTTTCCTTAGCCTGAAATAAAAATGTTGCTTTATTAATTTCCTATTTTGTGTTGGCTTTTACTGTAAAACATGACAACTAGCATTACATACAGTGATTGATATTTGATTTTTTTCTGGAATAATAGAAAAATAGCACCTTATAAACTGTTAACTCATAGAAAAGGACATTTACAAATGAAGGTTCTGGTTACACATTATATATTAGGTCTCCACCTGCTTGCAAGCAGTCTCCTCCTTGGCTTTCTTTGTAAATCATGATATGATGACAATTACAGAGAAATCCTCAAGGAAATGGGCACTGGGTACCCAGTGTGCACATCATCCTGGGTTGTGAGCCTCTGACATTGCCTATGATTGACAGTTTTTTAATGGTCAGAATGAGAAATAAATCCATGTGCCAGTCAGTTGTATGAATTACTTCTTACGTTGTGTTTGTTTGTATAATTGCAGATAGACCTTGAAGATCCTAAAAAAAAGGTAAGTATTTTGTAATTATTTCTTGTAGAAAAATTATACCTTTTCCTAGATTTTTGGTAAATAGTGAAGTTGATTGTAGATTTCTATGGGTTAAAAGGGCAGGAAACAACTTGAAATTATTCTGGTAGTCTCATTTAAAACTTATTGTAAAGCTTTATCTAGTTGCCGGCAGGAATTTCACTCACTGCTCAGGTTTATGTACATGTTCAGGTGTGCTTCTGTATTTAGTGATTTTAATATATGTGTGATTCTTCATGGGGTTTTGTTTTGTCAGAAGATATTTGAAATTTAAATCACAATTTCCCTCAACCGCTGTCTGAAAAAAGTCTATGCCAAGCCCCGCTTTGTGGTACACACCTTTAATCCTTGCACTAGGGAGGTAGATGTAGGAATATCATCATGAGTTGAAAGCCACCCTGAGACTATATAGTGAATTCCAGGTCAGCCTGAGCTGTAGCAAATACCTATGGAAAAAAAAAATCTATTCCAAACGTGTATATTAAATCACCATTATATAAATTATTGTCTGTAATGATACTATATTTATACCTGGAGTTGATTTCATAGCACCTCTAAAGCACAAGCATAGCACATAATCATACTTTTCAAATATATATATATTTTAGTGAAGACACATAGAATACATGGCCTCTCATGAAGGGGCTTGCCTGTCCTGTCTACTGCTCCAGTCTTTTTTATTTTTAATTTATATTAGCATTTTCCATGATTATAAAAAATCCCATGTTAATCCCCCCCACACACTTACTCCTTTGAAATGCCATTCTCCAGCATATTACCTCCCAATCACAATCATTGTACTTACATATATACAATATAAACCTACTAAGTACCCTCCTCCCTTCCATTCTCTTCCCTTTATGTCTCCTTTTTAACTTACTGACTTCTGCTACTAAGTATTTTCATTCTCACGCAGAAGCCCAGCCATCTGTAGCTATGATCCACATATGAGAGAGAACATGTGGCACTTGGCTTTCTGGGCCTGGGTTACCTCACTTAGTATAATCTTTTCCAGGTCCATCCAGTTTTCTGCAAATTTCATAACTTCATTTTTCCTTACCGCTAAGTAAAACTCCATTGTATAAATGTGCCATATCTTCATTATCCACTCATCAGTTGAGGGACATCTAGGCTGGTTCCATTTCCCAGCTATTATAAATTGAGCAGTAATAAACATGGTTGAGCACGTACTTCTAAGGAAATGAGATGACTCCTTAGGATATATGCCCAGGAGTTCTATACCTGGGTCATATGGTAGATCAATCTTTAGCTGTTTTAGGAACCTCCACACTGATTTCCACAATGGCTGGACCAGATTGCATTCCCACCAGCAGTGCAGAAGGGTTCCTGTTTTGCCACATCCCTGCCAACAGTTATGATCATTTGTTTTCATGATGGTGGCCAATCTGACAGGAGAGAGATGGAATCTCAATGTAGTTTTAACCTGCATTTCCCTGATGACTAGTGACGTAGAACATTTTTTTAGATGTTTATATGCCATTCATATTTCTTCCTTTGAGAATGCTCTATTTAACTCCATAGCCCATTTTTTGATTGACTTGTTTGATTCCTTATTATTTAACTTTTTGAGTTCTTTGTATATCCTAGATATTAATCCTCTGTCAGATATATAGCAGGCGAAGATTTTTTCCCATTCTGTAGGTTGCCTCTTTGCTTTTTACACTGTGTCCTTTGCAGTGCAAAATCTTTGTAATTTCATGAGGTCCCAGTGATTAATCTGTGGTTTTATTGCCTGAGCAATTGGGATTGTATTCAGAAAGTCTTTGCCAAGACCAATATGTTGGAGGGTTTCCCCTACTTTTTCCTCTAGCAGTTTCAGAGTTTCAGGTCTGACGTTAAGGTCTTTAATCCATTTGGTCTTAATTCTTGTGCATGGTGAGAGAGAAGAATCTATTTTCATCCTTCTGCAGATATATATCCAGTTTTCTCAACACTGAAGAGGCTGTCTTTTCTCCAATGAGTATTTTTGGCATTTTTATCGAATATCAGGTGGCTATAGCTACTTGGGCTTACATCTGGGTCCTCTATTCTGTTCCACTGATCTACATGTCTGTTTTTGTGCCAGTACCATGCTGTATTTCTTACTATGGCTCTGTAGTATAGGTTAAAATCAGGTATAGTGATACCACCAGCCTTATTTTTGTTGTTCAGTATTATTTTAGATATTTGAGGTTTTTTTGTGATTCCAAATGAATTTTTGGATTGCTTTTTCTATTTCCATGATGAATGCTTTTTGAATTTTGCAGGAACTGTATTAAATGTGTAGATTGCTTTTGGTAAGATTGCAATTTTTGCAATATTGATTCTTCCAATCCAGAAACAGGGGATGTTTCTCCACTTTGTAGTGTCTTCTGCAATTTCTTGCTTGAGTGTTTTAAAGTTCTCATCGTAGAGATTCTTTACTTCCTTGGTTAGGTTTATTCCAAGGTACTTTATTTTTTTGCAATGAAATTGTGAATGGGAGCGATTCTCTGATTTCATCCTCTGTGTGTTTGTTGTCAGCATATATGAAGGCTACTGATTTCTGTGTATTTATTTTGTATATTGCTACATGGCTGTAGGTTTTGATCAGCTCTAACAGTTTGCTAGTAGAGTCTTTAGGGTCCTTTATGTATAGAATCATGTCATCTGCAAATAATGATAACTTGATCTCTTCCTTTCCAATTTGTATCCCTTTTATGTGTGTCTCTTGCCTTATTGCTATGGCTAAGACTTTCAAAACTTTATTAAATAAAAGTGGGTACAGTGGACACCCTTGTCTTGTTCCTGATTTTATTGGAAAAGCTTCCAGTTTTTCCCCTTTTAGTAATATGTTGGCTGTAGGCTTGTCATAAATAGCTTTTATTATATTGAGATATGTTCCTTCAATTCCCAGTCTCTGTAGGACTTTTATCATGAAGGGATGTTGGATTTTGTCAAATGCTTTCTCTGTGTCCAATGAGTTGATCATGTGATTTTTGTCCTTCAAACCGTATATGTAATGTATTACATTTATAGATTTGTGTATATTGAACTATCCCTGCATCTCTGGGATAAAGCCTACTTGCTCAGGGTGAATGATCTTTTTGATATACTCTTGTATTCTGTTTGCCAATATTTTGTTGAGAATTTTTGCAACTATGTTCATGAGGGAGATTGGTCTGTAATTTTCTTTTTTTGTTCTATCTTTGCCTGGTTTTGGTATCAGGGTGATGCTGGCCTCATAGAAGGAGTTTGGTAGAATTCCTTCTTTGTCTATTTCCTGGAAAAGCTTAAGAAGCAATGGTGTTAGCTCTTCCTGAAAGGTCTGGTAAAATTCAGCAGTGAATCCATTTGGGCCTGGGCTTTTTTTAGTTGGGAGATTATTGATAACTGTTTGGATCTACATGTTTGTTATAGGTCTATTTAAGTGATTAATCTCATTTTGATTTAATTTAGGTAGGTCAATTAGATCAAGGAAAGCATCTATTTCTTTCAGATTTTCATACTTTGTGGACTATATGCTTTTATAGTATGTCCCTATGATTTTTTGAATTTCCCTGGAATCTGTTGTGATGTTACCTTGTTCGTCCCTGATTTTATTAATTTGTGTCTCTTCTCTCTTTCTTTTGGTCAGAATTGCTAACGGTTCATCAATCTCGTTTATCCTTTCAAAGAACCAACTCTTTGTTTCATTAATTCTTTGGATTGTTTTATTTTTGTTTCTATTTCATTAATTTCTGCCCTAGTCTTTGTTATTTCTTCCCATCTATTGATTTTTGGTTTGCCTTGTTCTTCTTTTTCCAAGGCTTTAAGGTGAAGCATTAGGTCATTTACTTGCGACCTTTCTAATTTCTTAATATAGGCACTTAAGGCTACAAATTTACCTCTTAGAACTGCCGTCATTGTGTCCCTGAGATTTTGATATGTTGTGTTGTCATTGTCGTTTGACTCTATAAATTTTTTGATTTCCTTCTTGATTTCTTCATTGACCCATCATCATTTAGTAGCGTATTGTTTAGTTTCCATGATTTTGTGTATGCTCTATAGCCTTTCTTGCTACTGATTTTTAGTTTAATTCCAATGTGGTCAGACAGAATGCAAGGAATTATTTCAATTTTCCTGAATTTGTTAAGATTTGCTTTGTGTCCTAATATATGGTCTATTTTAGAGAATGTTCCATGTGCTGCTGAAAAGAATGTATATTCTGCAGCCTTTGGATGAAATGTCCTGTATATATCTGTTAAGTCCATTCCTTCTATGACCTCATTTAGTCCAGATGCCTCTCTGTTTATTCTTTCCCGGGATGACCTGTCAATTGATGAGAGTGGGGTGTTAAAGTCACCCACCACCACTGTGTTTGGTGTTATCTGTGACCTTAGTTCTAATAGTGTTTGTTTGACGAATTTGGGAGCCCCCTTTTAGTTGCATATATGTTTAGGATTGTAATGTCCTCCTGTTGGAGTGTGCCCTTCATCAATATAAAGTGACCTTCCTTATCTTTCTTGACTAACACTGGACTAAAATCTACCTTGTCAGATATTAGGATAGCAACACCTGCTTGTTTTCTAGGCCCATTTGCTTGAAATACCATTTTCCAACTTTTCACCCTAAGATAATGTCTATCCTTTGCAGAAAGGTGAGTTTCTGGAGCCAACAAATTGTAGGATCCTGCTCTTTGACCCAGTCTGCAAACCTATGTCTTTTTGTTGGGCATTGAGGCCATTGATATTAAGAGATAGTATTGAAAGGTGTGTATTTATGTTTGCCTTTTTTTTTTGTGGTTCTGGTTCTACCTGTGCTCTCTTGTGTTAACTAGTATTTGAGTATTGCTTGTTTTTTCTCGGTTCCTTATATGTGTGCCTTTCCTGTTCTTTAGCATGGAGGACTCTATGAAGTATTTTCTGTAGAACTGGTTTTGTCTTCAAATACTCCTTTAACCTGCTCTTGTCATGGAATATCCTTATTTCTTCATCTATTTCAATGGATAGCTTTACAGGATAAAGTAACCTTGTTTGACAGTTGTTATCTTTTAGAACTTGGAATACATCACTCCAAGCCCTTCTGGCTTTTAAAGTTTGTGTTGAATAATCTGCTGCATTCCTGATGGGCTTGCCTTTGTAGGTAACTTGATTTTTCTCTCTAACTGCTTTCAATATTTTTTCTTTGGTGTGTGTGTTTGGAAGTTTGATTATAATATGGCGAGGAGAGGTTCTTTCCAGGTTTTGTCTGGCTGGGGTTCTAAAGGCTTCCTGTATCTGCATTGGCACCTCTTTCCCAATTTGGGGGAAATTTTCTTCTATGATTTTGTTGAAGATGCCTACTATGCCTTTGGTGTGGAATTGTTCTCCTTCTACTATACCCTGAATTCTTATATTTGATCTTTTCATAGTGTCCCAAATATCTTGAAATTCCCATTCATACTTTTCTCTAAGTTTGTCTTTCTCTATGTTGGACTGTATTAAATCTGCCACCTGGTCTTCTAGCTTAGATATTCTGTCCTCTCCTTCATCCATTCTACTGGTGAGATTTTCTACAGAGTTTTTTTTTATTTCATTAACTGTGTTCTTCATTGCTAGTAATTCTGACTGGGTTTTCTTTTTATTATTTCTATTTCCTTTTATATGTCTTGTATTGCCTTCTTTAATTCATTAAATTGGTATCCTGCTTTTTCTTTGATTTCCTCTTTGATTCCTTTCATTTCCTCTTTGATTCCTTTGATTTGTTCTTTGACCTCTTTGAACATATTTATAATCATTCTTTTGAAATCTTTCTCAGGCATTTCCTCTAACTTGTTCTCACTGGAGGTCATTTCTGATGCATTAATACTTTTAGGTAGATTTATATTGTCTTGCTTTTTAGTGTTTCTTGTGTTATTATAAATATAGTTTTGCATCTTGGATTAAGTTAATGCTTGGATTTTCTAGCTAGCTGGCTATTCTTAGCTGTATCAATTGATTTGACGTTATATGTTTTCAGGGTAGGAGCTTACGGTGTTAGCTGTGACTCTTAAGACTCTCTGAGTATCTACAAAGTTTTTCCTAGAGGTTGAGTTTCCCTGCAATGGGAGTATTCAAGTAGGCTGAGTGGAATACAATACAGGTAGATTCTAAAATTTAACTAAACACTGTGCACATTCAATCAAAACTGCCCCAAGTATGTATGCAAGAGTAGTTATTATAACGACCAGATCCTCTATCAACAAAGAGGTTAAGATTTCTGGTCTGTTGAGAGATCCAAGTCAGCTTGTGACCAAGTGAGACCCTTCCCTGGTGCAATCCCAGTTACCTTGGATGATTTTGGTTTCAGTCAAGTTGTTGCCTGGGTTGTCAGGCTGCTGTTCTGATTTCTGGAGCTGGGTACTGGCTTTTCATGCTGGGCAAACCGAGCCTGGCAAGTGTGGCTCTGCAGATCAACACCCCCACTGCTGGAAGCACTGCTCCTAAAGCTGCCACTGATGGATCTGTTGCCGCTGCTGCTAAAGCTGCTGCTTCTGGGTCTGTCGCCACTGCCACTGAAGGTGCTGCTGCTGGGCCCACCAGTGCTGCTGCCTCTGCTGCTGCTGCTGCTGTATCTGCCACTGCTGGAGCCACTGCTGCTGCTGAAGCTGCTGCTGCTGGGTCCACCACTGCTGCGGCCACTGAAGGTGCTGCTGCTGGATCTGCCACTGTTGCCTCTGAAAGTGCTGCTGGGTCTGCTCTGCTGCCACTAATGGATCTGCTGCTCCTGGTGCTGTTGTTACCTGTGCTAGAGCCGCTGATATTGCTGCCAGACCCTGCTCGTGCTTGGGTCCCACTGTCGGCTCAAGTTTGCATGGCCGGGTCCTGGGACCACTGCTCTGTTCGCTGGAGCTGGGCACAGGCAGTGGGGGAGGGGAGGGAGCCTCAGCTGCTCTAGTTCTCTTGCTGTTCCATGTGTTCTTCTCCCTCTGGTCTGCTCTTCCATTGTTCACTGCCACTCTCCCTTCACATTTCTTGAATTGTGGAGAGCTCTGGTGTGTGTGGAAGCTTCCCTCACCTGGCTTTTCCTGCAGCTGAGGCCAAGCTTGGTGGCTTTCTGGTGTGCTGCAGGTGCCATGGCTGGTGTATCTGCCAGGGCCGCTTTTGCCAGCCTGTGCAGGCTCTGGATGATCTGGATCTCTTCTACTTCTCCACTGCCACTTCAATTTCCTATACACCTCAATTTTTAGTAAAAGTGTGTATTTTGCTGAGTTTTTTTGGTCTTTTCCCCCCCAGGCTACTTTGGCATGGTACCTATGCTGCCATCTTAACTGGAAGTCTTCCTTTTCTTTTTCTTTTACTTTTCTCTCTGTGTGTGTGTTGTTGTTGGTATGGTATAGGTGTACTGTGATGTGGCCTCTTACACACTTACCTGTGGCAGGAGGCAGTTGCTGTGGTGGCTTGAGTGCAAGAGCCCTCCAGCACACTTCTTTCCAGTCTTTGTTTTGATCCAGAGTTTCTTGCTGGTTCCAAAGCTTGTAGGACTATGACAGTTCTTGGGGCGCTGCTCCTCTGTGGGGCTGGGTTATAGGTGTGCATGACTACACCCAGCTATTTACAAGGGACCTGGGGATTCAAACTCTGGCAGTCTCAGGTATCATAAGTCCTACATTCTTGCACAGAAGTACAATGAACTGCCTTACCATAAATACATCTACATGCAAAAAGAAAAATGAACAGATTAATTATTTCACCAATTCTGTCCTTAACTACCTGTCTATGAATCTATGCAGGTCCTAATCTCCTAGCCTATAATGTGTTCAGATCTGACTCCTTGACTTCCTGAGTGACATCAGCCTGAGCTTTTTTGAGTTTTTACAACTTGAACATAAATGAATAATAGACTAATCATTTTAGCTAATCAAGTACCAAGATCTTCTAAAGCAAAAAACATGTTCTTAATATTACCTATAATTTTCAAAAGTGAAAATTTCATTACATATTTACTGTCTGATATTCACCATGTCTTTCTTTCCTAGCTCAAATGAGGTTGTTTGGTTAAATTTGATATCTGAAACAAATCTAGTCACCCTACAGAAGTGAAGCAAGAGAAAAGAAAGCCATGCTCAGAAATACACTTTGTCACATTTTTGTGAGTTCAGAGCCAACAGAGAGGAACAGACTCAGCAGTACCAGCCCCACACTATTCAGAGTGAAAGATTCTCCCATTCATGTATTCACAGTAAGTTGGTCCACCATCACAAAACTCTAAACAAGACAGTCAAAAGAAATTTTAATCATTCACTCTACCAAAGAAATGAACTTGAATAAAAATTAAACAATTACCAACAAAACTAATCTGAAATATTAACAGAAATCTCTAATAAATATTAACAAAAACTATAATCAGATAAAACAGAAAAATAAAGATACATAAAGGAAATAAAACTCTGTTGAAATGTAAATAAAAGAAAAGATCAATTAGGTAATTAGTATAATGAAATGTCAATTTATGAGATCATTGGATGTTTTTATTTAAATCAGTAACATGGGGCACCCAATTCCCATTGCATGCTCCTCTTGGCCTAATTACTCTCAAACATTTAGTTCAATTTTCAATCACCATCTAAGCTGAAAAGTATAAAACAAAAATGTTTCAAGAGAGAATTTTTCCTTCTTTCCTTCCTTTCTTCCTTCCTTCTTTTTTCATTCATTTTTCAAACAATGAATCAATTTAAAGAATCTTATGTGATAACCATCCAGTAGCCAAAATAGCTAAATCTCCAAGAGGATATAATATTTTGAGAAGAAAAAGCAAGCACTTAGTTTGTAATATTCTCATGCTGACCAAACTTAAAGTAAATATTTTTTAATTTTAATGATTGCTCAAATCTAGGACAGGACACAAACCTCATGCATTCTGCTCTATTTTGAATTAATGCAGTCAAGACAGCATTTACAACCCTGCAAATGCAGAACTAAAATATTACCTGAACTTTTCCTTCCCACATGCTCCATCCATCCTCTGCAGCCATTATCCGTATTTTAAAATTTTTTTAATTTTTTTATTAATTAGTTTTGTATTCAGAAAATGCAGTCAGTTTGGTACCATTATTAGGCTCATCCGTGACCTACCCCCTCTCCTTGGCCTCTACTTGTTGAGGTATATGGGTCATGCATTGTGGAGTTAGCCCACAGTTATGGGTAGGATAAATGTCTCTGCATATCATGACGAAATATGTGTCTCTGACATTCTTTCTGCCCCCTCTTCCACAAAATTTCTCTGAGCCATGTTGGATTCATTTTTGGTCTGCTCCAGTGATGAGGTGTTGGGGGCCTCTGGGTCTCTGGAAATCTGATTTGGTAGGAGTTGATTGTTCTCTGTGTTGATCTCCTTCACCCTTGTGCTGATAGCTGGTTCACCAAGAAAACAGCACCCTTGCTTGTTTCACCAATTTTTCTTAGTTTCAGCCAGGGCCCTTTTGAGGTATGATGGGGCAGCTCTCTCCTTAGGATCTGCATCTATCTGAAAAAGAGAAGCAGATTCTCCAACGGAGAGTAAGTTAGCACCAGGACAAATGAGATAATACTTACTTTTTTTTTTTTATAAAGAATTTAATAGGTGTAGGTCTCTTATAGCCCATGATTGATGGTAGCTTGGTAATGGAGAGTGGGCTTATGTTTGGATATGGTACTGACTTGTTTCCCAGTTCCAGCTATGGGTCTCGTACCACTGAGGGGTTCAGTTAGCTGAATCAAGAGCAGCTGGTTCCCCACCATGGCTGTGTGCCACTGTTGCACTTGTGTGGGCATCACAACAGGTTATTTGCTGCTAAGTAGGTTAGACCATGAGTTGCTTTGACAGATATTGGTCATTTTCCCCTAGTCACCCATGTAGCACCTTCTGGCACTAGACGCACTGACTGTCTGGGGACTGACTCTTTTCTAGCTTCCTGCCATACCATTCCATTTTACATGATGACCACATATGGTGTCTTCAGCAGTAGGATCTTACCACTAATCTTTGGTGGGTCATCAAGTACTCTAACAGAAATCTGTCTTTCTTTTAGGAAACCTTGTAGGTCTCTCTGATCAAAAGCTCATTGTGGATGATAGCCACATGCTGGTACTGGGAGTTACAGGTCAGTGCCCACTAAGAACAGGAAGGAAGAGATAGCTAATATACAAGAGTTAAAGAGAAGAGAGAGAGAGAGAGAGAGAGAGGGAGGGAGTGAAGCTGTAGAAGATTAAGGTCAGTCTTCATCATACCCTCTCCAGTGTCTTGTGGTTCAGGTGTTCAATCTAAGGGCCTGGTGAAGGTTTAACCATTTGGTCTGTCTTTTAGGAAGTAGAATTTTATGGTACTATTGCTGTTTGGGTCTATATTTGTGTTTCCCACCCCTCCACTGCCCTCCCCTCCCTCCCCACCCATACTATTTTCTAGTCTATGAGATGCTTGCTGGGTATATAAGGCATCTTGAGTAGATTCAGGTTATGTGCTGTAGATGAGTGGGACTATGTGGCGATTTTTTTTTTTTTCCTGTGATTGGGTAAGTTCACTAAGAATGATCTGTGCCAGGTTCAACCATCTTTTTTTCAAATTTCTTTGTGTCATTTTTTTTTTACTGCTGTATAGAATTTCATTATGTAGGTATACCACATCTTAGTTATCCACTCTTCTAGTGATGGACATCTGGGTTGATTCCAGCTCTTAGCTATTACAAATTGAGCCACTACAAACATGGTTGAGCAAATCTCTCTGGCCTGTGGTTTGAAGGTTTTAGGGTAGATGCTCGGTAAGGGAATAACTGGGTCTGTTGGTATCTCTATAGGCAGCTTTTTCAGGAGTCTCCATATTGCTTTCCAAAGTAGTTGTACCATCTTACATTCCCACCAACATTGGATGAGTTTTCCTACTTCCACATCCTCACCAGCATTTATTTTCTTTTGATGTTTTGATGTTTGCTATCCTTATTGGGGTAAGGTGGAATCTCATGGTTATTTTAATTTGCATTTCCCTGATGATTAGAGATGAAGAACATTTTCTTAAGTGCGTGTTTGCCATTTGTATTTCTTCCTCTGTGAACTGCCTCTTCAGCTCTTTGCCCCATTATGTGAGTGGGGTGTTTGACTTTTTCTGTTTAGTACTTGGAGTTCTTTGTAGATTCTAGAGATTAGGACTCTGTCAGTTGGATAACCTGCAAATATTTTCTCCCATTCTGTGGGTAATCTATTGGCTTTGCTTATTGTATGCTTGTCTGTAAAGAAACTCTTCAGCTTCATGAAATTCCATTGGTTGAATGACTGTTTAAGATTGTGAACTACTGGGGTTTTGTTCAGGAAGTCTTTTTCCATTCCTATATCATGGAAAGTACTTCCTAAATTTTCTTCCAGTAGTAGTCGAGTTTCTGGTCTTATATTGAGGTCTTTGATCCATTTGGACTTGAGTGTAGTGCATGGTGAAATGTGTGGATGAAGTTTCAGTTTCCTGCATATGGTTATCCAATTTGTCCAGCACCATTTGTTGAAGATGCTGTCTTTTTACCAGCCTATATTGTTAGGGCCTTTGTTGAATGTCAAGTAGCTATAGTGGCTTAACCAAAACTCTGGGTCCTCAAGTCTATTCAATTGGTCTATACTTCTGTTTTTATGCCAGTACCATGCTGTTTTTATTACTGTAGCTTTGTAATATAGCATTAGATCAGGTATGGTGATGCCTCCAGAGGTATTTGTTTTGCCGAGGATATGTTTGGATATGCAAGGCCTTCTGCCTCTCCATATGAAATTTGAGATCATTTTTTCTCTCTCTGTGAAGAGCGCCATAGGGATTTTAATTGGAATTGCATTAAATCTGTATTTTGCCTTTGGTAGAATTGCCATCTTCACAATGTTAATTCTGCCTATCCAGGAGTATGGAAGGTCTTTCCATTTTCTCAGTCCTCCTCGATTTGTTTTTGAGTGTTTTTATGTTTTCATTGTATAGATCTCACTTCCTTAGTTAACGTTATTTCAAAGTATTTTATTTTTTTGTTGCTATTGAAAATGGGACAACGTCCCTTATTTCTTTCTCTGCATTATTGTCACTTGAATATAGAAAGGCTACTGATTTTTATGCATTGATTTTGTATCTTGCTACTTTGCTGCAGGTGCTAATAACCTTCCTGTATGGTGGCTTCTTTCTCTATGCCTGTGTGAATATAGCAATATTCTCATTACCACAGAATTCATACTTGACAGTACAGTGTTACAACTTTGTTCACTTGATGATTGTCTTGCTAATCCTAGTCTTTCACACTTCCATATACCTTTGCTGGTAAAATTGTTAGCTTCAAAAAAATTAACAAGTAACTGGCTGGGATTCTGACAGCAATTGAATTCAATCACCTTATTAGCCAATTTCAAGGGTTATCATTTCAATATGGATCATTCTAGTCTATAAACAATGTGTTTATCCTTCAATGTATTTACTTCTTCACTTTCTGTCAACCTTTTATGTTTTTCTATGTAGAGATTTCATAAATATTTTGACAGATTCATTCATTGGTACTGATGTTATGACATTATTTTAAATTATATTTTGATAAATTTCATTTTCTAAATTATTTCTGCCTATTGGCATTTTATTGAATGATCTTACATATAACTTTTAAATATTCTATCACTCTGTCAGTAGATTTTCAAATGTATCATCTATTAATTATTGCAATTCTTTTTTTTTTTTCAGTCCTTGTATGCTAGTAAACTCTATCACCTCCCATGTTTCCATCAGGGATCATTTTCTTCTGCACAAAGAACTCATTTAAGGATCTATTTTACTTCAGGTCTGCTGGCAATAAACTGTTTTGGGTACAATTCTGTCTGGAAATATATTTATTTCATCTCTATTTCTTATCTTTCTGCTGATGTAGACTATACATATATAAAAGTATATTTTTACAGTGTTGTAACTGGAAAAATTTGCTCAAACTGAACTGACTACTACAATATGATCTACTATAACTCTTTTTTAAAAAAAATTAATTTATTAGTTTTCAGCAAATACAGGCAGTTTGGTACCATTGTTTAGCTCATCCAGGATTTACCCCCTCCCATTGGACCTTCCTTGTTGATGTAAGTGGGTCATGCATTGTGGAGTTAGCCCACAGTTATTGGTACAATAAATGTCTGTGTATATCATGACCCAACATGTGACTCTGACATTCTTTCTGCCCCCTCTTTCGCAAAATTTCCCTGAGCCATGTTGGGTTCATTTTGGTCTGCTTCATTGCTGCGGTGTTGGGGGCCTCTGAAGCTCTGGCTCTCTGATTTGGTAGGAGTTGATTTTTCTTTGTGTTGGTCTCCTTCCCTTGTGCTGGTATCCAGTTCATCAGGAAAACATCACCCTTGCTTTTTTTTGCCAATTGTCCTTAGTTTCAGTCGGGCCCCTATTGAGGTATGTTGGGGCAGCTCTCTTCTTGGGATCTGCATCTATCTGAAAAAGAGAAGCAGATTCTCCAACAGAGAGTAAGTTAGGACCCGGAAAATTGAGATAACACTTACTTTTTTGATAGAGAGTTTGATAGGTGTAGGCCCTCTTGTACCCCATGATTGATGGTAGCTTGATATTGGAGAGAGGGCTTATGTTTGGGTATGGTTCTGACTTGTTTCCCAGCTCCAGCTATGGGTCTCATACCAAGGAGGGGATCAGTTAGCCAAATCAAGAGCAGTTGGTTTCCCACCATGGCTGTGTGCCACTATTGCACTTGTGTGGGCATCACATCAGGTTATTTGTTGCGAATTAGGTTAGACCATGAGTTGCTTGGACAGATATTGGTCATTTCCCCAGTCGCCCATGTAGCACCTTCTGGCACTAGACACACTGACTGTCTGGGGACTGACTCTCTCCTGGCTTCCAGCCATGCCATTCCATTTTACGTGTGAGCTGTGTATGGAGTCTTCAGTAATAGGGTCTTACCACTGGCCTTTGGTGGGTCATCAAGTACTCTGACAGAAGTCTGTCATTGTTTTGGGAAACCTTGTAGGTTTCTCTGATCAAAAGCTCATTGTGGATGGTAGCCACAGGCTGGTAGTGGGGGTTACAGGTCAGTGCCCACTAAGAAATTGAGGAAAAGGGCTGGAGAGATGGTTTAGCGGTTAAGCGCTTGCCTGTGAAGCCTATGGATCCCGGTTCGAGGCTCGGTTCCCCAGGTCCCACATTAGCCAGATGCACAAGGGGGCACACGCATCTGGAGTTTGTTTGCAGAGGCTGGAAGCCCTGGCGTGCCCATTCTCTCTCTCTCCCTCTCTCTGTCTTTCTTTCTGTGTCTGTTGCTCATAAATAAAAAAAAAATTAAAAAAAAAGAAATTGAGGAAAAACATAACTAAAATACAAGAGTTAGAGAGGAGGGGGGGAGGGAGAGGGAGAAGGAGAACATGTAGAAGATTAAGTTCACCGAGAATGATCTATTCCAGGTTCAACCATTTTTCCTCAAATTTCTTTGTGTCGTTTTTTCTTACTGCTGTATAGAATTCCATTGTGTAGATAGAACACATCTTAGTTATCCTTTCTTCTAATGATGGACATCTAGGTTGACTCCAGCTTTTAGCTATTACGAATTGAGCTGCTACAAACATGGTTGAGTAAATCTCTCTGTCCTATGGTTTGAAGGTTTTAGGGTAGATGCCCAGTAAGGGTCTGTTGTTATTTCTATAGTCAGCTTTTTCAGGAGTCTCCATATTGCTTTCCAAAGTGGTTGTACCATCCTACATTCCCACCAACAGTGAACAAGTGTTCCTGCTTCTCCACATCCTTGACAGCACTTATTTTCATTTGATTTTTTGATGTTGCCTATCCTTATTGTGGTAAGGTGGAATCTCATAGTTGTTTTAATTTGCATTTCTCTGATGATTAGGGATGATGAACATTTTCTTAAGTGTGTGTTTGCCATTTGTATATCTTCCTCTGTGAACTGCCTGTTCAACTCTGTGCCCCATTTTGTGAGTGGGGTATTTGTCTTCTTATTGTTTAGACTTTTGAGCTCTTTGTAGATTCTAGAGATTAGGCCTCTATCAGTTGGATAACCTGCAAATATTTTCTCCCATTCTGTGGGTATTCTATTGGCTTTGCTTATTGTATGCTTGTCTGTAAAGAAACTCTTCAGCTTCATATGATCCCATTGGTTGAGTGAGTGTTTAAGAACTTGAGCCACTGGGGTTTGTTCAGGCAGTCTGTTTCCATTCCTATATCATGAAAAGTACTTCCTAAATTTTCTTCCAGTAGTTTTTGAGTTTCTGGTCTTATGTTGAAGTCTTTGATGCATTTGGATTTGAGTGTAGTGCATGGTGAAATGTGTGGATCAAGTTTTAGTTTCCTGCATGTGGTTATCTAGTTTTTCCAGCATCGTTTGTTGAAGATGTGATCTTTTTTCCAGCCTATATTGTTCAGGCCTTTATCGAATATCAAGTAGGTATAGTTGCTTGACCCAAAATCCGGGTCCTCAAGTCTATTCCATTGGTCTATACTCCTGTTTTTATGTCAGTACCATGCTGTTTTTATTACTATGGCTTTGTAGTATAGCTTTAGATCAGTTATGGTGATGCCACCAGATGTATTTCTTTTGCTGAGGATATGTTTGGATATGCGAGGCCTTCTGTTTTTCCATATGAAATTTGAGATCATTTTTTCTATCTCTATCTCTGTGAAGAACACTGTAGGGATTTTAATTGGAATTGCATTAAATCTATATATTGCCTTTGGTAGGATTGTCATCTTCACAATGTTAATTCTGCCTATACAGGAACATGGGAGATCTTTCCATCTTCTCAAGTCCTCCTCAATTTCTTTTTTGAGAGTTTTTATATTTTTGTTGTATAGATCTTTTACTTCCTTGGTTAACTTGTGTTTTTTTTTGTTTCCAGTATTTCACTTTGGTTTTTCTTCACCATTTCTCTCTCTTTATTGAATCCCTCTTTCATTTCTGTTCTTGATTTCTTTATTTCAATCAGCCGTGCTTTCTTGAGATTCATTTAGCTTAGTTTCTTCTTTAACTTCTTTGAACATATTCATATGTTCTTCAGTTCATTTCTCAGTTCATTTCATTCTTCAGTTCCTTCTCTGGGATTTAATCTAATTCACTTTCACTGGTGGCTATTATTGTAGGATTAATACTGTTTGGCAGTATTACATAGCCTTGGTTTTTTGTGTTCCTTATAGTTTTGTGTTGGGATTTCCACACCAGGAGTTAGGTCATTCGTTGAACTTATTTATTTATTTTAATGCTTATTCTTTTAGAGCCAGAATTTATTCTGTCCAAGAGAAAGTAGACTATTGCAAAGTTGTGGTGTTTCTCTCTGCTAACTCAGTTGTTGGGACACCAGCCTGTGTTTACTTTTTACTAGCTCCATGTTTCTCTTTGAACTGACTGAGGTACGTTGTTCACTGGCTGAGAGAGCACTAACTCCTAAGTCAGCAGGATCTCTGAGGTGACCACAGACCCTATCAGACTTAGAGAGGCTAGAGCTTGGGTAGATGTACTGTTGTCACCATGGGCAGGCATGTGGGACTGAAGCATCCATGCCAGCATTCTACTCACCAGGGTGACAGCTGGGCTGGAGCCTGGCAGGCTTGCTGTCCTCAGGTGGCTGGTGGGCAGAGCTGTTGCTTTACAGGTGCAGTGTCCTCACTGGGGAAGCATGCAGGGCTCGCTTGAGCCTTGTAGGCACATTGACCCACTGGGGAGAAGAGGAGGACTCAAACCTTTCCTTCCTTAAGTTACTTCTGTCAGGTATTTCTTCTTACCAATGACAAAGGTAACCAATACATACACTGAGAAATTTGGTTTCATTCCAGGGGCACAAGGATGGCTTAACATATGCAAACACTAACAGCACTGAAGGAGGCAAACATTGAGAGATATATCCTTTCATGACAGAAACTCTAAATAAACTAGAAGTAAAAGCAACATACCTCAACATGATAAAGGTTATAGATGGCAAACCTACACGCAACATTATACTAAACAAGGAAAAACTGAGAACATTTCTTCTAATGGAATAAAAGTGCTCACTTTCTCCCCCCTTCTTCCTCCTCCTCCTCGTCCTCCTCCTCCTCCTCCTCCTCCTCCTCTTCTTCTTCTTCTTTTTTTCAAGGCAAGGTAACATCTTAGCCCAGGCCAACCTGGTACTCCTTGTCTATCACAGGCTGGCCTTGAACTCACAGTGATCCTTTGACCTCACTCTCCTGAGTGCTAAGATTAAAGGTGTGAGCCAGCCCATCTGGTTTCTCTATTCCAATCTGGTAAACACTTTCAGAAAAGTAACAGTGTAGCTTTAGCTTTTCTATATGTCTGTCATGAGCTTCCCTAGAAAGAAATCAAAGGGAAGCCTCCACATACAATACTTAAAAATACTTAGAGTTAAAAATGAGACATAAAGGGAAGAGAAAGGAAGGGAGGAGGGTACTTAACAGGTTGGTATTGTTTATATGTAAGCAGAATGATTGAGATGGGGAGGGGATATGATGGAGAATGGAATTTCAAAGGGGAAAGTGGGGGGGGAGGGAGAGTATTACCATGGGATATTTTTTATTATCATGGAAAATGTTAATAAAAATTGAGAAAAATAAATAAATAAAAAAGAATGATAAGAAAACAAAAAACAAAAAATATACTTAGGAATAAACTTAAGCAAGGAGGGGAAAGGCCTCTGTGGCAAAAGCCTTAAAACACTAAAGAAAGAAATTGAAGACACCAGAAGCTTGAAACGTCTCTGATGCACATGGAAAACTACTGCACAGTAAAGGAAACCTCACAGGAGTAAAAAGACAGCCTACAGTGGTGGTTGGAATCTGGTGTGCCCTATAAACTCATGTGTTCTGGATTCTTGATTCCCAGCTGATGGTAATTTGGGAGGTGGAGCCTTGCTGGAGGAGGTGTCATGTTGGTGGCAGGCTTATGGATATGATAGCCAGCTCCCCCTTGCCTGAACTTCGCTCATTCTCCTCTTGCTGCTATTACCACCTGCTGTGACAGAAGTGATGTCTAGCCTCTGCCATGCAATCATTTTCCCTGCCATCATGGAGCTTCTCCTTGAGAGTGTAAGCCCAAATAAATATTTTCCTCCCATCAGCTGCTTTGGGTCAGGTGTCTTGTGCCAGAAACATGAAGGTAATGGCAACACTTATATACAGACTGGCAAATAATAATTGCTAATTAAACATCAGGCATGAGATTAATATTTAGAATCTATAAGAACACTAGAAAAGTATTGAATCAATAAAGGGACTAAGAAATTGTATACCTTTTGAAGGAAGAAATATAAATGTCCTACAGATATTTGAAAAATTTCTGAAAATCCTAAGTTATTATTGGGGAATGCAAAGTTAACTTTATTTGAGATTCCATCTCACCCTAATCAGAATATTATCATCAAGAAAACAAATGGTAACAATGCTGGTGAGGATGTGGGAAAAGAGAAACCCTTATAATCTGATGGTGGGAATGTAAACTTGTGTAGCCACTATAGAAATCAGTATGAAGGTTCTTCAAAATGCTAAAAATAGAACTACCATATGACCCAGCTATGCCACTCCAGGATTCTAAGTCAACATACCACATAGATACTTGCACATGCATGTTTATTGCTGTGTTATTTATAAAAGCCAGGAAATGCATTCAGCCTAGATGCCCATTAGTAGATGAATGGATAAAGAAAACATGGCATGAGACTTCCAGTTAAGATAGTGATATAGGAACCATGCCAAAGCAGCCTAGGTGAGAAAAATAAACCCAGCAAAATAATCTCTTCTACTAAAAAGTGAGGAGTATAAGAAACTATCCACTGTAGCAGAGAACTGGGATAGATCTAGTGCATCCAGAGCCCATAGAAGCAGGCAAAAGCAGTGCCAGCAGCAGCAGAACAAGGTCCATGCTGCCACAGCTGCCAGGCTTGGCCTAAGCCATGGGAAAAGTCAGGTGAGGGGATTCTCCACTCATACCAGCCTGCTTGCAAACTCAAGAAACATGAAAGGAGGATGGCAGGGAAGAATGGAGGAATGACTCCTAAGGAAGAGGACCCGAGGGAGAACTTCAGCCACCATCTACAGCCTCCCCCTTCCCCACTTCCAGTGCAAGCACCAGAAAGCACCAGAGACCTGTGGAAAGGAGCTTACCTACTCAACACCCAGGATAGGCTATCAGAGCAGCAACCCAGTGACCCAGCCAGCCTGCCTGAGCCCACAAGACAACAAAGAGGGACACAATCAGGAGCACAGCATAATTGAGACCAAAGCCATCCCAAAAGGTAACTGGGATTACACCAGGTCAGTACCCACCAAATAAGCCCGGTGTATAGGCCTGAACTGGAAGTGCAAATTGCACCTTCCATATCAGGATAAATTATATGTTAAATCTGATGGATGGTCAGATTTGCCATTCTTAAATAAGCTATATTTTGGGCTTGTTGTGTGTTGCTTCCTGATTTATAGTGCCTTTGTTTTCTCTTCTGTCATTTTTTAGGGAAGGGTTGCACTTGGTCACAAGCTGACATGGAACCCATAACAGACAAGAAATCTTGGCCTCCTAGTTGAAAAGATTAAGAGTGTGGGGCAACGCACAGCCTTAGGGACTGTAACTTTGTTAGAGGATCTGGTTTTCATAATAACTACTCTTGTGACCCAGCCAGCGGGGAGTTGAACAAGGACTTGGGGAGAAGCTAACCTGAATGGGGGAGGCAAACAGACACAAGAAGGAGACCAAACTAGGTATTTGTCAAGGTCTTGAACTTTATTTTTACACATAGGTTTTTATAGGGTTGTAGGGGGAAGGAATCATAACCAGGCCAGAGATCACAGGGTTACTGGTTAAATGTAATTTCTTTGTTTCTTCATTAATTACTGGCAGCACCAGGAGAGGCTGTCACCCAGGCGTAATGGCTCCTTCATGTCTGGTAATAGATCATTAGATGAGGAAATAGAAACTTAACTTGCTATATGGCGGTTTCTGTCAACATGGCCAAGGTTTGGTTCATAGCTCCCAACATCTCCCTTCTTTTATACAAAAAGAGGGGGAGGCCCACTTTGCAGCGGTGGGCATTAACCAACTGGAGGAGTAGGGACCTGACTCCTCCCATGGGATGTCTTTTTCCCACAATTTTTGGCCCTTGGTACCTTTTGGGGAGGGGAGGCAGGGCCTATGTGGCCAGAGAGTGAGGCATGGCCTTAGTGATAACAGTTATGGTACCAACCTTCATGTAAGTCAGGTTTTTCTCTCAGGGAATTCAGAAGTGGTCAGAAAAGGACCTTCCCTTGCAGTGCTTTGCCTCGCACCCATGTTGGTGCCCATATCACACTCACTTAATTGTGTGCTGATATGCATAGGTCTGAATCCTATGCAGCTCCCATAGGAGGGGTAGCTATTTGGACATGACAGGTAGACCACAGCAATAGCAGAGGTGTAGAGGACAGCAGTATAGTAAATAAGTACAGAATGTACACAGTATAGTAAATGAGTACAGAATGTAAGATCAAGGGAGAGTGACAGCCACAGGTGGTAGGTCTTCAGTGGCAATGCTTTGATCTGCCAGCTCCAGTCTGATAACCAATCTGCAAAGGCTGCATCTTAATAGCATCAATCTGTTGACGTATAAAAGACATGATTTTATTTATAATAACAGGTCCGATTGTGAGTAGGAGGATTAAAATAAGTAGATGTCCTTCCAGCTTTGTCCTGTTAGGAAAAAAGGAAAGTTTCTCAGGGAAGTGTTTTTTCCCTGGATATGTGAGATGTCATTGGAGGATCATCAGCCTGTTTTACAAGTCTCTCTGGCAGCCATCTCACAGTATTTTCTTTGGTGTCAAACAAGTATAATGATCCTCAGCCCCAAATGAGTACTGGGTCTGGGCCATTCCATTTTAAGGTTAAAGGATCTTTCCACATAGCTTTGACGAAGGTATATTTTGTGTTTGTGTGCCAAAAGTGATCAGCAGCTGACTTTCCTTGAGCATCAAGGGTTAAAAAGTTTAAGACAAACAAAGCATGATGAAGAATGTTTTTGGGGGAGCCTTTTATGAGATATAAATCCCCCATTTTTAACTTTTGGAGGGTATGTTTAATAGTTTGATGGGTTCACTCAACAATTCCTTGACCCTGGGGATTGTATGGTATGCCTGTAATATGTTTAATTTGTACTTGATGACAGAAATTTTGGAATTTATTTCCAGTATATCCAGGACCATTATCAGTTTTAATAATTTGGGGCTTTCCCATGACACTAAGGCAATTGAGTACATGAGCAATGACATTTTTTGAAGCTTCTCCAGCATGGAGGCTGGCAAAAATGAATCCACTAAAGGTATCCACAGTAACATGGAGGTACTTAAGATTGCCAAATGAGGGAACATGTGTTACATCCATTTGCCAGACCTCATTGGGAATTAAACCTTTAGGATTTACGCCTAAGTGGGGAATGGGTAGGAGGGTGACACAGTTTGTGCATTGTTTGACTATCTGGTGGGCTTGTTCCCTAGTGATTTTAAAAAGAAGACACAAGGTTTGAGCATTATAGTGATGTACAGAGTGAGCTGCTTTGCCCTGAGCCACAGGATTGAGCTTAACAAGGAAAGCAAACTGGGTGGCTTTGTCAGTCATGGCATTGCCTGTGGCTAGAGGCCCAGAGAGTCCATAATGTGTACGAATATGGCCTATATAAAAGGGATGTTTTCTAGAATGTATACATTGCTGAATGGAGAAAAACAAAGGGGTAGCGTTTGTGGTGGGTTTTATGTATGGTACAGTTTCTAAAAAGGGGATGGATTGAGCAATATAAGCACTATCAGTATACAGATTAAAGGAGGTATTTGGAAGTTGTTGCAAAACCTGTAAAACAACAAAAAGTACCACCAGTTGAGCAGAGAGGAATGGGGATTGTAGGGAAGTGGTTTGATTGTCTACAGAGAAGGCTGCCACTCCATTAGCGGAACCATCAGTGAAGACTAGGGGGACATGGGGAAGGGGTCAGGGGGAAGTTAATGTAGGAAAAACAAATGGCTGAATCTTCAGAAAGTGGAGGTTTGTTAGTGGGTAGTGGTTATCAAGAGATCCCTGAAAAGAGGTGCAAGATATTGCCCAGTCATCATCATTTTGTACTACCCATTGTATTTGGGAAGTGGAGTAGGGAAGAATGATTTTAACAGGGTCCTTACCAAATGTTTTTCTGCTTTGGTCACGTCCAATTTTTATTAACTTTGCCACCCACGAGGTGTAAGGGGTAAGGACTCTGAGTGGTGAAGCGAGTAAATGGACCCAGAAGAGGGGCCCCTCCTGCCAGAACACCCCAGTGGGTGTAAAGTCAGTGGCACAAATGACCAGGAGAAGAGGCTTCTCATAAGAGATAAAAGTGACCCTTTGGCTCAGAATTGCAGCCTCCACTATCTTCAGGGCCTCTAGGGCGGGGGCTGTTAATGAGCATCCTGAAGCAGGATCTGGGTCTCCTTTTAGGGTGTCAAACAAGGGTTTAAGCTCTCCAGTAGTTAACTTAAGATAAGGCCTGAGCCAATTGATATCTCCTATGAGTTTTTGAAAATCATTTAAAGTTTTTAGATGATTAGTTTTAAGTTGAATTTTTTGTGAAAGAATTTTGTTATGAAAGAGTTCAAAGCCTAAGAATAAGTAAGGAGGTTTTAATTGAATTTTATCAGGAGCTATCTGAAGACCAGCTCCAGTAAGGGCCCTAGAAAGCTCTTGAGAGCAAGTAAGGAGTTCAGTGGGATCAGGACCAGCCAGGAGGATGTCATACATATAATGAATAATATACAAAGAAGGCCATTTATGTCTAAATGGATCTATAATTTGGGCCACAAATTTTTGACACAGTGTAGGGCTATTAGCCATTCCTTGGGGCAATACTTTCCATTGGAATCTCTGCATAGGGCCTCTAAAATTTACCACAGGTAAACTGAATGAAAAATGCTGATGATCTTCATGGTGCAGGGGAATTGTAAAAAAAAAAAAGCAATCCCTTAGGTCAATAATGATTTTACAATATCCTGCAGGAATTGCTACTGGAGTGGGGAGGCCTGGTTGTAGGGCTCCCATAGGTACCATGGCCTTATTAATTTCTCTAAGGTCCTGGAGCAATCTCCATTTTCCAGACTTTTTCTTTATAACAAAGATAGGAGTATTCCAAGGAGAGGTGGTAGATTCAATGTGGCCTGCAGCAAGTTGTTCTTGTACTAACATCGTGGCTGCAGTTAATTTTTCAAAGGTCAGAGGCCATTGAGCAACCCAAACAGGCTCTGTTGTTTTCCAAGGTATTTTATCTGCATGGGGTACAGGCATGTCAACAGCCATTAGGATAAATTTTCATAGCCTATTCCAGCACGATCAGTCTTTATAGTAACTGGTATTGGCTCTTTCATTCCCTGTGAGTATTTGCCCAATAGTTGTCCTGGGCGGAAGCCTTGGTTAAGCATCTGGGGAACTACCAACTCATTAAGGCTGCACATAATGAGTTTCATTTGAGAGAGGATGTCTCGGCCCCAGAGATTAATGGGCAGGCCTGGGACCACATAAGGTTGAACGGTGCCTTGATTGCCCTCTTCATCCTCCCACGGAATAACTTCAGAGCTTTGTAAGGGGTTAGAGGCCTGTCTGATTCCTTTGAGATGAGTTATGGAAGCGGTGAGAGGCCAAGATGCAGGCCAATTCTTACTGGAAATAATTGTGGCATCTGCTCCAGTGTCTACAAGACCTTCAAAGGTTTTTTCTTTTAACTTTAATTTAAGAAGGGGTCTTGCTTGAGTGACCTCTTGTGCCCAGTAAATGTCTGATGACCCAAACCCATGGGGACCTCGCTCTTGTTTCTGGCAGAGTGTTTTATCATTGAGGGAAAATAATATTAACTGAGCAATCCGTTGGCCAGGAGAAATGGTAATAGGCCCGTGAAGGGCAGTGGCCATAAGTTTAATTTCCCCAGTATAATCATTATCAACAACTCCTGGAGAAATGGTGAGGCCCTGAATGGTTGAACTGGCATGTCCCAAGATAAGACCAAAAGTGTTTTCTGGCAAGGGACCAAAAACTCCCGTGGCCAGAACCTGAGTCCCCACCTCTGGCATTAGTATTGTTCTGGAGGTGGAACAGAGGTCCAGTCCTGCACTGCCAGCGGTTGCCTGGGAGAGGGCAGAGATGTTACATTTTAGGTAGACTGGGGGACGAACCTGATAGCCCCAGGGTTCTGTCCGGGGATCATCCTGGGGCCCTGGGGTAGGCCCCATGTTAAGTTTCCCTGCTTTTGTGGTAAGGGGTTTCCCTATATGTCTGTTTTAGAATGGCACTCAGAGGCCCAATGTTTGCCACGCTTACAACGTGGACAGAGGGAGGAAGGGAGTGGGCATGTAGCCTTAAGGGCGGTACATTCTCTAGAAAAATGACCTGGAATTTTACAATTAAAGCAAGTTTTATCTTTATTTCCCTGTGTGAAGCCCTTCAGGGTGGCTCCAATGGCTAGCCCAATACTACAAGAGGTGGGGTCCACATCTGCACATAATCGGATAAAGTCAGAGATACTTTTACCATGGCGGGAGGGGCGAATGGCTGCCTGGCAGGCTGAATTGGCATTCTCAAAGGCGAGATATTTTATGAAATCATTATCTGTTTCTTCCCTTCCCATATGCCATTCTGCAGCATCAGTGAGCCTCCCAGTGAAGTCACTATATGGCTCGTTAGCCCCTTGCCTTACTTTCGTTAAGGAAGTCACAGTGGATACTTTAGATGGAAGATTTTGCCAAGCCTTAAGGGCAGCATGTTGGATTTGTGAGAGTAACCCAGGGGAGAATTTTGCCTGGTCCTGATTAGTATCATAAGGAGCATTGCCCAAAAGTTTATCTAGCACCCAGGACTTAGAAGAGGATCCAGTAGATGCATTGCAGAGGGCAGCGTCCCTACATCTTTCAGTATAATCAGCCTGCCACAGGAGGAAGTTCCCTCATGTCAGAACGGCCTTTGTTAACATTTTACAATCATTTACTGAAAGCCAATCATCACTAAGGGCCTCTAGTAGGGTCATGGTAAACGGAGCAGTAGGTCCATAAGAGGAAACAGCACTTTTTAATTCCTTGATATGTTTAAATTTTAAATGGTGATACTGCTGGGGCTTAATAACAATACTTTTGTTCCTGTCTAGTTCACTATCATCATCTGAATCAGTGGATTGTTTAGAGTGCTTATCTCCTTCAGAGCCTTCCTCCCTTGAATCTGTTTTTGCCCTGCTCGACTCAGGTGGTGAATGGGTTAAAGAATTTGTTCCTGTTTTTACTTGGGTATGTGTTATTGGAAATGCATGAACAGTCTTAGGTTGTTTGATTTTAGCTTTGATGTGCTGTACAGGTGCAGGAGAGGGAGAGCGGATTTCTAGGTCTAAGTCATGTAGTTGTTTAAGTAAAGTGGCCTTTTTTAACTGCAAGGAGAGTTTTTAGTGATTGGGCTTCCTGGGAAAGTTGGTGGGTTGCCTGTCGAGTGACTGCTTCTAAATCACAATCAAGAGTTACAGGGTCACAGACATGATGTGACTTAGGCATGTGAAGATAAGGTGGAGGGTCTGCTATGGGGACTGTGGGAGGTGGCCAGTCAGGGTTGTGATATCTGGCAGCCTCATACTCTAGCTCTGATCCCCATCTAGGGAAAGAGGGGCATTAGGGGGAGGGGTAACTGTAGATTTGGAGAGAATAGGATAAATGGATTTAAGGGCAGATGGGTCATCCTCAGGCATAGGAATAAAGACAGAGAGAGGGGCACCGTGAAGGGAGATCATTTATCTTGCCTAGCGCCTTTGCCTGGGAGCTGCCACTTCGGTGCCTGCCTGGGGGGCAGGGCGGCTTGGGGGAGGGAGTGGCTGCAGCAGCAGCAGTAGGCACTCGGGGATCCTGATGGCTGGAAGTTAGTTCATGAATGGGAGAGGTTTGGCTAGAGTTAAGGTTATTTTTAAGAAATAATTCTCCATCCCTAACAACTTTTGACACATCTGGCTGACACCTGTGAACATGAAGTACGTCATTTATTAAATTCCAATATGAGAAGATTTAAACCGGGACTTTTTCAGGGCCAAAATTCCTATAATAATCTTTTAAACAATCTCCCACTCTCCCCCATCTTTTTTCATCAATGGTACCTTCCTGTGGAAACCTTGGACATAAATCATCTAAGAAGAGGAACAAACAAACAAGATCTTTTTTCTTAACTTTTGCTCCACGAGTCTTGAGGACCTTAAGTCCCCCGATAAAAAGTCCCTGTTTACTTAGTGTCTGTCCCATGATAGAAAAGGAAAGAGGAGAAGCAGCAAGACCAAAGGGCAATGTTCCCGGTCGGAGAACTGGCACGGGGGATTCCCTGGTGGGCCTACCACAATTCTAAGAGCTGGCAACCACTCTAAGAGCATTTACTGGCTGTTGCGTACCCAGTTTTGTTGATAGGAAGAGAGGTTAGATAGGAGGTCTTTGCCAATGCCCGAATGGGCTGTTGGGACTCGCACAGGGAGCTAGGGGCTTTCAGCCAATGCCAGAGGGTAGCCCTGGCCAAGAGGCTTCAGTTGCCCTGTTGCTATGTTGCAATTCCATGCGATAGCACCAACTGAAAGTAAAAGGAGGAAAAGAAGTGGAAAGTGAAAACCCACAATTCTTGTGTCTTGAAATTTGACTGAATAGTCTTTACTTTAATTGCCTAAACTTCATCGCTTACCTCAAACGGATCAGTTTTGCAGGTGGGCTTTTTCTGCATTGATCATGGTGCAGGTCTGTATTACAGGTGGACTGCCTGCAGTGACCTCTATGCGGATCTTCATTCACCCCCCCTGGTGGGGTGGCAATCCAATGGTGGGATGGCTGTCCACTCGAGCGACATTCAGGTTTTTTCTTCGTACCCCAGGCCCCACGTTCAGGCGCCACTTGACCCGGCCAGCGGGGAGTTGAACAAGGACTTGGGGAGAAGCTAACCTGAATGGGGGAGGCAAACAGACACAAGAAGGAGACCAAACTAGGTATTTGTCAAGGTCTCGAAGTTTATTTGTACACATAGGTTTTTATAGGGTTGTAGGGGGAAGGAATCATAACCAGGCCAGAGATCACAGGGTTACTGGTTAAATGTAATTTCTTTGTTTCTTCATTTATTACTGGCAGCACCAGGAGAGGCTGTCACCCAGGTGTAACAGCTCCTTCATTTCTGGTAATAGATCATTAGATGAGGAAATAGAAACTTAACTTGCTATATGGCGGTTTCTGTCAACATGGCCGAGGTTTGGTTCATAGCTCCCAACACTCTTGCATAAATACTCTGTGCTGTTTTTCATTGTGTACATTGTTTGGTTAAATTTTAGAATCTCATATTTTGTTCCATTCAGCATACTTGAATATTCTCATAGCAGGCAAACCCAACACCTAGGGTCACTTTTGTAGTTACTCTGAGAGTCTTAAGGAACCACACCTAACACCTTAAACTCATAACCTGAAGATATATAACATTGGATTGATTGATACATATAATAATATTGGAGATAATTAGAAAATCAAGCATTAAAATAATCCAAGATGGAAAAATATGTACATTATAACACAAGAAACACAAAAATCAAGACAATATAAACCCACCAAAAGTATTAATGCATAAGAAATGACCTCCAGTGAGAATGATTTCAAGTAAATGCCTGAAAAAGATTTCAAAATAATGATTATAAATATGTTCAAAAAAATCAAGGAGGAAATCAAAGAACACAGAAAACCAATTTATTGAAATAAGGAGGCCAATACAGATGCAAAGAAGGAAGTAGAAATAATAAAGAAAAACCAGTCAGAATTACTAGCAATGAAGAACACAGTCAATGAAATAAAAAGAAAGCTCTGTAGAAAATCTCACCAGTAGAATGGATGAAGGAGAGGACAGAATATCGAAACTCGAAGGTCAGGTGTCAGATCTAATACAGTCCAACAATGAGAAAGAAAAACTAATAGGAAATTATGAATGGGAACTTCAGTATATTCAGATCACTATGAAAAGAGCAAACATAAGAATTCAGGGTATAGCAGAAGGAGAAGAATTTCACACAAAAGGCATAGTAGGCCTTTTCAACAAAATCATAGAAAAAAATCTCCCAAATTGGGAAAGAGATGCCAATGTAGACACAGGAAGCCTCTAGAACACCAAACAGATAAACCTGGAAATAACTTCTCCTTGCCATATTATAATTAAACATACAAACCAATGAAAATATATTGAAAACAGTTAGAAAAAAACAAGTCGCATACAAATGGAAGTCCATCAGCATCACAGAAGATTACTCAACACACAAACTTTAAAAGCCAGAAGGGCTTGGAATGATGTATTCTAACTTCTGAAAAATAACTGTCAACCAAGGTTACTGTATCCTGCAAAGCTATCCACTCAAATGGATAGAGAAATAAGGACATTCAACAACAAAAACAGGCTAAAGGAATACTTGAAGAGAAAACCAGCTCTATAGAAAATACCTGAAAGGATCCTCCATGCTGAAGAGAAAGAAAAATACACATATAAAGAACATTGGCAAAACAAACCTTACTCAAATACTAGTTAATACAAGAAAGCAAAGGTAAAACCAGAACTACAAAAAAGAAAAATGGCAAAAATAAATACCCACCTTTCAATAATAACTCTTAATATCCAGGGCCTCAATGCTCCAACCAAAAGACATAGGTCTGCAGATAGGGTTGAAAATCAGGATTCTTCAATTTGTTGCCTCCAAGAAACTCACCTTTCTAGAAAGCATGGATACTATCTTAGGGTGAAAGGTAGGAAAACAGTATTTCAAGCAAATGAGCCTAGAAAACAAGCAGGGCTTGCTATCCTAATATCCAACAAGGTAGACTTCAGTCCAACATTAGTTAGGAAAGATAAGTCAGGTCATTTCCCAACAGGAGGACATTAAAACACTAAACATATATGCACCTAACATGGGGGCTCCCAACTTCATCAAACAATTGCTATTAGAAATAAGGTCACAGATAATACCAAACACAATTGTAGTGGGTGACTTCAACACCCCACTCATCCCGGCAAAAAATAAACAGAGAGAAATCTGGATTAAATGAGGTCATAGAACAATGGACTTAAGTGGTATATATGGGACATTTCATCCAAATGCTGCTGAATACACATTCTTTGCAGCAGCACATGGAACATTCTCTAAAATAGACCATATATTAGGACACAAAGTAAATCTTAACAAATGCAGGATAATTGAATTCATTCCTGGCATTTTATCTGATCACAATGGAATCAAACTGCAAATCAATAGCAAGAAAAGCTATAGAGCATACACAAAATCATGGAAACTAAACAATACACTACTAAATGATGAATGGGTCAATGAAGAAATCAAGAAGGAAATCAAAAAATTCATAGAATCAAATTACAATGAGACCACAACATACCAAAACCCTTGGGACACAATGAAGGCAGTCTTAAGAGGAAAATTTATAGCTTTAAGTGCCTATGTTAAGAAATTAAAAAGGTTGCAAATAAACGACTTGATGCTTTGCCTTAAAGTATTGGAAAAAGAAAAATAAGGCAAAGCACAACTCAGTAGACGGGAAGAAATAATAAAGATTAGGGCAGAAATTAATGAAATAGAAACTAAAAATAAAACAATCCAAAGAATCAATGAAGCAAAGAATTGGTTCTTTGAAAGGATAAACAAGATTGATAAACCTTTATCAAATCTGATCAAAAGAAAGAAAGGAGAGACAAAAATTAATAAAATTAGAGATGAAAAAGTCACCATCACAACATATTCCAGAGAAATTCAAAAATTACAGGGACATACTGTAAGAACATATACTCCACTAAGTGAAAATCTGAAAGAAATGGATGATTTCCTTGATTTTTATGACCTACCTAAATTCAATTAAGATGAGATTAACCACCTAAATAGACCTATATATAAGTATGGAGATCTACGTAGTTATCAAAAATCTCCTAACTAAAAAAATCCAAAACCAAGTGTGGTGGCACATGCCTTTAATCCCAGCACTCGGGAGGCAGAGGTAGGAGGATTGCCATAAGTTTGAGTCCACCCTGAGACTCCCTAGTGAATTCCAGGTCAGCCTGGGCTAGAGTGAGACCCTACCTTGAAAAAAAAAAAATCCAAGCCCAGATGGATCCACTGGTGAATTTTACCATACCTTCATGGAAGAACTAACACCAATGCTTCTTAAACCTTTCCATAAAATAGCAAAAGAAGGAATCCTACCAAACTCCTACAAAGCCAGCATCACCCTGATACCAAAACCAGGCAAAGACAAAACAAAAAAGAAAATTACAGACTGATCTCCTTCATGAACATTATATGCAAATATTCCCAACTAAATATTGACAAACAGAACACAAGAGTATTAAAAACATCATCCTGACCAAGTAGGCTTTATCCTGGAGATGTAGGGATGGTTCGACATATGCAAATCAATAGATTTCATACACTGTATAAATGGACTGAAGGACAAAAATCACATGGTCATCTCATTAGATGCATAAAAAGCATTTTACAAAATCCAACATTCATTCATAATAAAAGTCCTACAGAGACTGGGAATAGATGGACCATATCTCAACATAAGGCTATTTATGACAAACCTACAGGCAACATTATACTAAATGGAGAAAATCTTGAAGCTTTTCCATGAAATTCAGGAACAAGACAAGGGTGTCCACTGTCCCCACTTTTATTTAATATAGTACTGGACGTCTTAGCCATAGCAATAAGGCAAGAGACACACATAAAAGGGATACAAATTGGATAGGAAGAGATCAAGTTATCATCATTTGAAGATGAAATGACTCTATACATAAAGGACCCTAAAGACTCTATCAGCAAACTGTTAGCACTGATAAACACCTATAGCCACGTAGCAGGATACAAAATAAACACACAGAAATCAGTAGCCTTCCTATATGCTAAAAACAACACACAAAGTATGAAATCAGAGAAGCACCCCTGTTCAAAATTGCATCAAAAGAAAAAGTACGCTGGAATAATCCTAACCAAGGAAGTGAAGGATCTGTACAATGAAAACTTTAAAAAACTCAAGGAAGAAATTGCCGAGGTCACTAGGAAATGGAAATCCATCCTTTGTTCTTGGATTGGAAGAATCAATGTTGTGAAAATGACAATGTTATCAAAAGCAATTTACACATTTAAAGCAATCCCCAGAATAGAGGACCCGGATGTAAGTCCAGGTAGCTATAGCCACCTGATCTTCGACAAAAATGCCAAAAATATTCATTGGAGAAAAGACAGCCTCTTCAGCAAATGGCGCTGGGAAAACTAGATATATATCTGAATAAGGATGAAAATAGATGTTTATCTCTCTCCGTGCACAAGAATTAAGTACACATGGACCAAAGACCTTAGTATCAGACCTGAAACTGAAACTGCAGGAGGAAAAAGTAGGGGAAACTCTTCAACATATTATTCTTGGCAAGGACTTTCTGAATATAACCCCAGTTGCTCAGACAATAAAACCACAGATTAACCGCTGGTGCCTCATGAAATTACAACCCTTTTGAATGGCAAAAGACACTTGAATAGAGCAAAGAGGCAACCTACAGAATTGGAGAAAATCTTTGCCAGCTATACATCTGATAGAGGATTAATATCTAGGATATACAAATAACTCAAAAAAATAATAAGGAATCAAGCAACCCAATTAAAAATGGGCTATGGAACTAAATGGAGAGTTCTCAAAAGAAGAAACACAGATGGCATATAAACATCTGAAACAAAAGTTATACATCCCTAGTCACCAGAGAAATGCAGATTAAAACTATGTTGAGATTCCATCTCACTCCTGTCAGATTGGCTACCATCATGAAAACAAATGACCATAAATGCTGGTGAGGATGAGGAAAAAGAGAAACTCTTCTATACTGTTAGTGGAAATGCAATCTTGTCCAGCCATTGTGGAAATCAGTGTGGAGGTTCCTAAGACAACTAAAAATAGATCTACCATATGACTCAGCTATACAACTCCTAGGCTCACCAAGCTGCCCAGTATGCACTTCTCTTAATGTTCATACCCATATATTAATGCTACTCTCACTTTTGGCTAGAGAAGCTTCTCTTTTCAGATGGCCGTGGCCTTGGGATGATTCAGAACTCACCATGGTGCTGAGAGGAAATGACCGTGAAGTGCTCAGCACTTAAATATCTCAATCACACCTTCCATGGCTCAGAACCCATTGCTGAAGAGGTTGTAGAAAGGATTAAGAGCCAAAGGAAGAATATGACTCCTTACAATGTGCTCCTCCAGACACAAAATGGCCTGGATATCCATGACCTCACAGTGCCTGACACTACCTATACAAGATCATCATAATAGGAAAAAAAGATCATGACATCAAAATAAAAGAGAGACTGATTGAGAGGGGGAGAGGATATGATGGAGAGTGAAGTTTCAAAGGTGAAAATGGGGCGGGGAGGGAATTATCATGGGATATTGTTTTTAAAAAATGTCTTGAAAAAAATACATGGCACACTCGTACAGTGGAATTTTATTCAGCTATAAGAAAAAATGCAAACATGACATTGCTAGAGTAATGGATGTAATTGTAACTCATTATGTTAAGTGGAATAAGCCAGTATACTCTGGGAAATATCACCTTTTCTCTAGATTTATTGGTAGGGGTGTGTGTATGTATGGGTGCAGGCAAGAATGTAGAAAGAGAAACATGAGAGGAAGAAATCGATCCTAAGGGAGAGAAAAGGAAGGGATAAAAGAGTAATGGAATGCATTTAACATAAGTGGCTGAGAGGGGGCTGATTGTTTGGGAAGACATAAGGAACCAGCAACAGGGAGTGAGAGAGGATGGGGGAGTTCTATGGACCACGTGGATAAGAACACAGTAAAATTGCATATAAGCACAAGTGGGTGGTAGGGCCAGTTATACCTGTGGGCCCGTGCCTTACCCATGCCTTTTGGTGGTGTTGAGCCTGTCTGATGTTCCCCAGAGATGACTTGATTTCATTAGTTTCCCTTCTTTGCATTCCAGGAGCTTCGGCTCACATCATATAGCATTATACATATCTTTTCCATCTATGAGTTGGAGGTTCTCCCACTCTCCCAAGATTCCCCCACTCTTAATCCCTGCAGTAACTACTGTTTTAGCTAGGGGTGTCTCCCAATGTTTGGAGAAGCAACCACAGCACTGAGATGTGTGCACACAGGTTCTGCACTTGTACTTTTAAGACTTCCTTAGTACTGATCACCCTGCTGGAAGGATGTAGCTGTAGGTGCTAAGTTAACTGCTGGAGCTTCAGAACTCATATTCTGCAGAAAGAAACCTAATGGTAGATGCACCTGTTAACGTAAGTTCAGTGCTATCAAACTCCAGGGTTATTCACAGTCGATTTGGTCTGCTATTGCAACCAAGAGTGGGGTTACCTTTCCCTATGCTGGTCACTGATAAAGCCTCTGTCATCTTCATTCTCCTGACACTTAGCATCTGGTTCTCCTGTTCTCCACAGCTGTTTCCCAGGGCTATCTCTCATACTGGAGCAGTAGCAGGTTCAATTCAGACTCCCCAGTTTGTGGTTGTTTCATGCTCCCAGGCTTCCAGGTTAGCTCAATTTAAAACCAATATTTATTTATTCTTTCATTCATTTTTAAGAGTGAGAGAGAATACATAGACATGTCAGGGCCTGTTGCCAGTAAAACTGAATTCCAGGCATGTTCATCTGACCTTACATGGGTAGTGGGTAATGGAACCCAGGCTATCAGGTTTTGCAAGCAAGTGCCTTTAACTATTTAGCTATTTCTCCAGCCCTTGGTGTGTATTTTAATGAATATTACTATTATTTTGAACTTTAAGCTGGTATAACAAAGAACTCTACTCAAACCACATTTGTCACATTTCATAAATTCTCATTCTGATGGCTTTAAAAATGAGAAGTAGAAATCATGAGCTGTATATAATCCTTAAGAAGGAAGTTACATGTTCAAACACATGCTTTACAGTAAGAAGGGAGGTACAGACAATTAGAGAGAATGGCCATATGCCTTTTGAGATGAAATGATTCAACATGAAAGGCTAAAATGTTGACACCAGCTTTTGGTGTTCCATATGCCAACTACCCATACGATTCTGTTCTTTAATCAAATTCTTACAAAGACATGAATCCACAGAAACACTCAAGGAGGAGACACATTTGTCCCACAATCAACTCAATTGCCCACTACTGTCTTCAAAAAGATGCCCATATGTCACTAAGGTGCAAATGGAGGTTCAGGAAATGCTAACTGTCCCATGTAGCTGTGCCGAGGAGGCAAGACTCCAAAGACAGAAGGGAGACTGAAGCTTCACAACACGGAGCATCCAGTGGCAGGCTGCTAAACAGCGATGCTCCTACTCTGTCCACTGTACTTGGCTTGCAGCACTGTGTACAGGAGGATTTTGAGGTTTAAATTTTGGAAGCACTGACATTAGTCTGCATTGTTCCTTGAATGACTGGCATTCCGAGGTGCAGCTGCCTCTGATGTACTCCAAAAAAGCAGGATTTTGTTTCTTGTAGATATCACTGGCCCTGACAGGTGTAATTTACCTATGCTGACAGACTTTTCCTTCAGATAACAACTATATGTACATTCTGGTCCTATCTCACTCACATTGCTCCTTTGACTTAGGCAGAATCATGAGACTGGAGAAAGGGCACACAAACCCTAGTTAGTGATTCATCTACCAGTCAATGCCACTCACAAACCCTTTCCAATTGTCTCCAGGAAAGCAAGAGGAAGAGCCCTAGTTATCCCATAATAGGTACTTCCTGAACTACTTGTCACCCTCCCCCATCCACAGTGAAAGGGTGATGGACATATGCTAGGACCCCAGTCATACCCCAGACACAGACACAACACAGAGAGCAGGGGCGAGAAACCCAGTGTTCTCTGCTCCTCCCATGCAGAGCACACACTGCCGTGCACTTAACTGCTTCCTGACTCTCCTCAGGCCAGTGCGTGCCAAAGGGCAAGACCTGATGCTGACACCTGCTCTATGCACAGGACCTCAGTTCCTATGGATTTAGATACAATAAGAGGACGGTATGACCTTATCTTCTCTGCTGAGCTGTGGGGAATGGGGATGAAGGCAGAAGGTTTCTGCTTCCTCCAACCCCTTCCCTGAAAGAGATAGGCTTGGAGAGAGATTAGGAGGTTGGTTTTATTTAGCAACATCTAAGCTGGACTTAGACAAATCAGGAGTCTGGGCCTTGTCTATAGATTTTTCTTAGACTCTCAAAGGACAGTTGATATTCAATATGCATATTTTAAAATAAAATATTTAATTATTTATTTGAGAGAGAGAGAGAGAAATGGGCATGCCAGGGCCTCTAACTACTGTAAACAAAGTTCAGACACATGCATTACCTAGTGAACCTGGCTTACATGGGTACTGGGGAGTCAAACCTGGGTCCTTGGGCCTCACAGAATAGTGCCTTAAATAGTAAGTCATTTCTCCAGCACCAATATGTGTGTTTTTATATCTGTTAAATATGTTCCAGAAGAATATATGTGGAGATTTTATATATATATATACATATGTATGTATATGTATATGTATATTTGGTTTACGTGTGCATCCAATCTTTGGTATTCATGATTGTGGTGGTTTGATTCAGGTGTCCCCCATAAACTTAGGTATTCTGAATGCTAGGGTCCCAGCTGATTGATATTTGGGAATTAATGCCTCCTGGAAGGAGTGTATTGTTGGGGGCGGGCTTGAGGGCTTTATAGCCAGTTTCCCCATGCCAGTGTTTGGCACACCCTCCTGTTGCTGTAGTCCACCTTATGTTGGCCAGGGGGTGATGTCCACCCTCTGCTCATGCCATCGTTTTCCCCTGCCATCATGAAGCTTCCCCTCGAGCCTGTAAGCCAAAATAAATCTCTTTTTCCCAGAAGCTGCTCTTGGTTGGGTGATTTCTAACAGCAATGCGAACCGGACTGCAACAGTAAAGTGGTACCGAGGAGTGGGGTTGCTGTTAGACACGTGACTGTGTGGCTTTGGCCTTTTGGAGCTGATTTTCAAGAGGAATGTAGAAGGAGTTAAAACCATGGACTAAGAGATGCCTTGCAGTGCTGTAAGTACAGCTTGATGGACTATTCTGGTCTGAGCTGCAAGACCTGAATGCAGTAAGAACTATGGACTGTGAGGTTTGGCTTATGAGGGTGAGAAAGAGCTTTGCTTGGACTGGGCTAGCAGTTTGTGTGAGAAGCTTGCTCTTGTGCCCATGTCCTGAGAAGTTGTGCAGGGTTGCTTATGCATAGAAATGAACTGGTGTGTGCAGAGGGATATGGCACAGAAAGGAACATCTTTGGGTGAACTGTTGCCCATTCAGCTGCAACTGAGAGATTACAACCTTTGAGACTGGGCTAGCTGACCTGCGCTGGGGCAACAAGAAGAATGTCAACTCTTTTGAAGGGGTCTGAGTGCTCAAGGAGTCCTGTTCTTCAAAGTCTGCTTTATTCCCCCCTGGATTAACAAATTGGCACCCTACCTGGTATTGTGGAGTATAAGAGGGTCATTGAGTTTGCAACACGGTCTTGTGTTTTGGAAATGGCCATGGGCAGTGTGAAGCGGGTTTGCTGGTTGCCTGCATAGAGACCCCATGGGGCCATGAGGATGAACCGTGGCTTGCAGTGGAGACCCAGTGGAGATGCCGGGACCATGAGATGGCTGCCGAGGAGCTGCCGGCCCTGATGAAGTTTCCCAGGACTGTGAGTAGCCTAGCTGGAGGGGCGGAATTGGAATGCCAGAGACTTGTTGCTGGTTAGAATTATCGGACTTGAAGACTTGTCACTGGCTAGCATTGCTGGACTTGAAGCTACAGAGTTTGATGTTTGCCCTGGTTGTTTTAAATCGTGTATTGGTTGAATGTTTCTTTGCTATGCCCAATGCCATCTATTGCAGTGTGAATATTTATTCTGTGCCATTCTGGGTTTTTTGAGGTTATATTTTGGTATTATGGCTCAGTTAAAAGATCTTGAACTATGGGGATGTATGAACATCATTGAGATTGATAAAAACTATGGGGACTTTTAAAGTCAGACTGAATGCATTGTATTTTACATCATGTGTGGATATCAGTTTATGGGGGCCAGGGGCGGAATGTGGTGGTTTGATTCAGGTGTCCCCCATAAACTTAGGTATTCTGAATGCTAGGGTCCCAGCTGATTGATATTTGGGAATTAATGCCTCCTGGAAGGAGTGTATTGTTGGGGGCGGGCTTGAGGGCTTTATAGCCAGTTTCCCCATGCCAGTGTTTGGCACACCCTCCTGTTGCTGTAGTCCACCTTATGTTGGCCAGGGGGTGATGTCCACCCTCTGCTCATGCCATCGTTTTCCCCTGCCATCATGAAGCTTCCCCTCGAGCCTGTAAGCCAAAATAAATCTCTTTTTCCCAGAAGCTGCTCTTGGTTGGGTGATTTCTAATAGCAATGCGAACCGGACTGCAACAATGATGAAAAAGGCAAAAGAAATAAATCAAATTAGAATTGCCTTGGGTGGGGTCATCAGTCATTTAATTTCACACATCTTGATTTATTAACAAAATCTGACACACTTTAGTGAGCTCACTTATATTACCCCTGATTTTCCCTGTAGCTAAGGACTCACATTAGTGTGGTATATCTGTTGCAAATAACGAACCAACAATGAGTCACAATTAGTGAGTAACTGCACTCCATGCCAGAATCCATCAGTGTCGTGCTTGCCAGCTGTCTTCTCTCCCAGGACCCACATTTTCTTTCTACACCATGCCTCTTCACCCCTTTTCTGAGTTCTGTCAGCCTCTCAGGTTTTCATATCACATAGGGTGCTAATAATTTTGAGGATTTCAGAAGTGGAATGCTGCAGCACATAATATGTCTTGGGTTTATATCATGTTTCTCTTGTGGTTAGAGTGGTTTTGAGAGGGTCACAGAACTGAAGTCCATTCCTATCACATCACGTCAAAGGTGCAATCAGCTTCTAAAGCTGTATGTACCACAAATATGCTTTATCACTAGCAACCAAACCTTTGAAATTTTGGCTGATATATGATCTTCCTTATAAAGTGAGGTTTCTCACAAAAGGAACATATCTCAATATAATAAAGACTATATTTGAGCTTTCTCTAAGAAAATACTTAGGAGAAAATAGAAAAAACAAAACTGTTTTTAAAAGGTGGTAAGTTTGGGCTGTGGAGATTGCTCAGTGATTAAAGGCTACTTGTTTGCATAGTCTGCAGGTCTGGGCTCAATTACCAACACCCATGGAAAGCCAGATGCAGAATAGTACAATGGTCTGTGATCAGATGCACCTGCAACAATAGGAGGAGGGTCTATAACTCTGACGTTCCTTTATGGTCTGGAAGTTTGTTTGTCCCTGAAAGAGACCTTGTTTCAAACAAAGTAGAACTGAGATATCTTAAGTTATGCTCTGACATCCATATGTGAGCCATGGCACATGCACCCAGACACATACATACATACATACATACATACATACATACATACATACATACATACATTTTTATTTATTTATTTATTTATTTATTTGAGAGCGACAGGCACAGAGAGAAAGACAGATAGAGGGAGAGAGAGAGAATGGGCGTGCCAGGGCTTCCAGCCTCTGCAAACGAACTCCAGACGCGTGTGCCCCCTTGTGCATCTGGCTAATGTGGGACCTGGGGAACTGAGCCTCGAACCGGGGTCCTAAGGCTTCACAGGCAAGCGCTTAACTGCTAAGCCATCTCTCCAGCCCCATACATACATTTTTAAGTGAAAAGTTCATGCGTGGGAGATGGGAGATGGATCAGTGGTTTAAGGCACTTTCTGGGCAAGGCTGCCTGCCTGGGTTTGATGACTCAGTACCCACTTAAAGACAGACACATAAAATGGCACATGCATCATGTAAAGTTCATCTATACCCTCACAAGGCCCTTGTGTGCACATTCTCTCTTAATATCTCTTTATCTCTCTCCTTTCACAAAAAATAAAGAAAGAAAGAACAGGGCTGGAGAGATGGCTTAGCGGTTAAGCGCTTGCCTGTGAAGCCTAAGGACCCCAGTTCGAGGCTCAGTTCCCCAGGTCCCACATTAGCCAGATGCACAAGGGGGCGCACGCGTCTGGAGTTCATTTGCAGAGGCTGGAAGCCCTGGCACGCCCATTCTCTCTCTCTCCCTCTATCTGTCTTTCTCTCTGTGCCTGTCGCTCTCAAATAAATAAATAAATAAAATTTCTTTTTAAAAAAAGAAAGAACATTTTCTTCCTTGCTATGAGGTTTGAAACAGAGACAGTAAAGATGTTTCTTGCTGGAACTTCTACTTTGGAGCCCACCTGGAATGGGAATGGATGGTAACTTTCAAATCCCTGTCTGCTACTTCCTTCCCTGTTCCAGTCCACAGGCCAAACCAGAAATGTCAGTGTGGTGGTTGGGACCCGCCCTACCTTGCCTACTAGTGCAGGCTAAGAGAATGTCAACTGCCAGGCTACATTCGTGTTAGTGGACTCTCTGGGCTGGCCTGGTGACACAGCAGCTATTGATGCTACCCATGAACACTGTTACTAGCAGGACCTTTGTCTTGATCAGGTCAATGCATCCTCACTCCCAAGATAGTGTCCCCATGGAAGTGGCAAATGTTCAAGTCCCCAGATGCACATCTTCTGAATGCCTCTTGAGTGTGGAGGAAAGGACCAGAACAAAGCAATCTGATCTGGACCGATCATCTTTTGGAAATGAGTGGTCTATCAGAGTGGGGCATGATGATCTCTACTCTGCCAACCCCATAAACCCACACATAGATGGTCTCTGCTTTCTACAGAAGTCAAACCACCAGGACTAAATGGATCCCATCTGGTGGCAGTCTGAACTTCCCTCCACCATTTTTTACCGACCCACTAGTGGCAAGTTGCAGTCAATTCCCTGGATCCATGCTGTTTCTTAGAGGACCCACACACTGATCAGCAAAGTGAAGAGGCTTCTAAGTTGTAGGGACACAAAACTTCAGGGGTTCTTGATCCCTCATGCAGAAAGGTCAGATGATGAGACTTCCTAGGAGGAGCAGGTAGCCCATTCCCAGCACCTGTTAAATAGGCAGATCCCAGTCTCAAGTGTGCTTAGGCTGTAAGTTTGTGCAGTGCCACATGCTGTCCTTTGGGCTCACTGCGACTTCCTCTCTTTCTTTCTATCACCTGAGCCCCAATGAGGGGGAGTTGGACCCACACACACTGTGGTGCCAAATGCTTGGTAGTGGAGCTCTGGCTGTCCTTTCAGTTCTAAAATCTCTTCATTCTAGCTTGACCTGATCGTCATTCTGCGCTGAACTCTTTGGTGTGCTTCACTGTGTTCCACCAAGCCCTCCTCCACAGTGCAGCTTCCTGTGTTGTTTGTGTTCAATGTAGCAGAATAAGGGAGACTGCTGTGTGTTGCTCTCTGCCATCTTCCAGTTCACTACTGATCCAGTTTTTTAAAAATAAATAAAATAATTTTATAAGGTGGGACATAAAGTAAGTCAAAAGGTGGGAGAAGAAAGTAGGAGAAAGAGGAGGCCAATTTCCAGAGTCTTGTTAAATAATAACAAAATACTGTAATTCTGCAGCATCGTGCTTCTGTGCACCAAGGGGACACAATTATAAGCCAAATTATGTGCTTTGGAAAGGTGGCCATATATCTCAGTTGCATTTTCGACCCCTGCTTGGTCTTCACTGAAATCTGGATCCTGTAGGAATAGTCTTCCATTCTTTAAATGACCACCTTCAAGTGCAATTCATACCCACTGTGCTGAGGAAGAGCCTCATGGCAGTTCCAGTCAGGCACCAGGGCTTGGTGTGTTATCTTGCCTCTGAGATTATCACCCCTTGTTTTCTTGGGGATCTGTCTGTTCTCTTTTTTTAAATTTATTTTTGTTTATTTATTTGAGAGTGACAGACAGAGAGAGAAAGAGGCAGAGAGAGAAAGAGAGAGAGAGAAAGAATGGGTGCTCTAGGGCCTCCAGCCACTGCAAACAAACTCCAGATGCATCGCCCCTTGTCCATCTGGCTAACGTGGGTCCTGGGGAATCGAGCCTTGACCAGGGTCCTTAGGCTTCATAGGCAAGCGTTTAACTGCTAAGCCATCTCTCCAGACCTTGTCTGTTATCTTTAGAAAGATAATTGATATGTGTATCTCTTCCAGAGGCCATGCAATGCCTGGGAACTCAGAAGTACAAACTTTGCATGGAGTACATATAATTTCTGATAGTGAGTTTATCCCTTCTATAATCTGTACTTGGGACCCACTAGAGACAGTCAGTCTAGCAAAGTTATGATAAGGAAAGTTCTGAGTCATGGAAGTGTTACCAATGCTGGAAGGATTTAGACTAGGGCATATTTTCTGTCCATTCTTGTATTCATTGTCTAACATCCTTGCCTGAGTTCTGACAGACTGATCTTTACCTAGGCTCTCTCTCTCTTTTTGAGAGTGAGAGAGAGAGAATTGGTGCTCCAGGGCCTCAGCTACTGCAGCCAAACTCCAGACACCTACTGTACATGTGCAACCTTGTGCTTGCCTCACCTTTTTGTATCTGGCTAATGTGGGATCTGGAGAGTTGAACATGGGTCCTTAGGCATTGCAAGTAAGTGCCTAAACCACTAAACCATCTGTGGTGTTTTGAATAGAATAGATGGCCCCAATGCATTCAGTTGTTTATTTGTTTGTAGTTTGAATTCTGCAGCCACCTGGCTGGAGGCAATGTCACTGGGTGGATCTTTAGGTGTGGTGGTGGGTTTCAGATTTCAGTCTAAAGATATGCAAAGTGTGCCTAGCTGGAGTTCCTGAAGTGTGCTGTGGCTTTTGATTTTTGGCTTGTGCTTTTCTCTCTGTCTGCTTGGGCCTGTGAAGGCAGGCCAGCTTCTTCTGCCATTTATGGAACTTCCCCTGCATCTGTAAGCTTCAATAAATATCCTTTCCTCCATAACTGTGTCTGGTCTGGAAGTTTATCTCAGAGAACCTGAATCTGTCTGCTACACCATCTCTCCAGCCCTCCGTTGGTTATCTCTAATCATGCAGTTATCTTTGGTCATCCAGCTATGTACAGCTCAGATGCTCTCATCTCTCCAACAATCTGAGACACAATGGAAAGCCTTTTGAAGCTGGGTATCTTTCTGCTCTGCATAGAAATTGGGAAAATTTTGGGTGGTGGGGTAGTGGTTTTCTGATTGATCAGGGATTATCCTAGGGTTAATTTTGACATTTTTTACGCAGGAACTTTATCTTCCCCATACTTCTGGGTCTGTGAGCATTAACTGGGCTTCTAAAGAGTAGAGCCCAGTTTCATATAAAGAGAGGATCCATCCCTAGACATCTGATTTCTTTCATATTTTAATTTCATGGATCCTTTCCTAATTGTGTACCCCACTGATGATATAACATGATAAGTTTTATATACTCACTAAACTATGCTTTGTCTGAGAAATGAGTAATTAGGGACTGCTGTCCTTATCACTTATCTGGGCATTTAGCTCAGTCTTTGGAATTGCAGGAGATGCTCTGTGGTCTCCATTCTATATGATTACTGTGATAATCTGGAAAATGAGCCAGGGATAATGGTCAGTGCCTCTGCCTGCCATACTTGTTCCTCTGTTGTAGGGAGAGGTTACTTCTTCCTGCTCTTTCTGTGCTGTTGAGTGTGAGCACAGCCCCAAAACAAAACCCACGTGCAGCCAAGCTTCTGGGAGCTAGATGTTTGCTCTTCTCTTTGGGAAGTGACAATAATACTGCCTTTCTCATAGCACAGTCTTTGTGTTTTTTATTTTCTTGCCTTCTTCAATGTATATACTGTGGAGCCTTCAAATGTGGGATCTGTGTAGAAGGACTGACCGAATGTCTTGCAGAAGATGGTGAGTCTTGTATGATCCCCAGAGTCTGGGCTTGGCTACATACCTGTAAGTTGTTCAGTGACCTAGTGAACTGTAGGGATTTCCCTTGTTCAGGACTCAAACCACCTCATTTAGGATATGCAAATAAGGACTAGGATAAAAGGAGTGATCTTTGATTGGACGATTCTAAACTTAAAGAGAGATTGATAACATGGTAGCTGGTTTTGATCATACTCATGATCCCCCTGGAGTACCCTGAGCCATAACCACTCATCTCTTGGACATCCAAATAATCTAACCCACTGTTACCTCTGCTCCATGATTCTAATGTTCATCTAACTTCGATCTCATCTTAGACTCACCAGTTTTGTAGCTCTCTCCCTATCCACATGATGCCCATCCGTGATTCACAAGACTCTGTGCCATACCCACCTCATGACATCTATCATGATGCATTCTAATACATCACATTCTGTACTACCCAGCCCTCCAGAGCTGACCTGGTCTTGCTTTCCACCCACCTTGGTGTTCACCACAGAGCATAGAACCCAGCAGTTCAGCACATGCTTTGTGCTTGCCTGTTTGAAAGGAAGAGGCTGCTGGGTGTTTCAATACTGAGAAGATTAGCAACAAGGATCTGTGCCCCCACCTCAGTGAAAACATTTTTGAGAGGGAATGCTTGCAGATAGGGCTCTGGAGCATGTGGTAGGACTGCTAGTTTGGGACAGACAATGACTATATAAGAAAAATTCCTTCATTTAATATGTCCTTGGCTTACCCATACTTGGAGCTTGTATCTTGACTATCAAAATGACATTTTGTTTCTCCTTTTCTCTTGCAGTGACTAATTCACAGTATGCAGAGTCCAAGTGCATAGCAAACTATAAACATAAAGAAAATATTTCTGGTTATCAACCAATGCTGACATCCTGCTATGATTCTAATGACTTGAATGGAACAACTAAGCTGATTTTATTTTAGGTAACATTGGATTGCCTCATCATTTCCCTCCTTTCCTCCCAATCTCATTTCTGGTCATCCCTCAGTCACTTGAAGCAAAATTGAATCAAATAGCTGACAACTGTTTTTGTAAAGTATTAGTATCACAGGTTTTCTGAGTCCATACAGAACAGAATGAATTTCTGTAGAAAATTACCTTACATATCTTACACTAGTTATTAGATAGAAATTTTTCTTATGTTCCTTCAATAGTCCTTCATATCCTTTCAATATACTTGCTTCTCACTCTATAAGTTACCCTCTTGTTTTCCTATTTTTACTTCTTTAATTTTGCATGCTTGTGTACATGTATGTATGTGTGTGTGTGTGTGTGTGTGTGTGTGTGTGTGTGTATGGGCTTGCATGTGATGTGAATTTTTCTGGATCTGCTTCCCATCATCATAAATGCACTGGGATCACAGATTTATGTGCCACCTTGCATCCAGCTTTATGTGGGTGCTTGGGAATTAAACATGGGCCAGGAGGCTTTGTAAGCAAGTGCCCTTAATGACTGAGCCACCTCCCAGGCCTCTGAATTATTATCTTTTAAAGTATCAGTTTGACTAATAACAGATAATAGTTTGAATTCACATTTATGTACCTTATACATTCTCGGTCAAATATTGTTATGCTGTTTTTGAGGAAGTAAACTGAAGATTTGTATGCTAAAGCTTCTTTAATCTTTCATACTGGAATTTTGATCCACTGTAGCACTGTCATAAAAATAAAATATAAGCTCACCTTCATAGAAAGATCATAATATTGCCATGATATAGCCCAACAGATCATTTAGAATAGGGGCTGGGGAAATGGCTCAGTTGTTAAAGAAGTTTGCTTGCAAAGCTTATTGGGCTGAGTTGGTTCCCTAGTACCTACATAAAGCCAAGTATACAAAGTGGTACATGTGTTTGGAGTGAGGCTTTGGTGTGTCCATTCTCATTCATTCATTCTCTCTCTCTCTTCTCTCTGTCTCCTCTTTCAAATTAGTAAATTAATTAATTAATAAAATGTTTTTAAAAGAATATTTTAAATGAGAGTATTAACTAAAGAAAAATTAAAGGCTAAATTTTAAGATTTTTGGCTTTTTTTGTTTTTCAAGGTAGGGTCTCACTCTAGCCCAGGCTGACCTGGAATTCACTATGTGGCAATCCTCCTACCTCTGCCTCCCAAGTGCTGGGATTAAAGGCATGTACCACCACACCTGGGTAAATTTTAAGATTTTTTGTAATCAAGGCATGAACTTACATACCCTCTCATAAGTATATCTGTGTGTATTCATTTCTATTGCTATTGTTTCATTCAAGTAAACTCATTCAATAGCATAAATCTTATCATTTTCAAAAGTTTACTGTGATGGTTTTGAGTAGATTCATGATGTTTTTGTCACTACTGGCACTAAGCCCAAAATATTTTCATCATTCCCCTCTACTTCTTACCCAGAGCCAGAAACCAAAAATTTGCTCCAATGCTCTCAATGATACCCTAAATTCCCCTATCACATTCACCAAATAGCTGCCTTTGAAGTTATTCAAAAAGAACCCAAACAGCTCAAAAATGCCTCTAAGTCAAGAAGGCAAAGTCTTCAGACTTTTTCTAGAGTCCAAAATAAAGTCCAAATGCTCATTTATTTGCTTCACCAAATAGATAAGGGAGGAGTTGATGCAGGCTGAAGTGGGAAGCTAAGAAAAAGTCTCTGGCACAAAGTGATTCCAGGAGCTGTGTGGGAATGTTCACACTTTCCATCTGAGGTCAGCTTGCAACAAATGTCTGACACCCAAAATTTGTCTTACTTTTCCTGTCCATGGCTTGCCAAAATTGTTACTGAGGTTGTTACAGTCAGAGTATTGACCCTGGCTTCCATAGCATGCTAGATGTGACCACCTGTCCCTCATAGGCCAATTAAACAAAGTAACAGTAAAAAGCAGAAAAAGAAGATTTATTCAATGTGGCTATGTTGGGAAGTAGAACAAAGAGGTACACTGAACATCCTCCTGCATACCATCTTTAGAGTCCTAGCATGAGGTTAAGGGTTAAGTAGAGGGTAACAGTTATAACTTACCATTCTTTTTCAGGTTGTGGACTGTCCATCATTTGTCTGATGCCAGTCTCTTTTACAAGGTGGATATACACATTCTCAGAACTGTGTGAAATCTCTAGGAGATAAGCTCCTATTCTGCTGGGCATCAGCCTTCAGCCTTTCCCTTATTCTAGAAATTTAAGGAAATTTCTAGTTTGGAGGGGTTCATTGTCTCAATTGCCTGCTATAGTCTATTGGGATACTTACAGTGGGACATGGTTTACCCCCTTTGATGCTGAGTAACAACCAGGCTTCCAGTTGTAATTGTCTCCTGCTCAGTTACATCGTTGGAATGATAGAACATATATGAAAACACTTGGCATAGCAAGTAGGGTTGTTTTGCTCAGAATGGACTTTCTATGTCAGACTTTTTATTTCCTTAAAAACTGATGGCACCTGTTGGCCTACATTTGACTTTGATGTTGCTGTGATTTGTTCATTTGTCAGGTGTTCTAGTTGACTCTTTTATGAGTTTTGCTCTGAGCTATATTACTTTCCTAGACTTCAAGAAGATGTTTCTGCTAGTCACTTTCATGTCTGTTGCCAGTGATGAATATCTGAGATCAGTAACACAAAGGGAAGGACTTACTTCGGCTCGTGGTTGCAGAGGGATTAGTTTGTGATTACATGGACCCATGCTCTTTAGCAAAACATCATATTAGCAGAAATGTGGTGAAGCAGAGATGTTCTTCTACATATATGTATAAATTCTTGAGTTCTTAGAATGCCTGACTGCTTGGTTATTTCTCATTCTGTAGGCTTTCTTCTTAAGTCTGTAGAAAGTTTCTTTTGCTATAAAGAGGACTTTTAACCTCTTGCAATCTTATTTGTCAATTTTTCTGATACTTACTGACCTATTGGAATGCTTTAAAGAAAGTCCTTGCTTTTGCCTGTGTAAACATATGCATATAAACACACACATACCTATGTTCACAATACACGTTTACCAAAAAAGAAAAGGATTTTGTTGAGTGTGGTTGTTTAAATGTAAAATGTCCTCCATAGATCATGTATTTGATTTGAATACTTAATTCCCAGCTGGAAGTGCTGTTTGGGAAGGTTTGGGAAACTTTGGGAGGTGATACCTCACTGGAGGTGTGTCCCTGCACTGAGTGGGGTTTTGAAATGCCCAACCCTGCTTGCTTGCTTTATTTTCTACATGGGCATGTGATAATATGACACTCTTTATGCTCCTGCCATGCTTTCTCTTCCATGATGACTCTACTCTCTATAATTGTAAGCCAAAATAACTTTCTTTCCTAAACTGCTTCTGGTTAGGTATGTAGTCCTAGTGAGAAAGTAACTGATACAGTGAGAACATGCAGGAAACTGACCCTCGAGGCAATGTAAACAGGTGAAGCTACTCTAAAACATAGTTTGGAGTTCCTCAAAAAGTTAAATGCAGAATCACCATCCAGTCAATGAATTCCTCTTCTCAGCATACCTCCATAAAATCTGAACTGAGGACCCAGACATAGTGGCTCACATCTGTAATTCCAGCACTTGGAGGCTGTTACAGTTTCCTTCTTATTGCTGAGACAGAACACATGATCAGAAGCAGCTTATGGGCAGGAGGGTAATAGTTTTGAGGGGAAGTGTCATCATGGTATGATAGAGGAGAGGCTGGCCATCATATCTTGTCACAGCAGCTGGGAGGTAGCATTAAGAATAAGCTAGTTTTGGCAAGGGGGGCTTGGACTATATAACACACCAAGACCTGCCCAAAGTGACACAACTCCTCCAGTAAGGTACCATCAAATTGCCACTAGCTGAGGATTAAGTATGAGGCTTAACAACAAACACATAAGGATATGAGATATATTTCACATTCAATACCACAGAGATCGAGGCAGAATTACTACAAGCTCAAGATCAGCCTGCATTACATAACACGACCCTGTCTCAAACAAAATAAAGTAAAACCAAAACAAACAAATAAAAAGATTTAGTTACTATAGCCAAAAGTTGAAAATTACACAAATCTATCTACAATGGACAATGAATACGTAAAATGTGGTATACACAAATATTAACATATTTTCACATGAAGGGATAAAATTCTTATATAAGCATAATGACTGAAACTTTGAAACACTATACTAAGTGAAATAATCCAGGCACAAAAGGACTAAGATTGTGTTGTTATACTTACATGTAGTACATGAAACAGGAAAACTCAATGTGAACGTAGAGAAGCGGTTACTATGGGATGAGGAACAAGTGAGGACTTATTCTTAATGAGTATGGGGCTCCTAGCTGGGCTCATGAAACAATTCTGGAAATAGATAGTGATGATAGCACAGTAATCTGAATGCATTTAATGCCACTAGTTGTACAGCTAAAATGGTTTAAACGTGAGTATTTTTTTAATGTTTTGTTTATTTTATTTATTTATTTGAGAGCTGCAGACAGAGAGAGAAAGAGGGAGAGGGAGAGAGAGAGAGAGAGAGAATGGGCATGCCAGGGCCTCCAGCCACTGCAAACGAACTCCAGATATGTGTGCCCCCTTGTGCATCTGGCTAATGGGTCCTGGGGAATCAAGCCTCAAACTGGGGTCCTTAGGCTTCACAGGCAAGCACTTAACTGCTAAGCCATCTCTCCAGACCCTAAATTCGTTTAAATGAAATATTTGTATCTTACCAAAAAGTTTAAAAACTGACATAATCTTGGGTTTTTTTGTATGTAGAATCCTTTTTTATTTAGGAACTAAATTATAATATGATTGAGAATTACAGGAACTGGGTTGAAGAGATGGCCCAGAGGGTAATTGTTTGCTGTACAAGTGGGATAACCCAAATTTTAATCTCCAGAGCCCATGTGACACTAGATGAGTAGTGACCATTTGTAATCCTAGCAATCTTATGGTGTCAGAGGCAGAGAATCCCTGGAAATGGTAGACCAGCAAGTACAGTGCATGCAATGGCAAACAACAGAGACTCTGCATCAGAAGCAAGATAAAAGACAAGGACCAACACTAGAGGTTTTCCTCCTGTCTCCACACATGAACCCGAACATTAACCTACCTGGCCATCACATACATGAGCATACACACTCACAAACACCAAAATAAATAATCTTAAAATGCAAACTAATTATAGAAGCTGGAGATGTTACTCAGTTGGTAGAGTGCTTTTCTAACATACATGGAGCCCTGGGTTTAATTTTTAGCACCACATAAATGGCGGGTGGCACAAGCCTGCAATCCTAGCATTTGGGAGGTGAAGCCAAGTGGATCAGAAGTTCAAGGTCATTCCTGTATACACAGTGAGTTGAAAGCCAGCCTGGGATGCATGAAACCCTATCTCAAAAAAATTATAACTGTAATTATTTTCTACTTAGCAATGAATATGTGCAAGTCACTGTGCAAAGTGCTTTTTTAACATTATATTTAATTTCATATCACCCAAGTTAGGAAGGGATTTTATTTTATCAGCTCCAGTTTACAAAGTGGGGATCAAATGCTCAAAAAAATTCACATAATTTCCCCAAAGTTATGACATCTAAGTGATGATTAACAGAGAGCCCAAGTCTATCTAGATCTTAAGCCCTGGCATCCTGTGGCTGAATCATTATGTAGTGTTTTCCAGAACCCAGGACACAGGCAGACAGGGAGGCAGCCATCTGAGTGACAAGCACTTGCTTGTGCTTTACCTTTTTTTTTTTTTTTCTTTTTCTTCTTGGCTCATAATAGCCAGATAATGTAAAGGAATCAATTTAGGAGCCCTAGGTCGTATGAATACCTAAGGAAAATATGACTGTATCTATCATTTATCATCTATATCCATATCTATATATATTATTCAGCCATAATGAAGAATAGAGCCCTGTTAATTTCAGCAGAATGAATGAAACGGGAGATAATCCTGTTAAGTGAAATAAGCCAACCTCAGAAGACAGATATTGTATGTTTTTTCTCAGATGTGGAATCTAAATGGGGGAAAATACATGATCAGGATGGTGATCTGAAAGTTGAAGAGGGAGATGGTCAGAGGGGTTAAAGGGTCAAAGGCACTTGCTTAAATGAAGAAGAGGAGCCAGGTGTGGTTGCTCACACCCTTAATCGTAGCACTCAGGAGGCAGAGGTAGGACTTCCAGGCCACCTTGAGATTACAGAGATTCCAGGTCAGTGTGGGCTTGAGCAAGAACCTACCTCAAAAAAAAAAAAAAAAAAAATTTAAAAAGTAGCAGAGGGGCCAGTAGGAAAGAGAAAGAACACTGGGTAAAGAAAAGTGGGGAAGAGTAAGAGAGGATATGAGAAGGAGGGTTGTAATTCAAACAAAGGATGATATGTGTAGGTATGACAATGACACAGACACATTAATCTATACATTTAATCAGAATTAATAATTTGAAGAAGAATTTGTGTTATTTAAGTTACATAGTGACAAGAATCTTTTCCTTTATCCTCCCCTCATGATACCTACCAATCTCAACTAGATCCAAGAGGTCAGAAAGGAGGAGACCTCAGAATCTTCCCCTGGTGGAAAGCCAAGCCTTTTCTGTCAGAGAACCTAACTTCAAGGCTTCCCCCACCCCCACCCAGCTCCCAATCACAAAGCATCTAATCGGACTTAGGATTCAATGTATGTGAGGAATGAAGTCACCCTGAAGCCTTTACCAGACCACTTCACCCATAATCCCTTCTTCCTTATCTGGTGCACTATGGAAACAGTCTATGTGGTTATGTCATTCATTAGAGCTTTGCTGTTCACCCACTTAAAGTGTTACAAACATCCCAGCACAATATTATCCCTCTTATACCCACACTTGAACTGGTGGTTTGTCTGGTGGGTCTGACAAAGAAAGGCTCAGGTGGCATTTCAAAGTTCTATCCCCTTCTTTCTTCATCCACAGGTCACTTTCTTTAGGCCTCTTGGCTCTGAGCAGACTGTGGGTGGGGCTGAGAGTAAAGGAATCTCAGCACCTTGATGTTTGTTCAGGAAGGAATGGATAAGATGCAGCCAGGTGGAAAGTCCTGCAAACCAACTGAGAACCTCAGGCAAAGTTTTCTTCTAGGAGGTGGTTGTAGGGAATGGCTCCTTTTACTGACAAGCTATTGCAGTAGCTTTCCTTACAGCAGAAGAAGACGTTTTTCTCCCATTTGGTGATGCGTACATATTCTACACATCTTCTAGGACAGCCCAAGATTGAATATTTGTACAAATATTCTGAGGAGGATAAGTGAGTACAGGTGTGAGCTTAGTCCAGTGACAAGGAATGTGATTAAGCTGCCCAACTCTTCCCTCTTATCACCAGAGGAAAAGCCTAGGACTAAACACTCCTCTACAAAAGAAGGTCTTTCCAGGATACCTCATGCCTGCCACAGAACACAAAATAACAGAGGAATTTTAACAGCCTAATCTGTTAGGGCTTACAACACTGAATATCAGAAATTTGGAGGCCACCTATCATTTTATAGGTAAGAATTTTTAACTCAGAGGAAAGAGATGTTCTAGATGATCAGCTAAACTAATCCTAGAGGGACCACAAAATTCGGATTTCAGATCTAGTGTTCTTTTCCTCCTAAAACCCAAATGTGAAGACAGTGTGCCATACCTCCCCTCATTGGCCTCACCTCACCTCCAGTGTAATGTTGAGTATACACTTCTTTGGTCCCGCATGCAAAGTCGGGGTGTCTGGGATGACAGATTCCTGCATTCTTTCTGCAGGTTGTGCCAACAAATTCATCACAGGAGGTGCAAATAGTCAATTTTCCTAAAGGATCGAGATGTGTCAGAACCACAGGGTTACCAGCTAATATGAGGATGACAAGAGGGCTCCGGATACAAGTGTCTGAGTGGAGGCTGGGACCCTAGCTAAACTTCTGAGGACATCTGAGAACACGTTCTTCTAGGTGTGCCTCTCTGAGGAGCCCAGGTCTACTGGGAAGTCTGGTTTTAGAAGCCGTGGGATTACAGGATAGCTCACTCTCTCTCTCTCTTCAGCCTAAGCCTATAGCTGTGATTTCTAAAGGAAAAAGGTAGACATTTCATTACTGCTGGGGCTTGGCAAAGTTGAAAGAGGGCTGAGGATCCAGTGGGGACAAGGAAGGAAAAACTTCTTCCAGCTACTTACCAAGGTCTGTACCTTAGTTAATGGATATGCTGCTCCTGCTGTCCTATCTGCACGTTTTAGAGCCTCAGTGCTTTCTGTCCTCCCCTACTCCCATCATGCTCTTCCTCACAATTTCCCTGGAGCTAGACTTCAGTGGAATTGCTGGACAACAGGGTCCTCAGGAAGAGCCTCTATGGTGGCATAGGGACTTGTACCAGTCAGAGATGCAGGGACCTGGGTCCAGCAAAATCCATCCCCGGGGCACTTCCAAATCAAGATGTTTGCATATTAGTCCCAGGCCCCATGCCCAGTTCCCATTGCCCCTTGTCATAGACTTACCCTCCACAGGAGACTGGTACAAGACCATAAGTCCTGGGAGCAGGAGAAACAGGAGCCAGTCCATGTATTTGTAGAAATCTATAAAGGGAAGTAGTGATGACACAGGCAACCAAGGTCTAGCAAGAGTCAGAAATGGTGCTCTGGAAAAATGTGACATGGATCTCCACAGTCCCTTGCTGTGAGTTATGTCCAAGGCTGTAAATGAGGCAGTTCATGTATTGATAGTGCTGGCCCTGCCTCCAAGAGAGTGGGTGTCCTGCTTCCTCTCCCTACTCCACAGCCAACCCAGGAGATTGATCAGAGACTTAATATAGAGAAGAAACAACTATAATGTCAAGTGAAGACAAGATGTGGGAACTCTCAATCCAGCCACATTATATTACACTGGGCTGAAGATAGGGGCCTCTGTTTAGGTGATGGTGAGGACTTAGCCTATATCAGAATTTTAGTATGTTAGGTATGAATGGATCTAGAGGCTACAAATTCAGTTTTCACTGGAACACAAATCTAGCAAGGGACTAAAGATGAACTCCTATCATATTAAGCTATTCATGATAGGGAATCTAAGCAGTTATATCCATTACTTTCTTTTTGCTGGGATGAAATACCTGATCAGAAGCAGCTTAAGGCAGAAAGTGGTTTAATTTTTGCCCACAGTTTCATGGGAAGTCCAACATCATGGTGAATGTATGACAGGAGCAGGAAGCCAGTTTGCATCATCAAGAGATTATAGAGAGTGATAAATAATAGTGCTAAACTAGCTTTCTCCTTTTTATACTGTTCAGGACTCTAGCCCAGGGAATGGAACCAACTACAGTTAGGATGGGTCTTAATCTAGAAAATTCCTAAAGACATGCCAAAATTTGTTTCCATGATGATTCCAAATTTTGTCAAGTTGACAACCACAGATATATGTACATCCATAGCTGGCGCACAGCGGAGCCTGGATAAAAGTAGCTGGTTTTGCTAGTAGTCTAGTACTTCTCTTATTCCATTTTCATACATCTCCTCCTGTTTGCAGATTGTTTTAATACTCACCTCTTTAGTTAAGAACTCTTGTCTAAGGTCTATAGTAGTCAAATCCAATTTATTTCAGAAAGTTTCATAATGAAACCTGCCTGTGGAATTAAAACCCACTCAGGTACAGCAGCTACCTTCATGTTACTAGGACAAAACACCAAGCCAGAAGCAGCTGATGGGAGGAAAGGATTTATTTCAGTTTAAAACCTTGAAAGGAAGTTTCATCATAGTGAACGCATAGCAGACCTGAGCAGGAAGCCTGGGTCACATCTCCACATCAGCAGGAAGGAAACAGTCTGAGTGAGCCAGCTCTGACTACCCAGTGGGATGGGCTACTAAACCTCAGTGTCACCCCCAGTGACACATCTTCTCCAGCAAGGCTCCACCTGCCAAAGGCCTTGTAATTTTCCCAAATTGCCACTAGCTTAGTTGATGGAGGACATTTCATTCAAATGACCCCATTGGGGGAGGAACAACCATTGACTAGCATGAGAGAAGAATGTAGAGAGGCTCTGATATAAGAAATTGCAGGACTTGGCTAAGTGAGATTGAGGTGACTGACATTCTATGATGAGAAGCAGGTCATACAAAATTCTGGAGCTCAGGGCCTATAGTACAAATCAGATTTTTTTTTCTTATAATGTATTTATCTGGTTTTAGTACCAGCAAAATGCAAGCCTCATAAATAAGTTAGGGCAAAAACAATTCCTCTATAGTTTCTGGGAGTTTTTATATATTTGCTTAAATCTTTGTGTATATGTATATGTACATGTGTTAATGTGTGCATGTCATAACATGCATGTAAAGATTAGAGAAAACCTTGGGTGTCAATTCTTCTACCTTATGTGATTCAAGGTCTCTTTTGGTTTGCTGCTGCAAATGCTGGGCTTGTTGGCCCACAAGCTTCTGGGGATTCTCCCATCTCTGCCTCCCATCTCACCTCAGGTGCACAAGGGTTACAGATGCTGAAACTTCCCCTTTTGGCTTTATGTGGGTGCTGGAGATTTGAACTCAGGTTATCACACTTGTGCTTTTACCCATTAAACATCTCCCCCACCTTGGAGATTTTTGTTAAATTTTCTTTTATTTCTTACTTAAATATTTGATAGAGCTCACCAATGAAGCCATCTGGGATTTCCTTATAAGATTTTTCATGACAAAGTCAATCTGTACAACAGATCTGAATGTGTTTATTTCCTCTTGGGTGACCTTGAGTAACTGGACTCTTCAGGCACTGCTCATTATCTTTCATAATATGAACTTCCAGGGGCTTGGAAAATGGCTTAGCAGGTAAGGCATTTGTGTGGGAATCCTAAAGGAACCAGGTTTGATTCTCCCGGACCCATGTAAGCCAGATGCACAAGGGGACATATGTGTCTGGAGTTTGTTCACAGAGGCTGGCATGCCCATTCTCAAACTCTTTTATATCAGTTATCTTTTTCTTCCTTTTCTTAGTGGGCACTGACCTGTAACTCCCAGTACCAGCAGGTGTCTATCATCCACAATAAGCTTTTGATCAGAGGGACCAACAAGATTTCCTAAAAGAAAGACAGATTTCTGTCAGAGTACTTGATGACCCAACAATGGTTAGTAGTAAGACCCTACTGCTGAAGACACCTTATATGGTTGACACATAAAATGGAATGGCATGGCTGGAAGCTGGAAGAGATTCAGTCCCCAGACAGTCAGCACGTCTAGTGCCAGAAGGTGCTATATGGGCGACTGGGGGAAAATGACCAATATCTGTGCAAGTAACTCATGGTCTAACCTACTTAGCAGTAAATAACCTGTCATGATGCTCACACAAGTGCAATAGTGGCGCACAGCCATGGTGGGAAACCAACTGCTTTTGATTTGGCTAACTTCTACCCTCTGTGGAATGGGACCCATCGCTGGAGCTGGGAATCAAGTCATAACCATATCGAAACATGAGCCCACTCTCCATTATCAAGCTACCAACAATTTTGGGCTACAAGAGGGCCTATACCTACTAAATTCTCTATAAAAAAAAAATAAGGGTTATCCCATTTGTCTGGTGCTAACTTTATTCTCTGTTGGAGAATCTGCTTCTCTTTTTCAGATATTCACAGATCCTACAGAGAGAACCACCCCATCATACCTCAAAAGGACCCCAGCTGAAACTAAGAATAATTGGTGAAACAAGCAAGGCTGTTGTTTTCTTGGTGAACTGGTTACCAACACAAGGGTGAAAGAGATCAATACAGAGAACAATCAACTCTTACCATATCAGATATGCAGAGAACTAGAGGCCCCCAATACATTATCAGTGAAGCAGACCAAAAATGATCCCAACATGGCTCAGGGAAATTTTGCAGAACAGAGGATGAAAAGAATGTCAGAGCCACATGTTGGGTCATGATACACAGAGACATTTCTCCTACCCATAACTGTGGGCTAACTCCACAATGTATAACCCATATACCTCAACAAGGAGGGGAAGGGGGAGAGGGTAGGACATGGATGAGCCAAACGATGGTACCAACTTGACTGTATTCACTGAGTACAAAAATATTTAATGATTTTTTTTAAACTCTAGGCTAATTTAACTCAAAATCTAACCTATAGAATGACATAAATTGTACAGACTCAAAATACTAACATACACAAAGAAATAAAAACATCAGCATAGAACCTTAGGGTCCTTTGGATATGCATACACCTTTTTTTCTTCTTGTTTTAAATAATATAATATCTTGGGCAACAAGCATTCACCTTCCTGCACCCGAGAGATTCAGGAATATCAAGTATGTGCTTGTTCACACTCTAGTGAAAAGTCTCCCACTGATTCTGCTCCAGCCAAGAAGACCCTTCCATAAAACCTTGGACCCCATCACAGTGCTCTGTCTCACAGACTATGTATCCAGGTGCCAAGGTATTTCCTATATTAATACTGCTGAAAGTTGAGTTTCACATTGACACTAGATTCCTATGTCTTTGAGATGTTGTTTCATCCATTTTATAATGTTGAAAACTGAGGCTGACCAGGTATGGTAGAACATATGTATAATCTGAACACTTTAGAGGTTGAAGTTGATTATGAATTCAAATCCAGCCTGCACTACACAGAATGACAGTCTGAAAAAGCAATTTTTTTGTGAGAAAAAAGGTTTATTATATCTTATAGGCTCAAGGCGGAAGCTTCACAATGACAGAGAAAATGATGGCATGAGCAGAGGGTGGACATCACCCCCTGGCCAACATCAACTGGACAACAGCAATAGGTGAGTGTGCCAAACACTGGCAAGGGGAAACTGGTTATAAAACCCATAAGCTCACCCCCAACAATACACCACCTCCAGAAGGTATTAATTCCCAAATTTCCATCAGCTGGGAACCTAGCATTCAGAACACCTAAGTTTATGGGGGACACCTGAATCAAACCACCACATCTCCCTTCCCTTCAGATAACAGGCATAAACCACCCTACCTGGCCTCAAATTCCCTATGTAACCAGGTATGACCCTGATTTTCTGATCCTACTCCCTTGCCCTCTCACCCCCCTGCGCCTCTCCCCACCCCCTGCGCCTCTCCCCCCCCCCCCCCCGCGCCTCTCTAGTGCTGGAATTATAGGCAAATGGCTCCACACCAGTTTTTATGCAGTGCTGGGGTTTGAACCCAGAGTTTAGTGCATGCTAGGCCAGCACTCTATCAACTGAAAGGCATGCCCAGGCCCTCTGTGGCTTTTGTTAACTCTGAATTTCCCTGTGTGTGGCATGCAGGCTGGGCCCTGTCTAGAGGTAACATACAGCCTCTACAGTCCCAGTGTCACAGTGAGGTCCTGGCCCCTGCCCTTGCCCTCATTTAATCTGTGACCTCATAGACTCCTCTCCAAGCCATAATTGAATTTCCCTTTGATTGACTCAACCTCAGCTTTTCAAGAGTCCCTGGTGGGCAGAGCAGGACTCCAGGAGCCTGAGAATCAGCCTGGGGCAGCCACCTGCCCTCCAGGGTGCAAAGCAGCCTCAGGCTAGTCTCATTCAGCCTATCTGAAGTAGAAAAGGTTTTCAGATGTGACTAAGAGAACTCTAAAACCCAGGTGGCTTAAGTAGCTGGCAAAAATTGCCCCAGGCTGTGGAGGTTGAAGTCTGAGAACTATGGAAAAGATCCCTCTTGGGCTCTCCTGTCACTCAGGATATAGATGAGATGTCTTGTCCCTATATTGTCACCCATCATCTCCCCTGTGTCCAAGTGTTCCCTCACTTTTTTAAAATGTTTTCACAGTTTTTATTGACATTTTCCATGATTATAAAAAATATCCCATGGTAATACCCTCCCCCCCCCACACTTTCCCCTTTGAAATTCCATTCTCCATCATATTACCTCCCCATCTCAATCATTGTACTTACATATATTCAATACCAACCTAGTAAGTACCCTCCTCCCTTCCTTTCTCTTCCTTTTATAACTCCTTTTTGACTTACTGGCTTTTGCTCTTAAGTATTTTCCTTCTCACGCAGAAGCCCACTCATCTGTAGCCAGGATCCACATATGAGGGAGAACATGTGGCACTTGGCTTTCTGGGCCTGGGTTGCCTCACTTAGTATAATCCTTTCCAGATCCATCCATTTTTCTGCATATTTCGTAACTTCATTTTTCTTTACTGCTGAGTAGAACTCCATTGTATAAATGTGCCACATCTTCATTATCCACTCATCAGTTGAGGGACATCTAGGCTGGTTCCATTTCCCAGCTATTATAAATTGAGCAGCAATAAACATGGATGAGCACGTACATCTAAGGAAATGAGATGAGTCCTTAGGATACATGCCTAGGAGTGCTATAGCTGGGTCATATGGTAGATCAATCTTTAGCTGTTTTAGGAACCTCCATACTGATTTCCACAATGGCTAGACCAGATTGCATTCCCACCAACAGTGTATAAAGGTTCCTCTTTTTCCACATCCCTGCCAACATTTATGATCATTTGTTTTCATGATGGTAGCCAATCTGACAGGAGTGAGATGGAATCTCAATGTAGTTTTAATCTGCATTTCCCTGATGACTAGTGACATAGAACGTCTTTTTAGATGCTTATACACCATTTGTATTTCTTCCTTTGAGAATGTTCTATTTAGCTCCATAGCCCATTTTTTGATTGGCTTGTTTGATTCCTTATTATTTAACTTTTTGAGTTCTTTGTATATCTTAGATATTAATCCTCTATCAGATATATAGCTGGCAATGATTTTTTCCCATTCTGTAGGTTGCCTCTTTGCTTTTTTCACTGTGTCCTTTGCAGAGCAAAATCTTTGTAATTTCATGAGGTCCCAGTGATTAATCTGTGGTTTTATTGCCTGAGCAATTGGGATTGTATTCAGAAAGTCTTTGCCAAGACCAATATGTTGAAGGGTTTCCCCTACTTTTTCCTCTAGCAGTTTCAAAGTTTTAGGTCTGATGTTAAGGTCTTTAATCCATTTGGACTTAATTCTTGTGCATGGAGAGAGAGAAGAATCTATTTTCATCCTTCTACAGATATATAGCCAGTTTTCCCAACAAAAAAAGCAAACAAATTTTAAAGAGCAAAAGCAAAACAAAAAGCCAAACAAAAAAAAAAAAACAAACAAACTGAAGTTAAGAAACTTACAGGATATGCTAAGTCAAAATAGTAATGGGGAGGACAAGGAAAAGGCTAACAATGGTACCAGCTTGACTGTATTCACTGAGTACAAAACTAATCACAAAATAAAATAAAAAATAGTAATGGGCTGGGCAGATTGCTCAGTGGATAGAACACTTGCCACTCAAGTGTGAACCTGATTTTCCATGTCCAGGATCCATTAAAACTGGACATTGTAGCATATATCTCTAATCCCAGTATAGCATGGATGTGATTAAGAAGGGTGCAGAGACAGGAGAATCTGATGGAAGCTTGGAGGGCAGCTAGTCTAGTGAACAGAGCAATGAACAATGAGAGGCCTTGCTTCAAACAAGGTGGAAGGCAAGGATCAAAACTCGGAAGTTGCCCTCTGGCCTCTACACCCACACTGTGGCATACACATGAATGCCCATGCATTATACACACATCATACACACACACACACACACACACACACACACACACTCATGCACCAAAACAATAGTAAAGAACTGAATGGTTTTGAATCTGGGCTTGCTCCTACAGTCCATCCAGCTATTAACTAGTGTGACAGACAATGTGGTTAATGTACTCTGCCCAATGCTTAGACACATCAGGGACTTATTCAGCATTTTTTCCTGATTCCTATTTTTGAGCATATAAACAACTCTCAAGTATTAGAAGATTCAGGAAGTTGAGTATTAATATATTTTCTAGCACTGTTTCCTAAAGCAAAGAAAGTTAGAGGGGTCACCCAATATGGAAGTGAGTAGGGAAGTAAACCTTCATTAGCATAAATATTAAAACTAAAGTACATCCATCCCTCATTTAATGACTGGGACACATTTTGGCAACTGTGTTGTTAGCTAAGTTTCATCTCTGTGTGAACGCCCTAGCATGTACAATGATGGTTAATGACACATCTTATGAGACCATAATCATAGATGTGATTCATTGTTAATTGCACTGTGGTACCTAAGTATACAAAAGAAACCCAAGCCATAGGCTGACCCTGTATGGAGAGGAGACAGGCCTATAATTTATTGGCTAAGGAGCTCCTCTTCTAAGTGAGGCATTTTCTATTTGAATCACCACCAAACCTCTGAGTTGCTCAGGAATCCCAGGGAAGCCCATTAAATGTCTCTCGGGTTGGATTTTCCAGTGGTAAAATCAAGATAGTGGTGTCTACCCTGAGGTGGTGGATGTGATGACCAAAAACAAACAAACAAAAAAAAAAAACGCTATTAAACATACAGATAACATTGCTTCTAATCCTTTTCTGGTGAATAGAGGCAGGGGAGAGGGTAGCTTCAGAACAGCCAACATGCTGCGAAATTACCTGTGGACATCAGGCATCACTGTGAGAAGCAGGACCTAGCAGAACTGCATGCTGGTGACCCCAACATGATTCTATTTTTCATCTAAGTTGAGAGCATATTGTGATCACCTGGCACCTGGACATCATCTGGCCCATCCTATAAACTCCTTACAAGTGTGGAGACCAGGCCTTATTATCCCCATTCATAAATGAAAACTAAGGAAAGAATGGGACCTGGCCCACGATCCCACCAATTCTGCTTATGTGATCTACAACTATGGAGACTGCCTTGTAGGTAATGAAATAGGAGCGAAAAGGCTTTGCAGCCTGTTTATCTATCTGAGGGAAGTTGAGAGGAAGACCGTGTCAATTTACAAGGAATCAGGCTGTTCTAGGATAGTGTACTTTCTTAGCCCCCAAAGAGAGAAGACATCCAGCAACAGACTGCAAGGGAGTCAACACCAACTGTCTGTGACCTGTGGCTACCATTTCTTCTTTAGGACCTCATAAGCTATTCCCTTCTTTAGGACTCCTTGCTGACACTCTCCATCTAAACTCCCACTTTCGCTCTTCTCCCTTAGAACCAAGGAAAGACAATTTTCCATTGTCCCAAGTGCTGGAATTCAGCAATTTCTACTCCCTGCATATCCCTGTGAGTTCTGTGGAAAATGTCTGGCATGGTGGTAAAAAGGCTGATTATTCAGTGGGCTCCACTCCAAGGACCAGAGCAAGAGTAAGAGTAGATAACACAAGAGCAGCTTGATACAAAGGCCAGCAATTATACCACTATTTTACACGTATCTGTGAGGGAGGTAATATGGTAATATTAGGTTTAAAGAAAGAGACTCTGAAAAAGGTATGACCTGAAGGTAATGAGTTATTTCTGAGCGCTGTGACACTGTGACCAACCATACAACCTACTGGTTTTCAAATAGTATTTGGGGGTGTGGTGCATGTTACAGATGGACATGCTGTGTATTAACTAAACAGGAGCTATCTCTACCCATATCCAAATCCTTGCCCTTCTCACAATCACTACTGGAAGTCAAATCAATGGAGGCAAATGGCAGGCAGTCTGTTTCTTGGAAGAGGGTTTAGGGAGGAAGATAGAGATACATGGCTCATCAATGCTCAGAGCATATTTACAGGTAGGAGATGAGGTAGCTAGAGGAGGTAATAGGGTCAAGGACTGAATCATATGAATTACACAGCCTCAGGTTAGAGGTATATAAAGAACAATTTTAAACCTAGAACTCAAGTCATCAGATAATATTAACTATGCTATTGGTTGCTACTAATGTTTTATTAGGTTGTGTGTGTGTGTGTGTGTGTGTGCATAAGTGAAGGATGGGCAAGTAAGAACCCAGGTTCCTCTATCTGGTTTTCATATAGCAGCCTATCTTCTGACTGAACTCCCTACTGGTACTTCTCCTACAATTCATGGAATTTCATTCCCTTCTCTTCTGAAGAGCAATTCGGAAGGACAGAGGCCATCACAATGGAATAAATGGCAAACAGAAGCCCCGCCACAACACCTTCTTCTATTTGTCTGATTTCTGTTGCTATTTTAAAAAAAATACCCAAAGTTGGGTACTTCATTTTGCAATTTTTTTTTATTTTTTACATGATTTTAGTGACTAGAGGATCCAAACAGCAGGACACTGTATAGCACTTGACTCTTGGATGGCAGATTCTAAACCAAAGCATACCTTATAAAGCAAAACTTCTGACAGTGAGTGGTAGGAGATAGGATAGAAAACAGAATGGTTAACAACTAGGAAATAAAATTTTAAAAAATAACCCAGCAATTGAAAAGTTAAAATATATCATGGTTCAAATTATGCCTCTATTAGGTTTGTGATAATAACATCTTGGCTATGACATTAATTTTGAAATTATGGAAACCTAGGTAACTTTGGTGATACCCAAGCCAGGAGTTCTCATAAGAGTGACTTTGATTATGCTCTCCAGTGTCAAACTCTCACTAGTCTTTGGCTAAACGAGAGGTTACATACATCAAATATTTCTTAAATTAATAATGCTTATCCCATTTAAACTATGCTGACTTTACTCTTTTTCAGAAGTTAGCGAAACCAGAGGAGATAAACCACCCCTCATGCTTCAGCCAAGCCACAGTTGAAACCACAGAGGAATTGGGGAGATGAGCAAGGATGCTGCTTCCATGCTGAACCTGACAAGAGATCCAGAGGCTCCTAAGAGCTCATCACTGATGTAGACTTAAAACTCACCCACCATGGCTCAGGGAGTTTTTCAGAAGAGGGGCAGAAAGAATGTAAGAGCCACAGGTTGAGACATCATACCCAGAAGCATTGCCTCCCCCCAAATAGCTGACTGCTGTTTCCACATTGCATAAACACCATAGGGAATACCTCCAACCCCACTGAAGTGGGTCCCCAACACAATGAGGGCAGGAGTGAGGGAAAAGAGGGTGCCAACACATGATGTATCCATATGAAATATTTTGATAATAACAAATAATAATAAAAGAAAAAATTAAAAAGACTAACTTTGTAGCTACATTCTATATATGGGATGGGGAGTAGGTGTGAAGATGTCACAAGAATCTCACTTTTTAGGGGTCTGAACATAGCTCAGTGTTGAAGCACATATCTGTTGTACATGGTACCCTGAGTTTGATGCCTAGAACTGAAAAGGCAACTTTCACTTTTTTGTGGCACATGTGAGCTTAAGAAAGCCTTGGGAAAATTGAAGACTTGACGGAGCTGTGTATGGTTATGACCTTGAGTTTTCATCTGGAGTTACAGAAGCTGTTTTGTTTATATTTGGGAATGATTATATCGTTTAAATGCACCCATGACCTCTCTTTCCGCCCCCAAGACTGAACACTGCAGAGTGCTGGGTAGCTTGCTCCAGTACTGGTTGTTCCCTCTTCTCACTTGGTTAAGCTTTCTGCCTCTTATCTGGTGCCCTGGCCCATTTTTATCATCAAAACTGCTGCTGTTCAGGGCCCTGAGAAATAGATGTTCCCTTCCCTTGACCATGGGCATGGGATCCTAGGCTATTCCTGGAACAATGATCTAAGTACCTAGGAATAAATCTAGCTCAAATTGTATAATTTACCTAGAGGGTAAATAACATACTTAAGAAAGTTAAGAAATCCAAAGCTAAATTGAGAACTAGATCATAATTAATGACTAAAGACTTAGTCATGTAAATACATTAATTTATTCCATATAAAGAGATTTAACTAAATCTCAAAATATCACATAGGCTATTTTTCAAACCTACTGTAAAAAAAATAACATAATAACTGATGAAAATGGAAAACAAATAGTTTCTGATCATTTTCCTCCTGGCTTTCCCAGTGATACCATCTTTGATCATCACAGTACATTTTCTAAATCAGGACACAGATGGGGTACATACAATATTATTAAAGACGGGCCTCATTTGAGCAACATGAATTTTGATTTATAGCCATTTTTTTGATGTAATCTAGAAGCCTGGGACAAAATAGGCCATCGTGAATCTGGATCCATAGATCCCAGCCCAGTGCCAGTCTTTCTCTCTTCCCCTTTCTATCTTGCAAATAAATAAAAATATAAAACAAAATCAGAAAAGAAAGAAATAGTGGACTTCCACATTTTGTAGATCTCAGGAGGGAAGCCTCAAACTTTCCCATTATTTATGATGTGGAGTTCTCTTACATCTTGAGTGTTCCATCAACTCATGGGCTTGACTTGTTCATAAGGTTTTGATTTGATTATGTGTCCATGGGTTCCTGATTACATTGAATAAGTTCATAGGTGATAATATTTTATTTGTGTAAATAAATTATTTACCAATCAGTGCTTGGTGAATTGTACTGGGCAGACCATGGTCATATGCTTGTGGAAACAAGATACAGAGTCATTTTTCTCAGCTACTGCACTCAAAAAAACAGCAAATATTTTAGAAATGGAGTAACTCAGGGCAGTCTGACAGCTACTATTCTATACAATACCCTATTAAATATAAAGAAACATAAGACCAAAATCAATTCTTGAACAAATCCCAAGAGAACAGAGGAGATCAGCTAAACAAATAAGATCAACATAGGAATGAGTAAGGAAGGGAGAGACCAAAGAAAACCCAGCCTGAGTTACTGGAAATGAAAAATACAGCAAGTCAAACTGAAAAAAAAAAAAAAAAAACCTCTATACAAAGCCTCTCCATAAAATGGATCAAGGATAGAATAGAATATCTGAACTGAAGATATGGTGGAGGAATTGGAACATTCCAACAGGATAGAAATAAATTAATAAGGGTAAGCAAGGTTCTCAGGATACTCTAAAGAGATCAAATTTAAGAACTCTGGACATAGAAGAAGGAGGAGGAGGAGAAGGGTTTCAATCTAAAGGCATAGTCAGTATTTTTCAAGAAAATCATAGGAGAAAATTTTCCAAAATCAGGGAAAGAGATGCCAACACAGATAGAGGAGGTATTTAGAACAACAAACAGACAAGACCAGAAAAGAACCACTCCTCATCACATTATAATTAAACTACTAAATACACAGACCAAAGAAAAGATGTTGAAGAAAACAAGCACTTAGTCACCTACAAAATGAAGCCTATCACAACAGCAGATTTCTCAACAGAAACTTTAAAAGCCAGTAGAGATTAGAATGATGTATTTCAAGCTCTGAAAAACAACTACTGCCAACCAAGTATGCTATATACAGCAAAGCTATCTGTCATAATTGAAGAAACACAAAGAATTTTCTTGAAAAAAAAAAAAAAACTCAAGCTAAAGGAATACATGGCCGGCCACTAAGCAAGCTCTACAGAAAATACTTAAACAAGCCCTGCGGACTGGGGAGAAGGAAAAGCACATACATGAGACCACTGGATACAATAAACACTGCTTGAATAGTAGTTAACACAAGAGAGTAACATAAAAACAGAAAGAACTACAAAATAAAGAATAACAGAAATTAATACACACCTTTCAATAATGACTCCAAATATCAATGTTCTCAATGCCTCAACCAAAAGATATGTAGTAGTTGAATTTGTTAAAAGGCAGAATTGTCATATTTGTTGCCCCAAGATGCTCACCTCTCCATGAAAGACATAAAACTATGAATGAACAACAAGAGAGACTATAGAACATTCACAAAATCACGGAAATTAAACAATACACTACTGGTTGAAGGGACTACAAAAAAGAAAATTTATAGATTTAAGTGTCTACATCAGGAAATTAGAGAGGAGGCTAGGAAGATTTCTCAGTGGTTTATACCACTCGTTTGCAAAAATATGCTGTCCAGAGTTCAATTCCCCAGTACCCAAGTAGAGTCAGATAGATGCATAAAGTGGTGCATGCATCTGGAGTTCATGTACAGTAGCAAGAGGCCCTGGTATGCTCACACTCTCTCCTACCCTTCTCTTCCCACAAATAAGTACTATATTTTGTAAAACGATTTCAGAGTGTTCTAGATATGTCTTAGTGGTTAAGGCACTGAACTGTGAAGCCTAAGGACCCAGATTAAACTCCCTAGTACCCATGTAAGCTAGATACACATGGTGTTACATGTGTCTGGACTTCATTAGCAGTGACTAGAGGCCCTGCTGCACCTATTCTCTCTCAATCTCTCAACTAAATAAATAAAAATAAATATACATATTTTAAAATATTTTATTTATTTATGTGAGATAGAAAAACAGAGTCACTCCAAAAGAACACCAGACACATGTGGCCCCTTGTTCACCTTGCTTACCTATGTCCTGGGAAATTGAACTGGGGTCCTTAGTTTTCACAGGCAAGTACCTTAACCACTAAGCCATTTCCCCACTCCCCAAAATATAATTTTTTTTATGTTGCATATGATCAAGGAGTTTTTTTAATTAATTAGTTTTGTATTCAGCAAATACAGGCAATTTGGTACCATTATTAGGCTCATCCATGACCTACACCCTCCCCATTGGCCTCTCCTTGTTGAGGTATATGGGTCATGCATTGTGGAGTTAGCCCACAGTTATGGGTAAGATAAATGTCTCTGCATATCATGATCCAACATGTGGCTCTGACATTCTTTCCACTCCCTTATCGCAAAATTTCCCTGAGCCAGGTTGGGTTCATATTTGGTCTGCTTCAGTGATGAAGTGTTGGGGGCCTCTGAGGCTCTGGCTCTCTGATTTGGAGAGGATGATTTTTCTCTGTGTTGGTCTCCTCCCCCTTGTGCTGGTATCCAGTCCCTCAGGAAAACTTTTGCCAATTTTTCTTAGTTTAAGCTGGGGCCCTTCTGGGGTATGATGGGGTGGCTCTCACCTTAGGATCTACATCTATCTGAAAAAGATAAGCAGATTCTCCAATGGAGAGTAAGTTAGCACCAGGACAAAGGAGATAGCCCTTACTTTTTTTTATAGAGCATTTAATAGGTATAGGCCCTCTTGTAGCCCATGATTGATGGTAGCTTGATATTGGAGAGTGGGCTAATGTTTGGATATGGTTCTGACTTGTTTCCCAGTTCCAGCTATGGGTCCCATACCACTGAGGGGATCAGTTAGCCAAATCAAGAGCAGTCAGTTCCCCACCATGGCTGTGTGCAACTATTGCACTTGTGTGAGCATCACAACAGGTTATTTGCTGCTAAGCAGGTTAGACCATGAGTCGCTTGAACAGATATTGGCCATTTTCCCCCAGTCGCCCATGTAGCACCTTCTGGCACTAGACGCGCTGAACTGAATGTCTGGGGACTGACTCTCTTCTAGTTTCCAGCTATCCCATTCCATTTTACGTGTCAACTGCATATGGTGTCTTCAGCAGTAGGGTCTTACTACTAATCTTTGGTGGGTCATCAAATATTCTGACAGAAAGCTGTCTGTCTTTTAGGAAATCTTGTAGGACTCTCTGATCAAATGCTCTTTGTGGATGATAGCCCCATGCTGGTACTGGAAGTTATAGGTCAGTGCCCACTAAGAAAATGAGGAAAAAGATAACTAATATACAAGAGTTGGAGAGGAGAGAGGGAGAAAGACACAGAGGTGGGGGAGAGGCGGGGGGGAGAGGGAAGATGTAGAAGGTTAAGGTTAGCCTTGATCCTACCCTCTCCAGTGTCTTGTGGTTCAGGTGTACCCTGTAAGGGCCTGGTGAAGATTCAGCCATTTGGCCTGCCTTTTAGGAAGTAGAATTTTATGGTACCATTGCCATTTGAGTCTAGATTTGTGTTTCCCACCCCTTGAAGGCTCTCCCCTCAATCCCCATCCATCCTAGTTCTGGTCCATGAGATGCTTGCTGGATATGTAAGGTATCCTGGGTAAATTCAGTTTAGGTGCTGTAGATGAGTGAGACTATGAGGCAGTTTTGCTTCTGTGATTGGGTAAGTTCACTGAGAATTATCTGTTCCAGGTCCAACTGATTTTCCTCAAATTTCATTGTGTCATTTTTTCTTAATGCTGTATGGAATTCCATTGTGTAGATATACCACATCTTAGTAATCCATTCTCCTAGTGATGGACATCTGGGTTGATTCCAGCTCTTAGCTATTACGAACTGAGCCGCTACAAACATTGTTGAGCCAATCTCTCTGGCCTGTGGTTTGAAGGTTTTAGGGTAGATGCCCAGTAAGGGAATAACTGGGGCTGTTGGTATCTCTATAGTCAGTGTTTTCAGGAGTCTCCATATTGCTTTCCAAAGTGGTTGTACCATCCTACATTCCCACCTATAGTGAATGAGTGTTCCTACTTTTCCACATCCTCGCCAGCATTTGTATTTGTTTGATTTTTTGATGCTGGTTATCCTTATTCGGGTAAGGTGGATTCTCAGAGTTGTTTTAATTTGCATTTCTCTGATGATTAGGGATGAGGAGCATTTTCATAAGTGTGTGTTTTCCATTTGTATTTCTTCCTCTGTGAACTTCCTGTTCAGCTCTTTGCCCCATTTTGTGAGTGGGGTGTTTGACTTCTTACTGTTTAGATTTTTTTTTAATTTTTAATTTTATTTATTTATTTGAGAGAGACAGACACAGAGAGAAAGACAGATAGAGGGAAAAAGAGGGAATGGGCGCACCAGGGCTTCCAGCCTCTGCAAACGAACTCCAGATGCATGCGCCCCCTTGTGCATCTGGCTAACGTGGGACCTGGGGAACCTAGCCTCGAACTGGGGTCCTTAGGCTTCACAGGCAAGTGCTTAACCACTAAGCCATCTCTCCAGCCCAGATTTTTGAGTTCTTTGTACATTCTAGAAATTAGTCCTCTATCAGTTGGATAACCCACAAATATTTTCTCCCATTCTGTGGGTAATCTATTGGCTTTGCTTATTGTATGTTTGTCTGTAAAGAAACCCTTCAGCTTTATGTGATCCCATTGGTTGAGTGACTGTTTAAGATCGTGAGCTATTGGGGTTTTGTTCAGGAAGTCTTTTTCCATTCCTATATCATGGAAAGTACTTCCTAAATTTTCTTCCAGTAGTATTTGAGTTTCTGTTCTTATATTGAGGTCTTGGATCCATTTGGATTTGAGTGTAGTGCATGTGTGGATCAATTTTAAGTTTCCTACATATGGTTATCCAGTTTGTCCAGCACCATTTGTTGAAGATGCTGTCTTTTCTCCAGCCTATATTCTTCAGCCTTTGTCAAATATCAAGTAGCTATAGTTTCTTGGCCCAAAATTCTGCTCTTCAAGTCAATCCATTGGTCTATACTCCTATTGTTATGCCAGTACCATGCTGTTTTTATTACAATGGCTTTGTAATATAGCTTTAGATCAGGTATGGTGATGTGTTAGGAGCCGTGCAGACGCTATTACAAGCTGGCGCCGGTTTCTGGCCTCTTATTGGTCACAGCTGGTGTAAATCAAGCACAGTGCGCATGCTCCAACCCGTCGTGGGCCGATGCTAATGAGGCATCCAGAAAGTAACCAATCACTGGTGGCCACATATCCTCAGTTGACCAATCATTTGTGGGTAAGCAGCCTAAAACCCTATATAAACAGTTGCCTTTCGTGGTTCTGGGTCTTCGCGTCTTCGCATCTAGCAGTTTGGCAGTCCCCAATAAAGTGTGTTCAGAAGAATCCTGATTGTGGCGTCCTCCTTGCTGGTGAGGCGGGCGTGACAAGTGGTGCCGAAACCCCGGGAATTGAAGAACATCTTGCACCAGCGAAGACCCCTGTTTTAAGGAGGATTCAGAACTGACACACGGGACGGACGGATCCGGACTTTTTTCTGAGAGGTATGCTGCCCTGGGAGGTTGATGCTATTGTTATGATTTTCTTCTTGCCCTGTGTGCTCATTAAAGTGAAAGAGGGCCAGAGGACTTTAGCGGAACATCAGGACAGTATGTCAGAAACAGAAAAAAGGGAACAAAAAGGAAAACAGAATAAAAGGAAAGAACAAAATGTAATGAAGGTTAATGATAAAAAGAAAACTAAGGTTAAAGATTTAGAAGGTAATAAAAGGAAGGAACAAAATGTAATGAAGGTTAATGATAAAAAGGAAACTAAGGTTAAAGATTTAGAAGGTAATAAAAGGAAGGAACAAAATGTAATGAAGGGTAATGATAAACAGAAAACTAAGGTTAAAGATTTAGAAGGTAATAAAAGGAAGAAACAAAATGTAATGAAGGTTAATGGTAAAAAGAAAACTAAGGGTAATGATAAAAAGGAAACTAAGGTTAAAGATTTAGAAGGTAATAAAAGGAAAAGGAAAAGGAAGGAACAAAATGTAATGAAGGGTAATGATAAAAAGGAAACTAAGGTTAAAGATTTGGAAGGTAATGATTTGCATCCTTTATTAAGTGAATTCAAACATTTACATGTGGCAAGCTCATCAAGTTCTGAGACTGCTTCTGTAAGATCTTTTGAATCTTCAGATAGCGAAGGGGAGTTGGACTTGTATGATGAGGCTCTGTTAGAGGAGGAAGCTGACAGGCATCAGGCTGAGAGATATCGCCCTGACCCGCCTGTTGTGCCTTCCGCCCCACCTTTAACAAATAGGGAAGTACTGAGATACATGGAGGGAACTTCTTTCTGCAAGCCAAAAGAAATAAGAAAAATTCAACAAATATTTCCAGTGTTTGACGATCCAGCTCAGGGCCGATATCATGAGCCCATAGGACATAAACAGTTAAAAGATCTTGCAGAGTCAGTTAGGACGTATGGGACTAATGCCTCCTTTACTCAGGCTCAGGTAGAGAGGCTCACTGCTCATGCAATGACTCCTGCAGATTGGTATAATACAGTGAAAGCCTGCTTAACAATGGGACAATATCTTGATTGGAAATCTATCTATCAAGATGCCTGCGCCACTCAGGCTAGACACATTTAATTTTTTAAATTTGGACGTGATGGGTAGGTCAGCAGCAGACAGGCATTGTCTGCCACCATCACCAGTTTCAGAAAAAATAAAATGGAAAGATGTTATATCTAATCAATGGAAGGGCCCGGATCTTGTTTTAATAAGATCCAGGGGAGCTGTTTGTGTTTTTCCACAGGATCAAGACAATCCCATTTGGGTTCCTGCCAGACTGACGCAAGTGGTCAAAGAGAGTCCAGAAAAGGATGAAGATCGTGATTGCTGTGCTGATGATATTACCCCTGTTCAACCTGCTGGGGATATGGACAGAACCCCTTTGGGGAATACTCTCAGTATTCCCAAAACCTCTACCTGTAATACATGATGCTGTTCTCCTAGTTCTATGACTTTGTTTAGAATCAAAAGAGATTTTGGGATTACTACAGCCATTGTGGCTGCTATTACTATACAAATTGCGGCGACTTTGAATAATTTATCAGTTAATGTAGCTAATACTTTGGATGTTCAAACTTTTATTAATGCACAATTAAGAGGAGGGTTAATGATTGTTAATCAAAGAATTAATTTAGTGTAAGAATACTTTATGGTAATTGGCACAATTGGGATGTGAATGGAAAATGGATTGTGTATAATCTGTCACGCCAGTTATCACATTATTTGCTTACTAACTGGACTGCTGACCCATGTGAATTCAACATGAGTGGACTTGTTTTTGGTTACGGGATTATTGGACTGGATATAGAAAGCTACCCTTTATTTGAAGGAATGGGCTGGAATGGGTTCCATGATGCTGTTTATGATTGCTGCTGCAATCGGGTGTTTTTGGTGTTTCTGTAAAATGCGAAGTCAAAGACTCAGAGACATTGCTATGCTAGTGCAAGCATTTGCTGCACTGGAAATAGGACATTCACCTAACGCTTGATTGATAACTCTGAAACAATAGGGAGCTGAAACCAGTGATTGGTGCTTACTCTGGGCCTCGTTGGTACTTGCATGATGTGCCTGTGTGTAATTTTGCTATTGCTTGACCTGGACGTTTTCTCCCTTCGTTTGAGCTGTCTTGTGGCCTTTGCACCCTGAGAGTTTATTCTCATTGCACCAGGTTAGGCATAAGACTTTTAGTTTTATTTCACACTCAGCCTTTGCACATCCCTGAGGAATAACTCATTGCACAGGATAAGGTGAGTTGTGAGTTTTCCAAGGCCTTATAACCTTGATCGCCTGTTGCCAGAAGTGGGAAAGGCTAGATCGGTGATTTGGTCCCTTGGTGTCTAAATAATAAAAAAGGGGGAGATGTTAGGAGCCGTGCAGACGCTATTACAAGCTGGCGCCGGTTTCTGGCCTCTTATTGGTCACAGCTGGTGTAAATCAAGCACAGTGCGCATGCTCCAACCCGTCGTGGGCCGATGCTAATGAGGCATCCAGAAAGTAACCAATCACTGGTGGCCACATATCCTCAGTTGACCAATCATTTGTGGGTAAGCAGCCTAAAACCCTATATAAACAGTTGCCTTTCGTGGTTCTGGGTCTTCGCGTCTTCGCATCTAGCAGTTTGGCAGTCCCCAATAAAGTGTGTTCAGAAGAATCCTGATTGTGGCGTCCTCCTTGCTGGCGAGGCGGGCGTGACAGTGATGCCTCCAGAGGTATTTCTTTTGCTGAGGATCTGAGTGGATATGTGAGGCCTTCTGCCTTTTCATATGAAACTTGAGATCATTTTTTCTATCTCTGTGAAGAACACTGTAGGGATTTTTATTGGAATTTATTGCCTTTGGTAGGATTGTCATCTTCACAATGTTAATTCTGCCTATCCAGGAGCATGGGAGGTCTTTCCATCTTCTCAAGTCCTCCTCAATTTCTTTTTTGAGTGTTTTTATGTTTTCCTTGTAGAGATCTTTCTCTTCCTTGGTTAACGGTATTCCAAGGATTTTATTTTTTTGTTGGTATTGAAAATGGGCCTATGTGCCTTATTTGTTTCTCTGTATCTTTGTCATTTACACATAGAAAGGCTACTGATTTTGTGCATTGTTTATGTATCCTGGTACTTTGCTACAGGAGCTAATCACCTTCAGGAGTTTTGGGATGGAGTCTCTCATGTCTCTTACATATACAATCATGTCATCAGCTAATAGAGCTAACTTACCTTCTTACTTTTCAAGTTGCATCCCTTTTATTTCCTTCTTCTATCTTATTGCTTGAGCTAGGACTTCCAGAACTATGTTGAAAAGCAGAGGTAAGAGAGGACATCCCTGTCTTGTTCCTGATCTCAAGGGAATTCCTCCAGTCTCTCTCCATTAAGAATTATTTGGGCCTTCAGAGCTTTGTATATTGCCTTTATTATGTTAATATATGCACCAACTATGCCAATTCTCTCCAATGTTTTGATCATGAAGTGATGTTGTATCTTGACAAAGGCCTTCTCTGCATCTATCATAATGATCATGTGGTTTTTATGTTTTACCTTGTTTATGTGGTGTATTGCATTGACAGATTTCTGTATGTTGAACCACCCTTGTGTTCCTGGTACAAATCCCACTTGGTCAAGGTGGATAATGCTATTGATGTGTTACTGGATTCAGTTTGCAAGGACTTTGTTCGGGATCAGGATGTTTGGATCTAAGATGACCAGGGAAATAGGCTGGTAGTTTTCTTTTCTCGGGGCATCTCTGCCTGGTTTTGGAATTAGGCTGATACTAGCTTCATATAAGGAGTTGGGTAACTATCCCTGTTCTCCAGCTGTGTGGCACAGTTTGAGGAAGATTGGTTTGAGTTCTTCTATGAAGGTTTGATAGAATTCAGCTGAGAAAACTGGTCCTGGACTCCTCTTTTTGGGGAAGTTTTTTTACATTTTCAATCTCCATGATTGTGATGGGATCACTGAGGTGATTAATCTGCTCTGAGTTTAGCTTTGCTAGATGGTATGCATCCAATAATTTATCCATCTCCTCCATTACCAGTGCTTTGGAGTACAGGTTTTTGAAAAAAGTCCTGATGATTCTCCCAATTTTACTTATGTCTGTGGTGATCTCTCCTTTTCTTTTTGAATTTTGATAATTTGAAGCTTCTCTCTTTTTTATTTCTTTATAAAATTGGCCAAGGGTTTGTCAATCTTGTTTATTTTTTTCAAAGAACCAGCTCTTTGTCAAGTGTCTTAATTGTTTCCTTGGTTTCCAATTCATTAATTTCTGCTCTGATTTTAATTATTTCTTTCCTTCTGAGCCCTTTCGGTTGGATTTTTCTTCCTTTTCCAGTGCCTTTAGGTGGATGCTTAAGATATTTATTTGGAATCTTTCTGTCTTTTTTTTATTATTTAATTTCTTAATTTTCTTTTGAGCAAATACAGGCAGTTTGGTACCATTGTTTAGGCTCACCCATGATCTAACCCTCCCATTGGAGCCTCCTTGTTGATGTAAATGGGTCGTGCATTGTGGAGTTAGCCAACAGTTATTGGTACAATAAATGTCTCTGCATATCATGACCCAACATGTGACTCTGGCATTCTTTCCCCCACCTCTTCCGCAAAATTTCCCTGAGCCATGCTGGGTTCATTTTTGGTCTGCTTCAGTGCTGCAGTGTTGGGGGCCTCAGAGGCTCTGGCTCTCTGATTTGGTAAGAGTTGATTTTTCTCTGTGTTGGTCTCCTTCCCTTGTGCTGGTATCCGGTTCATCAGGAAAACATCACCCTTGCTTGTTTCGCCAATTGCCCTTAGTTTCAGTCAGGCCCCTTTTGAGGTATGTTGGGGCAGCTCTCTCCTTAGGATCTGCATCTATCTGAAAAAGAGAAGAAGATACTCCAACGGAGAGTAAGTTAGCACCCGGAAAATTGAGATAACACTTACTTTTTTAATAGAGAGTTTGATAGGTGTAGGCCCTCTTGTACCCATGATTGATGGTAGCTTGATATTGCAGAGAGGGCTTATGTTTGGGTATGGTTCTGACTTGTTTCTGAGGTCCAGCTATGGGTCTCGTACCACTGAGAGGATCAGTTAGCCAAATCAAGAGCAGTTGGTTCCCCACCATGGCTGTGTGACACTATTGCACTTGTGTGGGCATCACATCAGGTTATTTGTTGCTAATTAGGTTAGACCATGAGTTGCTTGGACAGATATTGGTCATTTCCCCAGTCGCCCATGTAGCACCTTCTGGCACTAGACACACTGACTGTCTGGGGACTGACTCTCTCCTGGCTTCCAGCCATGCCATTCCATTTTACGTGTGAGCTGTGTATGGAGTCTTCAGTAATAGGGTCTTACCACTGGCCTTTGGTGGGTCATAAAGTACTCTGACAGAAGTCTGTCATTGTTTTGGGAAACCTTGTAGGTTTCTCTGATCAAAAGCTCATTGTGGATGGTAGCCCCAGGCTGGTAGTGGGTGTTACAGGTTAGTGCCCACTAAGAAATTGAGGAAAAACATAACGAATATAAAAGAGTTAGGAAAGACAGAGGGCGGAGAAGGGGAGAGGGAAGGAAGGAAGATGCAGAAGATTTAGGTTAGTCTTGATCCTACCCTCTCAAGTGTCTTGTGGTTCAGGTGCTTCCTGTAAGGGTCTAGTGAAGATTCAGCCATTTGGTCTGTCTTTTAGGAAGTAGAATTTTATGGTACCATTGCCATTTGGGTCCAGATTACTGTTTTCCACCCTTCTATGCCCTCCCCACCCTCGCCATCCACCCTATTGTCTAGTCCATGAGGTGCTTGCTGGGTACGTAAGGTATCCTGGGTAGATTCAGGTTAGGTGTTGTAGATGAGAGAGATATGTGTCATTTTTTTTTTTTTCTGTGATTGGGTAAGTTCAATGAGAATGATCTGTTCCAGGTTCAACCATTTTTCCTCAAATTTCTTTGTGTTGTTTTTTTCTTACTGCTGTATAGAATTCCATTGTGTAGAAAGACCACATCTTAGTTATCCTTTTTTCTAATGATGGACATCTGGGTTGATTCCAGCTTTCAGCTATTATGTATTGAGAGACTACAAACATGGTTGAGCAAATCTCTCTGGCCTGTGGTTTGAAGGTTTTAGGGTAGATGCCCAGTAAGGGTATAACTGGGTCTGTTGGTATCTCTATAGTCAGCTTTTTCAGGAGTCTCCATATTGCTTTCCAAAGTGGTTGTACCATCCAACATTCCCACCAACAGTGAACGAGTGTTCCTGCTTCTCCACATCCTTGACAGCATTTATTTTCATTTGATTTTTTGATGTTGGCTATCCTTTTGGGGGTAAGGTGGAATCTCATAGTTTTTTTTAATTTGCATTTCTCTGATGATTAGGGATGATGAACATTTTCTTAAGTGTGTGTTTGCCATTTGTATGTCTTCCTCTGTGAACTGCCTGTTCAACTCTGTGCCCCGTTTTGTGAGTGGGGTATTTGTCTTCTTATTGTTTTGACTTTTGATTTCTTTGTAGATTCTAGAGATTAGGCCTCTATCAGTTGGATAAACCACAAATATTTTCTCCCATTCTGTGGGTATTCTGTTGCCTTTGCTTATTATATGCTTGTCTGTAAAGAAACTCTTCAGCTTCATATGATCCCATTGGTTGAGTGACTATTTAAGAACTTGAGCCACTGGGGTTTTGTTCAGGAAGTCCTTGTTCATTCCTATATCATGGAAAGTACTTCCTAAATTTTCTTACAGTGGTATTCAAGTTTCTGGTCTTATGTTGAGGTCTTCATCCATTTGGATTTGAGTGTAGTGCATGGTGAAATGTGTGGATCAAGCCTTAGTTTCCTGCATGTCGTTATCCAGTTTTTCCAGCACCATTTGTTGAAGATGCTATCTGTTTTCCAGCCTATATTGTTTGGGCCTTTGTCGAATATCAAGTAGCTATGGTTGCTTGACCCAAAATTCGGGTCCTCAAGTCTATTCCATTGGTCTATACTCCTGTTTTTATGCCAGTACCATGCTGTTTTTATTACTATGGCTTTGTAGTATAGCTTTAGATCAGATATTGCTGAGGATATGTTTGGATATGCGAGGCCTTCTGTTTTTCCATATGAAATTTGAGATCATTTTTTCTATCTCTGAAGAACACTGTAGGGAATTTAATTGGAATTGCATTAAATCTATATATTGCCTTTGGTAGATTGTCATCTTCACAATGATAATTCTGCCTATCCAGGAGCATGGGAGGTCTTTCCATCTTCTCAATTCCTCCTCAATTTCTTCTTTGAGAGTTTTCATTTTTTCATTGTATAGATCTTTTACTTCCTTGGTTAACGTTTTTCCAAGTTATTATTTTTTTTTGTTGCTATTGAAAATGGGACTATGTCCTTTATTTCTTTTTCTGTATCTTTGTCATTTGATACACAAATGCTACCAATTTTTGTGCATTTATTTTATATCCTGCTACTTTGCTATAGGGGGAAATCACCTTCAGGAGTTTTGGGATGGAGTCTCTCGGGTCTCTTACGTGTACAATCATGTCATCAGCCAATAGTGCTGACTTAACTTCTTCCTTTCCAAATTGTATCCCTTTTATTTCCTTCTCCTGTCTTATTTCTTGAGCTAGGACTTCCAGAACTATATTGAAAAGCATAGGTGAGAGAGCACATCCCTGTCTTGTTCCTGATCTCAGTGGGAATTCCTCCAGTCTCTCTCCATTATGTATTATTTGGGCATTGGAGCTTTGTATATTGCCTTTATTATGTTAAGATGTGAACCGGCCATGCAGATTCTCTCCAATGTTTTGATCATAAAGTGATGTTGTATCTTGTCAAAGGCCTTTTCTGCATCTATTGAAATGATCATGTGGTTTTTATGTTTAAGCTTGTTTATGTGGTGTATTACATTGACAGATTTTCATATGTTGAACCACCCTTGTGTTCCTGGGATAAATCCCACTTGGTCAAGGTGGATAATGCTTTTGATATGTTGTTGGATTCGGTTTGTATTTTGTTCAGGGTCTCTGCATCTATGTTCATTAGGGAAATAGGCCGGTTATTTTCTTTTCTTGTGGCATCTCTGCCTGGTTTTGGGATTAGGGTGATAATAGCTTCATAGAAGGAGTTGGGTAGCTTTCCCTGTTCTTCAATTGTGTGGCACAGTTTTAGAAATGTTTTAGAATGGTTTAGAATGGTTTGAGTTCTTCCACGAAGGTTTGATAAAATTTGGCTGGGCATCCATCTGGTCCTGGGCTCTTCTTTTTTGGGAGGTTTCTTATTCCTTTTTAAATCTCCATAAGTGTGATGGGTTCATTGAGGTGATTAATCTGCCCTGAGTTTAGCCTTGGTAGATGATATGCATCCAGGAATTTATCCATCTCCTCCTCATTTTCCAGTTTTGTGGTGTACAGGGTTTTGAAATAAGTCCTGATGATTCTCCCAATTTAACTTATGTCTGTTGTGATCTCTCCTTTTTCATTTTGAATTTTGTTAATTTTGAGTCTCTCCTTTTTTTGCTTGATCAAATTGGCCAGAGGTTTGTCAATCTTGTTTATTTTTTCAAAGAACCAGCTCTTTGTTTTGTCAATTGCCTTAATTGTTTTCTTGGTTTCCAATTCATTAGTTTCTGCTCTGATTTTAATTATTTCTTTCCTTCTGGAGCTCTTTGGGTTGGATTTTTCTTGTTTTTCTAGTGCGTTTGGGTGGATGGTTTGGCTACTGATTTGGGATATTTCTGTCTTTTTTATGAAGGCATTGAGTGCTATGAATTTCCCCTGAGAACTGCCTTCATTGTATCCCATAAGTTTTGGTATGATGTGTTCTCATTGTCATTCAATTCCAGGAATTTTGCAATTTCATTTATTATTTCATCCATTATCCATTTATTGTTTAAGAGTGTGCTATTTAATTTCCTGTTGCCGTTGGTATTCTTGGTGGGTTTTTTGGTGTTGATTTCTAGCAATATAGCATTGTGATCTGATATCATGTAGGGAATTATATCGATTATCCTAAGTATGTGGAGGTAGTCTTTGTGACCCAGTATTTGGTCTATTTTAGAGAATGTTCCATGGGCTGCTGAGAAGAATGTGTAGTCTGTGGATTTGGAATGGAAAGTTCTGTAGATGTCCATTATGTCTAAGTGTTCTATGGTTATGTTGAGCTCTCTTACTTCCCTGTTGAGTTTCTGTTTGGATGATCTGTCTATTACTGATAATGGTGTCTTAAATTCTCCAGCTATGATGGTGTTGGTGTTTATTTCTGTTTTATTGTCAAGTAGGTTTTGTTTTATGAACTGTGGTGCCTCTGTGTTTGATGCATACAGATTTATGATTGTAATATCCTCTTGATGGATTGATCCCTTGATAAGTAGGAATTGGCCTTCTCTTTCTTTTGATTATTTTTGGTTTGAAGTCTATTTTATCCAATATTTTTATAGTTACACCCGCTTGTTTCTTATTCCCATTTGTTTGGAATATTGTTTCCCACCCTTCCACCCTGAGGAGGTGTCTCTCTTTAGTGGTGAGTTGGGATTCTAGAAGGCAGCAGATTCAGGTGTCTAATTTTTTGATGCATCCTGTTAGCTTGTGCCTCTTGATGGGTGAATTAAGGCCATTAATATTTAAGTTAATGATCGTGAGATTTGGTTTGATCCCTGCCATATTGTGATGGTAGATGTTTGTTGGTGTTTTCATGGACTTTGAAGTTTTTTGTACCTAATCTGAGCTTGGTTATTGTGATCTGCTTCTTGTAGGCATTTGAGGTTGATTATTTGTTTCTTCTCTGTGGAGAATATCCTGAAATACTCTCTGTAGGTTTGGTTTTGTGTTCATATAACTGTAAAGCTGAGTTTTGTCATGGAAAGTTTTTCTTTCACCATCTTTTATGAGGGATACTTTTGCTGGGTAGAGTAGTTTGGGTTGGACGCCATAGGTTCTTAGACTTTTCAGTGTTTCTTTCCAGTCCCTTCTAGCTTTCAGGGTTTCCATTGAGAAGTCTGGAGTAATTCTGATGGGGTTATCTTTTAAAGTTGTGTGCTATTTTCTCCTAGCTGCTTTTAGGATTTTCTCTTTGGTGTCAATGTTTAGAGTCTTAATGACAATATATCTTAGAGAGTTTCTCCTTTGGTCCAGTCTGTTTGGAGTTCTCTTGGCTTGTTGTATCTTGATGGGCCTTTCTTTTGAGAGAGTGGGGAAGTTTTCTTCTATTATTTTGTCCAATAAGTTTTCCATGTCTTTTGTCTGACTTTCTTCTCCTTCTGGTATTCCAATGATTCTGATATTAGGATGTTTAAGTGTATCCCACAATTCCCTCATGTTCTGTTCACAGGAACTTTTGAACTACTGAAATTTATGAACTCTCAAACTATTTTTTCCATCTTTTCTTCCAGATCAGAGTTTCTATCCTCCACTTTACTGACTCTATTCTTGAGAGCCTCTAGAGAGTTTTGGCTATGTTTAATTAAGTTTGAATTTTGCACTACTTTTCTATGTATCATTTCCATTCTTCTGTCAAGCTCCCTTTTCACATCATTTTCTGATTTTCTTGATGATTCTTGGAATTCATCCTTGCATTTCTTTATGTATTTATTTAGCATAGCCAGCTGATTTTTAAGGTCTTCTTCTTTTTTTCACTCTCCCTAATGTCTTTTAACTCTTTTTGAACATCTTCCAATTTCTTATCTATTAATTGTAGGTTAGTGATGGAAGCATCCATATGATTGTCGGTCCTTTGTTGCTTTACTACAAGTTCTACCAGTAGGTTGGTCAGGGTTGCATTGCTCATAGCGTCAATTTGATATTTTGATCCTAATGACTCTTCTATGTTTTGGTTAGATGTATTCATTGTAGGCCTGGGTGATCTACCTGGATTTTCTTGCATTTGATTTTTCATGTTATTTCTTCAGTGTATGGGCACATATGTGGGTGGATCAGCCTGGGCTCTAGCGTAATGGGAATCTGAGGCAGCGTGGTGCAGTTGCCAAGCAGCCTTTGCTTTGGCTTTCACATGCAAAAGCCACCTATCTACTGCCTGGCATGGGTGCCAAAGTTGCCTGAATTCTGAAGCAGTAATGCATCAAAGCTGCCTGCATTCAAGCTAGGAAGGACACTGGGGTACCAAGCATTGAAGCTGCCCAAACTCTGGCTGCAAACACTGGGACCTGGAAGCAGTCTGCACTCCCCCACCACAGCACAATGGTGGATGACTGGAGCAGCAGACAGGTAGGGGATGGCACCTGAGCTGGCGCAAGTGAGAGACACAGTCTGTGCTTGTGTGGCAGCTGCTGTGGGACACAGCTCCCTGAGCCTGCAGCGGCAGGAGCAGTATGCAAACGAGTCGTGGAGCAGTCTAAATTCCACGCACAGGGATTGATCTTTGTGCATCTACGCTGTGGACATGGGGAGTGGTTGGCTACCTGCTCCTGAAGGAATCAGGTATTCCCTTTTATTGTCAGAAGTTGCTGAACACGTGGTGACCAGAGAGAAAATGGGTGAGTTTGTGGAGCAGTCTAAGCTCCGCAAGCAGGGATTGATCTTTACCCACGCTGGCGGCAGGCACGGTGGCTATTTGGGGGAAGGGGTGGGCTACCTGCCCAGAGGGGATCTGCAATTCCCTGTTTTCTCCCGCTCTGTGCCCTCTCACTAACGATCTATTGGAGATTTCTCTCCCCTAAAATCCCCAGTGTACCCTTACTGTCTTGCCTTTCTTTCCCTGAGATTTGCAGCGCAGCTAGGCAGTCGCCATTTTGGCCAGAAGAAAAAAATATTTTTTTAAAAAAATAAAAATTTGGCCTGCATGGACAGCTTAGTGGTTAAAGCACTTGCCTAAAAATTCTAAGGACCCAAATTCAATTGCACAGGACCCACATAGGCCACATGCACAATGTGGCACATACGTCTGGACTTTGAAATGGCTAGATGCCCTGACATGCCAATTTTTTTGTTTCTCTCTCTCTCTAATTAAATAAATAACCAAATAAAATATCTAAAAATTAAAAATAATAAATATTTAAAAAGATATTAGAGAGGTCACAAAAAATTAAAGAGGCCTAAGAAGAAGAAGAAAAAATGAAATAAAAAATTAGTAGATGGAAAAAATACTAAAACCAGTGCAGAAATTAATGAAATAAAATAAAATAAGAGGCTGGAGAGATAGCTTAGCAGTTAAGGCATTAGCCTGCAAAGTCTAAGGATCCTATTTGGATTCTCCAGGACTCACATAAGCCTAATGCACACAAGGGGGCACATGATCTGGAGTTTTTTACACTTGATGGAAGCCCTGGCATGCTTCTTTCTCCCTCCCTCCCTCTCCCTCTCTCTCTCTCTCTCTCTCTCTCTCTCTCTCTCTCTCTCTCTCTCTCTCTCTGCCTCTTTATCATAAATAAATTAATTAATTAAATAAAAGCTCCCCCCAAAGAAATAAAAAAAAAAATCAATGAAACAGAAAGCTGGTTCTTTCAGGGAATAGTGGTGCACACCTTTAATCCCAGACTTGGTAGGCAGAGGTAGGAGGATCGCCATGAGTTCAAGGCTGCCCCGAGATTACATAATGAATTCCATATCAGCCTGGGCTAGGTTAAGACCTTACCTCAAAACAGCAAAGAAGAAAGGACAGTAATTAAAGAAGAAAACAAACTTCTGAAAGAGAGCCCAGGAAACAAATTTAATGAAATAAGGAGGTCATTACAAGACATGAGTAAAGAAACAGAAATAATGAAGAAACACCAGGCTAAAATCCTAGCTCTGAAGGACACAGTCAGTGAAATAAAAACCTCTGTGGAAAGTCTCACCAATATAATGGATGAAAGAGAGAACAGAATATCTAAACTAGAAGACCAAGTGGCAGGCTTAATACAGTCCAACAAAGAGAAAGACAAGCTAATAGGAAGGTATGAATGGGAATTTCAAGATGTCCAGACACTATGAAAAGATCAAACATAATAATTCAGTGTATAGTAGAAGGAGAATTTCAATCCAGAGGCTTAGTAGGTGCTTTCAACAAAATCATAGATCTAAATTTTACCCAAATTTGGAAAGAAATGACAATGCAGATGCAAGAAGCTTTTAGAACACCAAACAGACAAAATCTGGAAAGAGCCTCTCCTTGCCATGTTATAATTAAACAACTGAACACACAAACCAAAGAAAATATATTGAAAGCAGTTAGAGAGAAAAAGCAAGTAATCTACAAAGGCAAGCCCATCAGAATAACTGCAGATTACTCAACACAAACTTTAAAAGCCAGAAGGACTTGGAATGATGTATTCCAAGTTCTGAAAGATAACAACTGTCAACCAAAATTACTTTATCCTGCAATGCTATCTTTCCAAATTGATGGAGAAATAAGGACATTCTACAACAAAAACAGGCTAAAAGAATTTATGACAACTTAACTAGCTCTACAGAAAATACTTGAAGGGAATTACTCATGCTGAAGAGAAAGCAAAACACACACAGGAGGAAATAGGACAAAATAAACCACACTCAACAATTATAACAAACAAGTAAAGAGAAAACAGGAAACAGTACAAATTAAGAAGAAGGGAGAGAATAAATGCATACCTTTCTATAATAACTCTTAATATCAGTGGCTTCAGTGCCCCAAGCAAAAGACACAGGCTTGAGACTGGATTAAAAGGTAGGTTCCTGCCATTTGTTGCCCCCCAGGAAACTCATCTCCCAATAAAAGATAGACACTGTGTTAGGGTGAAAGGATGAAAAATGGTACTTCAAGCAAATGGGCCTAGCAAACAAGCAGGGGTTTCTCTCCTAATATCTGACAGGATAGATTTCAAACCAACATTAATGAGGAAAGGTGTATACAGATTAAATTAACTCTCCAAAAGGAGGACATTATAATCCTAAATATATATGCACCTAACATGGGGGCTCCCAGTTTCATCAAACAAACATTCTTAGACTTAAGGTCACAGATAACATCAAACACAATTGTAGTGGGTGACTTCAATACCCCACTCTCATCAATTGACAGGTCAACCCAGCAGAAAATAAACAGAGAGCAAATCTATAAATGTAATACATTATATAAACGGGTTGAAGGACAAAAATCACATGATCATCTCATTGGATGCAGAGAAAGCATTCAACAAAATCCAATATCCCTTCATGATAAAAGTCCTACAGAGACTGGGAATAGAAGGAACATATCTCAATATAATAAAAGCTATTTGTGACAAGCCTACAGCCAACATATTACTAAATGGGGAAAAACTGGAAGCTTTTCCACTAAAATCAGGAACAAGACAAGGGTGTCCACTGTCCCCACTTTTATTTAATATAGTTCTGGAAGTCTTAGCCATAGCAATAAGGCAAGAGACACACATAAAAGGGATACAAATTGGAAAGGAAGAGATCAAGTTATCATTATTTGCAGATGACATGATTCTATAGATAAAGGACCCTAAACACTCTATTAGCAAACTATTAGAGCTGATCAAAACCTACAGCCATGTAGCAGGATACAAAATAAATACACAGAAATCAGTAGCCTTCATATATGCTAACAACAAACACAAAGAGGATGAAATCAAAGAATCATTCCCATTCACAATTGCATCAAAAAAAAAATAAAGTACCTTGGAATAAACCTAACCAAGAAAGTAAAGAATCTATACAATGAGAACTTTAAAACACTCAAGCGAGAAATTGCAGAAGACACTAGAAAGTGGAAAAACATCCCCTGTTCCTGGATTGGAAGAATCAATATTGTGAAAATGGCAATCTTACCTAAAGCAAGCTGCACTTTTAATGCAATCCCTATCAAAATTCCAAAAGCATTCTTCATGGAATAGAAAAAACAATCCAAAAATTTATTTGGAATCACAAAAAACCTTGAATATCTAAAATAAAACTGAGCAACAAAAATAAGGCTGGTGGTATCACCATACCTGATTTTAACCTATACTACAGAGCCATAGTAACAAAAACAGTGTGGTACTGGACAAAAACAGACATGTAGATCAGTGGAACAGAATAGAGGACCCAGATGTAAGCCCAAGTAGCTATAGCCACCTGATATCAATAAAAATGCCAAAAATACTCATTGGAGAAAAGACAGCCTCTTCAGCAAATGGTGTTGGGAAAACTGGATATATATCAGTAGAAGGATGAAAATAGATTCTTCTCTCTCTCCATGCACAAGAATTAAGTCCAAATGGATTAAAGACCTTAACATCAGACCTGAAACTCTGAAACTGCTAGAGGAAAAAGTAGGGGAAACCCTCCAACATATTCGTCTTGGCAAAGACTTTCTGAATACAATCCCAATTGCTCAGGCAATAAAACCACAGATTAATCACTGGGACCTCATGAAATTACAAAGATTTTGCTCTGCAAAGGACACAGTGAAAAAAGCAAAGAGGCAAACTACAGAATGGGAAAAAATCATTGCCAGCTATATATCTGATAGAGGATTAATATCTAAGATATACAAAGAACTCAAAAAGTTAAATAATAAGGAATCAAACAAGCCAATCAAAAAATGGGCTATCGAGCTAAATAGAGTATTCTCAAAGGAAGAAATATGAATGGCATATAAGCATCTAAAAAAATGTTCCACATCACTAGCCATCAGGGAAATGCAGATTAAAACTACATTGAGATACCATCTCACTCCTGTCAGATTGGCCACCATCATGAAAACAAATGATCATAGCTGTTGGCAGGGATGTGGAAAAACAGGAACCCTTCTCCATTGTTGGTGGGAATGCAATCTGGTCTAGCCATTGTGGAAAACAGTGTGGAGGTTCCTAAAACAGCTAAAGATTGATCTACCATATGACCCAGCTATAGTACTCCTAGGCATATATCCAAAGGACTCATCTCATTTCCTTAGAAATACATGCTCATCCATGTTTATTGCTGCTCAATTTATAATATCTGGGAAATGGAACCAGCCTAGATGTCCCTCAACTGATGAGTGGATAATGAAGATGTGGCACATTTATACAATGGAGTTCTACTCAGTGGTAAAGAAAAATGAAGTTATGAAATTTTCAAAATAGTGAATGGACCTGGAAAGGATTGTACTAAGTGAGGTAACCCAGGCCCAGAAAGCCAAGTGCCACATGTTCTCTCTCATATGTGGATCCTAGCTACAGATCATTGGACTTCTGCGTGAGAATGAAAATATTTAGTAGCAGAGGCCAGTAAGTTAAAAAGAAGACATAAAGGGAAGAGAAAGGAAGGGAGGAGGGTACTTAATAGGTTGATATTGTATATATGTAAGGACAATGATTGTGATGGGGAGGTAATATGATGGAGAATGGAATTTCAAAAGGGAAAGTGTGGGGGTGGGGAGGGAGGGAATTACTATGGGATTTTTTTATATAATCATGGAAAATGCAAATAAAAATTTAAAAAAATAAAAAATAAATAAATAAATAAACAGAGAGACATCAGAATTAGATCATGCCATGGAACAAATGGATCTAGCAGGTGTCTATAGAACATTCCAAACAAATATTGCAGAATATACATTTTTCTCAGGAGCACATGGAACATTCTCTAAAATAGACCATATATCATGATGCAAAGCAAATCTCAACAAATACAAGAAAATTGAAATAATCCCTGTATTCTCTATGAATACAATGGGGTAAACTGCATATCAGCAACAAGAACACCTACAGAGCATACAGAAATTCATGGAGACTAAACAGTATACTATTCAAGATATGCCTAGGAGTACTATAGCTGGGTCATATGGTAGATTTCAATGGATCATTGAAGAAATCAAAAAAGGAAATCAATAAATTCATAGAATCAATTGATGATGATAATACACCATACCAAAACCTTTGGGACACAATGAAGGCAGTCCGTAGAGAAAAATTTACAGCACAAAAAAACCTCCAATAGCAAAAACAATTTTGAGCAACAAAAATAAAGCCAATTTTAGGCTATATTACAAAGCCATAGTAACAAAAACAGCAAGGTATTAGCACAAAGACAGACATATAGATCAATGGAACAGAATAGAGGACCCAGAAGATAATCCAGGCAGCTACAGCCATCTGTTTTTTGACAAAAATGCAAAAAATATTCATTGGGGAAAAGACCACCTCTTCAACAAGTGGTGCTGGGAAAACTGGATATCTGTATGTAAAAAGATGAAAATAAATCCTTGTATTTCTCCATGCACAAGAATCAAATCCAGGTGGATCAGGGACATTAATATCAGAACTGAAACTCTAAAATTGCTAAAAGAAAAAGTATGGGAAGCCCTTCAACATATTGGCATAGGTAGTGACTTTCTGAATATAATCCCAATTACTCAGAAAATAAAACCACTAATCAACCACTAGGATCTCATGAAATTACAAAGGCTTTGTATAGCAAAGAACACTGTGAATAGAGCCAAGAGACAACCTACTTAATGGGAGAAAATCTTTGCCAGCTACACATCTTATAGAGCATTAACATCCAGAATATACAAAGAACTAAAAAAGAAAAAGAAAGAAAGAAATCAAACAACCTAATTAAAAAATGGGCTATGGAAATAAATAGAGAGTTCTCATTGGAAGAAATACAGATGGTATATCAACATCTAAAAAAGTGTTCTACATCCTTAGCCATCACAGAAATGCAAATTAATACTACCTTGAAATTCCATCTCTCTCCTGTCAGAATGGCTACCATCAAGAAAACACATGAGGGCTAGAGAGATGGCTTAGCGGTTAAGCGCTTGCCTGTGAAGCCTAAGGACCCCGGTTCAAGGCTCGATTCCCCAGGACCCACATTAGCCAGATGCACAAGGGGGCACATGCGTCTGGAGCTTGTTTGCAGTGGCTGGAGGCCCTGGCACGCCCATTCTCTCTCTCTCAATCTCTCTCTCTCTCTCTCTCTCTCTCTCTCTCTCTCTCTCTCTCTCTCTCCCTTTTTGTCTGTTGCTCTCAAATAAATAAATAAAAATAACAAAAAAATTTAAAAAAAGAAAAAAGAAAACAAATGAGCCGGGTATGGTGGCGCATGCCTTTAATCCCGGCACTTGGGAGGCAGAGGTCGGAGGATCGCCATGAGTTCAAGGCCACCCTGAGACTCCATAGTGAATTCCAGGTCAGCCTGGGCTAGAGTGAGACCCTACCTCGAAAAACCAAAAAAAAAAAAAAAAGAAAAGAAAAAAAAAGAAAAAAGAAAGAAAGAAAAGAAAAGCAAAAAGAAAACAAATGACAATATATGTTACCAAGGGTGTGGTAAAAGGGAAACCCTTCTACACACTTGGTGGGAATGTAATCTGGTACAGCCATTGTGGAAATCAGTGTGGAGGTTCTTGAAACAGCTAAAAATAGACTTACCATATGACCCAGCTATAGCACTCCTAGGCATATATCCTAAGGACTCTTCTCACTGCCTTAGAGATACTTTCACAACCATGTTTATTGATGCTCTATTTACAATAGCTAGGAATTGAAACCAGCCTAGATGTCCATCCACAGATGAATGGATAATCCAGATGTGGTACATTTACACAATGGAGTTCTATTCAGCAGTAAAGGAAAATAAAATTGTGAAATTTGTAGGGAAATGGATGGATCTGGAAAGGAGTATACTAAGTGAGGTAATGCAGGCCCAGAAAGCCAAATGTCACATGGTTTCTGTCATATCTGGATCCTAGCTACAAATGTACAGACTTGTGTATGAGCTGGAACTGAAAATCAGTAGCAGAGGCCCATAAGCTAGAAAAAGGCTGTAAGGGAAGGAGAAGAAGGAAGGTCTTAAGGGGATGGCATTGCATATATGTAAGTACAATTACAGATTAGGGGCAGGAGGGATGGCCTGAATAAGATGAGGGGAAGAGATTATACAAAAGAAGGGTGGGGGTGTAGGGTCAATCAAAATTCAAGATATTCTGAATAAGACATATGAAAATCAACTTTCTTGAATAATGGCACATCCATGACCCATAGATTGTTACAAGAAAATTTTCAGTGCCAAACCTTCCAATGAGTCATTGGCAAGGGAGATCCCTGTTGCCTCCAAAATATTATATGCTATTGCCAAGGCCCTTGGTTTCCCATGAGAAAGAGATGGTAAGACCCTATTGCTGAATACTTCACATGCCTGAGTGGCAAATTCACTGAGAAATCAAGCTGGTGCTTAGCAGAAAACTTTCTCCCTGCAGCCCAGCCAGCATAAAGCTGGGTAAAGCTGCACTTTATGCAGCCCTATGGAAGACAGAAGTCATCAGGGGTGAAAACAATGGACCCTGGAAGCCTCAAGTTTGGCCAGACAGGCCAAATGACTGAACAAGTGCAAAAGTGGCATGTCTGCTCTGGGAGAAACCAACTGCTATTTAATTGGACTGAAGACCCACTCTACAGGAGGGAATACATGCCTGGTACTGAAAACCTGATCAAAAGCCTATGGCAAAGTAGGTTATGAGCCTTAGGGGTATAAAGACTGCTCTTGTCTGAATAAATGCATATATCACTCTCACAAATTGCCCTGACTGCACTACACTTAATTTTAATATTCAAATACTAATGCTCCTCACACTTCTGGTCAGAGAAGCTTCTTTTTTCAGATTCTGATGACCACTGGGATGACCCAGAAAGAAACATAGTGCTGAAAAGAAGGGATGTGCATGTGACTTATGTGGGTACTGGGGAATTGAACCTGGGTCCATAGGCTTGCAGGTAAGTGCCTTAATCTGTAAGCCATCTCTCCAGACCGGGATTGTAAATTCTTAATAAAGTTTTTATTTTATTAAAAACAAGCAAAGAAAATAATTAAAATAAGGTTGATCCTGAGAATTTCAAAAAATAAGAGGCTGGTATTTTAGTGTAATACCACTCGTCTGTCCCCAGATCTACCTGGATAATGAGGAAATTTGGCCAAAGGAGAGAAACTTAAACCTTAATACTATCCTACAGCTGAATCTGTTTTGGAGGAAAGAAGGGAAATAGTCTGAAGTGCTTCATGTACAGAGCTTCATGGCTCTCTACTACAATAGGGCTATGTGGAGAAAAAAACTCTAATATCTTAGATTCAATTACTCATGTCTACATCCATGTACTGTCATCCAAAAGGAAAACACTGGGTAGAAACACTCACATTAACTCTCTTCTCCCACTCTGCAGAGATCTATCCCACCTCCATATTCTCCTACTTACCTTCTTACCAGAAAAGAAGCAACTAAGTCCCATGCAACACACAAGGAGAGAAGGTTCCTGTCATCCGTCCCGTCCTATGGCCATAACACCCCGCCTAAGGGTCCTAGAGTCCACGTTCCTTTTTTGATCATAGACCCTCAGTAATACAAGGAAAAACTAGGAAGCTTCACTGAGAACTCCTCAGACACCCAGTAAACACTCACTGGGCATGTATAAATCTCTCTTCTAGCTTGATTTTTTTCTTATCTCATGGGAACTTCCAAAAGCCCAAATTCTCTTCCCATTTTCATAACTGGCTCTTGTCTTCCTGGCACCACCCCAAATAGATAAAGAATTTTTCCTAGTCAGCCCTCCTGCTCTGTCTTACTTTTTGCTGCTCAAAGACTACTCCTATAACTCACTAGCTCAAATAACTATATACCCAAAAACCTTTCAGTAATAGGAACCTCAGGCCCCCACAGACTCAGCAGTTGGACACTGCCTTCTTAGTGTGCAACAACTAAGACCTAAAGAAGGTGGTTAACCGCAGACATTACCACTGACTGAAACAAACTGAAAATCAAATAGAAGAAGAGGAGGAGGAGGAGGAGGAGCAAGAGGAAGAAGAAGGAGAAAAGACAAGTTTACACATCCTCTAAAAGCTAACCTTATCCCCTCCAAAGGTAGACATAAACAAAAAACTTCTTTTACTTTCTTAATGTAATTGTGTCATGTTTCTCATACTTGTTTTCATGTAATTGAATTCCCTACTGTGTTAAGAATGCATGGGAATACTCACTACCTGTCCCTAGAATTCCCCAAAATAACTGAGTGATGAAACATACAGCTAATGGCACTGTTCTCCAGATGTGAACTGATCAGGGCATTCATGACTTCACAGTGGATATCATTACCACCAAAATATCTGTACAATATCAAGCCCATTTTTACTTAAAGGATAGAAAAGGACAAAAAGAATTGCACATTAAAACAAAAAAGAACTACTTGGAAAAAGGAGGATGGTCTGTGGAATAGAGGTAGAAAAGGGGGGGACAAAAGAGGGTAATGGGAGGGGAATATGATCAAGTTACAGTATGTTTACGATAAAGATTTTCAATTACAAACCTAGAATACTAAGCTCCCAGGTCTCCTGCTACAGAGGGTGCAAACATGGAATTAGTAGGCCAGAGCTCCCAGTTACTTCCCCACCTCCCACCTTCCAGTTCCCTCTTCCTGGTACACCTGCTGCTGACCCTGTGTGTGCGCCGTGGAATCAGGCCTTTTGCTCTGGCTTCCTGATGTCCAGCCCCTAGGTCCACAAATCCCTGTTCCCCTGAGGCAGATAGGGCATTGTCCATTGTGGGAGCTGGCCACTTGCTCCTGGCTCCCCAGCATCACAGATCCTGATTCCTTAAACCCTGCTTCCCCTATACTGAAGAGTGCATGCAGGTGCGGTGAGTGGGCATGAGCTCCCAGTTCCCCACCTCCCAGTTCCCCTGTAGCATTGATGTACGGGGAATCTCCATGATCTGTGCATCTGTGGTTATAAGCCCATCCTACACACACTTAGAACACTTAATAAAGATCCCACAAGAACAAATAACTCCTTCCTCCTCAATAAAGTAAGATTTTTACCCCAAGATTGGTAGACCCCAATGCAAAAAACCAACAAAAGTAAGAAAACTAAGAGATATCCAACAAGGACAGATCATCCAAGCAGAAAATCAACAGGCAAATAACAGAGCTCAACAACACCATAAGTCAACTAGACCTGGTAGCTATCTACAGAACTTTCCACCCCAATTCTACAGAATATCCATTCTTCTCAGCAGCCCACAGAACCTTCTCCAAAATAGATCATATATTAGGCCTCCATAAATTCAGGAAACTTGATGTAACTTCCTGCATCATATCAGATCATAATGCTTTAAAGCTAGAAATTAACAACAAGAGACACATCAGAACCCCACCAGATCCTGTAGACTGAAGAACACACTTTTAAACAATGAATGGTGTTGGATTCAGGTTTGCATTGCTGGTAGAAATCACCCAACCAAGAGCAGCTTCTGGCAAAAAGAGGTTTATTTTGGTTTACAGGCTGAAGGGAGAAGCTCCATAATGGCAGGGAAAATGACAACATGAGCAGAGGGTGGCTATCACCCCCTAGCCAACATAAGGTAGACAATAGCAACAAGAGAGTGTGCCAAACACTGGCAAGGGGAAGCTGGCTATAACACCAATAAGCCTGCCCCAAACAATACAATGCCTCTTGGAGGTGTTAATTCCCAAATCTCCATCAGCTGGGAACCTAGCATCCAGAACACCTAAGTTTATGGGGAACACCTGAATCAAACAACCACATTCCACCCCTGGCCCCCATAAACTGATAACCATCCAGGATGTAAAATGCAATGCATGCATCCAACTTTAAAGTCCCCATAGTTTTTATTAATTCCAGTGATATTCATACATCCCCTTAGCTCAAGATCTTTTCATTGAGCCATGATATCAAAAAATAACCCCAACAACCCATAATGGCACAGAAGAAACAGTCACACTGCAAAAGATGGCATTGGGCATAGCAAAGAAATACATGATTTAAACAGGGTGAACACCAACATCTGTAGCTCCATGTCCAACAAGTCTAGCCAGGACAATTCTCCAAGTCCAATACTTCTAAAGAGCAATAAGTCTCTGGAGTTCCAATTCCATCCCTCCAGCTAGGCTACTCACAGTCCTGGAAAACTTCATCAGGGCCAGCAGCTTTCCTTAGCAGCCATCTCATGGTCCCAGCATCTCCCCTGGGTCTCCAATGCAAGCCATGGTTCATCCTCATGGCCCCATGGGGTCTCCATTCAGGCATTCAGCAAACCTGATTCACACTGCCCATGGCCATTTCCACAACACAAGACCATGTTGCAAACCCAATGTCCCTCTCTTTCCTACATTTTTTAGTCTCCACACTACCAAGTAGGGTACCAATTTGTTAATCCAGGGGGGATTAAAGTAGATTTTGAAGAACAGGATACTTCTTAATCACTCAGGCTCCTCCAAAAGAGTCTACATTCTTCCTGTTGCCCCAGTGCAGGTCAGCTAGCCCAATCTTGAAGGTTGTAAACACTCAATTGCAGCTGAATGGGCAACAGTTCACCCAAAACTTTTTCTTGCTGTTCCACATCCCTCTGCTCACATTAGTTCATTTCTATGCAAAGCAACCCTGCACAACTTCTTGGGACAGAGGCATAACAGCAAGCTTCTCACACAAACTGCTAGTCCAAGCAAAGCTCTTTCTTACCCTCATAAGCCAAACCTCACAGTCCATAATTCTTATTGCATTCAAGTCTTTCAACTCTGACTAGAATAGTCCATCAGGCTATACTTAAAGTACTGCAAGGCACCTATTAGGCCATGGTTTCAAATCCTTCCACATTTTTTCTTGAAAATCAGCTCCAAAAGGCCAATGTCACACAGTCAGGTGTCTAGCAGCAATCCCACTCCTCAATACCACTTTACTATTGCAGTCAGGTTCACACTGCTGGTAGAAATCAACCAATCAAGAGCAACTTGTGGGAAAAAAAAGAGGTTTATTTTGGCTTACAGGCTGGAGGGAGGAGCTCCATGATGGCAGGGAAAATGATGGCATGAGCAGAAGGCAGACATCACCCCCGGCCAACATAAGGTGGACCATAGCAACAGGAGAGTTTGCCAAACACTGATAAGAGGAAGCTGGATATTATACCCATAAGTCTGCACCCAACAATACACTGCATCCTGAAGGTGTTAATTCCCAAATCTCCATCAGCTGGGAACCTAGCATTCAGAACAACGAAGTTTATGGGGCCACATGAATCAAACTACCACAAATGGGTTGTGAAAGAAATCAAGAAGCTGTAAAATTTCTAGAATTGAATGATTATGAAAATGCAACTTACGAAAAATTATGAGACACAATGAAGACAGTCCTAAGGAGAAAATCCATAGTGCTAAATGCCTTCATAACAAATATGGGAAAAAACCAAATAAATAACTTAACCATCTACCTAAAGGCATTGGAAAAACAAGAATAATCCAACCTTAAGAGCTCCAAATGGAAATAAATAATCAAGATCACAACAGAAATTAATGAACTAAAAACTAAGAAAACTGATGAAATGAAGAGCAGGTTCTTTGAGAAATAAATGACATTGATAAACCCTTGGCCATTTGGATCAAATGAAATAAAAGAGAAGTCTCAAATTAACAAAATCAGAAATGAAAAGGGAGAGGTCACAACAGACATCAATGAAATTGGAAGGCTCATCAGGACATACTCCACAAAATTGGATACTTTAGAAGAAATGGATGAATTCCTAGACACATGCCACCTACATAAACTAAACTCAGAGATTAATCTCCTAAACAAACATGCCACATCCATTGAGCTTGAAAAGGTTATCAAAAACCTCCCCCAAAAGTAAAGTTCAGGACTGAATGGCTGCTCAGCCAAATTTTATCAAACTTTCATAGAAGAACGAAAACCAACTTGTTTTTCAAATTATTCCACATAATCAGAGAGAAAGAAATGCTCTGCAACTGCTTTATGAAGTTACTATCACCCTAATACCAAAACCAGACACAGATACTACAAGAAAATAAAACTATAGGCTTATATCCCAGGTGCAAAGATCCTGAACAAAATCCTTGCAAACCAAATTCAATAACACAGCAAAAGTATTATCCACCTTAATCAAGCAGGATTCACCCCAGAAATGCAAGGATGACTCAACATACAAAAACTGGCCAACATAATACACCACATAAACAAACTTAAATACAAGAGTCACGTGATCTTTTCAATAGATACAGAGAAGGCCTATGACAAAAATACAATGTCACTTCATGATCAAAATGCTGGAGAGAATAGGCATGGATGGTCTATATATATATCACAACATAATAAAACCTATATATAAAACCCAAATAATATTTAATGAGGAAACACTCAAGAAGTTCCCATTGGGATCAGGAAGGAGACAGTTGTGCTGACTCTTAACAATGCTCCTCAACATAGTACTAGATGTTGTAGCTCAAGCAATACAAGAGAAATAAATAAAAATATTACAAATTGGAAAAGAAGAAGTCAAGTTAGCCCTTTTTGCAGAAGACATGATCCTATACATATATGATCCAAAAGTCTCCATCTCAAAACTTAAGAAGGTGATCAATTCCTTCAGCAAAGAGGCAAGATACAAAATCAACACATAAAAATCAGTACCCTCTCCATGTGCAGAGGATAAATACACAGAAAAATAAATCAGTGAGGTTGTACCATTTTCAATAGCTAAAAAACATTAAGTACCTTGGAATAACACTACCAAGAATGTGAAAGACCTATATAATGAATACATAAAAAGATCCAAGAAAGAAATTGAGGAGAACTTGAGATGATGAGAAGACCTCACATGCTCCTGGATAGGTGGAATTAATATTGTGAAAATGCAATCTGCCAAAAGCAATATACATATTTAATGCAATACCAATAAAAATTCTGGCATCATTCTTCACAGAGATAGAAAAAAATGATCTCAGAATTAATATGGAATGGCAGCAGGCCTCAGATATCCAAAATATACTTAGCAACAGAAACACCTCTGAAGGTATCTCTTTGGCAAAGGTGCCAATAATGTAGCCTGGAAAGAAGACATCATCTTCAACAAATGGTGCTAGACAAATTAGATAACCACATGTAGAAAAATGAAAGTAGAGCTATTCATCTCACCATACACAAAAATCAACTCCAAATGGACTAAAAACCTCAATATAAGACCTGAAACACTTCAACTACTGGAAAAAAAATAGGAGAAACTCTCCACAGTATAGGAGTAGGGAAAGACTTTCTGAAAAATACCCCAGTAGCCTAGGAAATTAAACAATCTCTCAAGCAATGGAATCTCATGAAGCTAAAAAGCTTTTGTTTTGCACAAACATACCATAAGCAGAGCCAATATATTACCCACAGAATGGGGAAAAAATTTCACCAGCTATATCACTGACAGAGGACTAATATCTAGAAACAGCAAATCAAACTCAGGCTGGAGAGAGGGATTAGGGGTTCGATTCTCCAGGACCCACGTAAGCCAGAGGCACAAGGGGGCACATGCGTCTGGAATTCATTTGCAGTGGCTGGATACCCTGGGGTGCCCATCCCCCCCCCCAAATAAATAAGCAAAAAATATATTTTTTTAACAAAATCAAAGTCACTCAAAAATGAGTTAGAGGACTGAATAGGGAGTTCTAAAAGATAGAAGTACAAGTGGCTAACATAAGCTTCAAGTGTTCAACATCCCTAACCATCAGGGAAATGCAAATTAATTTAATTATGAGATTCCACCTTACTCCAGTAAGGAATGGCAATCACTAAGAAATTAAATGACAAGAAAATCTGGGAAGGATGTGGGGAAAGAGGAACCTTCATTCACTGTTGATAGAAATGAAAATTTGTACAACTACTATGGAAATCAAAATGGAGATTGCCGAAAAAGCTGAATATAGAATAATTAACAAGCCAGTTATCCCCTTACTTAGCATTTACTCTAAATGCTCCATGCTTCACTACAGAGATATTTTCTCAACCATGTTTATAGCTGCTCAATTCATAATAGCTAAGAACTGGGATCAAACCAGTGCCCATCATGGGAAAAATGGATAACAAGATGGCACATTTACACAGTGGAATTCTACTCAGCAGTAAGAAAAAGTGATACAATGAAATTTGTAAGCAAATGGACTCCTGGTTAAGATGGCAGCATAAGGAACCATGCCAGGGCAGCCAAGGGGAGAAAAAGCCAAAAACAAACAGACAAACAAAAAACCACTCTTCTACTAAAAAATGAGGTATGTAAGAAATTACCAACTGCAGCAGAGAAGTAGGAGAGAGCCAAACCATCTAGAGCCCATATAGAAATGCAGAAGGGACGCCAAAGTGGAGGCACCAGGTCTGCAAGGGGCCACAGCTGCAAGGCTGGGCTTGACCCACAGGAAAAGCCAGGTGAGGGGATTCTGTACTCACTCACACTGGAACTCTTCACAAACTCAAGAAAGGTGAAAGGAGAACTGCAGCAAACAACACAGGAGCACAGTAAGAGGTAGAGGATCACGTGAGCCAGCAGGAAAACTAGAGCCATGATCCACAACCTCCCCTCCCCCATTGCCAGCCAAAGCACAAAAGACCTGGGGAAGAGAGCTCACAGCACCCAGCACAGGAAAACAGAGCAGTGATACAGCAACCCAGCCAGCCTACCTGAACACCCAGTGCAGCAAAGAGGATCCCAATCAGGAGCACAGCATAACTAAGACTAAAATCATCCCAAAAGGTAACCAGGATTGCACCAGGTCAGTACCCACCAAATAAGCCTGGCATACAGGCTTGAATCAGAAGTGCTAATTGCACCTTCCATGTCAGGATAAATTATATGTTAAATCTGATGGCTATATTTTGGGCATATTGCTGCTTCTGATTTGTAGTGCCTTTGTTTCCTCCTCTGTTGTTCATTAGGGAAGGGTCTCAAAGTCACAATTTAACTTGGAACCCTCAACAGACCAGAAATCTTAGCCTCCTAGTTGACAGGATTAAGAGTGTGTGGCAACACACATCCTAAGGAACCATGACTTTTTTAGGAGCATCTGGTTGTCATAATACCTACTCTTGTGTAAATACTCTGTGCTGTTTTTCATTGAATGAGTACATTGTTTAGTTAAAGTTTAGAAGCTGCCTGTATTTTGTTCCACTCTGATTACTTGCGTACTTCATAACAGGCAAACCCAACACCTAGAGTCACTTTTGTAGATACTCTGAGAGTCTTGAGATCCACACCTAGCACCTTAAGCTCCTCCCCTGAAGATACGTAACATCAGATGGATTGATACATCTAATAATACTGCAGCTAATTAGAAAATACAAGCATTAAAGTAATCCAAGATGTATGTACATTATGACACAGAAAACATCAAAAATCAAGACAATATAAATCTACCAAAAAGTATTAATACATCAGAAATGACCTCCAGTGAGAATGAGTTAGAGGAAATGCCCAAGTAAGATTTCAAAAGCATGGTTATATTAAATATGTTCAAAGAAGTCAGAGGAAAGCAAAGCAGTGAAAAGGAAATAAAAAATCAAAGAAGACACAGGAAGCCAATTGAATGAAATAAGGTCAATACAAGACATAAATAAGTAAATATAAATAATAAAGAAAAACCAGTAGGAATTGCTAGCAATGAAGAACACAGTCAATGAAACAAACAAACAAAAAAACTCTGTAGACAATCTCACCAGTAGAATAGATGAAGGAGAGGACAGACTATTGAAACTAGAAGACCAGGTGGCAGATCTAATACAGTCCAACAAAGAGAAAGACAAAGTAATAGGAAGTATGAATGGGAATTTCATAATATTCAGGACACTATAAAAAGATCTAACATAAGAATTCAGAGTACAGAAGAAAGAGAAGAATTTCACTCCAAAGGCATAGTAGGCATTTTCAGCAAAATCACAGAGGAAAACTACACTCAAATTGGGTAAGAGATACAAATGGAGACACAGGAATCCTTGAAGACCAAACAAACAAAACCTGGAAAAAACCTATTTTCAACATATTGTAATAAAACTACCAAACATATAAACCCAAGAAAATATATCAAAAGCAATTAGAGAGAAAAATCAAGTTACATACAAAGGCAAGTCCATCAGGATCACACAGATTACTCAACACAAACTTTCAAAGCCAGAAGGCTTACAATGATGTATTATAAATTCTGAAAGATAACACCAGTCAAATAAGGATACTTTATTCTGCAAAGCTAACCATTCAAATAGATGGAGAAATAAGGACATTCCACAACAAAAGCAGGCTAAAGGTCACTTTATATTAATGAAAGGCACACTCCAACAGAAGGACATTTCAATCCTAAACATATATGCATGGGGGCTCCCAACTTCATCAAACAAACGCAATTAGAACTACGGTCACATATAACACCAAACACAGTTGTAGTGGGTGACTCTTAACAAATACAGTATAATTGAAATAATTCTTTGCATTTTATAGATCACAATGGAATCAAACTAGAAATCAATAGCAAGAAAAGCCATCAAGCATACACAAAATCATGGAAACTAAACAAAACAGTACTAAATGATGAATGGGTCAATGTAGAAATCAAAAAGGAAATAAAAAAATTCACAGAGTCAAATGAAAATGAGAACACAACATAGCAAAACCTTTGGGACACAAGGAAGGCATCCTAAGATGAAATAAATAGCTTTAAGTGCCTATATTAAGAAATTAGCAAATAGCCTAAAGCTTCATCTTAAACCTTAGAAAAAAATAACAAGGCAAACTGAAAATCAGTAGATGGGAAGAAATAATAAGGATTAGGACAGGAATTAATGAAACAGAAACCAAAAAAAAAAAAAAAAAAAAAATCCAAAGAATCAATGAAACAAAAAGTTGGCTCTTTGAATACATAAATAAGATTGATAAACCCTTAGCAAATCTGACCAAAGTAAAGAGAGAAGAGAAATAAATTAATAAAATTAGAGATGAGGGCAATATCACAACATATACCAGAGAAACTCAAAAATTATAGAAACATACTATAAGAAAATATGCTACACTAAGTGTGAAAATCTGAAAGAAATGGATGATTTCCTAATTTATATGACCTACCTAAATTAAATCAAGATGAGATTAGTAACTTAAATAGACCTATAACAAGGATGGAGATCTAAGTGGTTCTCAAAACTCTAAGAACATATGCCTTCAACCCAAGTTCCTGGCAAAAGTATCCCACTGTATTAGTCAGGGTTCTCTAGAGGAAACAGAATTACTAGAATGAATTATTTTATAAAGGGAATTTATTGGATTAGCTTACAGTAGTCCAATAGCAGTTGCAGGCCTGAGAATCACCGAACCTGGTAGCTGCTCAGTCCACATGGCCAGATGCCTCAGCAGTCCCGACCAGCACTGCAGATGGTGCCAGAAAACCTGGAGGCCTCCTGAGGAGCCAGAAAGCCTGGAGGCTTCCTGAGGAGCCGCTGGGTTTTGATCCACGTGGGTCTTCAGTTGATGTTGGTCTTTAGTCCGCACTGGTCTTCAATCCACGCTAGAAGGTAGGGAGCAGCTCCGGCAGCCAAGTGGAAGGAAGGAAGGAAAAAAGGGAACTCTTCTACCCAGAGCTTCCTTATATCAAGTCCCTCTCTGAGCGGGACCGCCCACTCTGGGGGAAGGGCTCACCCTGGGAGAAAGACCTCCTCCTTTAGTTGATCCTTCCTAGAAGCAGCCTGTGGATTACTAAACAGATCAAGTTGACAACACCTTAACTATCACAAGTCCACCCCTTGTCAACTTGGCATCAAATCATGTCTCCTTACATCATACTTAATTTCCAAATGAAAACAGTAACAAGCTCATAATTCCGCCTAACATCGCATAACTATCCCACATACAACCGGAACCGCAAAATCTTCCCCCCAACACAAGCTTAGTCTCTAATACAATGGGTCTAATATAAATTCAACAGTTTAGCTAATGATACAATCTTAATATTGGTGTAGATACAACACTCTGTTATCAAGGCAGGACAGAAACATTGCAATCACAGTCCTCGTTTCTGTAACTGATCACGTGGCCTTAGCTGATATTTGTAACTGCCTTCTTCTACTACCCATTCTGTATTCCCTCCACCTTCAGCAAGCACCTCGGCAGGTCTTGGTTCTTTACCTGGAGGGGTAACCCATACCTTCATTCCTGAAGGATCTGGGCCATTTATCACACTACTTCTATTGGGTTGTTGCAGTCGTCCATTGACTTTGACAACAGGACATGGTAACACTAACAGACGCCCTAAAGGATCTCCTGCACTCCAGGCATACTCTTCCTTACCGCCATTGTGGAGGAGCAGCCCAATTTCCCCCTGGTAATCTGGATCAATCACCCCTGTAATCACTGTAACTCCTTTCTCAGCCTGTTCACTCAAGGGCATTAGGAGCCCAAAGTGACCAGGGGGAAGTCTTAGCTTCCAGTTCAATAGAATGTTCCTTGTGTCTCCTGGCAAAAGCACTCCCCCCTCTGGGACCAAGACTTGTAGTCCAGCAGAGCGTAAGGTTGTGGGAACAGGAAGCAAAAGTCTAGCTAACGGGTCACTTGGGGTGATGGCAAGTGGGACCATTCCCATTTCCACCCCTTGATTCCTGGACCCGTGAATCTGGGCTATAGGAGAAACAGTACCATATATAGGACACTGATTCAGAGCATATACAGCCTGCTGGAGGACACTCCCCCAGCCCTCCAAGCTGTTGCCACCCAGTTGGCGCTGTAGCTGTTTCTTCAAAAGGCCGTTCCACCATTCTATCAAGCCAGCTGCTTCAGGATGGTGGGGCACATGGTAAGACCAGTGAATTCCATGATCATGAGCCCTGTTCTGGCTAGAGAGGAGACTCTCCTCCAGGGCACCTTTAGAAACCTTGAGATCATGTATGTGGGTCTTAAGCTTGGAATTTTCCTTTTTGAGCTTCTGCTGTTCCCTCAGTAGTTTGTCTAGAGATGCTAAAAGCAACCAACCAGCCTCATCATTGGTCTTACTTTTCCACAAATATTCAAATGTTTTAAATACAGAGTCACTAAATTCCTTGCTCCTCACAAGACATGAGTCAGGGTCACCAAATACATCTATCTCATGGAGTTCTTTAAAAAGTTCACACCATGGATTATTAGTGCCCTCTTTATTTCCAGTACAGGCACTCTCCTTATCACCAGTAGGGCCTTTGGTAGCACTGAAATTGGAGAACCAACCCCAGATAGCACTAAGCCCATTAGAGAAATCCATCCTTACAATTCTGTTTCTCTAGAACCACTTCTGGTACCAAAATCTATATTAGTCAGGGTTCTCTAGAGGAAACAGAATTACTAGAATGAATTATTTTATAAAGGGAATTTATTGGATTAGCTTACAGTAGTCCAATAGCAGTTGCAGGCCTGAGAATCACCGAACCTGGTAGCTGCTCAGTCCACATGGCCAGATGCCTCAGCAGTCCCGACCGGCACTGCAGATGGTGCCAGAAAACCTGGAGGCCTCCTGAGGAGCCAGAAAGCCTGGAGGCTTCCTGAGGAGCCGCTGGGTTTCGATCCATGTGGGTCTTCAGTTGATGTTGGTCTTTAGTCCGCACTGGTCTTCAATCCACGCTAGAAGGTAGGGAGCAGCTCCGGCAGCCAAGTGGAAGGAAGGAAGGAAAAAAGGGAACTCTTCTACCCAGAGCTTCCTTATATCAAGTCCCTCTCTGAGCGGGACCGCCCACTCTGGGGGAAGGGCTCACCCTGGGAGAAAGACCTCCTCCTTTAGTTGATCCTTCCTAGAAGCAGCCTGTGGATTACTAAACAGATCAAGTTGACAACACCTTAACTATCACAAGTCCACCCCTTGTCAACTTGGCATCAAATCATGTCTCCTTACATCATACTTAATTTCCAAGCAAATGAGAATAAGAAACAAGCAGGTGTATAATTAAAAAATCAGCTGGCCATACAAAATGAAGACATAAAGAAATGCAAGGATGAATTCCAAGAATCATCAAGAAAATCAGAATATGATATGAAAAGGAAGTGATAGAGGAATGGAAATGATACATAGAAAAGCTATATTACTATCAGATGAAATGGACTTCAAACCAAAACAATCAAAAAAGATAAAGAAAGCTACTTCCTACTTATAAAGGCAATGATCCATCAAGAGGATATTACAATCATAAATCTGTATGCACCAAACACAGGGGCACCACAGTTCATAAAACAAAACCTACTTGGCAATAAAACAGAAATAACCACCAACACCATCATAGCTGGGGACTTCAATACACCATTAATAGTAATAGACAGATCATCCAAACAGAAACTCAACAGGGAAGTAAAAGAGCTCAACAAAACCATAGAACACTTAGACCTAACAGACATCTATAGAACTTTCCACCCCAAATCCACAGATTACACATTCTTCTCAGCAGCCCATGGAACATTCTCTAAAATAGACCAAATACTGGGTCAAAAAGAGTGCCTCTACATATTTAGGAAAATTGACATAATTCCCTGCATGATATCAGATCACAATGCTATATTGCTAGAAATCAACAACAAAGGAACCACCAAGAATCCAAATGGCACCTGGAAACTGAACAGCACAGTTTTAAACAATACATGGATAGTGGATGAAATAAAAAATGAAATTGCAAAATTCCTGGAAATGAATGACAATGAGAACACATCATACCAAAACTTATGGGACAAAATGAAGGTGGTCCTCAGGGGACAATTCATAGCATTCAATGCCTTCATAAAAAAAGACAGAAAAATCCCAAATCAATAACCTAATCATCCACAAAAAGGCACTGGAAAAACAAGAAAAATCCAACACAAAGACACCCAAAAGGAAAGAAATAATTAAAAACACAGCAGAAATTAATGAATTGGAAACCAAGACAACTGACAAAACAAAGAGCTGGTCCTTTGAAAAAAATAAACAAGCCAGGCATGGTGGCACACGCCTTTAATCCCAGCACTTGGGAGGCAGAGGTAGGAGGATTGCTGTGAGTTCAAGGCCACCCTGAGATTCCATTGTGAATTCCAGGTCAGCCTGGGCTAGAGTGAGACCCTATCTTGAAAAACAATAATAATAATAATAACTAAATAAAATAAACAAAATTGATAAACCCTTGGGCACTTTAATGAAGCAAAAAAAGGAAAAGCTTCAAACTAACAAAATTAAAAAAGAGAAAGGAGAGATCACAAGAGACATAAATGAAATTGGGAGAATCATCAGGACTTATTTCAAAAACCTCTACTCCACAAAACTGGATAATGTAGATGAGATGGATAAATTCCTGGATGCATACCATCTATCAAACTAAACTCAGAGCAGATTAATCTCCTCAATGAACCCATCACAATCATGGAGATTGAAAAAGTAATTTAAAAACCTCCCCCAAAAGAAGAGTCCAAGACTAGATTGGTTCTCAGCTGAATTCTATCAAACCTTCATGGAAGAACTCAAACCAATTTTCCTTAAACTGTGCCACACAAACGAGAACAGGGACAACTACACAACCCTTTGATGTAGCTAGTATTACGTTAATTCCAAAACCAGGCACAGAGGCCACAAGAAGAGAAAACTACCAGCCTATTTCCCTAAGGAACTTAAAGATCCTGTACAAAATACTCGCAAACTGAATCCATCAAAATCATTATCCTCCTTGACCAAGTGGGATTCATCCCAGGAACACAAGGGTGGTTCAACATATGGAAATCTGTCAATATAATACACCACATAAAAAAGGTTAAACATAAAAACCACATGATCATTTGAATAGTTGCAGAAAAGGCCTTTGACAAGATACAATATCACTTCATGATCAAAACATTGGAGAGAATTAGCATGGTTGGCTCATATCTTAATATAATAAAGGCAATATACAAAGCTCCGAAGGCCCAAATAATACTCAATGGAGAGAGACTGGTGGAATTCCCATTAAGATCAGGAACAATACAACATTGTCCACGTTCACCTCTGCTTTTCAATGTAGTACTGGAAGTCCTAGCTCAAGCAATAAGATAGAAGGAAATAAAAGGGATACCATTTGGAAAGGAAGAAGTTAAGTTACACTTCCGGTCAAGATGGTGACCACCTAGCTGCACTACAGACAACAAGGAAAAAAAGGCAAGTATTCAAAGGAATTTAGAAACTTTTTGCAAGAGGGAGGGCACAGAGAGGGGTGAAAAAGGGAAGCACACACCCCCACGACCCATTGCATCGGGCGCGGCCCTGCGCCCCACGCCCCACCACCCTGGCGGCCCCGTGCGCACCAAGCCCCATGTGCCCTGGTGGCCCTGCGCGCCCCACTGGCCCCACGCGCCCCACAACCCACACGCCCCATGCCCGCCCACGCCCAACCCATCCCGCCCCGCGAAACCCTCCCACCCCCCCGCGCGTCCCACGCTCCCTATCCACACTCAGCAGGCATGCCCCGAGCACCCTGCGGCGTCCCACACCCCGGGCGTCCAGTCGTGCCCCACGCCCCCACGCACCCCAGGACCCCCACGCCCCCCACCCCGCGCGCCTCGTGCCCCCCCACGCCGCGCCCCCACCCCTGCGTGGCCCACGCTCCCTATCCACACGCAGCAGGCACGCCCCGAGCACCCCGCAGAGTCCTGTGCCCCGGGAGCCCAGGCATGCACCGTGCCCCCTGTGTGCCCTGAAACCCCCGCACCCCACCCCCGCACGCCTCAAGCCCCCCCAGCACATCCAGAGCACCCGCGCCCTGTCTTACCTCAGTGTGCTCCGCGCCCCCCGCGTCACCCACAAGCCCCTCCCCAGCGCGACCCGCCCCCGCCCCCCACACCCCCCCCGCGAGTCCACAGCACCCCGTGGTGTCCTGCAGTGTCCCACACCCCCGCGCCCACCCGACCACCCTGCCCCCCCCATGCACACCGTGCTCCTAGCTGTCCTACGGCGCGCAGCCCAACCACGCGTCCCGTGCCCCCACCCCACGGGCCCCAAACACCGTGCACCCCATGGCGCCCCCTGCCCCCCCTGCGCCCCGCCGCCTCCCACCCCACCCTTGTACCCCCACCGATCACAGCCTGCGCCCACCGCGTGCCCCGCGACCCACGCGCCAAACCCCGCGTGACTCACGCCCCCCCAGTGCCCCGCCCTCCCCGCGCGTCCAGAGCCCCAGCGTGCCTCAGCGTGCCCCACCCCCCTCCACACCCCGCGCCCCCCGCACAAACCATGCGCCCCCATGCACGCCCCCCAATGCATCCAGAGCACCCCGCGGCATCCTGTGGCCTCCCGCACCCTGGTGTGCCCTGCGCCACCTCCCCCCCGCGCACCCCGCGCAGCCCACAACCCCAGTGCCCCTCCACAAGGACCTGCGCCCTTAGCCCCCATGCACCGAGGTGTCCCACGCATCCCGTGCCTCCCGCACGCTCCCCCATGATCCCCTGAGTGCCCCGTGTCCCCCCGCGTGCCCCACAACCATCCTGCGCCCCCCAGGCACCCCGCGCCCCCCCCCGCGCCCTGCACACCCCCCTGCGCATGCGCCCCCCCCATGCCTACGGCGCACCCCTCGCTCCCCCAGACCGACCATTGCTCCCCATGCCCCCGCCCATCCAGGGCACCCCACGCCGCGCCCCCTGAGCCCTGCCACCTCCTGCACGCCCCACCCTGATTGCACGGTGCCCCGGCGTGCCCCGCGCCCCCCCCGCCACGTACCTCACTCGCTCCATACACCTCATTGCATCCCGCGCCCCCCGTCAGTGCACCCTCTGCACATCCTGCATGGCTGTGCTCTGATCGGGCACCCACCAGTCACACCTGCCAGCCTGCTGCACTGAAGCTGAGACCTCCTACCTCGCCCTTGTTTTCTGATCCTACGAGTAGACCAGCCATGTGGTGCTCGGTTCGCAGGCCTGTGGGGGCCACCCCTGCCGTGAATAGGTGGCTGCCAGATCCCCTGCTGCTGAACTCACATCACTTGCCGCCGTCAGCCTCTGCTGTGTCCTGATTCTGTACCCTCATCATCTGCATCTGCACTACAATTGCACGTGCAGCGGGCCCACTCCCACAGCAAGAGCCACACAAGTCCACACTGAGTCACTAGCGCCAGTGCAGGTGCCATCCCCTACCTGTACATCACCACCCATCCCCCACTCCCCTGAGGTGGGAGAGCACAGACTGTTTACAGACCCCAGTGTACCCAGCTAGAGTCTGAGCACCTTCAGGGCTTGCTACCTCAGTCCACTTTCAGGCTCAAAGGCAGGCAGCTTAGGTGCATTACTGGGTGAGAATTTAGGAAACTTTGGTGCCCATGTCAGGATATAGATAGACAGCTTTGGCAAGAGTGAGCAAAAACCCAGGCTTCTTGCAACTGCCCCAGGCTGCCTTGGATTCGCATTAACCTAGATCCCAGGCTGCTCCACCCACCTATCTGCCCATACACTGACATGGGTAGACCACAGCACAGAAGAAATAACACGAAAAATAAAATGGAAGAAAATCCAGACAGATCATCCAGTCCAACAAGGATCACAACTAACCAAAACATAGAACAGTGTTTAGGATCAGAACATCAAGTGGAAGCAATGAACAATGCAACCCTGACCAAACTACTGCTAGAAATGACAGGAAAGCTACAAAGGATAGATAATCATATGGAGGCTATCATCACTAAGCTGGAGCAATATGATAAGACACTGGAAGGAATTCAAAGAGAGCTAAGAGAGTTGAGGGAGAGTGAAAAAAAGGAGGACCTTAAAAATCAGCTGGCCACACTAAATGAAAATATAAAGAAATGCAAGGATGATTTCCAAGAATCATCAAGAAAATCAAAAAATGAGACAAGGTGGCGCACGCCTTTAATCCCAGCACTTGGGAGGCAGAGGTAGGAAGATTGTCATGAGTTCAAGGTCACCCTGAGATGACAGAGTTAATTCCAGGTCAGCCTGGACCAGAGTGATACCCTACCTCAAAAAACCAAAAAAAAAAAAAAAAAAGAGACAAAAAGGGAACTGGACAAAGCAATGGAAGTGATACATAGGAAAGTAGTAGAAAATGCAAACTTAATTGAACAAGTCCAAAACTCAATACAGGCTCTCAAGAATAGAGTCAGCGAAGTGGAAGATAGAAATTCTGATCTGGAAGACAGGATGGAAGAAACAGTTCGAGAGTCCAAAAATTTCAGTAAGTTCAAAAGTTCCTGTGAACAGAACATGAGGGAATTGTGGGATACACTTAAACGTCCTAATATCAGAATCACTGGAATACCAGAAGGAGAAGAATTTCAGACCAAAGGCATGGAGAACTTATTTAACACAAAAATTGAAGAAAACTTCCCCCATCTCTTAAAAGAAAGGCCCATCAAGATTCAAGAAGCAAACAGAACTCCTAACTGATTAGACCAAAGGAGAAACTCCCCAAGACATATTATCATTAAGATTCTAAACATTGACACCAAGGAAAAAATACTAAAAGCAGCTAGGGAAAAACAGCACACCACTTTCAAAGGAAACCCCATCAGAATTACTTCAGACTTCTCAATGGAAACCCTGAAAACTAGAAGGGCCTGGAATGAAACACTCCAAACATTAAGATACTATGGCTTCCAACCCAAACTACTCTACCCAGCAAAAGTCTCCCTTATAATAGATGGTGAAAGGAAAACTTTCCATGACAAAACTCAGCTTTACAATTATATGAACACAAAACCAAACCTACACAAAGTACTCCAGGAAATTCTCCATAGAGAAGAAACAAATAACCAAACACAAATGCCTACAAGAAGCAGATCACAGCAACCAAACCCAGAGTAGATAGAGAAAAAAAAAATTAAATTCCATGGAAATGCCAACACACCTCTACCACCACAACATGACAGGGATCAAATCAAATCTCACAGTCGTCACCCTAAACATTAATGGCCTTAATTCACCCATCAAGAGACACAGGCTAACAGGGTGGATCAAAAAATTAGACCCCTCAATCTGCTGCCTTCAAGAAACCCACCTTACCACTAAAGACAGAAACCTCCTCAGAGTGAAAGGGTGGAAAACAATATTCCAAGCAAATGGGAATAAGAAACAAGGAGGTGTAGCTATATTAATATCAGATAAAGTTGACTTCAAACCAAAAACAATCAAAAAAGACAAAGAAGGCTACTTCCTACTTATAAAGGGAACAATCCATCAAGAGGATATTACAATCATAAATATGTATGCACCAAACACAGGGGCACCACAGTTCATAAAGCAAAACCTACTTGACAATAAAATAGAAATAACCACCAACACCATCATAGCTGGGGACTTCAACACACCATTATCAGTAATAGACAGATCATCCAAACAGAAGCTCAACAGGGAAGTAAGAGAGCTCAACAAAACCATAGAGCACTTAGACCTAACAGACATCTACAGAACTTTCCATCCCAAATCCAGAGACTCCACATTCTTCTCAGCAGCCCATGGAACATTCTCTAAAATAGATCATATACTTGGTCACAAAGATAGCCTCCACATATTTAGGAAAATTGACATAATTCCCTGCATGATATCAGATCATAATGCTATATTCCTAGAAATCAACACCAAAAAACCAACAAGAACCCCAATGGCAACTGGAAACTGAATAGCACACTCTTAAACAATAAATGGATAGTGGATGAAATAAAAAATGAAATTGCAAAATTCCTGGAATTGAATGACAATGAGAACACATCATACCAAAACGTATGGGACACAATGAAGGCAGTCCTCAGGGGAAAATTCATAGCACTCAATGCCTTCATAAAAAAGACAGAAATATCCCAAATAAATAGCCTAACCATCCACCTAAAGGCATTGGAAAAACAAAAAAAATCCAACCCAAAGAGCTCCAGAAGGAAAGAAATAATTAAAATCAGAGCAGAAATTAATGAATTGGAAACCAAGGAAACAATTACAGCAATTGACAAAACAAAGAGCTGGTTCTTTGAAAAAATGACAAGATTGACAAACCTCTGGCCAATTTGATAAAGCAAAAAAAGGAGAGACTCCAAATTAACAAATTCAAAATGAAAAAGGAGAGATCACAACAGACATCAGTGAAATCGGTAGAATCAACAGGACTTATTTCAAAAACCTCTACTCCACAAAACTGGAAAATGTGGAGGAGATGGATAAATTCCTGGATGCATATCGTCTACCAAAGCTAAACTCAGAGCAGATCAACCACCTCAATGAACACATCACACCCATGGAGATCGAAAAAGTAATAAAAAAACCTCCCAAAAAAGAAGAGTCCAGGACCAGATGGATTCCAGGCGAATTTTATCAAACCTTCATGGAAGAAATCAAACCAATCTTCCTAAAACTGTGCCACACAATTGAAGAACAGGGAAAGCTACCCAACTCCTTCTATGAAGCTAGTATCACCCTAATCCCAAAACCAGGCAGAGATGCCACAAGAAAAGAAAACTATCGGCCTATTTCCCTAATGAACATAGACGCAAAGATCCTAAACAAAATACTCGCAAACCGAATCCAACAACACATCAAAAGCATTATCCACCTTGACCAAGTGGGATTTATCCCAGGAACACAAGGGTGGTTCAAAATACAAAAATCTGTCAATGTAATACACCACATAAACAAGCTTAAACATAAAAATCACATGATCATTTCGATAGATGCAGAAAAGGCCTTGGACAAGATACAACATCACTTCATGATCAAAACATTGGAGAGAATTGGCATGGCTGGTTCACATCTTACCATAATAAAGGCAATATAAAAGCTCCAAAGGCCCAAATAATACTTAATGGAGAGAGACTGGAGAAATTCCCATTGAGATCAGGAACAAGACAGGGATGTCCTCTCTCACCTCTGCTTTTCAATATAGTTCTGGAAGTCCTAGCCCAACCAATAAGGCAGGAGAAGGAAATAAAAGGGATACAATTTGGAAAGGAAGAACGTAAGTTAGCTCTATTCGCTGATGACATGATTGTATATGTAAGAGACCCAGGAAACTCCATCCCAAAACTCCTGAAGGTGATTAACTCCTATAGCAAAGTAGCAGGATACAAAATCAATGCACAAAAATTGGAAGCATTTCTGTATGCAAATGACAAAGACACAGAAAAAGAAATAAAGGACATAGTCCCATTTTCAATAGCAACAAAAAAAATAAAATAACTTGGAATAACGTTAACCAAGGAAGTAAAAGATCTATACAACGAAAATACAAAAACTCTCAAAAAAGAAATTGAGGAGGACTTGAAAAGATTGAAAGACCTCCCATGCTCCTGGATAGGCAGAATTAACATTGTAGAGATGACAATCCTACCAAAGGCAATATATAGATTTAACGCAATTCCAAAAATATCCCTACAGTGTTCTTCACAGAGATAGAAAAAATGATCTCAAATTTCATATGGAAAGGCAGAAGGCCTCGCATATCCAAACATATCCTCAGCCAAAGAAATACCTCTGGTGGCATCACCATACCCAATATAAAGCTATATTACAAAGCCATAGTAATAAGAACAGCATGGTACTGGCATAAAAACAGGAGTATAGACCAATGGAATAGACTTGAGGACCCGGATTTTGGGTCAAGCAACTATAGCTACTTGATATTTGACAAAGGCCCAAACAATATACACTGGAAAAGATAGCATCTTCAACAAATGGTGCTGGACAAACTGGATAACCACCTGCAGGAAACTAAAACTTGATCCACACATTTCACCATGCACTACACTCAAATCCAAATGGATCAAAGACCTCAACATAAGACCAGAAACTCGAAAACTACTGGAAGAAAATTTAGGAAGTACTTTCCATGATATAGGAATGGAAAAGGACTTCCTGAATAAAACCCCAGTGGCTCAAGTTCGTAAACAGTCACTCAACCATTGGGATCATATGAAGCTGAAGAGTTTCTTTACAAACAAGCATATAATAAGCAAAGCCAATAGAATACCCACAGAATGGGAGAAAATATTTGCAGGTTATCCAACTGATAGAGGCCTTATCTCTAGAATTTACAAAGAACTCAAAAGTCTAAACAATAAGAAGACAAATACCCCACTCACAAAATGGGGCACAGAGTTAAAGAGGAAATTCACAGAGGAAGATATACAAATGGAAAACACACACCTAAGAAAATTTTCATCATCCCTAATCATCAGAAAAATGAAAATTAAAACAACTATGAGATTCCACCTTACCCCAATAAGGATAGCCAACATCAAAAGGTCAAATGAAAATAAATGCTGGCGAGGATGTCGAGAAGCAGGAACACTCATTCACTGTTGGTGGGAATGCAGGATGATACAACCACTTTGGAAAGCAACATGGAGACTCCTGAAAAAGCTGACTATAGAAATACCAACAGACCCAGTTATACCATTACTGGGCATCTACCCTAAAACCATCAAACCAAAAGTCAGAAAGATTTGCTCAACCATGTTTGTAGCAGCTCAATTCATAATAGCTAAAAGCTGGAATCAACCCAGATGTCCATCATTAGAAGAATGGATAACAAAGATGTGGTATATCTACACAATGGAATTCTATACAGCAGTAAGAAAAAACGGCATAAAGAAATTTGAGGAAAAATGGTTGAACCTGGAACAGATCATTCTCAGCGAACTTACCCAATCACAGAAAAAAAATCGACACATAGTCTCACTCATCTGCAACACCTAACCTGAATCTGCCCAAGATGCCTTACATACCCAGCAAGCACCTCATGGACTAGACAATAAGATGGATGGGAGGGAGGGGAGGGAATCAAAGGGTGGAAAACAGTAATCTGGACACAAACGGCAATGGTACCATAAAATTCTACTTCCTAAAAGACAGACCAGATGGCTGAACCTTCACTAGACCCTTACAGGAAACACCTGAACCACAAGACACTGGAGAGGGTAGGATCAAAACTGACCTAAATCACCTACATCTTCCCTCCCTCCCTCTCCCCCTCTCCCCTCTTCTCCTCTCTAACTCTTGTATATTAGTTATCTTTTTCCTCAATTTCTTAGTGGGCACTGACCTGTAACCCCCACTCCCAGCTTGGGCCTACCATCCACAATGAGCTTTTGATCAGAGAAACCTGCAAGGTTTCCCAAAACAATGACAGACTTCTGTCAGAGTACTTGATGACCCACCAAAGGTCAGTGGTAAGACGCTATTGCTGAAGACTCCATACGCAGCTGACGCGTAAAATGAAATGACATGGCTGGAAGCCAGGAGAGAGTCAGTCCCCAGACAGTCAGCGTGTCTAGTGCCAGAAGGCACTACATAGGCAACTGGGGGAAATGACAAAGATCTGTCCAAGCAACACATTTTTAACCTAATAGCAACAAATAACCGGATGTGATGCCCACACAAGTGCAATAGTGGTACACAGCCATGGTGAGGAATCAATTGCTCTTGATTTGGCTAACTGATCCACTCAGTGGTACTAGACCCATAGTTGGAACTGTGAAACAAGTCAGAACCATACCCAAACACAAGCCACTCTACAATATCAAGCTACCATCAATCACGGGGTATAAGAGAGCCTAAACCTACCATACTGTCTATCAAAAAAGTAAGTGTTATCTCAATTTTCTGGGTGCTAACTTACTCTCTGTTGGAGAATCTGCTTCTCTTTTCCAGATAGATGCAGATCCTAAGAAGAGAGCTGCCCCAACATACCTCAAAAGGGGCCCAACTGAAACTAAGGACAACTGGCAAAATAAGCAAGGGTGATGTTTTCCTGTAAACCAGATACCAGCACAAAGGGGAAGGAGATCAACGCAGAGAAAAATCAGCTCCTACCAAATCAGAGAGCCAGAGCCTCAGAGGCCCCCAATACCTCAGCACAGAAGCAGAGCAAAAATGAACCCAACATGGCTCAGGGAAACTTTGTGGAAGAGGGGGCGGAAAGAATGTCAGAGTCACATGTTGGGTCATGATATGCAGAGACATTTATCATACCAATAACTGGGGCCTAACTCCACAATGCACGACCCATTTTCATTAACAAGGAGGGTCTAATGTGAGGGGGTAGATCACAGGTGAGCCTAAATAATGATACCAAACTGCCTGTATTTACTGAAAAGAAAACTAATAAATTAAATTAAAAAAAAAAAAAGAAGTTAAGTTAGCTCTATTCGCTGATGACATGATTGTATATGTAAGAGACCCGAGAGACTACATCCCAAAACTCCTGAAGGTAATTAACTCCTATATCAATGTTGCAGGATATAAAATAAAGGCACAAAAATCAGTAGCCTTTTTATATGCAAATTACAAAAATACAGAGAAACAAATAAAGCACATAGGCCCATTTTCAATAGCAACAAAAAAAACAAAATACCTTGGAATAACATTAACTGAGGAAGTTAAAGATCTCTACAAGGAAAACATAAAAACACTAAAAAAAAAAAAAAAAAAAAATTGAGGAGGACTTGAGAAAATGCGAAGACCTCCCATGCTCCTGGAAAGGCAGAATTAACGTGAAGATGACAATCCTACCAAAGGCAACATAGAGATTTAATTCAATTCCAATTTAAATCCCTAGTGTTCTTCACAGAGATAGAAAAAATGATCTCAAATTTCATATGGAAAAACAGAAGGCCTCGCATATCCAAACATATCCTCAGCAAAAGAAATAGCTCTGGTGGCATCACCATACCAGATCTAAAGCTATATTACAAATCCATAGTAATAAAATCAGCATGGTACTGGCATAAATACAGGAGTATAGACCAATGTAATAGACTTGAGGACCCAGACATTGGATCAAGCAACAATAGCTACTTTATATTCAACAGAAGCCCAAACAATATAGGCTGCAAAAAGACAGCATGTTCAACAAATGATGCTGGCCTAAGTGGATAACCACATACAGAAAACTTAAACTTGATCCACACATTTCACCATGCACTACACTCAAATCCAACTGGATCAAAGACCACAATATAAGACCAGAAACTCAAATACTACTGGAAGAAAAATTAGGAAGTACTTTCCATGATATAGGAATAAAAAAAGACTTCCTGAACAAAACCCCAGTAGCTCACAATCTTAAACAGTCACTTAACCAATGGGATCACATGAAGCTGAAGGGTTTCCTTTTTTAAGTTATTTTTTTAAATTTAATTTTTTTTTCTAAAATTTTTTATTTATTAACAGACACAGAGAGAAAGACAGATAGAGGGAGAGAGAGAGAATGGGCGCGCCAGGGCTTCCAGCCTCTGCAAATGAACTCCAGTCGCGTGCGCCCCCTTGTGCATCTGGCTAACGTGGGACCTGGGGAACCAAGCCTCGAACCGGGGTTCTTAGGCTTCACAGGCAAGGGCTTAACCACTAAGCCATCTCTCCAGCCCTTAAATTTAATTTTTATTAACATTTTCCATGATTATAAAAATATCCCATGGTGCCGGGCGTGGTGGCGCACGCCTTTAATCCCAGCACTCGGGAGGCAGAGGTAGGAGGATCGCCGTGAGTTCAAGGCCACCCTGAGACTGCAGAGTTAATTCCAGGTCAGCCTGGACCAGAGTGAGACCCTACCTCGAAAAACCAAAAAAAAAAAAAAAAAATCCCATGGTAATACCCTCCTTCCCCCCCCCCCCACTATCCCCTTTGATATACCATTCTCCAACATATTACCTCCCCATCTCAATCATTGTACTACATATATACAATACCAACCTATTACGTACCCTCCTCACTTCCTTTCTCTTCCCTTTATATCTCCTTTTTAACTTACTGGCCTCTGCTACTAAGTATTTTCCTTCTCATGCAGAAGCCCAATCATCTGTAGCTAGGATCCACATATGAGGGAGAATATGTGGCGCTTGGCTTTCTGGGTCTGGGTTACCTCACTTAGTATAATCCTTTCCAGGTCCATCCATTTTTCTGCAAATTTCATAACTTCATTTTTCTTTACCACTGAGTAGAATTCCATTGTATAAATGTGCCACATCTTCATTGTCCACTCATCAGATGAGGGACATCTAGGCTGGTTCCATTTCCCAGCATTCATAAATTGAGCAGTAATAAACATGGTTGAGCACATACTTCTAAGGAAATGAGATGAGTCCTTAGGATATATGCCTAGGATTGCTATAGCTGGGTCATAAGGTAGATCAATCTTTAGCAGTTTTAGGAACCTCCACACTGATTTCCACAATGACCAGACCAGATTGCATTCCCACCAGCAGTGTAGAAGGTTTCCTCTTTTTCCACATCCTCGCCAACATTTATGATCATTTGTTTTCATGATAGTGGCTAATCTGACAGGAGTGAGATGGAATCTCAATGTAGTTTTAATCTGCATTTCTCTGATCACTAGTGATAAAGGTGAGGACAGAATATCTATGCTAGAAGACCAGGTGGCTGAAGAGTTTCTTTACAGACAATAAGCAAAGCCAATAGATTACCCACTGAATGGGAGCAAATATTTGTGGGTTACTCAACTGACAGAGGCCCAATCTCTAGAATCTACAAAGAACTCAAAAATCTAAACAGTAAGAAGTCAAACACTCCACTCACAAAATGGGGCAAAGAGCTGAACAGGCATTTCACAGAGGAAGAAATACAACTGGCAGACACACACTTAAGCAAATGTTCATCATCCCTAATCATCAGAGAAATGCAAATTAAAACAACTATGAGATTCCACCTTACCACAATAAGGTTAGCAAACATCAAAAAATCAAATGAATATAAATGCTTGCAATCGTTTCTCAGCCTTTTGGCTAAGATCAAGTGTAGTATAAATGCTGGTGAGAATGTGGAGAAGTAGGAACACTCATCCACTCTTTGTGGGAATGTAGGGTGGTACAAAAACTTTGGAAAGCAATATGGAAACTCCTGAAAAATCTGACTATAGAGATACCAACAGACCCAGTTATTCCCTTACTGGGCATCTATCCTAACCCTAACCCTTCAAACCACAAGCCAGAGAGATTTGCTCAACCACATTTGTAGCGGCTCAATTCATAATAGCTAAGGGCTGGAATCAATCCAGATGTCCATCACTAGAAGAATGGATAACTAAGATGTGGTATAACTGCACAATGGAATTCTAAACAGCAGTAAGAAAAAAATGACACAAAGAAATTTAAGGAAAAATGGTTGAACCTGGAACAGATCATTCTCAGAGAACTTACCCAATCACAGAAAAAAAAAATCAGCTCGTAGTCTCACTCATCTACAGCACCTAACCCGAATCTACCCAAGATACCTTACATACCAAGCAAGAATCTCATGGAGTATACACGAGGATGAATGGGGAGGGAGAGGAGGGCATCGAATTGGTGGGAAACACTAATCTAGACCTGAACAGCAATAGTACCATAAAGTTCTACTTCCTAAAAGGCAGACCAAATGGCTGAACCTTCAACAGGCCCTTACAGGAAGCACCTGAACCACAAGAGAAGGGAGAGGGTAGGATCCAGTCTAACTTAAATCTTCTACATCTTCCCTCCTCCCTCCCTCTCTCTCTCTCTCTCTCTTTTTCTCTCCTCTCTAACTCTTGTATATTAGTTATCTTTTTCCTTGTTTTCTTAGTGGGCACTGACATGTAACTCCCAGTACCAGCCTGGGGCTATCACCCACAATGAGCTTTTGATCAGAGAAAGCTACAAGGTTTCCTAAGGAATGACAGATTTCTGTCAGAGTACTTGATGACCCACCAAAGGTTAGTGGTAAGACCCTATTGCTGAAGACATCATATGAAGCTGACACGCAAACTAGAACGGCATGCCTGGAAGCCAGGAGAGAGTCAGTCCCCAGACAGTCAGCGCATCTAGTGCTAGAAGGTGCTACATGGGAGACTGGGTGAAACGACCAATATCTGTCTAAGCAACCCATGGTCCAACCTACTTAGCAGCAAATAACCGGATGTGATGCCCACACAAGTGCAATAGTGGCACACAGCCATGGTGGGGAACCAACTGTTCTTGATTTGGCTAACTGATCCCCTCAGTGGCATTGGACCCATAGCTGGAGCTGGGAAACAAGTCAGAACCATATCCAAACATAAGCCCACTTTCCAATATCAAGCTACCATCAATCATGGGCTACAAGAGGGCTGACACCTATTAAACTCTCTAAAAAAGAAGTAAGGGTCATTTATCCTGGTGTTAACTTACTCTCCGTTGGAGAATCTGCTTCTCTTTTTCAGATAGATGCACATCCTAAGAAGAGAGCTGCCCCAACATACCTCAAAAGGTGCCCGACTGAAACTAAGGACAATTGGCAAAACAAGCAAGGGTGATGTTTTCCTGATGAACCGGATACCAGCACAAAGGGGAAGGAGACCAACACAGAGAAAAATCAACTCCTACCAAATCAGAGAGCCAGAGCCTCAGAGGCCCCCAACACCTCAGCACTGAAGCAGACCAAAAATGAACCCAACATGGCTCAGGGAAATTTTGTGGAAGAGGGGGCGGAAAGAATGTCAGAGTCACATGTTGGGTCATGATATGCAGAAACATTTGTCACACCAATAACTGTTGGCTAACTCCCCAATGCAGGACCCATTTACCTCAACAAGGAGAGGACAATGGGGAGGGCGTAGGTCACGGATGAGCCTAATAATGGTACCAAACTGCCTGTATTTTCTGAATAGAAAACTAATTTTAAAAAAAAAATCACAATATCATCTCATTAGAGGCACAGAAATCATTTGGGAAAATCCCCCATGCCCTCAGGATAAAAGTCCTACAGGAAATGGGAATAGAAGGAACATATCTCAACATAATAATGGCCATTAATTTCAAACCTGCAGCCAACATATTACTAAATAGGGAAAATCTTGAAGTTTTTCCACTAATATCAGGGGCAAGAGAAAGGTGTCCAATGTACCCACTTTTATTTGGTATAGTACTAGAAGTCTTAGACATAGCAATAAAGCAAGAGAAGCACATAAAATGGATACAAATTGGAAAGGAAGACATCAAGTTATTATTTGAAGATGACATGATTCTATATATAAAGGACCGTAAAGACTCTACCAGCAAACTGTTAGGGCTGACAAACATCTGTAACCATGTAGCAGGATACAAAGTAAACACAAAGAAATCAGTAGCCTTCCTATATGCTGACAACAAACACATAAAGGATGAAATCAGAGAATCACTCCCATTCACAATTGCATCAAATATTAATAAATAAATAAAGTACCTTGGAAAAAACCTAACTAATGAAATGGAGGATCTCTACAAAGAACACTTTAAAACATTCAAGTAAGAAATTGCAGAAGATACTAGGAAATTGAAAGACATCCCTTGTTCTTGTATTGGAAGAATCAATATTGTGAAAATGTCAATCTTACCAAAAGCAATCTATACATTTAATGCAATCTCCTTCAAAATTCCAATGGTGTTCTTCACAGAAATAGAAAAACAATCCAAAAATTCATTTGTAATCACAAAACGTCTTGAATATCTAAAACAATACTGAGCAACAAAAATAAGGCTTGTGGTATCATCATACATGATTTTAACCTATACTATAGAGCCATAATAACAAAAACAGTATGGTACTGGCACAAAAGCAGACATGTAGATGAGTGGAACAGAATAAAGGACACAGATGTAATTCTGGGTAGCTATAGGCATCTGATATTTGACAAAAATACCAAAAATACTCATTGGAAAAAAGACAGCTTCTTCAGCAAATGATGCTGGGACAACTGGATATGTATCTGTAGAAGGATGAAAATAGATCCTTCTGTCTCTCCATGCACAAGAATTGACTCCAAATGGATTAAGGACCTTAATATCTGACCTGAATCTCTGAAACTGCTAGAAGAAAAAGCAGGGGAAACCTTTCAGCATATTGGTCTTTGTAAAGACTTTCTGAATATAAGCTCTAGTGCTCAGGCAGTAAAACCACAGAATAATGGCTGGGACCTCTTGAAATTACAAAGATTTTCTATGGCCAAGGACACTGTGAATAAAGCAAGGTGGAAACCTACACAGTGGGAAAAAATCTTTGCCAGCTATACATCTCATAGAGGATTAATATCTAGGCTATACAAATAACTCAAAAAATTAAATAATAGGCAACCAAGTGACTTCCTGCCAAGATGGCAACCGCCTACCTGTGCTGCAAATACAGGGTGAAGAAAGGCAAGAAATTAATGGTTATCAGGGTCTACTTGCCAGTGGGAGGGCACAGAGTGGGGAAAACAGGGAATCGTGGATCCCCACTCATGTGGGTAGTCTACCCCCACACACAGCACCCGCAACCCAGGCACCAAGCGGCTGTGCTCTGATCGCGTGCCCACCAACCCATCGAGCACCTGCCAGCCCACTGAGCTGACCACGCAAGGACCTCCGCTGTTGTGCTCTGATCGCGCGTGCTGGCCCGCCATGCTGTGCTCGGTTTGCAAACCTGCGGGGGCCACCTCCACTGTGATTAGGCGGCTGCCAGACCCCCCACTGCTATGCTTCGATCATGCACCCGCTGGCCAGCCTCTGCTGTGTCCCAATCCCGTGCCCATATCAGCTGCCTGCACACCACAATTGCACATGCAGTGGGCCCAGTCCCACAGCAAGGGCCACACAAGCCCACACTGAGTCACTAGTGCCAACTCAGGTGCCATCCCCTACCTGTACATCGCGGCCATCCCCCACTCCCCTGAGGCTGGAGAGCACAGACTGTTTGCAGGTCCCAGTGTTTCCCTCCAGAGTTTGGGGAGCTTCAGGGCTTGCTACCTCAGTCCCCTTTCAATCTCAAAGGCAGGCAGCTTTGGTGCATTACTGGGTGAGAATTCAGGCAATGTTGGGGCCGCTGTCAGGCAGTAGATAGGCAGCTTTGGCAAGAGAGAGCAAAACCCCAGGCTGCTTGGCAACTGTCCCAGGCTGCCTTGGATTCTCATTGATCTAGAGCCCAGGATCGTCCACCCAACTACCTGCCCATACACTGACATGGGTAGATCACAGCGCAAAAGAAATAACATGAAAAATAAAATGCAAGAAAATCCAGACAGATCACCCAGTCCAACAAGGATTACTTCTAACCAAAACATAGAAGAGTGTTTAGGATCAGAACATCAAGTGGAAACTATGAGCAATGCAACCTTGACCAACCTACTGCTAGAACTTAGAGGAAAGCTACAAAGAACCGATAATCATGTGGATGCTACCATCACTAAGCTAGAGCAATATGATAAGACACTGGAAGGAATTCAAAGAGAGATAAGAGAGTTGAGGGAGAGTGAAAAAAAAAAAAGAGGACCTTAAAAATCAGCTGGTCACACTAAATGAAAACATAAAGAAATGCAAGGCTGAGTTCCAAGAATCAAAAGAAAATCAGAAAATGAGGTGAAAAGGGAGATGGACAGAGCGATGGAAGTGACATATAGGAAAGTAGTGGAAAATTCAAAATTAATTGAACAAGTCCAAAACTCTCTAGAGGCTCTCAAGAATAGTCAGCGAAGTGGAGGATAGAAACTCTGATCTGGAAGACAGGATGGAAGAAACAGTCCGAGAGTTCAAAAATTTCAGTAAGTTCGAAAGTTCCTGTGAACAGAACATGAGGGAATTGTGGGATACACTTAAACGTCCTAATATCAGAATCATTGGAATACCAAAAGGAGAACAATTTCAGACCAAAGGCATAGAGAACTTATTTAACACAATAACTGAAGAAAACTTCCCCAGTCTCTTAAAAGAAAAGCCCATCAAGATACAAAAAGTGAACAGAACTCCTAACCAACTAGACCAAAGGAGAAATTCCCCAAGACATATTATCATTAAGACTCTAAACATTGACACCAAAGAGAAAATACTAAAAGCAGCTAGGGAAAAACAGCACACCAATTTCAAAGGAAACCCCTTCAGAATTACTTCAGACTTCTCAATAGAAACCCTGAAAGCTAGAAGGGCCTGCAATGAAACTCTCCAAACTCTATGAAATTATAGCTTCCAACCCAAACTACTCTACCCGGCAAAAGTCTCCCTTATAATACATGGTGAAAGAAAAACTTTCCATGACAAAACTCAGCTTTACAATTATATTAACACAAAACCAAACCTACAGAAAGTATTCCAGGAAATTCTCAACAGAGAAGAAACAAATAACCAAACACAAATGCCTACAAAAAGAAGATTCCAACAATCAAACCAGGGTAGACACAAAAAATTTCAAATTCCATGAAAACACCAACACACCTCTACCACCACAACATGGGAGGGATCAAATCAAATCTCACAGTCATCACCCTAAATATTAGTGGCCTTCATTCACCCATCAGGAGATACAAGCTAACAGGATGGATCAAAATATTAGACCCCTCAATCTGCTGCCTTCAAAAAACCCACCTTAACACTAAACACATAAACCACTTCAGGGTGAAGGGGTGGAAAAAAATATTCCAAGAAAATGGGAATAAGAAACAAGCAGGTGTAGCTATATTAATATCAGATAAAATTGACTTCAAACCAAAAACAATCAAAAAAGACAAAGAAGGCTACTTCCTACTTATAAAGGGAACAATCCATCAAGAGGATATTACAATCATAAATCTATATGCACCAAACATAAGGGCACCACAGTTCATAGAACAAAACCTACTTTACAATAAAATAGAAATAACCACCAACACCATCATAGCTGGGGACTTTAACACACCATTATCAGTAATAGACAGATCATCCAAACAGAAACTCAACAGGGAAGTAAGAGAGCTCAACAAAACCATAGAAGACTTAGACCTAGCAGACATCTACAGAACGTCCCATCCCAAATACACATACTACACATTCTTCTCAGCAGCCCATGGAACATTCTCTAAAATAGACCAAATACTGGGTCAAAAAGAGTGCCTCCACATATTTAGGAAAATTGACATAATTCCCTGCATGATATCAGATAATAATGCTATATTCCTAGAAATCAAGAACAAAAAAACCACCAAGAATCCCAACGACAACTGGAAACTGAATAGCATACTCTTAAACAATAAATGCATACTGGATGAAATAAAAAATGAAATTGCAAAATTCCTGGAATTGAATGACAATGAGAACAAATCATACCAAAACTTATGGGACACAATGAAGGCAGTCCTCAGGGGAAAATTCATAACACTCAATGCCTTTGTAAAAAAGACAGAAATAACAGAAATCAATAGCCTAACCATCCACCTAAAGGCAATGGAAAAACAAGAAAAATCCAACCCAAAGAGCTCCAGAAGGAAAGAAATAATTAAAATCAGAGCAGAAATTAATGAACTGGAAACCAAGGAAACAATTAAGGGAATTGAAAAAACAAAGAGCTGGTTCTTTGATAAAATAAACAAGATTGACAAACTTCTGGCCAATTTGATCAAGAAAATAAAGGAGAGACTCAAAATTCAAAATGAAAAAGGAGAGATCACAACAGACATAAGTTAAATTGGGAGAATCATCAGGACTTATTTCAAAAACCTGTACTCCACAAAACTGGAAAATGTGGAGGAGATGGATAAATTCCTGGATAAATATCATCTACCAAAGCTAAACTCAGAGCAGATTAATCACCTCAGTGAACCCATCACACTCATGGAGATTTAAAAAGTAATAAAAAACCTCCCAAAAAAGAAGAGTCCAGGACCAGATGGATTCCAGGCGAATTTTATCAAACCTTCATGGAAGAACTCAAACCAGTCTTTCTAAAACTATGCCACACAATTGAAGAACAGAGAAAGCTACCCAACATCTTCAATGAAGCTAGTATCACCCTAATCCCAAAACCAGGCAGAGATGCCACAAGAAAAGAAAATTACCGGCCTATTTCCCTAATGAACATAGATGCAAAGATCCTGAACAAAATACTCACAAACTGAATCCAACAACACATCAAAAGCATTATCCGCCTTGATCAAGTGGGATTTATCCCATTAGCACAAGGGTGGTTCAACATACGAAAATCTGTCAATGTAATACACCACATAAACAAGCTTAAACATGAAAACCACATGATCATTTCGATAGATGCAGAAAAGGCCTTGGACAAGATACAACATCACTTCATGATCAAAATATTGGAGAGAATCAGCATGGCCACTTCACATCTTAACATAACAAAGGCAATATACAAAGCTCCAAAGGCCCAAATAATACTTAATGGAGAGACACTGGAGGAATTCCAACTGAGATCAGGAACAAGACATGGATGTCCTCTCTCACCTATGCTTTTCAATATAGTTCTGGAAGTCCTAGCTCAAGCAATAAGACAGGAGAAGGAAATAAAAGGGATACAATCAATTTGGAAAGGAAGAAGTTAAGTTAGCTCTATTCGCTGATGACATGATTGTATATGTAAGAGACACAAGAGACTCCATCCCAAAACTCCTGAAGGTGATTACCTCCTATAGCAAAGTAGCAGGATACAAAATCAATGCACAAAAATGGGTAGCATTTGTGTATCAAATGACAAAGATACAGAAAAAGAAGTAAAGGACATAGTCCCATTTTCAATAGCAACAAAAAAAATAAAATAACTTGGAATAACGTTAACCAAGGAAGTAAAAGATCTATACAATGAAAAAATGAAAACTCTCAAAGAAGAAATTGAGGAGGACTTGAGAAGATGGAAAGACCTCCCATGCTCCTGGATAGGCAGAATTAACATTGTGAATGACAATCCTACCAAAGGCAATATATAGATTTAATGCAATTCCAATTAAAATCCCTAGTGTTCTTCACAGAGATAGAAAAAATGATCTCAAATTTCATATGGAAAAAGAGAAGGCCTCGCATACACGAACATATCCTCAGCAAAAGAAATACCTCTGGTGGTATCACCATACCTGATCTAAATCTATACTACAAAGCCATTGTAACAAAAACAGCATGGTACTGACATAAAAACAGGAGTATAGACCAATGGAATAGACTTGAGGACCCGGATTTTGGGTCAAGCAACTATACCTACTTGAAATTTGACAAAGGCCAAACAATATAGCTGGAAAAAAGATAGCATTTTCAACAAATGGTGCTGCACAAACTGGTAACCACCTGCAGGAAACTAAGACTTGATCCACACATTTCACCATGCACTACACTCAAATCCAAATGGATCAAAGACCTCAACATAAGACCAGAAACTTGAATACTACTGTAAGAAAATTTAGGAAGTATTTTTCATGATATAGGAATGGAAAAAGACTTCCTGAACAAAACCCCAGTGGTGCAAGTTCTTAAACAGTTACTCAACCAATGGGATCATATGAAGCTGAAGAGTTTCTTTACAGACAAGCATATAATAAGCAAAGCCAATAGAATACCCACAGAATGGGAGAAAATATTTGCGGGTTATCCAGCTGGTAGTGGCCTAATATCTAGAATCTACAAAGAACTCAAAAGTCTAAACAATAAGAAGACTAATACCCCACTCACAAAATGGGGCACAGAGTTGAACAGGCAGTTCACAGAGGAAGATATACAAATGGCAAAAACACACTTAAGCAAATGTTCATCATCCCTAATCATCAGAGAAATGCAAATTAAAACCACTATGAGATTCCACCTTATCCCAATAAGGATAGCCAACATCTAAAAATCAAATGAAAATAAATGCTGTCAAGGGTGCGGAGAAGCAGGAACAGTCATTCACTGTTGGTGGGAATGTTGGATGGTACAACCACTTTGGAAAGCAATATGGAGACTCCTGAAAAAGCTGACTATAGAGATACCAACAGACCCAGTTATGCCCTTACTGGGCATCTACCCTGAAACCTTCAAACCACAGGCCAGAGAGATTTGCTCAACCGTGTTTGTAGTGGCTCAATTCGTAATAGCTAAAAGCTGGAATCAACCCAGATGTCCACCATTAGAAGAAAGGATAACTAAGATGTGGTATATCTACACAATGGAATGCTATACAGCAGTAAGAAAAAATTACACTAAGAAATTTGAGGAAAAATGGTTTAACCTGGAGCACAATGTCAGATTCACATGTTGGGTCATGATATGCAGAGACATTTATCGTACCGATTACTGTGGGCTAACTCCACAATGCACAACCCATTTACATCAACAAGGAGAGTCCATTGGGAAGGGGTAGATAATGGATGAGCCTAAACAGTGGTACCAAACTGCCTGTATTTGCTGTAAAGAAAACTAAACTACAAAAAAAAAAAAGAAAGAAAGAAAGAAATCAAGTAAGCCAATTAAAAAATTGGCTATGGAACAAAATGGAGAGTGCTCAAAGAAGAAACACAGATGTCATATACTCATCTAAAAAAAAAATGTTCTACATCCCTAGTCATCAGGGAAATGCAGATTAAAACTACATTGAGATTTATCTCACTCCTGTCAGTTTGGCTACCATCATGAAACGAATGACCATAAATGCTGGTGAGGATATGGAAAAAGAGGAACCATTCTACACTCTTGGTAGGAATGAAATCTGATCCAGCCATTGTGGAAATAGTGTGGAGGTTTCTGAGACAGCTAAAAATATGTCTACCATATGACCCAGCGATAGCACTCCTAGGCATATATCCTAAGGACTCATCTCACTACCTTAGAAACACTTGCTCAACCATGTTTATTGCTGCTCTAGTCACAATTTCTGGAAAATGCAACCAGCCTAGATGTCCCTCAACTGATGAATGGATAAAGAAGGTAGAGCACACTTACACAATAGAGTTCTGTAAAGAGAAAATTAAGTTATGAAATTTGCAGGATAATGGGAAAGGATTATACTAAGTGAGGTAACCCAGACTCAGAAAGCCAAATGTCCATATTCTCTCTCATATGTGGATCCTAGCTATAGATGAATGGACTTCTGTGTACTTAGGTCAAAAACTCAGTAGCAGAGGCCAGTAAGCTAGACAGGATATATAAAGGGAATAGAAAGGAAGGGAAGCGATACTTAATAGGATGGTATTGTACATATGTAAGTAGAAGAATAGATTTATGGGGGGAGAAAAGGCCTAAGTGAGGTCAGGGGAACAGATTGAGTAAAAGAAAAGTGGAGGGAGTGCTAATCAAGATCTAAGAGGATATAAATAAATCATATGGAAACCTACTTTTTTGAACCATGGAAGACTCAGGAGCCAGAGATTGTTATTAAAATTTTTTCAGTGCAAGGGATGGGATACCTTCCAGTGAGTTTTTTGCCAGGGAGATCCCTCATGCTCCCAAAACTGTACAGGCCATTGCTCAGGCCTTTGGTTTCCCACCAGGAATAGATGGCAAGACCCTATTGCTAAAGACTCCACTTTGGCTACAAGGCCACTGAGAAATCCTGTTGGAAATGAGCTGATAATGTCTTCCATGTAGACCAGCTGACAGAAAGCTGGAGAAGCCATTCTGTATGCAGTTCAATGGGAGAGAGAGTAATCACCACTGAAGATACTCAATAGTGGACACTGCAAGCCTTATATTTGGCCAGCCAGGTCAAATAAACCAATGGGTGCTATAGTTGCATGTCTGTCATGGTGGAAACAAACTGTCCTCTAATTGGACTATGCCCCAGAGAGTGGGCACTTGAACAAGGACCCGAGGAGAAATTAACCTGGATGAGAGACAAGAGACACAAAGAAGGAGACCAAATCTGGAGTCTGATCAAGGTCTTCCAATTTTTATTTTTTACACAGTGGTTATATAGGGGAAGAAAAGCGGGGGATACACTGGCTGACGTGATTTAGGGTCTTGGAATTGTTAGGAAACCTAGAGGAAATGCAATCGTGTGTTTATCTAATCTTGCCTCAATGGCTTAACATCTTGACTGCCCCAGACTTCACAGTCTGACCATAAACTGGCCTTTTGCAAAAGATAAGATTCTGTAAGTAGTCTGCTGATCAACATTCCAGAAGTAACCAAACAGAAAGCTGGATGGACCAGCTTTCTGATAAATGAGTTAACTTAAGAACAGGCCCAGGCAAAATGGAGAGGCTTTTGCTTTATGGTTCCCGACATCTCCTCCCTTCTGTTATACAAAAGAGGGTGAGGCCCACTATTCAGTGGTGGGCTTTAACCAACTGGGGGAGTATTGACCTGACTCCTCCCATGGGCTGTCATTTTTTCATCCGACAATCTTGGCCCTTGGTACCTTTTGGGGAGAGGAGGCAGGGCCTATGTGATCATAATAGGTGTGGTACCAACCTCCATGCAAGTCAGATTTTTCTCTCAGGGAATTCAGAAGCAGTCAGAAAGGGACCTTCCCCTGCTGTGCTTTGACTCACACCCAAGTTGGTGCCCATATTGTACTCACTTTATTGTGAGCCAATATGCATAGGTCTGAAACCTATGCAGCTCCTAAATGAGGGGAGACACCTGGCACATTGAAGCCCTGATCAATCAGGTCCAATCAATGATAGTGGATTTGGATTGGCTTGGAAATGGCACTGTCAATCTGTTGTCTAATAAAACTAGTGAGGTGTCATTGTATTGTATATGTCTAGGAAGAAGCATTTGTAGAATTAAAGCAAGTGCAACACAGAGACATATGAGCACAGCACAGACACAGAGAGCTCAATAGAAAGCTATGTGTCCCTCATGGCCAGATAAGCCTGTATCCTCCAGGGACAGTTCAATGTTGCCAAACACAGTGCGAATGGGAGTTGGCCTCGCCAGTAGGTTAGCTGTGCCCTCCGTGGCAGAGTTGTACTGAGGTCCTTCCAGCTTTGTCCAGTCAGGGAAAAAGATTTTCTCAGGGAAGTGTTTCTTCCCTGGATATGTGAGATGTCATTGGAGGATCATCAGCTTGTTTTAACAAGTCTCTCTGGCAGCCATCTTGTAGAATTTTCTTTGGTGTCAAATAAGCATAATGATCCTCAGCCCTAAATGAGTACTGGGTCTGGGCCATTCCATTTTAAGGTTAACGGATCTTTCCACATGGCTTTGGAAAAGGTATTTTTTGTATTTGTGTGCCAAAAGTGATCAGCAGCTGAATTTCCCTGAGTATCAAGGGTAAAAAATTTAGGACAAACAAAGCATGATGAAGAATATTTCTTGGAGAGCCTTTTATGTGGTATAAATCGCCCATTTTTAATTTTTGGAGGGTATATATAATAGTTTTATGGACTCGCTCAACAATTCCTTGACCCTCGGGATTGTATGGTATGCCTGTAATATGTTTAATTTGTAATTAATGACAGAAATTTTGGAATGTTTTCCCAGTATATCCAGGACCATTATCAGTTTTAATAATTTGGGGCTTTCCCATGACACCAAGGCAATTGAGTACATGAGCAATGACATTTTCTGAAGCTTCTCCAGCATGGAGGCTGCCAAAGATGAATCCATTAAAGGTATCCACAGTAACATGGAGGTACTTAATATTACCAAATGAGACAATGTGTGTTACATCCATTTGCTAGATCTCATTGGGAATTAGACCTCTAGGGTTACGCCCAAGTGGGGGACGGGTAGGAGGGTGACACAGTTTGTGCATTGTTTGACTCTCTGGCAGGCTTGTTCCCTAGTGATTTTAAAAAGAAGACGCAAGGTTTGAGCATTAAGGTGATGTACAGAGTGAGCTTCTTTGGCCTGGGCCACAGGATGGAGCTCAACAAAGAATGCAAATTGGGTGGCTCTATCAGTCATGGCATTGCCTCTGGCTAGAGGCCCAGGGAGTCCAGAATGAGCACGAATATGGCCTATATAAAAAAGGGTGTTGCCTAGAATGTATGCATTGCTGAATGGATAAAAACAGAGGGGTGGCACTTGTAGTGGGTTTTATGTATGGCATAGTTTCTAAAAGGGGGATGGATTGAGCAATATAAGCACAATTAGTACACAGATTAAAGGTAGTATTTAGAAGTTGTTGAAAAATCTGTAAAACAGCAAAAAGCTCCACAAATTGAGCAGAGTGGAATGGGGATTGTAGTGAAGCGGTTTGATTATTTACAGTGAAGGCTGCCATTCCATTAGAGGAATAATCAGGGAAAACTAGGGGGACATGGGGGTCAAGGAGATGTCAATTTAGGAAAAACAAATAGTTGGATTCTCAGAAACTGGAGAAGTTTATTAGCAGGGTAATAATTATCAAGGGATCCCTGAAAAGAGGTGCAAGATATTGCCCAATTGTCATCATTCTGTATTAACCAGTGGATTTGGGTGGTGGAATAGGGCAGAATGATTTTATCAGGGTCCTTACCAAATATTTTTCTACTTTGGTCACACCCAATTTTTATTATTTCTACCACCCATGATGTGTAAGGGGTAAGGACTTTGGGTGGCGAGGCAGGTAAATGGACCCAGAAGAGGGAACCCTCCTGCCAGAACACCCTGGTGGGTGTAAAGTCAATGGCACAAATGACCAGGAGAAGAGGCTCTTAGCCCTTTGACTCAGAATTGCAGCCTCCACTATCTTCAGAGCCTCTAGGGCATGGGACATTAATGAGTGGCTGGAGGCAGGGTCTGGCTCTCCTTTGAGGATGTCAAAGAAGGGTTTAAGCTCTCCAGTAGTTAGCTTGAGATAAGGTATGAGCCACTTGATATCTCCTATGAGGTTTTAAAAATCATTTAAAGTTGTTAGATGATCAGTTCTAAGTTGAATCTTTTGTGAAAGAATTTTGTTATGAAAAAGTTCAGGAGAGACTTCTGGTTAAGATGGTGGTGTAGGTACCACACCAAAGCAGCCTGGGGGGAAAAAAGACCAAAAAAACTCATCAAAATACACACTTTTACTAAAAAGTGAGGTATATAGGAAATTGAAGCAACAGCGGAGAAGTAGGAGAGATCCAGAGCATCCAGAACCCACACAGGCCTGCAAAACCAGCCCCGGCAGCTCCGCCAACCACTGCAGTGGCAGCACACCAGAAAGCTGCCGGACTCAGCTCCAGCTGCAGGAAAAGCCAGGTGCCGGAGCTTCCACTCACACCGGCGTGCTCTGAAACTCAGGAAACGTGAAGGGAGAGCAACAGTGAGCAATGGAGGAGCAGACCACGAGGTAGAAGTAGAAGAGTGAGAGAACCAGAGCAGCTGTGACTCCCTCCCCTCCCCCACTACCTGAGCCCAGGTCCAGCAAACAGAGTAGCGGTCCAGGACCCGGCCACGCCAACTTGAGCCGACAGTGAGACACAAGCAGGAACAGAGTCCGGAAGCAACGTCAGCGGCTCCGGCACCGGTAACAGTGGCTCCAGCAGCAGCAGACCCAGAGGCAGCAGCAGCAGCAGATCCAGGAGCAACAACAACAGCTGACCCAGCAACAGCAGCTTCAACAACAGCAGTGACTCCAGGAGTGGCAGCAACAGCAGCAGCAGCAGAGGCAACAGCAGCAGTGGGCCCAGCAGCAGCAGCTTCAGCTGCTGACAGACCCAGCAGAGGCAGCTCTCACAGCAGCACTTCCAGCATCGGGGGTGCTGATCTGCAGGGCCACACTTGCCAGGCTTGGTTTGCCCCACAGGAAAAGCCAGTGCCCAGCTCCAGAAATCAGAACAGCAGCCTGACGACCCAGCCAGCAACTTGACTGAGACCAACTCATCCAAGGTAACTGGGTTTGTACCAGGGAAGGGTCTCATTTGGTCACAAGCTGACTTGGATCTCTCAACAGACCAGAAATCTTAACCTCTTTGTTGACAGAGGATCTGGTTGTTATAATAACTACTCTAGCATACATACTTGGGGCTGTTTTTGACTGAATGGGTACAGTGTTTAGTTAACTTTTAGAATCTACCTGTATTTTATTCCACTCAGCCTACTTGAATACCCCCATAGCAGGGAAACTCAACCCCTACCTTTGTAGATACTCTCAGAGTCTTAAGAGCCACATCTAACACCTTAATCTCCTACCCTGAAAATATATAACATCAAATCAATTGATACAGCTAAGAATACCCAGCTAGCTAGAAAATCCAAGCATTAACTTAATCCAAGATGCAAAAATATATGCATTATAACACAAGAAACACTAAAAAGCAAGACGATATAAATCCACCTAAAAGTATTAATGTATCAGAAATGACCTCCAGTGAGAACAACTTAGAGGAAATGCCTGAGAAAGATTTCAAAAGAATGATTGTAAATATGTTCAAAGAAGTAAGAGAACAAATCAAAGGAGTCAAAGAGGAACTTAAAGAGGAAATCAAAGGAATCAAAGAAGATGCAGGACACCAATTTCATGAAATAAAGAAGGCAATACAAGACATAAATAAGGAAATAGAAATAATAAAGAAAAACCAGTCAGAATTACTAGCAATGAAGAACACAGTTAATGAAATAGAAAACTCTGTAAAAAATCTCACCAGTAGAATGGATGAAGGAGAGGACAGAATATCTAAGCTAGAAGACCAGGTGGCAGATCTAATACAGGCCAAAAAAGAGAAAGACAAACTTATAGAAAAGTATGAGTGGGAATTTCAAGATATTCGGGACACTATGAAAAGATCAAATATTAGAATTCAGGGCATAGTAGAAGGAGAAGAATTCCACTCCAAAGGCATAGTAGGTGGCTTCAACAAAATCATAGAAGAAAATTTCCCCCAAATTGGGAAAGAGGTGCCAATTCAGATACATGAAGCCTTTAGAACCCCAGCCAGACAAAACATGGAAAGACCCTCCCCTCGCCATATTATAATCAAACTTCCAAACACACACCAAAGAAAAAATATTGAAAGCAGTTAGAGACAAAAATCAAGTTGCCTACAAAAGTAAGCCCAACAGGATTACAGCCGATTACTCAACACAAACTTTTAAAGCCAGAAGGGCTTGGAGTGATATATTCCAAGTTCTGAAAGATAACAACTGTCAACCAAGGTTACTTTATCCTGCAAAGTTATCCATTCAAATAGACCGAAAAATAAGGACATTCCATGACAAAAGCAGGTTAAAGGAGTATTTGAAGACAAAACCAGCTCTACAGAAAATACTTGATAGAATCCTCCATGCTGAAGAAAAGGAAAAGCACACATATAAAGAACCTAGAAAAAACAAGCAATACTCAGATACTACTTAAGGGAGCACAGGTAGAACTGGAAACACAAACACACACAGAAATGGCAAACATAAATACACAACTTTCAATAATATCTCTTAATGTCAATGGCCTCAATACCCCAACGAAAAGACATAGGTTTGCAGACTGGGTTAAAAAGCAGGATCCTACAATTTGTTGTCTCCAAGAAACTCACCTTTCTACAAAGGATAGACATTATCTTAGGGTGAAAGGTTGGAAGATGGTGTTTCAAGCAAATGGGCCTAGAAAACAAGCAGGGGTTGCTATCCTAATATCTGACAAGGTAGACTTTAGTCCATCGTTAGTCAAGAAAGATTAGGAAGGTCACTTTATATTGATTAAGGGCACACTCCAACAGGAGGACATTGCAATCCTAACCATACATGCACCTAACATGGGGGCTCCCAAATTCGTCAAACAAACACTATTAGAACTAAGGTCACAGATAACACCAAACACAGTGGTGGTGGGTGACTTTAACACCCCACTCTCATCAATTGACAGGTCATCCCGGGAAAGAATAAACAGAGAGGCATCTGGACTAAATGAGGTCATAGAAGGAATGGACTTAACAGATATATACAGGACATTTCATCGAAAGGCTGCTGAATATAGGTTCTTTTCAGCAGCACATGGGACATTCTGTAAAATAGACCATATGTTAGGACACAAAGCAAATCTTAACAAATTCAGGAAAATTGAAATAATTCCTTGCATTCTATCTGACCACAATGGAAATAAACTACAAATCCGTAGCAAGAAAGGGTATAGAGCATACACAAAATCATGGAAACTAAACAATACACTACTAAATGATGAATGGGTCAATGAAGAAATCAAGAAGGAAATCAAAAAATTCATAGAGTCAAATGATAATGAGAACACTACATATCAAAATTTCTGGGACAGAATGAAGGCAGTTCTAAGTGGTAAATTTATAGCTTTAAGTGCCTATATTAAGAAATTAGATAGGTCACAAGTAAATGACCTAAGATAAAGTCTTGGAAAAAGAAGAACCAGGCAAACCAAAAATCAGTAGGCGGGAAGAAATAATAAAGATTAGGGCAGAAATTAATGAAATAGAAACAAAAAAAGCAATCCAAAGAATTAATGAAACAAAGAGTTGGTTCTTTGAAAGGATAAACAAGATTGATGAACCGTTAGCAATTCTGACCAAAAGAAAGAGAGAAGAGACACAAATTAATAAAATCAGAGATAAACAAGGTAACATCACAACAGATTCCAGGGAAATTCAAAAAATCATAGGGACATACTATAAAAGCATATACTCCACAAAGCATGAAAATCTGAAAGAAATGGATGATTTACTTGATTTATATGACATACCTAAATTAAATAAAAATGAGATTAATCACTTAAATAGACCTATAACAAACATGGAGATCCAAACAGTAATCAATAATCTCCCAACTAAAAAAAGCCCAGGCCCAGATGGATTGACTGCTGAATTTTACCAGACCTTTAAGGAAGAGCTAACACCATTGCTTCTTAAGCTTTTCCAGGAAATAGAAAAAGAAGGAATTCTACCAAAGTCCTTTTATGGGGCCAGCATCACCCTGATACCAAAACCAGGCAAAGATAGAGCAAATAAGAAAATTACAGACCAATCTCCCTCATGAACATAGATGCAAAAATTCTCAACAAAATATTGACAAACAGAATACAAGAGTATATCAAAAAGATCATTCACCCTGAGCAAGTAGGCTTTATCCCAGAGATGCAGGGATGGTTCAATATACACAAGTCTATAAATGTAATACATTATATAAACGGTTTGAAGGACAAAAATCACATGATCAACTCATTGGACACAGAGAAAGCATTTGACAAAATCCAACATCCCTTCATGATAAAAGTCCTACAGAGACTGGGAATTGAAGGAACATATCTCAATATAATAAAAGCTAATTATGACAAGCCTACAGCCAACATATTGCTAAATGGGGAAAAACTGGAAGCTTTTCCACTAAAATCAGGAAGAAGACAAGGGTGTCCACTGTCCCCACTTTCATTTAATATAGTTCTGGAAGTCGTAGCCATAGCAATAAGGCAAGAGGCACATGTAAAAGGGATACAAATTGGAAAGGAAGAGATCAAGTTATCATTATTTGCAGATGACATGATTCTATACATAAAGGACCCTAAAAACTCTACTAGCAAACTGTTAGAGCTGATCAAAACCTACAGCCGTGTAGCAGGATACAAAATAAATAAACAGAAATCAGTAGCCTTCATATATGCTAACAACAAACACACAGAGGATGAAATCAGAGAATCACTCCCATTCACAATTGCATCAAGAAAAAAATAAGGTACCTTGGAATAAACCTAACCAAGAAAGTAAAGAATCTCTACAATGAGAACTTTAAAACACTCAAGCGAGAAATTGCAGAAGACACTAGAAAGTGGAGAAACATCCCTTGTTCCTGGATTGGAAGAATCAATATTGTGAAAATGGCAATCTTACCAGAAGCAATCTACACATTTAATGCCATTTCTGCAAAATTCAAAAAGCATTCTTCATGGAAATAGAAAAAAACAATCCAAACATTCATTTGGAATCACAAAAAACCTCGAATATCTAAAATAATACTGAGCAACAAAAATGAGGCTGGTGGTATCACCATATCTGATTTTAAGCTATACTACAGAGCCATAGTAACAAAAACAGCATGGTACTGGCACAAAAACAGACATGTAGATCAGTGAAACAGAATAGAGGACCCAGATGTAAGCCCAAGTAGCTATAGCCACCTGAAATTTGATAAAAATGCCAAAAATACTCATTGGAGAAAAGACAGCCTCTTCATCAAATGGTGTTGGGAAAACTGGATATATATCTGTAGAAGGAGGAAAACAGATTCTTCTCTCTCTCCATGCACAAGAATTAAGTCCAAATGGATTAAAGACCTTAACATCAGACCTGAAACCCTGAAACTGCTAGAAGAAAAAGTAGGGAAAACCCTTCAACGTGTTGGTCTTGGCAAAGACTTTCTGAATACAACCGCAATCGCTAAGGCAATAAAACCACAGATTAATCACTGGGACCTCATGAAATTACAAAGATTTTTCTCTGCAAAGGACACAGTGAGAAAAGCAAAGAGGCAACCTGTAGGATGGGAAAAAATCTTCGCCAGGTATATATCTGATAGAGGATTAATATCTAGGATATGCAAAGAACTCAAAAAGTTAAATAATAAGGAATCAAACAAGCCAATCATAAAATGGGCTATGGAACTAAATAGAGCATTCTCAAAAGAAGAAATACGAATGGTATATAAGCATCTAAAAACATGTTCCACGTCACTAGCCATCAGGTAAATGCAGGTTAAAACTACATTGAGATTCCATCTCATTCCTGTCAGATTGGCCACCCTCATGAAAATATATGATCATACATGTTTGTGGGGATGTGGAAAAAGAGGAACCCTTCTACACTGCTGGTGGGAATGCAATCTGGTCCAGCCATTGTGGAAAACAGTGTGGAGGTTCCTAAAACAGCTAAACATTGATCTACCATATGACCCAGCTATAGCACTCCTAGGCATATATCCAAAGGACTCATCTCATTTCCTTAGAAATACATGCTCAACCATGTTTATTGCTGTTCAATTTATAATAGCTGTGAAATGGAACCAGCCTAGATGTTCCTCAGCTCATGAGTGGATAATGAAGATGTGGCACATTTATACAATGGAGTTCTACTCAGCGGTAAAGAAAAATGAAGTTATGAAATTTGCAGAAAAATGGATGGACCTGGAAAGGATTATACTAAGTGAGGTAACCCAGGCCCAGAAAGCCAAGCGCCACATGTTCTCTCTCATATGTGGATTCTAGCTACAGATGATTGGGCTTCTGCGTGAGAATGAAAATACTTAGTAGCAGAGGCCAGTAAGTTAAAAAAGAGACCTAAAGTGAAGAGAAAGGAAGGGAAGAGGGTACATAATAGGTTGATATTGTATATACGTAAGTACAATGATTGTGATGGGGAGGTAATATGATGGAGAATGGAATTTCAAAGGGGAAAGTGTGGGTGGTGGGGAGGGAGGGAATTACCATAGGATTTTTTTTTATAATCATGGAAAATGCTAATAAAAATTTAAAAATTTAAAAATAAATAAATAATAAAAAAAGTTCAAAGCCTAAGAATAAGTAAGGGGGTGTTAATTGAATTTTATCAGGAGCTATCTGAAGACCAGCTCTGATAAGGGCCCTAGAAAGCTCTTGAGAGCAAGTAAGGAGTTCTGTGGGATCAGGTCCGGCCAAGAGAATGTCATCCATATAATGAGTGATATACAAGGAAGGCCATCTGTGTCTAAATGGATCTATAACTTGGGCCACAAATTTTTGACACAGCATAGGGCTGTTGGCCATCCCTTGGGGCAAGACTTTGCATTGGAATCTTGGCATATGGCCTCTAAAATTTACCACAGGTTAACTACATGCAAAATGCTGATGATCCTCAGGGTGTAAGGGATTTGTAAAAAAGTAATCCTTTAGGTCAATAATGATATTACAATATCCTGAAGGAATTGCCACTGGAGTGGGGAGGTCTGGTTTTAGGGCTCCCATATGTACCATGGCCTTATTAATTTCTCTAAGGTCCTGGAAACATCTCCATTTTCCAGACTTTTTCTTTATCACAAAGATAGGAGTATTCCAAGGACAGGTGGTAGGTTCAATATGGCCTGCAGCAAGTTGTTCCTGCACTAACATCGTGGCTGCAGCTAATTTTTCAGAATTTAAGGGCCATTGATCAACCCACACAGGTTTTGTTGTGTTTGAAGATATCTTATCTGCATGGGGTACAGGCATGTCAACAGCTATTAGGATAAATTTTCTCAGCCTATTCCAGCATGATCAGTCTTTATAGTAACTGGGATTGGCTCCTTTGCTCCCTGAGAATGTTTGCCCAATCCTTGTTCTGGGAAGAAGCCTTGATTAAGTATTTGGTGAGCTACCAACTCATTAGGGCTGCACATAATGAGTTTCATTTGAGAGAGAATGTCTTGGCCCCAGAGATCAATGGGCAGGCCTGTGACCACATAAGGTTGAACGGTGTCTTGATTACCCTCCTCATCCTCCCATTGAGTAACTTCAGAACTTTGTAAGGGGTTAGAGACCTGTCCAATTCCTTTGAGATGGGTCATGGAAGCAGCAAGAGGCAAGATGCAAGCAATTTTTACTGGAAATAATTGTGGCATCTGCACCAGTGTCTATAAGACCTTCAAAGATTTTTCCATTTAATTTTAATTTAAGAATGGGTCTTGTTTGACTGACCTCTTATGCCCAATAAATATCTAATGATCCAAACCCATGGGTGCCTCTCTTTTGTTTCTAGCAGGGAGCCTTATTATTGAGGGGCAATAGTATTAACTGAGCAATCCGTTAGACAGGAAGAATGGTACTAGGCCCCTGAAGGGCAGTAGCCATTAATTTAATTTCCCCAGTATACTCATTGTCAATGACTCCTGGAGAAATGGTGAGGCCCTGAATGGTTGAACTGGCATATCCCAAGATAAGGCCAACAGTGTGCTGAGGTATGAGGCCAAAGACTCCTGTAGAGAGGATTTGAGTTCCCATCTCTGGGGCTAATATTGATTGGGAGGTGGAAGAGTTCCAGTCCTGCACTACCAGCGGTTGCCCAGGAAAGGGCAGTGATGTCACATTTTGGTCCAATTGAGGGACGAACCTGACAACCCCAGGATTCTGTCCGGTATGGATCTTGGGGCCCTGGGGTGGGCCCTGAAAGAAGTTTCCCTGCCTCTGGGGTAGAGGTTTACCCTGTATATCTGTTTTTGAGTGGCATTCAGAGTCCCAATGCTTGCCTCACTTGCATAGCACATACAGAGAGGATGGGAGCGGCCGCTCAGCCTTAGGGGCCATGCTATCTCTGGAAAAATGACCTGGTTGTTTGCAATTAAAACAAGTTCTGAGCTTGTACCCCTGAGTAAAATATTTCAGTGTTGCTCATATGGCTAACCCAATGCTATCGGACATAGGGTCTACATCAGCACAGAGTTTAATAAAGTCAGAAATATTTTTGCCATGGCGATGGGGGCGTATAGCCGCTTGGCAGGCGGAGTTAGCATTCTCAAAGGCAAGATGTCTGACAAATTCATTGTCTGTTTCCTCCTTTCCCATGAGGCGTTCAGTGGCCTCTGTAAGGCGGCCCATCAACTCTAATGTAAGATTTTTTTTTTCTTTTTGTACTCAGTGAATACAGTCAAGTTGGTACCATTGTTAGCCTCCTCCCTGTCCTCTCCCCTCCACAGGGACCCTCCTTATTGGGGCATGAGGGTTGTGCATTGTGGGTTTAGCCATCAATATTGAGTAGGAGGAAATGTTTCTGCATATCATGACCCAACTTGTGGCTCTGACATTCTTTCTGGTCCCTCTTCTGCAAATTTCCCTGAGCCATTTTGGGTTTCTTTTAGGTCTGCTTCAGTGTTGAGATCTTGGAAGCCTCTGTGTCTCTGGATATTTGGTTTGGTAGCAGTTGGTTGTTCTCTGTGTCTATTTCCTTCACCATTGTGCTGGTACCTGTTTCACCAAGAAAACAGTACTCTGGCATGTTTTCCCAATTATTCTTAGTTTCAGCTGGGGCCCTTTTGAGGTATGACAGCGTGGTTCTCTCCTTAGGATTTGCATCTACCTGAAAAGAGAAGCAGATTCTCTGATGGAGAGTAAAGTTAGCATCAGATAAATGTGATAACCCTTCTTTTCTTTTCTTTTTTTGTTTTAGAGAGTTTAATAGGTGTAGGCCCACTTGTAGCCCACGATTGGTAGGAGCTTGATAATGAAGAGCAGGATCAATTTTATGGTTCTGACTTGTTTCCCAGCCCCAGCTATGGGTTCTATTCCACTGAGCAGATCAGTTAGCCAAATCAAGAGCACTTGATTTCCCACCATGGCTGTGTGCCACTATTGCACTTGTGTGAGCATCACATCAAGTTGTTTGGTGCTAAGCAGATTAGACCATGAGTTGCTTGGACAGGTATTGGTCATTTTCCTCCAGTCACCCATATAGCACCTTCTGGCACTAGACACATGACTGTTTAAGGACTGACTCTCTGCCAGCTTCCAGCCATGTCATTCCATTTTACGTGTCAACTGCATATTGTGTCTTCAGCAGTAGGGTCTTACCACTAACCTTTGGTGGGTCAACAAGCACCATGACAGAAATCTGTCTTCTTTTGGGAGACCTTGTAGATCTCTGTGATCAAAAGCTCTTTGTTGATGACATCTACCTGCTGGTATTGGGTACAGGTCAGTGCCCAAGAAGAACAGAAGAAAGTGAAAGTGTAAAGGTGCAAATAATTCAAAAGAAAGACAAGAATAACAAATTTATAATGTAGTCTAAGCCAGGAGTGGTGGCATAAGCCTTTAATCTTAGCACTCAAGAGTCAGAGGTAAGAGGGCTGCCATGAGTTCAAGGCCACCCATAGACTACATAGTGAATTCCAGGTCAGCCCAGGTTAAAGCTAGGCCCTACCTAGAGACAAAACAAAAAGTAGCCTAATTGGCTCAAGGAAGTAATTTGTACTTGAAGCCAAATTTATTGGGAATGACTTAAAAGGAAAACTCCTTTCAGAAATTAGCCAGCATTATTATTCCCAACCAAACTGTATGTCTTATTTTTTAACGTTTTGACTTCCATTTCATTTTAAAGTATAAAATAATTTGTGACTGATGTAAGTTTTAATTGATAGAAGAACATAAAAAGAATTTAACATTCTTACCTACCCTCATGTGACACACTTTCGTGGTTACCAGTTTATAATAAGATCACACTATAGATAAAAGAGATAGAGAGATGAGAGAGAAGAGGGGAAGAGAGAGAGAGAGAGAAATAAACAGAAACAGGAGGAAATCAAGGTCACAACCACTTTGGAAAGCAATATGGAGACTCCTAAAAAAGCTTACTATAAAGTTAACAACAGACCCAGTTTCTCCCTTACTGGGCAAGTACCCTAAAATCTCCATGCCTCAGTTCAGAGATATTTGCTCAACCATGTTTATAGCTGCTCAATTCATAATAGCTAAGAGCTGGAATCAACCCAGATGTCCATCATTAGATGAATGGATAACTAGGATGTGGTATATCTACATGGTGGAATTCTACACAGCAGTAAGGAAAAATGACACAATGAAATTTGAAAAAAAGGGTCAAACCTGGAACAGATCATTTTCAGTGAACTCACCCAATCACAGAAAGATAATTGCCGCATAGTCTCACTCATCTACAGCTCCGAACCTGAATCTACCCAAATTGCCTACACACCTAGCAAGCATATTGAGAGCAGGACTTTAGGGAGGGTGAGGAGGGAGGGTAGAGTTAGGGAGGCAGTGAAGTACACAAAACTGGACCCAAATAGCAATGGTACCATAAAACTCTACATCCTAAAAGACAGACCAAATGGTTGAACATTCATTATGCCCTTAGAGGAACACCTGTTTCACAATGTCCTGGACAGGGCATGATAATGTAAAATTTTTATCAAGGCTATGATACATGTAAAATCATAGATGTTTATTCTTGTCAAAAATCTGTATGTTAAATTTTCTTCTCACAAGAAACTTTACAGGAGCTACAATCCCAACAAAAAGCAACATCCAAAAACTAGAGGAGCTTATTCTGTTACACAATAAAAATGGCTGTGTTACTAAATTTCAATAATAATAATAATAATAACTCACATGTTAAGGTATATTTTAGCTTGTAGTTATGACATTTTTTGGTGTGCATGTGTCTGTACATGTTCATGTGTGTGAGTACAGGTTCATGTGTGCCAAGGACACATGTGGAAGGCAGAGGGCAATCTTTGAGTGTCAGTCCCCACTACCAAAAATGGGAAGAGCATTAATATATGGATATAAAAATTGAGAGAAGTGCTTACTGGGCAGTTTGATAAGCATAGTATATACATTTAGCAAGACAGCAGCCGATGTTACACCACTAGGGCTCATGGCTACTTTTGTTGTAGGTTTTCAGTGTCATGGATGTATTCCCTCCCATGTAGGAGGCCTTCAGTTCTGTCAGGAGCCATAAAGCAAAAGCTTCTCCATTTTGCCTGGGCCTGTTCTTAAGTTGACTCATTTATCAGAAAGCTGGTCCATCCAGCTTTCTGTTAGGTACTTCTGGAATGTCGGTTAGCAGAATGCTTACAGAATCTTATCTTTTGCAAAAGGCCAGTTTATGGTCAGACTGTGAAGCCTAGCACAGTCAGGATGTTAAGCTGTTGAGGCAAGATTAGATAAACACCTGATTGCATTTCCTCTAGGTTTCCTAACAATTCCAAGACCCTAAATCACGTCAGCCAGCTTATTCCTCTCCTTTTCTTCCCTTATATAACCACTGTGTAAAAAATAAAAATTGGAAGACCTTGATCAGACTCCAGATTTGGTCTCCTTCTTTGTGTCTCTTGTCTCTCACCCAGGTTAATTTCTCCTCGGGTCCTTGTTCAACTCCCCGCTGGCTGGGGCAAGTGGCTCCCGAACATGGAGCTTGAGGTACGAAGTGTGACCTGGACGACGCTTGAGTGGACAGCCATCCCCCCCCCTTTGGATCGCCACCTCACTGGTGAGTGAAGATCCTCATGCAGATCACTGCAGGAGTGCCCACCTGTGATACAGATCTGAAGAGGTAAGAAAAGTAACGCAATTATGGGACAAGCATTCAATAAGCATGAATTCTTGAAGGGCTTAAAACTTCTCTCAAGACACAAGGAACACAGGTTAAGAAAAAAGATTTAGCAAAGAGTAAAAAGGAGCTAATTGCCATAGTAAAAGATATTTTCAAAGCACAAGGAATTGAGATTGCTTCAGATTTAAGCAGAATTTTTTTCATTTTATCAGGAGGATTTGTTCTTTTTATGTGTGTGTAGTGTATGTGTTTATGTGTGCTTATTGTGCTTGCTAGTCGTGTCATGTTTGTAACTAAAGAGATGAGATGGATGCAGGTGACACCCCTTTCTCTTCTAGAGAACATTTCAAGGAAATCAAAGACCTGAGCATAGAAATTTAAAAGGAAAAGTTAAATGTCTTTTGCAGGAGTGAATTTGTCAGATATTTGTTCTGGGTCAACTTCACCTTACATACAGGATTATTAAAACAACAGAACTCCCTCTGAAGAGGTAACTTATAACCTGTCAGATATTTAAAAAAAAAAAATATTGTAATGTCCTGTTACTTAAAAGGAGGAGAGAACTGATCTGACTTCTAAGCCAGCCCGCCTCAAGATAACAACACAATTTGCCTTAGTTACTTCTAATAAAATCATTTCCAAGTGTGTTATTGGTACTAATGACATAAAATTGTCTTTAGACTACTTTTTTTGTAGTAATAGGATTAATCAATTTGGTGTAATTTTTTAATAGCCTTCTAAGAAAGATGATTAATGATGGGGTGAGATAAATTGATTGAAGGAACTGAGAAGGAATTTTTTAATGTTGGGACATAGAGTGCTTATTAAAAATGCCTTTTGAGTGGTACTTAGATCAAAATGTTAAAATATGTAAATAAAGGTGTGCAGATGTAAAAAAGAAAGAAATTTTTAGGCTAAAATATGTTGGGATAGCTTGCTAAAGCTTTATCAAATTTAAGTCATGGGTAAAACACAAAATTGTTTTATGTTAATAAAAATTTCTGTGGTACAGCCCAAAAGAGGGGGAGGGAGAATCTGAAACAGGGGAACCTGCTGGGACAGAAAGCTCTGAGAATGAGGAAGGGGATGAAACTTTACCTACTAAAACCCAGCGATATTGCCATATTAAGTTTAAATATATAAAAGAGTTTAAAAATGCAGTATTTTTGTATGATCCTATTGCTACTTTCACTGTCTTGCTGTTAGAATCTCTAAGTGCAGACTCACTTACTGTTAATGATTGGGTTATGTTAACTAAAGCTACTTTAACTAGGGGCGATTTTCTTCTATGGAAAGCTGATTACACTGAGAGGTGCCAGGATGCTGTCCATTGTAACTTGGCCGCTGGTGGCTCTTTCAAATCCTGGACACTAGATAAAATTTTGGGCAACCGTCCCTATGATAAGAATGAAAAACAAACCAAATTTCCTCCAGGATTATTTACACAAATTCAACATGCGTCTCTCAAAGCCTGGAAGACCCTTCTCTCTAGAGGGTCAGCTGTCACCTCTCTTGCTAAACTCAGACAGGGTCCACAAGAGCCTTATAGTGATTTTTATCAACAGCCTTACAGAGGCTGCTGAACGCCTCATGGGAAAAGAGGAAACAGACAATGAATGAAGAACATAATCTTCATCTCCATAGGATTTGGATCTGGTTCCCAATTCCAGATATGGGTTCCTTTACACTGAGTGAATCTCTTAGACAATCAGAAAGCTATTGCTTACCTACCAATGCTGTGTGCCACTATTGCACTGATGTGGACATCATGTAAGCTATTTGGTTCTGAGTAGCTTAGAACTCTGGTTGCTCAAATCATTGTGGTCCACTTTTTCCCAGTAGCTTATGCTGTGTTTCCCAGCACTAGGCAGGCTAAGTGGGATTGGCTCTCTTCTGGATGCTGCTAGGTCTCTGTGTGCTCTGTGTCAGCAGCATATGATGTCTTCTGCAGTAGGGTCAGGCAGGTAATCAAGTGCTTTGACAAAGGGCTGTCTTGATTTGGGGAACTCATAGGTCTCTCTGATCAATAGCGCAATGTGGGACTTAAAGGCCAGAGACAGAAAAAACATAAAGTCTTTTAAGCTAAGGCTTCATCCCATCCTTTCCAGGGCCCTGCTTTGCAGGTGCATCCCTCTTATACTTTTTGAAGTTTGTACCTACCAGGATAACTCCAAGGAAACCAGTTTTTATGGTACCAGCTCATTTTGGATTTAGTTTTGCATCTGTTTTTACCCCTCCCCCAAACCCTTCCATCCTTTTTGTCTGGGCCTTGAGTTGCCTATCAGGTATGTCAGTAACTCCAGTGGCTCCAGGTAAGGAGCCACAGATATGTGACACCATGCAGCATTTGTCTTTCTGTGATTGTTGACACTGTTTTAATTCTCTGAACAATACTGTGGGGCTAGAAAAAATTAAGCTAATCTTTCTGATGATGGTAAAAGTGTATCAAGTTGAACCACGTTTTTGCCAAGTACCAATGGTACATATTTCTGATTAAGTGGAATATTATCTTTCTAGATCACCTCTGAGTTCACAGTCTGGAGAAGGTTCCCAGGGTTGGAGCTCTTGGTGGGCTGCTCTAACAATCATCACCACAATGGGGAGTAAAAGTCATTAAGACAAGACTCTCTTTACCAAATAAAAATGAATTTATCTCTACAAGGCAAAAAATATGCTCACTATAAGGTCTCACTGAGACTAGTAGGTTTCACAAGACTGATGAGGATCTCATTTTTACATACCAATGTAAGGGAGCATTTCCATGCTAGTTTGGGGAGGACTTTCATAGGTCTTGTACCTGGAGCATGTGTGATGTAGTATCGATCCATCGACATAAACCCCAGAGGGTTGAAGTTAAGAGTATCAGGCTTATGATTTCCAACAAAAGACCCAGTGGCCTTTTCTAGAAAAATCCTTCTGTACTATGGCTTGAGTGTCCAGTTAAGCATATTAGTAAAATGTACAACTCCATTTAACCTGTCTTTTTTCCTATAATTTGTTCAATTTTGAACATTTTCTCCAGAATAAGAGTAATGGGAATTTTAGAACTACATCAAACTTGTCAGGAAACAAATGAAAATCCTCTTTCTGCCCCTAATTCTGATGAAAAAACAATGTATTTTGCAACATTTCCATCTAATATTATTTCACTATATAGGCACAAATTATTTTTAATAAGTACAATCACAGTTGACATATATTTCTTGTTCTGAATTTTGCACTTAGCATATTACTGTAAGATTTTCCCCACTCAAATCACAAGAGCTACGATTGGACTCAAAATTCAGTCACCAGGAAAACTGAAATCTGCTGCCTGGGCATGTTTTCAAAACTTTGGCCATGCATTTCTCAATGGCTCTCATTCTAAAACGTTTGTGTGGAGAACTAATAACTTAGCATAGTTAGGGACTCCTTTCATCCCAAAGAGAAGAAATTTTGCTGCCTAACTTGTCTTTTCCTTCCACTTGTAGTATCTGAACCTCTAAATTCTTCTTGGCCCTGCCTCAAGTCCTCTTCTAGGCCCAGAGGCAATAACACTCTCCCCTCTGGCACTGGCTCTGATCCAAAGCCTTATCATTCCTCACATCTCTTCCATAGACCAAATACTGCAGGACATACTATTCTGTTCTGCTTTCCTCCTGCCCAGAGTTAGCTGCTTCACACATCTCCCACGGCTACCGTGGGAGGGGCAGAAGGTGTATTTGATTTTAGGCTCCATTATGTTTACTTTGTTCCTCTGGGAGAAGGAGAAACTAAACTAGGAACAAAACCTCCAAAATAAACCTGAAGAGTATAACCATCAGGCTCCAATATTCAGAGAGAAGGCTGCATGTCAGGGCTCCATTAGAGCTCCTCACAGTCAGCACAAAGAGTGTCCTATCAGGCTTCTTCTCCAAGACTTCTAACCTGCCTTACTGCAGGGAAAATGGAACCTGGTCAATGAGAACACATATTTCTGCTCAGAATCAAACTTCTGTGGTACCCCGAAATCACCCTAAAATATTGTCAGATTTGCATGGATCCTATCAATGAGTCCTTGTTCCTCCATCTCCTCATGCATACCCATGCAAGCCAGCCTCCTTCCTACCCATGTCCCAGTGGCCCTCCTCCCAATTACTCTCCAAACTTTCCAAATCATCCACTTTTGGGTAATCCCAAAGTTTCCATGAATGGTACTATTTTGCTATATGTATAAAATAAGGGGAGTTAAGCCTAGAAGCCATAGAGCTCAGTGTCCATTTTACACATGAGAAATGTCACTATGATGTGAAGGCAGATGCAGACCCTGAACCATGTCCTCTCAATTATCACAGCAGAGATCACATCAGCAAGATGAGAGAAGTACTGAATACAAATGTGACTTCAGATATAAATTTTTGAGTTGCCTCCGTTCATAGGTCATCTCCTACCATATTTCCAGCACAGTATCTTCTTTTACTGACCTTGCCTAAGAGAAGTTGTGGGTCTCCCAAACATCAAAAGCTGCCTTTCTCAGGTCTCTGAAGGGTTCCTCCATGGCCCCATCCTATGGCATCGCCTTGACTCAGTCACAAAGATCTCACTGTACAAAAGTAAGAGGCTTTGCCCTAAGTGTATTATCTGTCTTGACGCATGGCCTCCTACTTAAAAGGCTCTGCAACTGACTGTAGTCACCACATTTGGAAAATATACATACAAATATGGGCTGCTCCTCCAAGCTGAACCCAAAGAATAGCATTCCAGCTACAGTCACAGCAAATGTTCCTTGCATGCCTTCTCACAGTGGGATGGACAGGACAGGCCAAAGAAGAAAGAGTAAATTTTACAACTCCCTATTATGACTGCTGCCTCCCTTTCCAGGCTGGGAAATCTTTACATAATACTCATAAAAAATGATAATGTGGCAACTGGAGAGAAGACTCAGCATTTAAGGTGCTTGTCTGCAAAGCATAAGGACCATAATTTGATTCCCGAATGCCCATGTAACGCCAGAAGGAAAAAGTGGTGCATGCATCTGGAGTTCTTTTGCAGTGGCTGGAGGCCCTAGAACACTCATTCTTTCTCTGTGCCTCTCTTCTTTCTCTGTCTGTTTGCAAATAAATAAATAAATAATTATAAAAAAATAAAAATGGCAATGTAGACCTGCCATGTACACAGATTTGTTATAGAGTTGACCTGGGGAACAGGAGTGTGTACTGTCATGCATCATCATTTTATAGGACACATTCCCCTTGCAAAAGTGACCCCACGGCTGTGTCATCCACACTCTCCCATGCCAGAGCACAAAGGAATAGGTGAAGTGAGACGAGAGAAGACTTGCCATTTGGGATTCTTGGTTGTCTGTGCAAAGTCCCTAAACATAGGAGGTCTCTGATGCTTCATTCAGCAGTACCCACTTTCAAAGGTCACATGTCCAGGAAAGGCAACAGGCCAGGGCCTACAGGTGATGCTCTGACATACAATGAGAAATACCTTGGGGTGGTCAGCTGCCAGCCAGCCTTATTTGGCTGCAATGCTTGGGAGAACTAGAGTAGTTTCTTCCTGAAGTGAGAGATAACGTTCAGAACAAACTGAATTCTCTAAGATGAATGAGAAGCCATAATTAGCTGAGCCCTGGATCTCTGGGAGAAGCTGGAAGCTGGAACTCCACAACCCAGAGTAACCAAAGTCATACTCAGAGCTTGGTGCATCCATCAAGGAAGGACCTCCACGGATTTCTTGTGATGTTCTTCTTGTCCCTTTCTGGCAGGGTTTTCTTCTCTTGGGAATCTTCTAAGAGTCACTGAGTGTGTTTCCTCATAGATGCAAATCCATGGGAAGTAGCCATTTTTATTCTAAAATACCTGTAGTTTTGGTCCAGGTGGTAAAGAAGAATTGTATCCCAGACCAACCCAAGTCAGGCACAATTTGCACAATGAAGAATTCTAAGTCCTGTCAATCCCTGTGTGCCTGCCTTCCCAGAGGCTTGACCCCTCAGTATGCCCATGTGTCTCTGTCTAGAGAAAGAAACGTTCATCTCAATTCTTTCCACAGCAAGGGTTTGGAAGAAGATATCTAAGTAAGAGAATGAGCAGGGTGTGGTGACATGTACATTTAATCCCAGTACTTGGGAGGTCAAGGTAGGAGGATTGCTGAGTTCGAGGCCAGCCTGAGACTACATAGTGAATCCCAGTTGAGCCTGGGTTATAGACCATACCACCTCCCAAAGAAAAAGAGCTTTGGTGGAGCTAAGAATACTATGGACCTCAGCAATAGTGTTCAACTGATTTCCTCCAGCCATCCCAATCACATGTATAAAAATAACACACTATTGTATTTACATTCTTGTCACTAGGATATAACATCAGGCCAGGAGCAGCTGATGGCAGGAGAGGATTCATTTCAGTTTATAGTTTTGAGGGGAAGTTTCATCTTGGCAGGAAATGCATGACAAACTTGAGCAAGAAGCCAGGGTCACATCTCCACATCCACATGAAGGAAGTAGTCTGAGTAAGCTGAACTGAACAAATAAATGTCAACACTTGCCCTCAGTGTCACACCTTCTCCAACAAGGCCCCTCCTTCCAAAGGCTCCCCCATGTTCCCAAACTTTCAGTGGCTGTGGACCACATATTCAAAACATAGGAGGTTATGAGGGACACTTAATTCAAATTACTATACATACCCTTTCGTAAATCAATGGTATGTGTTCCATTCACCAAGGAGAAGGAAAAGGCTGCCCTTTACCACATGAGCTCATAACCTCCAGATGATTAAACCAGAGTGATGCTTGAACCAACTGTTCAACAAATCCATGGAACAAACAGAAATTGCAAGGTAGGGGAGGTGTCACCCATAATCTGAGAACCTGTAGCTGGGAAGATTAAGTTAGCTCTAAGTAGACATAAATGTCTCAGACAGAATAAAACAAATCAAAGCCAGAAGCAAGTGAAAGTGTAAAGGTACAAATAATTCAAAAGAAAGACAAGAACAACAAATTCAAAATGTAGTCTAAGCCAGGAGTGGCAGTGCACGCCTTTAATCCCAGCACTCAGTAGGGAGAGGTAAGAGGACTGCCATGAGTTCAAAGCTACCCATAGACTACATAGTAAATTCCAGTCAGCCCAAGTTAAAGCTAGGCCCTACCTAGAGACAAAACAAAACAAAACAAAACATAGCCTAATTGGCTCAAGGAAGTAATTTGTACTTGAAGCCAAATTTATTGGGAATGACTTAAAAGGAAAACTACTTTCAGAAATTATCCAGCATTATTATTCCCAACCAAATTGTATGTCTTATTCATTTTAAACATTTTGACTTCCATTTTATTTTAAATTATAAAATAATGTGTGACTGATGTAAATTTTAACTGATACAAGAACATAAGAAGAAGTTAACATTCTTACCCATCCACCCTCATATAACACACTTTCATGGTTACCAGTTTATAATAAGATCACACTACAGAACAATGGCTGGAGTTCAGGTCTTAAGCAAACAACTATCCCAAGAACCCTTCTCCAGCAGAGTGGAGGAAGTCTGCAGCAAGCCTACCTCTGAAATGCTTTCTCTTGCACCCTCTGCTGGACCAGACTTGGATTACCATAGGGTGGGCCTGCTGTTCTTGTGGTTCATTTTAGCAGACTGGGAAAAGAATGAAAAGAACAGAATACCCAAGAACTATGGTTCCTAATTACTAAATTTGTGTACTGGTTTATGTGTACTAATTACTAAAATTATGCGTAATGGGCTTGCCATAAAGAAGGAAAGGAGACAGAGGGATACAAGACCTAAAATTTTCCACAATTATTCATAGATACCAACCTACATATCATATTGTTCATTTTAGCACAAATTATATCCTACATATATTGTTCAAAACAATATCAACTCAGTATACTCAATTATTAATACATATGCAACTATCATATCTCAAACATACATATGTATAAGAGAAAATGAACAACAGCCGTAATACAAAGGGAGAAGAGGGAGAAATAGGTTTATTTTATTGTTACAGGGTACATCATCGCTACCAGTGTCTCAATCTGGAAGGAGTTGTGACACCACTGTCCTGAGGTCCACTATCTACAAACTGTTTGCACAATTCCTTGCACTTTTCCATCTGCCTTACATAGTATATCTTCCACATCAATTCTCATGGAAAATTTACTAATATACTTAAGTACTCCACTAAAGCTATGATGTTCTTTTTATTATCTGTTGCTTTTCTCGTTCTAGAATAGCATAACAGAGAAAAAGTTGGGAATTTTTGCAAGGCATTTCGGTCTACATTACTTCCCATAATCAAAAATATATTAAAATGTTTAGTTTTGTAAAATTGGATTTAAAGCCATCTAAAGAAAAAATATAAGTATCTAGAGTCCTGAGATTCTAAGTAACTATAAAATCCATTGTCCAATAATTCAAGTAAGGTGCTCAGCTGAATTAATTGGGTTTTCATTCCTTGCATGTGTTCTTCAAAACTCTGATGAAATTGGTCCATGTAAGAGAGTGAGCACCAAAAGGCAACCACTGAACTTTCCGTCTTATAAAAGAGAGGAAAGTAAGTCACTCTCCCATTCTTTACACAGATCCTTAATCAAAATCACACCTACAGTTTGTCAACAGAATGTCATGAAACAAAATTAGTTCTGGATTATCTTGCCCTTCATAAAATGTGTTTGTTGGATCTGTTATGTCTTTTCTTTTCTCTTTTTTGATTTTTCAAAGTAGGGTTTCACTCTAATCTACCCTGATCTGGAATTCACTATGTAGTATCAGGGTGGTCATTGTGATCCTCCTACCTTTGTCTCCTGAGTGCTGGGTCTAGCTGTTATATCTTTTGATAAGGCTTCTATAATCTATTTACCTTGAATTTCTTTTTCTTTTTCTTCCTCACTGACATATTTCCAATGTAGTTTCATCCTGGAGGATTCATCAGTCTTTTGTTTTTGTTATTGAGTTCTTTCCTATTTGCTACTATCCCAAGGAAGAAATTTTCATGCTTGTTTTCTTAATGAATGTCTAAGGCCCTCTCTAATCATCTGCTTCATATTATCTACATTTAAAATTCTTCCTTCATATGCTAAAGGGATGGCTAAGCAGATAAGGCACTTATCTTCAGAACATAAGGACCCAGGTTCAGTTACCCACTACCCACGTAAGCCAGATGTACAAGGTGGTTCATGCATCTGGAGTTCAGTTAAAGTGGCTAGAAGCCCTAGCACACCCATTCTCTCTGTCTCCCTTGTGTGTGTGTTGTTGTTGTTGTTTCCTTTGTTTGATCTATTTTGTTTTCGTGGTAGTGTTTTACTTTTGCCCAGGCTGACCTGGAATTCACTATGTGACCTCAAATTCATGATTGTTCTTTTACCTCTGCCTCCCAAGTGCTAGGATTAAAGCTGGGCACCACAACGTCTGGCTCCATCTCTCTTTCTGTATCTCTCTCTCTCTCTCTCTCTCTCTCTCATTCTCTCTCTCTCTCATTCTCTCTCTTTATCTCTCCCCCTCTCTGTCTGTCTCAAATAAATAAATAAATTGTTAAAATATTCAATCAAATTTGGGTGTGGTGGCACATGCCTTTAATTCCAACACTTGGGGGCTGGAGAGATGGCATAGCAGTTATGGTGTTTGCCTACTGTGGTGGTTTGAATCAGGTGTCCCCCATAAACTTAGGTGTTCTGAATGCTAGCTCCCCAGCTGATGGGTATTTGGGAATTAATGCCTCCTGGAGAGAGTGTATTGTTGGGGGTGGGCTTATGGGTATTAAAGCCAGTTTCCCCTTGCCAGTGTTTGGCACACCCTCCTGTTGCTGTGGTCCACCTTCTGTTGGCCAGGGGGTGATGTCCACCCTCTGCTCATGCCATTGTTTTCCCCTGCCATCGTGGAGCTTCCCCTCAAGCCTGTAAGCCAAATAAACCTCTTTTTCCCAGAAGCTGCTCTTGGTTGGGTGATTTCTACCAGCAATGCGAACCGGACTGCAACACCTGCAAAGCCAAAGGACCCAGGTTCGATTCCAAAGGACTCACATTAGCCAGATGCACAAGATGACGCATGTGTCTGGAGTTCATTTGCAGTGTCTAGAGGCCCTGGTGTGCCCATTTTCTCTCTCTCTCTCTCTCTCTCTCTCTCTCTCTCTCTCTCTCTCTCCTCTCTTTCTCTATGTGAAATAAATAAATAAAAATAAAAAAGAAATAAAATTCTAGGCCTTGGGAGGCAGAAGTAGGAGGATCACTGTGAGTTTGAGGCCACTCTAAGACTACATAGTGACTTTCAGGTCATCTTGAGCTAGAGTGAGACCCTACCTCAAAAACCTAATCATCATCATCATCATCATCCTGAAACAAAAAAATGTTGTAACTTCTTAAATAAAAAGATAAGATTTATTTATAAATCTATTTGTACTGGTAACTATATATTTTTCTCTTCCCCCTCTTTCTATTCCTCTTCCTTCTCATGTTCCTCCTCTTCCTCTTTTTCCTCCTCCTTCTATCTTCCTCCTCCTTCTTTTTCTTCTTCTTTGGCATAGTGTCATTTTATCCCAGGCTGACCTGGAACTCACCCTGTGACCCAGCTAGTCTTGAACCTTAGCCTTGCCAGTGCTGGGATTAAAGATGTGAGCTACCATGCCCAGATCATTATTTTTTCTTCTTTTGGCACTATTGGTTCTCAATGATTACAACCTCATACTGTCTTCCTTTTAACTTATTTTACCATTCAATTTCCTACCAAAAATCTTTTGTATTTGGCTACATTCTCAATACATAGCCATCAGTAGGTTTTGCTAACATTCCATGAGACCATACCTCCATGAGCAAGTTACACAATGATGACCCTACTGGGAGAAACGTGGCCATGGCTCTCCTGACTCTAGCCCTTTCTGGGGCCATTGGTCACTCTTGCTTAGACCTTGTTTTTTTTTTTTTTTGTTTTTTTTTTTTTGTTTTTTTTAAGTATCTAACTCACATTTATTAAAAATTGAATACAGACAGAATGAGTAAGACCGCCTTCATTAAACAAGCTTAATTACTCTACCTTTGAGTAATAAGTGAAAATATTCACTACCACAAAAGAAATTTGAGAATAACTCTACGTCAACCAGTGAAATTAAAAACAAAAGGCTCTATTGCCATGGCCCTTGGTTTCCCACAAGGAATTGATGGTAAAACCCTATTCCTGAAGACTTCACATACTTGGGCTGCAAGGCCACTGAGAAATCCTGCTGGAACTGAGCTGATAACCTCCTCCATGTAGACCAGCTGACAGAAAGCTGGCAGAAGAATTCTACATGTAGTTCAATGGGAGAAAGAGATACCACCAGTGAAAATACTCAACAATGGACACTGCAAGCCTTATAGTTGGCCAGCCAGGCCAAATGAGCCAACGGGTGAAATAGTGGCATGTCTGTCATGGTGGAAACCAACTGCCCTCCAATTGGACTGGAGGCCCTCTCCAGGGGAGGGAATACATCTCTGACACTGAAAACTTAAAACAAGGGTAGTCATGAGCCCTAGGGGTGTAACATCTGCTGATGGGTGGATAAGTGTATATACCATGCTTATCAAACTGCCCAGTAAGCACTTCTCTTAATATTCATACCCTTATATTAATGCTACTCTCACTTTGTGTAGAGAATCTTCTCTTTTCAGATGGCAGTGACCTTGGGACGACGCAGAAGGTATCATGGTGCTGGAAAGAAGTGAATAGAGTACCGAGTAACATCTCGATCACACCTTCCAACGCTCAGGGTCTAAGGCAGAAGAAGTGGCTGAAAAAATGTAAGAGCCAAAGGAAGGGTAGGACTCCTTGCAACATGCTCCCTCCAGACACAAAATGGCCTGGATATCCATGACCTCATAGTGCCTGACACTACCTATGCAAGACTATCATAAGAGGAGAGAAAGATCACAACATCAAAATAAAAGAGATGGGGCGGGGATATGGTGGAGAATGGAATTTCAAAGGGAAAAGGCGGGGAGGGAGGATGTTACCATGGGATATTTTTTATAATCATGGAAAATGTTTTAAAAATTGAGAAAAAACAAAATTAGATTAAAAAATTTTTTTGTAATTTTTTTTAAAGTATCTAAGACATTTTCCAAAGGAGAAAGCAACCATAGACCTCCCTCTAGTGGCAAGAGATAATGTGGCCAAAAACTGAACTACTCCTGCCTCTATACAAGACTGCAGCAATGTAATAGGGAAATATTCATTTTTACCAACAAAAATTCAACCTAAAAATAAAATTTGGCCTAATTTTCACTTACTGTGAACAATTAATCTCCTTAGAAATTTGATCTCTTAGAAATGCTTTACCAGTGAATTTTGGGAGATGGGTTCTCACAAAACATGAACCACACTGTGAGGAGAAAAAAAAAGTTTGTTAATAAATGGTCCAGGCTAGAACCTGAAAGGCACTGGTTCAGAAGGTAGTAAGCAGCAGAAGGATTTATAAAAAAGAAATGAAAACAATGATTACAACAGTTCTTAGTAACCAAAATGACTCTTTTCATTCGGATATTCAGTTCAAAACCTAGGTATGCCACACAGTCAGTTTCCCATACTCATTGAGACATAACTACTAAAATTCATTCAAGTACCAGAAGGAACTCAAAATGGAGATGACTTGTGTTACAACTATTGTTAGTTATTCCCTCACACAGATTCAGGAGAAACAAGCAGCTTTATATACATGGTAGTAAGTACCGAATGTACAGAAGACAGTCATATATACAAAAGTGCATTGATAAAGTAATACATTTAGCAGGAATTCAGGAAAAAATCCTGGTTAACAATCTGATACATTACAGTATTTAAGACTACTTGAAGATTCTCCTAACCAGTCAACTTCCTACTTGCTTTGGTTATGATATTGATACTACACAACTAATTTTCAAAGTTAAAAAAAAGACAAAAAAAAACCCACAGTTTAAAAGTTTTAACCATCTGCAAAATGTTTTACATGTATTTGTGTTTATTGTTAATATCTTTTTTTAATAAAATAGTTTTGTACTCAGTAAATACTGTCAAGTTGGTACCATTGTTAGGCTTGTCCGTGTTCTACCCCTTCCCCCTGGCCCGTCAGACCTTGTATTTCTAATCTTGTCTTCTAATCTGTCTTCCAGGGTATGATAGTTTCAAAAGAAACTCCTTATAATGCCGAGATTCCATCCAGCTCTATCACAGGGAGTCCAAAGCCTCCTCTCCCACCAATGAACAAAGCAGGGAGAGTCTGGTGATCCCCTTAGGCAGGGACTGTGTCCTTCACCAGCACACAAGATGTTACAGAGGAGAGAACGACCATCATCCTTCATCTTCAAAAAGACTTCTGAAGCCACAGCTCTCAAGAAGGAGTTGTCACAGGGGAGTAGAATCATGGAAAAAAAGACATTAACATCAAGATTAACATATGACAGAATCTAGTTTTCAGGAAAAGACTAGAAACACTTTCTCCTTTTCCACCTGTGATATATGCCACAATCAGAATTCAGGACAAAAACAGCCTGAGATATACAAATGAAAGAGAAGGCAGGCACTTTATAAATGACCTATCAACTCATGCAATTCATGGTCCAGTGCTTTTGCATGTATACTTTTCTTACTAGCTCACTTCCATTGTCAGGGCCTTTCTTTCTTTCTTTCTTTTTTTTTTTTTTTTTTTTTTTTTTTTTGGTTTTTTGAGGTAGGGTCTCACTCTGTCTAAGGCTGATGTGGACTTAACTGTGTAGTCTTAGGGTGGCCTCGAACTCACGGCAATACTCCTACCTCTGCCTCCCGAGTGCTGGGAATAAAGGCGTGCGCCGCCACGCCCATGCCTTTCTCCTTTCTTAACAAACTTTAAATTTCTATTACACACAAAAAAAACCCTGAAATGCTACCCTATATTTTAAACATCTATTCACACACAGTGGGTAATAAGTAACTACCTAATCTCTTTCAGAGCTGAAGTATAACCCAGATTCTTATTTTGGACTAACTGTGCCTTCAGAACTCTTCCAGAAGCATTCATCATAAAAAAAAAAAAAAGAGCCTTGCAACTTTAAGTAAGGGTTGCCACTATAGGGGAAAGAGGTGCCTTAAGATATTTTTTGGCATGGGTCTGAAATTTATGACCTAAGAATTATGTTAAAGTTATTAAGAATTCTTTCTTATCCCTAAAGTTGATAAGAAAAAGAGAAGTAGAGAAAAGGAACAGAGTAGAAGACAGTAAGAAAATCAAGTATCAAGGCTACCAAGACAGAGTATGATATAGAGATTTTAGGAGGAAATCAAGTAAACAAAATGGAATTCAGAAATAAGCAAGGGAGAAAAGTACCAGTGCAGATGGGAGAACAAAGTTTCTGCTCTGTGGGAAGTTATGTAACAGTAGAACAGGTGAGTAATTAGACAAGGGCAGCATTTATGGAAGGAGAGGGCAAGAGAAGGTTCTCTGCTTTCTCAAGGACTGCCATCAGACATGAAATTCCTAGAAGGAGAAGAGAGAACAACAAGTAGAAGAAAATAATGTAAATATGTAAGAGAAGGCTATATTTTAAAGCAGTAAGGGAAGAAAAGGGAGATCTCTTTCAATGAATATGAGAAGTCCAGAAATGCTGTACTTTATGTGAATATGCATGTGCATGTGTGTGTTCTCATGTTCAGAGTTTGAGGGTGGTAGTCACACCTCGGTAAACATTTACCTAGTATAAATCTCTCTTTCTCTTGTTTGGAGATATCAACTAGCTCTTTTGCATGAAATTGGATCCAAAATGTCCTTCTGTACATCTGGTTTAGACCATACTCACTTTGCTGTAGAGCACATTGTGCCCTATTGCCACTGGTTTCCTTCCAGGGACTCCTTCTCTCCCTTATGCTGCTCTGCCCTAAGCCTGGGAGCAAGACCCTCCCTAAGTACTCTGCAATGACACAGATGAGACTGCGCTTTCACTACCATTTGCTGAGGAAAACTAGAATGAGCTTCTATGTAATATTCTTCTTTAAGTCTACATGCTCTGTGTCTTTAAACAGGAGACTAAATTCAGCTACCCTCCTGCCTAATCCTACATGACATCAAGTGAGAGGGGCAAGCTTATTCCCTTCTAGAAGGTTTAAACCTCTCTCCTAACTAAAGTCTAAATTTCAATCACCAGGACTGGAAAGTTTTTCTCTTCTCATCTTTCCTTTTCTACCTCACATTCTGATTCCTCCCAAGATGATTGGCAGTGGGAAACTTCACTGGCCTCCTACAAGTTCTCTGACAGAACCTCAGAGCATAACCTCTCCACTTCACTCTTCTCATTCCCTAGAAGCATGTATTTAATAAGACTCTGAGTTCATCATTCCTTTTGCCTTGCTTAATTCTAATCATGTGTGCTTATAGTTTCTCAGCTTTAGTGGGCCCCTTGGCATAGATCATTCCAAAGCCTTCTCATCCTGAGTTATCCCATGTCCTTCCACAGTGGCATACTGGAAAGGCCACAGAACTTGGCATAAAAAAAGCCCTCATGGCAAGACTATAATAAATCAGGTCCAGGACTTACCTAGCCAGTCTACCCCCACCCCCAAAGTTTCCAAGTAGAAGAATTAGAGTTACTGATTTCCCTAGGAACACACTATGCCTTTCGATGACTTCCACAGTGTCCCCACCCCTAACTCTTCCCAAGGAAGCCCAGCCTTACAAGAGTATAAAAAGGACTTTAAAGCTTCCTGCCCTAATCTGAAACCCTCTGCTTCCACCATGGGAAAGTCCCTCCTGATGTCTCTCATCATCCTGTCCTGCTACTTGACAGGTGAGTCTTGAAAGTTGGCAGTTGATGGGCTGAGTCTGGGATCCACAGATGGGCCAGAATTCCTGTGATGGAGACCCTCGGTGGCAACCCCCCTACATCCTGCCTTCTACCTACGGTGTTTCAGGTGTCTGGGACCTTAACCAAATCCCTGTAGCTTTCCCTTAGGAACAAGTAAGTGAGTTGCTATGAAATTGACAGGATTTTTCCCTAGAATCTGTGAGATGGGGGCTGGAAAATGAGGTGTATAGAAAGCATGACTTTTTTTTTTTCAACAGTACTATCTGGCTCATTTTCACACAGAACTCAAGAAGGTGAGTAGAAATGTGTGACAGAAATCCAAATAAAAGGGAGAATGGGGAATGAGTGGGACAGGATGGGCATTGGGAGCTAAAAGGAAACCAGAAATCAAGGCTGTATGTTAACTCTAAACACCTTCTTGTAGCAGGATGCAGCTTAGGTGGAAGCTGACTTTAAGACTAATAAAATAATGTGAGCAGTAACTGATAGGGCTAAGAGTGTCATGAAGGTCAAGTAAAGGGGACAAGAGGAGTGGGATGTAGACATCACACATAGCAGCTGGCCAGATCTAGCGTGGCAACTTCATGAATTCCAGATGTGAGACTTCACCATCATACTCCAGGTGAGACCACCACACAGGTTCAATTGAAAAGAAGAAAATGAGGCAAAAAAAAAAAAAAAAAAAAACAACCATGAACATTTATTCTCTTCCTTCTGGTCTTGGCTTCACCCACTAAGAATGGAGAAGGGTTTTTGAGAGACCTTAAGAGGTAAAGAATACTAGGAGAAAAGAAGTGCAAGATCTAAGTAAGTAGGTAAGCTTTAGAGATACAGAAAGAGCCTGGCAGGTTGCAGGTAAGAAGCAGAATGATTCCTGAGGAGGGTTGGGGACAATCTCAAACAAAACTAGAGGTTTGCTCTCTGTTTCTGCCAGCACAGGCCTCCAGGTAGCTATCGATGGACATGACTCTGGTGAGTATGAAGAGCTCCAATCTCAGTTTCTTTCTCTCACTCTCTCTCCCCCACTCCCTCTCTGGGCTTAGCCCATTTGACACCATTTTCCCCTCTTATTATGAAGGTCTTGCATAGGTAATGTCAGGCACTGTGAGGTCATGAATATCAAGGCCATTTTTTGTCTGGAAAACAGTATTGTAAGTAGCCCCCTCCCCAATCCATTGAATTCCTTCTTTCCAATTGTCTCCCTTCTATTTTGATGTCATTTTTCCATACTATTATGAAGAGCGGCTTAGCCCATATGAATAGGCAAAAGTCTAAGCTTCAGGGGACTTTTACAAAGCTGTCCTACTCTGAGCAGACTTAAGATTTGAAAGGGGAGATGGATGTTTACATGATAGTCTTATCTTCCTCTCACTTTTCTGTTCAAGTTATGGACATTGTCCAATGTAGGACATGTCACCTCCAGTTCCCTGGAGAAAAGTGCCATCTAGGAAGAGGTGTATGCACTGCATCACAAGATGAGGCCTGCGTGGTTGGAAGGATTTTCAAAAGTAAGTTGTGTTTAAGTGGAAAAATTGGGAAAGAGAGGAAACAGGACATACAAGCTGATGACGGGCAAGGAGACCTCAGTTTATGACAGGTAGCTCGCTCCTGCATTGGCTGATACCCATCACCCCAATACAGCATAATGAAAGAGATGGGCACTAGCTCACAGGTGTAGGCTGAGGCAGCAGAGGTCTTCAGAAGCCTGAAGAAAATAGAGGAGATCAAATGGAGACTAATGGTCAGGTACAATACACCCTTTGAAGAACAAGGGGTTGGTTGAGTAAGGCCAGTAGCTCTCTGCCTGCCTCACTGGACTTCCTCATGATCAACCCCAAGCTGGAAACAGAGGGGCCATTATCACTAATAAAGCACTGGAGTAAAACTAGACGTGGTGATTTCTCCAAGTTCCAACCCTGTGTGCTACACAATCCTTGGGATTTTCAGTGGAAACTTTTAGCTATTGCAATCTCCAAATTGCTGCTCTCATGAGTGCCTCACCTCCAGTACATATTTAAAACTGCTCCACCATTGCTGTTCTTAAAGGAAGTCTCCAATTTTCAACATGTTTCAGCCCTTCACATTTGAATAACAGAGCCCAAACTTTACAAAGTTATGTTTAGATACTGGTGTGAGTTGGAGAGAAATTTCTTTGCAAAATTCTGATGGTCAGGTGTGCTGGTTTGTTCCATCTTTTTTTTTTTTTTCTTGCAGGGGACGGCACCCCATGGTTAATGTTCATGGACTGCCTGAGGAATTGTGCTAATGTGATGAAAGTGAGGTGGGGTGTCTACTTAGTGAACTTCATCTGCTGTCGGGGTTCTGACCTGTGCAATGAAAAAATGATGTAGTCCTTCTGTGGCTCTAACATCTGAGTGGTGGTTTTGCCTCAACCTCTCCATGGTGACTTTCTAAAGACCACACTGCAGCACAGGATGGCAAACATAAGGCTGTACATGTGGAGGATAAAGCTCTCTTCTACAATTTTTATTTCACTACAAAAAAATAAAAAACCAAAACACCTTATAAGCAAGATAAATATATCCTTTACGTTGTTACTGTACCTCAGGCTTTCATTGTGAAACTAAGTGCTTTTCCATAATTATGAACAATGAACCATGGTAATTCCCCATCCACTTTCCCTTTAAAACTCCACTCTCCATCATACCTCTTACCCCTCTCAATCAGTCTCTCTTATTTTGATGTCATCATCTTTTAGTTTTATTATGATGTTCTTGTATAGATAGTGTCAGGCACTGAAAGGTCATGGATATCCAGGCCATTTGTGTCTGGAAGAATACATTGTAAGGAGTCCTACCCTTCCTTTGGCTCTTACATTCTTTCCACCAAGTCTTCTGCAATGGACCCTGAGCCTTGGAAGGTGTGATAGAGAGGTTTCAATGTTGAGCACTCCTCTGTTACTTCTTCTCAGCACTATGGTGCCTACAGAAGCCTCCCAAGGTCACCACCATCTGAAAAGGGAAATTTCTCTAACCCAAAGTGAGAGTAGCATTAATATATGGGTATGAATATTAAGAGAAGTGCTTACTGGGAAGTTTGGTGAGCCTAGTATATACATTTAGCCAGACAGCAGCAAGCATTATACCCCTAGTGCTCATGACTTCCCCTGTCATAGGTTTTCAGTAACAGACATGTATTTCATCCCATGGAGTGGGCCTGCAGTCCAATTAGAGAATAGTTGGTTTTCACCATAACAGACATGCCACTATGGAACACATTGGCTCATTTAGCCTGGCTGGTCAAATTTAAGGCTTGCAGTGTCCACTATTGAGTATTTCCACTGGTGATTTCTCTCTCTCCTATTGAACTGCTTCAGCATAGCTTTTTCCAACTTTTGTCAGCTGGCATACACAGAGGTGGTTTTCAGCTCAGCTCCAGCAGGTTTTCTCAGTGAGCTTGCGGCCCAACTATGTAGAGTCTTCAGCAATAGGGTCTTACCATCTATTCTTGGTGGGAAGCCAAGGGCTTCAGGAATGGCCTGTAATGTTTTGGAGGCATCAGGGACCTCCCTGGCCAACAACTCACTGGGAGGTATATAACCTCTGGCACTGAAAATTTTCCAGTAACAATCTAGGGTTTCTGAGTGTGCCATTGTCCAAAATGTAGGTTTCCATATGAGTTGGTCATACCTCTAAGATTTTGATTAACCCTCACCCTACCTTTCCTTTACTCAATCTCTTCCCCTGATCTCACTTAGGCCTTTAAACCCTCCAGTATCTGTTCTTCTGCTTACATATATACAATACCATTCTCTTAAGTCCCCACCCCTCCTCATCCCTTTCTATTCCCTTTATATCCCCATTCTAGCTTATTGGCCTTGGCTACTGAGTTTTATTCCAACTCACACAGAAGTCCAATCATTTGCAGTTAGAATCCACATATGAGAAAGAACATGCAATGTTTGGCTTTCCAGACCAGGTTACCTCACTAAGTATAATCCTTTCCAGATCCATCCATTTCCCTGCAAATTTCATTTCATTTTTCCTTACTGCTGAGTATAACTCCGTTGTATAAATGTACCACATTTTCATTATTCACACAACAGTTGATGGACATTTAGAGTGGTTCTATTTCCTACCTATTGTGAACAGAGCAGCAATAAACATGGTTGAGCAAGTATCTGTTAGGTAGTTTGAAGAGTCCTTAGGATATATGCCTAGGAATGATATAGCTGGGCCATATGGTAAATATATTTTTAGCTGTCTCAAGAACATGACATTGATTTCCACAATAGCTGGACCAGACTGCATTCCCACCAACAGTGTAGAAGGAGTCCTCATTTTCTGCATCCTCACCAGATTTATTGTCATTTGTTTTCTATTCTGACAGGCATGAGATGGAATCTCATAGTTTTAAATTGTATTTCTCTGATGGGTAATGATGTAGAACATTTTTTAGATGGTTCTATGCCACTTGCACTTCTTTTGAGAATTCTCTATTGAGTTCCAGCACCCATTTTTAATTGGGTTGTTAGATTTCTTATTATTCTGTTCTTGATTTCTTTGTATATTCTGGATATTAATCCTCTGTCAGATGTATAGCTGGCAAAGATTTTCTCCCTTTCTATATGTTGTCTCTTTGTTCTATTCACAGTGTCCTTTGCTGTTCAAAAAATTTGTAATTTCATGAGATCCCAGTGGTTTATTAGTGGTTTTAGTTCATGAGCAACTGGGGTTATAATCAGTAAGTCTTTGCCAAGACCAATATGTTAAAGGATTTCACCTACTTTTTCTTCTAGCAGTTTCAGAGTTTCAGGTCTGATATTAAGGTTCCTGATCCAAATGGACTTGATTCTTGTGCATGGAGAGAGACAAGGATCTAATTTCATCCTGTGACATATAGATATCCAGTTTTCCCAGCACCACTTGTTGAAGAGGATGTATTTTGTCCAATGGGTATTTGGGGCATTTTTGTTGAAGATCAGGTGGCTGTAGCTACCTGGACTTACACATGGGCTCTCTGTTCTATAGATCTACGTGTCTGTTTTTGTGCCAGTAACATGCTGTTTTTGTTACTATGGCTCTGTAATATAGGCTAAAATCAGCTGTGATGATACTACCAGCCTTTTGTTGTTGTTGTTACTAAAAAATTGTTTTAGATATTCAAAGAGTTTGTGCTTCCAAATAAATTTTAGGATTTTTTTTCTATTTCCATGAAGAATGCCATTGGAATTTTGATGAGATTGCTTTTGTAATATTTCCATTTTCACAATATTGATTCTTCCTATCCCAGACATGGGATGTCTTGCCATTTCCTAGTATCTTCTGCAATTTATATCATGAGTGTTTTAAAGTTTTCATTGTAGAGATCCTTCACATTGTTGGCTAGGTTTATGCCTATGTACTTTTTTTATTTTTTGACACAATTGTGAATGGGAGTGAATCTCTGATTTTATTCTCAGAGAGTTTGTTGTTAATATGTAGGAAAGCTACTGATTTCTTTGTATTTATTTTGCATCCTGCTCTGTTGCTAAAAGTGTTTTTATCAGCTCTAACAGTTTGTTGGTAGAGTCTTTATGGTCCTTTATGTATATCATCTGCAAATAAGAATAATTTTATCTCATCTTTTTCCATTTGTATCCCCCTTTTATGTGTGTCTCTTTCCTTATTGCTATGGCTAAGACTTCCAGCACTATCTTAAATTAATGTGGGGATAGTGGGCACCCTTTTCTTGTTCCTGAATTTAGTGGAAAAGCTTCAAGTTTTTCCAACTTAGTATTATGTTGGCTATAGGTCTGTCATATATAGCCTTTATTATGTTGACATATGTTCATTCTATTTCCAGTTTCTGTATGACTTTTACCATGAAGGGATGTTGGATTTTTGTCAGATGACTTTTCTGCATTTATTGAGATGATCATGTGATTTTTATCCTTCAGTCCATTTATATAATATATCACATTTATTGAATTGAATTTTCATATGTTGTACCATCCCTGCATCTTGGGATAAAGCCTACTTGGTCAAAGTGAATGATCTTTCTGATTCATTCCTGTAATCTGTTTGCCAATATTTTTTGAGAACTTTTGCATCTCTGTTCATGAGGGAGATTGGTCTATCATTTTCTTCTTTTTGTTCTATCTTTGTCTGGTTTTTGTGTCAGGGTGATGTTGACTTCTTAGAAGGAGTTCCATAGGATTCCTTCCTTTTCTATTTATGGAAAAGTTTGAGAAGCATTGGTGTTAGTTCTTCCGTGAAAAAATTAACCAGTGAATCTATCTGGGCCTGGACTTTTTTAGATGGGAGATTTCTTATAATTTCTTGGATCTCCATCCTCATTATAGGTCTATATAAGTGATTAATGTAACATTTCTTTAATTTTAGTAGGTCATATGTATCAAAGAAATAATCCATTTCTTTCAGATTTTTGAACTTAGTGGAGTATATGTTCTTAAAGTATGTTCCTATGATTTTCTGAATTTCTCTTGTATCTAGTTGCTGTACTCGTGCCTTTTTCATCTTTAATTTTATTAATTTGTGTCTCTTCTCTCTGTATTTTGGTCAGATTTGCTAAGGGTCCTGTTTATCCTTTCAAAGAACTAACTCTGCTCCACTGGTTCTTTGTTTTTTGTTTTTTCTTTTCTTTCTTTTTTTTTTTTTTTTTTTTGTTTCCATTGCATTAATTTCTGCCCAAAACTTTATTATTTCTTCTCATCTACTGATCTGTAATTTTCCTTGTTCTACTTTTTCTAAGGCCTTAAGGTGAAGCACTACATTGTTTACTTGCAACATTTCCACTTTCATAATAAATCCACTTAAAGCTATAAATTTCCCTCTTAAGACTGCCTTCAGTGTGTTCCAAAGGTTTTGGTATGTTGTCTTCTCATTTGATTCTATACATTTATTTTTATTTCCTTCTTGATTTCTTCATTGACCCAGTCATCGTTTAGTAGTGTATTGTTTAGTTTCCATGATTTTGTGTATGCTCTATAGCTTTTCTTGTTGTTGATTTGTAGTTTAATCCCATTGTGATCAGATAGCTTAAAAGGAATTATTTCAAGTTCCCTGTATTTGTGAAGATTTGCTTTGTGTCTTAATATATGGTCTATTTTATAGAATGTTCCATGTGTTGCTGAAAAGAATGTGTATTCAGCATTTGGATGAAATGTTCTATAGATGTCTGTTAGGTCTATTTGCTCTGACATTGTTTAATCCAGATGTAACTTTGTCTGTATTTTTTGCTGGGATGACCTGTCAATTGATGAGAGTGGGGTATTGAAGTCACCCACTGTGTTTGGTGCTATCTGTGACCTTAGTTCTAATACTGTTTGTTTGATGAAATTTGGAACCCCCATATTAAGTACATATATGTTTGGGATTGTAATGGCCTCCTGTTGGAGTGTTCCTTTAGTCAATATGAAGTGACTGTCCTTATGTTTAATAACTAATGTTGGTCTGAAGTCTACCCTGTTGGATATTAAGATAGCAACGCCTTCTGGTTTTCTAGGCCTATTTGCTTGAAACACCATTTTCCAAACTCTCACCCTAAGATAGTGCCCATCTTTTGTGGAAAGGTGAGCTTCTTGGAGGTAACAAATTGAAGGATCCCGCTTTTTAACCCATTCTAAAAACCTCTGTCTTTTGAGTGAGGCATTAAGGCTATTGGTGTTAAGAGTTATTATTGAAAGGTGTGTATTTTTGCCATTTTTCTTATTTTGTAGTTCTTCTAGTTTTACCTTTGCTCTCTTGTATTAACTAGTATTTGAGTATGGTTTATTTTTTCTAGGGTACTTACGTGTGGATTTTTCTTTCTCTTCCACATGGAGGATCCTTACAAGTATTTTCTGTTGAGCTGGTTTAGTGTTCACATATTCCTTTAGCCTATTTTTGTTGTGGAATGTCCTTATTTCTCTATCTATTTGGATGGAAAGCTTTGCAGGATAAAGTAATCTTGGTTGACAGTTGTTACCTTTTAGAACTTGGAATACATCATTCCAAGCCCTTCTGGGCTTTAAAGATTGTATTGACTAATCTCCTGTGATCCTGATGGACTTGCCTTTGCATGTGACTTGATTGTTCCCTCTGACAGCTTTCAATGTATTTTCTTTGTTTTGTGAATTTTGTAGTTTAATTATAATATGACAGTAATAGATTTTTTCCTGATTTTGTCTGTTTGGCATGCTATAGACTTTCTGTATTGGCATCACTTTCCCTACTTGGGGGGAGTTTTCTTCTCTGATTTTTAAAAAAATACCTGTTATACATTTGGAGTGAAATTCTTCTCCTTCTACTATGCCCTGAATTTTTAGTTTGATCTCTTTATAGTGTCCCAAATGTCTTGAAATTCCCATTCACGCCTTCCTATTACTTTGTTTTTCTATTTGTTGGACTGTATTAGATCTGCCACCTGGTATTCTATTTTAGATATTCTGTCCTCTTCTGGTGAGACTTTCTACAGAGTTTTCTATTTGTTGTATTACTTCATTTCTCATATTGCTGATTGGTATTTTTTCAATATTTCTATATCCTTACTCACATGTTGTATTGACCTCCTTAGTTCATTAATTTGGTTTCCTCTGTCCTCCTTCAGAAGTTTGTTTTCTTCTTTGATTCCTTTGTGTGTATATATATATATATATATATATATATATATATATATATATATATATATGATTTTTTAAATTTCTTCAGGCATTTCATCTAAACCAGTCTCACTGGAGGTAATTTCTGATGGATTTATATTATTGGAGTGATTGTATTGTCTTGATTTTTGTGTTTCTTATCTTATAATGTAGAGAGTTTTGCATCTTGAATTAAGTTAATGCTTGGGTTTTCTAATTATCTGGAGTGTTCTTAGCCATGTAAATACAAATTTATATATCTTCAGTGTATGAGTTTATAGTGCCAGGTATAGCTCTTATCCTCCAAGAGAAAGAGCATAAGTACCATATGTGTTGAGTTTGCCTGCTATTCAAGTATTATAGTAGAATGGATGAAGCACATTCCTGGAAAATTCTAAAATTCAACTGAACAATATACACATTCAATTAAAACTAGTACATCATACTTATACAAGCATGAGAGTTTAATCTGAGCAGATAATCTAGTAATGCCAAAGTCCCTAAGGGTGTGTGTTTCCCCACATCCTTAATCTTGTCAACTAGGAGGTTGCGATTTTGGGTCTGAAATGGGTTCCAAGTCAACATGGGGCCAGTCAGTACAGAAGAAAATGACAAAGGCCCTGAAAATCAGGAAACATAAAAGGCAACAATAGTCAACACAAAAATACAGCTTAATTGAGTAGGGTAAAGTCAACAAGGAATACATCATAAAATGTAATACATAACCTTTCCTGACATGGAAAGGGAGATTAGCACTTCCAGTGCAGACTTATGTATCTGATTTATATATAAGTATAAGTAGGCCCTGTTACCTTTTGGAATGGCTTCCAGTCCCACCAATGCTAAGTGCCCATCTTGATCCCTCTTGATGCTATGTGGCTGGTAATGAATGAGTTTCTGTATGTTCATGGCTCTGATAGTTGGGGTATGGGAGACTATGCAGAGTGACTTTAGTTGTACCAGAGATCCTCAGCTGGACCCTGCTGTCTTCTCCTTCAGGTTTCTTGCCTTTGCAAGGAGGCTGATATAAGTGGAAAATTCCTTAACCCTGTTCCTGTTTGTGCAGCTTTGTGCTGCCAGGGCAAGTGAGTGTGCACGTGGATGGGGGTGACTTGTGCCTCAGCAGGATTCTGGTCAGTTTCTTCCTTTATGGAAGATCTTGGTCTCTTCTGTTTCTATGTCATGGTTGATAATGAGTTCTATACCTTCACTTCATGGTAGAAGAATGTATTATGCTGTGTTTCTGTTGATTTCCCTCCCCAGGCTGCTTTGGTATGGCTAAAATGGTGCCATCTTACTCAGAAGTCTCCTTCTTGGCTGTTTTAAAACAGTTGTCTTCATGAATATGTTCAACCTACATGTAGACTCAAAATTTGGAATTTCTTAAAAAGAATTACTTTCTCAGACACAAGATAAAGATAGAATGTACACTCAACTCCTTTGATAAAGGAGCAGTTTGTTCATCTAAGAATGTCACTTGGCATAGTAGAAGAGAAAAAGCTCATGAACTATGAGATCAGAAATGGTAGTGGGCTTCCTAACAAGGCCAACTTGTTTTTAACTTGTGTCCATCTTGGCTGCAGGTGTGCTGCTCTCACATCACTGCTACACAATTTCTCTTTGGCATTTCTTTTTTTATTCAGTGTCTGCTTCTGTTCTCACCACTATTACATTCTGATACCTTACAGCCCCTTCTTACAACTTCGTTGTACATAGGACATACTATTATCCAAGTGCTACTCCCTGCTACCCTATGTACTCTGCTACCTTCAACTACCAGTGAAGACCATTTTTATTTTTCCTTATTCCCATGAGAAGAAAGTGAAAAGTCAACGTTGGACAAGGCCTCCACATTGCCACCCCACCCACCACAATACAATCACCTAGATCAAACCAGAGCATTAATAATTCAAACCAATTCCACATACACCAAACTCATTCATTATAATTTCCACAAACAGAAGGCACTTAAATTTTTTTCTTTGTGTTTCATTCTTGTATTTGTTCAGACTTTGCTGACATAAGATCACCTCAAAGAAAAACTTAAGTCAGATTGCTTGTCTTTGCTCTATTCTTACTCCAGAGTCCATGGCAAAAGTACTGTATCAAGAAGTCTCTGGAGTGATTCAAAGAGAATCCCAACCCAGAAGACTGATGGATAGCAGAATAGAGTATGGGCACAGAATTAATTCTAAGCACAAAATTTGAATTATTTTGGTCCAAGAATTTGTGTTTTAATGTAGAAGATAATAAGTAACCAAATATGGGCATATTAGTGACAACAGCATGGTTAAAACTCCAAAATTCTCTGTCAGATATGAGAAGAGGGATTTCCAGTGATTTCTCAGCAATGAGATGAGGCTTCCTACTCTGTTCTCCTATGACTGCATCTTTCTTTTCATTTTATACTGACTTTCTCACTTACTATCATTAGTTATACAAAGAAAGAAAATGCAAACTTCGGGGAAAATATAAAGGGGTAGTGAATTGTCAAATGACCTCAAATCCAGAAGAGGTGTGGAACTAGAGTCCCACCGGGAGGTTGCAATAGTTTCTATGATTGCAACAGAGAAGCTCTGTCCTCTTTTCAAAACCCAAGAAGTTGATGGCCTCACAGTTGGTCATACATGACAGTCTTGAATAATGATACATGCTCTGTCCTAAGAAGGGAAGAGGGAGAGGAAAGAGAGAGAGAAAGAGAGAGAGAGCAAGAACAGCATTAATGATTTCATTTCCTCCTTCCATATTCCAAAGAACAACCTAGCGTCATAACCTCACTGACCTTTCTCTAGGACCAAATCAGTTACAGGGCTGAGTCTATTAACTGCTGACCCAAACTGAGTCTATTAATTGCTGCCCCAAGGAAGGAAAGTTTTATTCCATAACTAACCAGGGATTTCAGAACTTCTGTCACCCAGTATTACCTGGTGGGGGGAGCCCATCTTGCCATCCTTGTACAAGATCATTTAGATCATTTATACTTACCCAGCCCACTAATTCATTCAGCCTGATAGCAAAAGAACACCACTGCTTCCGAGAGACATGGTTACCTTCCTATCACTCTGTCCCTCACATTACCTTTCTTTGTGAGTATATAAAAGTTCTCAACAGCACAGAGTTGTTTATACTTCAGTGTGCAGGATGTCATGACTTCATAGCATGATCCAAGATGATAAATATTACATTTATAGCACAATGTTCCAATAGCTGCCAGATAAAGAAAGAGATGCACAGAGAACACAGTTTGGTGAACGTTCTCTTGGCACTGAGAAATACGCAGCAAGATTACTGAGCAGTTCCCAGCCTACCTGGATTAGGACTTCTTGATAATCCTCTGGGAGAGAAATTTACAAATATAACCCAAATAGTGTATATCATTTGAAGATAACAGAGTTCCTTAAAATTTTATCTATAGGCCTCAAGTAATAAATCCCTTGACTAGACTGTTTTTACCAGTAATGGTTAAAAAAAAAAAAGAGAGAGATTTTAGCCACCTTACTCCCAGAAATGGAGTAATTTTCTTTAAGACTGAGCTCTGAGGATACTTTGAGAATGGATGATAGCCTTCACTGAGGTTGGAAGGAGTTCATTCCTAAACATGTCACAAATGACCTATTTTCCAAGGACTGTAAATTATCCATAGTCATACCTTCTTTGGGGATATGAAGCTCACCTGTTAAGAAAAGAAAAAAAAAAATCTTTTCGTAACCTCACAGACCTTGACTACAGCACCAAGAGTCAGGTTTGGAAGCTTCTCCTTCCCTAGCATTTGATCCCCTCCTAACTAACCATTGATCACCTCATAACTAACCATTTCCTCGTTATCTCTAGGACTTACCCGGATATGGGCAGAACAGAGAGACTGTCACCAGCCAAAAAAGAACAAACATCCTGGAAGCTTTGTTTGTGTAGCTTCTCCTGAAAGGTTGTGGATGTTTTTCTCCCACAGAGGAGAGGTTGATTTGTCTTCAGGCTATTCATCTAAATTACATAATCACAAACTTTCCAGGACAGACAGTACCTCTATGTTCCCAGGACCAAGTCACCATATCTGATTTCCTCACAATAGTCTAAATAGAATTCTGACTCTGATTTTGCACAAATCCTCAAATGAAAGTAAAATTTTCATCTTTCTAATTTACCAAAAACCTGAGAGGTGTTCTCATTGCCCCTTTGTTACAGAGGAATCCGACAAGAAATCTGACCCACTCTATACTAACTTCTCACTTGGGTTCATTTTCATCTCCACTTCCATTACCATAATCTAAACCATAATTACGGCTTACCTGAACCAAACAATATCTTTTTTTTTCTACTCTTGCCCCTTCACAACAATGTCTTCACGAAGAATCCAAAAACCCCTTTGGGTGTCACAGACACTACAGTGCTATTCAAAATCCTCTGGTGACTCCTCATGACATTTTAAGAGAAAATTCAAACCTCTTAGAACCTACAAACCTTTTCCTATCTGAGCAATGGCCACCATTGCAATCTCCTTTCCTGTCACAGTCACCTGGCTCCTTTAAGTCTGCACAGGATGCTACTCTCAGAGACTACAGCATTACTTCATCAGTCTCTAGAGAATTACCTCTGGTCCCTACCATTTCCCTGTTTGTGGGGTTAGTTTGTAAAAGTAAATTTAATGACAACTTTCTCTCTCTCTCTCTCTCTCTCTCTCTCTCTCTCTATATATATATATATATATATATATATATATATATATATATATATACACATGTACACACACAATGTACTTTGATCATATTACCCTCCCACCACCTTACTTTGGTGTTACATATATTTAGAATTCCATACTTACTTAAACTGAACTTACTTCATATGTTTCTTTTCTTGTTTATGTGGCAGAATAATTGACAAAAGCAACTTTAAGGGTTTATTTTGGCTTATACTCTACAGGGGGAAGGGTGGCAGAAAGAGGACCCTGGTGGCAGGCATGTGCAGCTGGGATTTCTACTGTTTTATATTTTTATGACAACCTCACTACCTGACATTGCATAACTATTTGCTCTGTTCTTGACTCCTCCACTGGGAGCTTATGCTTTATTTCCCAGAGCTCACCCAGCAGTTTGAGGCTCTGAACAAAGAAGACATGCAGGAGGCATTTGTGAGATGAATCTGTGATCATCTTCCCACATCACTCCTATGTTCACCCAGCCCATTCTCCACTGAGCAGCCAGGCTTATCAGATTGTTGTTTTTTTTTTTAATTGTAATAAGAATGTGAAAATATAGTTCTTTCTACATTTTAGCTAGGATCCAAACAATGGTAAATAGCAAATATTTTTACATTTCAAAATGAAATGTGCTACTTATACAGATGTACAAAGAACATAGATGAAAACCACCTCAATATACTAGGACCACCTGAATTGTTTAAGCAGTTAATTGTAAGAAATAAAATAGATGCTCATGCAAAAAGTGATGAACTGCCTTTCAATATATGGCTTAAAATATAGAACCATGAAAAAAAAGTTTATGTGTCTGGTTGCCTTTAAAACTTTTCCATATGGCAGAAGGCGAGGTCCCCAGCAATCCATAAGCAAAGTCCAAAAAAATCAAGTGAAAAAAATATTTTCAACTTTTATATAGATATTTAGCTAATCTCTCTATTACAGAAAGAAATTCCCAAGTATGGGTGTACACACCTGAATCTCCACACTCAGAGCAAATATGTGTTTTGTTTGCCTGTTGCTATCATGTTTCTCCACCATAAGAGAGGAACTAAATGAACTTGGGTACATTATCCATTTCTCTTCTCCTATACATGGAACAGTGTCTGGCATGTAGAAGCTCTCAATAAATATTTGTTGAATATATGAATAAAATCACAAAATGGGTGCTCAAGACATGGCTTAATGGTTAAGGTGCTTGCCTGCAAACCCTAAAGACCCAAGTTTGACTCTCCAGATCCCACTTAAGCCAGACATACAAATGTGAGGCAAGCACAAGATTGCACATGCCCAATAGGTGGCACAAGCATCTGAAGTTCAATTGCAGTGGCTGAGGCCCTGGCATGCCAATTATTTCTCTCTCTCAAATAATTTTTTTTTGTTTTTGTTTTTGTTTTTGTTTTTCGAGGTAGGGTCTCACTCCAGCCCAGGCTGACCTGGAATTCACTATGGTGTCTCAGGGTGGCCTCGAACTCATGCGATCCTCCTACCTCTGCCTCCCAAGTGCTGGGATTAAAAGTGTGCACCACCACGCCCGGCTTCAAATTTTTTTTTTTTAAATCACAAAGCAGCATTGAATCATCGTGGTGAAAAATGTGGGTTCTAGAATTAGGTATTCTCACTACAAGTACTGGCACTGCCATGCACCAGATATGTCATTGTATGTAGGTACAATGCTAGCCTTCACTAAGCCTGATTTCCCTCTGGGAAATTAGGGTAAGAATGATAATATCTTAACAGAAATAATAATACCATCTGCCCTTCATAGCCATAGGTTCCATATCCAAACTCAGATCAAAACTATTAAGAAAAAAAAAATTAATTGTGTCTGTACTGAACATGTATATATATATATATATATATATATATATATATATATATGGCATTTAAACTATATTACTCAACTGTAATATAGGCACTATATTACTAGTTACTATAATTAACTGAGAGAAGATTTAAGCTAGGAAGGACAATGTATAGTAAGTTATATGAAAATGCTACACCATTTTATATATCCACCATCATGAATTTTTGCATTCATTAAGAATCCTAAAGCCAATTTTCTTTCAATACTAAAGGACAATTGTAATTCATATGATGGCAAAGATTATATTTTAAACAGGAGTTAACTCAGTCAAACCTCAACATGTATTAGTTATCATTGATATCTGCTCTAAGGAAGACAGCCAATGAACTTGAGCTCCCAGAAGAAACAGTGTGGCTTCCCCCACCCCCAGGCATGAATAATCAATCACTACACTTGTAGCCCTTGCTTTCTTTTCCTCTGCACAAGACATTTCCAGGTCAGAATGAGCAAATTCTTGACAATCTTCTCCATCTGTTGCATCATCATAGGTAAGTTTCAGACCTGAGGACTAACTCCTGGTGGTGGGATCAAGGGAGCCCCAGTGATTCTTCACACACATGACTGTGTCCATATGGTCTAGGTTGAGTTTTCACCACATTTATGAGGGAGGAGAGGCAGCCTTCAGAATGCTCTGCATTCCCTGCCATCTTTTCTGTCCTTTGCAGCATCATGACATCCCCTCTGGGTATGTGGAACTTTATATCGCTACCCTTTTGCTGCTGCCACTCCCCACAACCCAAATCCCCTGGCCAGATTTCTTTTTAGAACAGCCTTTCTATTCATAAATTTTGTCCATTTGCCAAGTGAGCTGGTTAGTCAATATAACCTTGTAGTTTCCTTAGCCCTAGACATCCCCTTCTGATACCCATTTCAGGAACTTTTATTACATGTATATTGAGGAGACAAAATTCTGAATTTCCTTAGACAAATTTTCAAAAGTGGTTCAGTCACTGTCCTAAATTCTCTACCATGTAGAGACAAACCTGCTTTGTGACTATTAAATAACATATACTTTGAGATAACATTACCTGCAGAGTAAATCTTTCCTCAAAGCTATGCACATTGAAAAGACTGCAATTCTCATTTGAACATTTTCTTTTCATCAATATGGGATGAAACATTGATAAAAAGGTTCAATGGTTCACTGCCTAAACACTCTACATTGACTCTTTGCCCACGCACCCTCCCCTACTCTCCCAGGTCTGACATTGCCAGCTGCTTGGCAGTGTCTTCCCTCACACAGGCTCTGTACTCTCTCCAGGGGCAGCATCACTGATGTGTGTAACATGCCACCTCCGCATGCTGTCTGACCACTGCAGAAGAGGCTTTGGTGTCTGTGTTGCTCAGAAGCATGAGACCTGCATGACTCTAAAGATCTACCAAAGTAAGTTGGAGAGTCAGGTGAGGTACTGTGAGAACCTCAGAAATCTTAGGACAAGCCATTAGCATTTTTACATCTGAGACAGAAAGCTTCTGACCACAGCCCTTATGCATGCAGAGAGATCTGGGCAAATAAAACAGGATAAAAATGAATGACAAGGTTTTTTAGTTTAAAAACAGAAGAGCTGTTTTCTCATCTCCTGGCAGGAAAAGAATGAAGTAGGTGTACTGAGCTAAGATGTCATAGGCCACAGGCAAATAAACCAACCTTGTAGCTAACTAGGGATTTTTACATACAACTTATACTTGGGAAGTCTAAGTTGGGAAGTCATTCCTTTGCCTGACTGATTGGAGCCAGATGTGGCCCACCTTAGAGAACAGAGATCACTGCTTTTTTCTACGGCTCTTTCCTACTGCAGGTAATACTCTCCAGCTATCATACATGGGATGCCAGAGGTTCTGCAACAACTTGTCGTTCAACTTCAACAATCGGACTTACGTACATAAGTGCTGCAGCTACGACCACTGTAACTTTATAGCTTAAGATATTCTTCATGAATGCTAGAAAGTCGCAGATGTGTCTCACCTGTCACACTCTGTTCTGGCTTTCCTAATCTCTTCTGAACTCTGTCATTCTTCTTGGTTCCTTCCACTTGGCTCCCCACTTGGCCATGGAACAATGATTGTGAACAATAGAGACCTTAAGAAGCCCTGTACAGTAAAAATTAAAAGAGGACTGTTTTAGAACTTCTTTATTGGCTTAGTTGATGTCTGCCAGAAAGTTTTCATCTAAAAATTCACAATTTTTAACCAAACAACTCATGTATCACTACAATGATTAAGCAGAAATAGCAATAAGTGGGTAGTGGGCACTGACAATTTTCCTGTGTAGACACCAACTTATTTCCTCCAGCAGGTAGTGCCTATTTAAGACTCAGTCATTTGTATTTTCTTGACATTTAAAGTCCACCCTCACATTTGTTAGTTACAGTTAACGAGGAACTTTCCTGGCCTCTGTGAAATTTCTAGCTTAGACACAACCATTACTATTTCTTTTGAGATGTACATTGATGGCACATCACAGTTTGTTTCTTTCCCTTCCTTTTCTAAACTATCCCTTTCCTTTGCCCTGGTCACATCTCCATCTCCACATTGCTACATGAAGTCTTGTACTAAAACTAGAATGTCCTTCAAATCCATGTGCGACATTTCCCATAGCCGCTAGAGTTCTTCAGTGGTGATATAAAACAATCACGCTCCAGGCTGTCTCCATCATTCCTGGGCAGCTTTTTTGAATATAGCTCAAGACATAAAACTCACAGTAGATCAAAGACTTCTGTCCCATCCTACCTATCTGTAAAGAATAAATGCACTTTACATAACTTTAGTGTATGAATGTATTCTGTCTTGATATGCCCCACAGGTAACAAATACATGGTAGATCTAAACAGCAGCCTGGGATGCAGTGGGTGGCAGAAGTACACGGACTCCTGTTTCTTGTGCTTGGGATAATGAAGATCTTTGCTATTCTTCATAAGTAAAAGTCTTTGACAAACCTCTGTATGTTAAGTCCTACATCTAGCATCTAGTATGAATTTGCTAAGAACCTTACAAGTACAGATATTTCTTTAGCTTTCCAGACTAAATGCCAGTTGCCATGCGCTTAGTGAATATTCATAGGGTACACTTGTAAGCAGGAAAACAATAACTAAATTTTGAGATGATTACATCCCAAACTATCATATCTTACCAACACACTGACAAACACCACACTGGAGCTGGGCCTGGTGGCGCACACCTTTAATCCCAGCACTTGGAAGGTAGAGGCAGGAGGATTGCTATGAGTTAGAGGCCACCCTGAGACTCCACAGTGAATTCCAGCTCAGCCTGGGCTAGAGTGAGACACTACCTTGAAAAAAAAAAAAAAAAAACTACACTGGTTCTCCCATTTAGCCTGTCCATAGCAAGCCTATGCTTCAATCCTCTGTGAAAAGCCCTTGCAGTTGTTTCAAGTAAAAAGGTTGCTATTGGTCTCTTGACCCAGAATGGGTTTAAACTTTTCTGGAGTGAATTTCTTTTGCTTTGAATTGATAAATATCTGATATCACTTAAAATATTTGAGTTCTTATTGTTTTATCAGTTTTCCCAGTTATTGAATCATGATGCATCTTTTTACTATAATTCTACCTCATAATCAAAATCCAGTAGAACAGAATTCATATGGTGAATGATTTTTACAAGCCTTTTTGAAATTTCTTATGAATTTTTCTAGCCATTTCAACTCTGAGTTTGTCTATATTTTGTTTTAAAATTTTTATTTAATAGAATCAAACTTTAGTATAAGTTATATAAACTGATCTTAGTTCTTTGAAGCCATATTGCTTTAAATACTACAAAGAACATTTTTTTATGAACCACTTGAGAGTAAATTGATAACCAATGCCTCAGAAGCTCTAAACTCTCCAGTGTATTTCCTGTTTTTAAATATTTTATTTGTTTAGTTAGTTAGTTAGTAAGTTAGTTGGTTTGTTCGTTCGTTTGCTAGTTAGTTAACACAGAGAAAAAGGCAGAGAGAGAAGAGAAAGAGAGAGAGGAGGGAACAGAATGGGCATGCCAGGCCTCCAGCCACCGCAAATAAACTCCAGACACATATGCCACCTGGTGCATCTGGCTTATGTGGGTCTTGGGGAATGGAACCTTTGTCCTTTGGCTTAGCTGGCAAGCACCTTAACTACTAAGCCATCCTCTAACCTTACTGTGTTTCTTAAAAGCAAAAATGTATTTCTCCATAGTCATAATATGCTCATCACAATCACAAAATTAGTATTGAAATATTGTTGTCACATAATGCACAGACCCCATCAAAATTTGAAGTTTCCCAATAACATTTTATAGCAAAATTCAATTCAATCCATCATAATACAGCATTTATTTCAAACTCTTCTTATCTCCTCTAATCTTGATATTTTAAGAATTTTGTGATTCTTAAAGATTGGCCTGTCCAGTGTCTTCATGATTACATTCAGGTTGTAGATCTAGGCCAGGACCATCACAGAAATGATATTTCATGGTCCCAATATCTCCTTCAAGGGCATGCCTCTAATGCCATAACTCCTCTCCACTAGTCCTACTTCCTGTAAGTTCTACTGCTTCCCAATTGCATCGTAGTTTATTCTTCTTTTATTTTTTTCTCCTAGGGCTCATGGCTTTCCCCATGATAGGTTTTCAGTATCAAGTATATATTCCCTCCTGTGGAGCAGGCCTCCAGGCCAAATACAAAGTGGTAGGTTTCCCCCATAATAGAGATGCCACTATTGCACGCATTGGCTCGTTTGGTCTGGCTGGCCCAATTTAAGACTTGCAGTGTCCACTGTTGTTTATCTCCACTTTCTCTGCCATAGAGCTGCATACAGCATAGCTTTTCCAGCTTTCTGACAATTGGTCTATACAGAGGAGGTTTTCAGCTCAGATCCAGTTCTCAGTGACCTTGTAGCCCAACCACAACATCATGTGTTGATGATCAATTCTTTCACATATTGGTTTGAGAGGATGTGTGTCATGGGAAACTTTTTCCCTAGGACAACTTGAACACATGTCTAGCCACCCCAGCTAGGGCTCAGATGACATGCCAAAGTATGGTTGCACCAAACTATTTTGGTTTTCAGACTAAATTCTCAAGAAGATATGAAGGAAATGGCCACTTCTTATTTTGATTGATTTTTGACTTCTAATAGTTCCTATAATTCCATGGGTCTCTTTTTATTCATTTTGAAATATCATATTCAGTTTCCATGTCTCTGGAAGTACATTTTTATATTCTTTTATTTTCTGAAAGTCATATTCAGTTAACTTTCCTCACAACATTTTTATTTCACATGTGGCTAAATGAAATGAGGTTTTCCACTACTTCAAGACAGATCTGTGCTGGGAACAGGGATGAGGCAGGAAAGCTTCCTAGCTTAATCTCTGTGAGATGAAATGGAAGTATAATTATTTGTCAACTCTGTATAGAAGCCTGTCTAGTGATTTCCAATATTTGCTACACTTTGTTTTCTCCCTTTCCAATTTCTGTATTGTCAAAGCTTGTAACCTGATCAGCTTTGTTTTCTGTTATAATTCTTTTCTTCCATTGGATGGCATTCTATTTTTCTGATAGAATCCTAATATTCTCTATATTTCTGTGTTTGGTGTATGGAACTTTGCTTTTGGCATCCCAATTGACCTGTGTTTTCACTAAAGGATTTCTAGAGTTCTGCAAACTGTACTGCTGCCTTCAAAGTGTCCAAGCCAAAAGTTCACAGTATTGCCTGAACAGTCCCAAGCAAAGCTTTAAAGACAGCCCCTAAACTCTAATGCAGACAGATACCTGCAACATCATCCCAGCTGTCACTCACTTGTCCATCCTTCTCCAGGAGACTGTTTTTTCCCAATGAACAGATTACCTTGGTCCAGCAAATCTGCACTAAACTCTCAGCTAAACATATACCCCTGTGGCTAAAGTGTACAAGTAATTTTTGCTTTTCAAGTTTTTCTTCATATACATGACAGCACCTAACCAGACTCCCAGAATACATTCTGAAGTTTCCAGCAGGTATTTTAGTATCAAGACTGGAGAATACATAAGGTGAGATTTTATGATCCTTGAATTACTCAATGTCACTATATGACAATTATATAATTGGCTTCCTGAAATTTCGATCTAACCATGAGTTGTGCAAAATTTAAAATCAAAAGTTCTGAGATATAGTTTTCAGATAGTTTGTCAATAAATGAACATACCTGTAGTTTATACATGTTTACACAAATGAATTTGTGTTCTTCCTAATGTTTCTATTATATTTTTGTGGTATTCAGCTTAACATGAATACAGTCACATTGAGTTGTTACTACCATGATGCCTCCAGTAATTGGTTTGCCCCAGATAATCAGTTCCTAGCATATTACATCAATAAATCCATTGGTGTGGTAACATGAAGCTTGATGATCCTAGTGTCATCAGTGCCAGAAGTGTGCCTACAATATTTATAAACCATGTGCATTCTGATTAGATGAAGTCACTTTTTTATTAACTAGTTTTGTGCTCAGCAAATACAGTTAATTTGGTACCATTGTTAAGCTCATCCATGTCCTATCCCTTTCCCCTGACCCCTCCTTGTTGAGGCATATGTGTCATGCATTCTGTAGTTAGCCCACACTTATGGGTAGGATAAATGTCTCTGCATATCATGACCAAACGTGTGGCTCTGACATTCTTTCCAACCCCTCTTCCACAAAATTTCCCTGAGCCATGTTGATTTCATTTTTGGTCTGCTTCAATGATAAGGTGTTGGGGGCCTCTGGGTCTCTGGAAATCTGATTTGGTAGGAGTTGATTTTTCTCTGTGTTGATCTCCTTCACCCTTGTGTTTGTACCCGGTTCACAAAGAAAACAGCACCCTTGCTTGTTTTGCCAATTGTTCTTAGTTTCATCCAGGGCCCTTTTGAGGTATGATGTGGTGGCTCTCTCCTTAGGATCTATGTCTATCTGAAAAAGAGAAGCAGATTCTCCAACAGAGATTAAAGTTAGTGCCTGACAAATGAGATAGCCCTTACTTTTTTATAGAGAATTTAATAGGTATAGGCCCTCTTATAACCCACAATTGGTTGTAGCTTGATAATGGAGAGCAGCTTATGTTTGGATATGGTCCTGACTTGTTTTCCAGTTCCAGGTATGGGTCCCATACCACTAGGAGGATCAGTTAGCCAAATCAAGAGCAATTGGTTTCCCACCATGGCTGTGTGCCACTATTGCACTTGTGTGAGCATCATGACAGATGAATTCACTTTTGTCCTGTTAACTATTGCATGCCCCTTCTTTCTTGCTCAAATCTTAGAGCTCTACTGGCCTCCTAGTATTTATAATCTTGATTCTGTCAGTAAGTCTCCAATAAATTGCATTCTGTGTAATCCTGGGTCTGCCTTTCCTCTAATCGTTCTGTCTAATGCTTTCTTGAAGGAAATTCCTATAAACTGATATCCAGTTGCTATGGAACAATTACAAAGCTGTAAGTCTGTCTTATCTTCATCAGCTTTACCATTGCAGATCCACAACCAAGCAAGAGATATTTGGCAAGATACCCACAAAAGGCATTTTAAAACTTAATCCAGAACTAGAACATTCACTCAGGGTCTGACCTTCTTGACCATTAACTCAACTTCCTATGCTTTTTAAAAATTTGTTTACTTATCTGTCAGCTGTTAAAGACAGATTTATTGCTGCTGGACCAAAAACATTTGTGGTGGGAGAGGAAGCCACATGGAAGTCAAGATCTCATATAAATCCAAGACAGGGCCACAGTTCAGGAAAGCAAGATCTGGAGGCCCACTGTGGGTGTGATTCATCATGGGGACTTTGCCATAGGCCTAGTAAAAAGCTTTAGTTTGAGTTTAGCTACTGCATGGCCATCCATTCTTATGGCTGTATCACTTACCGTGGTAACTTGAATGTCTGTCCCCCATAGAGTCAGGGACTTTATTAAACTTGTAACTTGGATCTCCAACCAAACAGACCTGTCTGGAGGAGGTGTCACTGGAGGGTGGATCCTGGCTCGAAGGTGTTCCCGGGGACAGATCTGAATTCCAGCCCAAAGGTGTAAGACAGTAGTGTGAGTTGGGGGTGGGGCTGATGCTTGCTCCTGGGTTTGTTTGCTGTTTTGGCATTTGCTGGCTGGTGATGTTTTCTCTCTTGTTGGATGTATGGAAGCATCAATTTCTACCACTGATGCAACTTCTCCCTGACTCGGTAAGCTTGAAATAAACCTCTTCTTCCTCTAAATTGTGTGGTTTGGATGTTCATCCCAGCAAATGCAAATGGCTACAATACTCAAGATTTACCTATTATTCTCTTTTAACTTTATTTATTTTTGACAATTATATTCTTTTTTTTTTTTTTTTTTTTTTTTTTTTTTTTTTTTTTTTTGGTTTTTCGAGGTAGGATCTCACTCTGGTCCAGGCTGACCTGGAATTAACTCTGTAGTCTCAGGGTGGCCTTGAACTCATGGCAATCCTCCTACCTCTGCCTCCCGAGCACTGGGATTAAAGGTGTGCGCCACCACGCCCGGCTTTATATTCTTTTATACAATGAATTTTGATCATATTTATCTCCAATTTTCCTCTCTTATACCCTCTCACTCTTCCTGATACCCTCTTCTTCCCAACTTGTCCCCTTCTTACTTCCACATTTTTTCCTAATCTGTTCAGGTTAATTAGGGTTGCTTACATGGGCATGAGTGGGGTTTACTTACTGGACATTGACAACTTACCAGTGGTGATAGTACTGAAGAAAATGACACCCCTCCCCTAGTAACCATTAACGTCCAATAAATCCTCAGGAAATGAATAGGGTCTCATGAGCCCTTCTTCCACCCATGATAGAATGTTGATACCCCCAATATTGGGCAGGTTTTGCACAAGTGACAACAGCAGCCATGAATTCATGACAATAATGCCATGTTATGCCCATGTCCACTGATGTCATCTCTTGTGCCCTCTACTTTGTATTTGTCTTCTTCAACTTGCATTTAGTTTGTGTTTTAACAGATTTTCTACTTGCTTAGGGTTACTCTCAGTATTCTGGGTATAAACAACAATTTCCCCAGGAATAATTTCATCTTGAGAATGGACTGTCAGTAACTCCATTCTGTCCATGTAAACTAACAAACAAGCTGGTGTTGAATGAAAAAATCTTATATAGTTTTCACTTTGGAAGAGATTAAATTATCATTTTCATCTTACCACTACACAATAATATAAAATATGAGTAAATTCCAATATATTTATGTTGCAAGTATTTAAAAAAAAATCTTAGACCTAAATATTTACTCTAAATACAAAATGGTAGAAACAAATAGACTGTAATCCTGAATGTAAAGAGGTAATATATTATAAATGAATAAGTGATAATATAGTTAAAATAAATGCCTAGGGCTTCTGAAACATAGGAAGGCCAACATGGTTAAAAAATGGACACCAAGGACTTCTGGCCAGGATATAAATGCCTAGGGCTTCTGCAACATAGGAAGGCCAACATGGTTAAAATATGGACACCAAGGACTTCTGGCCAGGATGGCGACCACCTAACTGTGCCACACATCCCTGGGAAAGAAAGGCAAGGCATTAAGGATTCACTGGGACTTTTAGGGGATTGCAATCTCCAATAGATTGCCAGTGGGAGGGCACAGAAGGGAAAAAACAGGGAATTGCTGATTCTCTCGTGTGCAAATAGCCCACCCTTTTCCCCAAGCAGCCATCATACCCACCATCCCAGATCCAGGAAACTCCCACACTTACAATAGGAAAAGGGTCCCAGGCCAACATAGTTCCACTTGTCTCACTGCACAGAGGCAATCGCCCTGCTACCCCTGTGCACAAGTGACCTTGGACAGGCTATGCCTGCTGGCCCATTGGAGCTCAGGCTCCTTTAATCAATATGCCTGCCAAACGGTGCATCTGTGCCCATCCCTGTTTGTGGAAGTTTAGTCTGCTCCGCCCATCTGTTCACTTACTGCTCTGGCCTCCACACATCCACACGTGAGCCCAGGCCCATTTCAACTACACATGTGAGCTCCGGCTGTGTCTGTCACTTGTGCAAGCTCAGGTGCCGTCCCCTCTCTGTCTGCCATGCTGGCAGACAGTGATTGTCCTGTTGGGGAGGAGCTCAGATTGCTTGTGGTTTCCAGTGTTCTGCCACACCAGAGTTTGAGCTGCTTTAGTGCTTGATGCCTCAGTGTCCCTCCTACTGTAATCACAGGCAGCTTTGGCGCATTACTGCATGAGATCTCAGGCAGGAGCTCAAGCAGCTTTGTCAAGTAAGAGCCAAAGCCCAGGCTGCTTGGCAACTGCCTCAGGCTGCTTCAGATTCCCATTGTGCTTGAGCCCAGGCTGATCCACCCACCTATGTGCCTATACACTGTGATGGGCAGACCACAAAACAAAAGAAAGAACATGAAAAATCAAATGCAAGAAAATCCAGTTAGATCACCCAGTCCTACAATGAACATCTGTAATCAAAACATAGAAGTGTCATTAGGATCAGAACACCAAAATGAAGCTATGAGCAATGCAACCCTGACCAAGCAACAGGTAGAACTTGCAGAAAAGCAACCAAGGACTGATAATCGTGTGGGTGCTGCCATCAATAGACTATACCTAATAGATAAGAAAATGGAAGTTCAAAGACAGTTTGAGATATGAGAGAGAGTGAAAAAAAAGAGGACCTCAAAAATCAGCTGGCTATGCTAAATGAAGACATAAAGAAATGCAAGGATGAATTCTAAGAATCATCAATAAAATCAGAAAAAGATGTGAAAAGGGAGCTTGATAGAGGAATGGAAATTATACATAAAAAAGTAGTAGAAAATGAAAACTTAATTGAACAAGTCCAAAACTCTCTAGAGGCTCTCAAGAATAGAGTCAGTGAAGTGGAGGAAAGAAACTCTGACCTGGAAGACAAAATGGAAGAAACAGCTCAAGAGTTCAAAAATTTCAGTATGTTCAAAAGTTTCTGTAAACAGAACATGAGGGAATTGTGGGATGCAATTCCTAATATCAGGATCATTGGAATACTAGAAGGAGAAGAAATTCAGTCCAAAGGTATAAAGAACTTATTTAACAAAATAATTGAAGAAAACTTCCCCAGTCTCTTAAAAGAAAGGCCTATCAGGATACAAAAAGCCAACAGAACTCCAAACAGACTGGACCAAAGGAGAAATTCACCAAGACATGTTGTCATTAAGACTCTAAATATTGACATCAAAGAGAAAATTCTAAAAGCAGCTAGGGAAAAAGAGCACACCGCTTTGAAAGGTAACCCCATCAGAATTACTCCAGACTTCTCAATGGAAGCCCTGAAAGCTAGGAGGTCCAGGAATGAAATACTGAAAAGTCTAAGAAATTACAGCTTCCAACCCAAACTACTCTACCCAGCAAAAGTATCCCTCATAATACATGGTGAAAGAAAAACTTTCCATGACAAAACTCAGCTTTACAATTATTTGAACACAAAACCAAACCTACAGAGAGAATTTCAGATAATTCTCCACAGAGAAGAAATAAATAGTCAACCTCAAATGCCTACAAGAAGCAGATCACAATAACCAAACTCAGAGTAGGCACAAAAAACTTCAAACTCCATGAAAACACCAAACCACATACACCATCACAATATGGCAGGGATCAAATCAAATCTCACAGTCATTACCCTAAATATCAATGGCCTTAATTCACCCATCAAGAGATACAAGCTAACAGAATGGATCAAAAAACTAGACCCCTCAATCTGTTGTCTTCAAGAAACCTTCCTCACCACTAAAGACAGACAATTCCTCAGGGTGAAATGGTAGAAAACAATATTCCAAGCAAATGTGAATAAGAAACAAACAGATGTAGCTATATAAATATCAGATAAAATAGACCTCAACCCTAAAATAATCAAAAAAGGCAAAGAAAGCCACTTCTTACTTATCAAGGGAATGATCCATCAAGAGTATATTATAATCATAATTCAGTGTGCACCAAACAAAGGGGCACCACAGTTCATAAACCAAAACCTACTTGACAATAAAACATAAATAAGGACCAACACCATCATAGTTGGGGACTTCAATACACCATTATAAGTAATAGACAGATCATTGAAACAGAAACTCAACAGGGAAGTAAGAGAGCTCAACAAAACCATAGATCACTTAGACCTAACTGACATCTACAGAACTTTCCATCCCAAGTCCACAGACTACACATTCTTCTCAGCAGCCCAAGGAAACTTCTCTAAAATAGACCACATACTGTGTTACAAAGCCTGCCTCCACAGATTGAGGAAGATTGACATAATTCCTTGCATTATATCAGATCACAATGCTATATTGCTAGAAATTAACAACAAAAGACCCACCAAGAATCCCAACAGCACCTGGAAACTCAACAGGACACTTTTAAACAATAAATGGATAGTGGATGAAATAAAAAATGAAATTGCAAAACTTCTAGCATTGAATGTAAATGAGAATACATCGTACCAAAACTTATGGGACACAATGAAGGTGGTCCGCAGAGGAAAATTCATAGCACTCAATGCCTTCATAAAAAAGACAGAGGTCCCAAATCAATAACCTAACATTCCACCTAAAGGCATTGGAATAGCAAGAAAAATCCAACCCAATGATCTCCAGAAGGAAATACATAAATAAAATCAGAGCAGAAATTAATGAATTGGAAACTAAGAAAATAGTTAAGACAATTGACAAAGCAAAGAGCTGGTTCTTTGAAAATATAAACAAGATTGACAAACACCTGGCCAACTTGATCAAGCAAAAAAAAAAGAGATGCTTCAAATTAGCAAAATTGAAAAAGAAAAAGGAGATATCACAACAGACATAAGTGAAATTAGGAGAATCATCAGGACTTATTTCAAAAACCTCTACTCCACAACACTGGGTAATGTGGAGGAGATGGATAAATTCCTGGATGCATGCCATCTATCAAAGCTAAACTCAGAGAAGATTAATCTCCTAAATGAACCTATCATAATCACTGAGATTGAAAAAGTAATAAAAACACCTCCCCAAAAAGAAGAGTCCAGGACCAGATGGCTTCTCAGCTGAATTCTATCAAACCTTCATGGAAGAACTTAAACCAATCCTCCTCAAAACTGTGCCAAACAATTGGAGAACAGGGAAAGCCACCCAACTCCTTTTATGAAGCTACCAGAGAGAGATGCTCAAGAAAAGAAAACTACCCAATGGAACACTCAGGAGCCATAGATTGTTGTTAGAAAATTTTCAGTGTCAGGGATGGAATACCTCCAGTGAGTTGTTGGCCAGGGAGTCCCTGATGCCCCCAAAACATTATAGGCCATTTCCAAGGCCCTTGGTTTCCCACCAGGAATGATGGTAAGACCCTATTGCTGAAGATTCCACATACTTGGGCTGCAAGGCCACTGAGAAATGTTGTTGGAACTGAGCTGATAACCTCCTTCATGTAGACCAGCTGACAGAAAGCTGGAAGAAGCCATTCTACATGTAGTTCAATGGGAGAAAGAGAAACCACCAGTGAAGATACTCAACTGTGCCACACAACTGGAGAACAGGGATAGTTACCCAACTCCTTGTATGAAGCTAGTATCAGCCTAATTCCAAAACCAGGCAGAGATGCCCCAAGAAAAGAAAACTACCAGCCTATTTCCCTGGTGATCTTAGATCCAAAGATCCTGAACAAAATCCTTGCAAACTGAATCCAACAACACATCAGTAGCATTATCCACCTTGACCAAGTGGGATTGATCCCAGTAACACAGGGGTGGTTCAACATACAGAAATCTGTCAATGTAATACACCACATAAACAAGGTTAAACACAAAAACCACATGATCATTTTGATAGATGCAGAAAAGGCCTTTGACAAGATACAACATCACTTCATGATCAAAATACTGGAGAGAATTAGCATGGTTGGTTCATATCTTAACATAATAAAGGCAATATACAAAGCTCCTAAGGCCCAAATAATACTTAATGGCAAGAGACTGGAGGAATTCCCATTGAGAGCAGAAACAAGACAGGGTTGTCCACTCTCACCTCGGCTCTTCAATACAGTACTGGAAGTCCTAGCTGAAGCAATAAGACAGGAGAAGGAAATAAAAGGGATACAATTTGGAAAGAAAGAAGTCAAGTTATCTCTATTTGCTGGTGACATGATTGTATATGTAAGAGACCAGAGAGACTCCATCCCAAAACTCCTGAAGGTGATTAATTGCTATAGCAAAGTAGCAGGATACAAAGTCAATGAAAAAAAAATCAGTAGCCTTTCTATATGCAAACGACAAAGATACAAGGAAAGAAATAAGGGACATGGTCCCATTTTGAATAGCAACAAAAATAAAATAAAATACCTTGGAATAACATTAACCAAGGAAGTGAAAGGTCTATACAACAAAAACATAAAAACACTCAAAAAAGAAATTGAGGAGGACCTGAGAAAATGGAAAGACCTCCCATGCTCCTGGATAGGCAGAATTAACATTGTGAAGATGGCAATCCTACCAAAGGCAATATATAAATTTAATGCAATTCCAATTAAAATCCCAACAGTGTTATTCACAGAGATAGAAAAAGTGGTCTCAAATTTCATATGGAAAGGCAGAAGGCCTCGCATATCCAAACATATCCTCAGCAAAAGAAATACCTCTGGAGGCATTACCATACCTGATCTAAAGCTATATTACAAATCCATAGTAATAAAAACAGCATGGTACTGGCATAAAAACAGGAGTATAGGCCAACGAAATAGACTTGAGGACCCGGACTTTGGGTCAAGCAACTATAGCTACTTGATATTTGACAAAGGCCCTAACAATATAGGCTGGAAAAAAGACAGCATCTTCAACAAATGGTGCTATACAACTGGATAACAATATACAGGAAATTGAAACTTGATCCACACATGGGTGACTGGGCGAAAATGATCAATATATGTCCAAGCAACTTATGGTCTAACCTACCTAACAGCAAATAACCTCTTGTGATGCTCACACAAGTGCAATAGTGGCGCACAGCCATGGTGGGAAACCAGCTGCTCTTGATTTGGCTAACTGATCCCCTCAGTGGTATGGGACCCATAGCTGGAACTGGGCAACAAGTAAGAACCATATCCAAACATGAGCCTGCTCTCCATTATCAAGCTACCACCAATCATGGGCTACAAAAGGGCCTACACCTATTAAATTCTCTGTAAAAGTATAAGTTTATCCCATTTGTCTTGTACTAACTTTGCTCTCCATTGCAGAATCTGCTTCTCTTTTTCAGGTAGACACTGATCCTAGGAGAAAACCACCCCATCATACCTCAGAATTTCCCCACCTGAAACTAGGAACAATTGGCAAAATAAGCAAGGGTGCTGTTTTCTTGGTGAACCAGGTACCAGCACAAGGGTGAAGGAGATCAACACAGAGAACAATCAACTCCTACACAATCAGATATCCAGAGACACAGAGGCCCCCAACACCTCATGACTGAAGCAGGCCAAAAATGAACCCACATGGCTCAGGGAAATTTTGCAGAAGAGGGGGCAGAAAGGATGCCAGACCACACGTTGTTTCATGATATGCAGAGACGTTTATCCTAACCATAACTGAGCTAACTCCAGAATGCATGACCCATATACCTCAATAATGAGGGGCCAGGGGAAGGGGTAGGACATGGAAAAGCCTAACAAGGGTACCAACTTGATTGTATTCACTGAGCACAATGCTAATTAATAAAAAATAAAATAAAATAAATAACATCAGTTTGAGATTCAAAAAATAAAAAAAAAGAAAGAATGAATGATAAGGAGCCAGGCATGGTGGTGCATGCCTTTAATCCCAGCACTCAGGAGGCTGAGGTAGGAGGATCACCATGAGTTCCAGACCAGCCTGAGTCTACATAGTGAATTCCAGGTCAGCCTGAGCTAGAGTTAGTCTCTACTGCAAAAAAAGAAAAAAGAAATGAAAAAGAAAGATAAGGAAGTTCATTTTATATTGATTAAATGCACACTCCAACAGGAGGACATTGCAATCCTAAACATATATGCAACTAACTTGGAGGCTCCAAATTTCATCAAATATAGACTATGAGAACTAAGGTCACAGATAACATCAAACACATTTTTAATCCGTTACTTCAACACCCCACTCTCATTAATTGACAGGTCATCCTGGCAAAAAAATAAACAAAGAGGCATCTGGATCCAACGAGGTCATAAAACAAATGGACCTAATAGGTATATACAGGGCATTTCATCAACATGCTGCTGAATACACATTCTTTTCAGAAGCACATGGAACATTCTCTAAAATAGATCATATATTAAGACACAAAGCAAATCTGAACAAATACAGGAAAATTGAAATAATTCCTTGCATTCTATCTGACCACAGTGGAACAAACTACAAATCAATAGCAAGAAAAGCTATAAAGCATACACAAAATCATAGAAACTAAACAATACACTACTAAATGATGACTGGGTCAATGAAGAAATCAAGAAGGAAATCAAATCAAAAAAATTCATAGAGTCAAATGATGAGAACACAACATACCAAAACCTTTGAGTCACAATGAAGGCAGGCCTATGAGGTAAATTTATAGCTTTAAGTGCCTATATTAAGAAATTAGAAAGGTTGCAATTAAATGACCTAATGCTTCACTTTAAAGCCTTGGAATAAGAATAAGGCAAACTGAAAATCAGTAGACAGGAAGAAATAATAAAGACTAGGGCAGAAATTAATGAAATGCAAACCAAAAACTAAAAAAATCCAAAGCATCAATGAAACAAAGAGTTGGTTATTTGAAAGGATAAACAAGATTGATAAACCCTTAGCAAATCTGACCAAAGGAAAGAGAGAAGAGATACAAATTAATAAAATTTGAGGGCTAGAGAGATGGCTTAGCAGTTAAGCACTTGCCTGTGAAGCCTAAGGACACCAGTTTGAGGCTCAACTCCCCAGGACCCACATTAGCCAGATGCACAAGGGGGCACGCACATCTGGAGTTTGTTTGCAGTAGCTGAAGGCCTTGGCATGCCCATTCTCTCTCTCTCTATCTATATGCCTTTTTCTCTGTCTGTCACTCTCTCTATCTGCCTCTATCTCTCTCTGTCTGTCACTCTCAAATAAATAAATAAAAATGAAGAAAAAAAATTTGAGATGTAAAAGGCAACATCACAACAGATACCAGAGAAATTTAAAAAATCATAGGGACATACTATAAAAACATATACTCCACTAAGTATGAAAATCTGAAAGAAATGGATGATTTCCTTGATTTATATGACCTACCTAAATTAAATCAAGATGAGATTAATCACTTAAGCAGATATATAACAAGTATAGAGATCCAAGGAGTTATCAAAAATCTCCCAACTAAAAATAGTCCAGGTCCAGATGGATTCATTGCTGAATTTTACCAGACCTTTGGGGAAGAACTAACACCATTGCCTCTTAAGCTTTTCCATAAAATAGAAAAAGAAGGAATTCTATCCACCTCCTTCTATGAAGCCAGCATCAACCTGATACCAAAACCAGGCAAAGATAGAACAAAAAAAGAAAATTACAGACCAATCTCCCTCATGAACATAGATGCAAAAATTCTCAGCAAAATATTGGCAAATAGAATACAAGACTATATCAGAAAGATCATTCACCCTGACCAAGTAGGCTTTATCCCAGAGATGCAGGGGTGGTTCAATATATGCAAATCTACAAATGCAATACATTATATAAATGGATTGAAGGACAAAAATCACATGAAAATCTCATTAGATGCAGTAAAAGCATCTAACAAAATACAACATTTCTTCATGATAAAAGCCCTACAGAGACTGAGAAAAGAAAAAACATGTCTCAATATAATGAAGGCTATTTATGACAAGCCTACAGCCAACAAATGGGGAAAAACTGGAAGCTTTTCAACTAAAATCAGGAACAAGACAAGGGTATCCACTGTACCCACATTTATTTAATATATTACTAGAAGTCTTAGCCATAGCAATACAGCAAGAGACGCACATAAAAGGGAGACAAATTGGAAAGGAAGAGATCAAGTTATCATTATTTGCAGATGACATGATGCTATAGATAAAGGACCCTAAAGACTCTACTAGCAAATTGTTATAGTTGACAAACACCTACAGCCATGTAGCAAGATACAAAATAAATACACAAAAACCAGAAGCCTTCCCATATGCTAACAATAAACACACAGAGGATGAAATCAGAGAATCACTCCATTCACAATTGCATCAAAGAAAATAAAGTAACTTGGAATAAACCTAACCAAGGAAGTAAAGGATCTCTACAATGAAAACTTTAAAACATTCAAGTGAGAAATTGCAGAAGACACTAGGAAATGGAAAAACATCCCTTGTTCCTATTGGAAGAATCAATATTGTGAAAATTACAATCTTACCAAAAGCAATCTACACATTTAATGCAATACCCATCAAAATTCAAAGGACATTCTTCATGAAAATACAAAAACCAATCCAAAAGTTCATTTGGAATCACAAAAATCCTCCAATATCTAAAATAATACCAAGCAACCAAAATAAGTGTGGTGGTATCACGATACCTGATTTTAACCTATACTACAGAGCCATAGTAACAAAAATAGCTTGGTCATGGCACAAAAGCAGCCATGTAGATCAATGGAACAGATTAGAGGTCCCAGATGTAAGTCCCAATAGCTATAGCCACATGCGGTTCAATAATAATGCCAAAAATACTCATTGGAGAAAAGACAGCCTTTTCAGCAAATGGTGCTGGGAAAACTGGATATGTATTTGTAGAAGGATGAAAATAGATTCTTCTCCCTCTCTCCATGCAAAGGAATTAAGTCCGTATGGATTAAAGACTTTAACATCAAACCTGAAACACTGAAACTTCTAGAGAAAAATGTAGGGGAAATCCTTCAACATATTGGTCTTGACAAAGACTTTTGAATATAACCCCAATTGCTCAGGCAATAAAACCACAGATTAACCACTGGTACTTCATGAAATTACAAAGATTTTGTGCAGCACAGGACACTGTGAATAACACAAAGAAGCAACCTACAGAATGGGAAAAAAAATCTTTGCCAGCTATAGATCTGATAGAGGATTAATATCTAGGATATACAAATCACTCAAAAAATTACATAATAAGAAATCAAAAGAGACAATTAAAAAATGGACCATGGAAGTAAATAGAGAGCTCTCAAAAGAAGAAACACAGATGGTAGATACTCATCTAAAAAGAAATGTTCTATATTCCTAGTCATCAGGGAAATGCAGATTAAAACTACATTGAGATTCCATCTCACTCCTGTCACATTGGCTACCATCATGCAAACAAATGACCATAAATACTGGTGAGGATGTGGAAAAAGAGGAACCATTCTACACTGTTGGTGGGAATGCAATCTGGTCCAGCCATTGTGGAAATCAGTGTGGAGGTTCCTAAGACAACTAAAAATAGATCTACCCTATGACCCAGCTATAGCACTCCTAGGCATATATCCTAAGGACTCATCTCATTACCTTAGAAATACTTGCTCAACCATGTTTATTGCCACTCAATTCACAATAGTTGGGAAATGTCCCTCAACTGAAGAGTGGATAATGAAGATATGGCACATTTATACAACAGAGTTCTACTCAGCAGTAAAGAAAAATGAAGTTATGAAATTTACAGAAAAATGAATGGATCTGCAAAGGATTATACTAATTGAGGTAACCCATGCCCCGAAAGCCAAGCATTGCATCTTCTTTCTCATATGTGGATACTAGCTACAGATGATTGGACTTCTGTGTGAGTAGGAAGAAAACTCAGTAGCAGAGGACAGTAAGGTAGAAAGGAGATATAAATGAAAGAGAAAGGAAGGGAGGGGGTACTTAATGGGATGGTATTGTATATATGTAAATAGAATAATATATTAATTGGGGCAAAAAGGCCCAAAGTGAGGTCAGGGGAAGAAATTAAGTACAGGAAAGGTGGGGGGGATAATCAATATCTAAGAGGATATAAATAAATCATATGGAATCCTACTTTTTTGGACAATTGACACTCAGGAGCTGTATATTGTTGCTAGGAAATTTTCAGTGCCAGGGATGGGATACCTTCCAGTGAGTTGTTGGCCACGGAGATTCCTAATGCCCCCAAAACATTATAGGCCATTTCTGAGGCCCTTGGTTTCCCACCAGGAATAGATGGTAAGACCCTATTGCTGAAGACTCCACATGCTTTGGCTGCAAGACCACTGAGAAATCCTCCTGGAACTGAGCTGGTAAACGTCTCCATGTAGACCAGCTGACATAAAGCTAGAAGAAGCCATTCTGCATGCAGTTCAATGGGAGAAAGCAAAATCACCACTGAAGATACTCAAACAGTGGGCACTGCAAGCCTTATATTTGGCCAGCCAGGCCAAATGAGCCAACAGATGCAATAGTGGCACATCTGCCATAGTGGAAACCAACTGCCCCTAATTGGACTGGAGGCCCACTTTATTGAAGACAATACATCCCTGATACTAAAAATTAAAACAGGGGTAGTCATGAGCCCTAGGAGTATAACGTCTGCTGCTGTCTGGCTAAATATATATACTCTGCTTATCAAACTGCCCAGTAAGCACTTCTGTTAATGTTCATACCCTTATATTAATGATACTCTCACCCTTGTAGAGAATCTTCTCTTTTAAGATGGCAGTGATCTTGGGATGACTCAGAAGATATCGTGCTGCTTGAAGGGAGTGCAGGGAGTGCTCAGTACAGTAATATCTATCACACCTTCAAAGAATTATGGTCTAATGCAGAAGAGGTAGCAGAGAGAATGTAAGAGCCAAAGTAAGAGTAGAACTCCTTACAACATGCTCCCCCCAGATGCAAAATGGCCTGGATATCCATTGGCTTACAGTGCTCGACACCAGCAACATAAGACCATCATAAGAGGAGGAAAAGATTATGACATCAAAATAAAAAAGAGACTGATTGAGATGGGGAGGTGATATGATGGAGAATGGAGTTTCAAAGAGGAAAGTGGGGGGAGGGGAGGGTATTACCATGGTATATTTTTTTATAATCATGGAAGTTGTTAATAAAAAATTGAAAAAAAAGAAAGACACTCAATGTTGATGTCTAGCTGACACATGCATGTATGCACACATGCCTGTGTACACATGCACACAGACACACATGCACACACACACAGAAACACAGTGGCCTAGAGCTTGACCTGGGTGGTCAGAGGCAGTTATTGCCAATGTAGATTCTCAAAACTTATGGCAATCGCTATGACTTCCATTTCAAGAACCTTGACTATTGTTTGCTTGTTAGTTAGAGAATATCTCTCAATTTCTAATTTCATATTGACTTTCCCAGTCCTACTCAATCCACCTTATGCTTCTCCCACTCTCCACCTGAAATCCCCTGTACCTTCCTGTCCTTATTTCTATCCAGTCCTCTATCTCCTCTGCTTCTCTGAGAAGCTCTAGCAGAAAGTATTCCTTTTGCAGGAGATTTTAGAATGTTCCCTTTAGCTCAAATTCAACATTAGAATTTAAGGACAACTGGAGACTCCAAGGAAGCATCAGGTAGCAAAACCCAAGAAGTTCAACCAGAGGCAGAGTTGAGGTTTTCATGACCTGTGACGTCTCCCTTTTCTGTCAATTGATGCATAGGCACTAAAAAGACTAAATTTTCATGAATAGAGCTACTAGAATAGGGAAGACAGTGGGGTCTATGTTTTAGAGAAAATGTAAGGTATATTGCTATGTAGTACCAAAAATGTCAAGACTACAGGGACACATGGCTTTTAAATCTAAACTATTTTATTATTTTTCATTCACCTCTTTATTTTTCTTTATGATCCTCTAAAAGTAGTAGTGAAGTATCTAAATTGTGCTTGCCATCATTACATCTCTTTGCATCAGTACAGCAAAATGTTTCTCTCAGGAGGTCATGGAACATCTGAACCATTCCCTTAGAACAAAACTTACAAGACAGTTCTGCATAGTGACAGAGGTATCTCCCTAAAGAAAAGCAAAAGTGGTCACCTTGCTTCCATCCAGAGTTCCATCCATTTTGTGAAGATGAGAATGAATCCCAAGGCTATGGCTCCATCTCATTTATATTAGTCACAACTAGGAAAAGACATGTCTCCTATAGGTCCATGCCCAAGTCTGGACAGCCCATTGTCCATGCTCTTCCAAGATCCAAGGTTCCCCTTTCTGCATCCTAACTCCATGATGTGTGAGCATAAATAGTGATGTGTGTGTGTGTGTGTGTGTGTGTGTGTGTGTGTGTGTGTGTTTCAAACCCCAGTTACCTGTTTAGCAATCATTAAAGTAGTAGTTTTCTGTGGTACAACTTCTGTTTTCTTGAAACAAATTAAGCTCCCAGATGTTTTTAAAACTACCACAGCATCTGGATCCATCAAAGTGCTTACAATGATTGCAGAATCAAACCCCTAAATAATGAGAGGGAAGCTTTCAGGAAGAGCTCTAGGGAAAATGACTGCTTCTGAAAGCTGAGATGGTGCAAACTGGGAGGAAGGAGTTGATACAGATTACAAGTTCTTTTGAAGTCCCTTACTCTCTCCTTTACTGACAACTATGATTTCCACCCACTGCAAATCTGGAAACAGAAATAAGACAATACAACAGTGAATGAGAAGTGTGGAAATGACTCAAGGACATAATATGTACTTCAAGCCAAATTTATTGAGAATGACTTAAAGAGAAAACTACATTCATAAATAAGCCAGCATTATTTTTCCCAACCAAATTGTATGCCTTACTTTTTAACGATTTGACTTCCATTTCATTTTTAATTATAAAATAATGTGTGACTGATATAAATTTTAATTGGTATGAGAACATAAAAAGAATTTAACATTCTTGCCCACCTTCATATGACACACTTTTATGGTTACCAGTTTGTAGTGAGATCACACTACAAAACAATGGTTGGAGTTCAGGTCTTAAGCAAACAACTAACCCAAAAACCCTTCTCCAGCAGAGCGGAGGGAGTCTGCAGCAAGCCTACCTCTGAAATGCTTTCTCTTGCACCCTCTGCTGGACCAGACTTGGATTACCATAGGGTGGGCCTGCCGGTCTGCAGATTCATTTCAGCAGACCTGAAAAAGAATGAAAAGAACAGAATACCCAAGAACTATGGTTCCTAATTACTAAATTTATATGCTAATTTATGTGTACTAATTACTAAAATTATGTATAATGGGCTTTCCATAAAGAAGGAAAGGAGACAAAGGGATACAAGACTCAAAAATTTCCGCAATTAATCATAGACACCAACCTACATATCATATTGTTCATTTTAGCACAAATTATATCCTACATAAATTCTTCAAAACAATATCAACACAATATATTCAATTATGTATTCATATGCAACTATCATATCTCTAACATACACATGTATAGTATATGAGAAAATGAACAACAGCAATAATACAAAGGAAGAAGAGGGAGAAATAGGTTTATTTTATTGTTACAAGCTACATCTTCATTGCCTCCTGTGTCTCAATCTGGAGTTGTGACACCACTGTCCTAAGGTCCACTGTCCACAAACTGTCCAATTCCTTGTACTTTACATAGTATATCTTCCACGTCAATTTTCATGGAAAATTTGTTGATATACTTAAGTTATCATGCCATATTCTTAAATGTCAACAAATATAAACAGAAAGTCCTGAAAATCCATACTTGGAAGGAATGCAGTATGTGTTGAACAATGAACGGACAGTTCTTATTCTGGTGAAGCTTAGTTAACTTCAGGAAGTCACTCTCCCATTCTTTACACATGTCCTAGATCAAAATCATACCTGCAGTTGGTCAACAAAATGTCATGAAACAAAATTGTTTCTGGATTATCTTGACCTTCACAAAATGTGTTTGTTTGATCTTTTGTGCCATTTTTTGTTTGTTGTTAAAGGTAGGGTTTCTCTCTAGTCCAGGCTGACCTGGAATTCACTATGTAGTATCAGGGAGGCCTAAAACTCATGGTGATCCTCCTACTTCTGCCTGCTAAGTGCTGGTATTAAACACATGTGCCACCATGCTAAGCTGTTATACCTTTTTGATAAGTCTTCTAGAATCTCTTAACCTTGAATTTCTTTTTTCTTTTTCCTCACTGACAGATTTCCAATGTAGTATCATCCGGGAGTATTCATCAGCCTTTTTGTTTTTGTAATTGACCTCTTTCCTGCTTTCTACTATCCTAAGGAAGAAGTTTCCAAGCTTGTTTACTTAATGAATGACTGAGGCCCCCTCTAAACATCACCTACTTCATATTATCTACATTTAAAGTTCTTCCTTCATATACTGAAGCGTTGGCTTAATGGTTAAGGCATTTGTCTGCAAAGCCTAAGGACCCAGGTGCAATTCCCAGTACCCATATAAGCCACATGCACAAGGTGGTTCATGCTTCCTGAGTTCATTTGCAGTGCCTGGAGGCCTGGTGTTCCCATTCTCACTCTCTCTCATAAATAAATTAAACAAATAGAATTATTCATTCAGAATCAGGGTTCTTAATCCATGCTTCTGGCAATGGAGCTTTTTCCTTTGAAAAATATGTGATTCTCCCAAATCAACACTTATGTTGACTTCAAATATGTGTTCTTCCTGCTGATTTATCTTTAGATCTGAAATAGCATAAGGCTGGGACTGAGCTTGAAGTGCCCTCTCTGCTGGCTGGCTTTCACAAGGCTGGAAAGTGCTGTGTAGGCTGCTGGACAGAATGGTCATCCACAGTATTACTCAGCCATGGGCCTCTGTACTATAACACCAACATGCTAGGAAAGATGTGCCTGCCTATACAACAGTAGTATGACTATTGTGAATACAGCCAACAATTTTTTGATTAGATTTAAGGTCTGTACTTCAGGAGATGTTTTATGTCTGCTACTGTAAACTTGTTCATAGGCACCAGTGAAGAAGTGACTATTGTTTTGTCATGTAGGTGTGATTTGCTTGTCAAATTGCCTACTATATGTTTGTGCTTGGACCCACAGAGTTTTACTGCTATTACTGCTGCTGACTGCCCTGGCTATAGAGCAAATTTTCTTGTAGTGGGTAGTGGTTGCTAATATAATGACTCATAAATACAGACACTAAGTTACTGTTACTATGGCATAGTGCCCAAGGCTTACCAATAGATGAATGTCCAACTCACTACCTCAAATGCTCAGGGAACAATGTGGAAGCAGGAAGAGTGTAAGAGCCAGGAGAAGGGGTGGAGCATCATATAACAAGTTCCTTTGAATTTAAATCTTCTCTCCTTTTGTGGAAGAGGGGATGGAAAGAGTGTAAGAGCCCCAGACTGGGAGGTAATATCTATGAAGAGTGAATGGCTGTCCCTAAGACTAAACAGCCTTGAAGGAACATCAGAGGCACTCAATCCTAAATGAGCCTGACAACTCCCCTGATTGATAAACTTCCCTTAACTCAGAAGGCCTTAAAGGACAGAAACCGTCTTGGGTACCCTCCCTAGACAATTTTGCTGAAAAAGCTTATTCTGAGCAAGGACATAAATAACTACAGTTCCTTATCTACTTTCCTTGGACCTACATTTGGTCCTGTTTGTTTTTCTGAAGACTCTGCTTATAAGCTTGAAACTCAACCTGACTCAATGCTTCAGCCTCCATCCCACCAGAAGGTTGTTGCCCCTCACTGTGCTTCAATCAACAGTTTCTGTTGTTGAGATCCGGTCCAATGTTATCCTTTGCTTTGCTCTTCACTTTCCTTACATTTGGTGCCGTGACTCAGATCAGAGCCCTCCAGGGCTTTCAGGCTGGGTGCCCTCTACCTCTCTTTTCCTCTCCTCTATGTCCCTACAAATGTTTCACTCCCTTAGGAGCACAAAAACTTGCCATGCTCACTACTCTGAACTAAACAGCTGCCAATTGTGACCTGAAATCTCCAGTCTTTCCAGCTTGAAACATGGGGGCCTCTTCCTCTTCTTCTTCTTTTCACACTTTCCTCTCATACTTTTGAATTCCAGATGAGAAGCCAATGTCATGTGATGACCTCCATCCACATCCTCATTAAATTACAGCCTTCAGAACAAAGTACGAACTCTTGATCTATGGAAGAGGCACCTTGTCTCAGACCTTAGGAACCCCCAGAGGTTCTTGCTTTTTGGTCCATGGAGGACCAGAGACTCTGGGAGCTCCCTATGTATCGCTCCACTAGACACCACAAGCATTATGAGTGCAAAGATGCCCCCCTCCTAATCCTTGGGTTTTGGTCGTCCTAAGCCTGAAAGATGTCCATGCTGGTGGGATCAGCCATTCCAATTAGTCCTTGTCTGCCAAAATGGGCTCTAAGTTATCTATTCCAAAAGACACTCCATTGTCATGACTCAAAACTAATTTAAAGTAACTCAGAAGACCTGAGCTCCTGCCTACCAAATTACTCCAACTCTCTATTCAAATTTTGCCACAGTAGTCTCTAGACAAGGGCCACTGCTGAACTAAATTTGGCACCTTGGATTTCAACATTCTCATTGGTCTTGATAACTTTCTCCAATGACACAGAAAATAGTGTAAGGTTCCCTCACCTGCTCCTGCCCCTCCTAAAACTCCATTTGTCCCACACAGTTCTGTCAGCTGGCTAGAACATACCAGGGTCTCCCTCTCACACCAAATTCAAGCCATCTCATTAAATCTAACACAATCCCTGCCTTCTTAAAGAGACTCCAGTCTTCACTGGGCTTCTTTTACTTCTTCTACATATAGATATCTAATTTTTCTCTCCTTGCTAAAAGTTAAAATCAATATAGCCTCCCTTTCTTTTTCTTTTTCACCTTCTTTTTATTATAAGCCAACAAAGAAAAACTGACGACAGAGGTGGGGCAAACAGTACACAAAAACTAAACCCTTAAATGTTTTTTTTAAAAAAAAAAACTAGTTCATGCCACACAGCTAGATAAAATAAACAAAGACAAACACCAAGGAAAATTCTTTAACCCTACCTCCTTACATATGCCTAATGGCCACAACAGAAAAAAAAATTTAAATTCAAACCACTGGCTATTGCTCTATTAAGCTTAAGTCCTCACCAATTTAAAACATAACTAAAATCGGACAAAGAGATGTCCCTCCATGTTTCATGTTGTCATGTTTAATGTTGGCCAACCGTGTCATGTCATGTTCTTTATTTAGTGCAAGTTGTCTTTATGTATGTCTAAATTCATGGTCATTAATTCTTGCAATGCTTATGATCATTAAGTGTTCTGATTCTCATATATTTTAGAAGATGTTAAATTATTCAAACCAGGTTTACAATATATTTAAGTCTTATGCTGTACCGACAGAGCTAGCTCGGTGGTCACTATAATATGTTTAAAATAATTAACCTCTGCTTTTGACAACATGTTTGTTCATGCTTACTACAACAGACATGTTTATATAACAAATTTTAATCTGTTTCTACAGAAACAGACATGTTTTATATCATAAAAGTCTTTATATGGTAAAAGCTTGTTATAATGTATGTTATTAAAAGGATATGAAAGTGATATTTAAAGGTTGTGGGATTTAAACTGAAAAAGGTTTGAGTTGTCTATGGTAAAACAGATTAACTTAAAAGTTTTCATTCTCACCTTAATTGTTCATATATTTCAGACTTTACTGTTTGTAATAAGTTGATAAGTTTATATATATTGCCATGTCTCAAATCAAAGTTAAAATTGAGCTATCCCTATATTGTTAAGCTCTGACTATGGAAAAATCTAAATGCTTAAGAAAATCAAGATTCTTTTTTTTTTTTTTTTTTTTTTTTGAGGTAGGGTCTCTCTCTAGCCCAGGCTGACCTGGAATTCACTATGTAGTCTCAGGGTGGCCTTGAACTCATGGTGATCCTCCCACCTCTGCCTCCTGAATGCAAGTGCTGGGATTAAAGGTGTGTACCACCACACCCAGCTAAGATTTATTTTTGATGAGTTTTTGTTTGTTTATTTAAACTCTATCTAAATGTAACATAAAAATAAAAGAGAAAAAATTCATATAACTGTCCTTCTGGATATTCAATAAAAAGAAATTTTAAATGGGTCTAAGAGACTGCTAACCCAGGGAAATGGGAAGACAGACAATCAAAATCCATACAGGTTGAGGGTGGTGGCACACGCCTTAATCCCAGCCCTCAGGAAACAGAGTTAGAAGTATCACCATGAGTTTGAGGCCACCCTGAGACTACATAGTGAATTCCAGGTCAGCCTGGACTAGAGTGAGACCCTACTTCGAAAAAAAAAAAAAAATCAAGACAGTCCATTTATAATTACTACAGTGAAAAATGTAAAAGCAGAAGTTAAGGAAAAAATTCATAAGTTTCAATTAAATTGTATTTAAAGATCAAACAAAAAGGGTGCCATAATTATATTATTAATCATTTTATTTAATTTCACTGGTAAAATTCAACTTTTCTTAAATACAATTCTGCTCTTAATGTTTACAAAATGTCTGATTATCTATTTATAACAATAGATCTCCTACTTATTACTCTATTTTTATACCAATGTTTAAAAAATAGTTTACAGGCTGGGCGTGGTGGCACACGCCTTTAATCCCAGCCCTCGGGAGGCAGAGGTAGGAGGATCACCATGAGTTCGAGGCCACCCTGAGACTCCATAATGAATCCCAGCTCAGCCTGGGCTAGAGTGAGACCCTACCTCGAAAAAACAAAAAACAAAAAAAAAAAAAAAAAAAGTTTACAGGACTGGAGAGATGGCTTAGCGGTTAAGCGCTGGCCTGTGAAGCCTAAGGACCCTGGTTCGAGGCTCCATTCCCCAGGACCCACATTAGCCAGTTGCACAAGGGGGCACACATGTCTGTAGTTCATTTGCAGTGGCTGGAAGCCCTGGAGCACTCATTGTTTCTCTCTCTCTTTCTCTCTCTCTCTCCCTCCTTCTCTCTGTCTGTTGCTCTCAAATAACTAAATAAAAAATAAACAAAAACAAAATAATAATAATAATAGTTTACAAATAAGAATTTTATATTAAATAAGATACTTAAAGCTTATAATTGAGTTATATCCAATTGATAAGTTTACATGATTTTCACTGGATAAATCTGAATTTTGTTTGATAGAACATTTGCTTCTCTGCTTACAATACATTTCTTACAGATTCTGCTCTTATGTTTTCCAATTAGATAAAAAATAGTTTAATAAAATTTTATTCTAATAGGTACACAAAACATTATTAAGAAATATATTTAAATGGTCAATAAAAGTGCAAAAGATGTGACAATGTAAATAGTAAGATTAAAAAACAAAAGATGGAACCAGGAATGATGGTGTACACCTTAGATCCCAGAACTCAGGAGGCAGAGGTGGAAGGATCACCGTGACTTCAAGACCACCCTGAGACTACATAGTAAATTCCAGGTCAGCCTGGGCTAGAGTGAAATCATACCTTGAGAGAAAAAAAAAAAAAAAAAAGATAGTTTTAAGGTAGAACTAAAAATATGACAAGACATCAGACAACCTAGATAGTCCTAATAACAGCTTCTCCCCATAGTCTCTGATGGTTTCCAGGAACTGTTAGCTGACAAAAACAAAAAAGTTCTAAGTATTATGAAAGATGGATCTTAAGGTAAAGGTATATTTATTAATGTTTAATTTCCCAAGATAAAGATCTCATACTAAAAACATTAAAGGTTTAAAAATAACTCTATTTTACTTAAACTAAAAACTATTGTTCAACAGTATTTTCTCTTTAAAACAAACACATTTATAAAAACTTGTATTACAGTTCATGTTTTAGTTCAACGATGACCAAATTCTGCTCTTTTATGTATCATCAAATAATTAAAGAACTGTCTTATTTCTGGTATCTCAGGTTCATTGCTCATAAGTAAATTAACTCTTAAGACATATGCTCCACCTCAGGGTACAGCCCCATGCTCAAACAATAGACTTCATCTAAAAGAAATGATTTCAAACTCTATGGCCATGCTTCCAACCTTCCCTGGTAACTGGTACCCACACAAGTATCTAAACTAATCAAAGATGTTATCAAATACAAATGTCAAAACTTTGTGCTGTCTTGCTTTTTCCTGACAATTTCTAAATTAAATTAATTGGTTTAGATTTATTGATAAAAATATTATTCTAAAAACTAATAACATGTTCTGCCTGTACTTACAGCTATTAGATATTAAAAGAATAAGACGATCTACCTTCTAAAAAGCTGTTTCTCTGCTCTCACCTTAATTGTTTATATAGTTCAAACTTAATTCTGTATAACAAAGTGGTAAATTTGCTTATAGTGTCATACCTCATACTATGATCAAATAAAATTTAAATGCCCCTGGTACAAAGTTATGTCTTGCACTATAATAAACTTTTATCTTAGTTATGTCCCATATTGCATAGTCTTTCATACTAACACACTGACACTATGGTTTTTGTATGGTTTCAAGCTATAGTTTGTATTACAGCTTCTAACCAGTACTAAAATTATCTTGTATTTCCTCTTAACTCTATAACACAGCTACAGATATCTTTCTAATAATTAACAAGTTTTTCAGGCTTTATTGTTGGATAGATTTTGTTTATTAATGGTGGTACCCCTGTGTTTGGGGCATAGATATTTATGATTGTGATGTGCTCATGTTGGATCATTCCCTTTATGAGTAAGAAGTGGCCTTCTTTGTCCTTTTTGATTACTTTTCATTTGAAGTCTATTTTATCAGTATTAGTATTGGAACACTCACTTGTGTTTTATTTCCATTTGCTTGGAATATCATTTTCCAACCCTTCACCCTGAGGTGGTGTCTATCTTTAGGGGTGAGGTAGGTTTCTTAAAGACAGCAGGGTCCAGTTTTTTGATCCGTCCTGATTGCCTGTCTTTTGATGAGTGAGTTAAGACCATTAATTTTTAAGGTTATTACTGTGAGGTTTTAATTGATCCCTGACATGATGAGGTGTTTTATAGGGTTGAGTGCTTACTTGGGTTATGTAATGTTTGGAGCCTGGTTCATTTTGGTTATTGTGATCTTTTTGTTGGCTCCTGAGATTGGTTGTTTGACTGTTCTGTGTGGAGTATGCCCTCAAGTAACCTCTGTAGGTTTTGTTTTGTGCTCATATAATTATAGAGTTCACTTTTTTCATGGAAAGTTTTTCTTTAACCATCTATTTATTTAAGCTCTAAGTGTGAATAAAATCAAAACTACAAAATTTATACAAACAGCTCTCTAATGGCTCTGGCATAGTTATAGACCCCTTTCATCCCAGAGAGAAGAGATTTGGCTGCCTAACTTGTCTTTTCCTTCCACCTCTAAATTGTTCCTGGCCCTGCCTTGAGTCTTTGTGTATACCCAGAGGCCATAACCTTATCCCCTCTGGCACTGGCTCTGGTCCAAAGTCTTATCATTCCTCATTGGGAATCAGTATGGAGGTTTCAAAAAACGCTGAAAATAGAACCATCAGATGACCCAACTAGTATACCACCCCTGAGCTAGGGCTCTATATTTGTGGCAATTTAAATGTAAAATGGTCTCCACAGACCTATGTGTTTAAATTATTAGTCCCCAGCTAATGGTGGTTTTCTGGGAGTCATAGAAACCTCTAGGAGGTGAAGCTTGCTGCAGAAAGTGTCTTGAGGTGCTACAGCCCAGCTCTTCTTGCTGCCTTCACTCTCTGCTTCTTTCCACTCATATGATAGTTTAAGGTTGGGTTTCTGTTCCTGCCATCCCTTCTCCACATTTCCACTGGAAATGTATTCCAAAATAAATTATATTATTCGCTAGGCTACTTCTAGTTAGGTATTTTTCCCAGGAATGAGAAGCTAGGGGGATGCATAAAATTGGTACTAGGAGTGGGGTCACTGTGGTGATAAAGCCTGGTGCTATAGTTCTTATTCTTTTGAACTGGTTTGCAGGAGGAACTCGGAAAGATTTAGAACTTGTGACTAGACAAGCCTCACAATGCTATAACAGAGCTTAATGGTTATTCTGGTGGAAGTTAGAATATTAGCAACATAAATGTGTACTATGGAGGCTCTGCTTATGAGGTTTCAGAAGGGTAAGAAAACCTGCATTAAGAACTAAGATAGAGGCTGTTCATGTGCTATTCTGGCAAAGTAATTGGCTGCATTTTGCCTGTGTACTGAAAATTTGAGCCAAAGTTGAATTTAAAAGTAATGCATGTATTTGGTATGAGAAATTTCAAGGCAAAGGAACATTGAATCTGTGGTACAGAAGACTTTGTTCTCCTGATGCAGATCTGTGATGAAGGAGAAGTAAATACAGAGTAGGGAGATTTAAAAAATTATCAGATTTGGCAAAGAAAAAAGTAAGAAAACAGAAAGTTCCAGGCCCAGAGATAGAAGCCACTTTGACTGTAATTGTTAAAGACATTAGCACTATTAAAGATAAGAAAACTTCTCCTCACTGGGTTTAAGGAAAAGATGCTCTAAGAATAAGAGCCAATCTATTGAAGGCTCAAGATAGAAATGATGGAAATTCATTTGAAAGAAAAAGGCCTGAAGGAAGAGTCTTGAAGTAACTCTCTGCTTCCTAAGGTCAGAATACAGAGGCTCCTACAGCTGTAGTACAAGGCCAGGCTTCTTCCCAACATAGTAGTAAAGCATGACAGCATAGTCCATGTGGATTTTGGAAGAAGGAAAGATGTAATGTGTAGGTGTTGGGTTACACCAGGGTTCCAGAGAGCTTCTGAGGCTTTGCAATGCAAAGCGGAGTTGAAATTCCTGCAAGGAGACCCTGTAAAAGTATTGCATAAACTTCTAACAGTGAATTATGAATTGCAGTAAAGATACCAGAATTTTAAGATATGCCAGTCCTATGGGAAGACTGCTAAGGAAAGATACAAGCTTGGATTATATCCTGACCTGGAGAAAGTCTATAAGCAGCATACCTGGAGGGTAGAACTACCCAAGCCTTTTGGAGCTCAGAGTATTTCATCAGGATTCCTGGATACAACCGCAGGATTTGCTGTTTGCCATATTGAGTTTTGGTCTTGCTTTGTTCCAATCTTACTATGCCCCATTTGTCCCTTTTAGAAAGGAAATTTTTGTTTTGTTTTGTTTTTGTTTTTGTTTTTCTAAGGTAGGGTCTCACTCTAGCTCAGGCTGACCTGGAAATCACTATGTATTCTCAGGGTGGCCTCAAACTCTCAGCAATCCTCCTACCTCTGCCTCCCGAGTGCTGGGATTAAAGGCGTGCACCACCACGGCCAGCTTAGAAAGGAAATTTTTTTAACTCTACCATTATATACCAGAAATATGTGACTTATGTTTTGCTTTTATGGGACTCTGAGTTAAGAGAATACCTTAAGTCTCAGATGAAACTTTGAACTTTTAAACAGTATTAGAACTGATAAAGCCTGGTGGGTGTGGAAAGGTGTAAGTGGGGATTATGAATAGGTGGATAGGAGAGACAATCAGCTGAGGAGGATCAATGAAAACCAAGAATGCATAAAAAATAGGGAAATCTACTATTTTGTAAGCTAATTAAAAAGAATTTGAATGGAGATACCCTGTGTGGGTGGGTAGTGCTGCTCCCAAAAGCTATAGATTATACTAGTGCCATAGATGTGCTGCCTCCCCATGAATTATTGTACAGGGAGGCTTCCAACACTATATAGGCTATTGCCGCTGTTCTTATCTGCCCATGCACGGGGGCACACACATATGCGCATACAGAGGGATGAACCACACACTGCACCACACATACTACATTCACGCATGCAAAGAAAAATAGGATTCATCTTCAGTATTCATGGTTTCCCTTTGTGTACTAGCTAAAAGGTTGGCAACTTACTGACATTTGCAAATATTATATAGGTAGAAAAGAAATGGTGTGCAGCACTGGGAATGCAGCAAATCAATGAAATGAAAATGTAATCCCTAAGAAGCCTGGAAGGAGATCCAAAAGGAAACCAATGTCTACACACAGAGTCACATGTTGGGTCATGATTTGCAGAGACATTTATCATACCAATAACTGTGGGCTAACTCCACAATGCACGACCCATTTACATCAACAAGGAGGGTCCAATGGGAGGGGGTAGATCATAGATGAGCCTAAACAATGGTACCAAACTGCCTGTATTTGCTGAAAAGAAAACTAATAAATTAAATTTAAAAAAATAATAATAATAAAGTTCCTTTTGATGAAACAGAGGGCAACACAATAATGGAGTATTTTATTTTCCTAAAATAGGTTAGAATCAATAAGTATCAACCAGGATTTTAAAATGCTTTAGAGAGAATACCCTTAAAAACAGGATGAAATGTTTTGTGAATTTATTGTTTTATTGCAAAATAACAACCAGCAATCATTTGGTTTTTCTATTTGTATTGGTGATTTGTTCAAGACAGTGGGATCATTCAGATGTCTTTCTTTTCAGATATGAAGCTCCTTGGAAAAATTAGGCCATTGACTATGTTAATGGCACCAGTTTCTTTTCCCCAGCCCCTCTCTGTCTCCCTCTACCTCCTGGACACCATGAGGTGAGCAGCTTTGCTTTGCCACATGCCCCTGATGACACAATGTTCTGCCTTACCACAGACCATGTCAGTGGAGCTCACCAAGCACAGTCTGTAACCATGATCCAAAACAAACTTTCCATTTATTTATTTATGTATTTAACTGAGAGAGAAGAAGAGAGAGAGAATGGGCACACCAGGGCTTACTGCTTCTGCAAATGAACTCCAGATGCAGGTGCCACTTTGCATATTTGGTTTTATGTGGGTACTGGGGAATCAAACTTAGGTCTGCAGGCTTTGAAAGCAAATGCCTTTAACATCTGAGCCTTCTCTCCAGCCCCAACTTTCCTTTCTTAAATTGCTTTTCTCAGGTGTTTGTCATAATGGTGAAAATTCTAACATGGTTCCTAAGCATACATGTAGACAAATGCTGCTTGTTGTTCATCCTCCTCTTGACAGTCCATGAAAGCTTTATCTCTTCATCTATTCAACCTTCCCATACTGAGGCACAAAGAGCATTGATTGAAACCAAGAGTCAGCTACATTCATGTCAATCAAGGGCCGAATATCATTATAAGAACTGGTTTGTATTTCAACTATCACAAGACCAAGGATTGTATGCTCCTAAATGCTATGCCTCCTATTTCTGAGAGCATGGGAAAACCTCCAATCTGAAGTAAAAATGAAATCTAAAGGAAGAGCAGAAACAAAATTAGTAGGAAAGAAGGGAAATAGTGAGGTCAACTGAAATTACCTCAGACTAAGCAAGTATAACTGGAATATTGCTGTCATTGCAGAAATCTCTGTGATGGCAGCAGAATGTCAGCACTGTTTGAGAAGAAGATAGATCTTTTTGGGTTAGACACTCTTTCATGCATCTTGACTCTTCACTCTGTACCTCAACTTTTCCTGAGGAAAAAAAGCAAAAGTTATATTTTTGAGAACTAGGATACTATAGCAAATCCACGTATGTATGATCCAGGAATATACTCTAAAAAAGTACAATTTTTCTCCCCACTCCAAAGCTTAGGAATCATGTTAGAGGGAGTGAGGAGACTACGGATAAGTGGAAAGAAAGAAGTGATGTGGAATGCTATCTTCCAAGCATGACACAGGCATTGTACTCATGACCTCATAGCAGTTGTCACTACCTGTACAAGACTGGCCCATCAGTATTCCATCATGGATGGAAGAGGGGCTAATGAGGCCTGACCCTCCCTGAGGAGCCATTAGCAGTTAAGAGCTGTTGAGGGAAGGAGAGACACTGTCTTTAGTGGCATGGCCACTGGGAAGCTGCTCATGCTCAGGCAGATAATCTCTCTACCCATGGTCATGTAACCAACCCAAATTAAACTTATTTAGTCATCCCCCCACCAAAAACACTGAAAGTACAGTGTTTACTAGTGAGAAGAAGGGATTTTTCAGGAGTAGAGGGGACACAAGGTAAATCGTGGGTGATGTGATCAAAATACATTTATATATGTATATAAAATTGCCAAAAGTAAGTTTGACAATATTTTATTTATTTATTTGGGAAAGAGAGAAAGGCAGATGAGAGAGAGAGTGAAGAAATGGATCCCATCTGACAGCCCTGCCACAAGCTTTTTCCTAAGATCCTTTCTTTCAGGGTGGATATACACTTAGTGGTGAGATTGAGGGTCTAGATATTGAAATGCATAGCAGCGCACCTTCCAAGCAGGCAGGCAAAAAGCACTTGCTGCCTCCAAGTTTTCAAATTCTGAGCCAGAGAAGGGGTGTGGCCAGGGAGTGTACATGCATGCTTCATGTACATGCTGGACCATACTAACACTATTCATACATAGCACAGCCCCTCAACAGGAAGCCCAGAATTGGGTCACCAGGGGAAGTGTTCCCTCTTTGGTTGGGGTCTCTGGTCTGGTTAAGAGGGCGATGGAGAACTCACTGAGGTTTGTCTTGCTTTCAAAGACATGGGCAGTCTCTGTGCAGCATGTCTTCAGTCATGTCTATAGTGGTACTCTGTAGTGACCTGCTAAGTGAGCCTCTCTGTCCTAATTCAAGATTTTTCTCTCTCCAAACAAACCATTCCAGTTTTCCAGTTGCATCAACATCCTACTAAAGTGAAAACTGCCTAGATTTTTTAAATTATGGTGAGGAGCCTAAGACCAAGCCATATATATATATATATATTCTTAAATATGTTCTCAATTTGCACAAGAGCCACTTTTATTTTATTTTTGTGTTTCGAGGTAAGATCTCACTAGCCCAGGCTGACCTGGAATTCACTATGTGGTCCAAGATGGCCTTGAACTCACAGTAATGCTCCTTCCTCTGCCTTCCAAGTGCTGGGAATAAAGGCATGTGCCACCATGCCAAGCTTCAAAAGTCACTTTTAATCTGTATGTTCCTTCTGTTTATTTTTCTCCTCTTTAAAAATTTGCCATGATTTATTTTCTAGGGAATTGGATCTCCTGTGAGTTTCTTACATGTCAGATTTTGCTTTTGTAGCACCATGACATCTTTCACTATTGATGTCGTTGGTTTTCCCAAATAGCATTTAGTCCCAGAGGCTTGATCAGATTTAGGATTAGGGTTTTGGTAAGAATACTTCAGGGCCAATGTGGCACATTTACTTCAGCAGTACACAGCGTCTAGTATTCTCTCTTTTTAAGATTGCACAATTGAACCAGAGGAGTTAGTGTTTTAGTGTGAACCACACAGGATGAAGGTTAGTTTTTTACTTAATATCTTTAGTGAGTACTAAATCACTACTTGCATACTTTATCTCATGAACCCCATAAAATGATGATAATTTAATTCCACCAGTTCCTATTTATGAAAATTCAAGCGAAATAACCCCTCAGTGTGCAGAAAAGAAGGCTATATTATTGATATTTCCCTTTTTTCCTTTTCTCCTGATAAAACATGGCTCTCATATTTAGTATGCATATAAAATGTTACCAATAACTTACTATGTTTTACTAGATTTATGAATCCCTTATCATATTTTATTTTACAAAAGCATGCCTGAAGTCTTCCAAAACCACAGATTGATTTTGCTGTTGAGTCTCAAAGTTACTCAAAGACATTTCAAGTTGGATACTAAAGTCATTTAATTCTAGTAGACATTAATAGTTTTGTCTTATATAAGTATGTAAGTGCACTTATATAAGCATATAAGTACACCTTCTGAGGATCCTTACAATCACTTTAGTAGGAAATAAATTAATATTTACAGTCCACAATTAGGGTGCTAGTGGTATTCATTGTCACTGAGTTGGTCATTATTTCTAGATTAGTGTCCAAAAATACCTTATGTTGTTTTGTTTTTGGATTTTTTGAGGTGGAGTCTCACTCTAGCCCAGGATGACCTGGAGTTCACTATGTAGTCTCAGGGCAGCCTTGAACTCATGGTGATCCCCCTACCTCTGCCTCCTGAGTACAGGGATTCAAGGAAAATGCCACCATGCCTGAGTGTTTTATTTATTTATTTATTTTTACAGTATCCACTGTGTAACTCTCTCTGTGTAGGGTTTGAAATTTTTCAAATATTTATTTGCAAAGGGAAAGAGAAAGAGTAAGAGAATGAATGAACCCAAGGCCTCTTGCCACTGCAAACAAACACCATGATTGTACCTTTTGCTTTATTTACTTATTTATTTTATTTTATAGAAAGACACAGAGAAAGAGAATTGACATGCCAGGTCCTCAGCCACTGAAATTGCACTCCATATGCTTGCACCACTTAGTGGGCATGTGCTACCTTGCACTGTCTCACCTTTGTGAATGTGGCTTATGTGGGATATGGAGAGCCAAACATGGGTCCTTAGGCCTCACAGCCTTAAGTCCTAAGCCATCTCTCCAGCCCTGTTTTATTTTTTGGGAGTATCCACTGTGTATCTCTCTCTGGGAAGTGTTAGAAATTTTTAAAATATTTATTTGCAAGGGGAGAGCGAAAGAATGAACCCAATGCCTCTTGCTACTGCAACCAAACTCCAGACACATGTATGGCTTTTCTAGCTGGCCTTATGTGCATACTGGGGAATTGAATCCTGAACTGTCAGGCTTTGAAAATAAGCATCTTAACCTCTGAGCCATCTCTGTATATCCAGTGTTTGAAGTTTTTTATTAAGGTTATCATTCTAGTATATCTTTTACTTGTATGTATAGTCAAAATAACTGGAACTCATACAAATAATTTTTACATTCAAATATATCACTGTAGAATTATTTTTGTAGGTCTTTTTTTATTTTGAGGGAAGGTTTCACTCCTGCCCAGGCTGATCTGGAATTCACTATGTAGTCTGAGGCTAGTCCTCAGCTCACAGTTATTATCCTATATCAGCCTCCCAAGTGCTGTAATTAAGGTGTTCTCTAGCATGCCCAGCCGAGAGAGAGAATGGATGCACTAGAACCTCTAGTCCCTGCAAACAAACTCTAGATGCATGCACCACTTTGTGTCTGGCTCTGCATGGGTACTGGAATTCTACTCCAACTTCCAGGCTTTGGAGGCAAATGCCTTAGCTGTTGAGCCATCAGCCCAGTCTTTCATTAACTTCTTTGATTTTATATTGACCTTTCCTTTTCCTTACACTAAAAACTGTCATTTGTATCAACAGAAGTACTTTTTGTATAAATAATATTTTGTAATAATGCAGGCAAAGATAAAACAGTAGTTTACCATGAATGAGGTGGCAATGAGAGCCTTGGGTTTGATTTTTAAAAATAAGCTGAAGTACTGAAGATTCTTAAAAGATTATGACAGAACAGCCATAGTCAAGATCGCCTTCGAAGATTTTAACCAACTTGTGACAGATTGGATGTTGGAAGGAGATCCACATGAAGAAATGTTAAAGGTATTTAAACTACTTGATGATGATGATTCAGGTAAAATAAGCTTGAGTAATTTGTGATGTGTTGCCAGAGAATGGGTGAAAATATGAGTGATGAAGAACTTTGAGCTATGATAGAAGAATTTCATAAAGACAGTCATGGAGAAATAAATCAAGAGGAATTCATTGCTTTATGACTAGTGTCATATAAAGAATGACAAGGACAAACACCAGCAATGTTGCAGTTACTATCTTATATTCTATTTTTATGCCTGGAGTCATACTAAAAAGGAAATGGACTTAGTTCCTCTTCCCAGAGGACCAAAACTAGGCTACTCTGCAATTGCATTTTGAACAGTGGTTGTATTTGTATTTGAATAATATTGTTAATACTCATGTAGTTTAGCTTTGCATTTATAAGTTTTATATAAAGTTTTGAAAATTCAAACCCCGTGGTGTATATTCTTTAATTTAATATTACTGCTTTTATTTTGGTGCACAAATTGTTCAAATTTTCATCATTAAAATGTTTATTTTATTATTATTTTAAAGTTTGGTAAATGTTCCATTAAAAAATCTTTCTAAATTAAAAAGAAGGGTGAAGAGATAGCTTAGCAGTTCAGGCATTTGTCTGTGAAGAGCATTCAAACTTGTTGGGCCTTGAGAGGCCCAGATGTGAGGCCTAGTGGAACTTCCTGAACCTAGCTAAAGTTTGGCAAACTGCCTCCGCCCAGCTATGACTCAGCAGGGGGCCAAATGGCCTCTGGCCTGCCACTTCCACACAGGAAGTTAGAGTCCCCAATTCATGCGCGCTTAGCACCAATCATCTCAGAGGTCGCTGTATGCTATTGGCCCTTACATCTCACCCCACCCTAAGGTCTCCGCCTTTGTTATCAACATTGTATAAACTGCTTCAAAAAGACTCCCAACTCAGTGTGGTTTTTCTCCAGTGGCCAGGAGAGGTTTCTGGGTCGTCCCACACTCATCATCCCCTCAACCCCTAGGGAGGAACCAGCAGGCCTGGTCCTTCCCTTGGCACTACCTGGCCCCACCAGCAGGGCCTGGCATCTGGTGCCCAATGTGGGGCCCTCTGAGTCTGGCAGACTAGTGTCCCCGTGAAAGGCAGTTGTTGAGGAGGTAATCAGTGTACATGTGCAGGTGAGCATACCCTCATGAGTTATGAGGCAGTCTTCATATTTAATGTGCTAAACTTTGCTTCTATAACCTGTACTTATTTGTCGACATCTCTTCATTCCCTTTCTCTTTCCTTTCACTTTCATTTCGCAGACAAGCTGCATCTGTGGCTTTTGTACAACATGTTTACCTATCTTTTGGATCCTTGTGGTTGTATTATACTCGTGTGTATGTGGGTTGCTATTGCCCTAGTTTTATGGACATCTTTCTCTCAACTTTATAATAAGGGACAATCTACCTCTAAATCCAATCCTGCCTTAGAATCTCTAAGGACAGTCCTAAAGAGTAGAGGGCTTAATTTAACTGATAATCAGGCTCAACAGACCTGGGATTGCCTTCTTAAGCTGGCGCCATGGCTGCTGGAAGGAAATCTCTTTGATTGGGACATGTGGGATAGGGTAGAGGCCCTTGTTTGTTGGGCATATGTGGAGAAGAGTCAAATACCCCCCTCAGGGGTCCTCCTTACGATCTCAGCCCTCAAGTACTGCTTCTCTCCAAGGCCAACCAAACATAGACAAAAGACAGAAGGAAAAGATAATATACAGCCTGATCTGGCTACTCCTCCTGGAGATATAGCTTTAAAAACTCCAAAAGAGGATACATCTTTATACTCCTCACTCGATCCCTTTAAGAGTGATCCCTGGCCTTCTGGGGGACCTCCCCCACCTCCACCATCGACTAACCCTTTCTGGACCCCCTCAGCCCTTCCTTCATATTTGGCTGCCAAGCCACCAGAAAATAAAGCTACTTTTTTATTTCCCATCAATCTAAATCCTGGGGGCAATCGCCCTGCTGCCTGGTATCCATGAGAAGCTTAAGACCTTAAGGAGCTTAAAAAGGCCATCTCAAAGGATGGACCCAACTCTCCTTGGGCTGAGACCCTATTACAGGGACTTGCCCATCAACCTTATACAACCCAAGATTGGAAAAATCTAGTCAGGGCTGTCTTGTCGGGTCCCCTATACCTTAAGTGGTGTGCCTATTTTAGAAATGAGTGCCATACACAGGCAGAACAAAACCAAAATCAACAGACCCCTGTACCAATAACTTTTGGGATGCTCTCCGGTACCTCTGATCAATATGCAACAGACACTCAACAGGCAGCTATACCTGACCCATATAGGGACCAGGTCAGGGCACCGGGCTTGGTGGCATGGAAAAAGTTTGATGAAGGACCCTCTGAAACCCCCCTTATGAGTATTACTCAAAAACCATCTGAGGACTTGGCTACATTTATGGATACGGTGGAAAAAAGTCTCCAAAGAAAATTTCCCCCAGGGGCATTACGAGATCAGTTTACTAAAATGTTGGTCTAGGAAGGGATGATGGCCGATCACCGCCTCACCTGTGCAGGTCTCAAGGACAACTCCATGAGTAGATAGATTGTAGCCACCCAGGACATTGACACTATCTCCCATCAGGCTAGGGCCATGGCTGCCGCCCTTCAGGAAAATAAACAGAGAGATTTGGACAATGCGATCTACAAATTACAGTTAAATCCTAAAAAATCAACATTTTTCAGGTGTGGGGACATGGACCACTTTAAAAAGGAGTGCCCCAACAAGACAAAGCCTCCCCCGCCCTCTGGGGGATGACCAATGCTCCTCACACCCGCTGCCCTAAATACAATAAGGGGTTTCATTGGGCTAGGAACTGTCAGTCAAAGTTTAACACACAGGAAAAGCCTTTAAACTTCTACCAAGGCTCCCCCCAGCCCCGTTAAATAAGGGGAAGACTATCAAAGCCCATTGGACCATCACCCTGGTCACTGGCCTTAGACCCAAAATTATTTTAAATATTGGCAATAAAAAATTCAAACTTCTCATTAACACTGGAGTGGACCAAACAGTCCTGAGAAAGGAGGAAGTGCCCCCCTCCTGGCAGCTTGTGCCCAGCCCTCCCCTACTGGGAGTTGGTGGGCAGTCCACCTCCTGAGAGACTGCCACATGGCTCCCTTGAACTGACCCAGGTGGGGACAAGGGAAAAGTCCGCCCTCTCATGGTGACTGGGCTCACTGCTAACTTACTGGGGCAAGACATCCTTGGAGATGCTGAAGCTTTCATCACTACTGACCATAAGGCCTTTTATAATGATTTGTTAAATAAATTTAAAAAAATCAACAACAGTTTGAGGAAGGGAGGGAATGTCATCCCAATTACTCCAATGAACACCCCCAATTCTAAGGGCCACTGCCCAGTTCCCCCCATTTAAAATCCAGTGGAGACCAGGGGACCCTATATGGGTTGAGCAGTGTCCTCTCCCTTCTAAGTTACACCAACTCCACATACTTATTGATAAACAGTTGGAGGCCAGACATATCCGTCCCTCCACTAGTCCCTGGAATTCTCCTGTCTTTGTCATAAAAATGCCTAATGGGTCCTGGAGATTTTTACATGATTTAAGAAAGATCAATGAATGCATGATCCCCTTCGGAACCCCCCAGAGGGGACTCCCATGGATCCCAGCTATTCCCAATATATACCATATTACTATCATTAACATTAAAGATTGCTTCTTCTCTATCCTTCTCCATCCAGGAGACATGGAAAAATTTACATTCTCTGTACATGCTGTTAATTTTTGTGGCCCAGATAGGAGATTTAAATGGACTGTCCTACCTCAGGGCATGGCTAATAGACCCACCCATTTGTCAGTATTACCTGTCATCTATTTTCTCTTGTCTTATCAATCTCCCCAATACCCTGTTTTATATTTACATGGGTGATATTATTCTTGGGTGCCTAGATTCCTCCACACTCCAGGACCTTACCCACCAATGTCTAACTATCCTTCATACTCAAAGCTTTAAAGTAGCTCCTGAAAAGTTCAAACTGTGCCTCCCTTTAGGATCTTGGGCTCGACCCTTACCCTAGACACAATTTCACCTGTTGAACCACAACTTTATATTCAGGATTCTTACACCTTGCCTCAACTCCAAAAGCTCTTAGGAGAAATTAATTGGATGAGGCCTTGGATACCCCTAACTACTAAACAGCTGCCCCCTTTGTTTGACCTCCTAAAGGATCTTAACTTCTCCTCTCAGGTAATTTTATTCCCTGTCATCAACAAATTTTTCATAAGGTACAACAGGCTATAAATACTGCGACTTTAGAGGTTCAATCCTGATTTGCCTGTCTCCCTCTACATTTTCTCTGGGGAAACATGCACCACACTGTTGGCCCAGGAAGGTGAGCCCATCCAATGGGTCCACCTCTCAATCAGTGGGGTCCCCAGAGTTTATTCTATAACCAACCAGGTTGCTGATTGCATTATCAAGGGCAGAGACACCTCTGACTGGTTGTTTGGCACAGAACCTCACCTTATTGGCACTCCCTTTAAGATAACTGATTTCACTTGGCTTCAGAGAAATAATAACAGAGTTACTACAGCTCTCAAGGGGTTTCTAGGTAAAATTGATTGCCATTATGGCCCCCACAAATGGATGAGTTCTTTCTCCAGGTTAGAATGGAAACCCCCCAGGCTTTTCCTGTCTCAACCTAACCCTGACTTTCTTACCGTGTTTACTGATGGAGGGTGCCTGGGGGCTTCCTTAGTCATTTACCCTCCCTTAAAACAGGAAAAAGAGCCTATCCCCATAAAGTCAGTCTCCCATGAGGTTGAGGGGTCAGCACAATTCAAAGAACTATTTGCTGTCCTTCTAGCTTTGGACACTATTCAAGAGCCATTTAACTTATTTTCTGACAGCCTTTATGTTGTTAATTTATTACCCAACCTGGTTGAGGCCCATACTAGATTGGACTCCAGTACTGTATCTCCTCTGATGATTCAAGCTCGTTCCCTACTCAAATAAAGAATTAACCCCATTTTTCTTCAACATCTCAGGGGTCATCAAAACTTAACTGGGATTTCCCTCTCAAGGAAACAATTTGGCTGATGAAATGGCCTCTATGCCTCAGTGTAATACTATTACAGAAGCTACACGCTTCCACTTATTGACCCATGTTAACTGGCGAGGTCTCAAGCACAGGTTTCCACAGGTACCAGTCAAGAACCTTAAAAAAATTGTCCGGGCTTATAAGTCCTGTCAGCCTTTCCTCCACATAACCTCCTTCAAACTACAGGGAACAATCCTTGAGGGCTCCACCCTAATCATCTTTGGCAAATTGATGTTACACACTAGTCTCCATTTGGAAAGCTTAAATATATTTTTCTTTCAGTCGATACCTTCTCCCGCACCTGCTGGGCATTGGCACATGCTGGGGAAAAATATAAACATACCATTAGTCATATGCTTCAATGTCTTGCCACTCTTGGGCTGCCTGATCAAATTAAAACAGATAATGGCCCCTGTTTCTAAGCCAGGTGTTGCGAGCACTCTCAAAGATGATTGGTTGAGAGGATTCCGCCGGCGAAGGTCAATGATACTCAGACACTGGTATACTTGCAAAGGAGTTTACTGGGATGAAAGTCACACAGAAGCAAGTCCAAACTATCACAAATAATATTATAGCTAATATAATATTCATCGCTACATTACTAACACAAGAATATTTCTAACGAGTCTAACATGTATACGACCTGACAACGTGAGATTTGAGTTGTGACGTTTTACGACGTTTTACGACCTGACCAATGCGGGGTTCGAGCTGCGACATTGTTTACTTTCGGTTCACTGCACTTCAAGCCGAGTCTTGATCATTCGGATCATTCAGACAGCGTTCGGACAGAGTGTCAGGCTGATGAATTTGGATCAGTAATGTACTCGCGGGGGTCTCGGTCAGGACTGCTGAGTAGCCTTTCAGTCAGTCATAGTGTCGGGGAGACTGAGACAATGGTTGCTGAGCATCTGGGGTTTTTATACCTTCCAATGCTTATCTAATAGTTTCACACACACATCTGCTAATCTCTACTACATCACTGCACACAGAGTTTTGCTTACAAGCTTTGACTTTGCATTTTTTACTCTCACAACAAACTTGTTTATCCTAAACTGGCCCTGGACCATATGCAGGTCCTTACATGCTCATAACACCAGGCCTTTATAGATTTTCTCCAGACCTGGAAAATCTCACATTCCACAGGCATCCCATACAATCTCCGGGGCCAAACTATCATTGAAAGATATAATCAGCCCTCAAATCTCAATTACAAAAACAAAAAGGGGAATCCTTACCCCCACATGACCAAAAAGGCATTATTTACCCTAAATATTTTAAACTTCTCTAAAGAAAATAAACAATTATCCCCTTTTCAAAAACATTGGTCCTCATCTGTTACCTACAGTTCTATCTGGGTAAGATGGAGGGACTCATTGACTGGGGCCTAGAGAGGGCCTGATCCGCTCCTCACAGCAGGGAGAGGGTTTGGATGTGTCTTCCCTCAAGATGAAAAAAGACCCATTTGGGTACCAGCGAGAGACCTAAAATATTTGTCCCAACAAGGGGACACTGACAATCACTTCTCTAGAGAGTGTCCCACCCCTGAGGACTGTTCCTAAAATGGTCCTTCACCCTGCTAAATTAAATAACTCCCTCCCTTGCAGAATATTTCAGGCTTTGCCTCCGATCTGGGCCTCCCTGGCTACTTGCAATACAGTTGTCCAAACGACCTTAAAAACTGCTCAGCCACCTTCCCCATCCCTATCCAGATTTTCCCAATGTTTCCTCTAGGCATTTGGGCCCCACCTTCCCCTAATAATTCCAGTATAGATGTGGGATACATTCATCTTCCCTTCTGTACTTTTAACACAACTGAGCCCAATGCTCAACGCTGCCCGCCTTCTAAAATGGCTTATGTTTGTGGAGGCAGAATGGCCTATGACTTTCTGCCCAGCAATTGGATGGGCCTTTGTGCCCCAGCCACCTTAATCCTAGATGTAGATGTCATTCCTGGAAGCTACATTCCCTGGCTGAGGTAGTCCTACAAAACAGGAGAGGACTAGACCTACTAATGGCCGAAAAGGGAGGCGTATGTTTGTTTTTACAGGAAAAATGGTGCTTTTATGCCAATAAATTGGGAATCGTCCAGGACAAGATTAAGAGGCTCCAGGAAGACTTGGAGAGAAGGCAACGGGACCTCCAGGACAACCTGCTGTGGATGGGCTTACATGACTTCTTACCCTACCTCCTCCCTCTACCTGGACCCCTCCCCTTCCTTCTCCATCTCCTCACTGTCTGGCCTTGTGTAATTAACAAAATTACACAATTTATTCACCAGCGGCTAGAGACAATAAAACTTCATCAGGTCGAAATACATTATCACTGGCTGGCAACTCAGAAATTAAGTTCCTCAGACAACTCACTGCCACCTCCTCTGCCCTCCATGTGACCACTGACAGGTAAGATCACCAGAGGGGGAAAACCTAAGACAGGGGCCATGGTGACTAATGCTCTTATAAAAACAAAAGGGGCCTTGAGAGGCCCAGACATGAGGCCCAGTTGAACTTCCTGAGCCCAGCTAAAGTTTGGCGAACTGCTTCTGCCCAGCTATGACTCAGCAGGGGGCCAAATGGCCTCTGGCCTGCCACTTCCGCACAGGACGTTAGAGTCCCCCCGCTCATGGGAGCTTAGAACCAATCATCTCAGAGGTCGTGGTATGCTATTGGCCCTTACATCTCACCCCACCCTAAAGTCTCTGCCTTTGTTCTCAACATTATATAAACACCCGCCTGTAACAGTAAAGTGAGTTCCTGCTTCAAAAAGACTCCAGACTCATTGTGTTTTTTTCTCCGGTGGCCAGGAGAGTTTTCTGGGTCATCTGACGCTCATCATCCCCTCAACCCCTAGGAGGAACCAGCAGGCCTGGTCCTTCCCTCGGCACTACTTGGACCAACCAGCGGGTTTAATATTATTTAATATTATTTTAAAGTTTGGTAAATGTTCCATTAAAAAAATCTTTCTAAATTTAAAAAAAGGGCTGAAGAGATGGCTTAGCAGTTAAGGCATTTATCTGTGAAGAGCATTCAAACTCATGTTCGAATTCCCTGTAACCCAGCTACACAGTGACACAAGTGCACAAGATTGCTCACGCACATAAGGGGGCACACATGTTTGAAGTTCACTTTCAGTAGCTGGAGGCCCTAGCATGCCAATTCTCTCTCACACACTCTCTCACTCTCACATAAAAAAGTCAGTCTGTTGGGCTTCCCTCAAAAAAATATTTACTTATTTATTTATTTATTTATGAGGAGGGAGAGAGAGAGAGAGAGTATGAGCACACCAGAGCTTCTTGCCATTGCAAAGGAACTTCAAATGCATAAGCCACTTTGTGCATATGGTGTTCTGTGGGCATGAGGGAATTGATCCCCAACCATCAGGCTTGCAAGAAAGTGCTTTACCTGCTGAAGCACCTCACCAGCACTCCTCTCTGATTTTTTAATGAAGGCACTTAGAGCTATAAAATTCCATCTTAAGGCTGCTTTCATTGTATCACCCAAGTTTTGGTATATTATGTTGTCATTTTCATGTTTCTTGGAATATCATTTCTTTATATATAACTCAGTAGTATATTATTTAATCTCCATGAGTCTGTGTATATTCTACAATTTCTCTTGCTTACTGCTAAGTAGTTTTATTCCACTGTGTTCAAATAGAATGCAAGGAATTATTTTATCAAGCCTTTCTGATCTATTTTAGATAAAGCTTTATGGATTGCTGATAAGAATGTATGCTTGAATACAATAACCCCACTAAGGGTGATGGGAGCCAGTTGGAGGGGATGAAATAGTATAACTTGTTTATATCGCATAAAATAAAATGTATGCTGCAGTGTTTGGATGGCCATTTCTATGGATCCCTGTTAAATCCACTTGATCTATGATGTAATTTAATTGAGATGTTTCTGTTTAATTTTTGGCCTCGATGTCCTGTCAACTAATGAAGTAGGGCATTGAAGTCACCCACTACTATTGTGCTGGGGCTTATCTGTGTTTATAAAATTGCATGAGGTGTGTTTAGTGGCACATCTTTAATCCATTCTGGTGGTGAAGCATTTTATTTGACTTGTGATTTTTATTTCCAGTATTTCACTTTGGTTTTTCTTCACCATTTCTCTCTCTTTATTGAATCCCTTTCTTGTTTCATTTATTGATTTCCTTATTTTGATCAGCCATGCTTTCTTGAGGTTCATTCAATTTAGTGTCTTCTGTAATTTCTATGCACATATTCATATGTTCTTCAGTTCATTTCTCAGTTCATTTCATTCTTCAGTTCCTTCTCTGGGATTTAATCTAATTCACTTTCACTGGTGGCTATTATTGTAGAATTAATACTGTTTGTCAGTATTACATAGCCTTGGTTTTTTGTGTTCCTTATATTTTTGTGTTGGGATTTGTACATCAGGAGCTAGGTCATTGGTTGAACTTATTTATTTATTTTAACGCTTATTCTTTTAGAGCCAGAATTTATCCTGTCTAGGAAGAACTAGACAAAGTTGTGGTGGTGTTTCTGTCTGCTAAATCAGTTGTTGGGACACCAGCCTGTGTTTACTTTTTACCAGTTCCATGTTTCTTTTTGAGCTTCCTGAGGCACATTGTTCACTGGCTGAGAGAGCACTAACTCCTAAGTTGGCAGGATCACTGAGGTGGCTACAGACCCCAGCAGGCTTAGAGAGGCTAGAGGCTGGGTAGGTGTGCTGTTGTCACCATGGGCAGGCATGTGGGACTGAAGCATCCTTGCCAGCATATGGATGAGTTTCACTTTTCTGCATATGGTTATCCAGTTTCTCCAGCACCTTTTGTTGAAGATGCTATCTTTTTTCCAGTCTACATTGTTAGGGCCTTTGGCAAATATCAAATAATTGTAGTTACTTGACCCAAAGCCTGTGTCCTTGATTCTGTTCCACTGGTCTATGTTCCTGTTTTTATGCCAGTACCTTGTTGTTTTTATTACTATGGCTTTGTAGCACAGCTTTAGATCAGGTATAGTGATGCATCCAGAGATGTTTCTTTTGCTGAGGGTATGCTTAGATATCTGCCATTCCATATGAGTTTTGAGATCAGTTTTTCTATCTCTGAAGAAACACATTGGGGTTTTTATTGGTATTGCATTAAATCTACATATTGCTTTTGGTAAGGTTACCATTTTCACAATGTTAATTCTGCCAATCCAGGAGCATGGGAGGTCTTTCCACTTTCTCAAGTCCTCCTCAATTTCTTTCTTGAGTGTTTTTATGTTTTCATTGTAAAGGTCTTTCACCTTCTTCATTAATGTTATTCTGAGGTTTTTTTAATGTTATTGAAAATGGGACAAGGTCATTTTTTTCTTTCTCTGTATCTGTCTTTTGCATATAGAAATGCTACTGATTTTTGTTCATTGATTTTACATCCTGCTACCTTACTGAAGGAGTTTATCACTTTTAAGAGTTTTGAGATTGAGATTCTCAGGTCACTTATGTATAGAATCATGTCATCTGAAAATAGGGCTAACAACTTTTTCCTTCCCAATTTGTATCCCATTTTTTTTCTTTTTCCTGTCTTATTGCTTGAGCTAGTACTTTCAGTACTATGTTGAAGAGCAGAGGTAAGAGTGGACACTCCTGTCTTGTTCCTGATCTCAATGGGAATTTCTTCAGTCTCTCCCCTTAAGTATTATTTGGGCTTTAGGATCTTTATATATAGCTTTTGTTGTGTTGAGATAAAGACCATCTATGCCTATTCTCTCCAGTGTTTTGATTATAAAGTGATGTTGTATTTTGTCAAAGGCCTTTCCCACATCTGTGGAAATGATCATGTGGTTTTTGTGTTTACTCTTATTTAAGTGGTGTATTACATTGACAGATTTCCATATGTTGAACCATCCCTGTGTTCCTAGGATGAAGCCTACTTGATCCACATGGATAATACTTTTGATTTGCTGTTGAATTCAGTTTGTGAGGATTTTGTTCAGTATCTTTGCATCTAAATTCATCAGGGAAATAGGCCTGTAGTTTTCTTTTCTTGTAGCATCTCTACCTGGTTTTGGTATTAAAGTAATAGTAGCTTCATAAAAGGAATTGGGGAGCTTTCCCTGTTCTCTAATTGTGTGGCACAACTTAAGAAAAATTGGTTTTAGTTCTTCCTTGAAGGTTTGATAGAATGCAACTGAGAAACCATCTGGTCCTGGTTGGTTCATTTTAGGGAGGATTTTGATTGCCCTTTCAATCTCAGTGTTTGTGATAGGTTTGTTTAAGAGATTAATCTGCTCTGAGTTTAGCTTTGGTAGGTGGTATGTGTCCCGGAATTCATCCATTTCATCCATATTATCCAATCGAAGGGGCAGTGGTGAGTGGGATGGCGACTGTGAGCTGGGCTCAGATGGGCTGGGTGGGAATGGCTACTGGGCCAGGGATTACCTGCAGGTGTCAGCAAGGCTGGGTTGGAACAGCTATTTGGCCACACAATCTTGCATGGGGGACTGCAAGGCTGGGTGGGGAACAGCAATCACATATGCATGGGGGTGCAAGAGGCTGGGGGGAACAGTGAATGTGTGCCCCCTGTGGAGATCCGCAAGTCTGGGTGGGAACATCCACCGCACATGGGTGGGGGTGAGCAGGGCTGGGTGGGAACAGCAATCGCATGTGCCCATAGGGGTCTGCAAGGCTGGGTGGGAACAGCGCATGCATATACCTGCAGTGGTCCACGAGGCTGGGTGGGAACAACCAATGCACACACCCGTTGTGGTCTGCCAGGCTGGGTGGGAACTGCAATAGTGCGCAGGTGGGGGTCAGCAAGGCTGTGCAGGGATGGCAATCACACACAGAGGTCAGCAAGACTGGGAAGGACGGTGGATCTCATGCGAGGGGGTCATCAAGGGTGGGCGGGAAAGGTGACTGGGATGCCAATCGTGCCATGGAGCTCTGTCTGGTGGCAGGAAAGCCTAGGGCAGAGGACCTACCCTGCTAACTTGGGTCCATTTGGCTTGCAGTTAGTGCCAGAGGGATCTCCTACTGGGACAACAGCTAGGACAGCTGCTTGCTAGGGTTGGGACTCATGGGCTGCCCAAGTATGTGGGAATCAGTAGATTCCCTATTTTGCTTCTCCACGCCCTCTCACTGGGAGCCTACTAGAATCAGCAAACCCCTAAACAAAAAATGCCCCCCTACCCTCTACCACCGAACCTTAAGAATCTTGCCTTTCTTCCCCACTAAGTGAGGTGAGGTTAGGAAGATGCCCTCTTGACCAGAAGTCTTCTTTTTTTTTTGTTCAAGGCAAGGTATCATCGTAGCCCAGGTCAACCTGGAACTCCTTGTCTAGCACAGGCTGGCCTTGAGCTCACAGTGATCCTCTGCCCTCACCCTCCTGAGTGCTAAGATTAAAGGGGTGGGCCACTCCATCTGGTTTCTCCATTCCAATCCCCCTTTTTCACAGTAGCCCCCAACAGTCCCAGGGGCCCCTCCATTCTTTCCCCTTCAGGTAGCTGGACTCAGGCTGGTGGGCTGGCAGTCCTCTCAGCTATTACCTCCACGTGTATCAGACTGGACCCGGAGAGAGTGCCCAGGAGCAGGGTGGGGTGATCTAAAGGTGTATGCCAGCCCTGCCCAACCACCACAGCACCTGCACCAGCACCAAGAAGCAGCAGGAAAAACAAGGTCACATTTAACTAAAGCCTATGGTGAACTGAAGTTTTACATAAAAAAATGCTATACTTTGTTACATGATATCATAAATATAATTACTGAGTTTATGTTCTAGGTCAACTTCAAATTACATTGAGGCTTATTGAAAACAACAGAATTCTCTCTGAGGTGGTGATTTATAATGTGTCAGGTATTTAAAAAAATTTTTTTAAAAAAAGGTTGTAATGTCCTGTCACTTAAAAGGAGGAGGCAAGTGACCTGACTTCTAGGCCAGACTTCCTCAAGATAAAAACAAAATTTGCCTTAGTTACTCCTAATAAAATCATTTCCAAGTGTGTTATTGGTAGTAATGACATAAAATTGTCTTTAATCTACTTTGTCAAGGAGTAATAGGATTAATCAATTTGGTATAGTGTCTCTTAATAGGGTTATTAAAACGATGGTTAATTATGGGGTGAGATGAGTTGATTGAAGGAACTGGGAAGGAATTTTTCAATTTTGGACATAGAATGCTTATTTAAAATGCTTTTTGAGTGGTACTTAGATCAAAATGTAAAAGTATGTGGATAAAGATGTGCATGTGTAAGAAAGAATTTTCAGTCTAAACCTAAACACTATGCCTAAAGTTAGAAATTTTTCAACTGTGTATAAACTCTTAAGAAACAAAAAGCTAATTTTCAGGCTAAAATATATTGGAATAGCTTGCTTAAGCTTTATCAAATTTAAGTCAAAGTTTATGTTAGAATTTAGTTGGCTGTTTTGGCTCACAAAAGACCAGATTCTGCTCTATGTTATATAAAGTAACTTTCTCATTTTTGGAATCTTGAGTCTAGTGCTTATAACAAAATTAACTCATAAGACATATTCCCTACTTTAAGATATAGCCTCATACTCAAACAATGGTCCTCAACTGAAAAAAATAATTTCAAGCTCTGTGGTTCTGTTTCCAATGTTCTCTGGGTAATTGGTACCCACACAGGTATCTGAACTAATCAAAGATGTCTTCAAACACATGAGCTAAGACTTTATTCTGTCTCACTTGTTTGTAAATTAATTGATATTGTTTTGAAGACTGGTAATAGGTTCTTCCTGTATTTATAGTATTAGATAGTTAAAATGTAAGATGTGCCTACTTTCTATGCCTCAGAATGACATATGCTGCCACAGGACAACAAAATTCAAAAGGCTGGAGAAAATGATTTTAGAAGCTCTTGTGCCATTCTTTAACTAAATCTATTTCAGTAATCAAATGTGCTCTATATCTACATACATCCAGGCTGGTGAAACTACCTTTCTATATATGCTAATCACTTATGTAGAAGCCAAAGCCAATTGGAATATCAGAGCAAAAAGCACCAAAATTTTGACCTATGCACCTAGGTCATGAGGCCACTGGAGATGATGGGACACTTCTACACTGGCCCCCTGGTAAGTCACCTGTCTTCCTGAGCAGAGAGGATATGGAGACCCAAACAAAATTGTTGTACAGTCTGAAACAGGAAAGTCACAACTGAGAAGCAATCAGTACTCCTGACTTCCCAAAGAAGGAAAGCTAGTTGGCCAGCATAGCCCTGACTTATCCTAGCAGAAGACACTGGTAAGCTATAGGGCTACTCCTGGGTCCCTAAAGTCTCTTTGGAGAGCCATTAATGACCTCCAAAATCAATCCTTGATTAAAAATTTTGGCTTTCTGCATGGTCTTAAACACTTAGAGAGAGATGTATAACCAAAGATTAAAAATACCTTAAATACATAAATGGCTTATTAAGCAATACAATAAGAGCTTTCTAAGAGGGGAAACAAACAAGACCTTAAGACATGTTTCCCCTTCTCTAGTAGTTCTAATTCTATAATAATAATTTAGAAGAAAACAACTATAGATCTCAAATGGGTAATTTTTTTGTTCGTTTTTATTTATTTATTTGAGAGTGATAGAGAGAGAGGGAGAGAAAGAGACCGATAGAGAATGGGCACGCCAGGGCTTCCAGCAACTGCAAATGAACTCCAGACGCATGCGCCCCCTTGTGCATCTGGCTAACGTGGGTCCTGGGGAATCGAGCCTTGAACTGGGGTCCATAGGCTTCAGAGGCAAGCGCTTAACCACTAAGCCATCTCTCCAGCCCAAAAGGGTAATTTTTAAACCTAAGAATATATAATTAAGTTCTGAGGCCAAAAATATATATTTCCACAACCAGGACCACTTGTGTCAAGACACCTGCTTTCCTATGGTGTGAAGGGCTAACCACCCCATGCATAAATATTTCCTCTCCCACTTATTGCTCCCCAGTCTTGATTGTTCCACAGGTGTATCTATATGAGAAAGAGGAAGCAGTCTATCAGCTACACCTGCACTAACCAAAAGAGATTTTCATCCCTGTGCTGGTGGGCCTCAGCATGATGCTGTCTCTAGGCACCTCTGATGACCAACAACCTCAAATCTTTCCAGAGACAAACTCTTTCATGGGTGTGGTACTTCAAAACCATCTAGCCTTAAACCTTATTACTGCTGAACTTGGGAGATATATGTGGTCTTGAGAGAAGAATCTTGTTTTTTGTTGTTGTTTTGGTTGTTGTTGTTGTTAATGAATCAAATGTTGTTGAACAAGATGTTAAAATGCTCAAAAACTCCACAAAGAGCTGCTTGACTGCTACAAGCCTGGGGACCCCTGGTTTTCTAACCCTTGTCACCTGGCTTCTCTCCTCCTTATCCCCCTCTTTGCTATAGGAACTCTATTACTTGCAGCCCCAAATTTCTTAGACAATAAATAACTAATATTGCTAAGGCTGCTACTAATCAGGTTTTCATGCACCATGTAGCCTTATCTGAGCCTGTGATAGACTATAAGAATTTCACTCAATATGATGACACCTCTCCATTACAAAACAAAAGGGGAGCTGTCAGACATAGGCAGGGCCCTGGGCTAAAGCAAACCTAAGCTATCTGAGATGAAGGCCCCAGGCTATGGAGAGGTCACAGCAGCCTGAACCTACGCTCATATCTTGGTCATATCTCAGGGACCAGACTGGCAGGGGAGCTTTCCCCCCATTCTCTGGGGTTGCAGTGAACCAGGATTTCCCCCCCCCCCATTCTTAGGGGTTGCAATAAGCCTGAACCCCAGGACAAAAATCTCGGACCCTGAGATTGGCAGGAAGTAAGGCCAGTCTCTCTCCAAGCACGCGATACCTGAACATTCAGATAAGACTTAGGTTTGCCCATAACCCTGTATCCTTTGGCCAGTTACCTAGAAAACTCCTTATATGGTATCAGCAAGCACCTTTGCAAAGTCCATCCCCCTCCTGTACCATTGCGTACATGCTGGCATGAATGTCCCCATATTGTAATTAGGCATCAGCAAGCAGCATTGTACATCCAATCCCCTTAGGATGTCAACAGCTTATAAACCCATTATAAACGGAGAGCTTTTCACAGAAATGGTCTTCCAAGAGTGATTCTCACGCGCTCACACCATGGTAGCTGGGATGCCTTCAGGAGAACTGCAACTGGGTCCTGGAGGACCCAGGAACCCTCAATCCAACTCTGTTAAATATGTTCCAGAAGAATATATGTGTGTGTGTGTGTGTGTGTGTGTGTGTGTGTGTGTGTGTGATTTATGTATGCATGTGTCTTTTGGCATTCATGATAAAAAAAAGACAAAAGAAATAAATCAAATTAGAACTAATTCCCTTGGGTGGGGTCATAAGTACATTTAATTTCACACATCTTGATTTATTAACAAAATCTGACACACTTTCGTGAGCTCACTTGTATTCCCCCTGATTTTCCCTGTAGCTAAGGACTCACATTAGTGTGGTATATTTGTTGCAAATAACAAACCAACAATGAGTCACAATTAGTGAGTGGCTGCACTCCATGCCAGAATCCATCATTGTCATGCTTGCCAGCTGTCTTCTCTCCCAGGACCCACATTTTCTTTCTACACCATGCCTCTTCACCCCTTTTCTGAGTTCTGTCAGCCTCTCAGGTTTTCATATCACATAGGGTGCTAATAATTTTGAGATTACAGAAGTGGAATGCTGCAGCACATAACATGTCTTGTGTTTGTATCATGTTTCTCTTGTGGTTAGAGTGGTTTTGAGAGGGTCACAGAACTGAAGTCCATTCCTATCACATCACGTCAAAGGTGCAATCAGCTTCTAAAGCTGTATGTGCCACAAATATGCTTTATCACTAGCAACCAAACCTTTGAAATTTTGGCTGATATATGATCTTCCTTATAAAGTGAGGTTTCTCACAAAAGGAACATATCGCAATATAATAAAGACTATATTTAGCTTTCTCTAAGAAAATACTTAAGAGAAAATAGAAAAAACAAAACTGTTTTCAAAAAGTGATAAGTTTGGGCTGTGGAGATTGCTCAGTGATTAAAGGCTACTTGTTTGCATAGTCTGCAGGTCTGGGCTCAATTACCAACACCCATGGAAAGCCAGATGCAGAATAGTACAATGGTCTGTGATCACAATGCACCTGCAACAATAGGAGGAGGGTCTACAACTCTGACGTTCCTTTACGGTCTGGAAGTTTGTTTGTCCCTGAAAGAGACCTTGTTTCAAACAAAGTAGAACTGAGATATCTTAAGTTATGCTCTGACATCCATATGTGAGCCATGGCACATGCACCCAGACACATACATACATATATACATACATACATACATACATACATACATACATACATTTTTAAGTGAAAAATTCATGCGTGGGAGATGGAAGATGGATCAGTGGTTTAAGACACTTGCTGGGCAAGGCTGCCTGCCTGGGTTTGATGACTCAGTACCCACTTAAAGACAGACACATAAAGTGGCACATGCATCATGTAAAGTTCATCTACGAGGCCCTGGTGTGCACATTCTCTCTTAATATCTCTTTATCTCTCTCCTTTCAAAAAAATAAAGAAAGAATATTTTCTTCCTTGCTATGAGGTTTGTGAAACAGAGACAGTAGAGATGCTTCTTGCTGGCACTTCTACTTTGGAGCTCACCTGGAATGGGAATGGACGGTAACTTTCAAATCCACATCTGCTACTTCCTTCTCTGTTCCAGTCCACAGGCCAAACCAGAAATGTCAGTGTGGTGGTTGGGACCCACCCTACCTTGCCTACTAGTGCAGGCTAAGAGAATGTCAACTGCCAGGCTACATTCGTGTTAGTGGACTCTTTGGGCTGGCCTGGTGACACAGCAGCTATTGATGCTACCCATGAACCCTGTTACTAGCAGGACCTTTATCTTGATCAGGTCAATGCATCCTCACTCCCAAGACAGTGTCCTCATAGAAGTGGCAAATGTTCAAGTCCTCAGATGCACATCTTCTGAATGCCTCTTGAGTGTGGAGGAAATGACCAGAACAAAGCAATCTGATCTGGACCGATCATCTTTTGGAAAAGAGTGGTCTGAGTATAAGAGTGGGGCATGATGATCTCTGCCCTGTCAACCCGAGAATCCACACACTCAGAACTGGACATGGGGATGTCTGCCCTGCCAGCCCCTTAAATCTACGCACAGCTGGTCTCTGCTTTCTACAGAAGTCAAACCACTAGGTCTAAATGGATCTCTGGCATTGCAATTTTAACTTCTCTCAAGTTTTTCCATACACCAGTGGCAAGTTGCTGTTAATTCCCTGGATCCATGCTGTTTCTTAGAGTACCCACACACTGATCAGCAAAGTGAAGAGGCTTCTAAGTTGTAGGGACACAAAAATTCAGGGGTTCTTGATCCCTCATGCAGAAAGGTCAGATGATGAGACTTCCTAGGAGGAGCAGGTAGCCCATTCCCAGCACCTGTTAAATAGGCAGATCCCAGTCTCAAGTGTGCTTAGGCTGTAAGTTTGTGCAGTGCCACATGCTGTCCTTTGGGCTCACTGCGACTTCCTCTCTTTCTTTCTATCACCTGAGCCCCAATGAGGGGGAGTTGGACCCACACACACTGTGGTGCCAAATGCTTGGTAGTGGAGCTCTGGCTGTCCTTTCAGTTCTAAAATCTCTTCATTCTAGCTTGACCTGATCGTCATTCTGCGCTGAACTCTTTGGTGTGCTTCACTGTGTTCCACCAAGCCCTCCTCCACAGTGCAGCTTCCTGTGTTGTTTGTGTTCAATGTAGCAGAATAAGGGAGACTGCTGTGTGTTGCTCTCTGCCATCTTCCAGTTCACTACTGATCCAGTTTCTTAAAAATGAATAAAATAACTTTATAAGGTGGGACATGAAGTAAGCCAAAAGGTAGGAGAATAAAGTAGGAGAAAGAAGAGGCCAATTTCCAGTCTTGATAAATAATAACAAAATATTATGATTCTGTAGCATCATGCTTCTGTGTACCAAGGGGACATAATTATAAGCCAAATTATGTGTTTTGGAAAGGTGGCCATATATCTTAGTTGCATTTTCAACCCCTGCTTGGTCTTCACTGAAATCTGGATCCTGTAGGAATAGTCTTCCATTCTTTAAATGACCACCTTCATGTTCAGTTCATACCCACTGTGCTGAGGAAGAGCCTCATGGCAGTTCGAGTCAGGCACCAGGGCTTGGTGTGTTATCTTGCCTCTGAGATTATCACCCCTTTTTTCTTGGGGATCAGTCTGTTCTCTTTAGGATGATAGTTGATATGTGTATCTCTTCCAGAGGCCATGCAATGCCTGGGAAGGCAAAAGTACAAACTTTGCATGGAGTACATAAAAATTATGATAGTGTGTTTATCCTTTCTATCACCTATACTTGGGACCAACTAAAGACAGGCAGTCTAGCAGTGCTGGTTGGGAAGGTTTTGGAAACTTTGGGAGGTGATACCTCACTGGAGGTGTGTCACTGCACTGGGTGGGGTTTTGAAATGTCCAACCCTGCTTGCTTGCTTTATTTTCTCCATGGGCATGTGATGATGTGACACTCTTTATGCTCCTGCCATGCTTTCTCTTCCATAATGACTCTACTCTCTATAATTGTAAGCCAAAATAACTTTCTTTCCTAAACTGCTTCTGGTTAGTTATGTTGTCCTAGTGAGAAAGTAACTGATACAGTGAGAACATGCAGGAAACTGACCCTCAAGGCAATGTAAACAGGTGAAGCTACTCTATAACATAGTTTGGAGTTCCTCAAAAAGTTAAATGCAGAATCACCATCCAGTCAATGAATTCCTCTTCTCAGCATACCTCCATAAGTTCTGAACTGAGGACCCAGACATAGTGGCTCACATCTGTAATTCTCACATCTGTAAGACTTGGAGGCTGTTACAGTTTCCTTCTTATTGCTGAGACAAAACACATGATCAGAAGCAGCTTATGGGCAGGAGGGTAATAGTTTTGAGGGGAAGTGTCATCACAGTATGACAGAGGAGAGGCTGGCCATCACCTCTTGTCACAGCAGCTGGGAGGTAGTATTAAGAATAAGCTAGTTTTGCTGGGTGTTGTGGCACATGCCTTTAATCCCAGAATTCGGGAGGCAGAGGTAGGAGGAACACCATGTGTTTGAGGCCAGCCTGAGACTACACAGTGAATTCCAGGTCAGCCTGAGCTAGAGTGAGACCCTACTTTGAAAAAAAGAAGCAGCAGCTAGTTTTTTCATGGGGGGCCTGGACTATAACATGCTAAGACTTGCCCCAAGTGACACAACTCCTCCAGTAAGATACCATCAAATTGCCACCAGCTGGGGATTGAGTATGAGGCTTAACAACAAACACATGAGGATATGAGATTATATATCACATTCAACACCACAGGGACCGAGGCAGAATTCCTACAAACTCAAGATCAGCCTGTACTACATAACGAGACCCTGTCTCAAACAATAAAATAAAACCAAAACAAATAAAAAGATTTAGTTACTATAGCCAAAAGCTAGAAATCACACAAATCTATCTACAATGGACATAAATACATAAAATGTGGTATACACAAGTATTAACATACTTTCACACGTATATAAGCACAATGACTGAAACTTTGAAACATTATACTAAGTGAAATAATCCAGACACAAAAGGACTAATAAAAGGAGTGTTGTTATACTTACATGTAGTACATGAAACAGGAAAACTCAATGTGAAAGTAGAGAAGCGGTTACTATGGGATGAGGAACAAGTGACGACTTATTCTTTAATGAGTATAGGGCTCCTAGCTGGGCTCATGAAACAATTCTGGAAATAGATAATAGTGATGATAGCACAGTAATCTGAATGCATTTAATGCCACTAAGTTGTACAGCTAAAATGGTTTAAATGGTAAATGAATGAAGTATTTATATCTTAACAAAATTTTTAAAAACTAGCATAGTCTTGGTTTTTTGTATGTAGAATCCTTTTCAATTTAGGAACTAAATTATATTACTAATAGTTACAGGAGCTGGGATGAGGAGATGGTCCAGAGGGTAATTGTTTGCTGTACAAGTGGGATAACCCAAATTTTAATCTCCAGAGCCCATGTAACACTAGATGAGTACTGACAATTTGTAATCCCAGCAATATACATGGTCAGAGGCAGGAGAATTCCTGGAAATGTAGACCACCGAGTGTGGTGCATGCAATGGCAAACAACAGAGACTTGGCATCAGAAACAAGATGAAAGACAAGGACCAACACTAGAGGTTTTCCTCCTGCCTCCACACATGCACCCGAACATGAACCTACCTGGCCATCACACACATAAGCACACATACTCACAAACACCAAAATAAATTATCTTAAAATATAAAATAATTACAGAAGCTGGGGATGTTGCTCAGTTTGTAGAGTGCTTTTCTAACACACGTGGAACCCTGGGTTTTATTTTTAGCAGCACTTAAAGGCGGGTGGCACAAGCCTGCAATCCTCGCATTTGGGAGGTGGAGCCAAGTGGATCAGAAGTTCAAGGTCATTCCTGGATACACAGTGAGTTGAAAGCCAGCCTGGGATGCATGAAACCCTATCTCAAAAAAAAAAAAAGAAAATTAAAATGGTAATTATTTTCTATTTAGTAATGAATATGTGCGAGTCACTATGCAAAGTACTTTTTAATTTTTTTTTAATTTTTTTATTTACTTATTTGAGAGTGACAGACAGGAGGAGGAGAAGACAGACAGAGAGAGAGAGAGAGAGAGAGAGAGAATGGGCACGCCAGGGCTTCCAGCCACTGCAAATGAACTCCAGACACATGTGCCCACTTGTGCATCTGACTAACGTGGGTTCTGGGGAATGGAGCCTCGAACTGGGATCCCTAAGCTTCACAGGCAAGCGCTTAACCACTAAGCCATCTCTCTAGCCCACAAAGTACTTTTTGTACATTATATTTAATTTCATACCACCCAAGTTAGGAAGGTTTTCTATCAGCCCCAGTTTACAGAGGGGGAACAAATAATCACAAAAAAAGCACCTCACACAATTTCCAAAACACAAAGTTATGATGTCTAAGTGTGATTAACAGAGAGCCCAAGTCTATCTAGATCTGAAGCCCTGGCTTCCTGTGGCTGAATCATTATATGCTGTCTGCTGTCTGCCAGAACACAGGACACAGGCAGGCAGGAAGGCAGCCACCTGAGTGACAAGCACTCGTGCTTTATCTTTTTCTCTTTTTCTTCTTGGCTCATCCTATTGACAGAATGACTGGGTAAGTGACTTAGCCTCTTAGCCCCAGATTCCTCACCTGTAATTAGGACTAACACAAAATTAAGAAATAGACTAGTATTGCTGTACTATGAATAATTGCCAGATAATGTAAAGGAATCAACTTAGGAGCCTGCGATCAGAAGAATACATAAGGAAAACATGAATGTATATATCATTTATTATCTACATCTATATATATTGTTCAGCCATAATGAAGACTAGAGCCCGTGATTTTCAGCAGAATGAATGAAATAGGAGATAATCCTGTTAGGTGAAATAGGCCAACCTCAGAAGACAAATAATGTATGTTTTCTCTCACATGTGGAACCTAAATGGAAGAAAAAAAAAAAAAAACATGATCATGATGATGATCTGACAGTTGAGGAGGGAGATGGCTCAGAGGTTAAAGGGTCAAAGGCACTGGTTAAAAGAAGAGGAGCCAGATGTGGTTGCTCACACCTTTAAACCTAGCACTCAGGAGGCAGAAATAGAGAATTGCCATGAATTTGAGGCCACTCTGGGATAGCATAGATGAAATAGATTCCAGGTCAGTGTGGGCTTGAGCAAGAACCTAAATCAAAAAAAACAAATAAATAAAAATTAGGAAAGGGACCAGTAGGGAAGAGAAAGGACACCAGGGAAAGAAAAATGGGGAGAAGAGTAACAGGATATGAGAAAAGAAAGGATTCAAACAAAGCTTGATATGTGTAGGTATGAAAATGACACAAACACTTAATCTATACATTTATTCTGAATTAATAATTTGAAAGTGAATTTGTGTTATTTAAGTTAAATAGTGACAAGATTTTCTTTTCCTTTATCCTGACCTCATCATACCTCCAATCTCAACTAGATCCAAGAGGTCATAGAGAAGGAGACCTCAGAATCTTCCCCTGGTGGAAAAGCCAAGCCTTTCCTGTCAAAACATGTTGCATCAAGGCTCCCCCGACCCAGCTCCCAATCACAAAGCATCTAATCAGACTTAGGATTCAATGTATGTGAGGAATGAAGTCACCCTGGAGCCTTTGCTGGACCACTTCACCCAGAATCCCTTCTTCCTTATCTGGTGCACTATGGAAACAGTCTATGTGGTTATGTCATCCATTAGAGCTTTGCTGTTCACCCACTTAAAGTGTTACAAACATCCCAGCACAATATTATCCCCCTTACACCCACACTTGGACTTGTGGTTTGTCTTTCAACCAAAACAGCAGATCAAGATGCAAGGTCTGGTGGGTCTGACAAAGAAAGGCTCAGGTGGCATTTCAAAGTTCTATCCCCTTCTTTCTTCATCCACAGGTCACTTTCTTTAGGCCTCTTGGCTCTGAGCAGACTGTGGGTGGGGCTGAGAGTAAAGGAATCTCAGCACCTTGATGTTTGTTCAGGAAGGAATGGATAAGATGCAGCCAGGCGGAAGGTCCTGCAAACCAACTGAGAACCTCAGGCAAAGTTTTCTTCTAGGAGGTGGTTGTAGGGAATGGCTCCTTTTACTGACAAGCTATTGCAGTAGCTTTCCTTACAGCAGAAGAAGACGTTTTTCTCCCATTTGGTGATACGTACATATTCCACACATCTTCTAGGACAGCCCAAGATTGAATATTTGTATAAATATTCTGAGGAGGATAAGTGAGTACAGGTGTGAGCTTCCAGTGACAAGGAATGTGATTAAGCTGCCCAACTCTTCCCTCTTATCACCAAAGGAAAAGCCTAGGACTAAGCACTCCTCCACAAAAGAAGGTCTTTTCAGGATACCTCATGCCTGCCACAGAACACAAAATAACAGAGGAATTTTAACAGCCTAATCTGTTAGGGCTTACAACACTGAATATCAGAAATTTGGAGGCCACCTATCATTTTATAGGTAAGAATTTTTAACTCAGAGAAAAGAGATGTTCTAGATGATCAGCTAAATTGATCCTAGAGGAACCATTTTTGATTTCAGAGCTAGTGTTCTTTTCTTCTTAAAGCCCAAACCTGAAGACAGTGTGCCATACCTCCCCTCATTGGCCTCACCTCACCTCCAGTGTAATGTTGAGTATACACTTCTTTGGTCCCGCATGCAAAGTCGGGGTGTCTGGGATGACAGATTCCTGCATTCTTTCTGCAGGTTGTGCCAACAAATTCATCACAGGAGGTGCAAATAGTCAATTTTCCTAAAGGATCGAGATGTGTCAGAACCACAGGGTTACCAGCTAATATGAGGATGACAAGAGGGCTCCGGATACAAGTGTCTGAGTGGAGGCTGGGACCCTAGCTAAACTTCTGAGGACATCTGAGAACACGTTCTTCTAGGTGTGCCTCTCTGAGGAGCCCAGGTCTACTGGGAAGTCTGGTTTTAGAAGTCGTGGGATTACAGGATAGCTCACTCTCTCTCTCTTCAGCCTAAGCCTATAGCTATGATTTCTAAAGGAAAAAGGTAGACATTTCATTACTGCTGGGGCTTGGCAAAGTTGAAAGAGGGCTGAGGATCCAGTGGGGACAAGGAAGGAAAAACTTCTTCCAGCTACTTACCAAGGTCTGTACCTTAGTTAATGGATATGCTGCTCCTGCTGTCCTATCTGCACGTTTTAGAGCATCAGTGCTTTCTGTCCTCCCCTACTCCCATCATGCTCTTCCTCACAATTTCCCTGGAGCTAGACTTCGGTGGAATTGCTGGACAACAGGGTCCTCAGGAAGAGCTTCTATGGTGGCATGGGGACTTGTACCAGTCAGAGATGCAGGGACCTGGGTCCAGCAAAATCCATCCCTGGGGCACTTCCAAATCAAGATGTCTGCATATTAGTCCCAGACCCCATGCCCAGTTCCCATTGCCCCTTGTCATAGACTTACCCTCCACAGGAGACTGGTACAAGACCATAAGTCCTGGGAGCAGGAGAAACAGGAGCCAGTCCATGTATTTGTAGAAATCTATAAAGGGAAGTAGTGATGACACAGGCAACCAAGGTCCAGCAAGAGTCAGAAATGGTGCTCTGGAAAGATGTGACATGGATCTCCACAGTCCCTTGCTGTGAGTTATGTTCAAGGCTGTAAATGAGGCAGTTCATGTATTGATAGTGCTGGCCCTGCCTCCAAGAGAGTGGGTGTCCTGCTTCCTCTCCCTACTCCACAGCCAACCCAGGAGATTGATCAGAGACTTAATATAGAGAAGAAACAACTATAATGTCAAGTGAAGACAAGATGTGGGAACTCTCAATCCAGCCACATTATATTACAGTGGGCTGAAGATAGGGGCCTCTGTTCAGGTGATGGTGAATTCTTAGCCCATCTTAGAGTGTCAGTATGTTAGGTAAGAATGGAGCTAGAGGCTACAAATTCAGTTTTCACTGGACACAAATCTAGCAAGGGACTAAAGATGGACTCCTATCAGGTTAAGCCATTCATGATAGGGAATCTAAGAAGGTGTATCCATTACTTTCTTTTTGCTGGGATGAAATACCTGATCAGAAGCAGCTTAAGGCAGAAAGTGGTTTAATTTTTGCCTGCAGTTTCATGGGAAGTCCAACATCATGGTGAATGTATGACAGGAGCAGGAAGCCAGTTTGCATCATCAAGAGATTATAGAGAGTGATAAATGATAGTGCTAAACTAGCTTTCTCCTTTTTATACTGTTCAGGACCCTAGTTGGTACCAGGGAATGGTACCAACTACAGTTAGGATGGGTCTTAATCTCGAAAATTCCTAAAGACATGCCAAGATTTGTTTCCATGATGATTCCAAATTCTGTCAAGTTGACAACCACAGATATATGTACGTCCATAGCTGGCGCACAGCGGAGCCTGGATAAAAGTAGCTGGTTTTGCTAGTAGTCTAGTACTTCTCTTATTCTATTTTCATACATCTCCTCCTGTTTGCAGATTGTTTTAATACTCACCTCTTTAGTTAAGAACTCTTGTCTAAGGTCCATAGTAGTCAAATCCAATTTATTTCAGAAAGTTTCATAATGAAACCTGCCTGTGGAATTAAAACCCACTCAGGTATAGCAGCTACCTTCATGTTACTAAGACAAAACACCAAGCTGGAAGCAGCTGATGGGAGGAAAGGATTTATTTCACTTTAAAACCTTGAAATGAACTTTCATCATAGTGAGACAGTGAAAGCGTAGCAGACCTAAGCAGGAAGCCTGGGTCACATCTTCACATCAGCAGGAAGGAAACAGTCTGAGTGAGCCAGCTCTGAATACACAATGGGATGAACTACTAAACCTCAATGTCACCCCCAGTGACACACCTTCTCTAGCAAGGCTCCACCTGCCAAAGGCCTTGTAATTTTCCCAAATTGCCACTAGCTTAGTTGGTGGAGGACATTTCACTCAAATGGCCCCATCGGGGGAGGAACAACCATTGACTAGCATGAGAGAAGAATGTAGAGAGGCTCTGATATAAGAAATTGCAGGACTTGGCTAAGTGAGATTGAGGTGACTGGCATTCTATGATGAGAAGAAGATCATACAAAATCCTGGAGCTCAGGGCCTAGACTACAAATGAGATTTTTTTTCTTGCAATGCATTTGTCTGGTTTTAGTACCAGCAAAATGCAAGATTCACAACATAAGTTAGGGCAAAAACAATTCCTCTGTAGTTTTCTGGGAGAGTTTTTATTTATTTATTTGCTTAAATCTTTGTGTATATGTACATGTGTTAATGTGTGCATGTCATAACATGCATGTAAAGATCCGAGAAAACCTTGGGTGTTAATTCTTAGGCTTGTTGGCCCACAAGCTTCTGGGGATTCTCTCATCTCTGCCTCCCATCTCACCTCAGGTGCACAAGGGTTACAGATGCTGAAATGGCTTTATGTGGGTGCTGGAAATTTGAACTCAGGTTATCACACTTGTGCTTTTACCCATTAAAAATCTCCTCCACCCTGGAGATTTTTGGTAAAGTTTCTTTGTTTCTTCCTTAAATGTTTGATAGAGTCTACCAATAAGCCATCTGGGATTTCCTTATAAGATTTTTAGTGACAACGTCAATCTATACAACAGATCTAAATGTATTTATTTCCTCTTGGGTGACCTTGAATAACTGGAGTCTTCAGTATCTGCTCATTATCATTCATAAACGGAACTTTTGGAGGCTTGGGAAATGGCTTAGCACTTAAGGCATTTGCCTGCAAAGTCTAAAGACCCTGGTTCCAGAACCCACATAAGCCAGATGCACAAGGGGGTGCATGCATCAGAGTTTGTTTTCAGTGGCTGGAGGCCCTGGCCTGCTCTTTCTCTCTCTCACATATAAATAAATAATATTTTTTTAAATGAACTGTCCTAGTCTGCTATTATAATTTGCTGTCATGAAGACTAAAAGGAATGTATTAGTAGTATGCATAATAGACCACCAAAGTGTAGTCACTATTTTTTTTTTGTATCTCCGAAAGAGATGAAGAGCATCTTTAAGTAGATGAAAAAATTCACTAGGCTGATTTCACTTGAAAATCTAACCTATAAAAAGACATAAACTGAGAAGACTCAAAATACTACCATACACAAAGAAAGAAAAACATCAGCATAGAACCTAAAGGGCCTTTGGATGCACTATACCTTTTTTCTTCCTGTCTTAAATAATGCAATCTTTTGGGCAACAAGCAGTCAAAAAGATACAGGAATGTCAAGTATGTACTTGTTCACACTCTAGTGAAAACTCTCCCACTGGTTCTGCTCCAGCCAAGAAGACTCTTCCATATGAACCTGGGACCCCATCACAGTGCTCTGTCCCACAGACTATGTATCCAGTTGCCAAGGTAACTCCTCTATTAATACTGCTGAAAGTTGAGTTTCACATTGACACTAGACTCCTATGTCTTTGAGATGTTTTATCACCCATTTTATAATGTTGAAAACTGAGGCTGGCCAGGCATGGTAGAGCATATGTGTGATCTGAACATTTTAGAGGTTGAAATTGATCATGAATTCCAATCCAGCCTGCACTACACAGAATGACACTCTGAAAAAGCAAACAAATTTTAAAAAGCAAAAGCAACCAAACAAAAGCCAAAAAAAAAAAAAAAACCTGAAGTTAAGAAAGTGAAAGGGTTTGTTAAGGTCTAAATAGTAATGGGCTGGGCAGATTGCTCAGTGGATAGAACACTTGCCACTCAAGTGTGAACCTGAGTTCCCATCTCCAGGATCCACTAAAGCTGGATATTGTACCATATATCTCTAATCCCAGCATAGCATGGCTATGATTGAGATGGGTGCAGAGACAGGAGAATCTGCCGGAAGCTTGGAGAGCAGGTAGTCTGGTGAACAGGGCAGTGAACAATGAGAGACCTTGCTTCAAACAAGGTGGAAGGCAAGGATCAAAACTCGGAAGTTGCCCTCAGACATATACACACATACAGACACACTCACACACACACACACACACACACACACACACACACACCAAAACAATAGTAAAGAGAAATGGATTTGAACCTGGGCTTGCCCCTGCAGTCCACCCAATTGTTAACTAATATGTCAAACAATGTGATTAATGCACTCTGCCCAATGCCTTAAACACATCAAGGACTTGTCCAGCTGTTTTTTTTTTCTAATTCCTATTTTTGAAGCATATGTACAACTCTCAAGAATTAGTATATTCAATAAGTTGAGTATTAATATATTTTCTAGTAGTGTTTCCTAAAGCAAAGAGAGGCAGTGGGGTCAAACAATATGGAAGTGAGTGGTGAAGTAGACCTTCATGAGGATAAACCTTAAAAGTAAAGTATATCCTTGGCAAAGGACACCATGAATAATGCAAAGAGGCAACCTACAGAATGGGAAAAAATACTTGCCAGCTATATATCTGATAAAGGATTAATATCTAGGATATACAAATAACTCAAAAAAAATAAATAATAAGAAATCAAACAGCATAATTAAAAAATTGGGTATGGGGCTGGAGAGATGGCTGAGTGGTTAAGCGCTTGCCTGTGAAGCCTAAGGACCCCGGTTCAAGGCTCAGTTCCCCAGGACCCATGTTAGCCAGATGCACAAGTGGGTGCACGCATCTGGAGTTTGTTTGCAGTGGCTGGAAGCTCTGGCACACCCATTCTCTCTCTCTCTCTCTCTCTCTCTCTCTCTCTCTCTCTCTCTCTCTCTCTCTCCCTCTCTCTCTCTCTGCCTCTTTCCCTCTCTGTCCGTCACTCCCAAATAAATAAAAATAAATAAAAATTAAAAATTAAAAAAAATTGGCTAGGGAAGTGAATAGAGAGTTCTCCAAAGAAGAAATACAGATGGCATATAAACATCTTAAAAAATGTTCTACATCCCTAATCATCAGGGAAATGCAAATTAAAACTATGTTGAGATTCCATCTCACTCCTGTCAGATTGGCTACCATCATGAAAACAAATGACCATAAATACTGATGCAATCTGGTCTAGCAATTATGGAAATCAGTGTGGAGGTTCCTAAAACAGCTAAAAATAGATCTACCATATGACCCAGCTATAGCACTCCTAGGCATATATCTTAAGGACTCATCTCATTACCTTAGAAATGGAGCCAGACTAGATGTCCCTCAACTGATGAGTTGAGAATGAAGATAGGGCACATTTATACAATGGAATTCTACTCAGCAATTAAAAAAAATGAAGTTATGAAATTTAAAGGAAAATGGATGGATCTGGAACGGATTATACTAATGAAGTAACCCAAGTCCAGAAAGCCAAACATCACATGTTCTTTCTCATATGTGCGTCTTAGCTATAGATGATTGGACTTCTGTGTGAGTAAGAAGAAAACTCAGTAGCAGAGGACAGTAAGCTAGAAAGGAGATATGAAGGAAATAGAAAGGAAGAGAGGGGTGTATTTAATAGGATGGTGTTGTACATATGCAAATAGAAAAATAGATTAATGGAGGTGAAAAGGCCTAAGTGAGGTCAGGGGAAGAGATTGAGTAAAGGAAAGGTGGAGGGGAGGGCTAATCAAAATCCAAGAGGCTGTAAATAAATCATATGGAAACCTACTTTTTTGGACAATAGAAAACTCACTCAGGAGCCATGTATTGTTACTAGAAAATTTTCAGTGCCAGGGATGGGATACCTTCCAGTGAGTTGTTGGCCAGGGAGGTTCCTAATGCCCCTGAAACATTACAGGCCATTGCCAAGGCCCTTGGTAACCCACCAGGAATAGGTGGTAAGACCCTATTGCCAAAGATTCCACATACTTGGACTGCAAGGCCACTGAGAAATCCTGCTGGAACTGAGCTAATAACTTCCTCCATGTAGACCAGCTGACAGAAAGCTGGAAGAAGCCATTCTGCATGCAGTTCCATGGGAAAGAGAGAAATCACCAGTGAAGATACTCAACAGTGGACACTGCAAGCCTTATATTTGGTGAGCAAGGCAAAATGAGCCAACTGGTACAATAGTGGCACGTCTGTCATGATGGAAACCAACTGCCTCCTAATTGGACTGGAAGCCTGTACCTTGGGAGGGAATACATCCCTGGTACTGAAAACCTGCTACAGGGGTAGTCATGAGCCCTAGGGGTGTAACATCTGCTGCTGTCTGGCTAAAGGTACTATCATAAAACTGCCCAGTAAGCACTTCTTTTAATAGTCATACCCATGTATTAATGCTATTCTCACTTTTGGTAGAGACCTTCTCTTTTCATATGCCAGTGGCCTTTGGATGACTCAGAAGGCGTCATGGTGCTGGAAAGAAGTGATAGAGGCGTGCTCAGCCCTGCAATATCTCTATCACACCTTCCAATGCTCAGGGTCCATTGCAGAAGAGGTGGTGGAAAGAATGTAAGAGCCAAAGGAAGGGTAGGAATCCATACAATGTGTTCTTCCAGACACAAAATGCCCTGGATATCCATGACCCCACAGTGCCTAACACTACCTATACATGGCCATCATAATAGGAGGTAAAAGATGATGACATCAAAATAAAAGAGACACTGATTGAGAGGGAGAGGGGATATGATGGAGAATGGAGTTTCAAAGGGGAAAGTGGGGGGAAGGAGGTTATTACAATGAGATATTGTTTACAATCATGGAAATTGTTAATAAAAAATAAGTTAAAGCCAGGCATGGTGGTGCACGCCTTTAATCCCAGCACTCAGGAGGCAGAGGTAGGAGGATCACTGAGTTCGAGGCCACCCTGAGAATGCAGAGTGAATTCCAAGTCAGCCTGAGCTAGAGTGAGACCCTACCTTGAAAACCAAATAATAATAATAATAATTAATTTTTTAAAAACTAAGGTACATCCATCCCTCATTCAATGACTGGGACATATTCTGGCAACTGTTTTGTTAGCTAAGTTTCATCTTAGTGTGAACACCATAGCATGTACAATGATGGCTAATAACACATCTTATGGGACCAAAATCATATATGCAGTCCATTGTTAATTGTACTGTGGTAACTAAGTATACAAAAGAAACCCAAGCCATAGGCTGACCCTGCATGGAGAGGAGACAGGCCTATAACTTAGTGGTTAAAGAGCTCCTCTTCTAAATGAGGCATTTTCTATTGGAATCACTAAACCTCTGAGCTGCTCAGGAATCACAGGGAAGCTCATTAAATGCCTCTCTGGTTTGATTTTCCAGTGGCAAAATCAAGATACTATTATCTACCCTGAGGTGGTGGCTGTGATGATCAAAAAAAGCTATTAAACAGGTTTAGCATACAGACAACATTGCTGCTAGTCCTTGTCTTGTGAATAGAGGCAGGGGAGAGGGTAGCTTCAGAACAGACAACATGCTGCGAAATCACCTGTGGACATCAGGCATCAGTGTGAGAAGCAGGACCTAGCAGAACTGCATGCTGGTGATCCCAACATGATTATACTTTTCATCTAAGTTGAGAGCATACTGTGATCACCTGGCACCTGGTGTACAGCATCTGGCCCATCCTATAAACTCCTTACAAGTTTGGAGACCAGGCCTTATTATCCCCATTCATAAATGAAAACTAAGGAAAGAATGGGACCTGGCCCACAATTCCACCAATTCTGCTTATGTGATCTACAACTATGAAGACTGCCTTGTAGGTAGTGAAATAGGAACAAAAAGGCTTTGCAGCCTGTTTATCTATCTGAGGGAAGTTGAGAGGAAGATCATGTCAATTTATAAGGAATCAGGCTGTTCTAGGATTGTGTCTTTGAAGGAAAAATAGTGTGCTTTCTTAGCCCCCAAAGGGAGAAGACATCCAGCAACAGACTGCAAGGGAGTCAACACCAACTGTCTGTGACCTGTGGCTGCCCTTTCTTCTTTAGGACCTCATAAGCTATTCCCTTCTTTAGGACTCCTTGCTGACACTCTCCATCTAAACTCCCACTTTCACTCTTCTCCCTTAGAACAAAGGAAAGACAATTTTCCATTGTCCCAAGTGCTGGAATTCAGCAATTTCTACTCCCTGCAGATCCCCATGAGTTCTGTGGAAAATGTCTGGCATGGTGGTAAAAAGGCTGATTATTCAGTGGGCTCCACTCCAAGGACCAGAGCAAGAGTAGATAACACAAGAGCAGCTTGATACAAAGGCCAGCAATTATACCACTATTTTACATGTATCTGTGAGGGAGGTAATATGGTAATATTAGGTTTAAAGAAAGAGACTCTGAAAAAGGTATGACCTGAAGGTAATGAGTTCTTTCTGAGCGCTGTGACACTGTGACCAACCATACAACCTACTGGATTTCAAATAGTATTTGGGGGTGTGGTGCATGTTACAGATGGACATACTGTGTATTAACTAAACAGGAGCTATCTCTACCCATATCCAAATCCTTGCCCTTCTCACAATCACCACTTGGAAGTCAAATCAATTTGAGATGGAGGCAAATGGCAGGCAGTCTGTTTCTTGGAAAAGGGTTTAGGGAGGAAGATAGAGATACATGGCTCATCAATGCTCAGAGCATATTTACAGGTAGGAGATGAGGTAGCTAGAGGAGGTAATAGGGTCAAGGACTGAATCATATGAATTACACAGCCTCAGGTTAGAGGTATAAAAAGAACAATTTTAAACCTAGAACTCAAGTCATCAGATAGTATTAACTATGCTATTGGTTGCTACTATTGTTTTATAAGGTTGTGTGTGTGTGTGTATGTGTGTGTGTGTGTGCTTAAGTGAAGAATGGGCAAGTAAGAACCCAGGTTCCTCTAACTGGTTTTCATATAGCAGCCTATCTTCTGACTGAACTCCCTACTGGTACTTCTCCTACAATTCATGGAATTTCATTCCCTTCTCTTCTGAGGAGCAACTCAGAAGGACAGAGGCCATCACAATGGTACAAATGGCAAAACAGAAGCCCCGCCACAACACCTTCTTCTATTAGTCTGATTTCTGTTGCTATAAAAAATGAATTTTTTATTTTGTTCATGATTTTAGTGACTAGAGGATCCAAAACAGCAGGACACTGTGTAGCACTTGACCTTTGGGTGGCAGATTCTAAACCAAAGCATACCTAAAAAGCCAGAGTTGTGACAGTGAGTGGGAGTAAATAGGATAGAAAACAGAATGGCTAACAACTAGGAAACAGAATTTTTAAAAATAACCTGACAATTGAAAAGTTAAAATATATCATGGTTGAAATCATGCCTCTGTGGTGTGTGATAATAACATCTTGGCTATGACATTAATTCTGAAATTATGGAAACCTAGGTAACTTTGGTGATACCCAAACCAGGAGTTCTCATAAGAGTGACTTCGATTACATTCTCCAGTGTCAAGCTCTCACCAGTTTTTGGCTAAACGAGAGGTTACATACATCAAATATTTCTTAAATTAATAATGCTTATCTCATTTAAACTATGCTGACTTCACTATCCACTAGAGAACCCATTCTTTTTCAGAAAGTATCAAACCAGAGGAGATAAACCACCCTTCACACTTCAGCCAAGCCACAGCTGAAACTGCAGAGGAATTGGGGAGATGAGCAAGAGTGCTGCTTCCATGCTGAACCTGACAATCAGCATCAGGGTGTGGGAGACAGACTCTAAGGATACTCAACACCTACTAAAGCAGAGATCCAGAGGCCCCTAAGACCTCATCACTGAAGTAGATTTAAAACCCACCTACCACAGCTCAGGGAGTTTTGCAGAAGAGGGGCAGAAAGACTGTAAGAGCTACAGGTTGAGACATCAAACCCAGAGGCATTTGCTCCCCCAAAATAGCTCACTGCTACTCCCACAATGCATAAAGCTCATAGGGAATACCTCCAACCCCACTGAGGTGGGTCACATGAGGGCAGGAGTGAGGGAAAAGAGGGTACCAACACATGATATATCCATGTGAAATATGTTGATAATAATAAATAATAATAAAGAAAAAATTTAAAAGGAGTGACTTTGTGCCTACATTCTATCTCTACTTGGGATGGAGAGTAGGTGTGAAAATGTCACAAGAGTCTCACTTTCTAGGGGTCTGAACATAGCTCAGTGTTAAAACACTTATCTACTACACACTGAGTTTGATCCCTAGCACTGAAAAGACAACTTTTACTTTTTTGTGGCACATGTGAGCTTAAGAAAGCCTTGAGAAAATTGAAGACTTGAAGGAGCTGTGTATGGTTATGACCTTGGGTTTTCATCTGGAGTTACAGAAGCTGTTTTGTTTATACCTGGGAATGATTATATCTTTTAAATGCACTCATGGCCTCTCTTTCCTCCCCCAAGACTGAACACTGCAGAGTGCTGGGTAGCTTGCTCCAGTACTGGTTGTTCCCTCTTTTCACTTGGTTAAGCTTTCTGCCTCTTATCTGGTGCCCTGGCCCATTTTTATCATCAAAACTGCCGCTGTTCAGGGCCCTGAGCAATAGATGTTCCCTTCCCTTGACCATGGGCGTGGGATCCTAGGCTATTCCTGGAACAGTGATCTAAGTACCTAGGAATAAATCTAACTCAAATTGTACAATTTACCTAGAGGGTAAATAACATACTTAAGAAAGTTGAAAAGATACAAAAATAAATTGAGAACTAGACCATAATTAATAACTAAAGATTTAATCGTGGAAATATATCAATTTCTTCCAGATACAGAGATTTAATAAAATCTCAAAATATGAGATAGGCTATTTTTCAAACCTACTTTTTAAGAAGTAACATAATAACTGATGAAAATGGAAAACAAATAGTTTCTGAGCATTTTCCCCCTGGCTTTCCCAGTGAAACCATCTTTGATCATCATAGTACATTTTCTAAATCAGGATACAGATGAGGTACATACAATATTAACAATGGGCCTTATTTGAACATCATCAGTTTTGACATATAGCCATTTTTTGATGTATTCCAGAAGCCTGGGACCATATAGGCCATCCTGAATCTGGATCCATGGATGCCAGTCTAGTGCCAGTCTTGAGGGAGTTGTCCTAAGACCAGGGATAGAATGAAGCTTTACTCAGACTTTGGATTTGAGTCTAACAAGAGCTTGGGACCATTAAGACCAGCTGGACTCTTGGGTCATAGCCTGCCTGGTTTCAGAAGGCTGGGTGCTCTCTATACCCCCCTGTCCTTAGGAAGAGGTTACCTCTCTGTGTGCTGTGCTATGCTGTGCTGGCTAGGGGTAAGTGATGCATGGAAGGTGAAGCTATCATCCATACCTTCATCAGTGTATCCTGTGTGTTTCTGTGCTACACTAGATTCCTTAGCTCCTAGAAATGGTGTGTGTGTGTGTGTGTCTACTCATGGATACTTGTGTGAGGTGACGTTCACTAGAAAGACCTATACTGCCATCTTGCTGATGTTCTTGCCATTTATACATCTTTCTGGAGAACTATCCAAATGCCGTGTTCATTTTTGTTGTGTGTGTGAGTGTGTGTGTGTGCATGCATGTGTGCCCAGTGCACAGGCCACAGCATGTGTAGAGATCAAAGGGCTGTCTCTGGTGTCAGTTGTCACCCTCCACCTTGTTTGAGGCAGGGTCTCTTATATCTTGTTCACAGCTGCATCCCCACAGGATAGCTGTCCATGAGCCTCTAGAGAGTCTCCTGTCCTGCCCCTCATCCTGCTGAGGGAGCTCTAGGCCTACAGACATGCTGCATACCTGTCTTTCCATGGGTTCTGAGGAACTGAGCTCAGGTATTCAGTCATGTTTATGTGGAGAGTGCTTTATCCACTGAGCACTCTGCTCACTCTTTTAATTCTTTTATTTTTATTTATTTATTTTGGTTTTCTGAGGTAGGGTCTCACTCTAGCTCTAGCTGACCTGGAACTCAGTATGTAGTCTCAGGGTTGACTTGAACTCACAGAGATCCTTCTACCTCTGCCTCCACACCTGGCTTTCTTTGTTCATCTTTAATTGGGTTATTTGCATTTTAATTATTGAATTGTAAGAGCTCTTTATATATTCTGGATAACCCTTATCAGGCATTTTTGTAAATCAGTAATTTATTCATAATCTCTCTTTCTCTCTCTCTATCAGGAGTTGAAGGCAAGACCTTCTCCATGCAAGGCAGGAGCTTTAACACTCAACTGCACACCCCAAGCATTTTTTGCACTTTGTTCAGGCAGGATTTGAACTCACTTTGTGGGCTAAGCAGATCTTGAACTTAATATCTTCTTACTTTAGCCTCAAAAGTAAAGTTGCTGAGATTATGAGTTTGTACCACCATGCCTGGATTCTTTTTTATTCCAGTTATGTCCTTTGAAATACCAAAGTTTTATTTCGATTAAAATATTTTAACTATTTTTGCTATTGATGATGTGCTTTTATTGTCATAAAATCAACTGATTCATGAAGATTTTTCACAGTGTTTTCTTCTAAGAATTTTATGGTTATCATTGTTACACTTCAGGACTCAGATTCATTTTAAGTGTTTTCTTTTTCTTTTTCTTTATTTTTGGGTCTCACTCTATCCCAGGCTGACCGGGAATTCACTATGCAGTCTCAGGCTGGCCACGAACTCATGACAATCCTTTTACCTCTGCCTCCTGAGTGCTGGGATTAAAGATGTGGCAAGAGGCCCTGGCATGTCTATCCTCTCTCTAGGTCTTTCTCTCTTCCTCTTTCTATGCTTGCAAATAAATAAAAATATAAAACAAAAACAGAAAAGAAAAGGAAAGAGTGGACTTCCACATTTTTTAGATCTCAAGAGGGAAGCCTCCAACTTTCCCCACTATTTATGATGTGGATTTCTTTTCTTTTTTCTTCCTTCCTTTCTTCCTTCCTTCCTTCCTTCCTTTTTTTTTTTTTTTTTTTTTTGAGGTAGGGTCTCACTCTAGCTTATGCTGACCTGGAATTCACTATGTAGTCTCACGCTGGTCTTGAACTCATGACTACCCTCCTACCTCTGCCTCCTCAATGCTGGGATTAAAGGAGTGCACCACCTAGCTGTCTATGATGTGGATTTCTCCTGGATGCCTGTCATTAGACTGTAGTTGTCTTCTATTACAAGTTTTGTAAGTGTTTATTGTGAAAGCTTTTAAGACTCATATGGCTATTATTAGTCTATTAATACATTATATCAATATATTATCTCATTAATATGGCATATTATAGTTATAACTTTTGTATTCTTTTTTTGGTGGAAGGAGTTTGAGGTAGAGTCTCACTCTAGTCCAGGCTGACCTGGAATTCACTGTATAGTCTCAGGGTGGCCTTGAATTCACAGTGATCCTCCTACTCCTACCTCCTGAGGGCTAGAATTAAAGGCGTACTCCACCACACCCGGCAAATTTTGTATTCTTGATAAACCTGGTGATAAATCCCCTTTGATCATAGCTTATAAGACTTCTTAAAATATTTTGCTGATTCTAGTTTGTGGATATTTTATTGATGTTTTTCATATATATTCATTAGCTGTGATATTGATATTTACTTTTTTGATTAAGTCTTGTTTGTTCTTCTTTGGTGCCTTTGCTTTTCAAAATTTTATTTATTTATTTTTATTTATTTATTTATTTTTATTTATTTGAGAGCAATAGACAGAGAGAGAGAAGGGCAGAGAGAGAGAGAGAATGGGCACACCACGGCCTCCAGCCACTGCAAACAAACTCCAGATGTGTGCACTCCCTTGTGCATCTGGCTAATGTGGGTCCTGGAGAATCAATCCTCAAACTGGGGTCTTTAGGCTGCACAGGCAAGCACTTAACCACTAAACCATCTTTCCAGCCCATTATTTATTTATTTTTGTTAGTTATGGACATAATTAGTATGCAAACAGCACATGTTGTTACCATTCTTTCCCTCATCCCTGCCCCCTTTCTGAAGAGGCCATCCTTATTGGGAATGCATGTCATCTCCATGGGGATTGTGGATTTAGGGGGCAGCTGTCAGTACTGGGAGAGAGGTAATGTCTCTGTGCATAGTGTGTGGCTCTAACAATCTTTCTGCCCCATCTTCCACAAAATTCCCTAACTCATGCTGAGTTCATTTTAACTCTACTTCAGTGATAGGCTCTTAGGGGCCTCTGGATCTCTGGTTAGGTAAGTGTTGAGTGTCCTCATGTCTATCTCCTTTACCCTTGTGCTGATATAAGGTTCACAAAGAAAGCAGCACTCTTCCTTATTTCCCCAATTCCTCTGTGGTTTCAGCTCAAGCTAATTTTCGTTTCCTACATTTTCTTCTAGTTTATATCAGGACAGTACTGTTGTCACAGAATAAATGAGAAGTATTTCTTCCTTGTCTGTTTCTTAAGAAAAATTTTAAAGCATTGGTATCATTTTTCCTCAGATATTTGGGAGAATTTACCATACCAAGTCACCTGTTCCTGAACTTCTTTGTAGAAAGCCCTTTGATTACTAGTTAAATTTCTTTTTTGATATTTTTATTTATTTATCTCTTTATCTATTTGAGTAAGAGAGAAGCAGATAGAGACGGAGAGAAAATGGGCAAGCCAGGGCCTCTAGCCACTGCAGACAAACTCCAGACACATGTTCCCACCTTGTGCATCTGGCTTCATGTGGGTCTGGGGAATTGAACTTGGGTCATTTGACTTTGCAGGCAAGTGTCTTAACTATTAAGCCATTACCTCAGCCTTAGTTAAGTTTCTTTACTTGTCATAGGTCTATTCAGATTTTATATTTCTTTATAAGTTTGATATGTCTGTTCTAAACAGATTATTCCATTTAGTTTCCCTGACTTGTCTGTATAGAGTTGATAGTATTCCTTTATAGTTCTTTCTAATTCAGAAAAGCCAGGCGCATTATACTTCTTTTATTTTTAATTCTAGTCATTTTATATTTCTCTTCCCATTTTTCTTATTTAGCCTAGCTAAAGCTTTATCAATTTTGATTTATTTAAAGAACCAACTTGCTGATTTCTCTTTTTCCTATTTAATGTTTTATTTATTTCAGTTCTAACCTTATACTTCCCTTCCTTCTGCTGACTTTGGGCTTCATTTACTTTTCTTTTTCTCTATTCTTAAGGTGGAACATAAGGTTATTAATCTGAGATCTTTCTTCTTTGTTCAAAGTTCTAAGGAAGTAACAAGGAAAGAACTAAAAGAATTTAGAACACCCTGTCAACAATTAAGAGAATATTAATAAAGACACTGGAAGTATAAAAAAGAGCCACAGAAAAAGTCTCAGGTTAACTGCTGGCAGGTTGCAAAAAGGAATCTAAGTGAGTTTTCCACATACAGGTTAATTTACCATGGAAAAAGTGGAGACCCCCTCATTTCTCCTTAACTGAGGTCATTCTTATAGTTCTCAGGCAATAGCTAGGTTTGTGGATACATACATAATGAAAATCCAAAAAAAAAGTTTATTTAATTTGTTACCAATGTACTATAATGGGAACAGTGAATATATTATTGGCTACTTTTCACCCTTGAATTCTGGCTCTACTCCTCTAGTCACTTGTCTTTTAGTAATATCTTCTCAAGTGATCAGCACAATGGAACTATGAAGATACTAAGCAATTATCAAGTTCCCAACAATCCTAGCAATGGTAAGTCTCATGACAAAAGAATACAAATAAAACTCTTCAAAGACACTCATTGGATAGAACCATATTGACTGGATGTTTCCTCTATCTTCTGTGGACTTCCTGGTAGAACTCTACATTCCTCTCATCCTAGTCACCCAGAGCTATGTTATTCATTTGCTTGAGGGAACAGAAACAAGCTGTTCTGATCAGAACATAGCTTCAAACTCTGATTAAGAAGGCTGTGTTCTTTCCCCAGATCATTAGTAGAAGCCCTATGGGCTCCAGGTAGACTGCAGGCGTCCAAGGCATGGCAGTAGAGCAGTAACTGTGGTTCTTGTTCCTTTGCCTGTTCCTGAGCACACAGCCCGTTTCTTCTCCTTCTCCTCCTCCTTCTCCTCACCATCACTCTTATTGTCTTCTTCAAAAAGATTACTATGAGAAAATCTTTCAGTTACCAATAAAACTATGTTTTTCTGTGTCCCTTGGGAAGAATAGATCTCTTCTAAATGTGGAAAAGCTATGTCAGAAATGGTCAGACACATTCACATCTTCCCACAATGTCAGAATTTATTGAACAACAATTCAGAAACTTTATCAGTTTTATTGACTTTAGTATACCAAGTTTCCTGATTTCCTTTGGTATATGTGGCTACTGGTTATTGTCAGATTTTAGGTTCACAACAGAGGAACTGAGACAAATGGTTCAGCTTAAGTCTTTATACCAGGAGAAACTGGTGGGATCTAAAGCCACAGAGAGAAGCATTAGAACCAGAGAAGAGAAAAGGGGAGACCACAAGTGGAAGGGGAGAAAAGAGGAAGGGTATACAACATAGAATAAGAGAACAAAAGAGAGATACTGAGACAGAGACAATGACAGAGTTTAAAGGTTATGGGAAAAGGGTAGAAACTGCCTTGCAAGGGAGAGGCTGTGGGTGATATTCAGGTTGGGGCTGGGGTTGTGATATTCTCTGTTCTTAGCCTAGAGGTATCCTCAGTTTTCATTAATAGGATGTGGCTCTAGAATCCTAGACCTAATCTAGACATGGACAGGTGTGAATAGGGAGAGAGCTTTGGGACTCTAATAGTAGTCACCACTTGTTTATATTCTAATCTCAATTACTAATATTAACTCTCAGATCACATATTACACTTCACACATTGTGTGTGTGTGTGTGTGTGTGTGTGTGTGTGTGTGTGTGTGTGTGTGTGTGTTATAGAATTACTACAAAGGATCTGCAGTGTTCAGAGAGGATATACTATAGACAGAAGCAAGGAGTTAATACAACCCTAAGGAAATCTCTCTAGGACACCAAATAAAGTTTTGACTAAGCACAGATGCAAAGTTATTCAGGGTTCAGAGCTGTCAGATATAAGTTCACTGGCATGCAGTTTCCAGCATCAGTTGGCAGTGAGTTCCATGTCATGGATAGGAGAAACTGTTCCTGCTGAAGGCCATGGTCATGGGGGAGGGGGGCCTTCACTGTGACAATTTTCCTGGATGAGGCTCAAGAGGTAATAAGGTTAGAGGACAGTCTTCCTACTATGCCTAAGGCTTGAGGTGCTCCTTGTTCTATAGTTGCAGAAGATGACGTTACATCTGGAGGGTTCTATCAACTCATGGGCTTGACTTGTTCGTAAGGTTTTGATTTGATTCTGTGTCCATGTGTTCCTGATTTCATTGAATGAGTTCACAGGTGGTAATATTGTGTTTGTGTAAATAAATTACTTACCAATCAATGCTTGGTGAATAGTATTGGGCAGATCATGGACATGTGCTTGTGGAAACAAGATACAGAGTCATTTTTCTCAGCTACTGCACTCAAAAAAAGAGCAAATATTTTACAAATGGAGTCACTCAGGGCATTCTGACAGCTACTTCTCTATGTAATACAAGATTAAAATTCAATATTTTTTCTTATCCATAAAAACATCTATCATTGCAGTAAGCATGAATGAGCATTTTTAAGTGAAAAGCACAGAAATGAGTTATTTTAAATATATTATAAACCTGTTTCTTTAAAATCTCCAGAAAGTGTGAATCAAAGTCACACAGAAAGGAACCATAAATTAGAGATCAAATGTCTATGCAACTCTATTGGGTTCAGAGCAATGGGTCCTGGACCCCGCCCAAAGGGAGTCACTTGATTAAATTTGAAATTTCTCTGAACAGGTATCAGAGCCACCTAACTCACCAGAAAATGGAGTTAGTGTTGAATATAGGAAAAGAAAAAGGCAGGAGGAGGAAAAGGGGGAAGGGTGGAGCCTAAGAAGGCAGTCAGTCTTGGGAATAACTCTAATTCTGGATTTTAGCACCACACGTTATGTTCAAGGTTCACAATGGAGGAACAAGACTGACACTTTCTTGGATCTAAGGCTTTACTGTAATGGGAAAAACAGAGAAGGTACAGGGAGAGAGAGAAGAGAGAAAGGGAGTGCATGTATGAGAAAGAAAGAGGACAGAAATGAGGATGTTCTGCATGTGGAGCAGGACAACAAAAAAGAGAGAGGGCCAGGGAGAAGGTTTTCTAGGAAGAGAAGAAAACCTGCTCAGCCAGGGAGGTGCCTTGGGTGTTATGCAGAGGTGTGGGCTGGAGGTGTAGGTGGCCTTCCCTCCTCTTAGCCCAGAAGTATCCTCAGTTACCATAACAGAAGCCAATCCCAGAGTCCCAAGGTTAGTATGACCAGGTGGAAGGGAGAGAGAGTGGATGGGTAGAGAGCTCTGAGACTCAAACAGACCTACTTCAAGTTGTTTCAAATCCCTGCCTTCATGCCTTCCCCATCACAGTGGACGGACTATAACCTAGAATTGTATACTGAAATGAATCCCTCCTCCTTCAATCTCATCTTGTCTGGTGTTTTGTCCCAGCAACAAAATGGCCTTGAATTTGATTATACTCCTACCTCAGTGACCTATATAGCTATTACTACAGTTAAGTTCTGCAGCTTGACCCTACAGAGAGGCAAGAGGGAGCTCCTTGTAATGTGCTAGGATCAAGGACTTCGCTCCAGCCAGCTACCTCCCAGAAGTGCTTATCCTCAACCATTCCTGCATGAGACAGTGGGAAACTTGCAGATGACTGAGAAGGGGTTCCCCCAGGTCACACACGCCCTACAAGATTAAAACAACATGGGAGAGAGAACAGTAGGGACAGACAATCCTGAAAGCTCTGGGATACCTCCAGAGAGTAGTCAGTAACCCACCTTCCTTCTTTACTAACTAGCATTAAGAAACCCCGGGCATTGCAAGAAGACAAAGGATGTCATGTGAACCTCTGACTGATGGTAGCAACTGAGAAAGGCAAAATGGGAACTAAGCAATGAAATGACCTGAGATTCAAAAAGCACAACACAGCAATTGAAAAAAACACAGAAAGTTAAGTCAACATAATCGCTTCCAAAATCATAAATCCCACCTTAATGAGTTCCAAAGAGACAAAATTAGATGAAATGCAAGACAGAGAATTGAAAAGAATGATTGTAAGTATGCTTAAAGAATTATAAGAACAAAAACAACTTGAATAAATCCCAAGAGAACGGAGGAGATCAGCTAAACAAAGCAGGATCATAATGGGAATGAGTAAGGAAATGAGAGACCAAAGAAAACCAGCCTGAATTATTGTAAATGAAAACCACAGCAAGCCAAATTGAGAAAAAATAAATCTATAGAAAGCCTCACCATGGAATGGATCAAGGATAGAACAGAATATCTGAACTGAAGACATGGTGGAGGAAATGGAACATTCCAAAAAGGATAGAGATAAATTAATAAGGAAGGATAAACAGAGTTCTCAAGACATTCAGGACACTCTAGAGAAATCAAATCTAAGAATTCTAGACATACAAGAAGAAGACGTTCAATCTAGAGGCATAGTAAGTATTTTCAACAAAATCATAGAAAAAAAAATTTCCAAAATCAGGGAAAGAGATGCCAACACAGATAGAGGAGGTATTTAGAACAGCAAACAGACAAGACCAGAAAAGAACCACTTCTCATCACATTATAATTAAACTACTAAATACACAGACCAAAGAAAATATGTTGAAGAAAGCAAGCACCTAGTCACCTACAAAATGAAGCCTATCAGAATAACAACAAATTTCTCAACAGAAACTTTAAAAGCCAGTAGAGTTTAGAATGATGTATTTCAAGCTCTGAAAAACAGCTACTGCCAACCAAGAATGCTATATACAGCAAAGCTATCTGTCATAATTGAAGAAACATGAAGAATTTTCTTGAAAAAGAAAACACAAGCTAAAGGAATACATGGCCACTAAGCAAGCTCTACAGAAAATAGTAAAGCAAGCCCTGTGGACTGGAGAGAAGGAAAAGCACATACATTAGGCCACTGGATACAATAAACACTGCTTGAATAGTAGTTAACACAAGAGAGTAACAGAAAAACAGAAAGAACTACAAAATAAAGAATGACAGGAATTAATGCACATCTTTCAATAATGACTCCGAATATCAATTTTCTCAATGCCTCAATCAAAAGATACATAGTAGTTGAATTTGTTAAAGGCAGAATTCTCATATTTGTTGCCCCCAAGATGCTCACCTCTCCATGAAAGACATAAAACTATGAATCAACACCAAGAGAGACTATAGAACATCCACAAAATCATGGAAATTAAACAATACACTACTGATTAAAGGGATTGCAAGCATGGAAATTTATAGATTTAAGTGTCTACATCAGGAAATTAGAGAGGAGGCTAGGGAGATTTCTCAGTAGTTTATAGCACTTGCTTACAAAAATATGTTGTCCAGCGTTCAGTTCCCCAGTACCCAAGTAGAGCCAGATGCATAAAGTGGTGCATGCATCTGGAGTTCATGTACAGTAGCAAGCGGCCCTGGTATGCTCATACTCTCTCCTACCCTTCTCTTCCCAAAAATAAGTACTATATTTTGTAAAATGATTTTAAAGTGTTGGAGAGATGCCTTAGTGGTTAAGGCACTGACCTGTGAAGCCTAAGGACCAAGATTAAATTCCCTAGTACTCATGTAAGCTATATGCAAATGGTGTCCCATGTGTCTGGACTTCATTTGCAGTGACTAGAGGCCCTGCTGCACCTATTCTCTCTCAATCTCTCAAACAAATAAATAAAAGTACACATATATATATATATATGTATATATATATATATATATATATATATATATATATATATATATACACACACACGTGTGTGTGTGTGTGTGTGTGTGTGTGTAAATTAGATTTATACTCAGTGAATACAGTCAAGTTGTAACCATTGTTAGGCTCGACCATGCCCTACCCCCTTCCCCTGGACCCTCCTTGTTGTGGTATATTGGTTATGCATTGTGGAGTTAGCCCACAGTTATGGGCAGGAGAAATGTCTCTGTGTATCATGACCCAACGTGTGGCTCTGACATTCTTTCTGCCCTGTCTTCTGCAAAATTTCCCAGAGCCATGTTGGGTTCATTTTTGGTCTGCTTCAGTGATGAAGTGTTCTGAGCCTCAGTGTCTCTGGATATCTGATTTGGTAGGAGTTGATTGTTCTCTGTGTTGATCTCCTTCACCCTTGTGCTGGTATCCAGTTCACCAAGAGAATAGCACTGTTGCTTGTTTCGCCAATTGTTCTTAGTTTCAGCTGGGGCCCTTTTGAGGTATAATGAGGTGGTTCTCTCCTTAGAATCTGTGTCTATCTGATAAAGAGAAGCAGATCCTCCAATGGAGAGTAAAGTTAGCACCAGATAAATGGGATAACCCTTATTTTTTTTACAGAGAATTTAATAGGCATAGGCCCTCTTGTAGCACACGATTGGTGGTAGCTTGATAATGGAGAGTGCGCTCATGTTTGGATATGGTTTTGACATGTTTCCCAGCTCCAGCTATGGGTCCCATTCCACTGAGGGGATCAGTTAGCCAAATCAAAAGCAGTTGCTTTCCCACCACGGCTGTGTGCCACTATTGCACTTGTATGAGCATCATAACAGGTTATTTGCTACTAAGTAAGTTAGACCATGAGTTCCTTGGGCAGATATAGGTCATTTTTTCCCCCAGTCTCCCATGTAGCACCTCCTGGCACTAGATGTGCTGACAGTCTGGAGACTGACTCTCTTCCAGCTTCTAGCCATGTCATTCCATTTTACGTGTCACCTGCATATGTTATCTTCAGCAGTAGGGTCTTACCACTAACCTTTGGTGGGTAATCAAGTACTCTGACAGAAATTCTGGCTTTCTTTTGGGAAACCTTATAGGTCTCTCTGATCAAAAGCTCATTGTGGATGATAGCCACATGCTGGTACTAGGAGTTACAAGTCAGTTCCCACTAAGAAAAGTAAGAAAAAGATAACTAATATAAAAGAGTTAGAGAGAAGAGAGAGAGAGAAGTGGTAGAAGATTAAGGTCAGTTTTCACAATACCCACTCCAGTGTCTTGTGGCTCAGGTGTTCCCTCTGAAGGCCTGGAGAAGGTTCAACCAGTTGGTCTGCCTTTTAGGATGTAGAATTTTGTGGCAGCATTGCCATTTGAGTCTAGATTTGTGTGCCCCACACTTCTCTTGCCCTCCCCTCCCTTCCCACCTACCCTATTGTCTAGTCCTCAAGATGCTTGCTGGGTATGTCAGCATCTTGGATAGATTCAGGTTAGGTGCTGTAGATGAGTGAGACTATGTGGCAATTATATTTCTGTGATTGGGTAAGTTCACTGAGAATGATCTGTTCCAGGTTCAACCATTTTTCCTCAATTTTCATTGTGTCATTTTTTCTGATTGCTGTGTAGAATTCTAATGTGTAGATATACCACATCTTAGTCATCCATTCTTTTAGTGATGGACATCTGGGTTGACCCCAGCTCTTAGCTATTACAAATTGAGCTGCTATAAACATGGTTGAGCAAATCTCTCTGGACTGAGGTTTAAAGGTGTAAGGGTACATGCCCAGTAAGGGAATAACTGGGTCTCTTTTAGCTTTTTTAGGAGTCTTCATATCATATTGCTTTTCAAAATGGTTGTACCATCTTACATTCCCACCAGCAGTGGATGAGGGTTCCTATTTACCACATCCTTGCCAGCATTTATTTGCATTTGATTTTTTGAAGGTTGCTATCCTTTCTGAGGAAAGGTGGAATCTCATAGTTGTTTTAATTTGCATTTCCCTGATGATTAGGGATGATGAACATTTTCTTAAGTGTTTGTTTGCCATTTTTATTTCTTTGTGAACTGCCTGTCCATCTCTTTGCTCCATTTTGTGAGTGGGTTGTTTGACATTTTATTGCTTAGGTTTTTGAGTTCTTTGTAGATTCTAGAGATTAGGCCTCTATCAGTTGAATAATCATCAAATATTCTCTCCCATTCTGTGGGTAATATATTGGCTTTGTTTACTGTATGCTTATCTGTAAAGAAACCCTTCAGCTTCATGAAATCCCATTGGTTGAGTGACTGTTTAAGATCATGTACTACTGGGGTTTTGTTCAGGAAGTCTTTCTCTATTCCAATATAATGGGAGGTTCCTACTATATTTTCAGCCAGTAGTAGCTGAGTTTCTGGTCTTATATTGAGGTCTTTGAACCATTTGGACTTGAGTATTGTGCATGGCGAGATGTGTGGATCAACTTTCAATTTCCTGCATATGGTTATCCAGTTTGTCCAGCACCATTTGTTGAAGATGCTATCTTTTTTCCAGCCTGTATTGTTAGGGCCTTTGGCAAATATCAAGTAGCTGTAGTTGCTTGACACAAGGTCCAGGTCCTCAATTCTATTCCATTGATCTATACTCCTGTTTTTATGCCAGTACCATGCTGTTTTTATTACTAGGGCTTTGTAATATAGCTTTAGATCAGGTATGGTGATGCCTCCAGAGGTGTTTATTTTGCTGAGGTTATGCTTGGATAACCGAGGCCGTCTGCCTTTCCAAATGAAATTTGAGATCATTTTTTCTATCTCTGTGAAGAACAATGTTGGGATTTTTATGGGAATTGCATTGTATCTGTATATTGCCTTTGGTAGGATTGCCATCTTCACAATGTTAATTCTGCCTATCCAGGAGCATGGGAGGTCTTTCCATTTTCTCAAGTCCTCCTCAATTTCTTTTTTGAGTGTTTTTATGTTTTCATTGTATATACCTTTTAGTTCTTGGTTAACATTATTCCAGTGTATATATTTTGTTGTTGTTGCTATTGAAAATGGGACTATGTCCCTTATTTCTTTATCTGTATCTTTTTCATTTGCATATAGAATGGCTACTGATTTTTGTGCATTGATTTTGTATCCTGCTACTTTGCTATGGGAGTTAATCACTTTCAGGAGTTTTGGGATGGAGTCCAATGGGTCTCTTATGTATACATTCATATCATCAGTGAATAGAGCTAACTTAATTTCTTCCTTTCCAAACTGTATAACTTTTATTTCTTTCTTCTGTCTTATTACTTGAGTTAGGGCTTCCAGTACTATATTGAAGAGCAGAGGTGAGAATGGACACCCCTGTCTTGTTCCTGATCTCAATGGGAATTCCTCCAGTCTCTCTCCATTAAGTATTATTTGGGCCTCAGGAGCTTTGTATATTGCCTTTATTATGTTAAGATATGAACCAACCATGCCAAATCTCTCCAATGATTTGATCATGAAGGCATGTTGTATTTTGTCAAAGGCCTTTTCTGCATCTATCAAATGATCATGGGGTTTTTGTGTTTAACCTTGTTTATGTGGTGTATTACATTGACCAATTTCTATATGTTGAACCACCCCTGAGTTTTGAGGATGAATCTCACTTGATCAAGGTGGATAATTCTTTTGATATGTTGTTGGATTCAGATTTTGTTCAGGATCTTTCCATCAAAGTTCATCAGGGAAATAGGCCAGTAGTTTTCTTTTCTTGTGGCATCTCTGCCTGGTTTTGGAATTAGGGTGATACTAGCTTCATAGAAGGAGTTGGGGAGCTTTCCCTGTTCTCCAATTGTGTGGCACAGTTTGAGAAAGATTGGTTTGAGTTCTTCCATGAAGGTTTGATAGAATTCAGCTGAGAAGCCATCTGGTCCTGGACTCTTCTTTTGTGGGAGGTATTTTGTTATTTTTTCAATCTCAATGAGTGTGATAGGTTTGTTTAGGTGATTTATCTGCTCTGAATTTAGCTTTGGTAGAATGTATGTGTCCAGGAATTTATCCATTTCCTCCATATTATCCAGTTTTGTGGATTAGAGTTTTTGAAATAAGTTCTGATGATTCTCTGAATTTCACTTGTGTCCATTGTGATCTCTCCCTTTTCATTTCTAATTTTGTTAATTTGAAACGTCTGTGGGTTTTTTTGTTTGTTTGTTTGTTTTGCTTGATCAAATTGGCCAGGGGTTTGTCAATCTTGTTTATTTTTTCAAAGAACCAGCTCTTTGTCTTGTCAATTGTCTTGTTTTCTTAGTTTTCAATTCATTAATTTCTGTTCTGATCTTAATTATTTATTTCCTTCTGTAGCTTTTTGGTTTGGCTTTTTCTTGTTTTTCCATTGCCTTTAGGTGGATGGTTAGGTTATTGATTTGGGGTCTCTCTTTGTTATGAAGGCATTTAGTGTTATGAATTTTCCCCTGAGGACCACCTTCATGGTGTTCCATAAGTTTTGGTATGATGTGTTCTCATCATCATTCATTTCTAGAAATTTCACAATTTCATTTTTTATTTTGTCCATTATCCATTTATTGCTTAAAAGTGTGCTGTTCAGTGTCCAGGCACTGATTGGATTCTTTGTGGGTCTTTTGGTGTTAATTTCTAGAAATATAGCAGTGTGATCTGATATCATGCAGGGAATTATGTCAATCTTCCTAAATATATGGAGGCAGGCTTTGTGACCCAGTATATGATCTATTTTAGAGAATGTTCCATGGACTGCTGGGAAGAATATGTAGTCTGTGGATTCTGTAGATATCCATTAGTTCTAAGTGATGTATGGTTTTGTTGTGCTCTCTTACTTCCCTGTTGAGTTTCTGTTTGGATGATCTGTCTATTACTGATAATGGTGTATTGAAGTCCCTAACTATGATGGTGTTGGTGCTTATTTCTGTATTATTGTCAAGTAGGTATTGCTTTATGAACTGTAGTGCCCCTGTGTTTCATACAGACTTATGATTGTAATATCCTCATGGTGGATCATTCCCTTGATAAGCAGGAAGTGGCCTTCTTTTGTCTTTTTTGATTATTTTTGGTTTCAAGTATACTTTATCCAATATTAATATAGCTATACCTGCTTGTTGCTTATTCCCTTTTGCCTGGAATATTGTTTTCCACCCTTTCACCCTGAGGCAGTGTCTGTCTTTAATGGTGAGGTGGGTTTCTTGAAGACAATAGATTGAGGTCATTAATATTTAGCATAATGACTGTGAGATTTGATTTGATTTCTGCCATACTGTGTTGGTATATGTGGTTTGGTGTTTTCATGGACTTTGAAGTTTTTGTGTCTTCTCTGAGTTTTGTTATTGTGATCTGCTTTTTGTAGGCATTTGAAGTTGATTATTTGATTCTTCTGTGTGGGAATTTCCTGAAATACTCTCTGTAGGTTTGGTTTTGTGTTCATATAATTATAAAGCTGAGTTTTGTCATGGAAAGTTTTTCTTTCACCATCTATTATGAGGGATACTTTTTCTGGATAAAGAAGTTTGTGTTGGAAGCCATAGGTTCTTAGACTATGCAGTGTTTCACTCCAGGCCATTTGGCTTTCAGGGTTTCCATTGAGAAGTCTGAAGTAATTCTGATGGGGTTACCTTTAAAAGTGATGTGCTATATTTCCCTAGCTACATTTAGGATTTTTCTCTTTGGTGTCAATGTTTAGAGTCTTAATGACAATATGTCTTAGAGAGTTTCTCCTTTGGTCCAGTCTGTTTGGAGTTCTCTGAGCTTCTTGTATCTTTATGGGCCTTTCTTTTAAGAGAGTAGGGAAGTTTCCTTTGATTATTTTGTTAAATAAGTTCTCCAAATCGTTGGGCTGAATATCTTCTCTTTCTGGTATTCCAATGATCCAGATATTAGGACATTTAATGTTATCCCACAATTCCCTCATGTTCTGTCCACAGAAATTTTTGAACTAACTGAAACTTTTGAACTCTCAAACTGTTTCTTCCATTTTGTCTTCTATACCGGAGTTTCTATCCTCCATATGGTTGACTCTATTCTTGAGAGCTTCTAGAGAGTTTTGGAGTTGTTCAAATAGGTTTGCATTTTCTACTACTTTTCTATGCATAGTTTCCATCCCTCTGTCAAGCTCCCTTTTCACATCATTTTTTGATTTTCTTGATGCTTCTTGGAATTCATCCTTGCATTCCTTTATGTCATCATGTAGCATCGCCATCTGATTTTTGAGGTCCTCTTTTTTTTCACTTTCCTTCATATCTCTTAACTATCTTTGAACTCCTTCTATGTTCTTATCTATTAGGTCTAGTCTAGTGATGGCAGCATCCACATGATTATCGGTCCTTTGTTGCTTTTCTGCAAGTTCTACCAGTAGCTTGGTCAGTGTTACATTGCTCATAGCTTCATCTTGGTGTTCTGATCCTAATGTTTTGATTAGAGATGTTCATTGTAGGAGTGGGTGATCTTACTTGATTTACTTGCATTTGATTTTTAATGTTATTTCTTTTGTGCCATGGTCTGCCCATCACAGCATATGGGCAGGGAGAGTAGGACTGTGCTCTCTATGAGTAAGGGAAGTGGTGCCTCTTGGGGGAGCTGGTTTGGGATTGCTGGCAGGCAAGCAGATGTGCAGAGTGATCCTGAGCTAACATGTGGGTGGGTAGATCAGTCTGAGCTGAAGCACAGTGGGAAGCTGAAGCAGCCTGAGGCCGGATGCCAAAGTTGTCTGAGTTATCACTGGGTGGACTGCCAAAGCAGTCTGAGCTGCTGTGTGGAAGGGGCACCAAAGTTGACTGAGTTCTCATGTGGTAATGTGTCAAAGCTGCCTGAGCTCATGCTGAGAGAGACACTGAAGCACCAAGCACCGAAGCAGCCTAAATGCATGTGGCAGGACACTGGGACACAGAAGCAGTCTGAGCTCAGGCACAACAGGACACTGGCAGGCAGTCAGCAGGGCAGACAGGCAGGGGATTGCACCTGAGCTGGCACAGGCAGACAGGCAGTGTGAGCCTAAGCTTGCATGGACAGGTGAAATGGGCCTGAGCTCATGCGTGGATGGGTGGCAGCCAGAGCAGTAAGTGGGCAAATGGGCAGAGCAGGCTAAGATTGCACACGTGGGGATCAGCGGCATGTGTGTGGTGAGCAAGTGGACCAATGGAGCCTGAGCTCCAGTGGGCCAGCAGGCAGAGCCTGCCCAAGGTCATGCATGGGCAGGGGTAGCAGGGCGATCGTCCGGTTCAGTGAGGCAAGTGGCTCTATGTTGGCCTTGGTCCCCTTTCCTACAGTAAGCATAGGGGTATCCTGAAGCTCTGGGTACGGCTCTGGACTCTGGGTACGGTGGCTACTTGGGGCTTGGTGGACTGGTGGGCTACCCATAAGTGAGGGAATCATCAATTTTCTTTTTTCTCCCCTCTGTGCCCTCCCACTGGCAATCTATTAGAGATTGCTCTCCCCTAAAAGACCCAGTGAACCCTTAATGCCTTGCCTTTCTTTCCCCGGGATGTGTTGCACAGTTAGGCGGTCACCATCTTGGCTGGAACAAAAGTATATATTTTTAAAAATATTTTACTTAGGGACTTCCGGTCAAGATGGCAACCGCCTAGCTGCACTATAGACAACAAGGAAAAAAAAGGCAAGTATTCAAGGGAATTTAGAAACTTTTTGCAAGAGGGAGGGCACAGATTGGGGTTAAAGAGGGAAGCACACACCCATGCGATCCACCGCATCGGCCCGGCGCCCCGCACACCAGCGCCCCAGCGACCCCGCGCCCACCAAGCTCCATGCGCCCTGGCGGCCCGGTGTGCCCCACCAGCCCCACGCGCCCCACAACCCCCGTGCCCCACGCCCACGCAACCCCTGCCCATCCAGCCCCGCGAGCCCCTCCCACCCCCCCGCGTGTCCCACGCTCCCTATCCACACGCAGCAGGCATGCCCCGAGCACCCCGTGGTGTCCTGCATCCCGGCGCCCAGGCGTGCCCCACACCCACGCACCCCCGTGTGCCCCAGGACCCCCACGCCCCCCACCCCGCGCACCTCAAGCCCCCCCAGCGCCGCGCCCCCACCCCCGCCCTCACGCTCCCTATCCACACGTGGCAGGCGCGCCCCGAGCACCCCGCGGCGTCCCGCGCCCCGGGAGCCCAGGCGTACCCCGTGCCCCCTGCACGCCCCGAGACCCCCGCACCCCACCCCACGCCTCAAGCCCCCCACCGCGCACCGCGCACCTCCCTCCCCCTGCGCATCCAGAGTGCTCGCGCCCTGTCTTACCTCAGCATGCTCCACGCCCCCCCCGCGCGACCCACTACCCTCCCCCATGCGACCCGCCCCCACCCCCGCCCCGCGAGTCCAGAGCACCCCCTGGTGTCCCGCAGTGTCCCACACCCCCCGCGCCCATCCAAGTGCCCCGCCCCCACCACGCACCCCGTGCTCCTAGCTGCCCCATGGTGCGCCACCCAACCACGCACCCTGTGCCCCCACCCCACGGGCCCCAAACCCCATGCACCCTGCGGCACCCCCTGGCCCCGTCTGCGCCCCGCCGCCTCCCGCACCCCCACTCTGCGTGCCCCTCGTCCCCCCGCCACACACGGCCTATGCCCCTCCACGTGCCCCACAACCCCCGCGCCACACCATCGCGCGCCTCGTGCGCCCCCCAGCACCCCGCCCCTCTCCCGCGCATCCAGCGCCCCAGCGTGCCTCAGCATGCCCTGACCCCTCCATTACCCGCACCCCCCACACGACCCCAGCGCCACCCCCGCGTGCCCCGTGACCCCCCACGCGCATCCAGAGCACCCCACGGCGTCCTGTGGACTCCCGCACCCTGGTGTGCCCCGCGCCCCCTCCCCCCATGCACCCCAGCCCCCTGCATCCCCTGCGCCCCCCCATGCGCCCGGCGCCCCTAGCCCCTCATGCACCGCAGTGTCCCACACATCCCGCGCCTCCCGCATGCTCCCCCACACCACCTGCGCGCCCCGTGCCCCCCCTCGCATGCCCCACGACCATACCGTGCCCCCCCACACACCTCCCCTGCGCGCGTGCCCCCCCGCACCTACGGCACACACCTCGCTCCCCCAGACCGACCAGAGTGCCCCATGTCCCCCGCACCTCCAGGGCACCCCACCCCTTGCCCCCTGAGCCCTGCCGCCTCCCACACACCCCACCCTGATTGCCCAGTGCCCCAGCACCCCCCGCACCCTCCGCCGCGTGCCTCACTCGCTCCATACACCCTGTCACATCCCGCGCCCCCGTCAGCCAACCTCGCCCACGCACCCTCTGCACGCCCTGCATGGCTGTGCTTTGATCGGGCACCCACCAGTCACGCCTGCCAGCCTGCTGCACTGAAGCTGAGACCCCCTACCTCGCCCTTGTTTTCTGATCCTGCGAGTAGACCAGCCACGTGGTGCTCAGTTCGCAGGCCTGTGGGGGCCACCCCTGCCGTGAATAGGTGGCTGCCAGATCCCCTGCTGCTGTGCTTACATCACTTACCGCCGGTCAGCCTCTGCTGTGTCCTGATTCCGTACCCGCATCATCTGCCTCTGCACTACAATTGCACGTGCAGTGGGCCCACTCCCACAGCAAGAGCCACACAAGTCCACACTGAGTCACTAGCGCCAGCGCAGGTGCCATCCCCTACCTGTACATCGCCATCCATACCCCACTCCACTGAGGCGGGAGAGCACAGACTGTTTACAGACCCCAGTGTACCCAGCCAGAGTCTGGGCACCTTCAGGGCTTGCTACCTCAGTCCCCTTTCAAGCTCAAAGGCAGGCAGCTTAGGTGCATTACTGGGTGAGAATTTAGGCAACTTTGGTGCCCCTGTCAGGCTATAGATAGACGGCTTTGGCAAGAGTGAGCAAAAACCCAGGCTGCTTGCAACTGCCCCAGGCTGCCTTGGATTCACATTAAGCTAGATCCCAGGCTGCTCCACCCACCTACCTGCCCATACACTGACATGGGTAGACCACATGGGTAGACATGAAAACCACATGATCATTTCGATAGATGCAGAAAAGGCCTTTGACAAGATACAACATCACTTCATGATCAAAACATTGGAGAGAATCGGCATGGCTGGTTCACATCTTACCATAATAAAGGCAATATACAAAGCTCCAAAGGCCCAAATAATACTTAATGGAGAGAGACTGGAGGAATTCCCATTGAGATCAGGAGCAAGACAGGGATGTCCTCTCTCACCTCTGCTTTTCAATATAGTTCTGGAAGTCCTAGCCCAAGCAATAAGGCAGGAGAAGGAAATAAAAGGGATACAATTTGGAAAGGAAGAAGTTAAGTTAGCTCTATTCGCTGATGACATGATTGTATATGTAAGAGACCCAGGAGACTCCATCCCAAAACTCCTGAAGGTGATTAACTCCTATAGCAAAGTAGCAGGATACAAAATCAATGCACAAAAATCAGTAGCATTTCTGTATGCAAATGACAAAGACACAGAAAAAGAAATAAAGGACATAGTCCCATTTTCAATAGCAACAAAAAAAAATAAAATACCTTGGAATAACATTAACCAAGGAAGTAAAAGATCTATACAATGAAAATATAAAAACTCTCAAAAAAGAAATTGAGGAGGACTTGAAAAGATGGAAAGACCTCCCATGCTCCTGGATAGGCAGAATTAACATTGTGAAGATGACAATCCTACCAAAGGCAATATATAGATTTAACGCAATTCCAATTAAAATCCCTACAGTGTTCTTCACAGAGATAGAAAAAATGATCTCAAATTTCATATGGAAAGGCAGAAGGCCTCCCATATCCAAACATATCCTCAGCAAAAGAAATACCTCTGGTGGCATCACCATACCTGATATAAAGCTATATTACAAAGCCATAGTAATAAAAACAGCATGGTACTGGCATAAAAACAGGAGTATAAACCAATGGAATAGACTTGAGGACCCGGATTTTGGGCCAAGCAACTATAGCTACTTGATATTCGACAAAGGCCCAAACAATATAGACTGGAAAAAAGATAGCATCTTCAACAAATGGTGCTGGACAAACTGGATAACCACATGCAGGAAACTAAAACTTGATCCACACATTTCACCATGCACAACACTCAAATCCAAATGGATCAAAGACCTCAACATAAGACCAGAAACTCGAAAACTACTGGAAGAAAATTTAGGAAGTACTTTCCATGATATAGGAATGGAAAAAGAATTCCTGAATAAAACCCCAGTGGCTCAAGTTCTTAAACAGTCACTCAACCATTGGGATCATATGAAGTTGAAGAGTTTCTTTACAGACAAGCATATAATAAGCAAAGCCAATAGAATACCACAGAATGGGAGAAAATATTTGCAGGCTATCCAACTGATAGAGGCCTTATCTCTAGAAATTACAAAGAACTCAAAAGTCTAAACAATCAGAAGACAAATACCCCACTCACAAAATGGGGCACAGAGTTAAACAGGCAATTCACAGAGGAAGAGATACAAATGGAAAACACACACCTAAGAAAATGTTCATCATCCCTAATCATCAGAGAAATGCAAATTAAAACAACTATGAGATTCCACCTTACCCCAATAAGGATAGCCAACATCAAAAGGTCAAATGAAAATAAATGTTGGCGAGGATGTGGAGAAGCAGGGACACTCATTCACTGTTGCTGGGAATGCAGGATGGTACAACCACTTTGGGAAGCAATATGGAGACTCCTGAAAAAGCTGACTACAGAAATACCAACAGACACAGTTATACCATTACTGGGCATCTACCCTAAAACCTTCAAACCAAAAGCCAGAGAGATTTGCTCAACCATGTTTGTAGCAGCTCAATTCGTAATAGCTAAAAGCTGGAATCCACCCAGATGTCCATCATTAGAAGAATGGATAACAAAGATGTGGTATATCTACACAATGGAATTCTATACAGCAGTAAGAAAAAACAACATAAAGAAATTTGAGGAAAAATGGTTGAACCTGCAACAGATCATTCTCAGCGAACTTACCCAATCACAGAAAAAAAAATCGACACATAGTCTCACTCATCTGCAACACCTAACCTGAATCTGCCCAAGATGCCTTACATACCCAGCAAGCACCTCATGGACTAGACAATACGATGGATGGGAGGGCGGGGAGGGAATCAAAGGGTGGAAAACAGTAATCCGGACCCAAACGGCAATGGCACCATAAAATTCTACTTCCTAAAAGACAGACCAAATGGCTGAACCTTCACTAGACCCTTACAGGAAACACCTGAACCACAAGACACTGGAAAGGGTAGGATCAAAACTACCTAGATCTCCTACATCTTCCCTCCCTCCCTCTCCCCCTCTCCCCTCTATCTCTCTCCTCTCTAACTCTTGTATATTAGTTATCTTTTTCCTCAATTTCTTAGTGGACACTGACCTGTAACCCCCACTTCCAGCTTGGGCCTACCATCCACAATGAGCTTTTGATCAGAGAAACCTGCAAGGTTTCCCAAAACAATGACAAGCTTCTGTCAGAGTACTTGATGACCCACCAAAGGCCAGTGGTAATACGCTATTGCTGAAGACTCCATACACAGCTGACGCGTAAAATGGAATGACATGGCTGGAAGCCAGGAGAGAGTCAGTCCCCAGACAGTCAGCGTGTCTAGTGCCAGAAGGCGCTACATAGGCGGCTGGGGGAAATGACCAAGATCTGTCCAAGCAACACATTTTTTAACCTAATTAGCAACAAATAACCGGATGTGATGCCCACACAAGTGCAATAGTGGTACACAGCCATGGTGAGGAATCAATTGCTCTTGATTTGGCTAACTGATCCACTCAGTGGTACTAGACCCATAGCTGGAACTGGGAAACAAGTCAGAACCATACCCAAACACAAGCCCACTCTACAATATCAAGCTACCATCAATCACGGGTATAAGAGGGCCTAAACCTACCATACTGTCTATCAAAAAAGTAAGTGTTATCTCAATTTTCCGGGTGCTAACTTACTCTCCGTTGGAGAATCTGCTTCTCTTTTCCAGATAGATGCAGATCCTAAGAAGAGAGCTGCCCCAACATACCTCAAAAGGGGCCCAACTGAAACTAAGGACAACTGGCGAAATAAGCAAGGGTGATGTTTTTCTGTGAACCAGATACCAGCACAAAGGGGAAGGAGATCAACGCAGAGAAAAATCAACTCCTACCAAATCAGAGAGCCAGAGCCTCAGAGGCCCCCAACACCTCATCACTGAAGCAGACCAAAAATGAACCCAACATGGCTCAGGGAAATTTTGCGGAAAAGGGGGCGGAAAGAATGTTAGAGTCACATGTTGGGTCATGATATGCAGAGATATTTATCATACCAATAACTGGGGGCTAACTCCACAATGCACGACCCATTTTCATTAACAAGGAGGGTCTAATGTGAGGGGGTAGATCACAGATGAGCCTAAATAATGGTACCAAACTGCCTGTATTTACTGAAAAGAAAACTAATAAATGAAATTGAAAAAAAAAAGAAAGAAAAAGAAACAGGGAAAAAAATAAAAAAAAGAATAAAAACAAGGACTGAACTGGTAAAAAAAATATATATATATACATATATTTTACTTATTTACCCATGAGAGAGAAAGAGAGCCACTCCAAATGAACTCCAGACACATGTGTCCCCTTGTGTGTCTGGCTTACATGCATTCTGGGAAATCATACCGGGATCCTTAGGTTTCACAGGCAAACACCTTAACCACTAAGTCATTTTCCCAGCCCAAAAAATATTAAAAAATAAATAAATAAAAAGATGGGCTAGGAGATTTCTTAGTGGTTAAAGCACTTGTCTGAGAAGCCTAAGGACCCAGGTTTGATTCCCCAGGACCCACATAAGCCACATGTACAAGGTGGCACATGTGTTTGGATTCTGTTTGCAGTGGCTAGAGGCCCTGACAGACCAGTTCTCTCCCTCTCTCTCTCTCTCCCATAATCCTCTCTCTCAAACAAATTAATTATTTAATTAATTAAAAGCCCCCCCCCAAAAAATTAAAAAAAATCAATGGAACAAAAGCTGGTTATTGCAGGGCATGGTGATGCACTTGGTAGGCAGAGGTAGAAGGATTGCCATGAGTTCAAGGCTGCCCTGAGATTACATAGTGAATTCCAGGTCAGCCTGGGCTAGGATAAGATCTTACCTCAAAAAAAAAAAAAAAAAGTTGATTCATTGAAAAGATAAAAAGAGAACTAATAAAGCTAGAGATGAAAGGAAACCATCACAACAAATATAAATGGAATCCATAAAAGTATAAGGACCTATCTTAAAAGCATATACTCCACTAAATTATAGAATCCAAAATAAATGAATGAATTTCTAGACATAGATGACCTACCAAAATTAAGCCACAATGAAATAACTCATTTAAACAGACCTGTATCAAGCAATGACATTAAAGACGTCATAAAGGCCAGGCATGGTGGCACACATCTTTAATCCCACTTGAGAGGCAGAGGTAGGAGGATCACCATGAGTTTGAGGTGACCCTGAGACTACATAGTAAATTCAAGGTCAGCCTGAGCTAGAGCAAGACCCTACCTTGGAAAACAAAAGTCATAAATTTTCCCAACTGTAAATGTCAAGGCCCAGAGGGAGTCATTGGTCAATTTTACAAGGCAGTCAAAGAGGAAATAAGCCTTGTGCTCCTCAAACTATTCTATAAGACAGAAAAGGAATGAACACTACTAAATTCCGTTTATAAAGCCAAAATTACCCTGATATCAAAACCATATGAAGACATAAGCAAAAAAGAAAATTACCAGCCACTATCCCTCATGAATATAGATGCAAAAATTCTCCAAAACATACATGGAATCAGAATACAGAAACTTATCAAGAAGATCATTTATTTATCCTGATCAACTGGGTTATTCCAGAGATGCAGGAATGTTTTCATAAACACAAATCAGTGCATGTAATACACCATACATTATGGACTCAGGTGCAAAAATTATATGATCATCTCAATAGATATAGGATAAGCATTGTACAATATCTAGCATACCTCCATGATAAAAATTCTGAAGAAACGTGGATTACGGAAAGTATATCTCAACATAATTAAGGCTATAAGTGGGGTGGAGAAATGCCTCCACAGTTAAAGCACTTGCCTGCAAACACTAAGAACCTGAATTTGATTCCCCAGTACCCGCATAAAGCCAGATGCACAAAGTGCTTATGCATCTGAAGTCTGTTTGCAGTGGCTGGAGGTCCTAATGCATCTCTGTTCTATTACTCTCTACTTGTAAATAAATATATGAAAATATTTTTACAGGCTCTACACAGATCTATAACCAACATAACTAAGTGGGGAAAAGTCATTAACAATTTTTACCAGAAGTGGATCCTGAAAGCTACACAACTGGCTGAATAGGCAAGATATTCCCACTATCAAAGTAGTGGCATGTCTGTTATGGGCAATCAACTGCTCTAATTGGATTTGAGGTCCACTCCATGGGAGGGAATTCATGCCTGATACTGAAAACCTAGTCAAAATGCTGGGACGGTCACAATCCCTAAGGAGAAAGTTACTACTATTGTTATTAATATATATTCCCACAAAACTTCCCTCTAAATACTTACATTATACTTACATTATTATAAATACTTACATTTATCCCAATATACTAGTGCTGTTCTCACTTTTAGTTAGAGTAGTTTCTCTTGTCAGATGGCAGTGACTGCTGGGGAGACTCAAAACTCATCAAAGTGCTGAGAAGTGACAGTTCAGTGTTCAGCCCTTAATAAAACATATCTGTCATAACCTCCAATGGCTCAGAGACTATAGTGGGACAGTTGTCAGAAAGAATGTACAAGCCAAAGGATGGGGAGGAATGCTTTGAAATTGCTGTCTTCTGGACAAAAGGTAGCCATTGTATTCATGACCACACCAGCAGTTGTTACCTATACAAGGCCTGCATAATATTAGGTCCATCAACAGGTTGCTATGGCTGATGGATGAGGGGAAAAAGAGCATCAATACAAAAGAAAGAATAGGAAGAATGAAAAGAAAGTTCAGTGGAGGGGATAGGAGAGAGGTGACAAAGGAGGGTCATGGAAATGTGGGAGGGGATTGTGTACATGTTTTAGTATTTTTTAATATATTTATAGGAGAGAAAGAAAGAGACAGAGAGAGAGAGAGAGAATGGATGATCCAGTGCCTCTAGCCACTGAAAATGAACTCCAGACACATGTGTCACCTTGTGCATGTGGCTTATGTGGGTACTGGGGAATGGAAACTAGGTCCTTAAGCTAGCAGGCAAGCACCTTAACCTCTAAGCCATCTCTCCAGACCAGGATTATAAATTTTTAATAAAGTTTTTATTTTATTTAAAACAAACAAAGAAAATAATTAAAATAAGGTTGATCCTGAGAATTTTAAAAAATAAGAGGCTGGTATTTTAGTGTAATACCATCTGTCTGACCCCTGATCAACCTGGATAATGAGGAAATTTGGCCAAAGGAGAGAAATTTAAACCTCAATACTATCCTACAGCTGAATTGGTTTTGTAGGGGAAAAAGGAAAATAATCTGAAGTGCTTCATGTACAGACCTTCATGGCTCCCTACTAGGATAGGGCTATGTAAATAAAAAGAAAAAAAAAACCTAATATCTTAGATTCATTGATTACTCCTGTCTACATCCATGCTCTGCTTTCCAAATGGAAAACAGTGGGTAGCAACACTTAATCAACTCTCTTCTCCCACTCTGCTGAGATTTATCCCACCTCCATATTCTCCTAAATACCTCCTTACCAGAAAAAAAGCAACTAAGACCCATGCAACACACAAGGAGAGAAGCTTCCTGTCATCCATCCCCTCCTATGGCCGTAACACCCCGCCTAAGGTTTTTAGAGTTCATGTTCCTTTTTTGATCATAAATCTTCAGCAATATAAGGAAAAACTAGGAAGCTTCTCTGAGGACTCCTCAGACATGGGAGAACTAGTAAACACTCACTGGGCATCTATAAATCTCTCTCCTACCTTGATTTTTTTCTTTTCTTATGAAACTTCCAAAAGCCCAAACTTGCTTCTCATTTTCATAACTGGCTCTTTGTCTTCCTGAAACCACCCCAAATAGGTAAGATTTTTTTCTTTATTCAGCCCTCCTGCTCTGTCTTACTTTTTACTACTCAAAGACTATTCCTATAACTCACTAAACCAAATAACTGTATACCCAAAAACTTTCAGTAATAGGAACCTCAGGCCCCCACAGACTCAGCAGTTGGACACTGCCTCCTTAGTGTTCAGCAACTAAGACCTAAAGAAGGGGGTTAACCGCAGACATGACCACTGACTGAAACAAACTGAAAATCAAAAAGAAAGAAAGAAAACACAGGTTTACACATCCTCCAAAAAGTTTACCTTATTCCCTCCAAAGGTAGACATACACAAAAAAGAAAAAAAAATCTTTTACTTTGTTAATGTAATTGTGTAATGTTTTTCATACTTGTTTTCATGTAATTGAATGTCATTCTGTGTTAAGAATATATGAGACAAAACTCACAGTTTGTCCCTAGAATTCCCCAAAATAACTGAGTAATGAATCTGTGGCTCCAGACGTGAACTGATCAGGGCATTCATGATTTCACAGTGGATGTCATTACCTCCAAAAGACCTGCCCAATATCAAGCCCATTTTTACTTAAAGAATGGAAGAGGACAAAAATAATTACACATTAAAACAAAACAGAGGAACTACTTGGAAAGAGGAGGATGGTCAGTGGAATAGAGGTAGAAAGGGGGAAGACAAAAGAGGGTAAAAGGAGGGGAATACGATCAAGTTACAGTATGTTTATGACTAAGATTTTCAATTAAAAAGCTAAAATACCAAACTCCCAGATCTCCCACTCCAGAAGGTGCAAGCATGGAATTAGTAGGCCAGAGCTCCCAGTTTCCCACCTCCCACTTCCCTGGTCCTGGTACCCCTGCTGCCGTCTTGGGGTGGCCTGACCCTGTGTGTGCTGTGGAAACATGCCTTTTGTTCTGGCTTCCTGATGATCAGCCCCTAGGTCCACAAATCCCTTTTCCCCTGAGCCAGAGGGTGCATGGGCCACTGTGGGAGCTGGCCACTTGCTCCTGGCTCCCTAGCTTCCTAACTCCTGATTCTCCAACCCCTGCTTCCCCTACACTGAAGAGTGCATGTGGGTGGAGTGAGTGGGCATGAGCTCCCAGTTCCCCACCTCCCAGTTCCCCTGCAGCATTGATGTACTTGGAATCTCCACAATCTGTGCATCCATGGTTATAAGCCCATCCTACACATATTTAAAACAGAACACTCAATAAAGATCCTACAAGAACAAGTAACTCCTTCCTCCTCAATAAAATACGATGTTTACCCCAAGATTGGTAGACCACATGCAAAAAAATAACAAAAGACAACTAAGAGATCTCCACCAAGGATGCCAATCCCACAATGGAAGTCTCCATTGAAATCAGAGAAAACAACAGAAATTAAATTCCAAAATCAAAACACAAGCTATATGACCCTGATCAAGATAATTGTTGATATGGAAACAAATGATCAAAACACCAACAATCACATAAATAAAATTAAGCAGAATCATCTCTTAGACTACATAGCTTTTTGTCACTAGGCTTAATTGAAAAAAAAAAAGTGGAAAGACCTAAATGAATTGAAGGTCAGCACACAATTAGAGGATCCCAATAACCAGCTGATTAGGTTTAATGAAGACATGATCAAATGCAAGAATGAATTCTAGGATCCATCAAGAAAATCAGACCTCAGTCTGAAATTATATTTCAAAAAAAGAGATGGACATGATTAAAAAAAAAAAAACAGCTCTAGAAACCCTCACTAACACAGTCACTGTGTGGAAGACAGAATCTTGTTGCTGGAAGACAAGACAGAAAAAATTGATCAGGATTCCAAAAACTTTGCTAAGTTCAAAAAATCATTCAGCATACGAGAGAACTGTGGGATACCCTAGAAGGACCAAACAACCAGGTCATGGGTATACCAGAAGGGGAAGAAATCCAAGCCAGAGGCATAAAGATCATATTTAACAAAATCATTGAAGAAAATTTTCTCAATCTCTCAAAAAAGTGGCCCATCCAAGATACAAGAAGCTCACAGAACACCAAACAGAGAAGACCAAAGAAGAAACTCTCCAAGGCACATCATAGCTAAAATTCTTAACAATGAAAAAAAAAGTGAGAGTGCTAAAAGCCACAAGAGAGAAACACCTCACCATATACAATGGCAATCCCACCAGAATTACCTCAGATTGCTCAACAGAAACCCTGAAAGCCAGTAGGGCCTGAAATGGAGCACTTCAAGGTCTAACAAACTGTGGCTTACAACCCAATCTACTGTCCACAATGAAAATATTGTTCATAATACATGATGACAGGAAAACTTTCCATGTAAAAAGTCAACTCTATGATTTTATTAACACAAAGCCATGCCTACACAGAATACTTCAGGGAATACTCCACATAATGCAGTCAACCAATCTCAAGAGTCAATAAGAAAAAGATCACAATAACCAAAATTAGAGCAGGCTCAAAAAAGTGTAAATCCCAAGAAAGCACCAGACCCCATAAGACACCTGTTGCAGTCAGGTTCGCATTGCTGGCAGAAATCACCCAACCAAGAACAGCTTCTGGGGAAAAAATATTTATTTTGGCTTACAGGCTTGAGAAGGAAGCTCCATGATGGCAGGGGGAAATGATGGCATCAGCAGAGGGCAGACATCACTCCCTGGCCAACATAAGGCAGACAATAGCAACAGGAGAGTGTGCCAAACACTGGCATGGGGAAATTGGCTATAACACCCATAAGCCTGCCCCCAACAATACACTCTCTCCAAGAGGAACTAATTCCCAAATATCCATCAGCTAGGAACCTAGCATTCATAACATCTAAGTTATGGAGGACACCTGAATCAAACCACCACATTCTGTCCCTGACCCCCATAAACTGATATCCATACATGATGTGAAATACAATGCATTCAGTCCAACTTTAAAAGTCCCCATCATGTTTATCAATTCCAATGATGTTCATACATCCTCATAGTCCAAGATCTTTTTTTAAATTATTTTTGTTTATTTTTATTTATTTATTTGAGATTGACAGAGAGAGAAAGAGACAGATATAAAGAGAGAATGGGCATGCCAGGGCCTGCAGCCACTGCAAACGAACTCCAGACGTGTGAGGCCCCTTGTGCATTTGGCTAACGTGGGTCCTGGGGAATTGAGCCTTGAACCGGGGTCCTCAGACTTCACAGGCAAGTGCTTAACCACTAAGCCATCCCTCCAGCCCATATTCCAAGATCTTTTAACAGCCATAATACCAAAAATTAACCTCAAAAAACCCATAATGGCATAGAATAAATATTCACACTACAAAAGATGGCATTGGGCATAGCAAAGAAACATTCAACCAATACAAGATTTAAAACAACCAGGGCAAACATCAAACTCTGCAGTTTCAAGTCAAACAACTCTACCCAGTGACAAATCTCCAAGTCCAATAATTCTAACCAGCAATGAGTGGCATTCCAATTCTGCCCCTCCAGCTAGGCTACTCACAGTCCTGGAAAACTTCATTGGGCCGGCAGCTCTCCTTGGCAACCATCTTCTGGTCCCAGCATCTCCACTGGGTTTCCACTGCAAGCCACAGTTCATCCTCATGGCCCCATGGGGTCTCCATGCAGGCAAGCAACAAAACCTGCTTCACACTGCCCATGGCCATTTCCAAAACACAAGACCATGTTGCAAACTCAATGACCCTTTTTCCAGCACTTCTTATACTCCACAATACCAGGTAGTGTGCCAATTTGTTAATCCGGGGTGGGGGGGAATTAAAGCAGTCTTTGAAGAACAGGACACTCCTTGAGCACTCAGGCCCCTTCAAAAGTTTCGACATTCTTCCTGTTGCCCCAGTGCAGGTCAGCTAGCCCAGTCTCAAAGGTTGTAATCTCTCAGTTGCAGCTGAACGGGCAACAGTTCACCAAAAGACTTTTCTTTCTGTGCCATATCCCTCTGCTCACACCAGTTCATTTCTATGCAAAGCAACCCTGCACAACTTCTCAGGGCATGGGCATAAGAGCAAGCTTCTCATACAAGCTGCTAATCCAAGCAAAGCTCTTTCTCACCCTCATAAGCCAAACCTCACAGTCCATAGTTCTTACTGCATTCGGCTCTTGCAGCTCAGACCACAATAGTCCATCAAGCTGTACTTACAGTACTGCAAGACATCTCTTGGGCCAAGGTTTCAAATCCTCCCACATTCCACTTGAAAAACAGCTCCAAAAGGCCAAAGCCACACAGTCAGGTGTCTACCAGCAATCCCACTCCTCGCTACCACTTTCCTGTTGCAGTCAGGTTAGCATTGCTGGTAGAAATCACCCAACCAAGAGCAGCTTCTGGGGAAAAAAAGGATTTATTTTGGCTTATAGGCTCGAGGGGAAGCTCCACGATGGCAGGGGAAAACGATGGCATCAGCAGAAGGTGGATATCACCCCCTGGCCAACATAAGGTGGACAATAGAAACAGGAGAGTGTGCATGGGGAAGCTGGCTATAACACCCAGAAGCCTGCCCCCAACAATACACTCCCTCCAGGAGGCATTAATTCCTAAATATCCATCAGCTGGGAACCTAGCATTCAGAACACCTAAATTTATGGGGGACACCTGAAGCAAACCACCACACACCCCATCGTGGCAGGGATTAAGTTAAACCTCACAGTCATAACCTTAAACAGCAATGGTCTTAACTCACCCATCAAAAGACACAAGTTAATAGGGTGGATGAGAAAAATAGACCCTTTTATCTGCTATTTTCAAAAAACCCCACCTTACCACTAATGACAGATACCTCCTTAGGGTGAAAGGATGGAAAATGATATTCCATGCAGATGGAGATTTAAAAAAAAAATTAGCAGGTGTAGCTGGGTATGATGGCACACGCCTTTAATCCCAGCACTCAGGAGGCAGAGGTAGGAGGATTTCTGTGAGTTCTAGGCCACCCCCTGAGACTACACAGTGAATTCCAGGTCAGACTAGGCTAGAGTGAGACCCTACCTCAAAACACAAAAGCTAAAAATAAAAAAGCAGGTATTGCTATATTAATTTCTGATAAAATAGACTTCGAATGAAAAGTAATCAGAAAGGACAAAGAAGGCCACTTCTTACTGATCAAGGGAGTGATCCAACATGAGGATATCACAATAAAAAATGCATATGCACCAATCACAGGTGTACCACAGTTTATAAAACAAAATCTACTTGACAACAAAACAGAAATAAACACCAAAACCATGATAGTCAGAGACTTCAATACTCCACTATCACCAGTAGATAGATCATCCAAGCAGAAAACCAACAGGCAAATAATAGAGCTCAACAAGACCATAGGTCACCTAGACCTAATAAATATCCACAGAACTTTCCACCCCAATTATACAGAATATCCATTCTTCTCAGCAGCCCACAGAACCTTCTCCAAATTAGATCATATACTAGGCCTCCATAAATTCAAGAAACATGATGTAACTTCCTGCATCATATCAGATCATAATGCTTTAAGTCTAGAAATTAACAACAAAAGACACATCAGAATTCCACCAGATTCTAGAAACTGGTCAACACACTTTTAAACAATGAATGGGTTGTGGAAGAAATCAAGAAAGAAACTGTAAAATTTCCAGAATTGAATGATAATGAAAACACAACTTACCAAACTAATGAGACACAATGAAGACAGACCTAAAGGGAAACATTCATAACACTAAATGCCTTCATAACAACGATGGAAAAATCCCAAATCAATAACTTAATCATCTACCTAAAGGCACTGGAAAAACAAAAAGAATCTAACTCATGAAATGGAAACTAAGAAAACTGGTTAAGTGAAGAGCTCATTCTTTGAAGAAATAAATGAGATTGATAAACCCTTGGCCAATTGGATCAAATGAAGAAAAGAGAAGGCTCAAAAAACAAAATCAGAAATGAAAAGGGAGAGGTCACAACAGACATCAATGAAATTGGAAGGATCATCAGGACATACTCCACAAAATTGCATACACCAGAAGAAATGGATGAATTCCTAGACACATACCACCTACCAAAACTAAACTCAGAGAAGGTTAATCTCCTAAACAAACATTTCACATCTGTGGTAATTGAAAAGGTAATCAAAAACCTCCCCCAAGGGCTGGAGAGATGGCTTAGTGGTTAAGAGCTTGCCTGTGAAGCCTAAGGACCCCAGTTCGAGGCTCGGTTCCCCAGGTCCCACGTTAGCCAGATGCACAAGGGGGCGCATGCGTCTGGAGTTCGTTTGCAGAGGCTGGAAGCCCTGACGTGCCCATTCTCTCTCCCTCTATCTGTCTTTATCTCTGTGTCTGTCGCTCTCAAATAAATAAATTAATTTAAAAAAAAAAACCTCCCCCAAAAGAAAAGTCCAGGACTGGATGGCTTCTAAGCCAAATTCTATCAAACTTTCATTGAAGAATGAAAACCAACTTTTTTCTCAAATTATTTCACATAATCAGAGAGAAAGGAATGCTCTCCAACTGCTTTATGAAGCTACCATCACCCTATTACCAAACCAGACAGAGATAATACAAGAAAAGAAAAGTATAGGCCTATATTCCAGATGCAAAGATCCGGAACAAAACCCAAATAATACCTAATGGAGAAACACTCAAGGCATTCCCATTGAGATCAGGAAGAAGACAGGGGTGCCACTTCTCACCAGTACTCTTCAACATAGTATTAGAAGTTGTAGAAATAAAAGTGATAAAGTTGGAAAATAAGAAGTCAAGTTAGCCCTATTTGCAGATGACATGGTCCTACATATATGATCCAATATTCTCCATCTCAAAACTTATGAAGGTGATTAATTCCTTCAGCAAAGTGGCAAAATATAAAATCAACACACAAAAATCAGTAGCCTTTCTATATGCAAAGGACAAATATACAGAAAAAGAAATCAGTGAGGTTGTCCCATTTTCAGTAGCCACAAAAAATTAAATACCTTGGGATAACATTAACAAGAATGTGGAAGGCCAAAATAGTGAATAATAAAAGCATTCAAGAAAGAAATTGAGGAGGACTTGAGAAGATGAAAAGACCTCCCATGCTTATGGATAGGTGGAATGAATATTGTGAAAATGCAGTTCTACCAAAAGAAATATACAGATTTAATATAATACCAGTAAAAAATTCCAGCATCATTCTTCACAGAGATAGAAAAAATGATCTCAAAATTAATACGGAATGACAGCAGGCCTCAGATATCCGAACATACGCTCAGCAAAAGAAACACCTCTGGAGGTATCACCTTACCCAATTTAAAGCTATATTACAAAGCCATAATAACAAAAAAATCATTGTACTGGCATAAAAACAGAATTATAGACTAAAGGAACAGAATTGAAGACCCAGACCTTAGCTCAAGTAACTACAGCTGCTTGATCTTTGACAAAGGTGCCAATAGCACAGACTGGAAAAAGACATCATCTTCAACAAATGGCACTGGACAAATTGGATGACGATATATAGAAAAATGAAACTAGACCCACCCATCTTACCATACACAAAAATCTACTCAAAGTGGGTTAAAAACCTCAATGTAAGACCTAAAACACTTCAACTACTAGAAGAAAAAATAGGAGAAACTCTCCATCATATAGGAGTGGGGCAGGATGTTCTGAATAATATCCCAGCATCCCAGGGAATTAAACAATCTCTCAAGCAATGAAATCTCATGAAGCTAAAAAGCTTTTGTTTTGCACAAGGATACCATAAGCAGAGCCAGTATATTACCCACAGAATGGGAGAAAATTTTCACCAGCTATATCACTGACAGAGGCCTAATATCTAGAAACAACAAAGAACTCAAAAAATAAAATAAAATAATCAAGATCCGTGCGTGGTGACACACACCTTTAATCCCAGCACTCAGGAGGCAGAGGTAGGGGGATTGCCATGAGTTTGAGGCCACCCTGAGGCTACATAGTAAATTCCAGGTCAGCCTGGACCAGAGTGAGACCCTACTTCGAAAAAAAAAAAAAAATCGAACTCGGGCTGGAGAGAAGGATTAGCAGTTAAGGCATTGGTCTGCAAAGCCAAAGGATCCCAGTTCAATTCTCCAGGATCCAAGTGAGCCAGATGCACAAGGGGGTGCGTGCATCTGGAGTTCATTTGCAGTGGCTGTATGCCCTGGGGCGCCCATTCTCTGTCTCTCTCTCACACTCACTCCCTCTTTCCCTCTCTCAAATAAATAAATAAAATATATTTTTTAAAAAAATAAAATTCACTCAAAACATGGGGTAGAGGACTGAATAGGGAGTTCTAAGAGAAAGAAATACAAGCAGCTAACACATGCTTAAAATGTTCAACATCCCTAACTATCAAGGAAATACAAATTAAAACTATGAGATTCCACCTTACTCCAGTAAGGATGGCAATCAATAAAAAATCAAATGACAAGAAATGTTGGGGAGGGTGTGGGGAAAGAGGAACCTTCATTCACTGTTGATAGAAATGAAAACTTGTACAAGTACTACGGAAATCAATATGTAGATTGCTGAAAAAGACGAATATATAATCACTAACAGACCTAATTTTTCCCTTACTCAGTATTTACCCTAAATGCTACATGCTTCATTACAGAGATATTTTCTCAACCATGTTTATAGCTGTTAAATTCATAATAACTAAGAACTGGAATCAACCCAGTACCCATCATTAGACAAATGGATAATGATATTGTGGTACGTTTACACAATGGAATTCTACTCAGCAGGAAGAAAAAGTGATACAATGAAATTTGTAAAAAAAAAAAAAAAGTGGATAGACTTGCAACAGATCATACTCAATGATCCCACACAATCACAGAAAGACAGACACCACTTGTTCTCATTCACCTGCCATTCCTAACTTGGATCAGCTTGATAAGCAACTTGAGGCTCAGAAAATAGGGATGGAAGGGTTTGGGGGAAGGGGAAGAAGAGGGTGAGGGGACATAAACACAAAACTAAACCCAATGTAAACTGGTACCATAGAAACCTTTCTCCCTGAAGGTAGACTAAAAGATATAAGCCTCAACACCTGTACAGGGGAGGCTCCCCAAAAAAAGTACCTTGGAGAGGGTGTGACAAAGCCTAACCTTAAAAAATTTTGTCTCTGCCTGGGCATGGTGGTGCATGTCTTTAATCCCAGCATTTGGGAGGCAGGGGTAGGAGTATCACCAACAGTTCAAAGCCAGTCTGAGACTTCATAGTGAATTCAAGGTCTAGAGTGAGACTCTACCTTTAAAACACAAACCAAAAAAAAAAAAAAGTGGCTCTGACCTGGAACTCTCAGTACCAGAAATTGGTGCTACCCACATTGAGCTGTTAATTAAAGAGACCTATGAGGTCCCCCAAACAAGACAGGTTTCTGTCAAAACACTTGATTATCTGCCTGAAGTAAAAGGTAAGAACCTATTAGTGAAGACACCATATGCTGCTGACACAGAACACAGAGAGATCTGGCTAGAATCATGAAGAAAGTCAGTCCCAATCAGTTAGCCCATCTAGTACCTACGTGCACTACCAGGGGAAACTGGCCAACAATGGCATGAGCAAGCAGGGGTCTAAACTACTCAGAAGCAACCAGCCTTACAAGAAGTACACACCAGTGCAATGATGGCATACAACTTTGTAGGTAACAAATGGCTTTCTAATTGGCTAAGAGATCCACTCAGTAGAAAGGAACCCATATCAGAAGTGGAAACCAGGTCAGACTAGCTCCCACTAATCTTTGGCTAAAAGAGGGGCTATATCCATCAAATTCTCCTTAAATTAATAACACTTATCCAACTTAACCTATTCTGACTTCACTCTCTGGAGAATCTGTTTTTCTTTTCCAGAAACAAATTCAAGACACATGCACCCCATTATGCATCTGGTTTACAGGATACTAGGGAATTGAACCTGGTGCCCCAACCGCTAAGCCATGTCTCTAGCCCCATTTAGCTTTTAGCACCCATTTTCTCTCAGTCTGTCTCTCTTCTCTCTATCTCCCTTTTCTTGCAAATAATAAAATAAATAAAAAATTTTAAACTAAAATATCTCTAGGTAATGTACATTAAAATTATTTTATTAAATTACTTGCTATGGATTTTTTTCAGAAATATTCTCAATATACACGTGTTTAATGTAAGATTTTTACTAAAGCTGTGATACATGTCAAATCATAGATGTTTATTCTTGTCAAAAATCTTTATGTTAAATTTTCTTCTCACAAGAAACATTACAAGAGCTACAATCCCAACAAACTGCAACATCCAAAACCTAGGGAAACTTATTCTGTTACACAATAAAAATGGTCATGTTACTAAATTTCAATAAGAATAATAACTAAGATGTAACATGTTAAGGTATATTTTAGCTTATAGTTATGATGTTTTTGGTGTGTGTATGTCTTTACATGTTCATGTGTGTGAGAAACATACATGTGTGCCATGGACACATGTGGAAGTCACAGGACAATCTTTGGGTGTCAGTCCCCGCCTTCCACCTTGTTTTTGAGACAGGGTCTCTTGTTCAGCATTTCATTGCAAAGCTAGGTGGCCTGGAAATTTCATACAGATTCCCCTGTCTCTGCTGCTGGGTTTACTAATGCCTGCAACAGTATCTGCATGGTTACCTGTGTCCTGTGTCAGAATTCAGGTACTCACATCTGTTCAGCAAGGACTTTCTTCCACTGAGCCATCTCCTCTATCCAGTTATGACACTAAGATATAAAAACTATTATTACCTAAATGATCTGTGCTCTCCTCCTTCAGAAAAGGAGGTTTTTAAGATTCTTAGGCAATTTAAATGAAAGTGGAAAAAAGTAGTCATTTTGAAACCAAGCTGAAGTGGCCTTATCAATAATCAGGTTAGGCACTGTATATTTAAAATCAAAACTCTCCTACTTTATTGATAGAGTCATGTTTTTGAAAGGATAGATTTTGGATAGAAACATGCATAATATTATTGAAAGTTTATCTGATTAACATTCTAAATTAAAACTTTAAAGTGAAGGGCTAGAGAGATTACTCAGTGGTTAAAGTGCCTGCCTGTAAAACCTAAAGACCCAGGTTCTGTTAGCCAGTACTTATGTAAAACTACATGCACAAGGTGGCAAATGTGTCTGGAGTTCGTTTGCAGTTGCTAAAGGCCATAACATGCCCATTCTCTCACTCTGCATCTGCCTCTTTCTCTGTTTCTCAAGTAAGTAAACTCCTTTTTTTTTAATTTGGGGTTTTCATGGTAGGGCCTTGCTCTGGCCCAGGCAGACCTGGAGTTCACTATAATATCAGGCTGGACTTGAACTCAGCAGTCCTTCTACCTCTGCCTCCTGAGTGCTGGGATTGAAGGCATGTGCCACCATGCCCAGTACACACACACACAAACACACACACACACACACACATATATATACACACACACACACATATATATATATATACACACACACATATATATATATGTATATATATATGTGTGTGTGTGTGTGTGTGTATATATGTGTGTGTGTGTATATATATACATATATATACATATATATATACACATATGTATATATATGTATGTATGTATGTATACATATATATACATACATACATATATAGATATAGATATAGATATAGATATAGATATAGATATAGATACAGATATAGATATATTACAGCGAGAGTGAGAGAGACAGAGAGAGAATAGATTTCCCAGGCCTCTAGCTACTACAAATGAGCTCCAGCTACATATGGCACTCTGTGCATCTGGCTTCCTGTGGGTACTGGGAAATCCAACCCATCCTGTCAGATTTTGCAGACAAATGCTTTTAACCACTGAGCTGTCTCTCCAGCCCTAACTTTAAATTTTAAAAATGACAAGAACTATCAAGTAAGAAAAGTGATACAAAAAGTTTTAAGTATTAAATCTATTTTTGGTAAAAGAGGAAAATGTAGATGAAAAAGAATTTTAGGACTTCCGGTTAAGATGGCAGTGTAGGTACCAAGCCAAAGCAGCCTATGGGGGAAAAAGACCAAAAAAACTCAGCAAAATACACACTTACTAAAAAGTGACGTGTATAGGAAATTGAAATGGCAGGGGAGAAGTAGAAGAGATCCAGAGCATCCAGAGCCCGCACAGGCCAGCAAAAGCAGCCCCAGAAGGTCTGCCAACTGCAGTGGCAGCAGCAGTGCACCAGAAAGCCACCAGGCTCAGCTCGAGCCACAGGAGAAGCCAGGTGCAGGGAGCTTCCACTCACACCAGAGCTCTCCGCAACTCAAGAAACATGAAGGGAGAGCGGCAGTGAACAACAGAGGAGCGGACCTTGAGGTAGAAGAACACATGGAACAGCAAGAGAACTAGAACATCTGCGGCTCCCTCCTCCAATGCCTCAGCCCAACTCCAGTGAACAGAGCAGCCATGCCAACATGAGCCGACAGCGGGACCGAAGCAGGAGCAGAGTCCGGCAGCAACACCAGCAGCTACGGCACTGGCAATAGAGGCACCAGCAGTGGCAGATCCAGTAGCGGCCACTTCAAAGGCAGCAGCGGCAGATCCAGCAGTGGCAGCTTCAGAGGCAGCAGTGGTGGAACCAGCAGTGGGAGCTACAGCAGCAGTAGCAGCAGCTTCAGCAGTAGTGGTGACAGACCCAAAATTGGCAGCTTTAGCAGCAGCGGTGACAGATCCAGCAGCAGCAGCTTCAGCAGCAGCAGTAGCAGTTCCAGCAGCGGGGGTGCCGATCTGCAGGGCCACAGTTGCCAGACTCGGTTTGCCCCACAGGAAAAGCCAGTGCCCAGCTCCAGAAATCAGGACAGCAGCCCAACGCCCCAGCAAGCAACTTGACTGAGACCAAAATCATCCAAAAAGGTAACAGGGATTCATTGCAACAGGGAAGGGTCTCACTTGGTCACAAGCTGACTTGGATCCCTCAACAGACCAGAAATCTTAACCTCCTTGTTGATAGAGGATCTGGTTGTTATAATAACTACTCCTGCATAAATATTCAGTGCTGTTTTTGATTGAATGTGTACAGTGCTTAGTTCAATTTTAGAATCTACCTGTATTTTATTACACTCAGCCTACTTAAACACCCCCACAGTAGAGAAACTCAGCCCCTAGGAACACCTTTGTAAATATTCTGAGAGCCTTAACAGCCACACCTAACACCTTAAGCTTCTATCCTGGAGATATATAACATCAAATCAATTGATACAGTAAAGAATACCTAGCTAGCTAGAAAATCCAAGCATTAACTTAATCCAAGATGCAAAAATATATACATTATAACACAAGAAACACTAAAAAGCAAGACAATATAAATCCACCTAAAAGTATTAATGCATCAGAAATGTCCTCCAGTGAGAATGAGTTAGAGGAAATGCCTGAGAAAGATTTCAAAAGAATGATTTTAAATATGTTCAAAGAAATCAGAACAAATCAAAGGAGTCAAAGAAGAACTTAAAGAGGAAATCAAAGGAATCAAAGAAGATGCAGGACACCAATTTCATGAAATAAAGAAGGCAATACAAGACATAAATGAGGAAATAGAACAGAATAAAGAAAAACCAGTCAGAATTACTAGCAATGAAGAACACAGTTAATGAAATAAAAAACTCTGTAGAAAATCACACCAGTAGAATGTATGAAGGACAGGACAGAATATATAAGCTAGAAGACCAGGTGGCAGATCTAATATAGGCCAACATAAAGAAAGACAAATTTATAGAAAAGTATGAGAGGGAAATTCAAGATATTTGGGACACTATGAAAAGATCAAATATAAGAATTCAGGGCATAGTAGGAGAAGAATTCCACTCCAAAGGCATACTAGGCGTCTTCAACAAAATCACAGAAGAAAATGTCCCCCAAATTGGGAAAGAGATGCCAATGCAGATACAGGAAGCCTTTAGAACACTAGCCAGACAAAACCCAGAAAGAAACTCTCCTCACCATATTATAATCAAACTACCAAACACAAAAACCAAAGAAAAAATATTGAAAGCAGTTAGAGAGAAAAATCAAGTTACCGACAAAGGCAAGCCCATCAGGATTACAGCAGATTATTCTACACAAACTTTAAAAGCCAGAAGGGCTTGGAGTGATATATTCCAAGTTCTGAAAGATAACAACTGTCAACCAAGGTTACTTTATCCTACAAAGCTATCCATTCAAATAGACAGACAAATAAGGACATTCCATGACAAAAGCAGGTTAAAGGAGTATTTGAAGACAAAACCAGCTCTACAGAAAATACTTGATAGAATACTCCATGCTGAAGAAAAGGGAAAGCACACATATAAGGAACCTGGAAAAAACAAGCAATACTCAAATACTAGTTAACACAAGAGAGCAAAGGTAGAACCAGAACCACAATAAAAAATGGCAAACATAAATACACACCTTTCAATAATATCTTTTAATATCAACGGCCTCAATGCCCCAACAAAAAGACATAGGTTTGCAGACTGGGTTAAAAAGCAGGATCCTGCAATTTGTTGTCTCCAAGAAACTCACCTTTCTACAAAGGATAGACATTATCTTAGGGTGAAAGGTTGGAAAAAGGTGTTTCAAGCAAATGGGCCTAGAAAACAAGCAGGGATTGCTATCCTAATATCTGACAACGTAGACTTCAATCCAAAGTTAGTCAAAAGAGATAAGGAAGGTCACTTTATAATGATTAAGGGCACACTCCAACAGAAAGATATTACAATCCTAAACATATATGCACCTAACATGGGAGCTCCCAAATTCATCAAACAAACACTATTAGAACTAAGGTCACAGATAACACCAAACACAGTGGTAGTGGAGGACTTCAACACCCCACTCTCATCAATTGACAGGTCATTCTGAGAAAAAATAAACAGAGAGGAATCTGGACTAAATGAGGTCATAGAAGGAATGGACCTAATAGATATATACAGGACATTTCATCCAAATGCTACAGAATATACATTTTTTTCAGCAGCACATGGAACATTCTCTAAAATAGATCATATATTAGGACACAAAGCAAATCTTAACTAATTCAGAAAAATTCAAAAAATTCCTTGCATTCTATCTGACCACAATGGAATTGAACTACAAATCAGTAGCAAGAAAGGCTATAGAGCATACACAAAATCATGGTAACTAAACAATATACTACTAAATGATGGATGGGACAATGAAGAAAATAAGAAGGAAATCCAAAAATTTATAGAGTCAAACGATAATGAGAACACAACATACCAAAAACTCTGGGACACAATGAAGGCAGTTCAACAGGTAAATTTATAGCCTTAAGTGCCTATATTAAGAAATTAGAAAGGTTGCAAGTAAACGACCTAATGCTTCACCTTAAAGCCTTGGAAAAAGAAGAACAAGGCAAACCAAAAATCAGTAGATGGGAAGAAATAATAAAGATTAGTGCAGAAATTTATGAAATAGAAACAACAAAAAAAAAATCCAAAGAATTAATGAAACAAAGACTTGGTTCTTTGAAAGGATAAACAAGATTGATAAACCGTTAGCAAATCTGACCAAAAGAAAGAGAGAAGAGACACAAATTAATAAAATCAGAGATGAAAAAAGGAACATCACAATGGATTCCAGAGAAATTATTAAAAAATCATAGGGACTTCCTATAAAAGCATATACTCCACAAAGTATGAAAATCTAAAAGAAATGGATGATTTCCTTGATTTATATGACCTACTTAAATTAAATCAAAATGAGATTAATCACTTAAATAGACCTATAACACCATGGAGATCTGAACAGTTATCAATAATCTCCCAACTAAAAAAAGTCCAGGCCCAGATGGATTCACTGCTGAATTTTACCAAACCTTCAAGGAAGAGCTAACACCATTGTTTCTTAAGCTTTTCCAGGAAATAGAAAAAGAAGGAATTCTACTAAACTCCTTCTATAAAGCCAGCATCACCCTGATACCAAAACCAGGCAAAGATAGAACAAAAAAAGAAAATTACAGACCAATCTCCCTCATGAACATAGCTGCAAAAATTCTCAACAAAATATTGGCAAACAGAATACAAGAATATATCAAAAAGATCATTCACCCTGACCAAGTGGCTTTATCCCAGAGATCCAGGGGTGGTTCAATATAGGCAAATCTATAAATGCAATACATTACATAAATGGGTTGAAGAACAAAAATCACATGATCATCTTATTAGACGCAGAGAAAGCATTTGACAAAATCCAACATCTCCTTCTGATAAAAGTCCTACAAAGACTGGGAATAGAAGGAACATATCTCAATATAATAAAAGCTATCTATGACAAGCCTACAGCCAACATATTACTAAATAGGGAAAAACTGGAAGCTTTTCCACTAAAATCAGGAACAAGACAAAGGTGTACACTGTCCCCACTTTTATTTAACATAGTTTTGGAAGTCTTAGCCATAGCAATAAGGCAAGAGACACACATAAAAGGGATACAAATTGGAAAGGAAGAGATCAAGTTATCATTATTTGCAGATGACATGATTCTATACATAAAGGACCCTAAAGACTCTACTAGCAAACTGTTAGAACTGATCAAAACCTACAGCCATGTAGCAGGATACAAAATAAATACACAGAAATCAGTAGCCTTCATATATGCTAAGAACAAACACATAGAGGATGAAATCAGAGAATCACTCCCATTCACAATTGCATCAAAAAAAAAAATAAATAAAGTACCTTGGAATAAATCTAACCAAGAAAGTAAAGAATCTCTACAATGAGAACATTAAAACACTCAAGCGAGAAATTGCAGAAGACACTAGAAAGTGGAGAAACATCCCTTGTTCCTGGATTGGAAGAAGCAATATTGTGAAAATGGCAATCTTACCTAAAGCAGTCTACACATTTAATGCAATCCCTATCAAAATTCCAAAGGCATTCTTCATGGAAATAGAAAAAAACAATCCAAACATTCATTTGGAATCACAAAAAACCTTGAATATCTAAAATAATACTGAGCAACAAAAATAAGGCTGGTGGTATCACCATACCTGATTTTAACCTATACTACAGAGCCATAGTAACAAAAACAGCATGGTACTGGCACAAAAAAACAGACATGTAGATCAGTGGAACAGAATAGAGGACCCAGATGTAAGCCCAAGTAGCTATAGCCACTGATACTTGATAAAAATGCCAAAAATACTCATTGGAGAAAAGAAAGCCTCTTCAGCAAATGGTGTTGGGAAAACTGGATATGTATCTGTAGAAGGATGAAAATAGATTCCTCTCTCTCTCCATGCACAAGAATTAAGTCCAAATGGATTAAAGACCTTTACATAAGACCTGAAACTCTGAAACTGCTAGAGGGAAAAGTAGGGCAAAGACTTTCTGAATATAACCCCAATTGCTCAGGCAATAAAACCACAGATTAATCACTGGGACCTCATGAAATTACAAAGATTTTGCCCTGCAAAGGACACAGTGAATAAGGCAAAGAGGCAACCTACAGAATGGGAAAAAAATCTTTGCCAGCTATATATCTCATAGAGGATTAATATCTAGGATATACAAAGAACTGAAAAAGTTAAATAATAAGGAATCAAACAAGCCAATCAAAAAATGGGCTATGGAGTTAAATAGAGCATTCTCAAAGGAAGAAATATGAATGGCATATAAGCATCTAAAAAGATGTTCTATGTCACTAGTCATCAGGGAAATGCAGATTAAAACTACATTGAGATTCCATCTCACTCCTGTCAGATTGGCCACCATCATGAATACAAATGATCATAAATGTTGGCGGAGATGTGGAAAAAGGAGATATAAAGGGAAGAGAAAGGAAGGGAGGAGGGTACTTAATAGGTTGGTATTGTATATATGTAAGTACAGTGATTGAGATGAGGAGCTAATATGATGAAGAATGGAATTTCAAAGGGGAAAGTGCCGGGAGTGAGGTATTACCATGGGGTATTTTTTTTTAATATTTTTTTTTGTTCATTTTTTATTTATTTATTTGAGAGCGATAGACACAGGGAGAAAGACAGATAGAGGGAGAGAGATAGAATGGGCGCACCAGGGCTTCCAGCCACTGCAAACGAACTCCAGATGCGTGCGCCCCCTTGTGCATCTGGCTAACGTGGGACCTGGGGAACCGAGCCTTGAACCGGGGTCCTTAGGCTTCACAGGCAAGCACTTAACCGCTAAGCCATCTCTCCAGCCCGGGTATTTTTTATAATTATGTAATATGTTAATAAAAATTGTGAAAATAAAAAAAATTAAAAGAAAATAACAAAAAGAATTTTAGAATAACTTTGTCCTAAAGATTGTTACACAATAAAAATAGAAAGCACTGAGGACAAATCCAGAAGCTTAATCATGTCTCAGAGGTTTGAGTAAATAAAAAATGAAATATTTATGAACAATGAAACTTCAAAAAGATAACACGTATGTGATTGTTTATGGTAATTAAGTTGAACAACTGCTTAAGAGATCCTTCGGTGCTTAGTTCCCTAGTCAGCCTACTCTACACATTAGGAGGAAAGAGCAGAAGGAGATAAGGCCTCAGCCACTCCAGGTTCAATTTTTTAATATATTTTTATTTTTTATTTGAGAGAGAAATAAATGCAGATAGAGAATGGACATGCCACTGCAAAGGAACTCCAGACACATGTGCTCCATGTGCCTCTGGCTTACACGGGTACTGGGGAATTGAACCTGGGTCCTTATGCTTCCCAGGCATGCACTTTAACTGCTAAGCCATCTCTCCAACCCCAGGTTCTAGTTTTTAATTCATCTTTTCAGTTTCTCAACAACAGAAAAGGAATAAAACTAATCCAAAAGACCCAGAAGAAATGATTATAGACAGAAAAAAGTTTGATCACTACGCTTAGCCCTGGGAAATAATATGTTTCTGTGAACAGATAACCTGGGACCTCAGAGAAACTCAGGGCTGAAGATGATACATATGCTATGCTTGCCAGGGCTATGGAAAACCAGGGCACTGGAGGAGAACTGCCCTCAGTGGAGTTCCAGGAAATGGGGTTTTGCCCCCTCTACAGAGTCAAAAAACTGATAAGAGCATGTGGAAGATGGCTCAGCTGTTAAGACTCTTTCCTGCAAAGCCTAAGAACCTGGGTTTTGAGTATCCTCAGGGTCTGTCTCCTACACCCTGGAACTGGTTGTCAGGTTCTGCATGGAACAGCACTCATGCTCATCTCCCCAATTCCTCTGTGGTTTCAGCTGTGGCTTGCCTGAAGTGTAAGGGGTAGTTTAACTCCTTGGGTCTCACTACTTTCTGAAAAAAAAAAAAAAAACAGAAAAACAAATTCTCCCACAGAGAGTGAACTCAGCATAGTTTAAATGGAATAAGCGTTGTTAATTTCGGGAGAATTTGATGTACGTAACCCCACTTTTAGCCAAAGACTAGTAAAAACTTGACACTGGAGAGCATAATCTTTGTCTCCGTAGTATTCTGATCTGGTCCCCAATCCCATATATGGGTGCCAATACACAGCAGATCTCTTAGCCAATCAGAAGGCTATTGTTTACCCACCAAGGCTGTGTGCCACTATTGCACTGGCATGGACAACATGTAAGTGTTTGCTTCTGAGTAGCTTAGAACTCTGGTTTTTCAGACCATGGTTGGCCACTTTTCTCCAGTAGCTCATGTAGTATTTTCCAACACTGGAGAGGATAACTGTCTGGGACTGGCTTTCTTGTAGATTCTAGCCAGGTCTCTGTGTGCTCTGTGTCAACAGCATATGATGTCTTCAGCAATAGGGTCTTACTGTTTGCCATAGACAGGTAATCAAGTGCTTTGACAGAAAGCTATCTTGATTTGGGGAACTTACAGGTCTCTCTGATCAACAGCTCAACGTGGGACTTACAGGAAAGAGACAGAACAAAAAAAAAATTTTAAGCTAAGGCTTTACCCCACCCTTTTCAGGGCCCTACTACTCAGGTGTATTCCTCTTACTCGTTTTGAAGTTTGTACCTTTTAGGGTAACTCCAGGGAAAACAGTTTGTATGGTACCAGCTCATTTTGGATTTAGTTTTGTGTCTGTTTTGACCCCTTCCCCCCACAACCACCAACCCTTCCATCATTTTTGTCTGGGCCTTGAGTTGTATATCAGCTATGTCAGTAACTCCAGCAGCTCCAGGATAGGGACCACAGATATATGACACCATGCAGCATTTGTCTTTCTGTGATTGTTGACACCATTTAGTTCTCTGAACAACATTGTGGGCTAGAAAAATTGGCCTAATCTTTCTGATGTCGATAAAAGTGTTTCAGATTGAAGCACTTTTTTTGCCAAGCACCAAAGATGCACATCTGTCTGATTAAGTGGAATATTATCTTTCTAGAGCACCTCTGGGTTTACAGTCTGGAGAAGATTCCTAGCGTTGGAGCTTTTGGTGGGCTGCCCTTACAATCATCACCACAATGGGAAGTCAAAGCCTCTAGGACAAGGCTCTCTCTACCAAATAAAACTGAGTTTATCTCTACCTGGCAGAGAAAATGGTCACTACAAGATCTCACTGAGACTAGTAGGTTTCACAAGACTGATGAGGATCTCATTTTTACATACCAGTGAAAGAAAGAAGTTCCATGCAAGTTTGGGGAGGACTTTCATAGGTCTTGTACTTGGAGCACATGTGATGTAGTATCAATCCACCGACATAAACCCCAGAGGGTTGAAGTTGAGTATCAGGCTTATGATTTCCAACAAAAGACCCAGGGATCTTTTTTAGAGAAATGCTTCTGTACTATGATTTGAGTGTCCAGTTAAGCATATTAGTAAAATGTCCAACTCCATTTAACCTGTCTTTCTCCTATCTATAATTTGTTCAGACAATTTTGAACTACATTACCCCCAGAATAAGAGTAATGGGAATTTTAGAACTACATCAAACTTGTCAGGAACCACATAAAAATCCTCTTTCTGTCCCTAATTCTGGTGAAAACAATGCATTTTGCCATATTTCCCTCCAATAGTAATTCATTACATAGACATAAATTATTTTTAATAAGTACCATAATAGTTGACATGTGCTTGTTGCTCTGAATTTTGTACTTAGCATATTACTGTAAGATTTTCTCCCCTCAAATCACAAGACCTAGGATTGGACTCAAAATTCAGTCACCAGGAAAACTGAAATCTGCTTCCTGGGAATGTTTTCAAAACTTTGGCCATCCATTTTTCAATGGCTCTCATTCTAAAAGGTTTGTGTGGAGAACTAATAACTTGGCATGGTTAGGGACTCCTTTCATCCCAAAGAGAAGTGAGTTTGCTGCCTAACTTGTCTTTTCCTTCCACATGGAGGATCTGAACCTCCAAATTGTTCTTGACCCTGCCTCAAGTCTTTGTTTAGGCCCAGAGGCCATAACCTTCTCCCCTCTGGCACTGGCTCTGATCCAAAGCCTTATCATAACTCATTGCTTTTCCACAGACCAGATATTGTAGGACATACTGTTCTGTCCTCTTACCTCCTGCCCAGAGTTACCCCCTTCACACATTTCCCACCCCTAGCGTGGGAGGGGCAGAATGTGTGTTTGATGTTAGGCTCCATTATGTTTACTTTGTTCCTCTGGGAGAAGGAGAAATTAAACTAGAAACAAAATTTCCAAAAGAAACCTGAAGAGTATAACCATCGTGCTCCAATATCCAGAGAGCAGGGTGCATGATAGGGCTCCATTAGAGCTCCTCACATCAGCACAGTGTCCTATCATGCTTCTTCTCCATGACTTCTAACCTGTCTTACTCCTAGGCACTCAGGGAAAATAGAGCCTGGTCAATGAGAACACATATTTCTGCTCAGAATCAACCTTCCTTGGTAGCCTGAAATCACCCTAGAATATTATCATATCTGAATGGATCCCATCAAAGAGTCCTTGGTCCTCCATCTCCTCATGCATACCCAATGCAAGTCAGCCTCCTTCCTACCCATGTCCTAGTGGCCCTCCCAATTACTCTCCAAACTTCCCAAAGTATTTTTCTATATGTATAAAATAAGGGAGTTAGGCTTAGAAGCCATAGAACTCAGTATCCGTTTTACATATGAGAAATGTCACTATGATGTGAAGGCAGATGCAGACCCTGACCCATGTCCTCTCAATTATCAGGGCAGAGGCCACATCAGCAAGATGAGAGAAGTATTGAATACAAATGTGACTTCAGATATAAATTTTGGGTGGCCTCCTTTCATAGGTCATCTCCTACCGTATGCCCAGCATGGTATTTTCTTTTACTGACTTTGCAAATGAGGTGTTGATCTTTCAAACAGTAACAACTACCTTTCTCAGAAGGTCTGTTAAGGCTTTCTCCATGACCCCATCCTATGGCATTGCCCCAACTGAGTCACAAGGATCTCACTATACAAGAGTAAGAGGCTTGGCACTAAGTGTATTATCTCAAGCTATCCTGACACAAGGCCTCCTACCACACAGGCTCTGCATCTGACTGCAGTCACCACATTTGGAAAATGTACATACAAAGATGGGCTGTTCCTCCAAGCTGAACCCAAAGAATAGCACTCCCGCTACAGTCACAGCAAATGTTCCTTGCATGCCTTCTCACAGTGGGATGGAAAGGACAGGCCAAAGAAGAAAGAGTAAATTTTACAACTCCCTATTATGACTGCTGCCTCCCTTTCCAGGCTGGGAAATCTTTATATAATACTCATAAAAAATGATAATGTAGCAACTGGAGAGAAGACTCAGCAGTTAAAGTGCTTGTCTGCAAAGCAAAAGGACCAGACTTTGATTTTCCAATACCCATGTAACGCCAGAAGGAAAAAGTGGTGCATGCATCTGGAGTTCTTTTGCAGTGGCTGGAGGCCTAGCACACTCATTCTCTCTGTGTGTCTCTCTTCTTTCTCTGTTTGTTAGCAAGTAAATAAATTAAAATTTATTTTAAAAAAATGGCAATGTAGACCTGCCATGTGCACAGATTTGTTATAGAGTTGACCTGGGGAACAGGAGTGTGTACTGTCATGCATCATCATTTTATAGGACACATTCCCCTTGCAAAAGTGACCCCATGGCTGTGTCATCCACACTCTCCCATGCCAAAGCACAAAGGAATAGGTGAGGTCAGACAATAGAAGACTTGACATTTGGGGTTTTTGGATGGCTCTGCAAAGTTCCTAAACATAGGAGTTCTCAGATGCTTCATTCGTAAGTGCCCACTTTCAAGGGTCACCTGTCCAGGGAGGCCAACAGGGCAGGGCCTACAGTTGATGCTCTGACTTACAATGAGAAATAGCTTGGAGTGGTCAGCTGCCAGCCAGCCTTCAATTTGGCTGCAATGCATGGGGGAACAAGAGCAGTTTCTTCCTGAAGTGAGGGATGATGTTCAGAGCAAACTAAAAATTCTCAGATGAATGAACAGCCATAATTAGCTGAGCCCTGAATCACTGGGAGATGCTGGGAGCTGAAACTCTGCAACCCAGAGTAACCAAAGACATACTCAGAGCTCAGGGCATCCATCAAGGAAGGGCCTCCACAGATTTCTTGTGGTGTTATTCTTGTCTCTTTCTGGCAGGTTTTCTTCTCGTGGGGATCTTCTAAGAGTCACTGAGTGTCTTTCCTCATAGATGCAAATCCATAGGAAGTAGTCATTTTCATTCTAGAATACCTGTAGCTCTGGTCCAGGGGTAAAGAAGAGAATTGTATCCCAGACCAACCCAAGTCAGGCACAATTTGCACAATGAAGAATTCTAAGTCCTGTCAATCCCTGTGTGCCTGCCTTCCCAGAGGATTTACCCCCTGAGTATGCCCATGTGTCCCTGTCTAGAGAAAGAAACATTCATCTCAATTCTTTCCACAGCAAGGGTTTGGAAGATGGCATCAAAGTCAGAGAATGAGCAGGGTGTAGTGGCATGTACATTTAACCCCAGTACTTGGGAGTTCAAAATACGAGGATTGCTGAGTTTGAGGCCAGCCTGAGACTAAATAGTGAATTCCAGTTGATAGGCCCTACCCTCTCCCCAACCCAGAAAGAAAAAGAACTTTGGTGGAGCTAAGACTAGTATGAACCTCAGCAATAGTGTTTAATGGATTTCTCCAGCCATCCCAATCACATGTATAAAAATACACTCTATTGTAGATACATTCTTGTCACTAGGATAAAACACCAGGCCAAGAGCAGCTGATGGGAGGAGAGGATTCATTGCAGTTTATAGTTTTGAAGGGAAGTTTCATCTTGGCAGGAAATGCATAACAAACTTGAGTAAGAAGCAGGGTCACATCTCCACATCCACATGAAGGAAGTAGTCTGAGTAAGCTGAACTGAACTAATAAATGTCAACACTTGCCCTCAGTGTCACACCTTCTCCAACAAGGCCCCTCCTTCCAAAGGCTCCCCCATGTTCCCAAACTTTCAGCGGCTGTGGACCACATATTCAAAACATAGGAGGTTATGAGGGACACTTAATTCAAATTACTATACATACCCTTTTATAAATCAATGGTATGTGTTCCATCCACCAAGGAGAAGAAAAAGGCTGCCCTTTACCACATGAGCTCATAACCTCCAGATGATTAAACCAGAGTGATGCTTGAACCAACTGTTCAACAAATCCATGGATCAAACAGAAATTGCAAGGTAGGGGAGGTGTCACCCATAATCTGAGTACCTGGAGTTAGGAAGATTAAGTTAGCTCTAAGTAGACATAAATGTCTCAGACACAATAAAACAAATCACAGCCAGAAGCAAGTGAAAGGGTAAAGATGAAAATTATTCAAAAGAAAGATAAGAACAGCAAATTTTAAAAAGTAGACTAATCCAGGTGTGGTGACTCAAGCCTTTCATCACAGCGCTTACTCGGGAGGCAGAGGTAAGAGGACTGCCATGAGTTCAAGGCCACCCTGAGACTACATAGTGAATTCCAGGTCAGCCCAGGTTAAAACTAGGCCCTACCTAGAAACAAAACAAAACAAAAAGTAGCTTAATTGGATCAAGGAAGTAATTTGTACTTGAAGCCAAATTTATTGGGAATGACTTAAAAGGAAAACTACTTTCAGAAATTATCCAGCATTATTATTCCAAACCAAATTGTATGTCTTATTGTTTTAAAACATTTTGACTTCCATTTCATTTTAAATTATAAAATAATGTGTGGCTGATGTAAATTTTAATTGATACAAGAACATAAGAAGAAGTTAACATTCTTACCCATCCACCCTCATATAATACACATTCGTGGTTACCAGTTTATAATAAGATCACACTACAGAACAATGGTTGGAGTTCAGGTCTTAAGCAAACAACTATCCCAAGAACCCTTCTCCAGCAGAGTGGAGGAAGTCTGCAGCAAGCCTCTGAAACACTTTCTCTTGCACCCTCTGCTGGACCAGACTTGGATTACCATAGGGTGGGCCTGCTGTTCCTGTGGGTTCATTTTAGCAGTCTGGGAAAAGAATGAAAAGAACAGAATACCCAAGAACTATGGTTCCTAATTACTAAATTTGTGTACTGGTTTATGTGTACTAATTACTAAAATTATGTGTAATGGGCTTGCCATAAGTAAGGAAAAGAGACAAAGGGATACAAGACCCAAAAATTTCCGCAATTAATCATAGACACCAACCTACATATCCTATTGTTCATTTTAGCACAAATTATATCCTACATATATTGTTCAAAACAATATGTTCAATTATGTATACATATGCAACTGTCATATCTCAAACATATATATGTATATTATAAGAGAAAATGAATGACAGCAGTAAAACAAAGCGAAAAGAGGGAGAAATAGGTTTATTTTACTGTTACAAGGTAATTCTTCATCACCACAAGTGTCTCAATCTTGAGTTGTGACACCACTGCCCTGAGGTCCACTGTCGACAAACTTTTTGCACAATTCCTTACGCTTTTCCATCTGCCTTACATAGTATATCTTCCACATCAATTCTCATGGAAAATTTACTGATAGATTTATTGATGTTTTTCCATTATTTTCTCATTCTAGAATAGCACAACAGAGAAAAGGGTGTGAATTTTTGCATGGCATTTCAGTCTACATTACCTCCCATAAACAAAAAAAATATATTAAAATGTTTAGTTTTGTAAAATTGGATTTAAAGCCATCTAAAAATATATATAGGTCTAGAATCCTGAGATTCTAAGTAACTACAAAATCCATTGTCCAATAATTCAAGTAAGGTGCTCAGCTGAATTAATTGGGTTTTCATGTTTTGCATGTGTTCTTCAAAACTTTGATGCATTTGGTCCATGTAAAAGAGTGAGTACCAAAAGGCAACCACTGAACTTTCCATCTTATAAAAGAGGGGAAAATAAGTCACTCTCCCATTCTTTACACAGATCCAAAATCAAAATCATACCTACAGTTGGTCAACAAAATGTAATGAAACAAAATTAGTTCTGGATTATCTTGGCCTTCATAAAATATGTTTGTTTGATCTGTTATGTCTTTTCTTTTCTTTGATTTTTCAAAGTAGGGTCTCACTCTAGTCTAGACTGACCTAGAATTCACTATGTAGTATCAGGGTGGTCTCAAACTCATTGTGATCCTCCTACCTATGCCTCCTGAGTTCTGGGTCCAGCTGTTATATCTTTTTGATAAGACTTCTATATTCTCTTAGCCTTGAATTTTTTTTTTTCTTCCTTACTGACAGATTTCCAATGTAGTTTCATCTTGGGGGATTCATCAGTCATTTGTTTTCGTAATTGAGTTCTTTCCTATTTATTACTATTCCGAAAAAGAAATTTTCATGCTTTTTTTCTGCCCCGGCCAAGGGGGAGTTGAACAAGGACACGAGGGGAAATTAACCTGAATGAGAAAAGGCAAACAGACACAAGAAAGAGACCATGATAGATGTTTGTCAAGGCTTCAGAGTCTATTTTTTACACAGTGGTTATATAGGAGAAAAAAAAGGGGAGGGAATAAGCTGGCTGACATGTTTTAGGGCTTTGGAATTGTCAGGAATCCTAGAGGGGATGTAATTAGGTGTTCATCTAATCTTGCCTCAATGGCTTAACATCCTTACTGCAGCAGGCTTCACATCCTAACCACAAACTTGCCGTTTGCAAAAGATAAGATTCTGTAAGCAGTCTGCTGACTGATGTTCCAGAAGTACCTAACAGAAAGTTGGATGGACCAGCTTTCTGAGTAATGAGTCAGCTTATGAGCAGGCCCAGGCAAAATGGAGAGGCTTTTGCTCTATTGCTCCCAACATCTCCTCCCTTCTTTTATACAAAAGAGGGAGACACCCATTATTCAGTGGTGGGCTGCAATGCCTTTGTTTCTTCATCAGCTACCAACAACATGGGGGAGTATTCAGCCAAGCGTACGATCCCCTGGTAGTTGAATATTAGGTGAGGAAATAGAAACTTAACTTGCTGTAATAGTTAAGGTGTTGTCAACTTGATCTGTTTAGTAATCCACAGGCTGTTTCTAGGAAGGATCAACTAAAGGAGGAGGTCTTTCCCCCAGGGCGAGCCCTTCCCCCAAAGTGGGCGGCCCCGCCCAGAGGGGGACTTGATATAAGTAAGCTCTGGGTAAAAGAGTTCCCTTTTCCTTCCTTCCTTCCACTTGGCTGCTGGAGCTGCTCCCTACCTTCTAGCGTGGATTGAAGACCAGTGCGTACTAAAGACCAACATCAACTGAAGACCCGTGTGGATCAAAACCCAGTGGCTCCTCAGGAAGCCTCCAGGCTTTCCGGCACCATCTGCAGTGCCGGGTCAGGACTGCTGAGGCATCTGACCACGTGGACTGAGCAACTACCAGGTTCAGTGATTCTCAGGCCTGCAACTGTTATTGGACTACTGTAAGCTAATCCAATAAATTCCCTTTTTAAAATAATTCATTCTAGCAATTCTGTTCCTCTGGAGAACCCTGACTAATACAGATTTTGGTACCAGGAGTGGTTCTAGAGAAAGATCATTGTAAGGATGGATTTCTCTAGTGGGCTTAGTGCTATCTGGTGTTGGCTCTCCAATTTCAGTGCTACTAAAGGCTCTACTGGTGAGAAGGAGAGTGCCTTTTTTTTACTGGAGGGCACTAATAATCCATGGTGTGCACTATTTAAAGAACTCCATGAGATAGATGTATTTGGTGACCCTGAGTCATGTCTTATGAAGAGCAAGGAATTTAGTGACTCTGTATTTAAAACATTTGAATATTTGTGGAAAAGTAAGACCAATGATGAGGCTGGTTGGTTGCTTTAGCATCTCTGGACAAACTACTGAGGGAACAGCAGAAGCTCAAAAAGGAAAATTCCAAGCTTAAGACCCACATACATGATCTCAAGGTTTCTAAAGGTGCCCTGGAGGAGAGTCTCCTCTCTAGCCAGAACAGGGCTCAAATTGCAGAACATCAAACCCAAGCTCTCATTGTGAGATTGGCTAACTTGCAACCTAAACTTCAATCCCAGCCTCACCAACTATCAGAAGTTAAAGTGAGGGCACTGATTGGAAAAGAGTGGGATCCTATGACTTGGGATGGTGATGTGTGGGGAGACCCTGAAGAACCTGGGGACATTGAAGTGTTAGATTCTGAAGAAGATGTTTTGGATGAAAATATGACCTGCCCTCCCTTAGCAGCAGTTGTATCCCCACCCCCACATCCTGAAGTATTATCCTCCCCCACCCTTGCCTGAGGGAATTCATCCCTCTTCGTCTGAGTAATCAGCAGAAAATGCTGGTGATTCTCAGTTCCCACCCATCTTTGCCTCTAGGCCTATAACAAAACAAAAGGCTAGGCAGGCTCCTAAAGGTGAGATAGAAAGTGTGACACAGGAGGAGGTGAGGTACACCTAAAGAACTTCAAGAGTTTTCTAACTTGTATAAGCAGAAGCATGGGAAATATGTGTGGGAATGGATTATAAGGGTGTGGGATGATGGAGGAAGGAACATAAGATTGGATCAAGCTGAATTTACTGAAATGGGCCCATTGAGCAGAGATTTTAGATTTAACAATGAAGCTCATGCAGTTGGAAGGGTTGCCAAGAGTTTATTTGATTGGTTGACTGAAGTATGGCTCCAAAGATGGCCTACTGTGAATGAGCTTGAGCTGCCTGATATCCCTTGGCTTAATGTTGATGAAGGAATTAAAAAGCTCAGAGAACTTGGAATGCTGGAGTGGATTTGCCATGTAAACTCATCTTTACCCCCACAATGGTAGTGACCAGAAGATGTGCCCTTCACTAAGACCATAAGAAACAGATTTGTGAGGGGAGTGCCAGCATACTTAAAGTCCCCTATCATTGGTCTTTTATGTAAAGAAGACCTCACAGTGGGAGCTGCAGTTGCTGCATTAGGTGATTTAGATGCAATGAGCATAACTGGATCTCGGGATAACAATGGCCAAGTGGCAGCACTGAATCACCAAAGGTGGGGTGAACATGTTTTTCATAATAGACAGCGTAGGCAAAATTATGCACATAAAGGTATGACTCCTATGGACCTTTGGCATTGGCTGATTAATCATGGTGTTCCCAGAAGTCAAATGGATAAGAAGCCTACTGAGTTTCTTCTTGATCTGTATAAGCAGAAAAGTTCCAGAGCAAGGGGACATAAAGCCACTTTGAATTATAGCAACAGAGAATCAAGACCTCTTAATCAGTTTCCAGACTTGAACCAGTTTACAGATTCTGAGCCCCTTGATTGAAGGGTTGGCTGGGATCCCTCGAGGAAGTACCCTTCTACAACTGCCAAAACTTTCAATATTAAACTTACACCTATCCTTCCTAAAAGGGACCTGTGGCCTTTTGCTAGGGTAACTGTACACTGGGGAAAAGGAAATAATCAGACATTTCGGGGCCTACTGGACACTGGCTCTGAATTGACATTGATTCCAGGAGACCCCAAAAAGCACCATGGCCCTTCAGTTAAAGTAGGTGCTTACAGAAGTCAGGTGATCAATGGAGTTTTGGCAAATGTTAGACTGACAGTGGGTCCAGTGGGTCCCCGAACGCACCCTGTGGTTATTTCCCCAGTCCCAGAATGCATAATTGGGATAGATATACTTAGAAGTTGGCAGAACCCCCACATTGGTTCCCTGACTTGTGGAGTAAGGGCTATTATGGTTGGAAAGGCCAAATGGAAGCCATTGAGGCTTCCACCACCAGGGAAAATAGTGAATCAAAAACAATATTGCATCCCTGGAGGGATTTCAGAAATTAATGCCACTATAAAGGACTTGAAGGATACAGGGGTGGTGGTTCCCACCACATCTCCCTTTACCTCTCCTATTTGGCCTGTTCAGAAGACAGTTGGATCCTGCAGAATGACAGTGGATTGTCGGAAACTTAATCAGGTGGTGACTGCAATTGCAGCTGCTGTACCAGATGTGGTTTCTTTACTTGAGCAGATTAACAAGTCTCCTGGATCCTGGTATGCAGCTATTGATCATGCAAATGCTTTCTTCTCCATACCTGTCCATAGGCACCACCAGAAGCAATTTGCCTTCAGCTGGCAAGGTCAGCAGTAAACATTTACTGTTTTACCTCAAGGTTATATTAACTCTTCAGCCCTGTGTCATAGCTTAGTTTGCAGGGACCTTGATCGCCTGTCCCTTCCACAGGGTATCATGTTGGTCCATTATACTGATGACATAATGCTAATTGGATCAAATGAGCAGGAGGTGGCAACCACTCTGGAGTTGCTGGTACAGCATATATGCATCAGGGGATGGGAAATAAATCCATCCAAAATTCAAGGACCTTCCACCTCAGTGAAATTTCTAGGAGTTCAATGGTGTGGGGCATGCAGGGATATTCCTTCTAAGGTGAAGGACAAGTTGTTGCATTTGGCCCCTCCTACCACTAAGAAAGAAGCACAACGTCTAGTGGGCCTATTTGGATTTTGAAGACAGCACATTCCTCACTTGGGTGTCTTACTCCATCCCATATACCAAGTGACTCGGAAAGCTACTAGTTTTCACTGGGGTCCAGAACAAGAGAAGGCTCTTTGACAGGTCAAGGCTGCTGTGCAGGCTACTCTATCCCTTGGGCCATATGATCCAGCAGATCCGATGGTACTTAAGGTTTCAGTGGCAGACAGGAATGCTGTTTGGAGCCTTTAGCAAGCCCCCATAGGTGAATCACAGTGGAGGCCTTTGGGATTTTGGAGCAAGGCCCTACCATCATCTGCAGACAATTATTCTCCCTTTGAGAGACAGCTCTTGGCCTGCTATTGGGCATTAGTGGAAACTGAACGTTTGACAATGGGCCATCAAGTTACTATGAGACCTGAGCTGCCCATTATGAGCTGGGTGTTGTCTGACCCACCAGGCCATAAAGTTGGATGTGCATAGCAGCAGTCCATCATTAAGTGGAAGTGGTATATACGTGATCAGGCTCGAGCAGGCCCTGAAGGTATGAGTAAGTTACATGAGGAAGTTGCCCAAATGATTATGGTTGCTACTCCTATTGCAATGCCTTCTGTCCCAAAGCATGCACCTATGGCATCATGGGGTGTGCCCTATGATCAATTGACTGAGGAGGAGAGATCTAGGGCATGGTTTACAGATGGTTCAGCACATTATGCCAGCACTGCCCAGAAGTGGACAGCTGCAGAATTACAGCCCCTTTCTGGGATAACTCTGAAGGACTGTGGTGAATTGAAGTCTTCACAATGGGCAGAACTTCGGGCAGTGCATATGGTTGTGCATTTTGCTTGGAAGAAAAAATGGCCAGATGTGCGGTTATACACTGACTCATGGGCTGTGGCCAATGGTTTGGCTGGATGGTCTGGGACTTGGAAGGAGCACAGTTGGAAAATTGGTGAAAAGGACATTTGGGGAAGGTGTATGTGGATAGACCTCTCTGAATGGGCAATGGATATAAGGATACTTGTGTCCCATGTCAGTGCTCATCAGAAGGTGACCTCATTGGAGGATGACTTTAATAATCAAGTAGATAAGCTAACTCATTCTGTGGATAGAGGTCAATCCTTTTCCTCAGCCACCCCTGTCATTGCCCAGTGGACCCATGAACAAAGTGGCCATGGTGGCAGAGATGTAGGCTATGCATGGGCCCAACAACATGGACTTCCACTAACTAAGGCTGACCTGGCTACGGCTACCTCTGAGTGCCAAATTTGCCAAAAGCAGAGACCAAATCTGAGCCCCTGATATGGTAGTATTCCTCGGGGTGACCAGCCAGCAACCTGGTGGCAGGTTGACTACATTGGACCTCTTCCATCATGGAAAGGGCAGCGTTTCGTCTTTACTGGAATCGACACTTATTCTGGGTATGCATTTGCCTTTCCTGCACATAGTGCTTCTGCCAAAACTACCATCTGTGGGTTTACAGAATGCCTTATCCACCATCATGGCATTCTACACAGCATTGCTTCTGATCAAGGAACTCACTTCACCACCAAGGAATTACGGCAGTGGGCTCATGATCATGGAATTCACTGGTCTTACCATGTGCCCCACCATCCTGAAGCAGCTGGCTTGATAAAATGGTGGAATGGCCTTTTGAACAAACAGCTACAGTGCCAACTAGGTGGCAACAGCTTAGACCGTGTCCTCCAGCAGGCTGTATATGCTCTGAATCAGTGTCCTATATATGGTACTGTTTCTCCTATAGCCCGGATTCATGGGACAAGGAATCAAGGGGCGGAAATGGGAATGGTCCCACATACCATCACCCCAAGTGACCTGTTAGCTAGATTTTTGCTTCCTGTTCCTGCAACCTTATGCTCTGCTGGACTACAAGTCTTGGTCCCAGAGGGGGGAGTGCTTTTGCCAGGAGACACAAAGAACATTCTATGGAACTGAAAGCTAAAACTTCCCCCTGGTCACTTTGGGCTCCTAATGCCCTTGAGTGAATAGGGTGAGAAAGGAGTTACAGTGATTGCAGGGGTGATTGATCCAGATTACCAGAGGGAAATTGGACTGCTCCTCCACAATGGAGGTAAGGAAGAGTATGCCTGGAGTGCAGGAGATCCTTTAGGGCATTTGTTAGTGTTACCATGTCCTGTTGTCAAAGTCAATGGACAACTGCAATAACCCAATAGAAGTAGTGTGATAAATGCCCCAGATCCTTCAGGAATGAAGGTATGGGTTACCCCTCCAGGTAAAGAATCAAGACCTGCCAAGGTGCTTGCTGAAGGTGGAGGAAATACGGAAGGGGTAGTAGAAGAAGGCAGTTACAAATATCAGCAAAGGCCATGTGATCAGTTACAGAAATGAGGACTATGATTGCAATGTTTCTGTCCTGCCTTGATAACAGAGTGTTTGTATCTACACCAATATTAAGATTATATTATTAGCTAACTGTTGAATTTATATTAGACCCATTGTATTAGAGACTAAGCTTGTGTTGGGGGGAAGATTTTACGGTTCCGGTTGTACGTGGGATAGTTATGTGATGTTAGGTGGAATTATGAGCTTGTTACTGTTTTCATTTGGAAATTAAGTATGATGTAAGGAGACATGATTTGATGCCAAGTTGACAAGGGGTGGACTTGTGATAGTTAAGGTGTTGTCAACTTGATCTGTTTAGTAATCCACAGGCCACTTCTAGGAAGGATCAACTAAAGGAGGAGGTCTTTCCCCCAGGGCGATCCTTTCCCCAGAGTGGGCAGCCCTGCTCAGAGGGGGACTTGATATAAGGAAGCTCTGGATAAAAGAGTTCCCTTTTCCACTTCCAGTTAAGATGGTGGCGTAGGTACCACGCCAAAGCAGCCTGGGGGGAAAAAAGACCAAGAAAAACTCAGCAAAATACACAATTTTACTAAAAAGGGAGGTGTATAGGAAATTGAAGCAGCAATGAAGAAGGAGAAGAGATCCAGAGCATCCGGAGCCCACACAGGCTGGCAAAAGCGGCCCCAGCAGCTCTATCAACCATGGCGGGCAGCACACCAGAAAGCCGCCAGACTCAGCTCAAGTTGCAGGAAAAGCCAGGTGCGGGAGCTTCCCTTCATACCGGGGCTCTCTCTGCAACTCAGGAAACGTGAAGGGAGAGTGGCAGTGAGCAACGGAGGAGCAGACCACGAGGTAGAAGAACACGTGGAGCAGCGAGAGAACCAGAGCAGCTGCAGCTCTCCACCCACCCCCAGCGCCTGAGCCCAGCTCCGGCAAACAGAGCAGCAGTCCTGGAACCCGACCACGCCAACTTGAGCAGACAGAGGGACCCAAGCAGGGGCAGAGTTCAGCAGCAATATCAGTGGCTCTGGCAACGGTAACAGTGGCCCCAGCAGCAGCAGCTCCAGTCGCGGCAGCAGCGGCAAACCCAGCAGCAGCACACCCAGGAGTGGCAGCAGCGGCAGATCCCACAGCAGCAGCTTCAGTGGCAGCAGAGGAGTGGACACAGCAGCAGCAGCTTCAGCAGCAATGGTGGCTCCAGCAGTGGCAGCTACAGCAGCAGCAGAGTCAGCAGCAGCAGTGGGCCCAGCAGCAGCAGCTTCAGCAGCAGCGGCTACAGACCCAGCAGTGGAAGCTTTAGCAGCAGCAGTTCCAGCAGCAGGGGTGCTGATCTGCAGGGCCACACTTGCCAGGCTCGGTTTGCCCCACAGGAAAAGCCAGTGCCCAGCTCCAGAAATCAGTACAGCAGCCCAACGACCCAGGCACCAACTTCACTGAGACCAAAATCATCCAAGGTAACTGGGGTTGCACCAGGGAAGGGTCTCACTTGGTCACAAGCTGACTTGGATCCCTCAACAGACCAGCAATCTTAACCTCTTTGTTAATAGAGGATCTGGTCGTTATAATAACTACTCTTGCAAACATATTTGGGGCTGTTTTTGATTGAATGTGTACAGTGTTTAGTTAAATTTTAGAATCTACCTGTATTTTATTCCACTCAGCCTGCTTGAATACTCCCATAGCAGGGAAACTCAACCCCTAGGAAAACCTTTGTAGATACTCTGAGAGTCTTAATAACCACACCTAACACCTTAAGCTCCTACCCTGAAAATATATAACATCAAACCAATTGATACAGCTAATACCCAGCTAACTAGAAAATCCAAGCATTAACTTAATCCAAGATGCAAAAATATATACATTATAACACAAGAAACACTAAAAAGCAAAACGATATAAATCCACCTAAAAGTATTAATGCATCAGAAATGTCCTCCACTGAGAATGAGTTAGAGGAAATGCCTGAGAAAGAGTTCAAAAGAATGATTATAAATATGTTCAAAGAGGTCAAAGAACAAATTAAAAGGATCAAAGAAGAAATCAAAGAGGAAATCAAAGAAGATGCAGGACACCAATTTAATGAAATAAAGAAGGCAATACAAGACACAAATAAGGAAATAGAAATAATAAAGAAAAACCAGTCAGAATTACTAGCAATGAAGAACACAGTTAATGAAATAAAAAACTCTGTAGAAAATCTCACCAGTAGAATGGATGAAGGAGAGGACAGAATATCTAAGCTAGAGGACCAGGTGGCAGATCTATTACAGTCCAACAAAGAGAAAGACAAACTTATAGAAAAGTATGAGTGGGAATTTCAAGATATTCGGGACACTATGAAAAGATCAAATATAAGAATTCAGGGCATAGTAGAAGGAGAAGAATTCCACTCCAAAGGCATAGTAGGCATCTTCAACAAAATCATTGAAGAAAATTTCCTCCAAATTGTGAAAGAGTTGCCAATGCAGATACAGGAAGCCTTTAGAACCCCAGCCAGACAAAACCTGGAAAGAACCTCTCCTCGCCATATTATAATCAAACTTCCAAACACACAAACCAAAGAAAAATATTGAAAGCAGTTAGAGAGAAAAATCAAGTTACCTACAAAAGCAAGCCCATCAGGATTACAGCAGATTATTCAACACAAACTTTTTTTTTTTCTTTTTTTTTTTTTTTTTTTTTTAAATTATTTATTTATTTATTTATTTGAGAGCGACAGATACAGAGAGAAAGACAGATAGAGGGAGAGAGAGAGAATGGGCACGCCAGGGCTTCCAGCCTCTGCAAACGAACTCCAGACGCGTGCGCCCCCTTGTGCATCTGGCTAACGTGGGACCTGGGGAACCGAGCCTCGAACCGGGGTCCTTAGGCTTCACAAGCAAGCGCTTAACCGCTAAGCCATCTCTCCAGCCCTCAACACAAACTTTTAAAGCCAGAAGGGCTTGGAGTGATATATTCCAAGTTCTGAAAGATAACAACTATCAACCACGGTAACTTTATCCTGTAAAGTTATCCATTTAAATATAAAGAGAAATAAGGACATTCCATGACAAAAGCAGGTTAAAAGAGAATTTGAAGACAAAACCAGCTCTACAGAAAATACTTGATAGAATCCTCCATGCTGAAGAAAAGGAAAAGCACACTGTTGCAGTCCGGTTCACATTGCTGGTAGAAATCACCCAACCAAGAGTAGCTTCTGGGAAAAAGAGGTTTATTTTGGCTTACAGGCTCGAGGGGAAGCTTCACAATGGCAGGGGAAAACTATGGCATGAGCAGAGGGTGGACATCACCCCCTGGCCAACATAAGATGGACCACAGCAACAGAAAGGTGTGCCAAACACTGGCATGGGGAAACTGGCTATAAAGCCCATAAGCCTGCCCCCAACAATATACTCCCTCCAGGAGGCATTAATTCCCAAATATCCATCAGCTGGGAACCTAGCATTCAGAACACCTAAGTTTATGGGGGACACCTGAATCAAACCACCACATTCTGCCCCTGGCCCCCATAAACTGCTATCCATACATGATGTAAAATATAATGCATTCAGTCTGACTTTAAAAGTACCCATAGTTTTTATCAATCCCAATGATGTTCATACATCCCCATAGTACAAGATCTTTTAACTGAGCCATAAAACCAAAAAATAACCTCAAAAAACCTATAATGGCACAGAATAAATATTCACACTACAAAAGATGGCATTGGGCATAGCAAAGAAACATTCAACCAATACAAGATTTAAAACAACCAGGGCAAACATCAAACTCTGTAGTCTCAAGTCCAGCAACTCAAACCAGTGACAAATCTTCAAGTCTGATAATTCTAACCAGCAACAATTCTCTGGCATTCCAATTCTGCCCCTCCAGCTAGGCTACTCACAGTCTGGGGAAACTTCATCAGGGCCAGCAGCTCCTTGGCAGCCATCTCATGGTCCCGGCATCTCCACTGCAAGCCACAGTTCATCCTCATGGCCCCGTGGGGTCTCTATGCAGGCAAACCCACTTCACACTACCCATGACCATTTCCAAAACACAAGACTGTGTTGCAAACTCAATGACCTTCTTTCCACCATTTCTTATACGCCACAATATCAGGTAGGTGCCAATTTGTTAATCCAGTGGGATTAAAGCAGACTTTGAAGAACACTTTGAGCACTCAGGCCTCTTCACAAGAGTCTACATTCTTCTTGTTGCCCCAGTGCAGGTCAGCTAGCCTAGTCTCAAAGGTTGTAATTTCTCAGTTGCAGCTGAACGGGCAGCAGTTCACCCAAAAATGTTTGTTTCTGTGCCATATTCCTCTGCTCACACCAGTTCATTTCTATGCAAAGCAACCCTGCACAACTTCTCAGGACATGGGCACAAGAGCAAGCTTCTCACACAGACTGCTAGCCCAGTCCAAGCAAAGCTCTTTCTCACCCTCATAAGCCAAACCTCACAGTCCATAGTTCTTACTGCCTTCAGGTCTTTCAGCTCTGACAAGAATAGTCCATCAAGCTGTACTTACAGCACTGCAAAGAATCTCTTAGGCCAAGGTTTCAAATCCTCCCACATTCCTCTTGAAAATCAGCTCCAAAAGACCGAAGCCACATAGTCAGGTGTCTAGCAGCAATCCCAATCCTTGGTACCACTTTACTGTTGCAGTCCGGTTCACATTGCTGGTAGAAATCACCCAACCAAGAGTAGCTTCTGGGAAAAAGAGGTTTATTTTGGCTTACATGCTTGAGGGGAAGCTTCACGATGGCAGGGGAAAACTATGGCATGAGCAGAGGGTGGACATCACCCCCTGGCCAACATAAGATGGACCACAGCAACAGAAGGGTGTGCCAAACACTGGCATGGGGAAACTGGCTATAAAGCCCATAAGCCTGCCCCCAACAATACACTCCCTCCAGGAGTCATTAATTCCCAAATATCCATCAGCTGGGAACCTAGCATTCAGAACACCTATGTTTATGGAGGACACCTGAATCAAACCACCACACACACAAATAAGGAACCTAGAAAAAACGAGCAATACTCAAATACTAGTTAACACAAGAGAGCACAGGTAGAACCGGAACCACAAGAAAAAAAAATCGCAAACATAAAATACACACCTTTCAATAATATCTCTTAATATCAATGGCCTCAATGCCCCAACAAAAAGACATAGGTTTGCAGGCTGGGTTAAAAAACAGGATCCTACAATTTGTTGTCTCCAAGAAACTCACCTTTCTACAAAGGATAGACATTATCTTAGGGTGAAAGGTAGGAAGACGGTGTTTCAAGCAAATGGGCCTAGAAAACAAGCAAGGGTTGCTATCCTAATATTGAAAAAGGCAGACTTTAGTCCAGTGTTAGTCAAGAAAGATAAGGAAAGTCACTTTATATTGATTAAGGGCACACTCCAACAGGAGGACATTACAATCCTAAACATATATGCACCTAACAAGGGGGCTCCCAAATTCTTCAAACAAACACTATTAGAACTAAGATCACAGATAACACCAAACAGTGTGGTGGTGGGTGACTTTAACACCCCACTCTCATCAATTGACAGGTCATCCCAGGAAAAAATAAACAGAGAGGAATCTGGACTAAATTAGGTCATAGAAGGAATGGACCTAACAGATATATACAGGACATTTCATCCAAAGGCTGCAGAATATATATTCTTTTCAGCAGCACATGGAACATTCTCTAAAATAGACCATACATTAGGACACAAAGCAAATCTTAACAAATTCAGGAAAATTGAAATAATTCCTTACATTCTTTCTGACCACAATGGAATCAAACTACAAATCAGTAGCAAGAAAGGCTATAGAGCATACACAAAATCATGGAAACTAAACAATACACTACTAAATGATAAATGGGACAATGAAGAAATCAAGAAGGAAATCAAAAAATTTGTGGAGTCAAACAATAATGAGAACACAACATACCAAAAATCTCTGGGACACAATGAAGGCAGTTCTAAGAGGTAAATTTATAGCCTTAAGTGCCTATATTAAGAAATTAAAAAGGTCACAAGTAAATGACCTAAAGCTTCACATTTAAGCCTTGGGAAAAGAAGAAGAAGGCAAACCAAAAATCAGTAGATGGGAAGAAATAATAAAAATTAGGGCAGAAATTAATGAAATAGAAAGAAAAAAAAAACAATCCAAGGAATTAATGAAACAAAGAGTTGGTTCTTTGAAAGGATAAACAAGATTGATAAACCCTTAGCAAATCTGACCAAAAGAAGAGACACAAATTAATAAAATCAGAGATGAACAAGGTAACTTCACAACAGATTCCAGAGAAATTCAAAAAATCATAGGGACATACTATAAAAGCATATACTCCACAAAGTATGAAAATCTGAAAGAAATGGATGATTTCCTTGATTTATATGACTTACCTAAATTAAATCAAAATGAGATTAATCACTTAAATGGACCTATAACAAACATGGAGATCCAAACAGTAATCCGTAATCTCCCAACTAAAAAAAGCCCAGGCCCAGATGGATTGACTGATGAATTTTACCAGACCTTTAAGGAAGAGCTAACACCATTGCTTCTTAAGCTTTCCCAGGAAATAGAAAACGAAAGAAGTCTACCAACCTCCTTCTATGAGGCCAGCATCACCCTGGTACCAAAACCAGGCAAAGATAGAACAAAAAAAGAAAATTACAGACCAATCTCCCTCATGAACATAGATGCAAAAATTCTCAACAAAATATTGGCAAACAGAATACAAGAGTATATCAAAAAGGTCATTCACCCTGACCAAGTAGGCTTTATCCCAGAGTTGCAGGGATGGTTCAACATACACAAATCTATAAATGTAATACATTACATAAATGGGTTGAAGGACAAAAATCACATGATCATCTCCTTAGATGCAGAGAAAGCATTTGGCAAAATCCAACATTCCTTCATGATAAAAGTCCTACAGAGACTGGGAATAGACGGAGCATATCTCAATATAATAAAAGCTATCTATGACAAGCCTACAGGCAACATATTACTAAATAGGGAAAAACTGGAAGCTTTTCCACTAAAATCAGGAACAAGACAAGGATGTCCACTGTCCCCACTTTTATTTAACATAGTTTTGGAAGTCTTAGCCATAGCAAGAAGGCAAGAGACACACATAAAAGGGATACAAATTGGAAAGGAAGAGATCAAGTTATCATTATTTGCAGATGACATGATTCTATACATAAAGGACCCTAAAGACTCTACTAGCAAACTGTTAGAGCTGATCAAAACCTACAGCCATGTAGCAGGATACAAAATAAATATAAAGAAATCAGTAGCCTTCATATATGCTAACAAAAAACACACAGAGGATGAAATCAGAGAATCACTCCCATTCACAATTGCATCAAAAAAAAAATAAAGTACCTTCGAATAGACCTAACCAAGGAAGTAAAGAATCTCTACAATGAGAACTTTAAAACACTCAAGCGAGAAATTGCAGAAGACACTAGAAAGTGGAGAAACATCCCTTGTTCCTGGATTGAAAGAATCAATATTCTGAAAAGGGCATCTTACCTGGAGCAATCTATACATTTAATGCAATCCCTATCAAAATTCCAAAGGCTTTCTTCATGGAAATAGAAAAAACAATCCAAAAATTCATTTGGAATCACCAAAAACCTTGAATATCTAAAATAATATTGAGCAACAAAAATAAGGCTTGTGGTATCACCATACCTGATTTTAACCTATACTACAGAGCCATAGTAACAAAAACAGCATGGTACTGGCACAAAAACAGACATGTAGATCAGTGGAACAGAATAGAGGACCCAGGGCTGGAGAGATGACTTAGCGGTTAAGCGCTTGCCTGTGAAGCCTAAGGACCCCGGTTCAAGGCTCAGTTCCCCAGGTCCCACGTTAGCCAGATGCACAAGGGGGAGCATGCGTCTGGAGTTCGTTTGCAGAGGCTGGAAGCCCTGGCACGCCCATTCTCTCTCTCCCCCTCTATCTTTCTTTGTCTCTGTGTCTGTCACTCTCAAATAAATAAATATATATATATATATATATATATATATATATATATATATATATATATATATATATATAGGTGTGCGCCATCACACTTGGCAGCATTCTTTGAAAAAAAAAAAAAAAGAAGAAGAATAGAGGACCCAGATGTAAGCCCAAGTAGCTATAGCCACCTGATATTCGATAAAAATGCCAAAAATACTCATTGGAGAAGAGACAGCCTCTTCAGCAAATGGTGTTTTGAAAACTGGATATATATCTGCAGAAGGATGAAAATAGATTCTTCTCTCTCACCATGCACAATAATTAAGTCCAAATGGATTAAAGACCTTAACATCAAACCTGAAACTCTGAAACTGCTAGAGGAAAAAGTAGGGGAAACCCTTCAACATATTGGTCTTGGCAAAGACTTTCTGAATACAACCCCAATTGCTCAGGCAATAAAACCACAGATTAATCACTGGGACCTCATGAAATTACAAAGATTTTGCACTGCAAAGGACACAGTGCAAAAAGCAAAGAGGCAACCTACAGAATGGGATAAAATCTGCACCAGCTATATATCTGATAGAGGATTAATATCTAGGATATACAAAGAACTCAAAAGTTAAATAATAAGGAATCAAACAAGCCAATCAAAAAATGGGCTATGGAGCTAAATAGAGCATTCTCAAAGGAAGAAATACGAATGGCATATAAGCATCTAAAAAAATGTTCTACGTCACTAGTCATCAGGGAAATGCAGATTAAAACTACATTGAGATTCCATCTCACTCCTGTCAGATTGGCCACCATCATGAAAACAAATGATCATAAATGCTGGCGGGGATGTGGAAAAAGAGGAACCCTTCTACACTGCTGGTGGGAATGCAATCTGGTCCAGCCATTGTGGAAATCAGTGTGGAGGTTCCTAAAACAGCTAAACATTGATCTTCCATATGACCCAGCTATAGCACTCCTAGGCATATATCCAAAGGACTCATCTCATTTCCTTAGAAGTACGTGCTCTACCATGTTTATTGCTGCTCAATTTATAATAGCTGGGAAATGGAACCAGCCTAGATGTCCTTTGACTGATGAGTGGGTAATGAAGATGTGGCACATTTATACAATGGAGTTCTACTCAGCGGTAAAGAAAAATGAAGTTATGAAATCTGCAAAAAAGTGGATGGACCTGGAAAGGATTATACTAAGTGAGGTAACCCAGGCCCAGAAAGCCAAGCGCCACATGTTCTCTTTCATATGTGGATCCTAGCTACAGATGATTGGGCTCTGCGTGAGAAGGAAAGTACTTAGTAGCAGAGGCCAGTAAGTTAAAAAGGAGACCTAAAGGGAAGAGTAAGGAAGGGAGGAGGATACTTAATAGGTTGATATTGTGTATCTGTAAGAACAATGATTGTAATGGGGAGGTAATTTGATGGAGAATGGAATTTCAAAGGGGAAAGTGTGGGGGTGGGGAGGGAGGAAATTACCACAGGATATTTTTTTTATAATCATGGAAAATGTTAATAAAAATTTAAATATTAAAAAAAAGAAAGAAATTAGAACAGTCTCAAGTAAATGACCTAATTCTTCACCTTGGAAAAAGAAGAACAAGGCAAACCAAAAATCAGTACACGGGAAGAAATAATAAAGATTAGGGCAGAAATTAATGAAATAGAAACAAAACAACAATCCACAGAATCAATGAAACAAAGAGTTGGTTCCTTGAAAGGATAAACAAGACTGATAAACCCTTAGCAAATCTGACCAAAAGAAGAGAGAAGAGACACAAATTTAAAGAATTATAGATTAAAAAAAAAAAAAAAAAAGGCAACATCACAACAGATACCAGAGAAATCCAAAAAATCACAGGGGCATACTATAAAAACGTATAGTCCACTAAGTATGAAAATCTGAAATAAATGGATGATTTCCTTGATTTATAAGACCTATCTAAATTAAATCAATATGAGATTAATCACTTAAATAGACCTATAACAAGTATGGAGATAGATCCAAGCAGTTATCAAAAATCTCCCAGCTAAAAAAAATCCAGGCCCATTGGATTCACTGCTGAATTTTACCAAACCTTCAGAGAAGAACTAACACCATTTAAGCTTTTCCATAAAATAGAAAAAGAAGGAATCCTACCAAACTCCTTCTATGAAGCCAACATCACCTTGATACCAAAACCAGGCAAAAATTGAACAAAAAAAAAAAGAAAATTACAGACCAATCTCCCACATGAACATAGATGCAAAATTCTCAACAAAATATTTGCAGACAGATACAAGAATATATCAGTAAGATCATTCACCCCAACCAAGTAGACTTTATCCCAGAGATGCAGGGATGGTGCAACATATGCAAATCAATAAATGTAATACATTATGTAAATGGGCTGAAGGACAAAAATCACATGATCATCTCATTAGATGCAGAGAAAACATTTGACAAAATCCAACATCCCTTCATGATAAAAGTCCTACAGAATGCCGGGCATGGTGGCACATGCCTTTAATCCCAGCACTAGGAAGGCAGAAGTAGGAGGATCGCTGTAAGTTCGAGGCCACCCTGAGACTCCATAGTGAATTCTAGGTCAGCCTGGGCTAGAGTGAGACCCTACCTTGAAAAACAAAAAATAAAATAAAAGTCCTACAGAGGGCTGGAGAGATGGCTTAGCATTTAAGCACTTGCCTATGAAGCCTAAGGACCCCGGTTTGAGGCTCAATTCCCCAGGACCCACGGTAGCCAGATGCAGAAGAGGGCACACATTGTCTGGAATTCGTTTGCAGTGGCTGGAAGCCCTGGCACGCCCATTCTCTCTCTCTCTCCCTCTCTCTCTCTTTCTCTCCCTCTTTTTCTGTCACTCTCAAATAAATAAATAATAAACAAAAAAAATTTTAAATAAAAAAAAAAGAGTTCCCCCTTCCTTCCTTCCTTCCTTCCTTCCTTCCTTCCTTCCTTCCTTCCTTCCTTCCTTCCTTTCTTCCTTCCTTCCTTCCTTCCTTCCTTCCTTCCTTCCACTTGGCTGCTGGTGCTGCTCCCTACCTTCTAGCGTGGATTGAAGACCAGTACGGACTCAAGACCAACATCAACTGAAGACCCACATGGATCAAAACCCAGCGGCTACTCAGGAAGCCTCCAGGCTTTCCGGCACTATCTGCAGTGCCGGGTCAGGACTGCTGAGGCATCCAGCCACGTGGACTGAGCAGCTACCAGGTTCGGTGATTCTTGGGCCTTCAGCTGCTGTTGGACTACTGACTAAAGACCAACGTCAACTGAAGACCCACGTGGATAGAAACCCAGCGGCTCCTCAGGAAGCCTCCAGGCTTTCCAGCACCATCTGCAGTGCCGGGTCGGGACTGTTGAGGCATCTGGCCACGTGGACTGAGCAGCTACCAGGTTCAGTGATTCTCAGGCCTGCAACTGCTATTGGACTACTGTAAGGTAATCCAATAAATTCCCTTTTTAAAATAATTCATTCTAGCAATTCTGTTCCTCTAGAGAACCCTGACTTATACACTTGCTATATGGCAGTTTCTGTTAACATGGCAGAGATTTGATTCATAGCTTCCCAACATCTCCTCCCTTCTTTTATACAAAAAGAGGGAGAGGCCCGCTTTGCAGTGGTGGGCATTAACCAACTGGGGGAGTAGGGACCCAACTCCTCCCGTGGGATGTCTTTTTCCCACAATCTTTGGCCCTTGGTACCTTTTGGGGAGGGAAAGCAGGGCCTATGTGGCCGGAGAGCGATGCTCGGCCTTAGTGATAACAGTTATAGTACCAACCTCCATACAAGCCAGGTATACCTCTCAGGGAATCCAGAAGCGGTCAGATAGGGACCTTCCCCTGCAGTGCTTTGCCTCACACCCAGGTTGGTGCCCTGTTTTTGACAGCATGTTAGTTCATGCTTAGCATAATAGACAAGTTTATATATCAAATTCTAACCCTGCTTCTACAGAAAGAGACATGTTTTTAGATCAGAAAAGACTTTACTATGTAGAAGATTGTTATAAGGTATGTTATTAAAAGGATATGCAAGTAATATTGAAAGGTTGTGGGACTTAAACTAAAAAAGGTTTGAATTGCCTGTGCTAAAATGGATTAACTTAAAAGTTTTCATTCTCCATATTTTCTTTCACCTTAATTGTTCATATAATTCAGAATTTCATGTTTGTAATGAGATGATAAGTTTATTTATATTGCCATGTTTCAAACCAAAGTTAAAATTGAGCTATACCAATATTGTTAAGCTCTGACTACTGAAAAATCTAAATGTTTAACGAAATCAAGATTCATTTTTAGGGCTGGAGAGATGGCTTAGTGGTGAAGCGCTTGCCTGTGACGCCTAAGGACCCCAGTTTGAGGCTCATTTCCCCAGGACCCACGTTAGCCAGATGCACAAGGGGACTCATGCATCTGGAGTTCCTTTTGCAGTGGCTGGAGGCCCTGGAGCGCCCATTCTCTCTCTCTCTCTCTCTCTCTCTCTCTCTCTCTCTCTCTCTCTCTCTCTCTCTCTCCCTCTTTGTCTGTTGCTGTCAAATAAATAAATAAAAATTTTTTAAAAATTTTTTAAAGATTCATTTTTAATAAGTTTTGGCTTGTTTATTTAAACTCTATCTAAATGTAATATAAAAGTCAAAAATACAAAACTATTATAATTGGCCTTCTGGATAATCAATAAAACAAAATTTTAATGGGCCTAAGACACTGCTGACCCAGGGAAATGGGAAGACAGACAATCAAAATCCAGTCAGTCTATTTATTTATAATTACCACAGTGAAGAAATGTAAAGACCCTCATAATAGGAGGAAAAGGTGATATAAAAAAAAAGAGAGGCTAATGGAGAGAGGGAGGGGATATGATGAAGTGTGGATTTGTGAAGGGGAAAGTGTGGGAGGGTAGAGAATTACCATGGTTTATTGTCTGTAATTATGGAAGCTGTCAATAAAAAAATAAAATCTAAAAAAAGAAATTAGGGGAAAATTGAAATGTCTCAATTAAAATATATTTAAAGATCAGACAAAAAGGATGACTTAAATATATTATTAAATGTTTTATTTAATTTCACTGGTCAAAATTCAAGTTTTCTTAAATATGATTCTGCTCTTAATGTTTACAAAATGTCTGATTGTCTATTTACAACAATAGATCTCCTATATATGACCCTATTTTATGCTAATGTTCACAAAATAGTTTACAAATAAGAATTTTATATTAAATAAGATACTTAAAGCTTATATTGAGTTATATCCAGTTGCTAAGTTTACATGTTTTTCAAAGGATAAAATCTTCATTTTGTTAGATAGAACATTTGCTTTTCTGTTTTCAACAACAGATTTCTTACATATTCTGCTCTTATGTTTTCCCATTAGATAAAAATTTGTTTAATAAAATTTTATTCTAATAGGTACACAAGACATTATTAGGAAAGATATTTAAATGGTCAATACAAGTGCAAAAGATATGACAATGTAAATAGTACGAATAAAAAACAAAGTGGAGCCAGGGATGATGGTACATGCCTTTAGTCCCAGTATTCAGGAAGCAGAGGTGGGAGGATCACCATGAGTTCAAGGCCACCCTAAGACTACGTAGTGAATTCCAGGTCAGCCTGGGCTAGTGTGAAATGTTACCTTGAGAAAAAAAAAAAAAAAAGATAGTTTTCAGGTAGAACTAAAAAATGACAACACACCAGACAACCTAGATACTCCTGATAAACACTTCTCCCCATAGTCTCTGATGGTTTCCAGGAACTATTAGCTGACAGGGAGACAGATAAAAAAAAAAAAAAGTTCTAAGTATTGGGAAAACTGGATCTGAAGGTAAAGGTTCATTTATTAATGTTTAACTTCGTAAGATAAGATCCCATACTAAAAACATTAAAGTTTTAAAAATAACTCCTACTTTACTTAAATTAAAAACTATTATTCAATAGTGTTTTCTCTTGAAAAACAGATTGATAAAAGGTTGTAGTAGAGTTCATTTTAGTTCAACAATGACCAAATTCTGTTCTTTTATGTATCATCAAATAATTAAAAGACTGTCTTACTTCTGGTATCTCAGGTTCATTGCTCATAAGTAAATTAACTCTTAAGACATATGCTCTGCCTCAGGGTGCATACCCATGCTTAAACAATGGTCTGAATCTAACATAAATGATTTCAAACTCTATGGCCCTACTTCCATCCTTCCCTGGGTACCACACAGGTATCTAAACTAATCAAAGATGTTACCAAATACAAATGTCAAAACTTCGTGCTGCCTTGTCTTTTTCCTGACAATTTCTAAATTAAATTAATTGGTTTAGATTTATTGATAAAAATATTATTAACAAAACTGATAACATGTTCTGCCTGTACTTGAAACTATTAGATATTTAAAGAATAAGATTGTCTACCTTCTAAAAAGCTGTTTCTCTGTATTTCTCTCACCTTAACTGTTTACATAGTTCATACTTAATTCCCTGTAACAAAGTAGTAAATTTATGTATAGTGTCATACCTCACATTTTGACCAAATAAAATTTAAATGCCCCTGGTACAAAATTATATCTTTTACTGTAATAAACTTTTATGTTGGTTATGTGCCATATTGCATAGTCTTTCATACTGACACTGTAGTTTCTGTACTATTTCCAGGCCATAGTTTGTATTACAGCTTCTGGCCAGTACTAAAATTATCTTGTGTTTCCTTTTAGTTCCATAACACAGCTACAGATATCTCTCTACTAATTAACCATTTGTTCAGGCTTTGGAAGAGATTTCCCTGGACTCACACTGTTGTAAAACTAGACTGATTTTCCACTCTGTCTCTGGTGCTGGTTCTGTAAGCTTTAGATTCCCATATCAATATCAAGACTAACAAGATGAATATATTTTAAACTAGTTTTGTCTATTTATATAAACTCTATCTAAGTATGATATAAAATAAAAACTACAACTCTCTGGATCTCTACAATTTTACTAACTGACCTCAGAAGGTCCTATAACAGACTAACTCCATATATCTAGGCCCCTTTTGATTGTTATCCAAGGCCTAAAGGCCAAAAGAAGTAGAGACTCTCTCATCAATTTTTTCCACCATCCCACTTACCTTAAAAAAGTCAGACTTGGGCTGGAGAGATGGCTTAGCGGTTAAGCGCTTGCCTGTGAAGCCTAAGGACCCCGGTTCGAGGCTCGGTTCCCCAGGTTCCACGTTAGCCAGATGCACAAGGGGGCGCACGCGTCTGGAGTTCGTTTGCAGAGGCTGGAAGCCCTGGCGTGCCCATTCTCTCTCTCTCTCTATCTGCCTCTTTCTCTGTCTGTCACTTTCAAATGAATAAAAATAAAACAAAAACAAAACAAAAAAAAAGGTCAGACTTAAGCCAGACATGATGGCACATGTCTTTACTCTCAGCACTCAGGAGACAGAGGTAGGAGGATCGCCATGAGTTCAAGGTCACCCTGAGACTACATAGTGAATTCCAGGTCAACCTGAGCTACAGTGAGACCCTATCTCAAAACAAAACAACAACAACAAAAAAGTCAGACTTAAACTCTTTGCTCATCTTCCAAAAACTTGAGGTCTCTCTTTCTCTCTCTCTCTCTCAAAAGACAGACATTATACTTGGATGTCATTAAAATTCAGGCCCAATTTCCTCTGCCCCTGATAACATTAAAAGGATAATCATGGAAAATGTTAATAAAAATTGAGAAAAATTTAGAAAAAAAAAGAAATCATTTTTTCAATGGAAAAAAGATAAAGTTCTTGCTAGATATTTAAAAAATGTTTAATTTTATATTGAGATAACTAAATCATATCCAAATATTAAGCTTATGTGTTCTCTATCTGATGAAGCCTTTATTTTGTTGCATAAGACACCTGTTTATAATAGGTTTCTTAAGTGTTCTACTCTTATATATTTTCCTATTGGGTATGACTTTCATTTATTTGCTATAAACTTATTCAAATAGATAAAACTGGAAAACTGGACCTATAGTATTATGTAATCAATATAATTATGAAAAACATAATTTCATTGTGTTTAAAATAAACAACTTAGAATAACAAATTATCAAGAATAATCAAACTTTTAGCTTCTCAGCCTAACATACTTTCATTAGTTCTCTTAAAGCTAGACTTTTTGATCTGTGGACCAAGTAAGTGAAGATTATGAGCCTTCTATATTAAAAATTTACTCAAGAAAGAAACCTTTAAACCTAAACTTCAAACTTAGTTAACTTCTTAATCTCTATCACATTTAAGTTTAAAATAATTTAAGATATTTCAAATATTTCTTTAATACTAATCTCTTATACTTCCTACCTTCCCTAAACCAATCTTTATACTTCCAAAAATTCCAATTAACCTCCCATCTAAGTTATTATTATTATTATTGACCTTAAGTATAATATTCTTGGCACCTGTAAATGTCATGTCACATGCAATAAAATTCATATATAGATAATAACCAGATAACAATGGCTAATAGATTGAACATGATCTAGGAGTTTCTTAATGGCTCTGATAAGTATAACTGTCCTGAAGAGCTGCCTTCTTGTTTGTTCCTAAGAACCCCATGAGATAATAGCCTACTATGTACACAAACAGCAAAATGAAGTTTGGCAAATGGGAAACCAAAAGTTGAGACTCCCAAAAGCCACACCTGTATGACTAAGACTTCAATGATGGACTACAATAATTGTGGAGAAGTAAATGTTACCAGACCAGAGCCAACAGAATTCTGGGCTATATTAGCCTTTTCAATGGCCAATAATATTATTTTTCTGCATAGTGACCTCACATCTCTCTGTGACCAGCTAAGATATCTATTGCTATAAGTTAAGAAATCTCACAGCTCTACTCCCTTCAAGTTAAATATGTTCAGTCTCTGATATGTACTTTATTCCCCTGGTTATAATACTCACCCTCTTTTTTGGTCCTCACATACTCAGATGCCTCACTGAATTCCTCCAAGGCAAAATACATGCCTTCATTTCATGGCAAGTCATTAAGTTCTTCATGGCCACTGGATATCAACCTTTGGGCATCCAACCTTCACAGGACTGTGTGGGACACTCCTGAGAGAACTACTGTCCCTCCCAGCTGGAAGTAGCATGAGGATCTTATGTTTTTATCCCTGCTCTTTCCCACACAGTCCACCATTGCGATGCCTCAGTCATTTCCCAATTTTCCCCATTTTTTTTTAATCCTTCCAGAGTCTGGACTAAAGGGTTAATGACTTTTCCTGAAAACCAGAGGGAACTAAAGGGTTAATGACTGTCCCTAAGACTAAAAGGCCTTGAAGAAACATTAGAGGTAATCAGTCCCAGACAAGCCTCACAACTCCCCTGATTGATAAATGTCCCTTAACTCAGAAGGCCCCAAAGGAATAAAAACCATCTGGGTAGCCTCCCTAGACAATTTTGCTGAAAAAGCTTATCTGAGCAAGAACATAAATATCTACAGTTCCTTATCCACTTCTCTTGCACCTGCAACTGGTCCAGTCTGGATTTTTTTATTTTTATTAGATATGGACATACTTAGTATATAAACAACACATGTTGGTATCATCCTTTCCCTCACCCCTGCCCATGACCCTGTACATAAATAACCCAAAAATCTCCACCTCAAAACTTCTAAAAGTGATCATTTCCTTCAGTAGTGGCAGTCTACAAAAACAATGCACAAAAATCAGTCAGTTTTTCTTAAGATCCTCCTTGTAAACTTAAACTCCATCCTAGCTCAGTGCTTCAGCCTCCATCCCATGAGAAGTTTGTAGTTCCTTGATGTGCTTCAATAAACAGTCTCTGTCTATTGAGATCAAGTCCAATGTTGTCCTTTGCTTTTCTTTTTCCCTTTCCTTACATCCAAAGGCATTGCCCCCAACCAGTGACTGACTGCTACTGTCACAACTCCTAACCCACAAGCACACGGTGAATGCCAACAATCCCACTGAGAAGGGTCTTAAATGGAATGAGGGCAATGAGGAGGGGGAAACCTACACATGATGTGCCCATACAAAGTTTCTACTTAATAATAAAAAAAAAAAATGAAAAAAAAGTTCTCTCCTGAAAGGAGGAGGAAGTCAAGAAATCAACAAGTATAGGAAAACTGAAACTTAAATGGTCACACGACCACTTCCCAAGGTTATAGCAGTGGTAAACAATTATTGAGGGCCAAACATTGACCAGTGGTATGTAGTAAATGAAACATTCCCTCCTGGGGTTTGGGATGGGATAGGAGAAGGAAGCTCAGGAGACTCAGAAAATCAACAAGTCTGGGAAAAGGGTTGCAAAACAGCACCACCTCTACAATGCCCAAAGATACACTAAGGGTAAACAGCTGCTTGGGGAGAGAGAGTATGACTAGTCCAGCTGGTTGTGCAGTGTGCTCAACAGGTGCAGCCTCCATGAGTCATCACCTATACTGGGGTGGGCGCTTCTGTGATGTTGCTTTGAGTCATCCGTTGTTTCTGTAGACAACCTGTCACCTGCTTTATTAGTATCCTCAATAAACTCATTGGCTCACAGTTTGATGCATATTATGGTTTGTTGTCTTAGCTCTACCTAGGATAAACAGATGAGTGTTCACATCTCCCCAGGGAAAAAGATTCTTGTGACACCCAATAAAACACCAGGTGCAGCAGCATGTGCTTGTAATACTGAAGTGCCAAGACCCCCTACCTGGGGGCAAGACCCTCAGGATGTCACCCAGAGGTCCACCGCAAAGAACCAAGATGGTCACTCCGATATAATTAGCAGCAAGTTTCCTTTATTGTAGTGCAAGCCAAGGCCTGGACCCAGTCTCCATACAGACCCACGCAGTGGGTGTGAGAGAGTGGGCCCCGACTCGGGGGAAGGGTCAGGGGATATAAAGGCAAAAACCACAATTCTGCATAACAACACGACCTTTGCATTAATTGGGAATTTGGGGTCCCATGGTTAGGGACTTTCCACTCATGGCCAGACTGGTTGGGTGTCTGGGGTCCCATGGTTAGGGATTTTTTACTTAGGCTGTCTGGTGTTTTACAGATCTAACCACCAAGTTGGGCTGGGGCTTTTTGTGGTAAAATGTTCCCTTCGAGTTCCCAGTATCTGCAATGGAGGGAGATTTCTCGGAACTTAAGCTGAACATACTGACTAAAATGGCTACCTGTTTTAATATGGCAGTACTGAAAGGCCCAAGAATTCAGAAGCCCAGAAATACTATCACACTCCAAAGGGAGCTTAAGCTGGCCCCTGCATACCTCAAACTCCAGGTTTTACTCTCTGTTGGAAGCAAGTAAAGAATCCCTCTTCTCATTATATCAGAGCCCACTCCTAATATAAAACTAGGTAAAAAGGGCATGAGATAGCCCTCAAGGATGGGAAATGAGTAATGAAATGAACCACTTATTGGGTTTCTGTAAATAGCCTGGACCATAAGCCTTAATAGCCCACACTGTAAGCCTTAGCAGCTCACACCATAAGCTGTAGCAGCCTGCCTCAGACCACCAAGGTCATAGGAGGCTGATACCATACTCTGCTACCCCCACCTAAGGACCTGCGCAAATGCTGACCTCAAAGGTCATAGGAGACTGATACCACACTCTGCTACTCCCACCCAAGGACCTGCGCAAATGCTGACCACCAAGGTCATAAGAGAATGATTGGTCCACGGGGGGCATGAACAAATTAAACTAATTGGCTTAGAAACTATGGGGTGGCACAAACTGATTGGCTCGCATCCTGCGGGCTCCTGATATTAAAAAAATGATTGGTCTAATGCTCAGGCTTTGTTAGAAACCCTATAAAAACTGTCCCATTCCTGCATTTGGGGCTCTGCAGTCCTCTACCCCTGTGCGGTGTACGACTGTGGGCCCCAGCGCGCTTGGAATAAAATCCTCTTGCAGTTTGCATCAAGACCGCTTCTCGTGAGTGATTTGGGGTGTCACCATATCTGGGCAGAGTGTGGGGTCCCCCTCCTGGGGTTCCTTCATTGGGGGCTCATCCTGGATCTGAAGGCCCCCCACAAACCCAAGAACCGACTTGGAGGTAAGGGGGGGCCCCCTCTGGAGTGAATGTGTGCCAGCCGGTGTTTTCATTCTGAGTATCTGGTTTCTGGGACACGCGCTTTTGGCTTGGTTTGATTTGCAGCCATCCTCTAGGGCTGTAAAGGACCAGAGGGTCGTGATCAGCAGACATGCTAGGAGGATCACAGGCTGCCACCCTGGGGGACGCCCTGGGAGGTGAGGAGAGCCAGGGATGCCTGGTGGTCTCCTACTGTCGGTCAGAGGACCGAGTTCTGTTGTTAGAGCAGAAGCTTCCTCCTTCACGGCCGTCTGATTCTTTTGCCTGCTTGTGGAAGACGCGGACGGGTCGCTGGTGTCTGGATTTGTTAGTCTCAGTTGTGTGTGTTGTTGTTGTTCTTTGTGTCTTTGTCTATAGTTCTAAAATGGGACAGACGGTGACAACGCCCCTTAGCTTGACTCTTGACCATTGGACTGAAGTTAAGTCTAGGGCCCAGAATTTGTCAGTTGAGGTTAGAAGGAGACCCTGGCAAACGTTTTGTGCCTCTGAGTGGCCAACTTATGAGGTTGGATGGCCATCAGAAGGAACCTTTAATTCTGAGACTATTGTGGCTGTTAAAAACATTATTTTTCAGAATGGACCAGGCTCCCGACCCAACCAAGAGGCTTATATCCTCACCTGGAAGGATTTGGTGGACAACCCCCCACCGTGGGTCAGGCCGTGGCTGAATAAACCAAGGAACTCAAGCTCCAGAGTCCTGACTCTCGAAAATGCAAAAAAGCCCTCTCCTGAGGGAGCCAGACCTCCCCCTAGCATCTATCCTGAGATCAAGGAGCCTCCGGCTTGGCCAGAGACTCAGCCTGCCCCTCCCCCCCTTACCTAGTCCCAGGAGCTGAGAGAGGGCCTCTCGCCCTTCCTGAAACTCTGCCCTCAGCCCTTCCCAAGCCTCCGCCCCTCGCCCTTCCCAAAACTCCACCCTCTGCCCTTCCCAAGCCTCCACCCCTCACCCTTCCCGAAACTCCACCCTCCGCCCTTCCCAAGCCTCTGCCCCCCACCCTCCCCGAGCCTCCGCCTCCCAGCTTGCCCGAGCTTCCTCCCTCCGCCCCTCCTGAGCCCCTGGAAATGGTAGGGCCAGCCGCAAGGATGCGGAGCCGGAGAGATGCTACCCCAGAGGGAGCAAATGGAATTGTAACACTGCCGCTACGCGAGGCAGGTCCTCCCATGCTGGGGGCCAACTACAACCCCTCCAATATTGGCCTTTTTCCTCTGCAGATCTTTATAACTGGAAAGCTAACCACCCCCCTTTTTCAGAGGAACCCCAACGCCTCACGAGGCTGATTGAGTCTCTTATGTTTTCTCATCAGCCTACCTGGGATGATTGCCAACAGCTGTTTCAGACACTCTTCACAACCAAGGAACGAGAGAGGATTTTAATAGAGGCCAGAAAAATGTCCCTGGGGCCGACGGGCGGCCCATGCAGCTGCAGCATGAGATAGACATGGGGTTCCCTCTGACTCGCCCTGTTTGGGACCACAATACAGCTGAAGGTAGGGAGAGCTTAAAAATCTATCGCCAGGCTCTGGTGGCGGGTCTCTGAGGTGCCTCCAGAAGTTCCACCAATTTGGCCAAGATGAGAGAGGTGATGCAGGGGCCAACGAAGTCTCCCTCAATGTTTCTTGAGAGGCTCATGGAAGCATTTAGGAGGTTCACACCCTTTGACCCCAACTTTGAGATTCAAAAAGGCTCAGTAACATTAGCTTTCATAGGACAGTCAGCTCCTGATATCAGAAAGAAACTTCAGAGATTGGAGGGATTACAGGAAGCTGAGCTGTGTGATTTAGTAAAAGAGGCAGAAAAGATATATTACAAAAGGGATACAGAAGACGTAAAGGAGCAAAGGAGAGAAAGAGAGAGAGAAGAACGTGAGGAGAGACATGAGAAAGAGAGAGAGGAAAGGGAGGATAGGCACAATAGACGACAAGAGAAAAATCTAACCAGGATCCTGGCCACAGTGGTAGAAAAAAAGGAGAAAGGGAGAGAAATATTCAAAAGTTTAGGACAGGCCCTAGGCAGATAGGGAACCTGGGCAACAGGACCCAACTTGATAGAGATCAATGTGCCTGTTGCAAGGAGAAAGGGCACTGGGCAAGAGACTGCCCTAAGAAGAACAGCAAAAGACCTAGGGTCCTAACCCTTGGAGAAGATGAAGACTAGGGAGGATGGGGCTCAGAGCCCCTCCCTGAGCCCAGGGTAACTCTGAAGGTGGAGGGGAAGCCAGTCGAATTCCTCGTGGATAATGGCGCTGAACATTCAGTACTCTTGCAACCACTGGGAGGGCTAAAAGATAAAAAACCCTGGGTTCTGGGTGCTGCTGGACAACGGCAATATTCATGGACTACCCGAAGAACCGTTGACCTGGGAGTGGGACGGGTAACCCACTCACTCTTAGTCATTCCTGAATTTCCAGCGCCCCTCCTTCGTAGGGACCTATTAACCAAGATGGGTGTTCAAATTTCCTTCAAATCAGAAAAACCAGAAGTGTCTGCTGGAGGTCGACCCATCACCGTGCTGACTCTCCAACTAGATGATGAGTATCAATTATACTCTCCCCCGGTAGAGCCTAATCAAGACCTAAAGCCCTGGTTAGAACAATTTCCCCAAGCCTGGGCAGAAACTGCAGGCATGGGCTTGGCGAAACAAGTACCCCCACAGGTCATTCAACTAAAAGCCAGTGCTACACCAGTATCAGTCAAACAATATCCCATGAGCCTAGAGGCCCAAGAAGGAATTCGGCCCCATATCCTAAGACTGATTCAACAAGGTATTCTGGTACCGGTTCAGTCCCCCTGTAACACTCCCTTACTGCCAGTTAGAAAACCCGGAACCAATGATTACCGCCCAGTACAGGATTTGAGAGAAGTCAATAAAAGAGTACAGTACATACATCCAACTGTCCCAAACCCTTACAACCTCCTTAGTGCCTTCCTACCAGAGCAGATTTGGTATACAGTGTTGGATCTAAAATATGCTTTCTTCTGCCTAAGATTACATTTGGACAGCCAACCTCTTTTTGCCTTTGAATGGAGAGACCCAGACACAGGAAGGACTGGGCAGCTCACCTGGACCCGGTTGCCCCAGGGATTCAAGAACTCCCCAACCATCTTTGATGAAGCCCTACACAGGGACCTAGCCAATTTTAGAGTTCAACACCCACAGGTAACCCTCCTTCAATATGTTGATGACTTACTCCTGGCAGGGTCTACCCAACAAGACTGTCTAAAAGGTACAAAAGCATTACTACTGGAGCTGACTGACCTTGGTTACTGAGCCTCAGCTAAGAAGGCCCAAATATGCAAAAGAGAGGTAACATGTTTGGGGTACTCCTTGCGGGATGGACAAAGATGGCTGACAGAGGCATGAAAGAGGACTGTAGTACAAATACCAGTCCCAACTACGGCCAGACAAGTTAGAGAGTTCCTGGGGACAGCTGGGTTCTGCAGACTATGGATCCCAGGGTTTGCAACCCTAGCAGCCCCCCTCTATCCACTAACTAAAGAGAAAGGAAAATTCACTTGGACCTCTGAACACTAGGGGGCATTTGATGCCGTCAAGAAGGCACTATTAAGTGCGCCTGCCCTAGCCCTCCCTGAAGTGACTAAACCATTCACCCTTTACGTAGATGAGTGTAAGGGGATAGCCCGGGGAGTCCTAACCCAATCCTTAGGGCCATGGAGAAGACCCGTTGCCTACCTATCAAAGAAACTTGACCCTGTGGCTAGTGGATGGCCTATATATCTAAAAGCCATAGCAGCAGTGTCCATGTTGATCAAAGATGCTGATAAACTAACTCTAGGGCAGAGGATAACTGTCATTGCCCCCCATGCCCTGGAGAGCATTGTCCGGCAGCCCCCAGACCGATGGATGACTAATGCCCGTATGACTCACTACCAGAGCCTGCTCCTCATCGACAGGATAACGTTTGCCCCACCTGCCATCCTCAACCCTGCTACTCTTCTGCCTGAAGAAATTGATGAGACAGTGACTCATGACTGTCATCAACTGCTGGTTGAGGAAACTGGGATCCGAAAGGATCTGACAGATGTCCCACTGACTGAAGGAACATTAACCTGGTTCACAGATGGAAGCAGTTACATTGTAGAAGGTAAGAGGATGGCTGGGGCAGCGATAGTAGACGGAACATGAACAGTCTGGGCCAGCAGTTTGCCAGAAGGAACTTCAGCACAAAAGGCTGAGCTCATGGCCCTCACACAGGCCTTACGACTAGCTGAAGGAAAGTCTGTGAATATCTACACGGACAGCATGTACGCTTTTGCTACTGCACACGTACACGGGGCCATCTACAAACAGAGAGGGCTACTTACTTCAGCAGGGAAAGATATTAAAAACAAAGAAGAAATTCTAAGTTTGCTAGAAGCTCTACATCTACCCAAAAGACTGGCCATTATGCATTGCCCTGGCCACCAAAAAGCCAAAGATTTTATCTCAAAAGGAAACCAGATGGCTGACCAAGTGGCCAAGCAGGCTGCCCAGGGGGTCAACCTTCTGCCCATAATAGAAAAGCCAAAGAACCAAAAAAAATGAGCAACGATATACCCCAGGTGACTGGCAAGAAGTTAGAAAGTTAGGCCAGTTCTCTGAAACTCCAGAGGGGGCCTGTTTTACCTCAGAGGGAAAAGAGATTCTACCTCAAGCAAAGGGACTAGAGTACGTTCAACAAATACACCGCCTAACCCATCTGGGGGCCAAACATCTACAAAAACTGCTGCAGACGTCTCCTTACCATATTCTGAGGTTGCCAGAGATAGCTGGCTCAGTAGTCAAGCATTGTGTACCTTGCCAGATGGTCAATGCTAATCCCTCAAGAATGCCTCCTGGGAAGAGGCTAAGGGGAGACAGCCCAGGTGCTCACTGGGAAGTGGACTTCACTGAGGTAAAACCAGCTAAGTATGGTAATAAGTATTTACTAGTTTTTGTAGACACTTTTTCAGGATGGATAGAGGCTTATCCTACCAAGAAAGAAACCTCAACCGTGGTGGCTAAGAAAATACTGGAAGAAATTTTCCCAAGATTTGGGATACCCAAGGTAATAGGATCAGACAATGGTCCAGCCTTTGTTGCCCAGGTAAGTCAAGGACTGGCCAAAATATTGGGGATTGATTGGAAATTACATTGTGCATACAGACCCCAAAGTTCAGGACAGGTAGAAAGGATGAATAGAACCATTAAAGAGACCCTCACCAAATTGACCACAGAGACTGGCGCTAATGATTGGATAGCTCTCCTACCCTTTGTGCTCTTTAGGGTCAGAAACACACCCGGACAATTTGGACTGACCCCCTATGAATTGCTATACGGGGAGCCGCCTCCACTGGTAGAAATAACCTCTATACATAGTACTGATGTGCCGCTTTCCCAGCCTCTGTTCTCTAGGCTCAAGGCGCTCAAGTGGGTGAGACAACGAGCGTGGAAGCGACTCCGGGAGGCTTACTCAGGAGAAGGAGACTTACAGGTCCCACAGCGCTTCCAGGTGGGAGATTTGGTCTATGTCAGATGCCACCACGCAGGAAACCTTGAGACTCGGTGGAAGGGCCCCTACCTCGTCCTACTGACCACTCCAACGGCCATGAAAGTTGAAGGAATACCCGCCTGGATCCATGCATCTCACGTCAAGCCCGCTCCGCCACCGGGCCCTGAATGGCAAGCCGAGAGGACAGACAATCCCCTTAAACTTAGGCTTCGCCGTGTGGCTTCTCCTTCTCCAGCTAGGTGATGCCTCCAATCCCCATACCCCCCAAAAGTTGACTTGGCAAGTGCTTTCTCAAATGGGGAATATAATATGGACTACAACTAGGGAAGCGCCCCCCTGGACTTGATGGCCTGTCCTGACCCCAGACATATGTGCCCTGGTAGCCAGGGTAGAATTTTGGGATATCCCAGAGCTCACCCCAGAGGAGGTCCCTAGAGAAGTCCATTCTCATGTGGCTAAGCAGGCACTCACGCAAGGGGTCATCTCCCAAGGCCAATACATGGCAGACAACCCGGGGTGCAGCTCTGGGCCAGCCCAACGTAAGATGCAGCATACTCCATTTTATGTCTGCCCCCGAACTTCTAAACGAAGTTGTGGAGGGATAAAACAGTTCTACTGTAAATACTGGGGTTGTGAAACTACAGGCAATACCTACTGGCACCCAGTTTCCTCCTGGGACCTGATTACTGTGCAGGAAGGATTAGATGGGAAAAAAGCTGTTCCTCTCAGCATCTCTTTCACCCCCCAAGGTCGAGAGTCCCGAGACTGGATAAAAGGAAAAACTTGGGGACTCAAGTTTTATATGACAGGATGGGATAAGGGCCTAACCTTTACTATACGACTTAAGATAGAGCCTCCCACCCCAAGACCAGTAGGACCTAATAAATTTCTAGTAGAACAGGGACCCCCTAAAGTGGCATTACCCAAGCTCCCACCCACAGTGGCGGCCAAGACCCATCACATAACGACTGCTAGAACCCCTTTGACTAGCCCACTCTCGGAAGCCCCACACGGGACAGGACAGAGGCTCTTTAACCTAATCCAAGGGGCCTTCCTCACCATAAATGCCACCAACCCCAACATTACCTCTGCCTGCTGGCTTTGTTTATCCTCCAGACCACCCTACTATGAGGGGATGGCAACTATGGGAGAGTTTAATATGACTAAAGAACATAATAGCCGGTGTTCATGGGGGACCAAAAACAAGTTGACTCTCCCGGAGGTCTCAGGAAGGGGGGCATGTATAGGAAAGGCCCCCCCCATCCCACCAACATCTTTGTAATGTTACTCTGACCTATAGTCAGACTTCAGACAACCAATATCTAGTGCCAGGGTATAACAGGTGGTGGGCATGTGATACTGGGCTAACTCCCTGTGTTTCTACTTCAGTTTTTAGCCCATCCAAAAATTTCTGTATAATGGTCCAGCTTGTCCCCTGGGTTTACTACCATCCTGAGGAAGTAATCATCGATGAATATGACTATCATCCCACCCAATCCAAAAGGGAGCCTGTAACCCTTACCCTAGCAGTCATACTTGGCTTAGGGATAACCGCCGGTGTGGGGACGGGGACCACAGCCCTGGTCACGGGACCACAACAATTAGAAAGAGGGCTTGATGAACTACATGCTGTCATAAATGAGGATCTCCAAGCTTTAGAGAAATCTGTTAGTAATCTAGAGGAGTCCCTGACCTCCTTATCTGAAGTGGTCTTACAAAACCGGAGGGGATTAGACCTAATGTTCCTAAAAGAAGGCGGATTATGTGCAGCCTTAAAGGAAAAATGTTGCTTTTATGTAGATCACTCAGGAGCTATCAGAGACTCCATGAGCAAACTCAGGGAAAGACTAGAAAAGCGTCAAAGGGATAGGGAAACTGACCAAGGATGGTTTGAGGGATGGTTCAACAAGTCCCCCTGGATGACTACTCTGCTTTCCACCCTGATGGGACCCTTAATGGTTTTGCTCCTGATGCTTTCAGTTGGGCCTTGCATACTTAATAAGTTTTTTACTTTTGTTAGAGAACGAGTGAGCACGGTCCAGATCATGATTACTTAGACAACAATATAAGGGCCTTCAGGGCAGAGAGGAAGATTACATTTAGTTCTTCCAAGTTCTAGGATTGGAACTATTAACAAGAGAAAAAGTGGGAAATGAAAGGCCCAAGAATTCAGAAGCCCAGAAATACTATCACACTCCAAAGGGAGCTTAAGCTGGCCCCTGCATACCTCAAACTCCAGGCTTTACTCTCTGTTGGAAGCAAGTAAAGAATCCCTCTTCTCATTATATCAGAGCCCGCTCCTAATATAAAACTAGGTAAAAAGGGCATGAGATAGCCCTCAAGGATGAGAAATGAGTAATGAAGTGAACTACTTATTTGGTTTCTGTAAATAGCCTGCACCATAAGCCTTAATAGCCCACACTGTAAGCCTTAGTAGCTCGCACCATAAGCTGTAGCAGCCTGCCTCAGACCACCAAGGTCATAGGAGACTGATACCACACTCTGCTACTCCCACCCAAGGACCTGCGCAAATGCTGACCACCAAGGTCATAAGAGAATGATTGGTCCACAAGGGGCATGAAAAAATTAAACTAATTGGCTTAGAAACTATGGGGTGGCACAAACTGACTGGCTCGCACCCTGCAGGCTCCTGATATTAAAAAAATGATTGGTCTAATGCTCAGGCTTTGTTAGAAACCCTATAAAAACTGTCCCGTTCCTGCATTCGGGGCTCTGCACTCCTCTACCCCTGTGCGGTGTATGACTGTGGGCCCCAGCGTGCTTGGAATAAAATCCTCTTGCAGTTTGCATCAAGACCACTTCTCGTGAGTGATTTGGGGTGTTGCCATATCCGGGCAGAGCATGGGGTCCCCCTCCTGGGGTTCCTTCAGTACCACTGTCAAGCTGGAGTGCTGGCAAGCAGGGTTACAGAAGCTAAAGGCAATATGTTAGTTTCTTAGATCTTACAATACCAGCACTAGGGGTAAGGAAGATCCCTAGGGCTTGCTAGACAGATAGCCTAGCCAAATCAATGATCTCTAGGTTGAGAGACCTTGAGTCAATAAATAATGAGAAGAGCAACTGCAGAAGAAACCTAATATAGACCTCTGGCCACCCTATATTCACATGTGTGGCATGTCCACAACATATGAACATACACACACACATATATATACATGCCACACATAGATACACATGCAAAAATAAGATATGTATAATAATGAGGCAATATCACATACAAAATAAAATCAAAGACCTTAATGTAATGGCTGAAACTTTGAAACTACTAAATAAAAACATAAGTGAAACACTTCAGGGTGGAGGCACAGGTATTAACTATGTTAATATTTGAATAAGATTCTAAAAGCCCAGGAAATAAAAGCAAGAGTCAATAATAGAATTACATCAAATTTGAAATGTTTCTATATAGCAAGAGGAACCATCAAAAGAGTAAAGAGACAGCCCACAGAATGGGAACAAATCCTTACCAGCTCTTCATCTGCAGGCCATTAACATCTAGAATTTATGAATAACAAAACATTAAAAATACTGAATAAGTTCAATTAACAAATATAAATGAAAAACTTTCTAATTATAATTACAGATGGCCAATAAGTAGATGAAAAATACTCAACATCTTTATCCATCAGAGAAATGCAAATTGAACTAGATTAAGATTCCCTTTCATGAGCTAGGATATTAGCTAAGTCCATAAAGTTGCAAGTTTGATCCAGAACCCAAGTAAAAATGCTGGTCATGGTGGCACCTCCTTGTAATTTCAGCACTAGGAAAGAAGGGACAGGTGTATTCCTAGGGCTCACTAGCTAGCCAGAATAACTGTCAAGTTCCAGGGTGGGGTGATGTGATTCAGATGTTCCCCATAAACTTATATGTTCTGAAGCCTTCTAGAGGCAGTGTTTTTTGGGGGGTGGGCTTATGAGTATCATAGCCAGCTTCTCCTTGTCAGTGTTTGGCACACTCTCCTGCTGCTGTTATCCACCTAATGCTGGCCATGATGTGATATCTACCCTCTGTTCATGGCATCATGTCCCCCTACCATCATGGAGCTTCCCCTCAAGTCTGTAAGAAAAAAAAAAAAAAAAGCTTTCTTCCAATAAGCTGCTCTTGGTAGAGTGTTTTCTGCCAACAACTCAAAGCTGATTAAACAGCTAAGTTGGCACCAAGAAAAGGGGTAATTGTTGCTAGAAAACTGACTGTGTGGCTTTGGTCATTTCAAACTGACTTGAGGGAGGAATATGGAAGGATTTGAAACCTTGACCTATGATACACCTAACTTGCAGTGCCATAAACACTGCTTAATGGACAATTCTGGTCAGAGTTGAAAGACATGAATGCAGTAAGAACTATGGACTGTGGGGTTTGGCTCATAAGGGTGAGAAAGAGCTTTGCTTGTTCTGGGCTAGAAGCAGTTTGTGTGAGAAGTTTGCTGTTAAGCCCATGTCCTGAGAATTTATGCAGGGTTGCATTGTGTAGAAATGGACTGTGAGCATAGAGATGTGGCACGGGGGGGGGGGGGGACTAAATCCTTGGGCTAAAACTCTTGCCCATTCATCTGCAACTGTTTCAGAGATTAGAACCATTGAGATTTGGCCAGCTGAACTCCACTGTGACAACAGGAACAATGCAGACTCTTTAGAAGGGGTCTGAATGCTAAAAGAGTGTCCTATTGTTCAAAGTCTGCTTTTTTCTCCCTGGATTAGCAAATTGGTAGCTCACCTGGTACTATGGAGTATGACAAATGCAGGAAAAAGAGGGCCATTGAATCTTCAACATGGTTTTGTATTTTGGAAATGGCCATGGGCAGTATGAAGAAGACTCATTGAATTACCTGTGTAGAACCCAGTGGAGCCATGAGGATGGTCCATGAGTTGCAATGGAGGTACCAGGACTACAGGATGGCTGCCAAAGAGAGCTATTGGCACCAGATGAGCTTTTCCAGGACTATGAGTAGCCTAGCTAGATGGGTTGGAACTCTAGAGATTCATCACTGGTTAGAATTATCAGACTTGGAGACTTATCACTGACTAGAGTTGTCAGACTTGGAGCTATAGAGTTTGATGTTTTCCCTGTTTGTTTTAGATCTTATAATGGTTGAGTATTTCTTTGCTATGCCCAATGCCATCTTTTGTAGTGTGAATGTTTATTCTGTGCCATATGGGTTTGTATTTTTTTTTTTTTGTTATTATTGCAGATTACTTAAAAGACCGTGGACTATGGGGACTTTTAAAGTTGGAATCAAAATCAGCTTACTATGGAACTACATTAATACCAATGTTTATCATAGCATTATTCATAATGAAAGAGTCATGAGATCAGTCCAGATGTTTATCAGCAGATAAATGGAACAAGGAGATGTGGTATGTAACTAGAGCCATTATAGCTAAGCCTCACAAATATTGAGCTACGATAGTGCTAGTTGCATTTGTTTTCATTGTATTTCTTACAAATTATGAATACCACATATATGGCATCATGTGGTGGTTTGAATCAGATGTTCCCCATAAATTTATGTGTCCTGAGGGCTTGGTTCCCAGCTGATGGCAATTTGGGAGGTGGAGCCTTGCTGGAGGAGGTGTGTTGTTGGGGGCAAGCTTAGCGATGTTATAGCCAGCTCCCTCTTTCCAGAGATAGGCTCACTCTCCTGCTGCTGTTTTCCATCAGCCATGGCAAAGGTGGTGTCCAGCCTCTGCTCATGCCATGCTTTCCTATGCCATCATGAAACTTCCCTTGAGATTGTAAGACAAAATAAAAACTTTTCTCCCGTCATTTGCTTTGGGTTGGGTGCTTCATCCCAGCAATGAGAAGATAACTACAACACACCTATTTTCCTTTTAACAAACATTTAAGTTATTTCTATATGGGATTATTATGAACTTAATGACTATGTATATTGTTGTGCACACTATTTGGTATGAACATGAATAGATGTGTTGGGAAAATGTCTAAGAATAGAATTGATGGACCATAGGATAAGTGTTTGTTGTTAATATAAAACAATTTTTCAAAGTATGCATTGGACTTTTTGATACATTTCAGCTAATATAAAAACTTAAAGGAGGAAATAGTATTTCAACTCATGGTTTCAGATGTTTTAGTCCTTGATCCCATTGATTTTGAGTCAGTGATAAGGCAGAACACCATGGCCATGGGAGCATATGGAGGGGGAGGTTGTTCACCTCATGTCACACAGGAAGTAGAGAAAAGAGGGCTGAGCATCAGAGAGAACCTCCAAAGGCATGCCCCCCATGATCTACTTCTTCCAGCTCTGTCTCAATTCTTAAAGCTTCCATGATTCCCCAGACTATCACTTCTACCTCAGAATTATATAAGCCTGTGAGGATCAGTGCCTTTCTAACTATAGTAGTTGATTGTACTCATTTATTCCAAAAGAAATTTATCAGCATTTCAGTTGTCACTACTATTTGGATTGCAATATTCCTACTCTGTGACTTGCTTTTTTACTCCAAATTTTCACAAATAGCATGCTGAATTTTGATGGAATTCAAGTTACCTACTTTTGGTGGGTGTGCATGCATGCATATGTAGCTTAATGTGGGATGGTATGTGATGTGCTCTGTGTGTATTATATGCATCTGTGTCTCCATGTGTATAGAGGTCATAGGATAATGTTGGATGTCCTCCTCTTTTCAGTAATCCAGAGTCTAATACTCAACCCAGGGCTGATATTTTCACCATTTTTCAATCAGTAAGCCCCAGTAGTTCTCTGGTATCTCCCCCAACAGGACTGAATTTGCAGACAAGTGTTTCTATACTCAGCTCTTTATATGGGTGTTGGAAATCAAACTTGGGCAGTCTCAAGTCCTCCCAGGCCCTTATGTTTGTACAGAAATCATTCCCCAACCCCTTAGCCATCTTCCCACCCCATCTTGCATCATTTTTATGATTTTACAGTTTTTGTGTTACCTTGAGAATCATCTGTGCAGGTAGCAGTGTTATATGTAGTTCCAGGTGTCAGTTACTATGAAGGCTATACAAGTACCACAAGGGAACCAATTCTCACTTAGCCAGCAGGCCTTGCAATGTAGGAATGAGGAATTCAATCAACAGTCTGAGGACCAATTGAGCAAATACAGGATGTACATATTTGTAGTGAGAGAGTAAAATATAATCCTCTTAAAAGGAAGATACTCTGTGAAGGTACTCTGAAACATTTGAAGAACTTTCCAAGTGCTGTGCCTTTATTGGCATCCTGCAAGACTCCTGTGAGGAAAAGAAAGTTGTCCTGTTACAGTCTCATGTTTGTCTATTACTATTTTTTCTGTTCCATTTACAGAATTATTGACAAACTCTATACATATACGCAATGTACTATTATCATAATCTCCTCTCACCACCCTTCCTTGTGTTCTAATTTTAAAATCAAAATGCTACTATCTCTCAAGCAATTACCAACTACTTCTCCAGTTCAAGAACTAATCTCCAAATGGATGGAGCAGAGTGACTACACATAACAGAGGCACAGAACAAACACCCTAGGACCTTTAGACCTGTGCAGCTCCCTGTGGGAGATGCTACTGTTGACCTTTTGTGATATGCCCTTGTGCTATTCACTTAATATCACGTAATCATGACATTGCATACCAGATAGGACTTTACTAAGAACATAGACTCCTGACCTGAGTTTCCCCATGCCTTCCCAGGATAGTATCCACCCCGATTCTCCAGTAGCTATAAAGTTACTATGCACAAGCCTCTGTCCTATCCTTATTCAATTTATAAAGATCTCCATAAAGTTGAGCTAATTTATCAATTCTATTTTTCCATAAGCCATTATTGAGCACCTTACTAAATGGCAGAGTGGTGGTTTGATCCAGGTGTCCCCCCATAAACTTATGTGTTCTGAATGTGTCTGACTCAGCATACAGGTCTCCAGCTGGTGGCAATTTGGGAATTGTAACCTCCTGGAGGCAGTGTGTTGTTGGGGAACAGGCTTATTGGTGCAATAGTCAGCTTTCCCTAGCCAGTGTCCCCTATCCTGTCCTGATGCTGTTGCCCAACTGATATTAGTCAGAAGGAGATGTCCAGCCTCTGGTCAAGCCATGTTTTCCCCTGCTATCATGAAGCTTCCCCTGAAGTCTGTAAGCCAAAATAAACCCCTTTCTCCCATCAGTTGCTTTTGGTCAGGTGTTTTCTGCCAGCAACGAGGAACTAACTGCAAGAGGCAGGTTCTCCTTTATGCCAAGACAGTAGTTGAGGACCTCACAGAGCTTGAAATCTAAAGAAATCACAAATATGTCTAGCATAGTTGGTTATAGAGAACTAGAAGGGGTTCCAATTAGATTATTTCAATAGAGAAAGCTCCTTTAAAGAGGACTTTAGATGGGTGGGGTGGCTTGTGCTTTTAATTCTAGCACCTTGGAGGTTAAAACAGGAGGATTGCCATGAGTTCAGGGCCAGCCTGGGCTACCGAGTAAATTTGAGGTCAGCCTGGGCTAGAGTGAGACCCTGCCTCAAATAAAACAGGAAAAGGAGGTTGACAGCTAGTAAGAAAGGAAGGAAGTAGGTGGATAAAAGAAGAGTCAAAGATGGAACCAAGAGAAACAGAAAAGATCAAAGCATAGAAATGTCAAATAATCTGACAGACTGGTAGAGAAGCAGATGTTTGTTGTATCCTGAATGAAGAGCATATAAGAATATAGATAAGTAAAAAAAAAAGCCAGGCAAGGAGAGACACATCTCATTAGAGGAGGTGGTGTGAAGGCAAACATAAGGACCTATGGGGATGGTGTCATGGTCTTGCTTCTGAGAATATGTAGTAGGTTAAACAGTAACCTTAAATGACCTCCCTACTCTGCAGTCTGTGAATGTTACCATATGTGGCAAAGAAGACTTTTAAGATGTGATTTAGCTAAGACTCTTGAGATGAAAAGGTCAATATGCATTATCTTGGTGGGCCCCAAAATGTAATCACAACTGTTCTTAGAGAAGCAAAAAACTGAGAATACAGTTTAGCACAGAGCGCTTGCCTAGAGCTCTGGCATCAATTCTCAGTACCTCAAGAAAAAAATAGATAGAAGAAAGAGGAGATTTGACTACCAAAGGAGAAAAGGTGATATGACAATACCATCAGATATTGAAGTTATGTGCTTTGTAAATACAGAAAATGAACCATAAGCCAAGGAATGAAGGAGGCCATTTGGAGGTCAAAGAGAGATCAATGAAACAGATTTCCTCTCTCAGTATCTCCAGAAAGAACCAGCCTACTGCTAGCACATTTATGTTAGCCCCAGAAGACTTCTGGACTTCAGAACATTAAGAAACTGAATCTGTGTCATTATACACCACTAAGTATGTGACTTAATTTTACCATAGCAATAGCAAATGAATACAATGTAACCCTAAGGGTATAGAATTGAATTTCTTTTTTTTTTAATTTTTATTAACATTTTCCATGATTATAAAATATATCCCATGGTAATTCCCTCCCTCCCCACCCCCACACTTTCCCATTTGAAATTCCATAGAATTGAATTTCGTATTCACTATGGTTACGGTCCAGGAATTTAATAAATAATGATCTTTTTCCCAAGGGTTGAGAAATACAGTAAAAAGCCAATACATTGAACAAATTATTATATGTAAAATGAACAGCTCCTTTTATCCCAAATATAACTGTTACAGACCAATCCTCAAAACCTCTGCTACTTGCTAGCTGTGTGATGTTGGGATGTTACTGAAATTTTTTGACCTGATCATATTATCTGAAGAAATGAGAATTATTATGCATACCTCACAGAGCTGTTATGTGGACTCAATATACTAATGGGCATGCAAGGAAGAGAGGAAAAAGAACCCATATCTACTAAGTTCCTGGGAAGTATCAAAAGCACCTATCTTTATGGAGAACATGGATAGCACAGAAACAAGAAAAATCTTAATTGTTGTAATTTTAAATGAAATTCATACCTTTTAAACAAGGTCTATGTCAAAGGCAACACCCACATACAGATAGAGTCACCTGGGAAAAAAAAACAAGAACACGCCAGCTACCATGGTAGGGTGCACACTGAGAAGATTGTAGCATTGAAAGAGTTAAATCTCCCTGAGAAACTGAGGTGGCCATGAGGGTTAAAAGATCAAGAAATCATCTAAAAGCTTACTCTAGAAAATGAGCATGGAGTGATGTTGGGATTAGACTCTAGTTTTCTCAAATAACAAGGCTATTATTTGAGACAAAATAAGTGAGTATGATGAAGGCATGGTCCTAGCTTTCAAGTGCCAAGACTGAGGAAGTATCCACAAATTGTGCTCAGATGCCAAGAAAGAGTTTGCCTGAATAGCTCTGGAGAAGCTCTGACATTTCTTCCTTCATCCCTGAACTTCTCATCTCCAAGGAGATCTGAAAACATCCAGGTATAGAACAGTTTTGAACTCCCAAAGAAGGAGTTATAGAGACTCTGGAAGTCAAGATCCTGGGGGAGTTGTGGTGGAGATTCTTAGGAGCAAAACCTTTCCTTTCCTGTGCCTCAAATTCAGGAGTTTTTTAGTACAGAACAAGCTGTACCAATAAACCTACAAGCTACATAAAACTCTCTCTGGAAGCCTTTGAATTCTGAGACTCCTATGTGAGCTTGTCAACCCATGGCCTAAGTCACTCCAAGGATTAGCAGGTATTTCCCACTTACACAGACAAAAGCTGTGAGAGAACCAGAAAATAGTGATAGCACACACTGAAATGCACACACACAGAGAAAAGAAAAGGAATCAGGGGAGATGGCTTGGTTGTTAAAGGTGTTTGTTTGCAAAGCCTGCTGGGCCCAGGTTTAATTTCCTAGTACCTATGTAAAACCAAAGTGGCTCATGAGTCTAGAGTTTATTTTCAGTGGCAAGGAGCCCTGGCACACCCACGCTTAAAAGAGAAGAAAAAGGATCAGGAGATCTATTTCAACTCTAGCCAGAGGCATTACCTGAAAGCATACCAGCCTATACTTTCCACATTATCACACATTTGATCGCTTAGAAGTAGAGAAAAGACATTTCCTCCTCATGCCTGGATCAGACACTCCTCCCTCCTCTTCCACTAGCTTTATAAAGGAAGCTAGTGGTGATCCCCCTTCAGATCACCCTGTCATCCAGCATGCATCTAGTGAAGAAAATGAATGTGCTGCTCTTCCTGAGTTTATCTCTTCTCTGCCTCCATGAGGGTAGGTGCCAGCAATGGGGTATGAAAGATCTATCTTAGGGGTGCTGCTCTCTAAACCCTCCTCTGCAAGTCATACCCAGGCATGCACTCAAACCTGAGTTTCTGGACATTGGAGAGATCACATATGATACACTAATCAAGAAAAGTATGGGGCTGGAGAGATGGATTAGCAGTTAAGGCACTTGCTTGCAAAGCCAAAGGACCCAGGTTCAGTTCCCCATGACCCACATAAGCCAGATGCACATGGGAGTGCTCGCATCTAGAGTTTGTTTGCAGTAGCTGGAGGCCTTGGCGCACCCATTCACTCCCTCTCTCTCTCTCTCTCTCTCTCTCTCTCTCTCTCTCTCTCTCAAATAAATAAATGAAAATATTTTTAAAAGAAATATATAGCCAGGCATGGTGGTGCACACCTTTAATCCCAGCCTTTGGGAGGCAGAGGTAACAAGATTGCCATGACTTTGAGGCCACCCTGAGACTACATAGTGAATTCCAGGTCAGGCTGTGCTAGAGTGAAACCCCACCTTGAATTTTTTTTTTTTAAAGGACAAAAAATATGTTGTCATTACAGGAAAACTGAACAGCAATTTTCAGACCTCCTTTATTCCCTTAATTCTTAGGTACTTTGCCTCATTTTCTTTAAAAAATAAAATAAAACTTTTGTAATTTCCATAGCACTCTCCTAATATTCCTTTCTCTTTTTTGGTTTCCTCTCAATATAATACAGATGACAATTAAACATAGGTTCCTCAAAGCTTGATGCTATCCCTTCAAACTCTGTCAGTTCATCTACATGCCTTTGTTGTAGATGGAAGATATGATTCTTCTCACATTCCCTTTGAGCCCAACCCCAGCAATAGTCTTGGTTCTTGTGCTCCAAAGGGAGAAGAATTTACAATGGGGCATAGGTCAAGCAAGCAAGCAATGTTCATTTTAGCAAGTAAGAAAACAAAAGCTTGAAAAGCAAGTGTAAGGTTAGGGTTCAAGAAACAGCCAATCAAGACAAAGTGTTTCTTGAACCCAAGATTTTATTTTATGCCAGGGGAGAAAATGGCAGCATCTGGAGCAAAGAGAAAGAGGCTTTGTAACATCCAGTGAGGGGTCTTCAATCCCTATTCGAGAGAGGAAGAAACAGGAGGATATGTGAGGCTAAATGGCCAGCCAATTAGTCCAGTTCCAGGACAATGAGAAAGCCTTTCTCAATAAAAGGAGACACACACACACACACACACACACACACACACATGCATATCTACATGTATGCACACATACACACACATGCTGAAAAAAAAACCAAGAGGTTAGGCATGGTGTCACATGCCTTTAATCCTAGCATTCAGGAGGCAGAGGTAGGAGGATCACCATGAGTTCAAAGCCACCCTGAGACTACATAGTGAATTCCAGGTCAGCTTGGGCTAGTGTGAGACCTCACTTTGAAAAAAAAAAAAAAAAAACAAAAAAGCACAAACACTAGAATATCACTTTCTCTTATCACATTGCCAACATCTAGAAACTTGATAACATGCAACAATTTTCTTTTTTTTTTTAATATATTTTTTAATTATTTATTTATTTATTTGAGAGCGACAGACAGAGAGAGAAAGACAGATAGAGGGAGAGAGAGAGAATGGGCGCACCAAGGCTTCCAGCCTCTGCAAATGAACTCCAGACACGTGCGCCCCCTTGTGCATCTGGCTAACGTGGGACCTGGGGAACCGAGCCTCGAACCGGGGTCCTTAGGCTTCACAGGCAAGCGCTTAACCACTAAGCCATCTCTCCAGCCCACAACAACAATTTTCTAGTTATATTGAGACAAGAATTTTTCAAACATTGATAACAAATATAAAAATATATCAAAATTACTAATGTGTTTTTTTTTATCATGCAATTCTGCTTCTATGGATATGAGCACAAGGGATTGATTAAAACATACTATAAAAACAAATGCGTTAGCTAGGCATGGTGGTGCATGCCTTTAACCCCAGCACTTGGGAGGCCTAGGTAGGAGGACCACTGTGAGTTCAAGGCTACCCCAACTACATAGTGCATTCTAGGTCAGCCTGGCTACAGTAAGACCCTATCTTGAAGGAGAAAAAAAATGCTATACCTCTACAGTGGAATACTATAGAACTTGTGTGCATTTTTCAAAGGAATTCAAAGTGCAAAATATGTATAGTATACAGCCATCCCATGCATTCTACAGTGGGTACTGGTTCTATGACCCCTCCTGATACCAAAATCTGTGAATGCTTAAGTTTGATATAAATGACACTGTGTTGGCATATAACTTTTGCTTTCTCCTATATGGTTTAAAAAAAATTAGATTACTTGTAATACCTAAAACTATGTAAAGGGTTGTTATACTGCACTGTTGACAGGATAATGAAAAGAAAAACATATGTACAATTATTTCCAAATATTGTTGATACATAGTAGATTGAATGCAGATTTGGAACTCAGATGCATAGGGCCAACTAAGCTGCCAATTATAGAAAGTGTGGGTCAAAAAGATATACAAGTGGGGAGCTGGAAAGATGGCTTAGTGGTTAAGCATTTGCCTGTGAAGCCTCAGGACCCCAGTTCGAGGCTCAATTCCCCAGGACCCACGTAAGCCAGATGCACAAGGTAGGGCATGCATCTGGAGTTCATTTGCAATGGCTGGAGGCCCTGGCACACCCATTCTCTCTCGCCTCTTTCTCTCTCTGTCTGTCGCTCTCAAATAAATAAATTAATTAATTAATAAACAAAAAAAATTTAAAGATATACAAATGTATGTATATTTTCTTGGGTATATCTAAAATTAATCTGAAAAGCACCACCTATTGAAAGGAAGATGGAATTATGTTTGTGAATGAGTGTGTATGTGTCAGTGTGCTTAGGTGTACATGAAGGGTGAAGCCTTAGATTTAGTCCTCAGGAATCAACATATTAAATTCTAAGATTATGCTTGTAGATGAAATGTTGACTATCTTTTTTTCATTTGTCTAAAAATATATAACAAGTCATGTAAAATTACCTTCAGGAGTAAGAAAACTAGCTTTAGGCAAGCACCTTAACCACTGAGCCATCTACCACTGAGGCATCTCTCCAGTCCCCAAACTAGCTTTAGAAAGGAGAGCAACAGACAGAGAGAGAAAGAGGCAGATAGAGAGAGAATGGGCCGGCCAGGGCCTCCAGCCACTGCAAACGAACTCCAGATGCGTGTGCCCCCTTGTGCATCTGGCTAATGTGGGTCCTGGGGAATCAAGCCTCAAACGGGGTTCTTAGGCTTCACAGGCAAGCACTTAACTGCTCAGCCATCTCTCCAGCCTCAGTCTTATTATTCTTTAGTATTTTTTTAAATTTTTATTTATTTATTTGAGAGTGACAGACACAGAGAGAAAGACAGATAAAGGGAGAGGGAGAGAATGGGCGCGCCAGGGCTTCCAGCCTCTGCAAACGAACTCCAGACGCGTGCGCCCTCTTGTGCATCTGGCTAACGTGGGACCTGAGGAACCGAGCCTCGAACCGGGGTCCTTAGGCTTCACAGGCAAGCGCTTAACCGCTAAGCCATCTCTCCAGCCCTATTCTTTAGTATTATTATTATTCTATATCATTATAGCCTATGAACATTTAGTAGATGGAACATCTGCCTATCCCCCAAACCCACCAAGTCATGTCTCATAGCAGCACCCACTCTATTCTGTGCCCCAGTTGCATATTTTGTTCCTCCCCAGGCTTCTGAAAATGCTATTTCTTCAACTTGAAATGCTCTTCAATCTACCAACACCATACTGCCTATTTGCCAGGTTGGTTTATTCATTGCCGGGCCTCAGCTTACATCCCACTTCCAAAGAAGCTTTCTTTTATTCTATAAAGTACAGTCTTTTTCCCTCTTAAATATTCTCATCCCATGCCTAATTATTCCTTGATATCCCTTAATGTATTTGTTCTTAACCATTTGGTTTGTAGTTTGTCTAATGTCTGTTCCCCCAAGATACATGAAAAAACTTACCTCGCTTATCTTTGTAGTCCTTAAACCCAGAACAATGCCTAGAATGTAAAATCTAGTCAAAACCAACTACTACCATCACTATCTTTGCCCCTAAATAAGAGGAAAAGACAATAATATCCACAATTTGAACTTCAATTCAAAATTGCCAAATTATTAAATAAGTGGATGTTGCAGTGGCCTTCTTGTTTCTGGGACAAAACATCCTGCCAAAAGCAGCTTATGGGAGGAAAACGTTTATTGCAATTTACAATCTCACGGAGAAGCAGCAACATGGCAAGGAAAACATGGCACAAGCAGAAAGCTATCTCACATCTTATCACATAACATGGTAGAAGTGGTCTTAAGTACTATACTAGAGCTTAGCTGATAAACCTCAAAGTCTGCACCCAGTGACACATTTTCTCCACAAAGGTTCTACATCTGAAGGGCTCTGTCTGCCAGCAAGGGATTGAGTATGAGGCTCAGTCACAAACACATGAGGCTACTGGGGACATTTTACATTTAAACTAGTACAGTGGATAAACTCTTGCATTATACAAAGACAATTATATTTATCATTAAGAGATCACTACATTTGTGAAGATAGTTTAAGTGGAACCATGAGAATTAAGAAGAAAGAGATATCACCAGCCATCCTCAAAGCTGGATGTAATAAAACTCAAGGCCTCCTGGGCTCCATCCATATAAATTCTAATTTAATGGGATGTCTGAATGAAGGGTGAAGTAATGTACCCTCTTCCCCTCCATGACCCTCTCATAGACTTTAATCTAAATGATTCATTAGCGTCAATGTCATCCAGCATCTCTTGTCCTCTTACTAACTTAGTCACAGGGACTCCTAGATCACCTCTCTATCTACTTAGAAGCATTTATTCCCTGAAAACACATATAGCCAGGCTGAACCAGATAGGGATTATCAGCACAGGATATAATTTTGGTCTGTTCTGAACATATTGCTTTCATTCTGACCTTTAGGCCTTCCTTCATAAGATCCTCCCACACATAATTATCAAATCCAACCTATATTCCTGCCTCACAAAAACCAATTCAAGTTCTTGGCCCAAGGTTTCCTACCCTCAGGCCATAGTAATCTGTCAGTTGTTATACTCAAGCTGCATTATAAAATTTATCTGATTGGCTACATATTATCTTTGATTTCCCCTAATTATTTTACTTTGTCTTCAGATATCAGTAGACCCTATGAAGATAATTGAGACTATCATTTTTTAACCTACCACCTATCTCTACTCACAAAGTTAAATTAAGCAGCAATTTTACAAATACCAGCTGATAGAGTGGATAGGCAGTATAGTTGGTATGCAACACTAAGCCTCTCTTGGATGTTGTCATTTCTTGCTCCCATAGGTCCACAGTCCACACTAAATACCCTCTGTTCTACCTGTTCCACAGTTCTAGGTCTCCACTGTAATATTTGCCCACAGGCACGAGCATCGAAGTGTATACAGAGTCCACGCACTTGCCTTGCAAGAAAAGGTGAATCATGTGCCACCATATCCTACTACAAGGGTAAGTGGGGCTGAGGCAGACTCCAAAAATACCCTCGAAGAATTATCTCCTCTGCTAGTGCCCGGGATAAAGAACTTAACCCTATTCAGCTTTCCTACATGGTGAGGCAAGGAATAAATTATGGGGCGGGGGGGAGGGGAGCAGGGCAAAATAAGTTCTTTTCAATTCCCACTGTGGGGTGTGGCGTCCAGACTCAAAGTGTAGTGTGGGATCAGGCCCCCAAAGAGCCAGAGAAAGGGACTCAGCATACAGTGTTTTTCTTTGTGGCAGTGAATCTCAGGAAGTCATACTAAGATAACCTCATTCAGGATTTATAACAGGTGTCTTTGTTTTCAGGAGAAAAACATATGTACTCAAAGCACATGTGTCAGTCTCGGTGCCGGGAAAATCAGTCCACCTATCAAGATATGCTGCGTCTGACAATGTGTTGTAGCAAAAACTTATGTAATATCTTCTAGGTTGGGGGAGTAAGCTTTGGCAGAGAGCCAACCCAGGACAGGAGCTTTCTTTCCTACACCCATTTTCACATATTGGCCTAGTACTCCTGAGATAGCAACAGCGACCATACCCTCATTTCAGTGAAGCTATTCCCAAACGTACCATCAGACCCTCGAATTCATGAGCATTGCACAAAGGTTTGGGTTTTGTTTTGTTTTGTTTGGGGGGGTTGTTGTTGTTTTTGTTTGTTTGTTTTTTGGTTTTTCAAGGTAGGGTCTCACTCTAGCCCAGGCTGACCTGGAATTCACTATGCAGTCTCACGGTGGCCTTGAACTCATGGTGATCCTCCTACCTTGGCCTCCCAAATGCTGGAATTAAAGGCATGAGACACCACGCCTGTCTCTCTCTCTCTCTCTTTCTCTCTCTCTGTGTGTGTGTGTGTGTGTGTGTTGAAAAAGCTCTGTTATCTATTATTCTTTTGATTTGTGATTTCTAGCCCCTTAGTAATCTTCCAAATTTTTGTGTCCTAATCTTTGGAGCCTGTGAACATTAGCTTGGCAAAAGAAACATTGAAAATGTAATCAAAGATGGTGAGAGAGAGAAGTTATTCTTGGATTATCTGGGTGGGCCCTACAAATATGCCTGAGAGAGGGAGGTAAAAGAATGTTTGACCACACAAGGGGAAAAGAGGTTGTGACAGTGGAAGCAGTGATGGAAGATGGACCAAGGGGCCAGAATCCAAGAAATACAAGATGCCACTAAAAGCCCCCCCCAAAAAAATGCCAAGGAAATGTATCGCCACCCCAGCCTCCAAAAACCAGCCCTGCTGACACTGATTTTAGCTCCATAAGATTTATCTCTTGACTACAGATCTGTGTAAGTTTAATAAACTTGTGTTACTTCAAACCCATGCTTGTAGTCTTTGTTACAGTTACAATGAGAAGCTAATATAATCCCAATATGCATATAGGAATTGAAATTGTAGGTAACCTTGCCTACCCAAGTCCAGAATTGTTTGCTTGGGAGTTCCAGTGACCGGCAAGAGGAGACTACTGAGCAAGGGCCATGCATGACAGAGGAGGGAGTTGGGGGTGGTGGGAAGTCCTTGGAATTTAAATTTCAGGGCCTGCTACAGGCACATTAGAAGTGACTTTAGAAGTGACTGAATCAAATGGTACTTCATCACCTTCTAAAGCAATCCAATATGTTGTAACAGGCGAATTCAGTTTCTCACTAGTTTACATGCTGACTGAAATTGTTGCTGCAGTTTATATCCCCCTCTTAAAATTCTGTTCACGTAGCTTATGTGACTGTGCCTTTCTAGTTCTCCTCCCACCTCTGAAGTTCCTGAGTGAGGTGTTCTCTGGACATTATTTCAGACTGGTTTTGTTGTTATTATTCTTTGTATATTCATTCAGGCCCCTAGTTTATGTGAATTCCATCCATCATATAGCCTTAAGTAAAGAATCCACATTATTTTCCCCAGAATAATATTTGCTAATATCTTCTGCTATAAAATTTATCCTCCATTGATTTGTGATACTGTTTTATAACATAGTGAAAAAGAAAATCAAAACTCTTTTCCCTATTACATTGTCACACAAAAATTTTGACACCACAGATGTGCTTTTTGACATCAATGAAGTCACCAGCTCTCCATTGGACATTGGCAAGGTGTCCTAAAGTCTAACTCAATTCTGACAAAATGCCTAGAGACTAACAAAACTGCCCCCGGGCTGGAGAGATAGCTTAGCGGTTAAGCGCTTGCCTGTGAAGCCTAAGGACTCTGGTTCGAGGCTTGATTCCCCAGAACCCACATTAACCAGATGCACAAGGGGGTGCACACATTTGGAGTTTGTTTGCAGTGGCTGGAAGCCCTAGCGTGTCCATTCTCTCTCTCTCTCTCAGAAATATCTAAAAGTATAGATGGCTCAGAGCTTAAAACACTTGCCAGAAAAGCCTAACAATCCTTGGTTCAGTTCCCCAGTACCCACATAAAGCCAGAAGCACAAAGCCACACATGTATCTGGAGTTTGTTTGCAGCAGCTGGAGGCCCTGGCATGCCCATTCTGTTTGTCTCTTCTTTGCTTGCAAATAAAATAATAAAATATTTAAAAATAGTAACAATAAAATAAATATTGACCATTGGCAATTGATTCAGCCTCCAGTTCCTTCCATTTCTCCAGAGATTGGGGGTTGAGTGTATGAGGCAGAAAGTTGTAACCCTCTAACACATGGCTAGTTCCTCTGACAACCAGTCCCATTCTGTGATTATCTAAGTGATTCCCCCCAAAAAATTACACTGATATAGTCTCAGGTGTGGTTGAAGGTTATGTGATCATCAAATGACACAGAGCTATTCCAACAACTGAGGGCAAAAACCAAATATTACAACAAAAGAAGTTCCTATGTAAAAATAGTTTTTTTAAAAAATGTGGACCTGCAAATATGTGCTTATTGGCCTTTTGCTTTATGACATATCTCTAAGTTACAAGCAGAGTGATTTGCAAAAACTTTTATTTTTTAATATTTCATTTATTTATGACAAAGAGAGAGACAGAGAACATGTAAATGGGCACACCAGAGCCTCCAGCCACTGCAAATGAACTCCAGATGCATGTGCCACCTTGTGCATCTTGTTATATGGGTCCTGGGGAATCAAACCAGGGTCCTTAGCATTTGCAGGCAAGTGCCTTGACAGCTAAGCCATCTCTCTAGCCCTAAAAATAATTTTTATAACATGGGAAATTTCAAGGATTTCAGAAGCTCCATGCCAGCAGCCACAAGAAAAGACCAAAAGAGCCGGGCGTCATGGTGCATGCCTTTAATCCCAGCACTTGGGAGGCAGGGGTGGGAGGATCATCGTGAGTTTGAGGCCACCCTGTGACTCCATAGTGAATTCCAGGTCATCCTGGGCTAGAGTGAGACCCTACCTCGAAAAACAAAAAGACAAAAAGAAAAGACCAAAAGATAGCTGCATCTCAAATTATCATAGGGTAACATCCCAATAAAAGCACTGCAAACTGAAAATATTAAATTAAAAATGAATTTGCAGACTGAAGAGATGTCTTAGTGGTTAAGGCATTTGCCCGTGAAGCCAAAAGACCCAGATTCAATTCCCCAGGACCCAACTAAGCCAGATGCACAAATGGCACATGCGTATGGAGTTTGATTACAGTGGCTGAAGCCCCTGGCATGCCCATTTTTTCTCTGCATCTTTCTCTCTCACAAATAAATAAAATAAACAAGTAAAAATATGAATTTGATACACGTAGCCTAATGACCATCATAGCCCAACAACATAATGCACTAAACAACATCCAACATTTACCTCTGTGACTTTCAGATTGATGGGAGCTATGGTTTCCTGCTACTGTTCAGCATCACAAGACAGTATCAGACTTCATGTCATTAGCTCAGAAAAAATATACAAAGTAAAAGTTTAACATATGGGTTTTACTGAATGGTATGCCTTTGGAATTATTATCAAGTATTTTTAAAAAACATGAAGTTTAAGCTGAGCGTGGTGGCGCATGCCTTTAATCCCAGCACTCAGGAGGCAGAGGTAGGAGAATCGCCATGAGTTCGAGGCCACCCTGAGACTCCTTAGTGAATTCCAGTTCAGCCTGGGCTACAGTGATACTCTACCTCAAAAAAATAAAAAAACATGAAGTTGAACCATGGAAAGTTGAGGACCATCTGTGTATGTTTCCTGCTATATCACCTTACACACTATTGTACTCCATTGTCTATTGTGCTAGAGTCTGAATATGTCTATTGCAGTTACCATTGCATTGCTGGGACAAACACCCAACCAGAAGCAGCTTATGGAAGGAAAGGGTTTATTTTAGACTTACAGATCCCAGGGGAAACATCATCAGGGTGGAAGAAGTTGGCTCAATCCATAGCAAAAAGAGAGAAGAGCCAGCACCAGCCAGCACGAACAGCAAGGGGCTCAGGCTGGCTCTGAACACACCTATTATGGTTAGATTCAAGATCCGCCCCCAGTGACACACCTCCTCCAGAGGGCTGTGCCTGCTGAAGACTAAGTAGGAAGCTTAAACCTAAATACTTGAGGCTATGGGGGAAGCATATATTTACTTTTAAACGACCAGTGTCAAAATTCATATATTGGGGCTGGAGAGAGATTGCTCAGTGGTTAAAGCACTTATCTACAAAGCCTAATGACCAGAGTTGGATTCCCCAGTACCCACATAGAGCCAGATGCACAAAGTAGCACATATATCTGGAGTTTGTTGGCAGCAGTTAGAGGCCCTGGCAGACCATTCACTCGGTCTATCTCCTCTGTGTCTCTCACTGTTTGCAAGTAAACAAATAAAATATTTTTAAATCCCTGTATTAAAATTTAATTGAAATGTAATGCAAATAACAGGTAGACCTTTAGGAGACAGCTATGCCCTTAGCATGGGGTTTCTTTGAACAGGATTTGAGCCCTATAAAATAACCCAGAGGGAACTTGTTTACCCCACTAGGCACCATCGACATAGCAGAGGGTGAGCACTCACAAGGTATCCACCTCTATAGAGCCTTGATCATGGATTAAACTAGCCTACAGAACTGACAGCAATATATTTATGTTGTTTGTTTCATTTCATCAAAAACATGAAACAAACTCCATTTACTCAGATTATAACCTATATATTTCATTAGTTCTCCATAGAGTTTTGCATATTTTTAGATAAATTAATATCTAGATAGTTTTCAATTTCTGTTGCTGTGGATAGTATCAGATTTTTATTGTTTTCTACAGAGAAATTACTTCTATAGGTTTACTTTATTTTATTTTTAATTGTTATTTTTGTGAATTATACAAAGCTTATAGTCTTATATCCCCTCTCCCCCTGACCCATTTTCTCTGAGGGTTATCCTTAGTGGGGTTGTTGGTGTTCAGTATGAGGTAATTAAGGTCTCAGTTAATCTCTGTGTATGGGAGGACTGTGCTTCAGGATATTTCTATCCCCTTCTGTGGCTCTTAACATCTTCCGGTTGTATTTTCTGCAATGTTCCCTGAACTTTGGCAGGTCTGTTAGCAGTCTTGTTTAGTGCTGAGTCCTCTGTAACCTCTGAGTTTCTGCTTCGATGTGTTTTGATTAAACACAGTGTCTGTTGTGGTTCCCCTGGAGCTGGTTATCAACCTAGTAGTGTGAGCAATAACTCTTGTTGCTCCTTCTTCTGGAAATTTCTCCTGGGCCCTAGTAGTTATGGTATAGGTTGTATGTCTCATGGTAGGCAGCCAGATATCTTTACTTTTCATATTGATGGATCTTGGATCACCCCATTATTCTCTGCTCTCTATAAAATAAAACAGACTCTCTGACTACAAGTGATAACAGCTTTGATTAGGGGAGATATGCATAGTGATTTGAGAGTCTTCTTAATGTGTATGCCAATTCTACTTATCCAGAGAGCGATGAGGGCTTCTCTCAGGGATCTATGAGTTTCCTGGCCATGGAGTTCTGACTTGGTTCCCAGTGCCAGGTGTGAGTGCTCTTCTACTGAGGAGGTCTCATATCCAATCAGAGGGTAATTGGTTACCCACATAGGCTGTGTGCTGCTCTTACACAGATGTGTATGTCTTGCTCAGCTAGTTGATTACATACCATCCAGGATTCCCTGCTTATTCATGCTGTTGATGATCATTATCCCTCGGTAGCTCCCATAGCACTTTCTTGTGCCAGTAGGATCTTCCAGTAGAGAACTGGCTTTCCTATCAGTTCAAACGTGGTCTGTCAGTGTCCTGTGACAGTAGCCTGTGGTGTCTTCAGCAATAGGGTCTTACTTTTTAGGTAGATAGGTTGATTTTTATAGCCAATAATTTTTCTGTATTGAATCTCCTTATCTTTCCAAATAGATATCATAAATCTTCAAAAAATATAATCAGAAATAAAATCAGAAATTTTCTTTTCTTAGAAACATTGAACAGGGCCATCTTTCTATTGGGTTTTGTTTTATCTTCAAAATTAATTCCCTTTCATTGCAGAAGAGGGGTAGAAAGATTGTAAGAGCCACAGAGTGGGTAGGAATACCCCTGAGGTATGATCCCCACTCCCCTACCCTATAGGGATTGACTGAGGCCTTCATGACCCCACAGTGAATACCATAACCCCACTGAGGAGGGCCTCCAGGGTAATGGGAGTTGGGGTGAAGTGATAAAAGAGTAAAACCTATTATAATATAAATAATATAATTCTAAAAATAAATACTATATATGAATGATTTTAAAAAATCACTTCAGGGGCCCCTTCTTGAGCCAGCCGCTAGCCCGGACCAATCAGTCTCCCTTCAGCTCACCTGAGCAGGGAAGGTAAAGCCCACCAAAGTAAGGTAGATGTTTACCAGGTGAGCAGCCACTCTCTTGCTGATTCCTGAACTCCCAGATTCTGTCAAGCCTTCCCATCCCTACTCCCCCCTCTTGCCTTCCTCATCATCATGAACTCTCCGTACTTCTTCCTCTTCCCTTCTCTTAATCTAATAAAGTCTCTCTAACCTTAAAAAAAAAAAATCAGGCTGGAGGAATGGCCTAGCGGTTAAGCTATTTGCCTGCAAAGCCAAAGGACCCAGGTTTGATTCCCCAGGACCCACGTTAGCCAGATGTTTAAGGGGGCACATGCGTCTGGAGTTCATTTGCAGTGGCTGGAGGTCTCTGGCACACCCATTCTCTCTCTCTCTTTTTTTTTTTTCCTCTCTCTCTCCCTCTCTCTCTTTCCCTGTCAAATAAATAAATAAATAAATAAATAAATAAATAAATAAATAAATAAATAAATGTTTTTTCTTAAAATTACTGTCCTTGAATATATGAAAAACTCCATTGTAGTCTTCTGGTATCCAGAACATTTATCATTTATCTTCTTTTGTCAATGTCAATTCCTCCTCTCCAGAAACAATTGAAAACTTTCCTTTTAGACATTTTCTAATCTCAACCAAATGTATATTCTGCCTGGTGTCTTCTCTCTGTAGTACTATGAACCCTTCCAATTTCAGTTATTCTGCTTTCTTTAATTCTATAAAATGTATCTCATTACCTGCAAAAATGTGAGCCTGAAGCTTTTAGGGACAAAGCTTCTATATTAATTCACCTTCCTTTTCCTTTTTTTTCAAGGTAGGGCCTTACTCTAGCTCAGGCTAACCTCCTTTTCTTTTTTTGCCTAAAAATTTTTTGGAGAAAACAGGGTGCCCAGAGGAATTGTTCCTCATCTTTAAGTCACAAACTAACCTTTGTCGGTAATGTTTCCTTCCAAATACATGCTCCATGACCTTGAGGAAAGAAGGACAAAAATGTGTCTACCATCCATCTTCCTTTCAACAGTTAAATCCTACTAGGTGGATTTATGAGAGTGTTTCCAGGAAGGATTAATGGGGGGAGGAAGACCTTCCTACAGAGTGGATGACCGTTCTGGTGGTGGACAATATATAAAGAAGGCTCCAAAGAGCCCAGATCCTTTCCCTGATTGCCCTGCTCCTTGCTGATTCCTTCATCTACCCTGTTGCTGCTGTCCTTCACTGACATCAGAACCCAGCTTCATCAGCCTTCCACTTAGAACAAAGACCAGTCGCTTTCTAGGAACAGTTCACGCCTTCAGTGCCAGATTGGGACTGCTGAGGCATCTAGCCTCATGGACTGAGAAGCTACTGGTTCTCCAACTCTCCAGCCTGTAGACAGCTATGTTGGACAGCCCAGTATGTATTCTTCCTATAAGATGATCTAATAAATCCTCTTTATAACACATATTAATTCTGTTTGTTCTGTTTCTGTAAAGAATCCTAACTGATATAGGACCTGACCTTAATATGAGCATACTCAGGAATTTACTCTTTAACTGAGCATGCTCAAGAATATGCCTGAACCTAAAGTGCTTTCCTTTTTTTTTCTATTCCTTACTTTTGACTTCTGGGAGTGTTTCTCATTCTCTTCATTCAACTCAGAAACTCATCTCTCAACTACATATATACAAGTACATACAGAAGGATCATATATAGAAGTGCAATCTACATAGAGGAGCATGTGCAGGTTCACTGAATAAAAAAAAAAAAAAAAACATAGTTCATTTGCTTAGTGGCAGGCATTGCTTTGGAAAGAAGTCTTATGCTTTCCTTATCTGCTATAAAAAATAAAACTTTCTCCATTCTTCTGTTACTTGGTTTTATTTTATTTATTTATTTTTTTTTTATTTTTTTTTTTTTTGGTTTTTCGAGGTAGGGTCTCACTCTGGCTCAGGCTGACCTGGAATTCACTATGTAGTCTCAGGGTGGCCTCGAACTCTCGGCGATCCTCCTACCTCTGCCTCCCAAGTGCTGGGATTAAAGGCGTGCGCCACCACATGAGCATGGGTGAGGGGTTATCAACTGTACCATGGGCAACTTATCAGCAACCTTAATTAATCTCAGGGGGTCACCAAAAGTAAAAAGACATCAAAAGTGTATGAATGCTAGGTGGGAAGAAGAAAGGGGTCAGTGGGAGAGGGGACAAGAGAATGTAATGGAGATTGAATATGTTTTACATTCTATATGTATAAAACTGTCAAACAATGAGTGAAAGAAAAAGAATGCCATCGCAGGTCAGATAGCAAAGATGTTTCCAGGCTCTTATAACTGTGTTATCCCTTGGGTTCCTCCTAAGCATCTAATAGGCCCCCAATAGGGACTGCCCCTTTAGCTATTCTGAGCTCACTCCAGTCCATGTGAATACTTAATGTGTCCTCTAGCACCTGACATAACCCTGGGTCCTGGCTAAGGCTAGCCACTGGTATGGGCTGTGGTGACTTCCATGGAGCAGGGCTATGGCTTCAAGAACTATGAAGACTCATGGAATGTTTCAACACCTACTAAAAGGAGAGCAGCTGTCCCCTTCATTGTCAAGCACTTTGTCTACATCTGTTTCACTACTTCAACCATGTCACATCTATCCCTGAGGACATCCTATATGTGCAAGTGAAATTTGTCTGTCTTCAGACATAGCCACACAGGAAAAGAACACAGGAAGTAGGTAAATGTCCAGCATATTTCCTCCTGTATATAATGAGAAACTAGATAAACTGCCAGTGAACTGCTGTGACACATGCATGTTAGTAAAAGCCTGCATGCATGTACATGGACTGGTTGGCTGGTGTGAAACAAACTCCAAAGCATGCAGGCATACTTTGGTACCTTTGTTGAAAGGAACAGCTGCACCTACAGCTGTCTTGCTCACCTGATTAGAGTCTTCTAGCAGCTGAATGGCCACTTAATTTACAATGTCCAGGAAGGACTAACACTTGACACCTTGCTGATACCTATGTCGAGACAATCCACATAGGTGCTGTTTCAGTTACTTTCTCCTTGTTGGGACAAAATACCCAACCAGATGTAGCTTAAGGAAGGAAAGGGGTTTGTTTTCAGTTTACAGTTTTGAGGGGAACTTCATCATGGCAGGAGAAGGAAGCTGGAGTAGCATTTTCGCATCTCCAAGGAGGAAGCAGAAAGTGAAAAAAAAAAAAAAACAGGACATGAAGCCAGTTATAACTCCTCAAGGCCCACCCCCCAGTGACACACTTCCTCTAGCAAGGCTCCACCGCCTAAAGGTTCTATAATCTTTCTGAATAACACAACCAAGTGGGGATTAAGCATTCAAACACCCAAGTCTTTGGAAGGTGGCACTGACACTACATGCCAATTTCTCCTATATGTCAAAAAGCTTCATAAGGGGTTGAAGAGATGATTCAGGGATTAAAGGTGCTTATTTGCAAAGCCTGACAGAGGGATTTGAGTCCCCAGTGCCCTAGTAAAGCCAGATGCACAAAATGGGCTATGTGTCTGGAGTCCGTTTGCAGTGGCAAGGTGACTTTGCACATTCATTCTCCTATCTCTCTCTCTCTCTCTCTCTCTCTGCCTTTTAAATATTCTTTAAAAGCTTCATAAGGGCAGAGACTTTTTTGTTTTTATGGTACTGGGAATTAAACCCAGGGCCTAGTGCATGCTAGGTAAGTATTCCACCACTGAGCTATATATTACCCAGTCCCTTGCTTTGATTTTCCAGATATGGTATGTATATCCCAACCTTGCCTTAAATTCAAGATGCTATTTCCCAAGCGCCAGGAGTTTTATTCATTATCAAGTCACCAAAACATGCCAGAGTAAATAATTCAATTACCAAATACTTTTAAAATATTTTTTTATTTATTTGACAGAGAGAGAGAAAGGAGGATAGAGAGAATGGGTGTGCCAGGACCTTTAGCCACTGCAAACGAACTCCATACACATGCACCCCCTTGTGCATCTGGCTTACTTGGGTCCTGGAGAATTGAACCAGGGCTTCACCGACAAATGCCTCGACCCCTAGGCCATTTCACCAGCCTGCAAATGCTTTCTTTAAAAGTCTAGGATGGGGAAGACAGTTGACGTTGACTGTTGAAACCAGCAGTGACCCATGGAATGAGTTTCTCCCGTAAGGTAGAATCCAGAATGCAGCACTCAAGCAAGGGTAAGAGATGAGAAGCACGAGGCTGACAGCACGGAGCACCAGTGTCAAGGATAGTTGCCCTTTTTCATTTGGCTACTCTGTCCTTAATGAATTCCCTCCTACTGAAAACAAAGAGGGAAAATATGAAAATGACGCTGATATACTCAAAGAGAAAACTATAGTTGGAGGGATTTGAAAATACCATGAAAGGAATGAGGTAAGCAAAGACATCATAAAGGAGTGATTAACAAGTATGACCATTTAAGTAGTTGAAAGTATCATTTGAACCTACCAATAAAGATCCTGCTGACTTGAAACCAACTGTATGAAGAGAACTCATACAGAAGAGAGAGTGGTGCAACACAAAGGTAAGGCGGCCAGGCTAAGTTACACCACTTAATGGAGTCAGCAAAAACCAATAGTCTGGTTCCTTCCGAAATAAACTTTAAGGGGGGAGGAGAATGGGGGAATTATAGAATAAAAGACATGTAAGATAACAAACCAATCACAGTGTATGGATTTGATTGGGTCTTGAAGAAAGAAAAGAGGGAAGGAGAGAATGAAACTCAAGTAGATAATTGAACAGTAGTATTTAATGATATAAATTAATTGTAGTACTATAGTTATGCTTTTTAAATGCTCTTGGTGAGATTGGTTGTACATGTCTGCACTCCCCAGACTAGTTGGAGACAGAGGCAGCAGGATCTTGAGTTCTAGGTTCATCTGGGCTACACTGCAGATTCCAGTCCAGCAAGCCATACAAAAGAACTAGTTAGTTTGCAGTGTAAGGATTATGTTGAATGTGCAAAAGAAGAAAAGGAATTGTTTACTGTCCTAAGACCATTCTATGTCAATGAAAAATTATGCAAATGTACTTTCAGAACGGGACACTTATTCCTAAGGAAGAATGTGTGTACTACATTACACATCTCTGCAACCTCCTTCTGCCTTCTTATTTTTCGCCTCCCAAAAACCTTAGAAAAGTGCAAAGACCCTGAGAAAAAGAATTAAAATGTTAATGAGTGTTCGGAAGAACTGAACATTCTAGGTATAAAAAACAGCGTGAGAGGGGCTAGAGCGATAGCTCAGCGGTTAAGGTGGTTGCCTGCGAAGACCCAGGTTCTATTCCCCAATACCCATATAAGACGATGCGTCTGGAGTTCGTTTGCACTGCTGGAGGCCCTGGCGCGCCCACTCTGCTTCTACCACCCCCCCCCATAAATAAAATATTTTTCAAAAAATTGAAAAGAAAGGGCGTGAGTTTTCAAGGGGGCAGGAGACAACGTGTGCGGCGGAGGACCCACGATGGCGGCCAGGGTGGGTCAGAGAACGGCCCAGAAGCTAGGTGCTTCGGTCCCAGGTGGAACTTCCAGGCTGCTGCCGCCCACCTCACCCCAGCGGACTATGGACCCGGAAGCCACCCTGGCTGTCCACAGCGGAGGACGGCGTCCTCGTCTCCCCCTCCGCCCCGACCTATCGTCACCCTCAGACTTCTCTCCCAAAACCGTCGCAGGCTACGCGACTCTCACTGGCGGGGAGGGCCAAAAGGAAATGTGCTCCAATCACAATGTAGGCATGAAGGACGTTTGCCCCCGGAACCAATAAGAGCGCGGCCGGCGGGTGGGCGGGCGGCGCAGGGGCGGGGCTTCGCGGCGGCGGCGGCTGGGGTTTAAACCTTGGCATTCTGGCAGTTAACGGCCGGCTCTCGGCGTGGCCGTGCTCCGTGTGCGCGTGCGCGGCCCGGGACGCTAACGGAAACTGCAGTGCTCGGCGAGCTGGGCGACGGGGCTCCGGCGGCGAGCGGACGGCGGTGCGGCGGGTGAGCCGGGCGGAGGGCGGCAGCGGGGGCGCCGGGGCCGGGGCTGCCCGCGTACCGGGCTCCTTCCAGGGCGGGCCTGCTTGCCCGGCGCACTGGCGGGAACCCGGACCTTGAGGTAGCACCCACTGTACGTCCCGAACGGGCGTGGGACGCGCCGCCGTCGGGGTGGCCGACCCTCCTGGAGATCCCATGGAGAGCCTCTGCCCGCCCTGCGACGCCGGGCGGCCGCCGCGCTGGAGGGGCCGAGCCCTTGGGATTGGCCCCCGGGGAAGGAGCCGAACTCGCCCGCCGCCAGATGGGGTGGCTATTGTCTTTGTTCCAAAGTGGAGGAAATCTCACCTTGCCCCTTGCGGTTACACTAGGGGATATAGGGATGGTACCTAGCCAAGGTATTTGCCTGGAAACTTAAGACAGCAGGAAAATAGAAGGAACCATGTTCCTACACCAGAGTGAAAGCAAACGACTTTATTAATTTTAAATGTACGTAAAAACATACCACATCCTCTTGGCATTGTAAGATTTTTCAGTACCTAGTATGCTGTGAAGAAATTACATCACTCTTACATCCCCGTGTGTTGGAGATGTTTATCTACAGAGCAGTTTGTCGTTTGAGAATGTAAATTATACTGAGTCATTCACTTCCAGGAATTTAAAGAGTTAATATTGGATGTGAATGCAAACGTGTGTATACATGCATTTTAAAATCCATTCAGAATATTTGCAAGTCCACCAGCCAGATACATCCATCAATAACATTTGTCACATTTGGATTTCACATATACTCATGAAAATATGTATATGTAGTTATCTTTACAAAGTACATTTGTACTGTATTATTAATATAATAAAGTATGTTCACAAAGGAGTGTCTTATTCTGTCAGTAATACATGAAGAACATGTTTGTTCTTTCTTGCATGCAGTTGTGCAGAACCTTGCTTTTTTTATTTATTTTGTTTATTTTTATTTATTTATTTGAGAGAGAAAGAGGCAGAGAGAGAGAGAGTATGGGTGCGCCAGGGTCTCCAGCCACTGCAAACGAACTCCAGATTGCATGCACCACCTTGTGCATCTGGCTTACATGGGTCCTTAGGCTTCACAGGCAGACGCCTAACCGCTAAGCCATCTCTCCAGCCCAGAACCAAACAAGGTCTCTAGCCTAGGCTAACCTTTTCACTCTGTAGCCAAATATTACCTTGATTTTCTTGCTTCCACCTCCCAAAACTGGAATTCAGGCATGTGCCACCAAGCCTAAATAATGTACTTCTGGGGAACAAACCTGAGGATTTGTGCTTGCTAAGCAAGCTTTCTATCATCTGAGCTACATTCTCAGCCCCTGTATCTGCATCATCTTTTTGTAAAACTATTTTTATTTTTATTTATTTATTTATTTGAGAGAGAGAATGGGCACACTAGGGCCTTTAGCTATTGCAAACAAACTCCAGACACATGTGCCACCATGTGCATCTGGCTTACAAGGGTACTGGGGAATTGAACCTAGGTCCTGGGTTTCCTAGGTAAGTACCTTAATTGCTACACCATCGCAACAGCCCTGCATTTTTGGTTTTTTTGTTTGTGTTTGATTTTGTTTTGTTGTTTTTTTTTTTGTGTGTGTGTGGTTTTTCAAGGTAGCGTATCACTCTAGCCTAGGCTAACCTGGAATTCACTATGTAGTCTCAGGTTGGCCTTGAACTCATGGTGATCCTCCTACCTTTGCCTCTCAAGTGCTGGGATTAAAGGCGTGTACCACCACACCCGGTTTTTCCTGTATTACCTTTTTAATGGATGGATGCATCGTATTCATATTTATCATGTATCAGTTAACTAGTCATCTAATGATGGACATGGGTTATTTCCCATTTCTTCATGGTCATAAGATAGCTTAAGTGATCATATATACATACTTGCATTCTTGTTTCATGTTAACCCCTTAGAATAACTTCCTAGCCTGGCCTGTAATCCCAGGAGAAAGACTGCCATTTTGAGGCCAGAATGTGCTACATACATGTCTCCACTAAATTCCTGAAAGTAGATATACATCATAGAAATTATAGTACAATTTAAATTCTAACCCAAAATAACAAAACAGTTGTCTAAAAATAATTGAATATCCCCAACACGGAGTTTGAAAGGCGCATACTCATATACTCATACTGGGTTTGAAAACTCTTACCAATCTAAGTGTCATTTACATTATTAAACTTTTTTGCATTCATTTCTTTTCTCTATTTCACTGATGTGTGCACCTTTTAATAACTAGTGATTTTAAGCCTTGTAAACCCTTTGCAAAGCTCTCTTCATGTCGAAGTTGCCCTCTAGGCAGTAAGAACAAAGAATGTGTGTGTTTTATTAGAAAACAAAAGAACTGAATATGTCCTGTGGACCTTAATCAATCTGCATTTCACTATTAGTAAGCATCTTCATGTTTGAGGGGAAATAATCTGTGATGTAATTTGAACATAAAGGAGATAACACTTTAACCATTATGAAGGAAACATGCCATTAAAATATTTCTTGGGCTGGAGAGATGGCTCAGCTTAGTTAAAGTGCTTACCTGCAAAGCCTAGTGACCTGGGTTCAATTCCCCAGTACCCACATACAGCCAGATGCACAAAGTGGTGCGTGCATTTGGAGCGTATATCTCTGTGTTTACAAATAAATTTTTTAAAAAAATTAAATCTCTTGGGCTGGAGAGATGGCTTAGCAGTTAAGGTGCTTCTCTGCAAAGCCTAAGGACCTATGTTCAATTGCACAAGGTGGTATATATGTCTGGAGTTTGGTTGCAGTGGCTGGAGGCCCTAGCATGCCCACTCTCTGCCTCTCTCTTTGTGTCTCTCAAAATAAGTTAATTAATTAACAAAATAATAGAAAATTCTGTTCTTTGAATTTTTTTATTTTTATTTTTTTGACGTAAGGTTTCATTCTAGCCTAGGCTGACCTGAAATTCACTATGTAATCTCAGGGTGGCCTCAAACTCACAGCAAGCCTCCTACCTGCCTCTTTATTTCCTGGATTAAAGGCATGTGCCACCATACCCAGCTTAAGAAGAAAAAACAAAAGCCATGCATGGTGGCACACATCTTTAAACCCCACACTTAGGAGACATAGATAGGAGCATCACTGTGAGTTTGAGGCCACCCTGAGACTACATAGTGAATTCCAGGTCAGCCTGGGCTATAGCCAGACCCTACCTTGAAAAAACACACACACACACACAAAAAAAAAACTTCTTGTAGTGTCCAAAATTCCCATAGCCCAGAATCCTGCAAAATCACTATATCATTCGTGTGTGTGTGTGTGTGTGTGTGTGTGTGTATAATGTGTGAGAGAACCTTTTTTAACCTATTGAAATATTCCATTTTTAAAATGAAAGTAAATTCTGAGACTGTTTTACTAATACTTAACTTAATTCCTGCTATGGATTTGACTTTTAAATTTGTAAAAACACTATCTCAGATAGTTTTTGCAATAATGTATTTGGAAATTTCTCATTTGCTCCATCTGTTTTAAATCCTTATTCTTCTGGATATGATAGCTAGTCAATCTCATGAAAGAATTTATCTAGTTCTAAGACCTTGATTCTTGGATTCTTCAGAAGCTCCTAGCATATAGTTAGTTTTTGATTAGTGCTTTTTGGCCAGTGTCTAGAATTTAATGAGGTTTTCTTAAATTTTTCTTTTCTAGGTGTCCTGTATTTTTTTTCTTAACTCAAATACTGCCAATCAAGGCATATAGAAATAAGGTAAGAAAATGAAAAATAACTTTTCTTCCCATGTTTAAATAAGGATTGTCAAACATGCTCAGTGATTACAATAAAAAACAGAATGTTTAAAGTTAAAGGACAATCATATTTTAAAAACATTTAAAAACTACTTATAAATCAGAATTAAACAAAATTAACAAGAAGTCTTACATTTGTATTACTGTTTTTCCATCTCTAAAATAATACTTTCTTGCTCCCTTTGTGTGTGTTAAAGCTTTTTATGTTGTACTCACTCTTAGGCTGCTTTATGTCCTAAGGGTGGAATTTGTTAGTGCCATCTTTGTTTTAGTTGGAGCCCTACTAAGCTTCTATAGCACTTAGCATCATTTTCTCTAAGTCTTGTTTCTAATTGTCCCTTGTGTTCTCATGATATTGTAACTAGCAGCATGAGAATAGAATCCATATTTATATTGTCTTTTTTTTTTTGAGGTAGGGTCTCACTCTAGCCCAAGCTAACCTAGAATTCACTATGTAGTCTCAGGGTGGCCTGGAACTCACAGCAGTCTTCCTACCTCTGCGTCCCAAGTGCTGGAATTAAAGGTGTGCACCACCATGTCCAGCTGTATTGAGTTTTGAATATAAGAGCAGACTATTTGTTGATTAGTAAGTAAATTTTTGGATGTTGTAAATATGGTATAATCATAGATGTGGACAGCACTATTGCAATGACAGTTACTTTATATAGAAGTATGAGTTCATTTGCTTTGATGTTTATTATTATTGTTACAAAGGACAAGTGTTATTTAAGAATTTTTGAGTCAAGCTGGAGAGATGGCTGATCAGGTAAGGCGCTTGCCTGTGAAGCCTAAGGACAAGTGTTCTGTTCTCCAGATCCCACCTTAGCCAGGGACACAAAGGTGAGTCAAGTGCAAGGTCACACATACCCACTAGGTGGCACAAGCATCTGGAGTTCAATTTCAGTAGCTGAGGCCCTGGCACACCAATTCTTTCTCTCTCATCTCTCACAATCTCTCAAAAAAAAAAAAAGAATTTTGAACTTGAATAAATAGGGGCATTTACATAAACATTTTGAGAGTAAATCACCAATTTAAAAAATATTTTTATTTATTAATTTGAGAGAGAGATACAAAAATAGGCAGGTAGAGAGAGTATGGCCCAGCTGGGGCCTCCAGCCCCTGCAAATGAACTCCAGATGCATGCACCACCTAGTAGGCATGTGCGGCCTTGCACTTGCCTCACCTTTGTGCTCTGGCTTACACGGGTCCTGGGGAGTCGAACCTGGGCCCTTTGGCTTTGCAAGCAAGCACCTTAACCACTAAGTCATCTCTTCAGGGTCAAATTATCAATTTTACTTAAAAAGCAAATGAAACCCAACTTCATTTTTTCCTCATTATGCAGTGCCACCCACTTACTCATATGTTCAGATCTAACACCCAAGAGTTATCCTGAAAACCTCCCTGCTTTTGAACTCCATATTCACTCTACCATTGAGTTCTGCAGGCTTCTACTTCATTAACATGATTCACTTACTTCTCCCCATTCCCCTCACTGCAAAGCTACTCCAGGCCAGTCTGTTGCTTTGATTATGCCAACAGCCTCTCCATTGATCCTGCTCTGTGTCTCACCTTTCCTAATCCATAGGATATTGAGAGCAGTACTTCTGCTACAGACAGTTTCCTATAGCTTTTAAAACTTTTCAATGGCTCAAGGTAAAATTTAAGTGTTTTTAAGGGTCTCTAAGGCTTTGTGAATATGACACTTTCCTACCCTTCTAAATTAGGCTTTTATTACTCAAGCTGTGCTAAGCATATGCTATAATTGCTTACTCTTTGTACAAACTGCATCTTCTGCCTTAGACATATATAAAGTTCTTCTGTTTGTTGAAACACACAAGTCTCATGTAGCCTAGGATGATCTTGAACTCCTGATCCTTCTGCCTCCACCTCCCAAGTGCTGGGATTACAGGCATATGCCAGCACCACTCCCTGCTCAAAGCCCTATTGTTTAGCCTCACTTTAGCTTCCACTTGTTCTGCAAAATTTAACTTTCCTTAATACTGGCAAATACTGTGGCTCATGACTAAAACTGTCATTCACATATCTAAAGAGTTGTCAAAAACAATGTACAATATAACATTTGTTTCAGAATCTAAAATGTTTACTATAGTCCTTAAAAAAAAGTTTGCCAGCCTCTGCACTCTTAAAGGTGCTATGCCACATTCAATGAAGAACATTCCAGGTAGCCTCATGTCTGGCACTAATTTATTTGGTCCTTAACAGATAGAATTTAATATTTCTAAATTCTAATTTAAAGGCACCTGGGGGCTGGAGAGATAGTGATTAATTTACTTGCTGCAAAGCCAAAGGACCCAGGTTCCATTCTCCAGGACCCATATAAGCCACATGCACTAGGTGGTATGTGTCAAGTTCCCTTGCAGCAGCTGGAAGCCCTGGCATGCCCATTCTCTCTGTCAAAAAAAAAAAAAAAAATGTCAAGACACTTAAGCAAATTTTTTGAGGATTCAGATTAGCAAATATCTCATTTGCCTTAAAAGAATAGCAGAACAAATAAGGTACTTGTGAGATCTGGCTTTAATAAATTTTAAACACAAGGCACAAATTTCCCGGTATACATAATACACAGTTTCATTGTTTGTTTGTTTTTGTTTTGTTTTCTTCGAGGTAAGGTCTTGCAGTAGCCCAGGCTAACCTGGAATTCACTATGTAGTCTCACTGTGATCCTGGGATTAAAGGCAAAGGTGTGTGCCACCACATGTGGCTTATAATTATTAGGGTTTCTTAATCCTTTGGACATGGATGAGAGAATATTTAACACCCCTTGTTGTTTAAGAGCTTATCATTCAGGCATTAGTGCTTTTATAAAGAGCTGATAATCAAGATTCTAGGACCTCTTAGAGTAAGACTTTATTATTTCATTTCAGTAACACCAGCTTATAGTTGCTTCCCTGATCTAATATTAGATTATAGCTTCCTGGGATTACATAATGCTTTTAATTTGTGCATCTACACAAACCCTCTTTGTTGGTTTTTCCAAAACTGCATTTGCTTCTAGTGTGTCATTACAATCCCTTTTGGCTTTTGTTTCTTCCTTAAGTGGGTGCTCGATGCGTCCTCTGCGTACAAAATGCTGGATCCGGGATTCCAGTCCTTGACATTTAGGGCGATCCATAAGGGGCTTATATGTACGCATTTTCACTCCTTCTACAAAAGCACTGGTCTGCTTTATAACAGGGGGCTTAATGTTTCTCCATTCTGTGGCTCCATCCATTTTTGAACCTGGCCCACAGGATATCACAACAGAGTCTAGTCCTTGTAGCATGCTGTACAACATGTGAGTTTTAACAGCATGATTAGCCCAAAGTTGTTGTAAGTGGGTAACATTGAACTCTTGAACTTCCTGGTCATAGATCCATTTGATATTTTCAAATTTGCAGTCATACAACACTAGAGGAAATTCTACAGCCATACTGAAAAGAAAAGAAACCAAGTATGAGGACGTATAAGCAGCTGTCCAATAGTTCTCTTTAACGACAAAGGTTTAACAAGGCTAAAAGAAGGGAAGAATCCACTAATGCCAATATTGAGTAATAGCTAAGAAAATACCATAATTTCTTAACCTTTCACCTGGAACAATCTGATTACAATTTCTTTTTAAAAGAAAGGATTTAGGTAAATGTCAGTTGTAACAAGTCATTAAGAGATGAGTTGACATGCTCCCTACGACACTTTAAAATGGAAAAAAATTGATGTATTTATTCATACTTGTTAATGACATTCTCATAATTTAAGTACTGGGATCTGAACCTCAGCCTGTTCTCAATAGGAAAATCTATTTTCTCCCTTTTCTACTATTTCAGAAGCTGGGAATTAGGAAAAAGTAATATAGTATGACCACTGAGTAATTTAAACAAGATTTAACATGAATAGTTTAAACACATTTTAATTTTACCAGAACATAACAATAATACCTATTAACATAAATTCAGAAACATAAAAAAGGTTGGAATGAGTATGCTTTTATTTAAGGAGCATGGTCCAAATACCTCTTTCTTTCATAATGGGATAGAACACAGAGAAAAACCTAACTTACCTATACTGAGGTTTCTGAGGATTTTTCTCTATGTTCAGCAATTCATCAATAATCTCTGGCTTTTCCATTCCTTGGCCAATCAGAAAGAGGACAGCCATCATACAGCGGACTTGATGATACAGGAATGCCAGGCCAGTTACTTGAAACTGACATAACTGGAAAGGTTCTTGTCCTCCCTCCTCACCCAGGCTTTGTCTCACTAGCTGTACTTGAGCAGACAGAATAGTCCTCTGAAAATTAGTAACTCCATTAGCCACATCCATTTTACATAAGTTCCGGAAATCATGAGTGCCGATGTATTTCTGAGCTGCATAATTCATGGTGACAACATCTAAATCAGCACGAGGGAAAAAATAGTGGTAAGTCCGCTCAAGGCAGCTGAACCTAGCACTGAAGCTAGGTTCTACAGGGGCCCAGGCCAATACACGGATGTCTGGAGGAAGCACCCGATTGAGAATGTGGGTGTAACGGATCTCTTCAGCAGTATCACTGGCTTCACCTTGTACACTAAGAGCCCCTGAATCTTTGCCCTTTGGAAACTGGGAACGTAGGTCCAGAGAAATCACCTATGGAATTAGAGACAGAGATACTGTTTCAGAGGTGAAAATAATCTCATTACTCAAAATACACCTAAATCTCCTGGTGGTATTCATGTTGCAAATTAGTATATTTACCAGGCCTTACCTGTCCAAAGGCACTGACTCCTTTGTCAGTTCGGCCACACCGGTGATAGTTGGATGTCTGTCTGTTTTCTACTAATCGAGTCTTGGTTAAAGCCTCAAACAGTTTCTCTTCAATGGTATTGTTTGTGTTTTCCTGACTCGCAAAACCCTGGTATCCCCAGCCAAGATAGGCTATTTTTAGTGCTACATGTCTTCGGCCATGAGCGCTGAAATCAAATGCACGCTTAGCTTTTCCAGATCCTAAAGAATTTTCTCTGGTGTTTGAATCTTTGTTACTGTTGTTTCCTTTCTTAAGTTTTTCTACCTCTTCCTCCAGTTCTTGTACTCTTTTTTGGAGTTCCTCAATCTGGTTTCTGTCTGTTTCAGTTTCAGCCATGATGACAGCCACAGGAATAAATCATGTAGGAACTCCTTCCTGGAAAGAGAAAAAAACAATATAATAATTCTAGTATTAGTTCCTTTTGTGATGTCAACATGATTAAATAGCATCTAAACCAGGCACGTTTCACAAGCCTGTAATCCCACCACTAGGGAGGCAGAGGCAAGAGGACTGCTCAAATTGCCAGGCTACCCTGGGCTACATAAGTTCCAGTTCAGTGCTAGAGAACAAGGCACTATCTCAAAATAAAAACTAAAAAAGTATCTAAGATGTGATGCCAAAGAATGTAGCCTTTGCTTGCCCACAGTGTCCTAACACATTGCTTAAGTATTAGTTTAACTATTGCTATCGCTATGGGTTGCTCATAGATACTATTCTTTTACATTGTATTATATCTATTGGCCAGTGCATAAGGAAAAGGGGAAAATATTCACCTGTTTTTATTGCTTTAGAAAATGGAGGGAAATGTCTAGATTACATTTTCTTTTTTTTGTTTGTTTGTTTTTTGAGGTAGGGTCTCACACTAGTCCAGGCTGAACTGGAACTCACTATGTAGTCTCAGGCCTTGAACTCACAGCGATCTACCTACCTTTGTCTCCCGAGTGCTGGGATTAAAGGTGTGCACCACCACGCCCAGCTCATTTTTCTATTCTTTTTTATTATTTTTGTTCATTTATTTATTTACTTGAGAGCGACAGACAGAGAGAAAGAGGCAGATAGACAGAATGGGCACACCAGGGCCTCCAACCCCTGCAATCAAACTCCAGATGCGTGCACCCCCTTATGCATCTGGCTAATGTGGGTCCTGGGGAATTGAGCCTCGAACCAGGGTCCTTTGGCTTCACAGGCACACACTTAAACCACTAAGCCATCTCTCCAGCCCTCATTTTTCTATTTTTCATTAACCAAGATGATTGAGGACTTCATCTTAATGTTTTTTTCCTTATAATTCCTCTTACTATCTCATATTTTAATGGTTATTTTAATGGTAAGATCTACTTGTATGAGCTACATATGATTGTTCCTGAATTTCCATTGCTCTCCAGTATTTCAGATAAGTGGCTTATATATTCTATCATCTAATATTCTGTTTTGTTTTAGAGGTGGTACAATAGAAGCTAATAACCTAATTAAAAAACTATTATCAATGATTATATTTCACATTGGAAGTACAGCCTGGAAACAAGCTTTTCTTACTTTAAGCAGTTATAATGGCAGAAAGAAGGTAATTAAGCATCACTGACCTTTTCCCAGACAAATTAAATGTGTTTTGATTAAGGATTTCTATGCCTGTAACACAAGAATCCGTCCAGTAATACAATTTAGATATGGATGTTAAAATTCCTGGTGTATTTTAACAATCTAAGGGCAACTAGATTATAGTCTTAAGATTGAAACAGTCCTAATTAACTTGATTATTATCTAAGGCTGACTTAACAGCCAAACCTAAGCAGTTCCTTTAGTGTTTTACCTTTTGATTCTATATTAATAGATTAATAATAATAATTAATAGCTTAAACATTTAAGTGTAAAAAATATGAAATTACTAAAAGAAACCTGAAATAACTTTTTCTTATAATACTGTATAAGGAAAGGCAGTTTCTAAATAAAATACTACAAGAACCCAGAAAGTACAGAAAACCAAATAATGCAACTATCTAAAAACAGAAACTGCTGGTAAAAAATAATTTGTATAATAATTATGTCCCACAGCATGTAATCTCAAGATATGCTAGAACCCATGAGCTATTAGCATAAAGGCTACTAAATGTGACAAGTCAGAAAGGATGCAAGAGTAGAAATGAAAGTAGGCAATGGATTGCCTAGAAGTGAATTAATGCCCATGTAAACTGTTCTGACACTAGTAAGTACTGAATTTATAATCGCCTTAGTCTTTTACTATACAGTTGAGAATGGCCTAGGAATTTGTCAAAAAAGTGACCAAATGTTGTATCTTACAGACAACCTTGCAGCGTAAAGGAAGCAATGGAGCAACTGATAGGACCTGATGGACATAAATGGGCCAATATGGATCCAGAAGAGCGAATGTTAGCAGCTGCTACAGCTTTTACCCGTATCTGTGCTGGGCAGGGTGAGGGCGATGTCAGGAGAGAAGCCAAAGCTAGCCAGTATGATCCCTACAGTAAAGCTTCAGTGACCTCAGGGAAGCGGCCTGCTCTTTCTGTAAATCTGCAGTACCCACACTTGAGAAGTAGTGTCACTTCAGAAGCAGTTTCAGAGTCCTCCCAAAAACTTCGAAGGCCAGTAAAGAGAAAGGTGCTGCGTAGAAAGCCAGGTGGGGAGGTACAAGTAACAGATGAGTCAATTAACAGTGAGTCCGAATCTGGCACAGAAAGTGATCAGGATCTCTGGGACTTAAGGCACAAGCTGATGAATCTCCATTTCCACGAAGACAAGGATTCCTTAGTTGATACTTCACAACATGAATATCAAGGAATTTCACAAGATGATCAGCTCATTTGCTACCTAGGAAGAGAAGGAATGGTCCGTCCAACTTATGAACAAGACCTGATTGTTGCCAGCAGACCAAAGTCCTTTATTCTCCCCAGACTAGACCAGTTAAACCGAAACCGTGGCAAGATAGACCGAGTTGCCCGCTATTTTGAGTACAAAAGGGACTGGGATTCAATGCGGTTACCTGGTGAAGATCATAGGAAGGAATTACGCTGGAATGTCCGAGGACAGATGCTTTCACAAACAGAACCCCAACCCAAGCCTCAACATGTGTATGTTCCAAACAATTACCTAGTACCAACTGAGAAGAAAAGATCTGCCCTCCGTTGGGGTATTCGTTGTGACCTTGCAAATGGTGTCATGCCTAGGAAGCTTCCCTTCCCTCTTTCTCCATCTTAAACTGCTTTTTAACCTGTCTCTCTTTCACAGGTTTAAGGTAGCCGGGTTCTTAAAACTAAACTGGCAAAAGTCCATGTAACATTCTATAAAGTATGTTCTTCACCCACCACTCATCCACTGTTGGTCTTCCCTATTTATGTTATCACAGGAATCATACCAAATACCCATTCTCAAATGCAGCCATAGGAAGAAAAAAACCTACTTGGTTTGTGTTTTCTCAAATTAGTAAGCACCAATTTGAAGATTTGACTGTGAACTACTAGGATTTTAATATTAATGGACATTAAGCTCCTTTATTAAAGAATGATACAAATTCATTAGTTTGAATCTTGTTTTTATTAAATATTTCCCAAGTACAATTATCTCAAACCTAGACCATGATTCTGCCTCTGATCATACTTCCTGCTCCTCTCTGATCATGTAAATGAGAAGAGCCAAGGAGAACTCAAAAGACTGCTTCAAAAGCAAATGCAAAGGGGGGGAGGGGGAGTGGATTGTTTGGGTACAGATAAAAAATACCACTTTGTTTGTTTTTGAGGTAGGTCTCACTCTAGCCCAGGCTGACCTGGAATTCATTCACAATGCAATCTCAGGGTGGCCCCGAACTCACAGCGATCCTCCTACCTGTGCCACCACTTGTGGCTAAAATACTAGTTCTTTTATACCAGAATTTACATTCTTGATATTTTCAATTCAGTGAAGAATATCAAAAATTGAAGTCAGTTTTGAGCAGTAAATTTAATTTTGAAGGATAACAGTACTCCAAGAAGAAAGTGATCATAAACATGAATGGCCCTGACCAGGGCTATCTATAAAACTTTTTTTTTTTTTTTTTTTTTTTTTTTGGTTTTTCGAGGTAGGGTCACACTCTAGCTGAGGCTGACCTGGAATTCACTATGTAGCCCCAGGGTGGCCTTGAACTCCTCCTACCTCTGCCTCCCAAGTGCTGGGATTAAAGGCATGCACCACCATGCCCGGCTTCTGTAAAACATTTCTGCATAATATTCGAGGCTGCTTTTCTGTAGTACCATTGCTAGGCATGCATCAGGAAGAGAAATTTGTAACTGTGTAAGTGATATACATTCATTACAGGTAAGTGAAAATGCAAACAATGTGATGAGCTTGTAGACTGCCACAGAAACTTGGGGGAAAGACAAGTGAAACAAATGAGTTGTAATTCATAAAATCTGTCACATACCACATACACGTGCAGTACAGGGAAAATTAAGAGCCAACTTGGCACTAGATTAAAGGGAACATTGGTTTCTCAAAATTAAGTTTTTACACCAAGTGATTTACCTTACTTGTATCTTAAAGTCAAAATCAAATTTTAAAAGGTATCAAAAAGATTATTTTATAGACTCAGTAAGACCGGGGGCAAGGTGTTCATTATGTTCATGAAATGCTGCTAACCAGATGGTAGCGACCACCAAGTTACCACAAAAGAAACTCCTGTGGACCTTAAACATGCTCAGAAAGTGGGCGGAGGGTTCTTTAATAGAAAAAAAAAAGTCCTGAGAAGTGGCAAAAATAGCATTCCTCACCAGGCATGGTGGTACACTCCTTTAATCTCAGGAAGGCAGAGGTGAGAGGACTACTGTAAGTTCAAGGCCACCCTGAGACTACATAGTGAATTTCAGGTCAGCCTGGGTTTGAGTGAGACCCTATCTTGGGGGGGGGGGGAGTAGCATTACTCATGATTAAAGAACTGTCTGATTGATTAAGACACTATGATCAACAATGAAAAGCAAGCCTCTAAATAATATGAAAATTGGCCGCCACGCATCCCTCCTATCCCATCCCAACTGTTTATCTTTGGCAGCAAACTGTGCAGCGGAGATTTAACTCCGATTCCAGAATGGAGTTAGCCCCGCTGTAGGCCGTCCTCGGGAGCCTTGGTGGTCACAGACAATGCACGGTCTTAGTCCCACATCCTACACCAACAGTTTCCTGAACACCAAAGTGTGGGGTGCGGGGGGCCAGTGTTTAGTTCCATGTCTACTTGCTATTTCTGCAAAACCCAGAAAGTAGACAACTCCAGAACCGAAGCTTACCTTCCGGTCGCCAGCCGCGTGGCCTTCCGCAAGAAAGGAAGCGATAGCTTGGGCCTGGCTGGCGCGCGCAGCCTCACGGGAGCCACAGGCTTGTGGGAAATGTAGTTCTGAGACTCGGTGTCGGCTGGATGCCAAATCCACCGTCCAATTTCTAGTGAAGCCTTCTCTTATCCACACCTGCAACGCACAATCAATACAAGAACAACCGAAACTCTAGTTCTACCCTAAAACAATAGAAGAAAAGATATAGTTTGCAAATGCCTTTTGTCCTATGTGAAAACTAAGCCTGAAGATCCTGACCCAAGTCTATGCCTAGTTAAATTAGTAGAAAGTTGTCTTTGAGAAACAAAACATTTACTATAGGATAAAAATGTAAGGGCTAGAAGGGAATACTATAATCTCAAAACAAACGACTGAAGAATCCTAAAAGCGACAGAACAGAGCTGAGTGTTGCTTCAGCACCATGGAGAGATCGTTATGCCGGTTTTGTTTATTGGATTTTGTACTTTTGCTGATTCCAGAGGTGCTGACCCACCTCTTTAAAATTCCAGTTACAGAAAACTGAGAAGTCTGGTTCTTTGGTTCAAATTTACCATAAGCACAAGGGCTCAGCCCTGAATTATGCAAATACATGCAGCAAACAGAGGTTGGCGGGAGTTGCCTTGAAGGGAACACGCCTCAGGATGACAATTAAAGCGGTATGTGGGACCATCACAAGAACGTAGACCAGAGCTGCACTTGAACTCGGTCTTCTTTCCACAACCTTCGCATTCGAGTTCACTCGTCAGATCAAACCCAATCGTCCTCCACACTCCTAGCACTTCGCAGCTTCTCTCTCATCTTGTGATGCTCAGGCAGAAAGAGACATGTGGGGAATGGGCCCTGATGGGGGAACTGCCAAAAGGAAGCCTACCGGCGCTCCTGGCACTAGGCCGCTCCTGCGAGTCCCCCAGCCCGCGCGCCCGCGCCAGGGTCCGCGCGCCCGCGCCAGGGTCCGCGCGCCCGCGCCAGGGTCCGCGCGCCCGCGCCAGGGTCCGCGCGCCCGCGCCAGGGTCCGCGCGCCCGCGCCAGGGTCCGCGCGCCCGCGCCAGGGTCCGCGCGCCCGCGCCAGGGTCCGCGCGCCCGCGCCAGGGTCCGCGCGCCCGCGCCAGGGTCCGCGCGCCCGCGCCAGGGTCCGCGCGCCCGCGCCAGGGTCCGCGCGCCCGCGCCAGGGTCCGCGCGCCCGCGCCAGGGTCCGCGCCTGCGCGCCGCGGGTGGTCGCGAGGTTCCGCAGGCCGGGCCAACACCATTGGCCACTGAGGGGCGCGCCTCGCGCGGGGGTGGAAGCACGTGCCGGGGCGGGAGCAGCGACCGCAGCTATGGCGTCGTTACTTTGGGGAGGCGACGCGGGGGCGGCCGAGAGCGAGCGGCTGAACAGCCACGTAACCGTCACCGAGGAGGGCTGAGGGCGGGCCGGGGAGGCACAGGGACACCCACCGGGAGGGAAGAAGCCCACTGGATTAGCGTGTGGAATGGGCGTCAAACGGCCGGGGCAGTGGGGGCGGGCTTGGAAAAGGCCCCAGAGGAGACCCCAGAGACACCCCGGGTTTGAGAGGGGAAAGGACAGCACCTGCTCTCCAGGGAGGGAAGCCCTGCTCAGGTGTCCGCGCTCCTCTTTCGACCGTGTGTGTTGCGGGATGGCTTCATTTGTCAACGTTCGCTCTTAGCCGCCGCCCCCCGCCCCGCACGTGGGCATGAGACCTCAGAAAGAGGAGTTCATGTGCAGGACCACGGAACCCCGCCCCCGGGTCTAGGAGAATTCATACAGGAGACCCATTCCCGAAACGAAACCCTAAAAACCTAACATTGCATGAAACCGTCCGGTGGAGGGCTTCCCTGGCCTTGTAAGAGAGCTCTGGGCTGCTTGTTCCATGGCATGCTTCCTAATAACCGTTGAAATTTGTGTCTTTCAATAGTTTTCGAATCTTGTCCACCCCCGGAAGAACCTTCGGGGTATTAGGAGTAACACAGTCCCTAACATAGGTGAGTGTTGTTAGGGTGAAGCAGGCTACCTTCAATTAATTGAAAAGCATTTCTTACCCTGTACCTGCCACCTTAAAGTACCTGTATTTAACTCAGGACCATACACTTAACTTCCCAGTCACTTCATCAACTGTGTGGGGGGTGGGGGGGCGGGTAGAAGGAACCACTCTGTGTGTGTACTCTGTAGGATCTGGGAGAAAAATTGAAATTGAGCTATATATTTCTGCTAAACATTTATCTTACAATTACTGTTTCCATTCTATCCTTGTAGATAATTCTCTTAACACGGAAGATGATGAAGACGACATAGGTAAGAGGCATATTTTTATCTACTAGCATTGTTCAGTTTATCACCACTTTATTAGTGTGAATGGATAATATTTCAATAGGAAAAGGACTATCTCTGCTTTCTTTATGAATGAATAGTATGAGAAATACTAACTTGGGAAGGGGGAAATTCTTTAGAGGAACTTGAAATGGGAAATAGGAGTGGGTTAAGAATTTCCAGCTGGCAAGGAAGAATTTGGTCTGATAGTAACAGCAGTTGGCTGGCTTGAGGTTAGAGGGTGGTGCAACAGAATACCAAAACCAACCAAATAAAAAACAGGTGGATCTGCATGAAGGAAGGAATTCTCAGTGCTGTCCTTCCTCCTTTTAGAAGAAAGATGATAGTAGGACAGTTGCTTTATATACAACTACTGAGTGGAAGGCAGCAACTCCGATGCCATTCAAGAGGCTTGATGTCCCTTTTTTTATTGTTTTTCTAGTGGATTTGGCAGCCAATTCACTCTTAAACAAGTTAATCCGTCAATCCTTAGTAGAATCCAGTCACCGAGTAGAAGTCTTACAAAAAGATCCACGCTCTCCGCTCTACTCAGTAAAAACATTTGAAGAGCTGCGGTTGTGAGTATCTTAAGTCTGTTAGTGTGGGAGAATGCGAAAGCACAGCTTAAAATAAACATTTGCTGATTATAAAAGACATCAAATCTCCTTTGTTTCCTAATATGCAGTATTGAAATGGGATTATATGTCTTTTATGCAATTTAAAGATAGATCAAAGAACATTAGGATTTCCTAATTGCCTAACAAACTGAGAACAATCTTGACAGTAAAATATTATAATCTTTCAGTCAAAAGCAGGTGTAGTTGAGTCAAGCACACTCTCTGTATCAGAATTGGATATGGGGCATTGATGACCCAAGCATCCTCCCTCACCATATACATTGTTTATTTTTTAATATGTTTTATTATTTTAACATTTTATATTTATTTAAGAGAGAGAGAAAGAGAGTGGAGAAAGAGACTGACTGACACTTACTATGGGCACCCCAGAGCCTCTTGCTGCTACAAATGAACTCCAGATGCATGCACCACTTTGTGCATCTGGCTTTATGTGGGTACTGGGGAACTGAACCCTGGACCAGCAGACTTTGTAAGTAAGTGCCTCTAACTGCTGAGCCATCTTTCCAGGCCCTTTATTCCCTTTAAATAAATTACAAGTTTTTACTTTGCTAACCATAGTTTGTTTCAGATGACATTAAAATGAGACAACTTTCCCAGATGGATTTGCATATTAAATGGTATAAAGAAAATATATTCTGGGCTATAGGGATGGCTTAGCACTTAAGGCACTTGCCTGCAAAGCTAAATGACCCAGGTTCAGCTCCCCAGTACCCATATAGGCCAGATGCACAGGTGGCACATACATCTGGAGTTCATTTGCAGCAGCTGAAAGCCCTGGCGTCCCATTTTCTCTTCCCCCTCTCTCCCTCCCTCCCTCCCTCTCACTCAAGTAAATAAAATAAATTTTTAAAAACCTAAGAAAATATATTTTAACCAAAAGAGAAAAATATAGGTATCTATGGCCAAACCAGGCTAAGTATGCTTGCCATACACAGTAGGCAAAAGTGTACCTGGTTAGGTAGAAAATTTGGTCAGCCAGCCAGCCAGGAAGCAAATCGAGACAGAATATTGCCTACTGCTCAAATTGAGAGCCTGTGGATTAGCCTGAACAGCTACCAGGATGCTCATTTCAGAACATTCCATGGCTTGGCACTGCCAAACCTTGACACCTAATTTTACTTTTGTAAAAGAGAAATGGTTTCTGGGTCAGGAAGATATCTTTGTTCAGTTACTTCAGTACTAGTAGTTAGATTCCTTTTTCACCTTCCTTCTGGTGTGGCCTTCATTGCAAAAGTCGTAGTTTGGCAGATGACCAGTATTTTGTTTCCAACCATTTGGTAACATACGGACTTACATTAAGGGCAAAAATCCAGAATCCTGATGCCCAGACACTGTCTAAATGGTAGACAGGCCTACCTGTGATTAAATGTTTTGCTGCCAGTCATTGCCAATTAACTTACCAAGTTAAGAACATCCAAATGTTTAAATGAGTCATGAATGGTATAAATGTTCCACCCTGCTAGCTTTCTGCTAGAGCTAAAATTTTGTGTAAGACTCCAGAAAAGATGCATTTAAAAATCAGAAAGATATTATGATTTGAGAAAAATTCAAAAAGGATCATATCAATAAAGTTTTGTCAGTTCTGAACATTCTTAACATTCATGAAGTTCAGTGTCATTCAAGGAAAATAAATAAACCAGAAATGTCACTCAGTTTTCTGTTTATGTACAAAATCTAACTCTCCTAAGTAAATGCTAGAAAATGTAACATGCCTAGTAAAAACAGGCATACTGTTTTTAGCAAATGAACTTTACCTTCTTTTTCTTTCAACCTTCTGTAACAGAAAGTTCATCACTAGGCCCTTATTACTTCCCTTAGTTTAGGCCTATAGCCTACTTTATTATTTTAGTAGTTCATTTGTAGAAACATAATTGTCTACATTTAAGAGTTTGGGATATGAATGACAGGTATTACTTTTAAGGCTTGTGATAGTTCATGTTCATTCTTACCTTCACTGGACTTGGAATTCCCTAGGAAACAGGTCTCTGGGTGTTACCTTGATAGCATTTCCAGAGACTCACTCTGAATGTGGGTGATACTGTCCTGCAGACTGCAGCTAGCTCCCCATGAATGAAAAGAATAGAGCAAAGCACCAGCATCTGTCTCTGTTTCCTGACTGCAGACAGAATATGACTCTCTCAGTCCCACCACATGCCTTCCTCAGCCTTGATGGACTTTGTCCCATCTTCAACTCTGAACTGAAATAAATCCTCGACTCTTAATTTGCTTTGGTTCAGTATTTTGTTATAGCAAGAGAAAAGTAGCTAATACAGTGCTCAGTACAGAATGGCTTAATTTAGATATATATTTTTTATTAATTGTGAACTTTATATAATTAATCTATTGCATGTTGGTAACATGTATCTTCCAAGTGTTCATTTCTGAAGGCTACTGATATGCATCTTAATGAGGCTGCTGACCTATTTTAGGTATTTGATAATTTTATTCATTTATTTTACAGAAAGGAAGAGTTACTAAAAGGCATCTATGCAATGGGATTTAACAGGCCATCTAAAATCCAAGAAATGGCCCTCCCTATGATGTTGGCACATCCGTGAGTTTCCAGGGTAGTGGTATTCTACTTGGTTATTTTTTTTTTGTCTCTTTCTTTTTTTTCAGTTTATACCTAGGCTTTGTGTTCAGTTTATGCCCAGTGGTCTCTTCTTTTCCACAGACCCCAAAACCTCATAGCACAGAGTCAGTCTGGAACAGGAAAAACAGCTGCCTTTGTGTTGGCCATGCTAAGCAGAGTGAATGCCTTGGAATTGTTCCCGCAGGTAAGGAAGGGCTATTGTGGAGTTGAGAATCTTTGTAATTGTAATGCCAATAATGTTTTAGTAATAAGTGATATGACTTATTACTATGTATATGAGATATGATTACTTTGCAAGTATGTGATTACTTCAGCAATATAATGCTATACAGAATAGGCATTCTTTCATAAAGTCTTAGATGAATGGGCATCAGTATGGGACAGCAATAAACAACACGGACTTTAGAGCAGGGTTTTTTTTGACATTGCAGTACAATGTTGTCTTCAAATGTATTGAGCCACACTCATAGCTGTCCTGGGAAACATGCAGCCCAATTACTTCAGAGTCCATCTTGTTCTAGTCTCAACCTTTGCACCACTACTAGCTAGCTGAATGTCTTGGGCAGGTTAGCAAATCCATAAGTCTGTTTCCTTATTTGTAAAGGTAGCATTGTAAAGATATGAGCCATAGTTGATTGGATCATCTTTTAATATTAACACTTAGCATAGTGCCTGGTTTATAGAAACCGTTGAATGAATGGATGGGTGGATGAATGAATGAATGAATGCTTTTCTCATAAGGTCACCATGCAGGTTCAGTGAAGCCACACACATTTTTTAGCATAATGCATATAGTGATGATGGCTGTTTAGCTTGGGACGAGAATATCAAGTTCACCACACTGATTTAGTAGAGAAGAAAACTGACATTTGAAGATAGACATGTCTTCTTGAGGTCATCAAAGAATCCAACTCACCATTCTCCTAGCCCAGTTTCTTCTCATAGAAAGTATCCATTACTCTTTCCCTTATTCTCCCAATGGCATTCACCAACTACTTTTTCAAGCTGAACCCCAATATGTACTAAATGTTGTGGGAAACATAGGGGTTTTCTCAGCAAGCTTCTCTTTTGATCCACAAGATAAACTGTAGTTGTGTATGACTGATGCCAGGCACTAAAACTCTTGTGCTTTTCAGACAAGGTTAGTGAGATTTATATTTGAAGTATGATATTACTAATGAAAATTATTCAGGAGAAGCTGTGCCTGAACTCATGTGGTAAAAAGTATGTGGAAACTACTTTTTATGTCTTTGAACATGCTCCCTCTTTATCACAGATCCCTAATGGAAGCATATAAATTCATTAGCTATCACACTTCCATCAATGTCTTCACTCAGTAACCACCATTTTTAGGAGAGATAGAATAATAAAAACTATACTTTTAGGAATCATTTCTATAGTTCCTTACTAGAGAAGTTTCTCAGTGGAGCGTACCAGAGACCACAAGGAGGAGGTGCAGTGTTCTCTCCTGAACATGAAGCCGGCCCTGGGTGGTGTTTTGTGCAACTGCTTATTGCCATTGATGATGGAAAAAACAAAAGACAAAGGAAAAGAAAACAAGGAAGAAAAGATAGAATAACAGATAAGAGTTTGGGTCAATATTATTTTGTCAAGATTTATATTAATAACTTTAAATAACTTTCAGATGTAGTTCAAATTTGAATAATGGTTTATATGAATCTTTCTCCTCTCTTCATCTCACAGTGCCTCTGTCTGGCTCCTACCTATGAACTGGCCCTGCAGACTGGCCGTGTAGTTGAGAAAATGGGGAAATTCTGTGTGGATGTTGAAGTTATGTATGCCATTCGAGGAAATCGAAGTATGTATTAATTAGCCAGTCTTGGTAGACTTTTTTTTTTTAATTTTTAATTTATTTATTTGAGAGCAACAGACATAGAGAGAAAGACAGATAGAGGGAGAGAGAGAGAATGGGCGCGCCAGGGCTTCCAGCCTCTGCAAACGAACTCCAGACGCGTGCGCCCCCTTGTGCATCTGGCTAACGTGGGACCTGGGGAACCGAGCCTCGAACCAGGGTCCTTAAGCTTCATAGGAAGCACTTAACCGCTAAGCCATCTCTCCAGCCCGGTAGACTTTTTTTTTTAAATGCTGGTTCCATCACTAACAAGGTTGTTATAATCTCTCTGCTTTTTCATCTCTAAAAAAGGAGAGAAAGCATTGAATGGGTAATATAGATTAAAATGTTGGGCATAGCCTGAAACATTATAAGTACATAGCATATATTAACTGTGTCATTTCCCCATCCTGTAAGGAGTTGGATTTTGTATAATTTTGAAACATGGTTATTTGGTACAGAACAAATTTTATTTTTGAATTTTTATTGAAGTAGTATATGCTTATTATGGAAAAAGTTAAATGGCAGTTTAGAAGACTTACTCTCCAAAAATCCTAAAAATAGCCATAGTAATATTAATAATTTAATCCGCTTTTTGCTATTTTTGAGCTCATACAAGTGTGTATAAAATGCACATTACATGATTACATGTGTTTGTTTCATTGAGTGTTTTTTTAAAAATCTGAGCATTCTTTTCACACCATTCTTTTGACTAGCTTCACAGTACCCAATAATTTTTTAAACATATAACCAAACAATTAGTGCACATATTGGTAGCTTCCCATTTGTGAAAGGCTTGGAGTTTCGGGGTTGGCTCTTGTTTTACTTTTGTGGTATAGAGCATTGAACCTAGTGTCTCACATGTGCTAAGCAAGTATTCTATCACTGAGCTATATCCCAGTGCCCCCCCCCTTTTTGTTTTTTTGAAGTATGGTCTCACTCTAGCTCAGGCTGACCTGGAATTTACTACGAGTCTCATGCCAATCCTCCTACCTCTGCCTCCCAAATGCTGGGATTAAAGGCGTGTGCCACCATGCCATGCCCCCTTTTTCTTTTTTATTTTGAGACAAGATCTCTAAGCTTCCCAGTGGCCTGCAACTCATTCTGTAGCCCAGGCTGGCTTTGCAGTCCTCTTGCCTCAGTCTACTCAGTAGCTAAGATTATAGACCTTTGTCACCATGCCCAGCTGGGTTTGTCATTTTTTTTTTCACAGCTAGGGTAGTAAATTGTAGGACAGTTCTTCTTCCTCCTCCGTCTATTCTTCCTCCTCCTCCTCTCTTACTCCTCCTTTTTCTTGAGAATATTTCACTATCATCATGTTAAGCATGCTGGTCTTGAATTTTGCATGATCAAGGGATTATCCCACCTCAGCCTTCCAAGCAGCTGAGACTATAGGCATGCCACTGCAAAGCATAGTTTTTTTAAATGACCATGGAATGGAATTAAACATGTGGAACTATCACTACCAAACCCTAGAAACTCCAGCTTGCATTTAGAAATGATTGCGAACTGTGTTTTCCTTTAAGCTCTGCATCACGTTGCTCTTCTTTACGTTCTGTGCAATGAGGCTATCTGCTTCTGAAGTAACCAAGTCTTTCCCCCGCAGTTCCTAGGGGCACCGAGGTCACCAAACAGATTATAATTGGTACTCCCGGGACTGTCCTAGATTGGTGTTTCAAGAGAAAGTTGATTGATTTGACTAAGATTCGTGTGTTTGTCCTGGATGAAGCAGATGTGATGATTGACACCCAAGGTTTCTCAGATCAGAGCATACGGATCCAAAGGTAATGTTCAAATATATTCTTTCTTCCCATATTTTTTCTAGGTGACAAATTCCATTTATCTACTATTCCTAATTACTGTATTTTATTTATTTATTTGTATGTGTAGTGTGTGTGGTGTGTATGCTCTGTGTACACATGTGAGGAGGCTAGAGGATGCAAGGAGTCATTCTGTATCACTCTTTGGCCTATTTCCTTTAGACAGAGTCTCTGAGCTTGAATCTTGCTGTTTTTAGATTAGACTGGCTGACCAGCAGTCCCATGGGATCCACCTTCTACTCTCCCCTCAGTGCTGAGTTACAGGCATGTGTGGCCATGCCAGCTTTTTATGTGGATGCTGAGATTGAACTAAGGCCCTCATGATTGCAGAGCAAGTGCTTTTACTTGCCGAAACTTCTCCTCAGCACTCCCTAATTATGTTTATGCTTATTTCTTCCCCATCTTCATGTGTAAATTAAATTTAGGTTTTCATTATTCTTACCAACTAAGGGAGCTTCCTAACTGTAATAATTAATTACCCAATCTCAATTTATAACCTTGTCTCTCTGTTTTATAACTCAAAGCTACAGCTGAAATCTGTATGCTCAGTCTGCACCAGATTTGTCATGTGTTTGTGTGTGTTTATATATGTAAGTGTGTGTGTGTGTGTGTGTGTGTGTGTGTGTGTGTGTGCGCGCACATACAGTGCACATGTGGAGGTCAGAAGATAACCTCAGGGTGTTGGACCTCTTTTTCCACCTTGTTTGAAGCAGAGTCTCTTGTTTGCTGGAAGGGCCAGAGTGGGTGGTCCTGAGAGTCTCCCATTGCCAAAAGTATATTAGGATTACAGGTGCGTTTGCTTCTAGCTTACTTACATGAGTGCTGAAAATCCAATCCAGTCAGTGGGCTTGCAGAGCAAGCACCTTTAACAACTAACCTTCACCCCAGCCCACTGAGCAAAATTGTGAAGAGGATGTGTTAAAAACTTTGTTGAGGTTATAATGGGATTGTTGGGATAAAGTAGAAAACACAGATCTTAGAACCATATCTAGTTCTGACTTTGCTTGTAATTTGCAAGCAAATTATATCATTTTCCCAAACTCCTCTGTCAAGATCACTGAAAGATTTCAAATTGCACATTTCAAACCTTATTTCAGAGGTTCTAGGAGGGGGGAGTTAAAAAACAGAATCACTTATTTCTAAATAAAGTAGAACATACTCAGTGTTAAATTCCAACAGTAATCAGAATCTTGTAATGAAAAACAGTAATCCATTTTCCAAACTCCAAGAAGATATCTCTTTTTTTTCCCCATTTTTAAAAAGTTGGGGGGAGGGTTAAAACAGTCTCCTGTAACTCAGGCTGGCCTTGAACTCACTATATAGTGGAGGATGACCTTGAACTCCTCCACAATGCTGGAAATATAGACATACACCACCGTGTTGATTTTTATACAGTACTGGAGATCAAAGCTGGGGCTTTGTACATGTTAGGCAAGCACTCTACCAGCTGAATTATGTCCTCTGTCCCTCTTTTCTGATACTAATCTTCATACCTTTATATTTCATACTCTCACACTGTTATTTCCTGATGTAAAGTTATTGTCTCCTGACTTCCCAGAATAGGATGTAGACCTGGATTCTTGTAAAACTACTGCCCTCTCTCCTTTTCTCAACCCCTTTACCACCTCTCTGTGATTATATTATAAGAATTTACTTATAATAACACAGCATATCATTTGACAATATAAATACTTTTTACTGCTAATCCAAGCAGCATATTATTATGTTTTATTATTGTTTTGTATATGAGAGTGTGTGTGTATATGGGTGCACATGCACTTGTGTGTGCATGTGAAGGCCTGAGGTTAATGTTGGGTGGTTTCTTCAATTGTTCTTCTCTTTATTTTACTGAGGCAGGGTCTCTCTCTTGAGCACAGAGCTCACCAATTCAGCTAGTCTATCAAGCCAGCCTGCCCCATTAGTTCCTGTCTCCACCTGTATGCACTAGGATTGCGGACCACCGCACCCATCCAGCATGTATGTGAGTCCTCAGTTTTGCACAGCAAGTGCTTTATCCGCTGAACTTTGTCTCTTCAAGACTCTATGATGTTTTTCTGACACAAGCTGTCCCTTAAAATTGATGATTGCCCTTTTATCTTCATTTGTTATCACTATGTGGGATTTTTAGCTTTTTTCTAGCTGTTCCATCATATGCATCTAATATTTGTGGTATTTCCACATCATTAAATACATTTTTAAATCATGGATTTTTGGTTTATTCCTGGAGCTCTGTCCAGCTCTGTCTCTCTTTGGCTTCAGTCTGGACTGATAGCTCGTTAACCTTGTTGTGTGGTCATAACCATGGATCTTCCTTTTGCTGGTTTATAGTTTTAAACTTCCCATGGCCTAAGTTCTGTGTGTGTGTGTGTGTGTGTGTGTGTGTGTGTACATGCACGTGTGCACACACACACCTGGGTGTCTGTCTTCCTAGACATGTGGAGTGTAATTTCTGATGTCTTCCTTAAGGGAGGTTCAGCTTTGAGGTCATATATTTCTGAAATGTTTTTATTGTCCCTGTTACTTAGTCTTTTTTAAAATATTTTATTTATTTGAGAGAAAGAGGAGAGGGGAGGGAGTATGAGCACTTGCCAGGGCACTAGCCACTGCAGACACATGTGCCACCTTCTGTGCATCTGGTTTATGTGGGTATTGTAGAATCAAGCCTGGGACCTTAGGCCTCACAGGCAAGCATGTTAACTGCTAAGCCATCTATCCAGCCCAATTGATCTTTGGCTTGATACTTTACCCAGATAGGCATCTAGGGTGGTGTGAATTAGATATTCCCCCATAAATTCATGTGTTCTGGATGCTTGGTTCCCAGGTGGTGGCAGTTTAGGAAATGAAGTCTGGCTGGAAGAGATGTATTGTTGGGGACAAGCTTATGGGTGTTACAGCCAGCTCCCCCTTGCCAGTGTTCAGCTCACTCTCATGCTGTGGTTTTCCACTTGCCATGGCAGAGATGATATCTATCCTCTGCTCATGCCACATTTTCTCTTGCTATCATGGAACATCCTCTTGAGTCTATAAGCCAAATAAACAACTTTCCTCCCATCAGCTGCTTTTGGCTGGGTGTTTTATGCCAGCAATGAGAAGGTAACAAAAACAACATCCTATGTTGAAAAATTATTCTCAAGTGAGGCATGGTTACACATGCCTTTAATTTTTAAAAATATTTTTTTTATTTATTTAAGAGAGAAAGGCAGGGGGGAGAGAGAGAGAGAGAGGGACAGGGAGAGAATGAGCACGCTAGGGCCCGTAGCCACTGCAGATGAACTTCAGATGCATGTGCCACCTTGTGCATTTGACATACATTTACTTTTAGCTCTAGAGAGGCTGAAGTAGGAGAATCACCATGAGTTCAAGGCCAACCTGGACTACACAGTAGGTTCCAGGTCAGCTTGGGCTAGAGTGAGACCCTGCTTCAATATTTTTTTAAAAAAAGAAAAGTAACAAGCAGAAAAAAAAAAATCACTCTCCCTCTAATTTCAGATGCAATGTTGAAAACAGAGAAGTTTTAAAAAATGACTTCAGTATGTAATTAATATCCTGAGCTCCTGTGCTGCTGCTGGAGAGATTCCTGTTACCCTGGTCTCCAGGATTCTGTATTTAACTTGGTTTTTCTCTGTAGAAGTTTTGGCGCCACCTGTCTCCCCAGTATTTTGACATGCTTTGGTTAGTTCCTTGTCCAAGACTACTAGTATATCCTTGAATTTTCAAAATGTGCATGTGACAGTTGTAGGAAATTTCCATTCCTAGAGTGCTCAGCTTTTTAGAGAGCAAATCTAGGGGCCAGTGACAAACAAAAAGTATGCACCATGGAAATAATTATATGTAGGTGAATAAAATACTCTAAAAACATACTTACTCAAAGTATATATTTTGTACTTTATATAATCTAAATGTTAGAGTTTAAACAGTATGGCAGTAGAAATAGCAGTAGCAATAACATAAGTACTTATGGAAATTAACCATATTTTATAATGCTTTTTTTCTCAGATATAGCAAATCAACTCTTTTAAGATACATAAATGTAAACTTACAGAAAAAACTTAAAGACATTATAACTGATTAAACAGATATTACCAATTTAAAATTTTTTAACTCTTTTTAGAAATTTTTTTATGAGAGAGAGAATTGGTGTGCCAGGGCCTCCAGCCACTGCCATTGAACTCCAGACGTGTGCCATCTTGTGCTCATGTGCGACTTTGCATGTTTGTGTCATCTTGTGCATCTGACGAGTTGAACATGAGTCCCTAGGCTTCTTAAGCAAGTGCCTTCACCTCGAAGCCATCTCTCAAGGCCCAATTTTAATTTTTTAAATAACATCTTCTATCTCATAGTAGGATGGGTAGGATGTTTTTACTCATTCTCTTTCCTTTTTCAGTAATACCCCTTTGAACTGCTTTTAGCATATTTAATGTGGTGGTAAACTAGATATAGAAAATGTAAAATTCCTTAGGATCCACCTCCATCCTGACAATTAACTCTATGGATTCATTCCACATAGTTTTGAACTTTCATTCATCATGATCTCTAGAAATACCTTAGTTACTACACTTCTCCCTGTGTCCTCTTTTTTAGCTATAGGTTCTCATTCCAAATATGGAATGTATATGTATGCTATTCTTTTCTTCTCAGGATCTATAAGACCTGTTGTAGGATGAGCAGCTTGTATTTCCTTCCTCCCATCACCTGTATGTAAGGGCATAGCCACACAGAGCCTCTACTATATCCTTTCCTGGCTCTGCAAGCCTGCCTGACTGAAGGAGAGTGCATGAACAGCCTCAGATCCTCCAGAATATGCACTTAAACTTTGCCCTGAGCTCCACATTCCATTGATGTTTGTCCAATTCCTAGTGACAAGGAGGGGCATGGCACTTGGCTCTTTGTGCACAGGTGGATGGAGGTGGACCTGGTCATTACAGACGGCACCTCATGGACTACACATGTGCATGGAGCAGCTGATAGCAGTGCTTCAGGGAGAAGGACAGCCTGGCAACTGGGTGATGGCCATCTTCCCTTCTCTCTCTCAGAGCTTTGCCCTCTGAATGCCAGATGCTCCTCTTCTCAGCAACCTTTGAAGACTCTGTGTGGCAGTTTGCTGAGCGAATTATCCCTGACCCTAATGTTATCAAGTTACGCAAAGAGGAGCTGACCCTTAACAACATCCGGCAATATTATGTGCTGTGTGAGAACAGGAAGGACAAGTACCAGGCTCTATGCAACATTTATGGTGGCATCACCATTGGCCAGGCCATCATCTTCTGCCAGGTAAGCTTGTGCCCATGTCACTGTGCCCAGATTTCCCTACAGGGGGAGGGAGGGAGACAGTAACATTAAATGCCATATAGCCAGATGTCATATTCACCACTTACACATTTTAACCTTCAGAGCAGCTCTGAATAGAAATCTGCATCTTATAGGTAAAACTTACAAAGCTTTGGTGATAGAATAGGATCTTAAATATGGCATTAATTACAGGGCCTTATCTTGGAGGGACTGCTTTGAACACATCCCCAGTTACACTGATACTTACCTTAGGTTTTAGGATATCCTTTTTCACATTGATGATGTTGCTTACTACTACCATTACCCTATGTTTATTTTCAGGTTTATCTTTGCTATCTGATATTTTTCATGCTCAGGTTTTTATTTTCTCCCTGCGATATGAACGTGCTAAGCATCATGAGCAGGCTCTTGTGACATACCCATTGCACTACACTGACTAGACAGGCTTCTTTCTGCTGGCATGTGGACAGCTGTGAAAGCATTTGTAGAACAAAAGAAAGTTCATCTCTGCCACAGCAAGTCATGTAAAGTAGGCAAGTTCCTTAACATTGTTAAGCTTTGTTTCTTTTTTCTTTTGGCTCATTTTAAAAAAATAATAAAAGTAGGTAGCTAGTTCATCATACCCAAATGCAATAAATATTTTGGCCAAATTCTTGGCACTTACAAGTGTATGTTGGTTTAATTTTGTCATGTTCACACTCTGTAAGGTAAGTACAGTGTGTTTATCTCCATTTCATAGGTAAGAAAGCCAAAGCTTGGCCAGGTTGATGAGAAGCGATTCTTTGAATTACAGGCAGCCAAAAGTGTTATCATGCCATGTTCCAAGGCTCCTGAAGGACTGCAGCCTCCCCACCCCAGTGCTGTGTCCACCAGCACAGCCAGACCACTTTCACCCTCACTGTTCTTTTATAATTTAATTTTATATATAACAGGTTATACTCTTGTCCCCTCTCCCCTGCTCCTATTTCCCTGGGGCCCTCCTCAGTGAGGTTATGGTATTCACTGTGGGAACATGAAGGACTTAGTCCCTCTCCACTGCTTTTGTTCCTCACATAGACACGTCGAAATGCCAAATGGTTGACAGTGGAGATGATGCAGGATGGCCACCAGGTGTCCTTGTTAAGCGGGGAACTCACAGTGGAACAGAGAGCTTCCATCATTCAGAGGTTTCGGGATGGTAAAGAGAAGGTTCTTATAACGACCAATGTTTGTGCTAGAGGTGTGTGTTGAGGTTTAATTTCTGCACAATGCAATTCAGAATTCTGACAAATATATAATCATCACTATAATCAAGATCAGAAGACTGCAAAGATTGTCCAGTGGTTAAAAACACTTGCTTGCAAAAACTGTTGGCCCAGGTTCAGTTTCCAAGCCACTCATATAAGCTGGGTGTAAAATATGGCACAAGCATCTGGTGTTTGTTTTCAGCAGCAAAAGGTTCTGGTGCACACACACGCACACATGCACACACAAAATAATTAAAAGTCAGAAGACTGCCACCTCCTCATGTTTCCTCATAACGCTTGTGTAGTCAGTCTTCTCCTACCACATGGCCCACAGCAACTGATGATCAGGTTTCTGTCTGTATTTGTGTCTTCCAGAATACCACTCAGGGAAGTCATACTACCTAGCCTTTGTGTCTCACATCTTCCACCTAACATAATGCTTCTGGATTCATCAATGTTGTTACATAAAGTAGTAGTCCACACCTTTATATTGTTAGGAATATTCCCTTGATAATTCCTTCATTTACTGGTTACATATTTTGATGGTTTCCAGTTAGGGGTTATTCTTAAGACAACTATAATAAAAATTCATATGTAGGTCTTTGTGTAGACATATGTTTTTGTTTCTCTTGGATAAACAACTAGGGGTAGAATTGCTAGGTCAGATGATAGGTATGTGTTTAGCTTTATAAGATGCCTCACAGCTTTTCTATGGTAACTAGACCATTTTTCACTCCTACCAGCACAGTTGCAGGTACTTTGCATCCTTGCCAGTGACTAGTATTGTCACTGTTTCTAATTTTTTTTTATTTTTATTTATTGATTTGAGAGTGACAGAGAGAGAAAGAGGCAGATAGATAGAGAGAATGGGCACACCAGGGCATCCGGCCACTGCAAATGAACTCCAGTCACGTGCACCCCTTTGTGCATCTGGCTAACTTGGGTCCTGGGGAATCGAGGCTAGAACCAGGGTCCTTAGGCTTCATAGGCAAGCGCTTAACCACTAAGCCATCTCTCAAGCTCACTGTTTCTAATTTTAAACATTCTAGTAGATACACAGTAATATTGTTTTATGGTTTTAATTTGCATTTCCCTACTAACTAATAATGTTGAGCATTGCTGAGCTATTTCTAATTTTAAAGCTGACTACTTGGGCAGAGTAGGATGATGGAACTGGCTTTCAAGAAACAAGCCTTCCTATTTTCTTCATCCCTCTATATCCTTGCTTGGACCCTGTGCTGAAATCTTGTTTCCTGGTTCATTTCCTGAAAGTGTAGCAAATAGAACAGAGGGCCTGCTGTGTTCAGAGTAGGTATGGGCTTTGTCTTTTGTCAGCATAACCTAGAAAGGGGTGAAGTTCCTGTTCCTTGGGAACTGCTTTTGCCTCACTAGACTGGTTCTATCAAACAGAACTTCCTGTGGAGGTGGAAATGTTCTATTCTTTGCAGTCCAGTTCATAGCCATTATCTATATTCAGCTTCTGAGCACTTAAATAGGCTGGTATGACTGAGGAACGGGATTTTTAAATTTGACCAATTTCAATGTAAACAGCTGCATGGGTTAACAATTTCCCTCCTTTGGAGAGCACAAGAGGATTGCATAGACAGCTCCAAGGTGAAGACCCAGGGTAGAGAGGACAAGGGTGTGCCCCTGCAGCTGGTTATTATAGAAACAGAGGTAACACAGAAGTCTTGCAGGTGGTGCTAGGATTGAAAAGTGTTGTAGGAAGAGTAGTAGCTCAGTTGGATGGTGATTTATAGTGGGTTTGGACATGGCAAGACTTTGTGACTGGGGTAGACAGAAAGAGGTGAGCCTGTAGGTAGTTTAAGGTATTGAGTGGCTTGCATGCTATCCTATCTGATTGAGGCAGTAGGTTCTGAATACAGACATCTTGGACCTTGCTGTGATGGCTGTCATAGAAGAGTTAGAGGAGTAGGAGAAGAGATAGAGGGAACCAGGCTGGAAATAACAAGACTTGAGATAAGGGATAAGAAGACTTGCTGAGAACAATGGTCATAAAATGGAGCAGAGCTACAGTCCCATGATGGGTAAGGGCCTCCTGGACTGAGGGGCTTACAGGAGACTTAGTGCCACAAGAGTGGAGAGGAATACAGCTCTGTGGGTTTGCAGAGGCTCCTCCCCTCCCCCACTCACATGTGTGGACACATGTTTTGTACATATTTAACTTCTGCAGAATTAGCCTTTATAACACTGTTACCCAGCATCACAGGTACCATACTATGCAAACAAACTTCCTGACCTATTTTAATACCTATTTCAATATGGGAAGCCAGTTTTTAATTTCCATATTGTCTCTCTTAATGAGAATTCCTTTGGAAAATGTGGTTCCTAAGTAGGTATGTCCTGAGGAAAATATTGCAAGATCACACAAAGCCTTTCCTCTTGTAGGGATTGATGTGAAGCAGGTCACAATTGTTGTGAACTTCGATCTTCCTATAAATCAATCAAAAGAGCCAGATTACGAGACCTATCTCCACCGCATTGGACGGACAGGACGTTTTGGGAAAAAAGGCCTTGCTTTCAACATGATTGAAGTAGATAAGCTGCCCTTACTTATGAAAATCCAGAACCACTTCAGTAAGTAACTCACTTTCATAGTAAGAGCCATAGACCTGTTCATACTGATGGGCCACAAGGGCAGTGCTGGCTAGTGCAGAGGCAGTCACCCTAGGTGGAAGGCTCCTAATTTGTAGGACCAGAGTCTTAATGCAGATAGTTGATTAAATCATTTCTGCATAGTTCAAGAAAAATTTAGACATCAACTAGAATTTTTATGAGCTTATTCTGAAGTCTGGAGAAAAATTTTATGTCCTCAAGAAATGTACCCTAAGCAAGTAAGAAAGTCTTTTAGGACTTACATTTTGTCCTGAGCTTCCTCTTTCATTTATAGCAGCCCCTTCTCTTGCCTTCTTCTCCCAGGTTAGTCCTGAATTCTGAGTTCTGCAACTTTCTTCCAGCCCTACCTCCTGCCAACTAAACAGTCCAACCTTGGCTAGTCTGCTGGTTGTCTGAACTGGCAGAGTTCATTGATGGGACTCCCAAGGGTCACATCACCTGATGGCCACTCCTAGTATTAGCCCACACAGCAGAGAGCAGAGATATAAGTGAGAAGCAGGGCAAGCGGAACACTAGTGCCACTTTGCAGGAGGGAGCTTGATTGGAAGCAGTGGGCACTCTCCTTAGTAATGCACATATGGAGCATTTAGAATGTAGTTTTTAAAGAGTACGGGATGAACATTGTGCACCCAGTTACCTCTAAAGAATTGCTTAATGGCCCCTGGGTTATTTGAGAAGGCTGAGGGAGAGGAGCCCATGAAGACCATTATTGCGGTGGTGAGCTCATGAGAACTGGTCTTGGAAAGTGACCGCAGTGGAGGAGGCGCAGTCTTTCCCAGGCATGTCTCTCTGCCATTGTACCTTGTTTCTATCCAAGGTACCCCAAGGTTGGATGCGTATGGTCTGGGTCTGGTACTCTTGCTACTGTTTTAGTTTGTGTTGATCTGCTCTTTAGTTAACAGCCTCCCTTGTGTTCCGATCTTGACCTTCTATACAATGAGTCACAGGAACATGATTTTCAACGGTGTATCACTGTCTTCAGAAATTTAGAGCTGGCTGGAGTGAACTGCTTGGTCCTGGGTAAAATTCACTTTCTCTTTTGTTCTTTTAGACAGCAATATTAAGCAACTGGACCCAGAAGACATGGATGAGATTGAAAAGATTGAATATTGAAGAAAGAACTTTATTGTTTGTGAAATATCCTAGTTTATGTGAGAATGTTCCAGCAGATTTTGAAGATAATTTTCTATGTTGAGGCTCTTTCAACGTGAAACTCTGGCAGTTGACAAAATAAATGTCATAGTACTCTCCATTCTAATGTCTTAAGTCTCTTCAGAAACAAATTGAGTGAAGCATGTGATCCTTTTAAATAAGAAAGCAATATTCTTTCTTATTCTAACCTTTTTACAGGTAAAAAATCTTTGTGGGATACTGATAGTTAGCTTACATAAGCTGTGCAGATCATTCCTCTTGTGAACCACACGGTGGCAGTACAACTTAGCTGGTTTTAGAATGGGAGCTGGCAAGAAAAACAGAAAAGCCTCAGATTTTCAGGCCTCATTCACAGACTTTAACAGCCATTAATGTGTTGTAGTTCACATACAAATTTACTCCCATGTGGGTGTACATGTTCTTAAGTGAAATTACAAAGAAAATGCTTTTAAAAGTTAAACATGTTTGGGGGTAGCATTTTGCCTTTTTAACATTTAAAGTGATCCAAATTTTCAAATATTTCTTTATTTGAAATATTTTATATATTTATTTGAGAGACAGAATTTGAGTGGGCATTTCAGAGCCTCTTGCTGCTGCAGCAAACAAACTCCAGATGTGTGTGCTACTTTGTGTGTCTGGCTCTACATGGGTAGTGGGGAATTGAACCCAAATGGCAGTCTTTGCAAGCAAGCGCCCATATTGATTCTCTTTGAGTGTGTGTCTGCCTATTTCCCTGTCTTTCTTTCTCAAATGTATAAAAATATTTTTCAATTTTTTAAAAAAATAGTGCTGTGTCAAGAAGTGGAAAGGCTGTGCTTGTATGACTTCATGATGGCTGAGTGTTGTGGCACATAATCAACAATCCCAGCACTTGAAAGAGAGAGCAGGATGATTACAAATTTGAAAGTCCAACCTGGTCTACGTACTAAGTTGCAGGTCAGTAGGGCTAGGGTAGCAAGACCCTATTTAAAAAAAAAAAGCCTAGGGCTGGAGAGATGGCTTAGCGGTTAAGCGCTTGCCTGTGAAGCCTAAGGACCCCGGTTCAAGGCTCGGTTCCCCAGGTCCCACGTTAGCCAGATGCACAAGGGGGCGCACGCATCTGGAGTTCGTTTGCAGAGGCTGGAAGCCCTGGCGCGCCCATTCTCTCTCTCCCTTTATCTGTCTTTCTCTCTGTGTCTGTCTCTCTCAAATAAAATTTTTAAAAAAATTAAAAATTAAAAAAAAAGCCTAAAGAAATTCAAAGTATGTCTGAGAATTCTGAACATTCTTCTGCAAACAAAAATATGGTGGGACTGGGGAAATAGCTCAGTTGGTAAAGCATTTCCTATGCAGACACTCAGACCTGAGTTTAATCTCTAGAACCCACGTAAAAGTTAAGTATGATAGTACATTCTTGCAGTTCCAGTGCCAAGGAGATGGAGACAGGTGAATCTCTGGGGCTTACTGGCTAGCCAATCTACCCTCATTGTTGGGCTCCAGGCCAAGAGAGACCTTATCTTAAAAAATAAAAAATGCATATGGTGTTCCTTACAAATGACACAAAAGTTCATCCTCTGGCTATCACACTCATATACACATGAACATGGGCACACACATGCTTTTTATTTGCCACTCAAAAATTAAACTGTAAGTTTGAGAAAATGGGGTAATGGGGTGAGTTGCTAGTCTTCCACAAAGCTAGAATAGAGCATCAGCCTATAGCTAGAAGCCAGGCAACAACTCTGACACAGCCCAGGCTGCCAGCAGTGGCTCCAGTGAATGCCTTTGTTACCCTCCTGTGATGTGGTTGGTGTCTTATCTATTGTGATATTCAACCTGGCTCTCACCATGTTTAGCCCCAGGTACAGGGCTCAAAAATACTGGAAAATCATGCAATACCAGATACCACACACCCTTGTGCTAAGCACCAGAAAAAAGAGACGAGTGAGATTCAGCAGATACTTGGGCAGCCAGAGTCAATTGGCAGAGACCCAGAATAAGCCAGCATCAAAAAAGCTGTGCAAAAGTAAGAGGCATACATGCCATCCATGTCTCAGCAGGGCAGCTGCAGAGAAGACACATCTCCTACAGCACCTAGATCCTCCAGGCAGTGCTCTAGACCCTGCTCACTATGGGAATCAACTTGGAGACTGTGGAAGAAACTGGTTCTTTGTTGCAGGCAGACAAGGCCAGCTTCTCTGAAGGTTGATACTTAACGTGGAGAGCATCATCAGAGCAGTGGGTAGAGAATACCACTGTCAAGCAAGGAGACCCTGGCGGCAGAGAATTCTCAAAGCAGGGTTTGTCAGAAGCAGCTCTCCTGTATCTCTGACTGGAAGCTCATGGTCAGTCTTGTCCATTCAATACCCAGTCCATCATGGCACCAAACAATATTTGTTCTCAGTGAGGATTCTCTTCTTCATCCATTGTCATTTTCCTTGATGCTGTGTCCTGGTTTTTTTGCACATAGAAGTGTGAAGTGTGTGCTTATGCATGTTCATATGTGTGTTCATGTGCATGTGTGTGGCTGCACATGTACATGTGTGGGTATGCATGTGGAGGACAGAGGCCAATGTTAAGTTCTGACTCATTCACTCTTTAAATTTTTTTTTAATATTTTTATTGGGCTAGAGAGATGGCTTACTGGTTAAGGCATTTGCCTGTGAGCCTAAGGAATCCTGGATCAACACTGCAGGACTCATGTAAACCAGATGCACAAGGTAGCACATGCATCTGGAGTTTGTTTGCAGTGGCTAGAGGCCCTGGCACACCAATTCATTCCCCCCTCCCCTCTCTCTCTGTCTCTCTCCCTCCTTCTCAAATAAATAAATTTTTAAAACGTTTTTTAAAAATATTTTTATTTAGTGGGAGGCAGAGGTAGGAAGATCACCATGAATTCAAGGCCATGCTGAGACTACATAGTGAATTCCAGGTCAGCCTGAGCTCCTACCTCGGAAATATATATATATATATATATATTTGCAAGGAAGGAGGAAAAAATATGTGCCAAAGCCTCCTGCCATTGCATGCACCACTCTGTGCATCTGGCTTCATGTGAATACTGGGGAATCAAACCTGGGCCAGCAAGCTTTGCAAGCAAGTACCTTTAACCACTAAGCCATCGCCCCAGCTCTTTCTTGCTTTTTTCAAGAAAGAATCTGTCACTGAATTCAGAACTCTGTGCTAGACAAAGTAGTTCACAAGCTTTAAGGAGCCTCCTGTTACTGCCCCTACTGCTGGGATTACAGCTGCATGCTGTCATGCCTGATATTTTACATAGGTACCAGGAATCTGAATTCACGTTTTCATGCTTGTGTGGCAAGCACTTTACTCACTGAACTATGTCCCCATGCTTGACATTCTGGTTTTGATTCCAAACTCTAACAACAGGATGCGCAAGTATGAGAGGCACATCAATATCTTTCTACTTGAGCATGTAACTGGGCTTCCATCCTACTCAGTTGAAGCTTGGTGAATCCTAAAATTATCCCCTTTCCAGTGCAGATCTCTAGTAAGACCTTTACTACTGACCCTCAGAAGGGCCTTCAGTAATCTCACTTGGCAACTGTTCCCACAGTGTCTGTAAACACTGGGCATTTTTCTGCCTGCCCCTTTGCCCCTCGCCTCATATCCCTTTGTCTCACCACCTAGGAGGCAGCATAGCCATGCTGTTTTCTGCATGGGTCACAGCTGTATTAACATGAGCTGTCCAGTTTGGTGAGTCAACAAGACAGAAACTATTTTGTAGGGTGAAGCTGTTTGCTCAGAACTGTAAGCAATGTTCATGTTTCTACACATGGCCTGGCCAAAGTCATCCTTCTCAGTGCCTGCCTGGGTTAGAAAGAAGTAAATGCCGAGGCAAAGGTATAACCATATGATTTCAGTGGGTCTGGTCTTTGAGCTGGCTTAATCAGCTGTGTATTACTTGGCATCAAAGACCAAACTAAATTCAGAAGATTTATCTTGGCCAGCTCAGTACTGTTAGCATACTGAATTTGGTGATTGCATGGGGCAGAGCTGTGATTTGCAGTGGGAGCTATGAGTGATCACCTAGCCTGGGTCTGCTGCTGTGATGTCAGGTGCTAGGTCTAAGCTATTCATAATAAGCAAGGCAAGTGAGTTGCTCATAAGTCTGGTAAGATGTCTGACAGCTTCTCAAGAGACATCATTGTATTTGGAGAACATGTGGATCCTCTTCAGTGAGGCCCAGTCACCATGAAAGCCACTGGCAGTCTGCATGTACAACCTGCAGTGGAAAGTCTTAGAAGATTGTTGAGACGGGGGTGGGATGATGAGCAGTTCCTTTTTCAGACACAGGGTCGAGAAGCTGCTTGTACCAAGCCTGGGTTTTGAACTTAGGCCTCTCAGTTCTTGTTGGGACTTATAATGGAAAAAGACCCAAGCAGAGACAGCCCGGGCTCTTTAGAAAGAATCAGAGATATGAGTCCAGACCTAAGGCCTCAGGCTGGGGCTGTACTTCTTTGACCTTTGGGCCAAGTGCCTTCCTTTGCCCTGCCCACTGCTGTACAGACATCCATGCATGTGGATGCTCATGGGGGGCCTTCCAAGCCAGCACTGAGCACCTACTAGTGTTCTCAAGGGAAGTGTAGAAGGAACAGATTGTCTTCCAGCCACTCCAGCCCTCACATACATCTAAGACCTGCATAGTACTTTACACCACAAACAGATACCACAGTCGTGCCACATGCTTTGAGAAATACTGCAGTGTTTTTATACATTTTTAAGCCCATGGTTGAGAGAAGAATTAGATAACATCCCACCCTCTCACTCGCATCTGCTAGCTTCCTCCCTCTTCACTTCGGCCTACCACTTAATGAGCTGATGTATTCATCGGTATTCTAACTTTTTCACCACAGTCACTCTCTTTCCCTCATCTTATAGCCTGGCACTTATTTTTAGACACTATTCTGGTTTCCTCTGTTGCTTTGCAAACTGCTGTTTTACAATGTAGATGGGACTGAAGCACCATTCTCCCATTTTTTTTGTTGTTGTTGTTTTTTGGTTTTTCGAGGTAGGATCTCACTGTAGCCCAGGCTGACATGGAATTCATTATGTAGTCTCAGGGTACCCTTGAACTCACTGCAATTCTCCTACCTCTGCCTCCCAAGTGCTAAGACTAATGGAGTATGTCACCACACCAGGCTCATTCTCCATTTAAAAAAAAATTTTTTTTAATTTGAGAGAGAGAAAGAGGCAGAAAGAGAGAATGGGTGCACCAGTGTTTCTAGCCACTGCAAACAAACTCCAGACACATGCACTGCCTTGTGCATCTGGCTTATGTGGGTCCTAGGAAAGCAACCCTGGGTCCTTTGGCTTTGTAGGCAAGTGCCTTAATTGCTAAACCATCTCTCCAGCCCCCTCATTCTCTATATTTTTTTTGGGGGGGGTCGAGGTAGGGTACCACCCTAGTCCAGGCTTACCTGGAATTCATTATGTAGTCTCAAGGTGGTCTTGAACTCACAGAGATCCTCCTACCTTGGCTTTCCACGTGCTGGGATTAATGGCATGTGCCAGCATGCCTGGTCCTCATTCTCTATTTTTAACATGGACTTTCCACTCTCCCTCAGATTACACACACACATAAACACACACACACACACACACACGGCCCCAGGAGCCATAACTGGGACTGCTTTACCCTTCTTCACCAGTTTCTTCAGCCTCTACTTCTTCTGAAGTTAGAAACAACTAGAAGCTCAAGTATCATAAGGAGAGAGACTCTATTATCTTACCCATATTATATTTGGAGAACTGAAAAGGTTATTTAATAATAATCTATAGTTTTAGGGAGAGATGTGGCAACTGCCTATAAAAACTTACCTTGGGGAACTTTGCCCATAAATTTTCCTAATCAGACTGAATATTGCTTTGTGAAGTGGCAGGCCCCCACCCATGGGATTATTCAGTCAGAAGATGATTACTTGTAATGGATATGTACTTCTGATTGTTAAATTAGTAAGAATTTGGCATAAAGTGATAAGTGAGGCTCTGCCATCTTAAGATGCTCCGTTTCCATGACCCCACAAAGAAGGATGTGATTCACTGGCGCTTTACACAGATTGCATCTGATACGAAGGTAAGTGGGGTAATTAGCTTCTAATTGCATTGTCTTCACTTCCAGATCCACTGGCCTTTCCCCAAGTGACTCTGTCCTTATACCACACTCCATCAGCATGTGCAAAATGTAGATTACTTTTAGTTTAATAGTTGTATAATAAAGCAAAAACACAGTAAATAAAAGCAGTAGTTGGACTGGAGAGATGGCTTAGTGGTTAAAGTGGTTGCCTGCAAAGCCTAAAAGACCCAGGTTCTATTCCCCAGAACCCACATAAACCAGATGCACATGGTGGTGCATGCATGCACCTGGAATTCATTTGCCTCCTCTTTCTCTCTCTCTCTCTCTCTCTCTCTCTCTCTCTCTCTCTCTCAATATATAATAATAATAAAATACTTAAAGAGAAATTCTAAATAAAAATTTTAAAGCAGAATTTATCAAAGTTCTCCTCAGAGATTGCTGTCTTGATCCAGTCCTCTTCCCCTCAATAGGATGGTAGTTCATAGTGCCCCTCAGTCCTTAAGATATTCAAGTGTGTTTTATGATTGTTCCTTAGCCCTTGGGAATAACACACACACACACACACACACACACACACACACACATATATATAACTATATATATATATATAATTTTTACTTTTATTATTTATTTATTTAACAGAGAAATAGGAAGAGAGAGAGAGGCTCTGCCAGGGCCTCCAGCCACTGCAAACAAACTCCAGATGCTTGCACCCCCTTCTGACTAATGTGGGTCCTGGGGAATCGAACCTGGGTCCTTTGGCTTTACAGGCAAATGCCTTAACTGCTAAGCCACCCCTCCAGCCCAGGAATATTTTTTAATAGCAATAATTGGCTAGATTATCCTGCCTAGGAATAGGCATATAACTACCTTTGCTTACCATCATGAGCTTTCTAGTATTATATTAGAAACCATAAACCCTAAAATATCTTGCTAGATATATTGAATTATTTTATTTATTTTTGCTTTTTTTTTCAAGGTAGGGTTCCACTCTAGTCCAGGCTGACCTGGAATTCACTATGTAGTCTCAGGGTGGCTTTGAACTCATGGTAATCCTCCTACCTCTGTCTCCTGAGTGCTGGGATTAAAGGCGTGTGCCACCACGCCCAGCTTTGAATTATTTCTTAAGAATGAAGATGTTAAGTTTAGGAATCAGGTCAACAAATAGCAATAATAGCAAGCTGCCTCCAATGGCTGAAGCTGTATACAGAAATAATTCTCCTCACTTGAGCAGTGCAGGTAGAGATGTTCCTCCCCAGGTTCTCTTCATCTGACCAGCAAGGGGTATTTTCATTCTCAGGTTGCATGCTCATTTGTTTTGCTCCACATTTCTTTTCATTCAAATGAGGTTTCTTCGTGTGTGGTTCATTATTTAAAAGCATCTACAGTGTCCTTTACCCAATTTTCTTATAAGATCTTAATGTCTCCCTTATCAGTGTGTCAAAATATTTGTGAATTGGTTTTCCAGATACAATAAAGATAGTAACCTTTTACTGAAAACATCTTCCAGTACATCTGCTTTTTTAAATTTGTTAGTCTCACATAAAATTACTTCATTTTTTTAATCATTTTTAAATTTTTACTTATTATTTGAGAGCTGCAGACAGAGAAGAGAGAGAGAGAGAGAGAGAGAGAGAGAGAGAGAGAGAGAGAATGGGCACACCAGGGCCTCCAGCCACTGCAAATGAACTCCAGATGCATGTGCCACTTTGTGCATCTGGCTTACATGGGTCCTGGGGAATCAAGCCTTGAACCAGGGTCCTTAGGCTTCATAAGCAAGTGCTTAACTGCCAAGCCATCTCTCCAGCCCAAATTATTTAATGTTTTAGTGAATTCTGTTGATAATCTTGTGATTTTTTTTTTAGTCTATTGATTCTAAAATATTAACATTACTGTGGAAACACATTCAGGTCTATTATAGGTTATTATTGTGATTTTCATCTATAAAAAGATATTTGACTATGATCCACATAAAGTATATTCCAGTGTGAGATATACCAAATTGATCACATTTTCACTTCTTGAAAATGTTAATAATGGGATTATGGCTATAGCTCAGGATTGAGTGCTTGCCTAGTATGTCCCTGGGTTCAGTCCCTAACACTTCAGGAAAAAAAAAAAAAACTAATAATTATAACAGTTTATATTGAGAAATCTATTTTTTTCTAATTTTATTATCATATTAAAATTCTGCTCCCCTAAATACAATTGATAGGATTCTGCAGATCTGTGCCAGTATCACAGTTTATTGGTTTTTTTGTTTGTTTTTGGTTTTTTGAGGCAGGGTCTCATTCTACTCCAGGCTAACCTGGGATTCACTATGTAGTGGCCTTGAACTCACAGTGATCCTCCTACCTCTGCCTTCCAAGTGTGCCAACACACCCAGCTGTTCTGGGTTCTTTTGAGGCAGGATTTCACTCTAGTTTAGGCTAACCTGGAACTTCAAACTCACAGCAATCCTCCAATCTCAGCCTCCTGAGTGCTAGGATTAAACACATGAATCACTTCACAGTTTTAAGCATTAATGTTATACAGTGCGTTTTAATTTAAATACTTGTTCCTTCCCTGGGTTACTTTGTCTCATGATTTTTTAAAAAAATTCATGTCCTCACATTCATTCTTCACGATTTATTTTAGAACCATTTTATCAAAAAACACTTTGGAGCTGGGGAGATGACTTAGCACTTAAGGCACTTGCCTGTGAAGCCCTTAGACCCAGGTTTAATTCCCCAGTACCCACATAAGCCAGATGCACAAGGTGGAGCCTGCATCTGGAGTTCGTTTGCAGTGGCTAGTGGCACATGTTCTCTCTCTCTCTCTCTCTCTCTCTCTCTCTCTCTCTCTCTCTCTCTCTCTCTTTTGCTCTCCCTGTCTCTGTCTCCACCTGCTACCTTCTCTCTCTTAAGTAAATAAATAATATTTTTTAAAACACTCTGAATTTTTATGACTGTATCCATGTGGCTATAGGAATTTATTCAGCACATCAGTCCATATATTACTTTGCAGAGAACTGATATATCACTCCTATTTTTTTTTGAGAGTAGCACAAGTAGTTCTCAATCCAGTAGTCCTCCTGCCTCAGTCTCCTGAATTGCTGAGATTATAGGCATATGATGTGTCATAATACCTGTCTTGACTCAATCATGTGCCAGATAAGAAGCTGTGATTACTTCTGAAAGGGGTGGAGGGGCTGAGGTGGTCTCGATGGGGTGTCCAGCAGGAGGTCCCAAGTGTACACTCTGGTTATGCATTGCCATGGCCTCTTCCCCCAAATTCTTTGCAGTTCTATAATCTTTTTTCTCTCTGAACCTCAGTGCCACGAGACTTCAGCCTCTAATGGCATTGTTGGCTTAGAAATAGAGAATAGAGAGCATGTCTAGTGGATCTCTCTCTCTCTCTCTCTCTCTCTCTCTCCCCCCCCCCCCCCCGCACGCGCGCGCCACTTACATATGCTGAGTACACTACACATGTTCCCCAGATATGGAAGGAGAAAGGGTAAGAAGAAAGGGTGTAGTCTCCAGGTGCAGAAGAGGGGTGTGTGAGTCTTCATATGGTGGGGTTTTGTTTTTGTTTTTGTTTTTGTTTTTGTTTTTGTTTTTGAAGTAGGGTCTCGCTCAAGCCCAGGCTGCCCTGGAATTCACTATATAGTCTCAGGATGGCCTGGAACTCATGGCAATCGTCCAAACTCTGCCTCCCAAGTGCTGGGACTAAAGGCTGCACCACCACACCTGGCTTTGGGTTCAGTATTTGGGAGCACTGGATCTCGGACCTCATTGTAAACCCAGTTCTTCTGAGGATCATATGAACCTATAGGTCTGGGATGTGGCTGATGGTGACTTCAGGCAACACTTGAGTTTCAGAATGCTGAACTAGGTATGAGTTCTTGACTGTAAAAAGCAGGAGAGAGGCTGCAGAACTCTTACAATTTTGCTTAAAGCCTACACATAATTGGTCTAAACAAGAAACTTACCAACAAAACCATTTGACACATTCTAGGAGTAAAGTTGTGGGTGATTTTCTACCATTTTGTTGCTGTCAAAAACTGCAACAAATAGAAGTGAGAAGAAGAAAAAGAAAAAAACTCTGGGAGCTGGGGTTCAGTGTTTGAACTCTATGCATAAAACCCAGGGTTCAATTCCCAGCACCATAAGAAAAAAAAAAAAAAAAAGAAGAAGAAGAAGAAGAGAAAAGCTTTCCTTTCTTACTGGAAGAATTTTTATGAGGCGAAAGTGTTGACAATTTTGTCATTCCCAGAATCTGCTACCCACCCCCACCTCTGTAGACTTTTAGTACTTTTCCCCTCCTCATTTTTAGAAGGGAGGGAAAACAATCTTGAGCAGGCAGAAAGTTTTATCCAAGGTGTTTGGCAGCGACTCTAAGTTCTGGGAAAGATTTATGCCTTGGTCCTCTGGCACTGCCTCACGTTAGCTCACTTAAAACAACTGAATAAATGAGTTCACTTTATCCTGTCAAAGTGGAACCTAGGGCGGCTTGGTACCCAGCTGGGGTCCGTGGGGACCTGAGGCAATGTTCATGTCTCAGTCACTTACGCTGAGCTCAACCGTTTTTATGCCTGTCTGAGATCATTAAATAGAGGAGGTATGGGGCAAAGAGACCTGTGGAATGAATGGTGTGATGGAAATGCCAGTTGGAGTAGAGAGAGCTCTCCAAGAGCATGAATATAGGGGTTCACTTAGAAGGCTGATTCTCACCACCTTTTACCTCCTAGTCAGCAGTCCCCAGGACAAGAGCAAGCCTGCTTGCTCTGAGTCTGAGCTTTGAGAAGGGCTTTACAGAAAGGTCTCTCCAGCTAAAAGTCACCCCATGTTTATGATCCCTAAAATATTTGAACTTTCCTTTCTTGGTAATTAGCATCACATCTTTCTCTTTGCCAACCTGTTACCATCATAGCACCAAGCCCTGGGGAAGGCATGTTGCTGCAGAAAAAGGAACACAGGTTCCCTCTGGTTGGGTTTTTCTGGGCAAGCTCAAGGCCCAGTCTTCCCACATGGGTGTAGGCTCAAGATATGATGCAGTTTTGTTATAATCCTAAATGGGCAGGACTAGAAAAGGAACATCAGCCCACAAGGATAAAGGGAAGCAGGTAAGCTGGCCTAGCTAGGTAGGGTCTGTACCCACCTAGCACAGGGCATAGCTGCATGACCCTCCACTTTCCCCCATTCTGGGCCTGGTCCCCTCTTCTAGAGTTCTCTCTGACAAAAGTCTTGGAGCTTGGGGCTATAACATCCCTAACAAGTTCCTAGTATTTGGTTAATAGAACACATGCCTTCTACTGTGAGAAGTCCAAGGGCAGGGATGGTGTTGACTTCCTGTTGAAGGGAGGAAGGAAAAAAGAAGGGAGAGAGGGAGGACAGGAATGAGTGGATCCCGGGAAACGCTGTGTGACACTTTGTGCCATCTCACAAAGAAGAAGGGTGAGAGGCAATGGGCTGCCCTCAGGCAGCCTCCAGCCTGCCAGCCCTCTCCTCATCAGTAGGGCCTAACCTCAATCCTTCTTCACCTCTCACATGCTTGTTGCTCTCCAGACTACATACCCAGGTAAATCAACTTTGATGTGCTGCCTATCTTTCCAACATGCCTAAAACAGATATGCGATAAAATTGTTCCTCTGAGAATGATTTATCATGCAGCCCGTGGGGCACATGTCAGACTCCAGTAGTTCTCACAGTATGGTCTCCAGAGCAGCCGCTGCTGCACCTGGGAACTCATTAGAAATGAAAGTTCTTCAGCCTTAGCACAGACCATATAAGCCAGAAACTCTGAGCATGGGCCCACCCATCTTTTCTCTCAAATCCTCCAGGTAAGTCTTATGTCAACCGAGAGCCACATAGTTAGTATCAGCCACTTTAGAGTGCCCTAACTGCTTAGTCTGTGTGCTCTGGCACCTCAAGTGATTCTCTGCTTAACTTCCTCCTGGGCTTTGCTAAAACTGTTGGCCCTTGCTGGATGACTCTGTTCTCCTCTTATCACGGAGTCATGATGAAGACAGAACAGATGAACTCCTTTTAGTTTTGTTTGGAAAGAAAGCATGACATGAATGAGCACCCTCATCTAGGGAAGTGCCTTAGAATGGACATATCAGGGGGCAAGATGCTGGCTTATTTTTCTATAATTCCTTGAGTCAGAATTCAGAAGCGATAGGAGACCATACTAAATAAGTCATTTCACCACTCCCTGCATTAGCACCATCAAAAACATTCTACAACAGTGAAATGTTCAACATCTGCACTGTGTTGGGAAAGCTATCCTTGGGCCTCTTAGACATCTATACACTTTTCAAGCAGAAACACTGTGTTTTGAACACTCAAAGGAGGCTCTTTATGGCATCTTCCTCCAGAGCAAAGGGCAGAATTTTTACTGCCCATTGCAAAAGACCTATGTACTGGGCTAGAAAGATGGCTCAGAGAGCATTTGCCTGCAAAGCCTAAGGACCTGAGTTTGATTCCCCAGGACCCACAAAAAGCCAGATGCACAAGGTGGCATATGCGTCTGGAGTTCGTTTGCAGTGGCTGGAGCCCTGCAGTGCCCATTTCTCTCTTTCACTATCTGCCTCTTTCTCTCTCCCAAATAAACAAATAAATATTTTTTAAATAACACCTGTTCCTAAGTCAGCGTTCCATTCTTGTGTGGAAACGCCCCTCATGTACAGGCAACACTTGCTGTGTTCACATGGTCCTGGGGGATCTGGAGCAGGGGAATCAATGCAAGAAAAAGTTGATGTTCTGGTCACTGATTACCACCATGAGGGCTTTTGCAGCTGACCCAGAAGCTGCAACATAGGTAGATGAGATTTTTTTTTTTTTTTCCAGTGTTTGAGCTTGGATAACTTTGTAGCTCTTGGAAGAATGGAATTGTAGAGGGGCCAAGGGTAGAAAAATGCCCTTTCTTATACCCAGAGAGGGTTTCTGGTAGAGAAATAGCTGAAAGCAGAAAAAGTCAGAGCTGAATTTAAAGATGGGAAATGTCTCTGGCATAGGAAATGCCTTTTGAAAGTGGCGTGGAGGCCAGAGAGGGAAGATATGGCCAGCAAAGAGGAACCAAGCAGTGGCCTTGAAGAATTTCCTTAGTCCTGACCCTCCTTCTTGCCTCAGCTTGAGAATGCCCCCTATCCACCTCAGGTTGACTGAAGTCCCCTTTGAGCTCTCCTCAGCTCCCCAGACCTCTGCCCCTCTCTCCTCCTGGCTCAGAACAATCTTCTCTTTGATTGCTGGCTCGCCCGCTGCCTGCCGGGTCATCTGCACCTAATCAGGAGGCGCTGGGCCTGAGGGATGATAAACGGGGCTTCTCATTTCAATAAAGTTTGTGCAGAATATTAAAAACAGCTGTGGGCCTCAGCTGGCCTTGCTGGAATCTGTGGGGGCCTCTCGTGGGGTGTGGGAGAGGCTTGAGATGGGGGAACATCAGGGCAGGAGTCTAGAGGGTGCTTAGCCATCTAAGTCTGACAGAGCTAGCAAGTGGTCAGCACCCACTCCTGCCTGGAGCCCTAGGCTATCTTAAGTGTGGAATGCATTCTGGAATCAGAGGAGGCCAGTCAAGGCCTAGCAGGTCTCACAACAGGCATTTACATCTATTATCAATTATTTTATAAATACCATGTAGCTTTCTTTACAATTTCTTTTTATTACTTAACAAAATGTCATGAAAACTCTTTCAATTTATTTTTTTAATCATGCTCACATGCACATAATGTAAAATTAAGTGTATAGCTCAGAAGTGTTAAGAATCTTCACACTGTTGTAGAACTCATCTCCAAAATGTTTTCCTATTTCAAAACTGAAATTCTACAACAGGCCAGGCATGGTGGTGCATGCCTTTAATCCCAGCACTTGGGAAGCAGAGGTAGAAGGATCACTGAGAGTTCAAGGCCACCTGAGACCACAGAATGAATTTCGGATCAGCCTGGGCTAGAGGGAGATCCTACCTTGAAAACCCGGGTGGGGGGGCACAAATTCTACATCAGTTAAACAATTCCACATTGCCCTCTTTTGCCACCCCCGGAAACCACCTTTATGTGTCCTGCTTCTGTAATTGTGACTACTGTAGCGAATCTCTTATCAATGAAACCATGCAGCATTTGTCTGTCTGTAACTTACTGTTTTTAGTAGTTATACAATAGTACATTATATGAATATCATTAATAGCTTTTCTGTCACTGAAAAATGTTCTACATTATACATTTTATGCAGATTCTCAAATACTGGATTTTACTTTTTTTTCTCTAGTGTAATTCCAAGCCTATATATAGGTTATCCAAGGAGATGCTTCCCCCCAGCCCCCGCTCCAAGGTAGGATCTTGCTCTAGCCCAGGCTGACCTGGAATTCACTATGTCTCAGAGTGGCCTCGAACTCAGTGATCCACCTACCTCTACTTCCCAAGAGCTGGGATTAAAGGCATGCACAGGGCTGGAGAGACGGCTTAGCCATTAAAGAAAGCACTTGCCTGCAAAGCCTAAGACCCCTGTTCAATTCTCCACATAAGACAGATGCACAAAGATAAGGAAAGCTCAAAGTCACATATACCCACTAGGTGGTGCAAGCATTTGGCATTCCATTGCAGTGGCTGAGGCCCCGGTGCACCTATTCTCTCTCTCTAAAATATGAAAAAAGGCTTGCACTACCATGCCTGGCCCTGATGCATATTTTTAGTTCATATATTTCATTTCATTTACTAGGTACATTTCTCAAATGACTGCAGTATATCCCCCAACAGTGCTATTTTTCCATCCACTTCTCCAACAGTAAGGATGGTCCGTCTGTTTCATTACTCTAACAATGAAAAGAGCTATCACATTTTTTTAAATTTGCATTTTCTTGACTGAACATAAGGTTGAGCATCTTTTCATAAATATATTGGCCATTGGATCTTCTCTTCTGTAAATCACTTATTTGTATCTTATGATCATTTCCCTTATAGATGTCACTCAAGGGTAAGGACCACTTTGTATACTACAGATGTTAACTCTATTCATGGCATATACTGAAATATTTTCTCCAGTCCATTTATATTTGGAATCTTTTACTGTGTCTAAAATTTAAGCATTTTATATTTTCCTTTTTCTGAATAGATTCCTGATTTTCTATTTTTTAAGAAAAATCTCTTCAAACTCTAGATTGTATATTCTACTAATATTTTTACATGAAACTATTTTAAATGTTATGTTTAAATCTTCCACCTCTTTGAAATAACATGAGGTAGAAGACTTAACCTATTTTTAATTGAGACAGAGCCACTTGTGCCTGCATAATTTTTAAGTAAATTATAGCTTGGTCCCACTGATTGAAATACCATCTTTATTATAGCCTATAATCCATGTGTATTGGAACATATTTCTGGACTTAATTCTGTTTCTGTCCCGTGGGTCTATCTTTTCATTTTCCTTTGTTCTTTTTAAAAGATTTATTATTTATTTATTTGAGAGGTAATGAGAGACAGAAAGGCAGACAGAGAGAGGGGGCATACCAGGGCCTCTAGCCACTGCAGATGAACTCCTAGACGCTTTCATCACCTTGCACATCTGGCTTATGTGGGTCCTGGAGAGCTGAACCTGGGTCCTTTGGCTTTGCAGATAAGTGCCTTAACCTCTAAGTCATCTCTCCAGCCATCCTTTTTTTCCTTTAATGTGTGATTATGACTTAACCATAGTGATTTGACATTTTCCTAAGGGCACTCTTGCCTCAGGAAAGTGCTTTTATCATTTCTCCTTGCTGCTATCATTTTCATGATTGACATTATAAAAATTCTGTCCAGCCATCAGAGCCTACTAATGCCAATAACCCCTCAAAACAAGCTACAGTAAGATCAAGAGGAGGCCTGTCCCATACCTGCCTGTGCGTCTCTCTCAGAATCACTCAACATTGCTATTTCTTTCATTTTTCTTTAACTTTTTATTGACAACTTCCATAAGTATAGACAATAAACCACGATAATTCTCATCTACCACTCCCATTTTCCTCTCCTAAACCCAACCTCCATTGAATCCCTTCTTCTTTCAACTAGTCTCTCTTCTATTTTTTAAAAATTTTATTTATTTGTTTGCAAGCAGAGAAAGAAGAGAGACAGACAGAGTGAGAATGGGCACACCAGGGCCTCTAGCCACTGCAAATGAACTCCCAATGTCCCTTGTGCATCTGGCTTATGTAGGTCCTGGGGAATTGAACCTGGGTCCTTTGGCTTCGCAGGCAAGTGATATAACCACTAAGCCATCTCTCCAGCACCACCTTTTTTTGAACTGGGGTCTCACTCTAGCTCAGACTGACCTGGAACTCACTATGTAGTCTCCCATTTTCAAGGCTGGCCTTGAACTCACAGCAATCTTCCGACCTCTGCCTCCTGAGTGCTGGGATTAAAGGTGTACACCACTACTCAAACTCTCTTCTATTTTTGTTATCACATTTTTTCCTTCTATTAGAAGGTCTAGTGTAGGTACTATCAGTGTAGGTAGTGTCAGGCACTGCAAGGTCATGAATATCAAGGTCATTTTGTGTCTGGAAGATGCATTGTAAGCTGTCCTACCCATCCTTTGGCTCTTACATTCTTTCTGCCATCTCTTTCGCAATGAACCCTGAGCCTTGGAGGGTATGATAGAGATGTCTCAGTGCTGAGCACTCCTCTGTTACTTCTTTTTTTGAGTCACCCTAGTGGTCACCACCATCTGAAAAGAGAAGTTTCTCTAACCAAAAGTGAGATCAGCATTAATATATGGGCATAAACATAAAAATGCTTACAGGACAATTTGATGGGCATAATATATGAACTTAGCCAGACAACAGCCCATGTTACTCCCCTAGGGCTCATGACCTTCCTGGTTTCTTTCATTTAAATATATATATATATATATATATATATAAACACACATATATGTATATATATATATTTATATATTTATATTTATATTAATATATATATATATATATTTTACAAAGAGAGAGAGAAGGCTCAAGTGAGCTCACCAGGGCCTCTTGCCACTGCAAATGAATTCCAGATGCATGCACCACTTTGTGTACCTGGCCTTATGTAGGTACTGGGGGATTGAACCTAGGCCAATCAGACTTTGTAAACAAGCATCTTTAACTTCTGAGCCATCTCTCTAGCCCTATTGATCTTTCTACTAACAACAAGGTTGGAAGACTAGAACTTCCAGCCTCATGTTTCTTGTTTCTCAGTCCCAGACTAATACCCTGTATATTCATTCAGTTTGCAATGCGGAACTTGGGCTCTCGTCCTTGCTTGTCTCAGCCACTAGAGGGAGGCTGCGGCTGGAGAGGAAGGCTGGGCATGCTTCTTCCCTGTAAGTGGCACCCCAGTGGTGGTGCTTCACCCCCACCACGGCCCCAGCAGCAGCAGGCCCATCCTGGAGCAACAGGTGAATCCAGTATGCTAACCTTTTCAACTTCATCATCAGTCCCATCTTCCACACCACTCCTGCACCCCTGCCTCAGAGACCCCAACACCAGGTGGAAGGTGCTCTTCACTCAAAGGTCTTTGCACACGTCTTTCCTTCTCACCCGAAGACCCCATTACCAGGTACGTGGAGCCCCCTCTTCAGAGGCTCCTTTTGGGGGAACTCCTTGGTTTCTCTGCACTGGAAGTGGGAGCTGCTCCTGCAGGTATTGCTTCCTCAACCTTACCCTTTTCATGCTCCTCTCCCCTTGCCTAATTAAACTTAGGCCTCGTTATCAATTCCTTGTTTTCAATGCTCTTTTTCAGCTAATGCAGCTAATGCGTGGTTTCTGTCTTCCAAAGGACCCAACTGGCACAGGTAATGGGGAATTGAAACTTTCTGGGGCTGACTGCTGCTTCTCTTGGCTGCCCTGCACAGAGCTCCCCTCCCTCCTCCATTCCCAGAATTATTTGGCTGCTGTTGCCAAGGAGATGGCTGACAATTTCCAGTTGCCAAGCCTCCCCCTGGAGCTCTATGGAGACATTCTGGGAACTCCCTACTCCTTCCTGAACCCCAGCCAGGGAACTTGGAACACCCAGCCAGGTTAGGGTGGAGGGCTTTGAGACCAAGAGAAGGAAGCCAGGCAGGCCCAAAGATGAATAGAGAGACTGGATGTTTCCCTTCACCCTGGTTTTTCCTGCAGACCTCAGGTGCCTCGCTTGCCTTCAAGTGCTGAGAGCCAGCCCTTCTTGACTCACCTTCACTCTTTCCAGATAATACTCCTTGCATGCCTTCTAGCCAGGTCTTCAGTTACAGAAAATGGTCGCCTTATCATCACCCAGACCTAGAAGAAGGCCCATTGGGACAAATCCAGGGGAAATCCTAGCATCGGTAGGGCCTTTACTGAGACAGGAACTTCAATTATCATGAGCATTTTGCTTGCACCAAGGAGCACTCAACATACATTGAAACTTAATGTCACAGCCCAACTTTCAATCTATTTCATGATAGCAATGCTAATCACAACAGTAGTATAACAGTATAAATCTTATTCTACATAAATATGTAAAAATATCCATTCCCTTATTTCATTAAAATCAATTTCAAGGGACAACTTTCTGTGTACACTAGAATCTAGGAGGCTTGTTGCTATGGTTTAAAGTTGACCACTCAAAATCTCATGCTTCTGGTGTGATAATATTACAGATGGTCCTCTATGAGGCCTTTATGCTAGAAGGACTCCTTACTTGTGGGATTAGGTGCCCTTACAAAGGGGCTTCTGTCTTCCACTAAATGAAGACATCATCCATATCCCCTCCAGAACTTCGGCCATAATCCCTGAGGCAATGTAGAACTAGGCATTTCACTAACGAAACATTCATTTTGTTTTTGAGAAATATTTATTTTTATTTAACTATTAACAACTTCCATAATTATAGACAATAAACTATGTTAATCCCCTCCACACACACTTTCTGCTTTGCAACTCCACTCTCCATCATGCCCTTCCCCCTCTTAATCAGTCTTTTATTTCGATGTCATCATCTTTTCCTCCTATTATGATAGTCTTGTGTAAGTAGTATCAGGCACTGAGAAGTCATGGATATCCAGGCCATTTTATGTCAGGAAGAGCATATTGTAAGGAGTTGTACCCTTGCTATGGCTTTTACATTCTTTCTGCCACCTCTTCTGCAATGGACCCTGAGCCTTGGAAGCTGTTATTGAGATATTTCAGTGCTGAGCATTCCTCTGTCACTTCTTCTCACCGCTATGGTGCCTTCTGAGTCATTCCAACATTACCACCATCTGAAAAGAGAAGCTTCTCTAACCAAAAGTGAGAGTAGCATTAATATATAGGTTTGAGCAATAAGAGAAGTGCTTACCAGGCAGTTTGATGAGCATATATATACATTTATCCAGACACCAGCAGATGTTACACTCCTAGGGCTCATGACTTCCCTGTCATAGGTTTTATATTCCCTCCCATGGAGCTGGCCTCCAGTCAAATTAGAGGGTGGTTGGTTTCCCCCATAACAGACATGCCACTATTGCACCTGTTGGCTCCTTTGGCCTAGCTGGTCAAATTTAAGGCTTGCAGTGTCAACTGCTGGTTATCTCCACTTGTGGTTTCTCTCTCTCCCATAGAACTGCATGCAGCATGGCTTTTTCCAGATTTCTGTTAGCTGGTCTACATAGAAAAGGTTTTCAGCTCAGTTACAGCAGGATTGCTCAGTGACCTTGCAGCACAAATATGTGGAGTCTTCGGCAATAGGGTCTTATGATCTACTCCTGGTGGGAAATCAAGGGCCTTGGCAATGGCCTGTAATGTCTTGGGGGTCATCAGGGACCTCCCTTGCCAGCAACTCACTAGCAGGTTTAACCTGAAGTAGCCCAGGTAGGGTTTGAAAGAGTTCCCAGAACGAGATAGCATGTGGAAGATATTTAGTTTCCCGGTACTACTGGCACCACAAACCAAGCCTTCTTCCCACCATCCCTCAGATATGCTAGTTCCCTGTCACACCCTAGGTGTCTGTCTTCCTTCCTCTTCTGATCTCTCATTTCACTTTCCCAGTCCCAGCTAGGACCTCCTTCATTTCCTCTCTGGTCTCCAAGGTATAGTTTACAAAGTGACTGAGAAGTGACCCTGGCTGGTCCTCTGTCTCTCTTTTCTGACTCCCTCCTCTCCATGGTGAGCCAAGCCAAAGATGTGCTGACTGCAGAGCCCTGACCCATGTCCTGTCCAGCTCCTCATCTCATCCCCTACCAGTGGCCCCCAGGGCCTGCAATGACCTCCAAGAGGTGCACATGGAAAAGCCATTTACTTCCAGCAGCATCTGCTTCCTTTGTTCCAGCCCAGCTGTTCCTGTCCTCCTACACTCTGCTTCTCTAACACCCTGATATTTCAGTCAGGATCCAAAATGGTGATAACAGGCTCGAAAGCTGGGTGAAAGAACAAGTCTGTAATTGTCTCTAGGAGACACAGGAATAAATCGAACAGCACAATCTTTTTTTCAAAAATTGTAAAAAATTATTTATTTATTTATTTATTTGACAGTGAAAGAGGAGCAGAGAGAGAAAGAGAAAGAGAATGGGCGTGCCAGGGCCTCCAGGCACTACAAACTCCAGACACATGCGCCCCCTTGTGCATCTGGCTAACGTGGGTCCTGGGGAATCAAACCTGGGTACTTTGGATTTGCAGGCAAATGCCTTAAGTGCTAAGCCATCCCTCCAGCCCAGAATAGCACAATCTTAAGTAGCCATTGCCCATGGCATGGGGGAGGATCCCAGAAATGGACACAGCAGCAGGAACTTGGGTGCCTATGCCACTATCATGGGGACACACTTAGAGTGCCATGCTCTTTCAGAGTAAGGTCTGCCCAGCCTTCTTGGACCTGGGTGAAGGCTCAAGGTTCAGTACAGCAATCATGTGCCTTCACACAATAAATGTTAAAGTAAATGGAGAAACAATATCTTCATACAGTGAGTGTATAACTGGTGCAGTTTGAATGTATGTTCTCCATAGACTCAGATGCTTTATTAAAGCTTGCAACTTGGATTTCCAGCTGCCTGAATGAAAGAGGTGTCAATGAGGACAGATCCTGGGGTCCAGCCCTAAGGTATGTGGGGGCAGACCTGATTTCCAGCCTAAAGGTATATAGGTTCTCTGCTTGCTTGCTTGCTTGTGGTGCTGGCTGTTTGGCCCTGTCCCTTTACTTGGATCTGTGAAAGAGGACCAGCTTCTTCCACCATTATGGAACTTTCCCCTAGATCTATGATCCTGAAATAAATCCCGGTCTTCCCATAAACTGTGTCCATTTGGAAGTTCATCTCAGCAACGTAGAGATGACTGCAATGACTGGAAAGGGTTTTTAGTGTTCTTGTCAGGACAGAAGGAGTAGTAGCTCCCCCAACCCCTGGCTGGACTGAGTGGACCACCGTGGAAAGAAGTGTATTAGTGAAGCTCCAGAATTGACAAGCAGTCATCAGGAGAAGCAAAGAGAGAATTTGAGCATATTTGGAAAATGTGCTTAGCTAAACTTTCTCATGGAGCTGTTATAAACACTTACTACATCCATATTTTCCTGCCTTTGGACTCCTACTGAAACATTGGGTCTCCTGGGCCCCAAGACTTGTTAACTTCCATAATCACATGAACTGAATAACCTCATATAATCTCTTATGATCTCTTCATGGAGGGGCTGAGAGGTTTTGCAGTGGTTGAGTGCTTACTTACCACTATATAGCCAGAGTTTCACCCCAAGCACCACACAAAAAGTTAAATCTGGGCTGGAGAGATGGCTTAGTGGTTAAGGCGCTTGCTAAGGATCCATGTTGGATTTCTCTTCAGATCCCTTGTAAGCCAGATGCACAAAGGTGACACAAGCACAAGGTCACACATGCACACTAGACAGCACAAGCATCTGGAATTCGATTGCACTGACTGAGGCCCTGGCACATCAATTCCCACCCCTTACTATCTCTTAAAAATTTTTAAAAAGTTAAAATCTCTTTCTATGAACATATATCCTATTGGTTCTTTTTCTCTGGAGAAAACAGATGATCATACTTCCCTCCCTGACTTTGCCTCCTATTGTGTGCCTTATGGAAAAGAATGGACTATGCAGCTCTCCTGAGTCTCCTGGGATCCTGATCCCCCTCAATCAGAAAGGGCTAGTGGGGCTAATTTTGTAAGCAGTATAAACTAACTTGCAAGCCAGCACAATCTGTTGCTAAAAGTTTCCCGGTTACAGTACTTCCATTCTACTCTCTACAGGTTGCTTGACCACAAGGTAAAAGGAAATACCAAATCCCCACTCTTCGTCCCCAAAGGAACAGCTAATGGAATTCTGAGGACGTTTACCAGTTTGGAGAACAGTGGTGTCAAAATGAATGATTCATATTAACTTGTCTCTAGGGTCAGGCAAATCTGTCTTCCTCACTATGTGGGCATCTTAGTCTCTGAGAGCATCATCATTCTGCTCCATTGCTGAGTTGAAGAGATGGAAGGACTCAAGACCCTGAGGAGAACAAGGGACCTCATCTATGAGCTGGGGGAGAAGACAGGGTATGTCCACAGCGCCACTGTCCTAGAGCAAGTGAGAGGCCAATGTGCAATAGAGAATGTATCTGGGCTCACGTGGAGCCTGTTTGGCACTTAGGCTCTGCCAGCACTCATCCTGGCTGAGCCCCTGATGAATCTGACACCAGTCATCAGATCTCCCTTCTCATTGGGGTCCAGGAATCTCATCCTCTCTTCAACCCTGCCAGCAGAGGATGGAAAAAACCTGACACCATCTCATCTCAGGTTATGAGGGCAGCAGGACATGCTAGGAGACAGACAGCCAGGATAAGGAGTTATAGAAACCTTGACAATGGAATATTGGGCTTCATTCCAGCCTTAGACACCATACTTTATTGGTCAAATTCATCTAGGAGTGTAAATGATGCACTACTGCAGGCTGAACTGGATTCACCTGAATGTGTCAAAGCAGCCACTTTGATGGAGATTCCTGTGTCCAAATTACTCCTCAGGTACTTCTCCCCAGCCTCAGGATGAGAGCTTACAGAACATCAGGACCCCAGAGCAGCCAAACCATGGAAAAGTCTCATTCCACCCTGAATGGCAACTTCCGTGTGGCCACTTTTAGAAGCTCTTTGTCCCTGTCCAAGAGTATGAGACCACAGAGAAGTCCTTCACTGTATTGGGACTCACTATATTGGGATTAGCCCCACGAATGCTCCTCTCTCAACCATGGAGTGAGGGTTTGCTTACAGAGCATAAGACCCCAAAGCAGCACTTCAGTGGGTCATTTACTCTTCCCTCATGGGAGGGGGTGTGTGAGGGCTTACTTACAGAGCATGGAGACTCCAGAGATACCACCTCAATGGAGCTGATTGTTCCTAGATCTTTTTCTTTCTATACTTTATCCCCCACCACTGAAGTCATGAGATCCTGTGCGTTATTGTATATAGCTGGTGCAGCGGTGCATCTGAATCTCAGGTGGGGGTCTGATGGCCCTCCCCACACCTTCTCTGGTGAGTTAACCTAGCTGCTTTTGATAAAACTATAATAATTGTTCACATCTTTCAATGCAGGGGAACTTGCCATACAACACTCCATCCCCTCCTCCAGCTCTTATGTTCTTTCTTCCCTCTTTTCCATGAAATTCCCTGAGCCTCAGAAGATGGTGAGCTATATATCCATCTATGGCTAAGCTTTGGAGCAATATGCCATAGCAACAGTCACTAGTCTCAGGATCTTGGCCAGTTGTGTCTTTCTATCAACACCAGCTGTTAACTGCAAGTTCTCCAACCATAGCTGACAGCAGTAATAACAATGGTGATACTCTATGGGCACAAGCACAAATGTTTAGCAGGCAATTTGATAGGATCATCATATCCATCCAACAAAACAGCAGTAGTTTCCTCACTGGGGCCTATAACCTCTCCAGCCAAGGAGCTTTGACCAGGTTTACAGTACCAGACATGAACTCCCTTCTGTGGAATGGGCCATGAGTGCAATTGGAAAGCTGTTGGCTATACCCTCAACAATCGTGTCATTATCGCACAGGCAGGCATATCTTGCCTGGCACCTTGGTATTGAAGCTCAAAGGGTTCAAAGCTTGGCAGGACTGCTGGTGACCATTCTTCCCAGCAGCCTACATAGCACCTTCCAGCACTATGAAAGCCAGCCAGCAGGGGGGGGATTCCAGCTCAGTCCCTGCCTGATTTCTCCACATCCTATAATCAAATCATGACATGTCTTCAACAATGCTCTTGCCATGTTGTTCTGGAATACAACCAACAACTCATGGCAATAACCTTTCTTTTTCCTTCATTTTTGGGAGCCTTATGGGCCTCCCTGGCCAACAACTCTTAGGGCAGTAGCCCCATCCCTGACACTATGATCTCTCTTCAACAACTTCATGGCTTTTAGAGTCCCTTTTTTCAAACACTTTATTGTTATCCCAGATACTTTGCCAAACATGTAAGATCCCCAGAGATTAGTACTGTGACATTTTTTTTTTTAAATTTTATTTATTTGAGAGCGACAGACACAGAGAGAAAGACAGATAGAGGGAGAGAGAGAGAATGGGCGCGCCAGGGCCTCCAGCCTCTGCAAACGAACTCCAGACGCGTGCGCCCCCTTGTGCATCTGGCTAACGTGGGACCTGGGGAACCGAGCCTCGAACCGGGGTCCTTAGGCTTCACAGGCAAGCGCTTAACCACTACGCCATCTCTCCAGCCCAGTACTGTGACATTTAATGAAGCCTTTTTACAGAGGATAGGCAGGATCTCCAAAGGCCTATTTCCATCCACTTCCAAGCAGGTACTAGTTGGTCTCAGGAGTCAGCAGCTAAGGGAATAAATACTACAGGAGAACATTAGCAAGGTCCAAGGGCATGCAGAGATTCCATTGCCAGTATTACCTGTTTCTTTAAAAACATCATGCTGGGGACAGTACCATGAATTAGAGGCACCACCCCACCCAGCTTTCCATAATCTATAGACATTTTCTGTGACATCTCCTGCTTTCTCACCCTAGAGTGTTTCCATGGGGCTGCCTTGTATCTCCCTATCCCTGAAGGACTCACAGGGGCCCAGTCAAGCAGATTGGCCCTGCCCAGCACCAAAGCAGAGTGAGGCTTTTCTCCAGCCCACAGTGGTGTCTGTCCTCTGGGCTCACACTTCTCACACCCTTGATTTGACTGACTCCAAGGGGCAGCACTGAGGCTTCAGTCTTTTCCATTGTCTCTCCCTCAGCCACACCTGGCTGTTGTAATGACCTCTGGTGAGGTGAGCAATTTCCACCCCCAGAATATCTTCCTACCTTAAAATAAACACGGCTCTCTCTGGAGGCATAATTTCCCACCCCTGCATCAAGCTTAGTTCTTTTCACCTGAAGCACCCTTCTGAGAACTGTTCTTCAGGTCTTAAAGCCTTCCAGAGGGTTATTATCACCACATTTAGCTTTCTATGAATTTTATCCTTAGCCACTCCAGCTCCACACAAGTCTTGCCCCATTTGCTTCCGAGTGACCTGGATAGACCACGCTGTCTGCTCTGCCTTTTTCTCATGTCTAGATTGTTCCATCACTTTATGGACCTGATTTACATGCTAAATCATGGACCTTCCTTTCTCTGTATTAAAGGTGGGATCTGAGGGGCATGTCCTATCACCTTCACATTATTCTCATCTGACTCCTTCCATGGGTTCCACATTTTTGGATCCCATGAGCGGCTCTTCAATACCCATCTAATTTGTGCTTTGTTTCCCACTTGGCTTGCCAGCCCAAAGAGATGACCATTTCTTTTATACAATTTGCTGGTCAAATCCAAGGCTAGCAACCTGCCCTTTTCTCACTGTAACTCCTGTTTAGGTTGACAAGTTCTCTGTGTGCAATTATCTCTGTTTCAGCTGTATTCCTTACCCACAACAACGGCCAGGCTACTCTGCAGCCACTGGTGACACTCTGATCTCTTTGAGTGCAACACTCAAAACTTCAACACATTCTCTAATCCTTCTGTTTTCAGGGCATCCCCACATTCCCATGGTGTACCCCACTCATCAAGCATGCATGCGACCCCATACCACATAGAAGAGGACAACCACCCTGGAATTCCTCCCCAAACACTCTTCCTCCTGAGGGCTCAGCCTGAGTTTCCTGTCTTACTACCCACAGCAAGACCCAGGCTACTGCCACCACCACAAGAAGGCACATCACCACACCATGTGGGGAAGCATAGCCACACTGGGATTTCCTCCATGTAAGCTCCCTCCCCAGACTCAGCTGCATGCCTTGCTGACTACAGCCAGGACCATGGCACTGCTCCTCCCAGACTCATCTTTGGTTCTGCCATGCCCCACATTTGGGCACCAAGTGTTGTGGGAAATTTTTCCCCTGGGGAGATGCTGGCACACATCTTCACCCTAAATAGGGCTCAGATGTCAGACCAAAGTTCAATTATACCAATACCAGTTCAGCAAACCAATGAGTTTATTGGGGGGGTCACTTACAGAGCATATAGGAATGTGGGGACCCCAAAGTATCCACTTTGATTGGGGAGTCCTGTGTCCAAATTACTCCTTGGATGCTCCTCCCCAAGGATGGTGGTTTATTTACAGGCCACCGGGACCCCAGAGCAGCAGCACCATAGAGATGTTTCATTCCAGACTGAATGACAACGTCCCTGTGACCACTTCTAGATGTTCCTTGTCCCTGTCTAGGAGTATGAGAACAAAGAGCAGCCCTTCAGTGGAGTTTACTATATTAGCGTTTCCCATGGACCCTCCTCCCTCAGCCTTACTTCCTGAGCATGGAGATTCCAGAGAAGCCACCTCAATAGACCTCATTGTTCCCACACCTTTTTCTCTCTATGTACTCTCTCTCTGACCCCCGCCCCTTTCACGAGATCTTGTGCATTATTGTATACAGCTGGCACAGGGGAGCACCTAAATTTCAGGTGGGGGTCTGATGACCCTCCCCACCCCTTCTCTGGTGAGTTAACCAAGTTGCTTTTGATAAAGCTGGTAATAGTTGCTTATGGCTTTTAATGTGGAGGACATTTGCCATCCAACAAGTTCTAAGAGGCCAGGAAACTTGCTGAAGTTCCACAGTTCTTCACCTGCATTGGACTCCACTGTCTTTTCTATCATTCCACCAGCTTCGCGCAGAATGTGAGGACAACTCAAGAAAGTATGAGGGCTGTTTACTGGTGCGTTGGTCCTCAGGTCCCATGTTGAGAGTCCCATGTTGAACAGCTTGTTGGGCCTGAGGGTATGCCTTTTCAACTCCATATTCAGTGACTCCAGTTTCACAATATCATTCAAATAGAAATGCAGGGAGCCATGGTTCTCTCAGTTGTATCCTGCCCCTCTCAAGTCTGCATTATGGATAGAGTGAATCATCAAATAAATAATTCATGAGGAATCAGGGCAGGGAGGGTAACAGGAGAGCAGAGGTATACAGGTATTAAGAGGGCTGAGGGTGGCAACCTGAACCAGACCCCCATCCTCCCAGAGCTGTTGTCCTCTGGGGTGAGGGGATCTAAGAGTTAGGGAGCTGTCTTGATGAAGCCATGGTGGGTCAGAGGGCCCAGCACGGAACATTCGGAACATTCGGCTGTCTGCTGATAATGGCCCTCTGTCTTCTGCATCTAGGGGCCCCAGGTAAGTGACACTCAGCCCCTCCCCAGTGGTCCATTTTCCTCTCACATCCAGTGATCTCTTTCCTTTTTCTCTGTGTGTGGGGGGGGTCTTTTCTTGCACTCACATGGTCATTCAGTGACATCAATTCATGTCACTCACCTGCTAGACATTTAATTCACATGTGCTGAGCAAATCCTTTGTGCCAGGTGGCTAACAGTGCTCTGAATGACCCTAGGAAGACAGAGTTAGCGGAGGACCTCTGTCAGGTTGTAAGTATAAAAGTGAAGTGATAAGATCTGGGTTTCCTTACTTTTGAGGGGGCTGAGAATAGCTTAGAGACCATTACAGTAGAGCAAGTGAGAGATGCTGGCAATTTTGGCCACAGCAATGCTCCTAGGGTTGGAAAAAGTTTGTTTGGGGGTTAAGTATTTTCTTTCTGGAATGATGAAATATCAGAATTGTTCCATGAGCTTTACATACCAACTCATGCCTGCCTCTTCTTTTTCCTCTGGAGTAGCTGGAAGCAGTAGGTAGAGTCCAAGCTTAGGAGAACACAGGGCTCCAATCCCAGCTCCACCACCTACAGTGTGTGCTTTTGGTCAAAGTGAATTGGGTCTTCAGAGTTGCCTGCAGAGATATTATTTAACAAGATTGTTAAAATTAGGACAACAGGCCAAACATGTGAAGAATTCACTCCTGTGTCTAGCAAGGAGGCAGGCATGTGGTCAGTGGAGCTAGTGTGAGTAGCTGTGTTGTCCTCTCAGGCTCTCAGAACCTTACAGAATGTAGATCCACCCTGGTCATGGTCTAGGGGATGGGATGACATAGTGCCTAGGCACAGAATACCTGCTGAGTAACCTGCCCATGGAGGCTATTCATGTTTGGCCCCTGGCAGACTGAGAGCTTCATGAGAGCAGCGCTGTGGGAGCTCAGTTATCCTGTGACCCTGGTATCTGGTGCTCCTTCGTTAGCTGACAAATCATGGATCTGAGTTGTAGGGTACAGGCTGCTATCTTCTTCCCCGGGCTGCAGGAGGACTGAAACAAGCTGGGTACCTGCCTGTTCTAGGATCATCCTGGAATCTCTCCAGAGAGAACTCCATGTCCTGGCTTGCCAGTGGTTATGAAACTCTCTCGTTAGCCCCAGGGATGTCACTATCTTCAGTATTATCAGAGCAAACTTGGAAAACTTGTTAAAAACACAGACTCCTGGGCCCTGATGGCTTCCCACTCTTAGAGCTCCTGATTCATTGGTTTACCATGAGACCCACAAATTTGTAATTTTATCACAGGGTTTGATTACCTACCTGCTTCTAGCTGTTCTTATTGTCAGTTAATCCAAGCAGGAGACCCTCACAAACTCTTTCAGGAATGGCATCCTGCCCATCAGCCTTAGACGTGCCCCTGTAGCCTCGCTGAAACCCACTAGTCTGCCTGGCACTGCAGAAACAGAGGCTCCAGACAAGGGAATGGGGTGTGCCAGGATCCCAGGGCAGCCAGCATGTTCTGATTATCCCTTCTTTCCCCAGGCCAGGCCCTCATGACTTTAAGCACCCCAGGGGAGAAAGCCATGTCCTTGGAAGGAGTAAGAGGCAGCTCTGTGACACTGGCCTGCAGCCCTGGTCCTGACATCCTGGTGGTTCTCTGGAGCTTCACCCCACTGGGTTTCCTGGTCCCACGACCCGTGGCTGTCACCAATGGAGCCTCATCAAAAGTGGAGGCCGGGTCCTCAGCTCTGGGGGTCGTGAGTCTGAGGAACAGCAGCCTGGTGCTAGAGGAACTCCGAGAGGGCGCCCGTGGCCACTTCCTGTGCCAGGCCCTGCATGTGTCCAGCGGCCAGCTCCACACCACCTACTCCTACTACACTCTAGCTGTACTGGGTGAGGCACTGGGCACGGATGCAGACAGCCTGCCGCTGATCTGCTCACTGCTCTTGGTGTGCATTTCCCATTTTCTTTGCATGTGCTGGGCTATTGGATCTAAAGGGTATCCCTCAGAGAGTGAGGAAACGGGCTTGGGGAAAGGGATTTCAAGGCCAAGTGGTCAGAAAAGTCTACCAAAAAGGAGGGGCCCCTGGACACGGCCAGGCATGGCCAGGGTCTATAGTCACAAACCCAGGGGCTCTCCCTTCTCTGGTCAGTACCTGTATCCAAGCCTCAGGTGCGGCTAAGTGACCCATCCCCAGTAGAAGGCATCTCTGTGGTGGCTACATGTGCTGTGCGGGAGGGCACAGAGCCAGTGACATTCACTTGGCATCATCATGCACCTCGAAGTCCTGAAGAGGCTGTGGTAGGGCTTGCAGAGCCACAGCTCAGACTGGATCCAGTCAACCGGACACACCTAGGCTGGTACACATGCAGTGCCCGCAATGTTGTCAACGAGCTGAGCAGTGCTGGAATCTTCTTGGATGTCATCTGTGAGTTTGATTTGTGATACTGGCAACCCCTTACCCACTCATATTTGACCTCTTGCCCCATGCCAGAGCTTCCCACATTCTTTTACCTCCGGAATGCTCTACATCTTCAGAGCTCTCAAAGTACAGGGTGCTGTTGCCATTGGTGTCAAATATGATGGCTGTTATGCCAAGGTTTTAAGCTTTGAGGGTCATGAGCCCTTCTTCCAAGGAAAATCTGCTTCTATTCATACTCATGATTTTACTCAAGATTTCAGGAGTGGCCCAAAAAGTCAGTCTTTGCGTTGAGCAGAGGGCTATCAGTGATCAACCAAATACTAGGGAAATAAGGAGGAAGGCCACAGGGGAAGAAGGCAGCAAGCTGGTCCAAGTGGCGAGGCTGAGAGCTCCAAGTTAGAAATCAAAAGATGAAAGATGAGAATGGTCTAGACTGGACTCTAGAGTCCAGTGTGGTGGCCATTTGTATGCTATTGATCACTTAAGAGAGTGGCTAGCCAAATTGAGCTCTGCTATAACTTTTATATTGACTATATATTGAAATAATGTTCTGGATATATTTGGGTAAAGGAAATATTAAGGTTTAAACAGTTTTCTGTGTGTTGTTTGATTGGATTTGGCTATTTGTTTTTACTAAGATTTGGCCACAAGACATTTAAAACACTGGCTCCATACATCTACTGGACAACCCTGGTCTAGAGGTGTTTGTTTATTTATGTATTGTTTTGTTTTGTTTGTTTCTTTTTTGAGACAGGAGTCAGGTCAGCAAGAGATCTAGGAAAGAAGTAGGAGCAGGCAGCTATTTCTGGTGACTTTTGGGAATGAGGAGAATTTCAGAAATGGTGACAGAAAGTTTGCAAAGCAGTGGGGGAGAGAAAGACAGGTGCCTATGCAAGTGACAAGGGTGTATATTCAGCATGTAATCTCTCCATGTTTGCTTCTCTGTAATGTAGACTGACTAACCATACCAGCCCCAAGTAACAGGCCTATATGACAGGCTGGTCACCTCACCTCTCTTCTGCCTAGAATGTCCCCTGTCTAAACCCAACTCAGCAATCTCTCAGAGAAGCCATGAGACTTCCAGTTCATTTCCTGAGCCCCACCACACATGGAGCTTACCTCCAGCAGCCTTGCCCACTCTGTTCTGTGCATTGTGCCTGTGACCCATCAGGATTCTGAGCAACCCTTGGCATGGGGATTACAATGGAGCAGATGTACACTACTTACCCTTGGAATGGATGAACAAATTCTGTAATGATGACCCGAGTGAAAGAGGGCCGGAAGGCTGGAGAGGTGTGATGGGTCTTCCTTGTCCTCTAGATGGTCCTGACAAGCCTGTGATCACTGTGGAGCCACTGGGATTCACAGAGGAGGGGTTTTGGGCCAGTGAAAGGGAGGAAGTGATCCTGAGCTGCCTGGCTGCATCCAACCCTCCTAGTCACTATGTGTGGCTCCGGGACAACATTCAGGTCCACAAAGGACCCATCTACATCATCACCAGTGCTGGCCCCACCCACACAGGCCTATACACCTGCTTGGCCCACAACAGCCATCTAGACACTCGCTCCCAGAACACTATTCAGCTCACCATCTATTGTAAGTGTGTGGATGGGAAGGCACACAGCTGGAGCCCAGACCTGTGCTCAGGCAGCCCCTAATCACCCTGAAGGGAGCAGTGCCAATGTTACTGGCAGCAAGAGAAGGGTGTCTGGAAACCAGGTTGAGTTGCAAATCTGGGCGGAGGCTTAGGAGACCATGGGAAAGGGCAGGGTGTGGGGTGCCCCTTGACCTTATATAACACCCTTCCAAAGTGGGTATTCCAATGCCCTGAGGCATGAACTGAGGCACAGAGAAGGGTGGGGCAGTGACCAGAAGGCCAGGTGCCCAAGGGCAAAGAGAAGAATCTAGGGCCTTTCCTGGGGTCTCTGGGATTCCTCAGGTACTCTGAATTTTTGTCCACCTCTCAACCCCCTACTCCTTGACTTAAGGGCTAGTACTTTTTAAATCAGCCCCCATTTGAGCACTTTGTCTTATTTCTCACTCCTGTGATACCCCAAGCCTCGATGTCTCTACTTGGGTGGGAGCTTCAGCGTATAGGTGGTAGAACCTTCCTCAGTCCCTACTTGCATACTCCCCAATCCAGATCCCCCTGAAGGGCAGCCCTCCTGTGCTGTGCTCCCCACCCTGGGGGCTGTAACTCTGCTCTGCACATGGCCTGGGGGGCTTCCAACTGCCCACCTGCATTGGGAAGGGCCCTGGGGGATTAGCCCGACTTCCCCCAGCAACATCAGCTGGAGTAACACAACCACTGGACTCCCCAGTGGCAGTGTCTTCACCTGCGCAGGACAGCATCCAGCCCTGGCACAACCTGCCTTCTGCAGGGTCACACTCTGTAAGTAGACACAGATAACTTCCAGGCAGTGTGGGCTGGGGTTGGATTGCGCTCCAGACTTTTGGCTCCAAGATATGTCGGGAAACTGGGATACATCCTCAGCCCTCAAATCCATTCCCGAATTCTCTTCCACACTTTACTCTGTCCTTCTCAGATCTGGTTTGCAGTCCAAACCCTGTGACACCTTCAACCTCACATCCCATTCTCCCTAGTATGTATTGGTTTGAAGATAGTCCTTCAATGTTCTCTCTGCCAAATATGCTCTTCTGCCCCCTTTTCTGTTCACCCGTGCCCAAGACAGTTCCAGTGTGATTCTGCCTACAAAGTCCTCCCCATTGAGGCTGTTTCTTGTTGTTGTTCTCTCTATACTCCAGAATTCATCAGGTTATGTAGTGACATGACAAGCAGAGCCATCATTCCTTTCCAGGGGAACCTCCCAGGAGCCCTACCTGTTGGACCACCATTACATTAGGTGACCAGTTCATCATGCTGAGCTGTGAATGGCCTGGAGGAGAGCCCCCTGCACTGCTGAGCTGGCTGGACAAACAGCAGCAGTCCCTGGGTGACCCCAGCTCTTCAACTGCAGTCTACCTCCTGCAGACCCAAGATGATCTGGCAGGCAGAGAGTTTACCTGCCTGGGCTCCCACCCACTCAGGGTCCCTGACCCCCGCTGCCAGCTCCAGCTAGGTGAGCAGGGCCTAGAGACCGGGTTCTCTGGCAGGAGAAGCTCTCAGAACTAGTACAATGGCCTGGGCTGCTGCCCTAGAAAATGAACCAGAAACTGATTCAATTTCATGTCCAAGGCCTCAAATCTTTTTTGATGCACGAAATGAGAGGTTGGTTTAGGTCAGTGTTGTCCAACAAAAATGTACTGTGAGCCTCATATGTAAGTTTCACTCCACTTTTTTTTGTTGTTGTTGTTGTTTCTTTCATCCTGTCTTGAAAACCTAGTGTATTTACAGTACCTCACATCTCAGTGCAACCTGGCCTCATTCACGTGCTGAGAGTCATGTTGGTTGATGGTATTGAACATTATTGGGCATCACTGATCTAAATGCTGTGGGGTACTGACTGCATCCCTCATTTGTGTCTATTTGAGCATACCTGCAATAACATTTCCAGTCTCTCTACCTCTGTTCCCTGCTTTATTTATGGCTTGCTTCCTCCTTTGTCTTCATCTGGCCTCCTATAGTCTATATTAACAACTGAAGACAAAAGAGGCAAATACTGAAAAATTTAAATTGTGGGGAAAGTATCTTGAGGAGCTAATACAACAGCTTTCACAAAATGATTCACCTCTTAGTTTCCAAAGATGTTGTAAGTAACATTTAGTGGGCTTTAAAGAGGTCCTCAGCCCAAAATATTGCCTCCCCTATTATTCACTCTAGGGCCAGAAATTCCATTGTAAGAGACTTATTGACACCTGGGAGTCTGGGGTTTTAATAAGAGTCAGTCTGTAAAAAAATTGAGCACCTGCTAAGGCCTTGCAGTACATATGGAGCTAGCAGGATGTGGCAAGCTGCTGGAGGAAGGAGGCCCCTGCCACTGCCAATTTAGAAGTGGTGGTGCTTGCAGAGCTAAGCCAGGAGGACCTGCCTGCAGGAGCAGAGGCTGGAGTAGGAGGTGGGGTGGAGAAGGAACATGCAGGAACACACTGATGATCAGCAAACCCTGGAGCAGACCGTGGTGGGAACTTAGTGTTGAATCGGAGTCTGAATCAAAGGGAAGATTGGCCCAGCATGGGCTTCACTGGGCCATCCTCTTTACCCTCTGCTTTTCACCCACTCTACTACCAGCCAGCACCTTTCCTTCAAGCCTTTCTAACATCTGGGGACTGTTGGTTGTTTGTGCCAGCCTCACTTTTTCTGTCTCTGCAGAGGCCCCACAGATAGCAGTGGCTGAGACCCTGGTGTCAGTGTTGGAGGGAGGAGAAGCCTGGATGGACTGTGCTCTCCAAGGGGGCACACCACCTGTTCAGCTTCTCTGGCTGGGACCCCAGCAACAGCAGGTGGAACAGAGCACTTCCGGATTCATGCTATACCCAGACAGTGTCCAGTTGCGCCTCCAGATCCAAGATGCTGACCCAGCATACCACGGGGGCACATACCAATGTGTGGCCCGCAATGCTGTGGGCAGCAGCCATCGAAGAGTGCTGCTGGAGGTCCTGAGTGAGTGGAGTGGCAACATGTGTGCTTGTGTGGCAAGGGGTTTGGCAGACCAACACCATAGAGTTCTTTGCAGAAAGCCTTGGGAATTGCCAGCTTCAAAATTTAGATCCTTGGGCACATTCCAGAGCATGATGCCAGGTGGGCTAGGGAAGTATAAATCTGATGTGTTCTTGCATAGAGGCACATCGAATTTCACACACTCTGAATTATCTCCTTTCCCTTGTTTTACTGAAGAGGAGACACTAGGTCTCCACACAATCTAGCCTCTGCACCGCTGGCTGGCTCTCCACACCAACAAGCACACGTCACTGTTGTTAGACAGGTGTCTGTGCGTGTTCCCACCCTCACTCATCTTCAGGGTATCCAGCTCCTCCTAACGTCACCATCAGCCGCCTGACCTATGGGAGGCACAGGAGAGAGGTGCAGCTGCAGTGGGCCATCCAGGGTCCTGGGAACCTGACAGGCTTTCTGGTACAGCGGAGGGCCAGTGTCCCCAGCCCAGAAGCTGGGGCTTGGGAGACAGCTGCTAATGACATCGAACCAGAGAGCAGGGCACGGCGACTGGGAGGGTTGGACCCAGGGGTCCTTTACGCCTTCCGCGTCCTGGCTCTGAATCACTACACTGCTGGATATCCCTCGGAGGTGAAGACACCAGGTGCTGGGCTAGCATTGGAGAGGGACTCACCTTTACCCATAGAACTGCCCCCGGGGCCCATCATCTCCTCACAGGGTGTCCTGCCCCAGTCCTTGGCTTCCTTCCTGCTGTATCCCCCAGCCCACGTATGGTCCTTTCCACCCTCTCCTGTTGTTCTGTCTTATTCCTTCCTGGATTGCTCAGGAGCCTCCAGGCCTAGGAGCACACCCCCAATCCAGCCTCAGTCAAAAGAAAAAGGAGGAACAGGTGTAGAGGATTTCTTAAGAAAAGGACTCCCCTCCCCACCCAGTCTGTGCCTCAGTCTCACCTCCTGGGGGACAGGAGGGCTCAGCTTCCTGTTGTTCCCTCTCTGTTCTGGGAATTCCTTATTTTATGGCTAACCTTCTGCAGCCTCAAGCTGCCAAGATAAGTAGCCTTCTGTGTGCCTGCCAGAAATAGGGGATTTGGCTGAGAACTCAAGTGATCAACAGCAGCAGGCAGCCAGAGCATCTCTGTCCTTGGGAGAGAGCTGAACTTCAGATTCCCTGGGACCCCCACATTAGCAGGCAGGGAGCTGGATCTGCAGAGCACCATCATCTCCTCAGTACACTGAGCTGCTGTTGCCCAAATTTACTCATGCAACCTGTGTTTTTGACTCTTAGTGGACCCCCCCTTTAGCATCTACCCAGCTGTATTGGGTGCAGCAGGCACAGGAATGGTGGTGGCATCGGTGGCCTCTCTACTGGTGTTCCAGTATGCTGTTCGTCACCCACAGACCTTCCCTCGTGAGTGGAAATCTGAAAGGATGGGCTGCTGCCCACAGGCCGGCCAGGTGTAGACCTACCCACAGGAGAACCTAGGTTTCTCTTTTGCTGTGACCCTCTCCTAGCTACATGTCATTCGTTGGGGGTCCAGCTTCCCAGCCTTAGGCTCTATGACCCCCAGGCTACTAGATGCAACCTATTTGGGAAGGGTAGTACCATTCTTCTGGGATCCTTGGTGGGTTGACCAAGTAATGCTCCTTTTCTTCTTCTTCCTACAGGGCTTGGTCAGTTGCTTGTTCCCAGGTGAGAACACAACCCGCCTTTCTGGATGGAAAAATATATAATTTGGAAACAATGCTAGGAAGGTGCAGATGCCACCAGCTTAGCTTGCGTTCTTCCCTCCCCAGGGGTTTGAGGGAAGAAGGCACCCAGGCGCCATCAGGTAGGTAGGCATGATCTGTACCAAAGATTATTCACATGCAAGGAGGCCAGTGCTGAGCTTCAACAACCTGGAACACCCCACCCCACCCCAGGCATCTCTCTCCTTTGCCCACCTGTACTTTTCGTAGGCACTGAAACAGCAACCACTTCAAGCTCAGATCCTGCACAAGAACCTGCTGAGGCTCCAGTAAATGTCACCATCACAGTGACTGCAACACCATGAGGCCAAAGAGGAAGGCACAAATAGGCTGAGAGAGGGCAGGTGGAAAAATCCCATCAGAGTTCACTTTTAAAACCAAGGTGGCAGTCACCTATTCCTGAGTAACACACAGACACAATGATCACTTCCTCTTTAAATACCCAGACTCTAAAAGTAGTGTAGGGTCCACCTGTAGTGCTTCACTGACTTAGTGACAAGAAAAGCCCTGGCCCAGCTTGTGGCAGACAGAGGTGGCAGAATGAGGAAAACATACAACTGGAGACAACATGCCGGGCATCTGAGAGCAACTGAAAGTCCTGGTGCTGGGAACCATGTCTGGGGCTAGGAAAGTATAAGCAAGCTGGCTGTTTCTATAAAAGACAAAATGCTGTGGCTTGAGCAATTCCTACACCAGCCATACCTACCTAATGCTCTAACAGGGGAGCACTGCAACTTCTTCAGAAGAGGCTGGGTGCTAAGCCCAAAGAACTGTGTGCAGAGCTGGTGTACCCTTCTTTCAAACGCTGCTTGGGAGCGCTGCTGACCCCGGAGCCGTCAGCCTTTAGGAGTCTATGCCAGCAAGACTCGGTGGAGGTATTCCAGCCGCCGCATCTAGCCACCAGGCCTGGGGGAGCTGGCTGACAGAGAACGGGGGCGTTCCAAAGTCACACTCTGTCAGCTGCCAGTGTGAGTCACTGGCTCCATGTGTGCGTGTGTGTCTGAAAGCTGGGTGAAGCACAAACGAATGCTTGTTCAGCTGACTGAAGAGTCAGGACTAAGCTGCCTCAGCAGGGGACTTAGATGAGAAGAAACAGCAACAAGCCAAGTGCTGACCCGCCAGCAATAAGGAAAGTGATGCCTGACAGGAGACAGAAAACTGGGAGAAATTTAAGAAGCTTCTTTGGTTCTCATAGATTTAGGTTTTATTGGAAAAGAGGTTTCAGCTTCCCTCAGTGCTTTCAGGGTTGGAGCTAAGAGTTAAAGAACTTTTATACAAGTGTGGGAAATAAGATACAAAAGGGCCACACCCATTACAAAAGATTCTGCTGGTTTTGTGGTCAGGGGAGATGAGAAACTTCCATTTTTTAGGGCAATCAATAAAGCAAAGCTTTGAGGCTGGTGAGATTGCTCAGTGGTTAAGGCGCCTGCCTGCAAAGCCTAATGACCCAAAGCCAGATGCACAAAGTGGTGCATGCATCTTAGAGTTCACTTGCAATGGCTAGATGCCCTGGCATGACCATTCTCTATCTGCCTCTTTCTCTATCTTAAATAAATAAAATGAAATAAAATAAAAAAGCAAAGCTTTGGAGGTGACATATCTACCTGGAGTTCAGGCTCCTAGATGCAATCCTGAGGCTGACAGGAACACAAGAGGAAGAACCCTTTCCCTCCTGCCCCTCTCTACCCTTCACACTGCCAGAAGTTAGGCAGCCCCTGGGGTCTCTCTCAGCCTCAGCAGCAAATACCTGCATGTGATGCTGCTCAATATTTGCAGTGGGGACCTAAGATAACTGGCTCTGGGTTCTGGGAGTACATGAAGGATTTGGAAGACAACACCCCCAATTACAAGCCAGGAGGCCATTTTGGGCACAGAGAGACTACACTCACATCTTCACAGTCTTCTGTATGTGAAAGCAGCATTCTCTTTTAATATAAAATCATATCAACCAAATAAAACCTGTCAAAGCTACATCACTTGCAATATGTACAATTTCAAACACAACATTACAACTTTAAGGAAAATAAAACAAATTTTTCAATATGGTACAAAACATGCATCAGAGTCACTGCTGTAAGTACAACAAAGGTAAAATTCAATTACAAAACAATTTCTTGGCAGTGCTGAAACTGGAATGAGATAAGTGATGCATTTGGCCCGGTATGGATGCCTTGGTCTTCAGAGACTCACTCATTTTACAAAAACGGAACCCAGCAAGAAATGCTTTCTGAAGAGACTGCTACAAAGGTTTAGGTTTAGAACAATGCATTTAACCTGCACCTGGTCACCAGACAGAGAGAGGGTGGAATGATACAATGGGAGTGGGGAAGGTTTCATGCTACAACAAGAATCTCTTGGTATTCTAGGATGGAAGGAACATGAAGGGCCTGACTGATTCCATGATCATTTAGGCAGGTGAAGATCAAATTCTCCTATGCAAGGCAGGGTGTCATGTGGAGAAGCAGACTCCTGAAGACCAAATACTTGGCAAGGAGCTCTGCCTAGGCTGGACAAAGGTGGGCAGAGAGAGGCTTGTCTAGCTGCATTCAGGGCCTCATAGAGGAATCACACAGCAGGGCAAACCAACAGTACGTGTTAGTAGGCTGGTTTAAGTGTGAGCCACAGTATGTCTGGAAAGCTCCCAGAAAGCATAATGGGTAAATGGGACAAGCATGGATTATGAACACAGATAAACTGGGTTCTACTTTAGGTCTGAACAGTTCACTGTGTGGCCCAGTAATTTTACACAGAATTTGTTGTGAGAATTGAATGAGATAACAGTAACAAGCACAGTGCCTGGTACATAGTAGTTCCTCTATGAACCTTTGTGCTATCCCTGTACCCCATTTTCCTATGGCCTCTTCTTTCCTAGGGAAGTGACACCAGCTAGGACTGTTTTCTGGTGACTGTGCAGGGTATGAAAGTTGAGAGCTGAGAACTCATGCTAAGGAGAATTAAAACTCCTAAACATAAAGGCAATTATATATATTTATATTTATATTTATATATCTCAATATATAAAGGCATTTTTATAAATAAAATACAATAAAAGGAATAACACTTAAAACAGCGTTACTAATCATATAAATAAAGCAGTCCACAATGAGATTGCCCTAAAGGTAGTTCTTTTCCTTGTGGACAAATCCCATAGTCAAATTCAATCTTTAAAAGCAGTTTCTGACCTAAGGCTCATGCTAACACACCTCTGTTTCATAAGTCAAAATGATTGCCCATGGACACTGACTTCCTACATTTCTACAATTCCCTCTGTGGTAGCCCGGTTGTAAGTTGACTGGCAAAACACAGGGTATGTTTTCATATTCTGAATACTAGGACTTTGTCCTTTGCTAGTCACAGAAGTAAGGGCTGCAGTGAACCCCCTCCAAAGCTATTGCATCTAAGCAGTACAAAGAATAAGTCTTGTAGACTACACACATGGACACCTGGATCATAGAACTTGCTTCTATAGCAGCCCTGATATCCGACTATGGAATTTTAATCACTATATTCTACTGGACGTAACTCTTGCATAGTGGCCCAGCTGAAACAGCACATTTTCACTAACAGTTCTATTTATAAAAGATACAGACATAGAAAAGGAACACTGATGCATTTATATGTAGTATCTTATTGTTTAGCCACTTCAATTTATGGGAAATTAACCCTGGAACTGCCTGATTCCACTTAAAGAGAATAATATTTTCTTTCTTTCCCCAGTGGGATGTACCATCAAAAACAGAGCAGTGATCCATCACAGCCTGACTCAAGCTCTGAAATACATTTATAGTGCCTAGGTTTTTTTGTTGGTTTTACATAGGGAGAAAAGCCTTCCAAAAGGCAGCTGCAATGTTGCGTCACTCAGAGGCAGCAGTAATTGTGACACACGAGTGCTATTGGCCAAAGCTTTGGGTCAGTGTTACAATGAGCATCTAAAAAGATGGCAGGCCACTCCCCTCAATCCCTCTTTTTCCAAAACCAGCCTTTGCTGACATTCTGCAACAGCTTGGATCATGACCTTCCTCCAGTGTGCCCTGTATTAAAAGCTTGGTTCCCATGGTGGCACTTTTGGGAGGTGACTGAACCTTTAAAGGGGTAAAGACTACTGGGAGGTCTTCTGTCATTGGGCACATGACCTTGAATGGGGACTACTGGACCCTGCCCTTTTCCCCTTCTGACCTTTTACCCCTGTCTTGTGATGTAAGCTGTTTTGCTCCGTTGTGAACTGACACCATGACATGCTCCCTCCCATGGGCCCAAAGCAATAGGTGCAATCCATCATAGATTGAAACTTTTAAAACTGGGAGCCAAAATAAACTTTTTCCTAAGTTAATTGTCTCATGTGTTTTGTTCTAGTGACAGAAACCTGACTCATACATGCTCATTCACATCTTCTGGAATGTTGCTCATGTTAGAAGTGACTATTTTCAGGTAACTATTTTAGAAATGACTATATATGGCACTCTGGAAAAAGTAAAAGAACTTCTGCTTAGCCTACCCCTCTTCATAAAATGTGTACCTTTTTATCTTAAGATACACATCTAGAAGTCAGCCCTCTAAAATTCTTACACATATCCTTAGGATCTGTGAAGAGGAGCCCATAATGATATCTGATCACGAACATAGTTTTAAAGCAGTGGGACATTATAATAGTAATTTCTTTCTAGCCCTGGTTCCCTTTCTGCATACTGAAATAACCCAACCAGACCTTATGCCCTTTCACTAGTTAGCTAATTAGTGCCTAGAGGATTGTACATTACCTGTGTTCATGTATAGATTGAAAGCAAATCAATAGGTCAAGTTAACACTTGTGGAAAGCACTCATAAAATTCATCAGCCAGGTGTTATTAGGACACAACTGTGCTGATTTCAAAAAGCTCTCTTAGAGTCCGATAACATAATATTAAGACAGTTTTCCATCTGAAAAGGTGATTGGTGGCAAACTTCTAATGGCCTGGGCAATTTTCTCCTAGCTGAATGAGCCAGCAGACTGGACCACTTAAGACATTTTACTGTCACTGAGGATTTTGGAAACACAGAGTTGTCCCTCTGCTCTCCAGATGATAGAAAATTATGAAAAACAACATCATTTACTATTGGGGGGAGGGACAAAGAAGAAGGGAAATTTTAAGGCATAAATAATATAAAAGGGCACACATTTTAAGGTACATTCATGACATTACTACTACAAAAAATAAATAATGTTTTTTCCCTCTGATTTGAATTAATGTCCTTCACACAGTTCATCGCCAGTCCTGTTCTATGTAGCTACTGGCTTGTGGTGGGAACATGACCAGCTGATGCAATTCCTCAAGTTTCCTGGGCTTGCTGAAGGACCTCTGACAGGCTGTCTAAAGGAAGGCCAGGAGGAGACCACGCTGTCTTCTCAGTGCAGTCCTCTAAGACAGGTGACAAAATAAGAGGATTCCAACTTAACATTCTGTCATCTGTTTCTAAATGGCCAGTACTGTCTCCTGAAAAATAGGAAAATTTGGGAACATCAAAAATTGGTAAAGATTGGTTTTTACACAGCAGTCTAAAAACAGTATTTTAAGCAATAAAGGAAGAATGAGCAAAAGCAAGGCCCACTTATGTTTTACTTCAATCTGCCAGAGACAGAGTATGCTTAAAAAGTTTAAAATTAAGGGCTGGAGAGATGGCTTAGCAGTTAAGCGCTTGCCTGTGAAGCCTAAGGACCCCGGTTCAAGGCTCAGGACCCATGTTAGCCAGATGCACAAGGGGGCGCATGCGTCTGGAGTTCGTTTGCAGTGGCTGGAAGCCCGGCGCACCCATTCTCTCTTTTACTCTCTGTTGCTCTCAAAAAAATAAACAAAAAAAATTTTTTTTAAGTTTAAAATTGAGTTGTCATGGGTCATTTATACAAGTCATCTGAGATTAAAATGATCCTCTTAAAAATAAATGGTGGTGGGGGGGTGAGGCTGGAGAGATGGCTCAGCAGTTAAGGCATTTGCTTGCAAAGCCAAAGGATCACTGTTTTTGACTCTCCAGGACCCAAGTAAGCCAGATGCATAAGGGGGCACATGCATCTGGAGTTCAGTGGCTGGAGGCCCTAGTGTGCCCATTCTCTCTCTTTCTCTCAAATAAATAAATATTTTTTTAAAAAATTGAAAGGTTATAAAGCAGAAATAAAAAATGGCCAGTGTGGTGGTGCATGCTTTTAATCCCAGCACTCAGGAGGCAGAGGTAAGAGGATCACCATGAGTTCGAGGCCACCCTGAGACTCCACAGTGAATTCCAGGTCAGCCTGGACTAGAGTGAAACCCTACCTCAAAAAAAATTTTTTTAAAAAAATGGAAGAAGGATACACGAGACCCCAGACCTGCTAGATTAGCTAATGACAGCTAACAGTTGCTGGTGAGGAGGGAGTCAAGTTCATCAGTGGTGTCGCCACTGGTAAGCAACCTATCCCATAACCTTTTTCCTCATTAATCCCATCTTTCATACCTTTTTAAAAACCCATTGAGTTAAATTAAGGTTGCTCCATGATCATCCAAGCAACCTTAATTTAACTCAATGGGTTTTTTAAAAGGCATGAAAGATGGGATTAATGAGGAAAAAGGTTATTAATGGGAAGGACAGTGAAATAAGAGAGGGTAATTGGGAGGGAATAAGATAAAAATACATTATATAGATCTATGAAAGTGTCAATGATGAAAAATTAAAATTTAAAAATTAAAAAAAAAAGATCCCGAGATTCCCCAAAATAACCACCATGAAGAAACATTACAATTCCATAAACAATTCAAAAGGGCCACAGAATGCATTCTCCTACCAAGTCTTCTGCTCTGATATAAACTGAACCCAAGCCTGTTTGAATATGTTTCCCCCAAATCCAGTAGGACTAACATCTGTAGTGGAAGGATACAGCAGAATTTCAAGAATTCTTCATCACTACCCAACAATGCCACCCAATGTTCTAAGAAATATGTGAGCCAATCATACAAGACTCTCCCTGATACAGTTCTCAGCCCACTGAAGACTGTCGAAAACCTAAGGTGTGAAACACCTCCTTGTACCTGTGCTGAACTCTGTGGCATCTGCTGTGGCATCAGAGTTGACGTCACTGTCACCGTCCTGACAGCACGTGAGCTGGGGAGGTACTGGTGCTGTGTCATCCTTGATGCTCTCCTCAGGTAACTGGCCACAGTGAGGGACTGTGGAAGCCAGACACACAGGTACCTTCATGGCACCGAGGGGCTTCATTTCCAAACCATCCTGAGGGTAAGGGGCTACCATTGGGACCACAGGAAGAGGGCTGCTGCTGAAAGTGCTGTTGGTTTTGGTGAAACACCTGCAGAATTTAAACCAAAAGAAATAGGACTATATGTCTGGGGGAACCAATAATTGAAAGAAGCTTACTTAAAGATACACTGGATATTTTCTATTTACAGATTCTATGGTTTGAAATACCAAGAACTTGAAAATTATAGTTAAAGTGGAATACAACAAGAAAACTCATCAACAGGCAAGTCCTGGAAGAACAGAACCTTATATGATAACCCATCCTACATATTTCCTTTTAGTCCACTGTCAGAACTCACCTTCCACTTCATTATTAACTAGCTTCCAAACATATCACACAGAAACAAAAAAGCCACCAGCTACTGCAAAGAATGAGGGAGAAAAAGGTAGGAGGATAGACAACTAAGAAACATGGCCACATAAGGGAAATGACGGACAGAAGTTAGGTAGCTTCTTTCACTCCCATACCTGGAAGAAACACTTTAATGATTAGCAGCCATTCAAAATCCAGGATCCACTTATTTTTTCACTTGGCAGTTAATGGCTGAGGTTTATTAGTATTGATCATTTCACTTCCACTTTACATTTATTTCTTGCTTTCAGTGTAGATGTGTGCTTTCCCCCTCTGTTTTCACATTGGATAATTTCTATTGAACTATCTTCTAGCTCACTGACTCTTCTGTGGTCTCCACTCTGCTGTTAGCTTATCTAGCAAGTCTTCCTTTCCAGTTAGTGTACTTTTTCAGCTCTGGAATTTCCATTTGGATTTTTCTATTTCTGTTTCTCAGCTGAAATTCTCCACGTTTATTTGTTGCATGCATATTTTCCAGTTGAGTTCTTGAAGGTAAAAGATTGATGTCACTGTTAATTGTGATATTTGGGTTGTCTCAGGATAGTTCTTTATTGAACCACACCTTTTTTAATTTGCTTGTGCATTTGGGCATGCACATGCCACAGTATGCATGTGGAGGCCAGAGGACAATCCCACGATTTTTTTTCCCTCTCTTTCCACTTTCTTTTGAGACACATTTTTTTTTCACATCTGGATTTTCCCTCTCATTTTCTGTCTATTCTACTGGTGTGGAACTCAGTCTTCCGACACTTTTTTCTCAGCCTTTGCTCCAACACTGGAGAATGCTTTCAAGAAACACCCACACATTTTATTCCATATTTAAAGTACATTTAATTGCATTTCTGCTTGCTTTGTTTACTTCCCAATTCATTCACATCGCCTTGTTCTATCATTAAAGTTATTCCTCCATGACTGGTAGCTGACTCATTCTTATACATGCACACACACATACATAAATAAAATGTCTAAGTTTGCAGATGACATTGTATTAGGTAGGTAGGGAATACCAAGAAACTGAATGCTAGAACTAGGCAATGTGAGAAAAGATCAGAAGTCTTTATTTATGGGACATGTTTAGCATGTTTCTGGGGCATAGGAAAATTAGGAAAAGTCCCATTCTGTTGGTTCAAGTTATTGAAAATACCAGTGATGAGCAGAGACATAGAAAAGCTTGAAAGATAATCAGACCTGTGGTAATTAAATCATTAATTTAAATAAATCCAACTGTGATTTCAAATAGACAAATACATTCACTATATAGTTCACAGAATTGACACATTAGTCATATAATTTTAAATTTTAATAAAGCAGCAAGAGAATGTACTTGAATATAACCTAGGTTTTTGTTGCTGTTATTTTGGTTTTTGTTTTTTCAAAGTAGGGTCTCACTCTAGCCCAGGCTGACCTGGAATTCACTACATAGTCTCAGGGTGGCCTTAAACTCATGGCAATCCTCCTACCTCTGCCTCCAGAGTGCTGGGATTAAAGGCATGTGCCACCATGCCCGGCTTAACCTAGGTTTTTTTGGGTTTTTTGGGTGGGGGTTGAGGTAGGGTCTCACTCTAGCCCAAGCTGACCTGGAATTCACTACGGAGTCTCAGGGTGGCCTCGAACTCACAGTGATCCTCCTACCTCTGCCTCCTGAGTGCTGGGATTAAAGGTGTGTGCCACCACGCCCAGGTTTTTTGATACATGTCTTAACCTGGTAAAATATGAAAGAAGTACTGGCATAGAAGGAGGCTCAATGAATTCAGATTCACAGCCTGGACCTAGATAGGTTACAATTTCACAGGTAGACGGAATTGCCTATCTGTTCTCGTGGACACGGTGAACTTGAAGTGCTCAAGTTATTAATGTCTCCCCCATCTATATTTCTGTTAGTGTCTTTCACTTCCCATACTCAGAGGATCCTGAAATTCCTTCTGTGGATTAAATTTATGTAATCTACGGACTTGAAATAAGGTAAAATCTGAGGAAAGTCAAGGAGAAAAATCATGTTTTAGATTCAAGTGCTATTAAAGAGAGAATGTGATGAGCATTATAGTCACCGTGAGTAACCTCTAGACAACCCCTGTGGTAGACACTAAGAATATAAGGCAAATATAGCAGAGGCCCTGCTCCCAGCCTAGCACAGGAGATAAATGAGTAGATAAACAGTTAAAACACAGTGTCAGGAAGCATAAGTGTAAGGAAGCATAAAGGATCCTTGGAGCACTGAAGGTATAGATGGGTTATGGATGTATGGCCAATGATCTATGCACATTCTCCCATATTCTATCAGATTCGACTATCAATAGCTGAGGAGCTGACATTAGACATCAATTATGGAACTGGGAAACAAAGAGGAATTCTGATCTCAACCCATCAGAAACATCCTTCGTCAGGGAAATCTAAACCGCTCCTCTGATTTGTTGGAAATGCTTCTTAAAAATTAAGTTCCAGGTTTGGAGAGATGGCTTAGCAGTTAAGTGCTTACCTGTGAAGCCTGAGGACCCCAGTTCGAGGCTCAATTCTCCAGGACCCACATTAGCCAGATGCCCAAGGGGGTGCACGCATCTGGAGTTCGGTTTGCAGTGGCTGGAAGCCCTGGCACACCTTCTCTCTCTCTATGTGTCTCTTTCTCTCTCTGTCACTCTCAAATCAGTAAAAATAAACAAAAAAAAATTTAAAAAAAAGAAAAATAAATTAAGTTCCAGGGGCTGAGGCGATAGCTCAGTGGATAAAGTACTTGCTGTACAATTCTGAGTAGCTGGGGTTCTGATCTCTAGAACTCACATACAAGCCACAATCACAATGTGCCTATACCAAGAAGGGTGGCAGAGACAGGACAATTTCCCAGAAGCTCCTGAAAGCAGCAGTGAACAAGAGATTCTGCCTCAAAAAAAGTGGAGAGGGCCTGAAAGTTGTCTTCTGATCTTCACACATGTGCATGGCACAGGTGAAAACACTGACATACAGGAACACAAACACACATACACATACACACAATAAAAAACTACTCTATCAGAACAACTGTCTTGCTAAGAAGAACTAAAAGATGGAACTTTTATCTTAAATTTCTCAAAAGCATCAGGGTGCTACCAAAGCACGTAAGTGACCAAGAGCCTAGAAAGAAAGTGAACATGAACTTGGCCTCAGCCTCCCTTTTGCTGGTTTTGTGTGTGTGTGTGTGTGTGAGTTTTCCCCGAGGTAGGGTCTCACTCTAGCTCAGGCTGACCTGGAATTCACTATGTAATCTCAGGGTGGCCTCAAACTCATGGCAATCCTCCTACCTCTGCCTCCTGAGTGCTGGGATTAAAGGCGTGTGCCACCACACCCAGCTGCTATATATTTTATTTATTTGAGGGGGGGGAGGGAAGTAGATAGAAATGGGCATACCAAGGCCTCCTTCAGCTACTGCAAATGAACTCCAGACACATGTGCCACCTTGTACATCTGGCTTTACAAGGGTGCTGGGGATTCAAACCTGGGTCCTTTGGCTTTGCCAGCAAGTACCTTAACACTAAGCCATCTCTCAAGCCCTTGCTGTGTATTTGGCATTACACTTATAGATGTCAATATTTAAATGGCTAAGTGAAATCTGGTTATCAGAGGAAAAGATATTTCCTTAAGAGGGCATAGTAGTTAACTGAATTCTCAACATCAATGATGTGCTAGTGATGTAATGAAGTAACAGAGTGAAAAGACAAAATCATTCTGTGGTGTGTGTGCTCATGTGTAAGTGTGGTTGTGCACAGATCACAGTGCACATGTGAGGGTAAGAGGAACAACTTTTGGGTGTCAGTCCTCATTCTCAACCTCACTTGAGGTAGGGTCTCTGTGGTAGTTTAAATGTATGCCTCCCAAAGACTGAGGTGTTGTTAAAATTGAGTAGGGGACATGTCACTGGTGGTGGATCCGAATTCCAGACTAAGCTATCCAGAAAAGTGTGAGCTCCAGGGGGTCTTCCTCCTGTAGGTTTGCGCTTGCTTGCTTGTGGTGCTGGCTGTTTGGTTTTATCTCTCTGCTTGAAACTGTGAAAGGGGGCCATTCTCTTCCACCATTATGGAACTTCCCCTGGATCTATAAGCTGAAATAAATCCAGTTCCTCCTAGCAACATGGAGTGGTCTACAAGTCTCACTGTTCACTGCTATAGCAGTCTGAATGGAAAATGTCCCTCATGTGCTCAGGATTAAGCCTCATCCTCAATCTCCTGGTGGTGGCACTTGGGAAGTGAAGCTGGGGCAGACCTTGGGGTGTTATAGCCCAAATCTCTTTTGCCAGAGCAGCACTCTTGCTGCTACCTGCCAGCTGGTATGGCAGCATTCAATGCCCAGCCCCTGCTCTGCCATGTTTCACCACTACAATGAAACTTCCACTGGAGAATGTAAGCCAAAATAAACCCTTTCCTCCCATCAGCTGCTCCTAGAGGACAAACAATGACTGTCCTCAGTGTTCCATGAAGCTCCTATGACAGTGAGACAGAAAACACTGCCAGGCACCTAATGAAATTCCCAAATCTGATGGTGTCAGACACACTGAGTGAACTTTTGGCTCCATGGTCCATTTCTCTCCAAGAATCTGAAGGTAATGTAAAGGGGCCAGAAACCTGAATTTAAAAGATAAAGATGTGTTAGAAAGAAAAGCTTTTAACTAAATTCAATAAAATTAAGCTGAGGGTAATAGCAAAAACAAAAACCATACCTGCCAGAATTTGAAAAACCAAGGGCAGCTCCCTGCAAACAAGATGTTATAAATTAATTAATTTAACATACAGCTAACATGAATGAATTTCATAAAGTTGATAACAAAATACTTAGGACTTACCAGGCAATGAAAGGCCTTTGCTTTCTTCTTTTTTTTCTTTTTTCCTTTGCTCTTCTTTAGTTTAAAGCGAAGTTGTAAGATTAGATTTCTGAATGACATCTAAGGGCATTTAAATGGTGTGATTCTAAAGAATGTTTGTCAGAGTGACAGTGAAATTATGTGGCTGTGGCAAGATTGCAGGCAGGCAAGATGGAAGACCAAAAGCCAACCTCTAGGTATGGCCATCAGTGTGTGAATACGGGTTTATGTGCAGAGAGTAAGCCAGCATATTAAATACACATTAAAGGCTAAACATACTTAGCAGGAGAAAAGCATAACCTCCTATTACTTATTCTTTGGCATCTGCTTTTCAAGTAAGTAAGACAGGAAATCACGGCAGTGTTCACTTTCATTCTCAAGTGTGACTTCATGGGCAGAGTGGGATGGATAGTAAAATCATAATTTACATTTGTTAAGTGGTTATGACCCAAATTCTAGCATAATCAACCCTTCAGATTTAGAATATTTTAGAATATCAAATGTAAACTCATAATCACCAGTTAAGAACTTGGCTAACCAAATGTAAGTAATCCCATCACATTACTGTTAGTTCACATCTAGATGGCTATATATGTCAGAGTAGAAGTGACTTGCACTTGGGGGTGACATGTGCAGAGACAAGCACACAGAGGACATGGTCTATACAGGAAAGACAATCTCTTCTGGGTATAATTAGGCATGGCATGAGCAAACAATCCTTTCACTGATGATGCAAACAGATGAGTGCAAACACAGCATCTCTATATACAACCTCTGAAATATTTCCTAAAGAAGAATTCCATTTATGATTACACACTATTATACATGATTATGTACACAGCAACTCTGATGAGATGACTGGACAATTTGGTATTAACACCCCTCCCACTTTTGTGCAGAACTGGGGATCAAACCAAGGGTTTCACACATTCTAAGCAAGAGCTCTACCACTGAGCTATACACCCATAGTAAGTTCTCTCTCCTGAATAGCTCTGAAGGCAAGGAGTCTCATGGGTCTGTGATATTTATTTTCATTCACATGCTCTGGAGACATCTAAATAATCTTAATTTGGTGGCAGTTTGTTTTAATATTAAGCTTACCTCTGGTGTTTCTGTCACAGTGTCTCTCTAATTTGCTAACCTAGCTCTATTTGTGGGAACAGATAAGTTTCTATGCAGCAGAATAGCCCCAACGACACTCCTCCAGGGCCATGGTGGTCCGACATGCTCACGGTCCACAGTGTTGAATGCTGTAAAGAGTAGTGTTGGAGTGCGGCTTTCCTTTTGGAAATTAATTTTCAGTTACCTTCACATTCCAGGTGACATAATAAATGACTGAATGTACTGATGAATAGGACAAATGGAGCCACAATTACTTGTAATTCGAAGACCAAAAGTACTCCTCCTTAGCCTCTTCAGTCTCCATAGTAGAAGCATGAGGTAAATTTAAGAGACATATAGCCATCCCCAAAAGAAGGCTCTGATCAATAACAAAAAAATCAGACACAAGAATTTTTTCCCTTAAGAAGTAGATTACCATAGATAAAACAAAAGCTGGATTTTGGCCTTTTGTGTTTTCTGCCTTTGGCTGTATGGTTAGTTCTGAACTGAGTCAAAACAAAATGGCCTGCTAAGAGAATAGCTCTGGTATGCTGACAACTGACAACCAACTGGGTCCCCTGAGCTAGAAGAGCTCCTGCCATGATTAAATGTTCTCAGCTCATCTCTACATACTATTTTCCTCTGAGCATATCTGACATCAGGGTCAAAGATTACTCCCAAAGCCAACAGCATACGGACTTTCAGGACTTTCACTGTATAAAAGTCTTGGAAATCATTTATAATGTCTGAGGCGGTATTTGAGCCATTGTCTTTCTCTTGGTCATCAGCCAATGCAGCTCATACCCCCCAGATGAATTATATACATTTTTCCAAGCTGATTTCTATTTCCTGCCCATTCCCAATCTTTCTAAAACCCTTAAAATTAATCTCATTGTTTCCTGATGGAACCTCTGTTCACCTGTGAATTCCATCAGTGTTTTCTCTATTCTCTCTTAAAAACTATCAAGATTGAAGGCAAATAGCCTCAATTTCATGTCAATTACTTTCTATCTACTAGCCAAGCAACTGACAACCCACATCTGATTACATATCCAGAACTACATTACTGCATTTGAATTGAGAGAAGTAGAAAGCTTTTGATTTATGTGATTAAAATCTGTTTAACTCCTGAAATGCTAGGACTGCACAAAGGTTTCTCAAGTCTTCAGTGGAGGGAACTAGCACCCTACAAGGCTGTGTTCAGTAGGCCTTTTTCTAGGTTGTCATTGTGAACTAGACAAAGCAGTAAAAACCTGAAAAGGGTTCAAGTTAAGGAAACAGTGATACAAGCAGTCATATATATAACATGCCAGGAAAGCCTTGGGTTCAATTTCCCCCATCCTGTTAAAGGAACGGGCATCTTCCCACTTTATTGTTTTTAATTTTTCCCCTCCTTACACCAGTTAGATCAATAATCAATATTCATCTCTCTGAGTTAGCAATGACTTGCTTGATAAAAGCCCACTCTAAGAACCTGAGCAGGAGGAGGAAAAGGAAGGAGAGCAGCAGGACACAGTGCAGACAAGATTCCACACAGGAGCACTTGCTAGTGCTTTGGCATCTGGAGAACAGGAAAGGCGCATCTGCAGAGGTGGCCCCAGATCTACAAGTCCCTCTCCGTACAGTGCCCAGGACACAGCTTTTCCTCAGTGCAGTTTCTTGGTGAGATAATCACACTTGGTGACCAAGATTCTTCTTTGATCCTTCTTTCCATCAGTCCCTTTAACTGATCACTTGGGTTTTTGAGTTTTTCAGTGGCACACACACTGCCTCTCAAAGTCTACCCAGTTTATTTTCCAAATAGCATCTACAGTGGTCTTAAAAGCCACAATCCTAGCCAATGACTGCTTAAATCTTAAAGCCAATCTTGCTTAAAATCTGTCACTGAACATGTCTCTAGATGATATTATTTTGCTCATCTTTTACCTCTGACCCCTTCATGTGGCTTCTTGCTACATCAGCCTTCCTTATGTTCTGGGAGGGGGGGGGGGGAATTCAAGCATTCTGCTTTAGAGATTCTGCCTCAAATAGTATCTCCTCTGCCTCGAAAGCTTTGAGCCTAACCTTTCCCTTCTATCTCAATTTACAAATTCTTGAGAGGTCATTAAAACATTACTTATTTGTAGTCTTTCTAACATATCATTTACTTTTCCTTGAATCCAGTTTTAGATAAATATTCATTTTAAGACATCATTTTTGAAAAAGATATGTCCCCTCACCAGAAGTTCCATGTGGGCAAGATGATGCCCATTTGCTTACGGCTATGTCTCTGGCACTTTTGGTGTTGGCCTCCTCCTCAGACCTTCAACAATTATCTGCTGAATGAACCAATGAATAAATCTTCTTACTCATTATCACTTTCTCACTCTCTTTTACTCATCTGTATTGTATTTCTTGAAGATAGTATCAATACAGAAAACAAAACACAGTAAGAGATGACATTTTGTAAAAAGAATCACCTTAAACATCTATTAAAAAGAAATCAATAGCTTAAATGAATATATATAATATAAATACATAAAAATAATCAACTAAGCTATTGTCTACCCTATTACCTCATTTATTTCCAAATTGTATGCAACTTTTATGAAAACATTCCTAAATCTATAAACAGTCCCAAAGTATACCCGGACCTCAAGAACAGCGTTCTCACCTATCTCTTGACTTGGCTATCAACTGGTACTTGATTTATTCTTTTAATCTCACACATATACTGCCTCTCATGATCCACCCAAATTATTTTCCAAGCTGCAACTATGGTGTTCTTACTGGCTATAGCCCTATCCAATGATTTTCTGCATAAAATTAAACTTAAACTTTCAAATGAATTTTAAACACTTGAAGAACACAAATTTAACACCTTTCTTTGGTGTCTCATTTTATTAAATTTCTTATTTCTATTAATACCACCCTGGCAATTGCCACCCTCATTTAAAACTTTCTATGCATTTTGAAACTTTTTTATAGTTCCTTATAAGAAAATGGCTAAGTCCTGAAGATACCAATTCTAGAATCTCATACATCCCTCCTTTCCATCCCTGACTTAAAAAACCAAGTCTTTACTTAGACTTATTTTATTTTTAGATCTTATTTATTTATTTTTTAATTTTTATTAACATTTTCTATGATTATAAAAAAATATCCCATGGTAATACCCTCCCTCCCCCGCCACACTTTCCCCTTTGATATTTCATTCTCCATCATATTACCTCCCTATCTCAATCATTCTACTTACATATATACAATACCAACCTATTAAATACCCTTCTCCCTTCCTTTCTCTTCGCTTTGTATCTCCTTTTTAACTTACTGGCCTCTGCTACTAAGTATTTTCCTTCTCACGCAGAAGCCCAATCATCTGTAGCTAGGATCCACATATGAGGGAGAACATGTGGCGCTTGGCTTTCTGGGCCTGGGTTACCTCACTTACTATAATCCTTTCCAGATCCATCCATTTTTCTGCAAATTTCATAACTTCATTTTTCTTTACTGCTGAGTAGAACTCCATTGTATAAATGTGCCACATCTTCAATATCCACTCATCAGTTGAGGGACATCTAGGCTGGTTCCATTTCCCAGCTATTATAAATTGAGTAGCAATAAACATGGCTGAGCATGTACTTCTAAGGAAATGAGATGAGTCCTTCAGATATATGCCTAGGAGTGCTATAGTTGGGTCATATGGTAGATCAATCTTTAGCTGTTTTAGGAACCTCCACACTGATTTCCACAATGGCTGGACCAGATTGCATTCCACCAGCAGTGTAGAAGGGTTCCTCTTTTTCCACATCCCTGCCAACATTTATGATCATTTGTTTTCACGATGGTGGCCAATCTGACAGGAGTGAGATGCAATCTCAATGTAGTTTTAATCTGCATTTCCCTGATGACTAGTGACGTAGAACATTTTTCTAGATGCTTACATGCTATTCATATTTCTTCCTTTGAGAATGCTCTATTTAGCTCCATAGCTCATTTTTTTGATTGGCTTGTTTGATTCCTTATTATTTAACTTTTTGAGTTCTTTGTATATCCTAGATATTAATCCTCTATCAGATATATAACTGGCGAAGACTTTTTCCCATTCTGTAGGTTGCCTCTTTGCTTTTTTTCACTGTGTCCTTTGCAGTGCAAAATCTTTGTAATTTCATGAGGTCCCAGGGATTAATCTGTGGTTTTATTGCCTGAGCAATTGGGGTTGTATTCAGAAAGCCTTTGCCAAGACCAGTATGTTGAAGGGTTTCCCCTACTTTTTCCTCTAGCAGTTTCAGAGTTTCAGGTCTGATGTTAAGGTCTTTAATCCATTTGGACTTAATTCTTGTGCATGGCAAGAGAGAAGAATCTATTTTCATCCTTCTGCAGATATATATCCAGTTTTCCCAACACCATTTGCTGAAGAGGCTGTCTTTTATCCAATGAGTATTTTTGGCATTTTTATCGAATCTCAGGTGGCTAAAGCTACCTGGGCTTACATCTGGGTCCTCTCTTCTGTTCCCCTGATCTACATGTCTGTTTATGTGCCAGTACCACGTTGTTTTTGTTACTATGGCTCTGTAGTACAGGTTAAAATCAGGTATGGTGATACCACCAGCCTTATTTTTGTTGCTCAGTATTATTTTAGATATTCAAGGTTTTTTGTGATTCCAAATGAATGTTTGGATTGTTTTTTCTATTTCCATGAAGAATGCCTTTGGAATTTTGATAGGGATTGCATTAAATGTGTAGACTGCTTTAGGTAAGATTGCCATTTTCACAATATTGATTCTTCCAATCCAGGAACAAGGGATATTTCACCACTTTCTAGTGTCTTCTGCAATTTCTTGCTTGAGTGTTTTAAAGTTCTCATTGTAGAGATTCTTTACTTCCTTGGGTAGGTTTATTCCAAGGTACTTTATTTTTTTTGATGCCATTGTGAATGTGAGTGATTCTCTGATTTCATCATCTATGTGTTTGTTGTTAGCATAATGAAGGCTACTGATTTCTGTGTATTTATTTTATATCCTGCTACATGGCTGTAGGTTTTTATCAGCTCTAACAGTTTTACTTAGCATAATATTTAACTGGTCTGCTCCCTCCAGCCTAACCTGTACAATGCTATCATTTCTCAAGCCAGAACACATCTCTGAAAAGATTATAGCCTTCCTCAAAAAGCTTAGCATGAAGCAAAATGCTACCAGCCTAGTGTTTCTCAACATTTTACCTGTACTCCTTTTTGGTTTAGATACAACTTTCATATCCTCCTGTTCTTTACAAGTAAGGATTTGTTTCTATTCCTTAAACATAAAATCTCAAGACTCAAGAGACTTCTTCAAACTCTACCTACTGTATTTCTGAGAATCACCACTAGCAGGCTGTGGGCTCACAGAAGGAAGGGCTTGGGCTAGCACCCAGTACACGTAGGTACTCAGTAAATATTTACTAAACAGACAAGTAAGTCTTGACTTTCAGGATCACCCATGACATAAACTCCGGTCATTTTTCTAGTTTTATTTCCTATTCTACTTCATCAGCCAGTCAAATGAGTTCAGTGGTCCTCAAAGCATGTCCAGGACCACCAGCATCGGGATCCCTTGGGAACTTAGAAATGCAAATTCTCAGGCTCCACCCCACATGTGCTCCATCAGAAACTCCAGGAAGATAGCTTAGTCGTTTGTGCACTTAAAGTGATTCTGATGAATGCCCCGGAGTCTGGATGTTCTCACGTCAGCATTATCCTTCCCACTTCCATGACTACTTTGGCAATTCCTTTGATACAGAAACACCTCAGCACTTGAGGTGCCTGACTAGTGCCAGCAAATGTCTTTGGACTAAAGAGCCCAGACTCTAACTATCCCCTTGCCAGGCCTCACATGACTTCAGGAGTTGTTTTAAATTGTTTTTTATTTTTTATATTATGACAGATAGAAAGAATTGGTGCACCAGGGCCTCTAGCCACTGCAATCAAACTCCAGATACCTGCACCACCTTGTGTGCATACATCACCTTATGCATCTGGCTTACATGAGCTCTGAAGAGTTGAACCTAGGTCCTCATGTTTTGCAGGGAAGTGCCACACTGCTGAGCAATCTCTTCAGCCCATTTTATTATTGTTATTATTCTTAACACTCAAACATGATGACATCTGTCCTTATAACAGCCCAACACAGAGAGGAAAAATAGCAGGTGAGACAAGATAAAAGCTATATAGAGAATAACTTTACCTTGCAATAATATTTCCCTGAGAAACAGAGCTTTTTAATATTGTCACCATATGCCTAAAGAAAATGAGGCACAGAGCCAGGCGTGGTGGCGCACGCCTTTAATCCCAGCACTTGGGAGGCAAAGGTAGGAGGATTGCCGTGAGTTCGAGGCCACCCTGAGACTCCATAGTGAATTCCAGGTCAGCCTGGGTTAGAGTGAGACCCTACCTCAAAAAACCAAAAGAAAGAAAATGAGGCACAGAAAGATGGAAATTATAACGCATAGAGCAGGCAAAAAAGTTAATACAACCTTAAATTTAAGACCAAAGAGTGTGAGTTTTGCATCTTAAGTAAAATTTCAAGAACTTTCTTTTTTCAAGGAAAACACTAAAGGGACACATAGGCTTTAATCATGACGACCTGATCCAGTGACCCAGAGTACATAGTAACATACCTATTATTGTTGCGACAATTTCGGCAGTTAATGCATTCCAGAGGGTCAATCTGAGGAACTGCTGTGTACATTCCTCCGCCCTGGACAGGAGGAAGTTCAAGGAAAAAGAAAAGAACAAGCTGAAAGAGCCATAGACCATTAGCCAAATAATCACACATGCCTGTCAGCAATAGGTACATGGTACATTTTAGCTTACTCCCTGAGTAATTAAATGCTATTACTTATTCACAAATGGGTTCTGCACAATATTAAAATTATACTCCCAAAACTTAATGGCTATGTTTTTCCAGGCATTTTTATACTGGAAAAAGGCAAATAAATGAAGGCAGAGGGTTAGTCACTTCCTTCTGTGTTTAAAATTTATGCCCTTAAGTATACTATATACATCATAACTCCATTCATTCTGTCTTCTCTAGCAGTCATGGAAAATTTTTACGTGATGCCAGTTGGAGAACAGGGTTTGATGTCTGCTTGAATGATGTCACAAAAATCAACCCATCTTCATTTTCCTGTAATTATTTCGATTAGGTCTGTTCATTTGACTACATTAAGTTTTAAAATATGACATATTTTTCCAGATGGAATAGAATCTCAGCCAGCAATGACTTGGAAGGAGTATGAATATTTTGATGTTGTTTTTGGCGGAAATTGTTCAGCAATTAAGGAAAATGCCTAGATTAACACATACCTCATTGTAAAATGTTCACTTGACATACAGAATGGCAAACATAAAGTTAAACACTGAGCTAGCCTTATAGTCAGAGTTCTGCTTTCTGGCAAAAAACAGCAGAGCTGAATTTGATAAGGGCGGGAAAGGTTTTCACCCTGCACCCAAACCACAGGAGGTTGTCACAGTTAGAAAAAGTTCAGGCGATTGGTTTTGCTAGAATACTTTCCATTTCAATCATCTGACAACAACAGTCAGAACCTAAGCAAACCAAGACTGAACATTTCTTTCAGCCCTCTAGATCTAAGCAGCAACAAGAATTAAGAAAACACAGAGAAAAATATTTCTCAACTGCTAAGCCATCTCTCTAGCCTTCTTATACTATATTCAGTCCATAACTCAAAAAATTCAGAAAAATGAACTGAGATATACTGATTGGAGTTACTAGATATGTTAAAATTAATTCAATTACCTGCATGATCACTAGCAGTTTTATGTTTCTCAATTCTTCCCACCCAGAAGAGAAGAATAAGAAACCTAATAGGTTAAAGTTCACTGGTAAGAACCTCTAAAACTGTACACCAAATGAGGCAGCTAAAGTTTAGAGAGCAAGTCATTGTTCAGAAAACCAGGAGTTCATTCCCTGCCCAAAGCAAACATGAGCCTGTTTGTCCTTCTTGTGGAAATAGCACGTGCTATCCCAAGTAAAGTGCTTTTCCCTGAGTGTCCTTGGACACCATTAGTAGTGTAGACCAGAAGTGGTAACCAAAAAAGTCTATAAAGTCTGTATATAACCTATGTTTTTCTTTACAAAATAATGGCATCATTATTCTCTTTTGGTAATAAGAGACACTAAAGCAAAATGGACTTTTTTGTATAATATACAAAACCTTAGTCATATAAAAGTCATAGGTTTTTAGCCCCAAGATACAAATACATACTAGAATTTTATTCTCAAAAATATAGTATTTTAATATATCTATTAAATTAAAGGTGAAAAATTCTAAACCTCTTCAAATTGTAGCACACTATGGGTAACAGTAAATTTATCTGTAATCAGAACAATGACAAAAACGTTAAATTTTAACTTGCTCAGTGAAATGGTTTATCTATCTGATTTAAAAACAATGTGGGGCTGGAGAGATGGCTTAGTGGTTAAGCGCTTGCCTGTGAAGCCGAAGGACCCCAGTTCAATGCTCAATTCCCCAGGACCCACGTTATCCAGATGCACAAGGGGCGCACCCACCTGGAGTTCGTTTGCCGTGGCTGGAAGCCCTGGCACACCCACTCTCTCCCTCTCCCTCTCTCTGTCTCCCTCCCTCCCTCTCTCTCTCTCTCTCTCTCTCTGTCTGTAGCTCCCAAATAAATATAAATAAAATAATCAAAAAAAGTTTAAAAAAAAATAAAAATAAAAACAATGTGGATGCATACTCAAGAGAATGTAATAAGTCAGCTTCCTCATGCAGAGAACCTTTTAACAAGCATACTATTCCCATTACAAAAAGTAAACTGTTGGTTATCTCTGAAGGGTTTGCAATTCCTTGTGGCTAAAGTATGTTAATATTCTAAAATGCAAAAACAAACAAAAAAATAAAACAACCAAGCAAATTCTGGTGGTTTGTGGAATTTTTTTTGCATATTCCGCATAATGCTTTGATAAATCTGGGGCTGGGGGTGTGGCTCAGTGGTAAAACACTTGCCTATTCTCCAGGAAATCCTAGGTTGCATCTTAAGTCACAGAAGAAAGAGCTGAAATGTGTTCCAGCATCATGTGTACATCTGGTGATTTCACCTAGTTCATAGGTGTTTTGAAAATAAAAATCAGAAAACCTAGCAACACTAGGTCTTCTCTTCGACACAGCAGGAGAAGGTACTGAACTGCCAATGCTTCTTTCATAGGGAATTTGCTTGCTACCATCTTCCTTCCCCTTGGCACTCCGAACTCACTGCAACCAGTCTCCTCTTCAGCCAGACTCGATAGCATTTGAGCTTTTAGACACAGCTCTGAGTAAATCAAATGTCAAGTACTGGGTCAGTCTTTGCCCAATGGTACTTCTATTTCATCTCAAGAAAAACTCGTGGTCTGTTCTATTCCACTCTGTGTTAAGTCATTTAAAACTAGAAAGCCAGCTGATAACTGCAGCTATTACCTGACGACAGAAGCTGACAAAGATTACTGTGAACAGGCTGCTGTGATACAGAACACATCGATTCACATGAACCTGTGAGGCGTCCAGATTGAACAGCCAAGTACACGAACCTATGTATGTACACAGGCACCCTGAGGCACAAAGAGGCTGCTGTTAATAAGGAGTTCTCTTACGTTTATATGATGGTGAGGGTGTTCAAACTCTACATGCGTCCTGCTCAGCGAGTTGGTGTGTGGGGGGTAAAGCCCTCCATTTAAGCTTCCATTCAGGATCCCATTGACTCCATTGGGACCTTTGTGGTGGAGATGAGAGCAGCCGTTGCTGAGGCTGCCATTGCCAAGGAAGCCACCATGGACACTCCCATTGATCCTGTTTGTTCCTGAGACAGTGCTGTACTCCACCATCTGCCCATTAATATCGGACCCTTGGTAGAGATATCCTGGCGGGTCATATTCTGTTTAAAAGAGCATAAAAGCCAAAAAAGAAAAAAAGAGTCAGATATTGAAAAGAAAATCTTCCTGCCTAGGAAATTTTACTAAGGAAATCACTAGGAAACTACAAGTAAAATAAAGTAACCTGAAAATGCCCATACAGCTTTAATAAAGTTACCGTTCTTTTCTTTAGAGTGAGGAGATAGCTAGGAATGTTTAATACAGAACTCACTTTCAAGAGAATAATTTGTACAAGCTGAAACTACCCATGTGCTGGCAACAGTAAAAGAGTGTTTTAACTCCTCCACACTTCAGAAAGTGAAAACTTTCTGAAATTATGTAAAACAGCAGATTAACCTGAGATAGGATACACCAACTAGCATAAAGCAGTGCCGGTCAGGAAAGGCACAGTGCCACATGTACATTCATGGCTAGTCACAAAATGCCCGGTCATTAAAGTACATGGAGGTTGTAAAGTACCAAAGGCAAAAGGCTATTTTATTTCCTTATATTAAAAGCATTTTTGTAAATCCTGATTTTCAGGTTTTGATAAATCCTTCAAAGGTATCAGAGATGGCCAAAATTGGTCCTCCTCTTCACTGTAGCTTTCTCTCAACAGGTGTATTGTCTGTATGCCTGTTTACCTTCCTCACTAACCTGTGCTCCTTGAGAGAGTAGACCCTGTCGATTTTATTTATCATTTTACCTCCATCATCCAGTAGAGTATCTGGTCACAGAAAATGAGTACTTTCTGACCAAATGAACAACTAAGTAAGCACTTATGGTAATTTTCCATTTTTAAGCATTTTGTCAAGTCAAAAAGGACAGTGGCTTTAATGAGATTAATCTTGCTCAGATAACCAGATCAATACTTTTCTTTTTGATTTAACATATACTCACACAATTTAAGGCAATGGCATTAAAGTCTTTTAGAATAAGGCCCAATCAAATGGTCACAAGCCTTTCTTCCTGACACCACCACCTCCCTTCCTGCCTCTCGGAAGGAACCATCCAACCAAAACACATCACTGTTTTTTCCTTGAGCTATTAACTAACAGGGGTTATATGGGAGAACTAGCTGAGAGCACTGGAAATGCCTTTCACTACTGGTATCCTCTTGCTTTTCTTTCACTTCCTGATTTTGGAGCCAAGCAGGAAACCCAAACTCTTCCTTCCATCAAAGTCTGAACCCTGTGCTTGATTTGGCTATAGTATTCTGTAAGTGTTGGAGGACAGAAAAGGTAGGTTGTTTGTTAGGGTCAAAACAATGCCATTGCCTACCATGCAAGCACACAGAGTTAGGGTGGAGGGAGCCACTTCAGAGCTGTTTGGGTATAGCAGGTACAGAGACAGAACCATCTTACTACCACTCATGTCATTCAATGAGAGAACTGAGGAAAGTCCTCACCACTTCATCCCATCAAGCTGTGCTTTTCCCCACTGACTAAACTTGTGGAAGCATGAAGATGTTCCTTCAGTGATTCCAGAGCACATGATTCAGTACTCATCCTCTTTGGTGGTCCAACAAATCCAGACTTTCCCAGCACCAAGTTGGCTATTTACTTAGAGGCCTGCTTAGTTTTGGCATGGGTGTTTATTTCTATTAGGCAATTTAATTTGATGCTCCACTTACTTTGGCTGACAGCAAGAATAGTTTTAAAGTCACCTCCTCTGAATAGAGAGTATCTTAACAGGTTTCATGCCATGGCACTAATACATGAAAGTGTTAGGAGTCAATATTTATTCTGACAATATTTTTTTCCAACCATCTTTAGAAAAATACAAGGAAATACTTATAAATGACTCACTCTGTATAGCACTCTGTTGGCGACTCTTCCATAAGCACATGGCAATGAAAACCATCAGAATGAGGACCATAACACCGAGCACACAGCCGACAATGAGGTATAGCATATCACTGCTTCTGGCAGGGCTGGCTGCAGACCCCACATTCCCTCCAGCTCCTGAAGAATTGGGAGGAGTACTCAAGTCTTTCATGGGATACTCCGAAGCTCCAGGAACACGTTTCACTAGTGGAAATATTAGAAAAAAAAAATGATGTCAAAGTGACTACATTTTGTGAAATGGTTTACTCTCTGAAGGAGGTCTGGCTAGGAATGCAAGCCAGTCTGTTTACACACCTTACTGAGAAGATCTGACCACCAATGCATCACAAAGGGGTATACAAAGTTTGAAATCCTGATATGCCAAAGTTTTAGTCTATAAATTCTACAGCAATCTTAAGAGCAGAGAAACACACAAATTTAGTTTGAACCAAACTGCTGTAAGATCTGCATAGTTACACTTGCAGAAGATCCTTAAAGGACTGAAATAGAAGTATTACAATTGATAGATAGAACAAAACCCATTTCTGTGTGCTGTATTTTGTACTGAATAAAACTCAGAATTGTACTTGATAACTCAACTGTATATTAAAAAAAAAAAAAACTGGGCTGGGGAGATAGTTCAGCACATAAAGGCACTTGCTTGCAAAGTCTGTTGGCCCAGGATGAATCCCTAGTTCCCATGTAAAGTCATATGCACAAAGTGGCACAAGCATCTTGTGTTTGTTTGCAGCAAGTAGCCCCACTGTGTCCCTCTCTCCTCTCTCCCCCTCTCATATACACAAATAAAAATATTTTTTTAAACTACCAACATTAGAAAATACAACATCAAACCACTATAGCAACTACCTATAATTCTAAACCATGTGCCCTGTAAGTACCCACAAAACAGATCACCTATAAGCAGTACTCTGGCTTATTTTATTAGTATTCTGGGCAATTGCAAGTTATTTAACATGTGGAATTCAAGCATGAAGGGAGGCAGAGGCAGCAAATTTCTTAGTACCTTGGGGTTCAGGGTCAAACAACAACAAAAATGAGACCCTGCCTCAAACAAGGTAGATGGCAACAACCAACACCCAAATTTACCCTCTTATCTCCATATGTGTGCTGTGGCATGTGCAAGACTGTACTTACATATATGAATACACAACACCAAAAATAACATTTTTAAAATTGTTATTTATTTATTTATTTGAGAGAGAAAGAGTCAGATATATATATAGAGAGAATGGGTGCACCAGGGCTTCCAGCCACTGCAAATGAACTCCAGACGCATGCACCCCCTTGTGCATCTGGCTAATGTGGGTCCTGGAGAATTGAGCCTCGAAACCGTGTCCTTAGGCTTCACAGGCAAGCGCTTAACCGCTAAGCCATCTCTCCAGCCCCCAAAATAACTTTAAAAGCAGATATTACCAGCTATTACTATGCCTACTTATGAAGCCTAGAACTGTGGTGAACTATGAGTGGTGGTGACCACCATCAGAAGGCAAGGTAGAAAAAAGAAGACCATTAAGTTCTGAACTAAGCAACCTGAGAGTTAGTTCCCTGCCTCTAAGCTACTTGTTCTGGGAACAACACAGATTCTCAGTGATGAAGTCTACTAAGTGGGGACTTTGTGTTACTTGTAGCTAACAAAATCCCCAAGGCGGGTCATCTGAAACTTCTGTGTTTGCTTCGTAAATATTCACATTAGCTATTTCTTTCTTTTTTTTTTTTTTGTTTTTGTTTTTGTGGTGCACACCTTTAATCCTAGCATTTGGGAGGCAGAGGTAGAAGGATTGCCATGAGTTCAAAGCCAGCCTGGGATTACAGAGTGAGTTCCAGGTCAACCTAGGCTACAGAGAGACACTACCTCAAAAAAAAAAAAAAAAAATAGGTAAAATAACAGTGGGGGACATAAATTTGCCATGAATTGATAGTTAAAGCTAGGAGATAGGGAATCTCTGTATCTTTCACAGATTTTAATTTTTTTCTTTTTTACATTTATCATTTGCACGTGTGTCTGTGGGGGGGGGGGGACACCAAGATTTCTTGCTCCTGCAAACAAACACCAGACACTTGAGCCACTCTTTACATTAGGCTTACATGTGTGGCTTGGAAACTGAACCATCTCTCCAGTCCCCATTTTTTAATTCTTCAGTTATGAAATGTTGACATTACTATCATCTTTCACCTGGATTGCTGCAATAACATCTTTACAGGTCATCCTACTTCTACCTTTGCCATTTACAGGCAATTGTCCCCACTGAGGCCAGAACATCGCTCTAAAACATTGATTACATCCTCCTCTTTTGTGTACCCTATCCACTAACCTCCCCATGCTTAGTGTAAACAACAGCCTAAAGGCCCTATACCATCTGATCCCCTTCCTATCGCTCCATTAATTCCTTTCTTACTCTTTCTCTTCCAGCTAAGGGACCATCATTGCTGTTACAATATGCTCGGACAGCACATTCATTCTCAAGGCAGAGAATTGGCATGCGGTAAGAACGACCTGGGGCCCAACAACGGAGGGGGGGGTGACCCTGGACGTCTGCAGTCTCAGAAGCACCGGGACGTTCGCCGAAGGAGCTGTGTCTTTGGAGAAGAGGACCGCACCTGTCAGCCGAATCGGTCAGCCGTGAAGCGAGAGGTAGCAAGGGACTGCGAGCGCTACAAGGGAACCGTCCTCCCCCAGAAAGTCCCTGTCAGTCGACTGTTCTTCCTTTCTCGGCCGTGGAAACCCCCGCTTCCGGCTTCCGGTGTCGTAACCGTGGCAACCGGAAATAAAACACACAAGCTAAGCCCCTACCCCTCCTCCTGGCTGACCACAGGTTCGAGACCTCGAGAAGGCCCCATTCTGCTCGAGGGAAGCTTGAGCCAGCACCCTGCGGGGTCACCGGGCGATTCCCCACTACTTAGCACCACCCTCCACTTTTCAGGGCGTCACCATCTACAATTATCCCTAGTCTAGGGCGCTGCTCCGCCCCTACACGGGAGAAGCCTAGACTAGGCAGCCCACATTAGCTATTTCTTTTTTTTTTTTTCATCCTTTTCTGTACTTCTAAAATATTTTATTTATTCATTCATTCATTTATTTTATGGTACATTATCAATTTATTTTATTATTAATTTATTATATATTATTATTTATTATAAGTAGAGATAGAGAGAGAGGGAGGATGAGTATGGCCAGGGTCTCCAGCCACTGCAAACAAACTCCAAACACATGTGCCACCTTATGCATCTGGCTTTATGTGGGTACTGGGGAATTGGACCTGGGTCCTTTGGCTTCACAGGCAAGCGCCTTAATGGCTATGCCATCTCTCAACCCACCTTCCTGTACTTTTAAAGCACATCATATTTTAACTCATAAAGCAAATCTTGACACATACTGAAAAAATAATTGCTTGTATCTTTTCACAAAATAGCAATAAATCCACAAGCCAATAATAGCAGAAGCTATTAAACCAAATAAGAATTGAACACATTAGCTATTTCTAACTAATCATATGTAATATGACATCTTCTATTTTCAAGGATGATAATTCTTTCTTTCCTCCCTCCTTCTCTCCCTCCCTCCCTTCCTTTTTGAGGCAAGCCCCACAGACTGGCCTTTTTTTTTTTTTTTTTAATCAGAGAGAGGCAGAGGGGGAGGGGGAGGGAGAACTTGGTGCACCAGGCCCTCCAGCCACTGTAATCAAACTCTAGACATGTACACTACCTAGTGCGCATCTGCAACCTTGCACGCTTGTGCCACTTTGTGCGTATGGTTTATGTGGGACCTGGACGGTCAAACATAAGTCCTTAGGTTTAGCAGGCAAGTGCCTTAACTGCTAAGCCATCTCTCCAGCCTGGATTTTGACTGTTAATTCTAAACTTTACATAATTAAATGGATGGCTAGTTTTCAGATATCTGTCACCCAAGAAATTTCTTTAAACATATTGCTGTGGTTTCAGTGTGTTCTCCAAGGTGTTTATATGTTGCTATCTTGGTGCCCAGTGTAATGATGTTAAGAGGTAGTGGGACCAAATAGGTGGAGCCTAGGGGTAAGCCACTGGGGGCACCTCCCTCTCAAGGAACTGAAGCTCTTGTAAGACTACTGACTTCTTATGAGATCTGTTATAAAAGAATAGGCCTGGCCACATTGGATTTCTGTCTTGACAGCTGATTTCCCCTCTTGCATGCACTCCTATCATCACCAGGGCTGAGCTGACATCCTTGATCTGAAGAACTGTGAACTACGTTAACCTCCTTTCTTTATAAAGTATCCAATCTCAGGCACTGCTCTACCATACAGACCATGCATTTTAACATACATATGTAGTAATTTTTTTAATTTCCCTATACTGTTATTGTATTTTAATTCTCACAGAATGGTGAGAAAGCAGCCAGAGATATTTCTACTCTCTTCATGTAGAAATAAGAAAATGACTTAAGGTCATACAGAAATAAAGGGATAGAACTAATGTAAAAATTACAATTTGTTACATAAGTGCTCAGCCAACCTATTATATGCTTCTATAGGGAGAGTCTAAATGCATGCAGCTGGAAAGTATTCAAAAGAAGGCATTTCCTCAGAGGTATATTCCAGCCATCCAAAAGAGCAACCCTGAGTTTGAAACTCTAGCCCTGACCAGGAAAAAAAAGCACAAACATCCATGTCTCCTACCTTTAGTCTCACAGATCATCACATTGCTGAACTCACTCTCCCCACCTTCATTAAAGCACTGCATCTTAATGTCGTAGGAGGTTTCTGGCTGCAGATGACCAATCATGTGCCACTGTTTTGAACCTAGAAAAGAGAAGCAGATCAGCTTTACACATCACTTAACCTGTCATCATGCCAATGCAGCTACTCAATAGCTTTGCAACAGCATCCTCACTATGTAGTACAGCTTATGCAATAAAAATATACTTCACAGGCTGTAGAGATGGCTCAGCACTTAAATACACTTGCTTGCAAAACCTAAATGCCTGGGTTCAATTCCCCAGTATCCATGAAAAGCCAGATGCACAAAGTGGTACTTCATTCTCTTCTCTCTTTCTGTCTGTGCTTGCAAACAAATACACACACACACACACACACACACACACACACACACACTTCACATAAGTACTTTAGTACCGCACCACACATAAACAGAATTTCTATTAAATGGCATGAAAAGACGTAGAAGGGTTGTGGAGATGGTTCAGTAGTTCAAGGTGCTTGCTTACAAAGCCTGCCAGCCCAGGCTTAATTCCCCAGAGGCCATGTAAAGCTGGATGTAAAAAGTGGTGCAAAAATGGGCTGGAGAGATGGCTTATTGGTTAAGCGCTCACCTAAGGACCCTGGTTTGAGGCTCGATTCCCCAGGATCCATGTTATCCAGATGCACAAGAGGGTGCATACATCTGAGTTTGTTTGCAGTGGCTGGAGGCCCTGGCATACCCATTCTCTCTCTCCCTCTCTGCCTCTTTCTCTCTGTCTGTTATTCTCAAATAAATAAATAAATAAAAATAATAAATTAATTAATTAAATAAAAATGGCGCAAATGTCTGGCATTCTCTTTGCAGTGGTAAGAGACCCTGTTGCACCCATAAACACATGCAATTAGATTAATTAAAAATTTTAAAGTATATTAAAAGGATAAAGAGATAAACTAAATTAAATTAAGGCTGTATTTGTATGTTGATGGTAACACTTATTTTACTAAAAATAGTAGTGAGTCTTTTTAATATTTTATTTATTTGCACATGTGTGTATGTGGGTACATGCACACCAGGGTCTCTTGCCATTGTAGAATGCCAGATGCCTATGGCACAATTTGTGTCTGCCCTTACATAGATATGGGGAAATTGATCCCTGAATTGAACCCACATTGGCAGGCTTTACAAGCAAGCACTTTTAAAGGCTGAGCCATCTCTCCAGCCTTTAGTAGTGATTCTTTAGTAAATGCTTGTTAATCTCATAAATAGGTGGAAAAAAAAATCTCAAGTCCTTTGGTCCCTATTTCAGCTCAAGTCCACCCACCAAAAAGCTATACTGCAGATGAGATCAGCAAACCAGTACATTACCCAGAGCGGGTGACCAGTTAAGTGAAAGGCCTTTATAAAAATCTCAGTTCCACTGTCATGAACACAACATGGGGGGACCAATGAACGAATGCCTTAAGAAATGGCTGTGAACCCACAGAAAGCAAACTTCATGAAGGAAAACCAAGAAGTGAAAAAAGGATAGCCTCAGCTGCTGCTTGGGACCAGATGTTTTTTCTTTTTTTGAGTCAGGGTCTCAAAACCACACAAGTATCTCTAATAGAATGATTCTGTTATCCATGGCAAGCAGCCAACATTTCATTTAGAAACACTCCCAAACCAAGCATTCCAGTGTAAATCACTCTTGGTTTTCACTTCCATGGACGTGTGACAAACTTTCATAAACAGGGACACTTTTGCCAGATTTAATTAACTCTTCAAGTACTCTTAATCCTCTTAGAAAACAACTCTTCAAACTGTTTCCACTGTTTCTTAGAAACCCAAGTATACCACCAACTGATTTAAGAATTAATTAAAGGGAGAGAGAAAACAAACCACACGTGCAAGTCAAATCAAATTGGCTGACGGGACCCTGTCACAGACTCTTTTTAATCCAACACAGACAAAAACATTTCAATCTAGAAGCTCAACTCCCTTTCCAAGTCACCAGCATAAAACCCCTCACTCATACACACTCACTTACAAGGGAGATATCTGCTTGTTTTAAGATCAAGGGTCTCTGAAAGGCTCAAGAAATAAGAAATTCTATACCCCATTTACACATGTAAACAGAACCTCCCACCATTTCTTTCCCTCAAGAACTGGTTGAGGGCTAGGGTAATGGCCAAGAGGTTAAAAGAACTGCTTGCAAAGCCTATGGCCTGGGTTCAGTTTCCCAGCATCCACATGAAGCTGGATGTAAACTAGTACATGTACCTATGATCCCAACAGACCTATGACAATGGGAGGCAGAGCCATCCAAAACTAGGAGGGCCAGCTAGTCTGATGTTCATGTGCAGCTTGGCAAGAGACCCTGTCTCAAAGAAGGTGGAGCACATAAACGTCAAAGTTGTCCTCTGACTGCCACACATGCTCTGTGGCATGTGTGCTTCCCCCTAAATAAATAAAATAAAATAAATAGAACTGTAAAGACCTATTTCTAAAATTCAAAAACCTCCCATAAGACTTCTATTCTCACCCTTGCCTTAGGTCTTTCCTGACCTGGTTCTATACTCATCTACAATAAACATTCTGTGTGAGACCTGAAGCTCCCCTTTCATAGCACCAGGAAAAATGTAATTAAACTAGGCTTCTGATAAGCTACTAAGAAAATACAGTTAAAATGCATATAGATTAGACTTATATTTCACTTTAATCGGTATTTCTGCCAATGGCAAAAATTAAAAGATTAAAAAAAGTAAAGAGGAACTTTTACTGCTCATTGATGAGTAATAACTCACTACACTCTTCTTTAAAAATATGTTTTATTTATTTATTTAAGAGAGAGGGAGAATGGGCATACCAGGGCCTCCAGCTGCTGCAAACAAACTCCAGACACATGTACTACCTTGTGCATCTGGTTTATGTGGGTCCTAAGAGATTGAACCTGGGTCCTTTGGCTTTGCTAGCAAGCACCTTAACCACTAGGTCATTGTCTCCAGCCCTCACTACACTAATAACACAAATCAACCAACACGTATCCTCTGCTACACCAAAAGCAGAGAATTCAAAATCAGAATGATCTCTGATATTCTGATTTACCTGGAGCTCAACTTAAACTATAAAAGAAAAATATTCAACACAAAAGTCTGGGTAAGTTGGGGGCATTTATAATTTAAGTGTGGAACTTAATTTAGAATATGGAATAATATAAGGAGTACAAATATCCTCATATTGTTTTGTAACTGGTTCAGTTTTTTAAAAGTCTATATTATGACTGGACGTGGTGGTGCATGCCTTTAATCCCAGCACTCAGGAGGCAGGGGTAGGAGGATCACCATGAGTTCAAGGCCACCCTGAGACTACATAGTGAATTCCAGGTCAGCCTGGGCTAGAGTAAGACTCTACTTGAAACCCCCCCCCCAAAAAAAATCTATAATATGGATTAGCACACACACAAGTAACCAAAACTTTTAAGAAAAATTTTAGGTAAATATAAAAATGAATATTTTTGTTCTAAAGTTAGGAAGAAAGGGCCAATAGTTCCAAATGCCACAAAAAGAATTTAAATGCATAAACTTGAAAATAAGTAATAAGAAAATTACACAGCACAGTGGAACCCACTTAAACATCTAACTGCTCTGTGTATTACATTTATAAACAAGTTCTCCATGAACTAGGAGGCAAAATTCACATATGCAGGCATAACTACCAGATAAAAATGTTTTGTTGAACCCATTCCCAAATTCCACATTCAACATTCCGATCACAGAAGTTGTAAAAGCTCAAAGATTTACCTAAAGAACACAGTTTAAAAACCACTCACCAGTGGGGATTCCTAGAAAGTGTACTAGGAAGGTAGGTGAGGAAAACACAAAGACACAGATAGAGACAAATATTTATTTTATTTACTTTTGCCTAGTTAGAGCCAATTTATGACAAATTTTTAACCCCTGTCAAAAACTTTTAGAAGTAAAAATGTGATATTTATAATCTCCTAAACCAGCCAAATAAAAAGACTTGTATAAGACCAAAATGTAGAAAAGTCACACAATTCCATCTTTTTGGAAATATTTTTATTTATTTGTTTGACAGAAAGGGGGGGCTGAAAAAGAGAGAGAATGGGCATGTGCCAGGGCCTCCAGCCACTGCAAACAAACTACAGATGCACATGCCCCCTTGTGCATCTGGCTAACGTGGGTCCTGGGGAATCAAACCTGGATCCTTTGGCTTTGCAGACAAATGCCTTAAGCACTAAGCTATCCCTCCAGCCCTATCATTCCATTTTTATTTAGTAGCTTTTTTGTTGATGCAAATGTACACACAGAAAAGCTGCATGTAACTGTATACAACTCAATGAGTATTCCCAAACTGAACATACCAGTGTAGCAACATCTAAGCCAGCAAATAGAATCCTTCTGACCCCCATGTCCCCTCATGTTCCTTCTGGTCACTTCTGTCCCTCAATACAGTTAATGCCTTTACCTCAAAAAGCACAGACTAGGTCTGCCATGAAAAATTATGGTAAAAGAGAAATAATTATTCCTTCATTCAAAAATATTTACTGTGCCCTACTGCACACTTAGTATAAAAACTCAGACAAAAAGTTTTCATTACGTTACAAAAAGTAATTCCACAGGTAAATATTAAAAGGAAAGCTATAATATGTAAGAAAACATGACATAGTATGCTTCAACTAATTTACATTAACAGTAACCATATTAACTATGTCAGGTATTTGATGCCAACATATCACATGGAAAACAACCCTGGCCTGGGATATTTTTATTTTTGACAAGATTCATTATACAACAGGAACTACTTCTTTTCTTTTTCTTTTTTTTTTTATTTATTTGAGAGCAACAGACACAGAGAGAAAGACATCTTTTTTTTTTTCTTCTTTTCTTTTTCTTTCCCCTCCCTTCCTCTTTTTTTCCCCCCACCCTCACTCTTTCTGTTGAGGCTGGGGACAGAATCAGGGTGCCTGGCACAGGATAAGCATATGCTCTACCAATGAGCTACACACCCAACCAAGATATTTAGTATTTCAAAACATCAGAATATTGGGCTGAAAAATGACTTTGGAAGAAGTCTTCCTTTCAAAGTAAGAATCCCACCCAAGATATTACTAAGAATTAGGCTTCCAGCTTTTAGTAAACACTTCCAGAACCAGGGAACCCATCACACTATGAGGAAACCTAGAAATGATATGCTAGAAAGTTTTGTTTTTGCATGTGTGTGCACACACACACGTGTGTAGGCCAGAGGCTATGTGTCTTCCCCTATTACCCACTTACTGAGGCAGAGTCTCACCTGAGCCCAGAGCTCACCGATTTGGCTAGCCTAGGTAGTCAGTCTGCCCTGGGGATCCTGTCTCCACTTCCACAGCCCTGGGATAACTGACAGGTGGACACACCTGCACCTTATGTGGGTGCTGGGGATCCAAACTCAGGTCCTCATGCTTGTACAAGCTCTTTACTGATAGAGCCATTACCTACAGAGCCTAGAAAGTTCCTCTTTCCTTTATTTCCTTATAACCTCCTTCCCCTGCTCCAACTGACTTAGCTCTCTTCCATCTAACAGTCTTTGAACATTTGAAGACAGCCCTCATGTTGCTTCTTCTTTTGCCAGCCTGACCATCACTAGTCATTCCATTGTTCTATTTAAATTTTCATTTCATTTCCTTTGCAAGCAGAGCAACAGAGAGAAGACAGACAGAGAGAATGGGCACTCCAGGGCCTCAGCCTCCAACCACTGCAAACTCCAGACACATGCACCATTTTATGCATCTGGCTTTACCTAGGTACTGGGGAAATCAAACTCAAGTTGTAGGCTTTCAGGCAAGCACTTTAACTGCTGAGCCATATCTCCAGCCCTCCATTGTTTTTTTTGAGAAGTCTAGTCATAGATTCATTCATTCATTCAATACTGAATAGCCCACCATTGGAGAGGCAGAGATCAGTGCAGTGGGGAAAAAAGACCCATGCTCACAAGAAGTTAACATTTATTTTGTAAGCGAAACAAATGTTAGGCAAGTAATTTCAAGCACTAGTACATGTATATTCAAACTTTGATAAACTCTATAAAATCAATGCAAAGGGTTTATTTTGGATTACAACTTCCAGGAAGACTTGGTCTGAGGAAGCAAGATTTGCACCCAACAGAGAACAGAGAAGGAAGGGTCTTACGTAAATTTTTTGGAGAACAAACAATAGTTGGCAGGAACTACCCTGCACCAAGGGCCAGGCATGCAAGAGAACACAGAAGACTGGTGTGAGCACCCCAATGAGAAAGTGTGCCAAAGACATGACTGAGGGGGTTGCAGGGGTCACACAGGTCACATGGGGCCCTCAGGCTGCAAGGAATGTTCTAATTGTATTTCAAGGGCCGTAGAAAACAGTTTCTTTTTTCTCTACAATACATTCCAACATTTCTATAAGTGGGTAGTATGTTCAGGGTACAATCTTCCCAGTACAGATGGCAACAAACACACTGTTTGAGCTATACATTATTTTATAAACGTACCAACAGTCTGCCACTGATTTCTATACTCAGTTCACTGGTCACTTAAAAAAAAAAGTAGAATTCAAAATCTTTTTCAGATAACTACTGACAAATCATATCTTCTCATCTACTTTGTATCTTTCCCTGTAAGAGACGTGCAAGATCCTCTATATGTTAAGCTGGAAAAGCTGGTTTTCTTTGGGACAGTGACTGTGTGTGTACCACTTTGTTTCTGACTATCTCAACCTGTGATGATGTGTTACAAACTGTATGTACACCCTGTTCCTCCAAAGTTTCTCTGCAGGGTCTTACCTTCCACAACATCCCTCTTGTAGTCACTGTCATTGTCACTATCTGTTGGCCGGTAGTAGATATAAAATCCTTGAATGGGAGTGTTATTGTTACTTGATGGAATGTACTAAAAAACAGAAGTAAAGACATGTCAAACACAAAAATGAAAGGAACTATCACATCCATTACGATCTCCTTATCTGCATGGCAATATTCTTGTAGCCTCATACTGCAGATATACTAAGTGGACATTTTTAAACTTAATTCAAAAGTATTTCAAAAGTATTATGAGCATTTAGCTTACTGCAGAGCTAATAAAATATGAATCAGTATATATTCTACACTTGAATGACAGCTGAGGAACTAACTTTTAAATCTGTCTCCCTATAGAATTTATGCTTTTAGATAAATACTGATGCCCTTTCACTTCTTAATTAAAAGTTCAGCAACTTGTTGTTCTGCTTTATGTCATGAGAATATTATTGTTGACATGAATGATATTGTCTCACTAGAGAAGATGTTCACATACCGTCCACTTTAGCATGATCTGAGTATCGCTCACAGCCTCTGTGTATGCGATATGAGGTCCAGTTATCGGGCGGTTGGAGAAACGATTGGGGAAGCCTGCCACCTGGTAAGGACGGGATGCGGAACTCCGAAAACTCTCTCCATAATGGTTAATAGCAATGACCCTAAATTTGTATATTGAACCTTTTGGGAACAAAACAAAAACAAAAACAAAACCAAGAGTGAGGTCAGGGAAAGCCTGGCCTGTGCCCACTCCGTTCCCCTTTGGAAGCTGTTCCCTTGGCCAATGGCAAGCTGTCTCAGGAAGTTGGCCTCCATGTGTGCCTGAGTGTGGGTGAACAAGGTCCAGCCTTCCCTGGCGCTGAGGCAAAGCCCAACACGTGACCCTGGCAGCAGCAGGTCACTCAGAGGCCAGGTTTAGTGAAACAGGGTGTAATTCACCTCCACATCTGCTGTGGTCTGGAGGTGCAGGTTGCGAGCAGCGGGTGAAATTGAAGATTGTGCAGTTCCTAATGACAGGTGCCAAAAGGTTAAGATACAGGTTTCATGGGTCTGTTGTACAGTGTGAATAAATGTGTGTAGCTAACCTTTTTTGACTATTGAAGTACTTCTTAATTAATATTTTCTGCATATGTAATTGAAAGACCACAAATCTCTGTAGCTGTACACACAACCCCTTTCTCCTGAGGAGGAGTCAGTCAGTGCTCCTATATTTTTCATTGTTTTGTCAAAGCAAGAAGTAAATACTTTAGATTTGCTAAATATATAAAGTGAATAAAGCTGGAAAAAACCAAAGCCCTATCTATAAAAAGCTAATTTGATATAATGGCTAGAGATGCAGCTCAAAAGAAGAGCATCTGCTTAGTATGCATAAATTGAGTTGAAGAATTTTTTCATATTTTATTTTTATTTATTTGAGAGAGAAAGAGAGAGGGAAAGAGCTGGGGGGGCGGGGGGAGAAGGGGAAGAGAATAGGCGTGCCAGGGCCTCCAGCCATGACAAATGAACTCCAGACACATGTGCCACCTTATGCATCTGGCTTACGTGGGGCCTGAGGAATTGAGCCTGGGTCTTTAACCACTAAGCAGTATCTCCAGCCCTGAAGAATTTTTAATGATTGTAAAATGCATGTGATATAAGAAAAATGGGATATAACATAGTACATATGGCACAATTCCAGGGTGTACTAAAAAGAGAAAGAAGGCTAGAAAGAAATGTGCTCTGTGTGTGTGTGTGTGTGTGTGTGTGTGTGTGTGTGTGTGTGTATGAGTAGGTTTCAGATGACTTATTCAATTCCTGTTTTCTTTATTTTCAAATTTTTACACAATAGTTATTCACTACCTTACAAAGTGGGGGGGAGGGGGATATTACTACCTGGTTCTAAACTGCGAACTTCCACAGAAAGTTTGGAAGGAGGGATGTCTTCAGCAGCCACCAGCCAATTGCTGGCCCTCATCCGCTTATATTCGACCTTGAAGGCAGTGATTGGTGAACCACCATTTGCCCGGGGAATCCATGTGACGTAGGCTGATGTTTCTGATGCCGTGGAGATAATAGGGCGGTCAGGAGCCTCTGGGACTGAAGATGCAAACATTCATTTTTCTGGTCACCCATGGTGTCAGAGACAAGAATAATTTAAACAAACTATATGGGATAAATCCAAAAGCTTGTGTTATTAGAAGTCCCTCACCAAACAGCCAAAATTAATAATATTATGGCTAGCTTGTGATTTTTAAAGCTAATGGGAAATGATAAATATAGAAAAGTAGGGCTGAGGAGATAGCAAGGGGTTAAAGGCACTTTCTGCTTACAAAGCCGGCCATCCCAAGTTCAATGCCCTAGTATCCACATAAAGCTACAGGCACAAAGTGATACATGTGCTTGGAGTTTATAGTTTGCAAGAGGCCCTAGTATACCCATACTCTCACTTTCTCCTCTTCTCCTGGCCTCCCTCTTTCTCTGCTTACAAATAAATAAACAAAAATATTATTTTTAGTATATAGGAAATGAAGCCAGGCATGGTGGTGCATACCTTTAATCACAGCACTTGGGAGACAGAGGTAAGAGAATCACCATTTGAGGCCACCCTGAGACTACATAGTGAATTCCAAGTCAGCCTAGGCTACCTCAAAAAACCAAAATATATATAAATATATATGAAATGAGAAGGAAGGAAAAGCCAAGTCATTATAGACTTGATAATTAACTCTGAAAGATAAAGCTAATGAGTCAGATAATTTAGACTTTTATTTTAGGTTCATGACAAAAACAATTAAAAGTAACTTATACTTAAAGTTTGATTTTGGCTATAACAACAGAAATTATCATAAATATGTACCATATTATTTAAATATTTTTATTAACTATCCAAGCTACATAAAGTACATTTAGCAATCTTCTGATTAATGCATTTACTATTGCTATTATCTCCTCCTTTAATATACCACAAGGCTCCAAGAAGTAGAGGGCAAGCAGCAAGTATATGTAGAATTTGACCATCAGACTCAATTCTGGTACCAGTGGCAGGACAGAAAGTGCTCAGGTTAGAATCAGGAGGACAGGATGTATGGTGAATAAAGGTGACATCAGAAATGATTCATATGTACATGTAGAAAGGGGGTCTGATGGGTTGGGGATATGGCTCAGTAGTTAAAGGCACTTGATTACAAAACCTGCATGCCTGGGTTCAATTCCTAAAATCCACATAAGGCCAGATGCAAAAAGTAGCACATATGTCTGGAGTTCATTTGTAATGGCAAGAGGCCCTGGTGTGCTCATACTCTCTCTCAAATAAATAAATATTTTTTTTTAAATAAAGGAAGGAAGAAATGTAGAAGCAAGGGAGAGAGGAAGGAAGAAAAGAGGAAGGTAACAAGGGAGGGAAGGAAGGAAAGAAGGAAGGAAGGAGGAAGAGAGAAGAGAGAACAGCTTTCAGTTAATAACCCCAAGGGGAGGTACTGCCCTAACCCACACATTAGATGCACTAGCCTATGGCAGGTAGAACCATCAGTACTCATTTAAATTATGGGCAAACTCCTCTTGCTGAAAAATCAATCCGGTGGTTATAACTGGCTCCCTATTTGGTTCCTATCAGGAAAAGAAAACAATCTGGTTCCTAGGACAGTTATATTAGAAACTAGCAAACTGAAATTCCAGTTAAGGAAAGTCACCAGTGAATTCTGTAACCATGAGCTGCTTCTCAAGAAACAGATCTTTTGGTGTGCTGACAACTGAATTTTCAAAGCTGAACCTGGAAGGCCAACTCTGGGCTATAATGACCTTAAACTGGTGAAGCCACTTAAGGAAACCTAATGCTGAGCTCCTCAAGCCATGCACTTCTATCCCAACACCTCTTTGATCTTCACTACCAACACATAAGGAAGAAGAAAATATGGCGTTTGTATGGGGAAAACAAGGAATTTTAAAAACTAATGAATTAAGGAGTGAACAGAGGAATATATTCAAAGCAGGCAACTATGATACTTACTATAATATTCCTTTCCACTAGAAAGCAATGGAAACAGAATGAGTAAACATATTAGTGCATCTCTTTTTAATTCTAGAAAACCTAATGACTTCCTCATGGCAAGTCAGATGGATTCAAGTTCACCAAATACCACAGGTCAAATAGGAAAAGAACAAACTTACTGTGGGGAAAAGAAGTCTCTACAGAGAAAAGCAACTTCCACAGCTATGTAAAATGGCATATGACCTTTAACAATTGTACTTGGAAAAGCTGGGCTTGAACAGCAGTTGATCTACTGTCTACATGAACTCGAATACACTGTAAAATCTTTTGAAGCCTCAATAGTTATGCTAGTTTCCTCATAAAATAGTTAGGATGATCAGACCAATCACTTCTTTATGGTTTTCCCTACTTGGAGAATTCCAAATGCACCATCTTTACCTAAACATAATCTTCACATAAAATCTCTTATCAAAAAAATCTTATCTCTTATCAAAATCTCTTATCTCTTATCTTATCTTACCTTGTAAATGGTCTCTAATTGCTACCTTCTCTCTACCTTTCATTCAATGTCTATTCCATTCCTCTAATCCTAGCCATATGCTCCTTCTCTTTCATTCACTGTGCTGTCCTTAATATTTCTTTAGCTGCATCTTGTATTATTCTTCCCTTCTGCCTCTTTAAAGTCCTGGAGGGATCTTCAGGACTCTCAGGCAAAGACTCACTCTTAAGTGTATCATTGAGAACACGGGTATCTTCTTGCTTTCCTCCTCTAGCATCATTCCCTACAGCTACCCGTCACACTAAAAAAAATCTGTTCTCTGCACTAAGGTATAGTATCATCTGTCTATCACCTGCACAAGGTGCCTTTCCCTTTTCTGTTTCTTCATCTGGCTGCATCATTCTTGGCCTCTTGAGTTAGCTCACGTTGCTGAGGCACCACATTAACCACAATATGGCCTCCTCAGTACCAGGTGGTGACTTGAGTATTTCTCCTGAGATCCCATGACACCAAGGGTATAGTCATTATCAGAATGAACAAAACTGCTATTACTGGTTTATCTCTCTGTATTATCCCCTCTCCTGCTATGGGTTTAGATTGTCTGAAGTAAAGCCTAAGACTCTCAGTATTCTGTCAGTGCCTCCTACAGGTTTACTAAATAAGTACTAAAGTATTTGGCTAGATTTCGGTTTATTCCCATACATTTCATACTCACACAGCTAATGTGCTCAAGATAACTGAAATGTGCATCTGAGGTAAAAGTGTTCAGATAAGTAAGGCTCAGGATATTGGAGGGAGAAGTTCAAAGTGTTTGGACCTGTTTTTGTCTGAGACCAAGTTATGGTAAACCATAAAAATATGAGAGAAGTCTGGAAACTTATAGACAGTAACAGTGAAATGTTAAACCCTCCCTAGATGCCCTAACATATTATTATAGAAACAGAAAGCACATTAAGGGGCTAAGTGTAGTGCTCAGTTAAAGAGCACTGGCCTAGCATGTACAGAACCTTTAGTTCAATCCCTAGCATCTCTCTCTCACACACACACATATACATTGTATTGAACTGATAAATACTATAAACAAGATTTTTTTGAAAATTTTGCTGCTTAGACATTTAAAATCCATAAGATTAACTAAAATAGCAGTAACAGTAAACATGACATGTAATCATTTAGCAATAATAGTTTACTATTGGTAGCATACATTTGGTTAAGCCTCTCTTGTTTTCTCTCTCTCTCCTTCTATCTCTCTCATACACAAAGTCAGGCTTTCAGAATTCAAAACATAATTTAGTTTTTTTTTTCTAAGAAGAAGGCAGAAAAAACCCTTTTGTGAGTTATATAAACTTAATAACAGAACATTTTAAATCTCAGTTTATTACGTTAAAAATAGTCATGACACTGAATTGCCAAGTTTTAAATTCAGGACATTAAAAATGGTTGAAATATGATCCAGAACAACTATACTATGTGGAATAGGAATATTCTAAATAAGAAACCCCCCACAGCCTGAAATAGGACAATTACATCTATAAATAAGTGAATAAAATGAAGATTCATTTCTTTACCTCCACTATGCCTAGAGGAATCTGTAAGCACCACTCCAAAATTGTTGTTTGCTGCCTCAGAAACAACAGGACGCTTGTTAGGGATGCCCACAGGTGGTGAGGATGCCTGGGTGTTTTTTGACGAAGCTGTTTTCTCTAGAAAGTTTTAAAAAAAGCAACATAAACTTACATATGTAAAGTAAAACCAAAAACATAAAACAGTACTGTGAAACATAACAGTACATAAATATATATCTGCCAGGATCTAAATATAACACCTACATACTTAGCTAATTGTAGAACATGGCAAAAAACTACTTTGCCTTTCTCTAGTATAAGTTAAGGGAAAGCTAAAATGTGTCCTCTGTGGTATCCCCTTCAATCAACACACGGGTAAACAATACCAAATGTTTGGAGTGAAAGTTTCAGTCAGTCCATTTTCCTCTGTGCTGTGTGCATTCACTCTGAATCAAATCCATTAGTGCTTCTGCTAAGTTTTTTTCACAAAGAAAGTCACATAACTTAATGTTTCAATAGGCAAAAAGTAAGACGGGGGGGATTCTGTATTTTAGTTTTCAAACTGAAATATATACTTATTTAATGTTTATAGGCCAGAATATGAATAATTAGAGGGCTAGAGGTGAAAATTAACCAAAAACTCACTTAAAACAGAAAATACTTATTTTCTAGCCAGTGATTGGATGAAAAGCTTATTTTCAAAGTCACTGGATATTTCCACTGCAGTCTTCAGACCTCCTTTGTGCTTCAGTGCTAAAGCCAGAATACTCTTCCACTGGGTTCTCCTCTCCACGACGAAGTCTTTCTGGCCACACCTCCCTAGGCTCTTCTACGTGGGCTTCCCTCACAGGCTACCCCTCAGAAAGAAGTCTCTGCCTTCTCCCTGCCCTCCTCCAGCCCATGGCCACAATCATTCTGTTAGAACTGACTTCGATGCCCAAATGATCAATGGCAGGTGCCAATAAAACGCTGCCAAGTTCCACAGGATGCTTTGTGACTCACAGTGGTCCCCTGGATGTCCCTGGAGTGCACATCCAGCACACCCATCAGATTCATACACTGCACGTGTAGGGCTTTCTCTTTCCCTTCTTTTAAGCCTCTCACCTGCCTACTACTATTAAGATGCCCCTAGCCACCTGCTTAAATGGCAACAAGTGCCCAGATATTTCCCAGTACATCCCTGAAGATATTTTTCTTGTTAACGCCATCCCCACCTCCGACTTAAAACTGGGCTCCATGTAGGTGAGGAGCTTTGCCTATTTTGTGTACTGCCTGACAGATGGAAGTCTAGAGTAAACAGTATAATTGACTAATGTCTGTCTTGCTGTTGGTATTGAGGTGCCATCTTACCTGCCTTACCAGTGTATAAACTCCACTGGAATAGATCTTGTTTGGGCATCTATGATTGTCCTGCATCACCCATCATAATGCTTTCTATCATGAACTTTAAAAAGATATCAGTTGGGGGCTAGAGAGGTGTTCTAGTAGTTAAGGCACTTGCCTGTGAAGCCTAAGGACCTAGGTTTGATTCCCAGTACCCACATAAGTCATATGCTCAAGGTGGTACATATGTCTGGAGTTTGTTATCAGTGGCTAGAGGCCCAGGCATGCCCATTCTCTCTCTCTCTCTCCTTTTTCTCTCATTCAACAAACAAACAAACAAACAAATAAATAAATAAATAAATAAAAATATTTGTAAAAATATCAGATGGAATGAAATACTACAACTGCCCAAATATGGCTCGCTCCAAAATGTGCTCACTTAGTGGATTTCCATCTGTGGTAGTTTGAATATATGCTTCCCCATTGACTCAAGGTGCTAAAATTAAACTTATAACTTGGATCTCCAGCTACCTGACTGGAGGAGGTGTCACTGGGGGGTGGGTCTGAAAACCAGCCCAAAAGTGTAGAAGGAAGTCTGAACTCTGGGGGAGGGTGGAGAAGGGGCCCTTGCTGCTAGTTCATGCTTGCTGCTTTGTGCTGTTTGCTGGCTTCTCTCTACGTGGATCTGTAAATGAGGGCCAGCTTCTTCTACCACTGATGGAAATTTCCCTGGATCTGTAAGCTTGAAATAAATCCCTTCCTCCTGTAAACCGTGTCTGGTTTGGATGTTCATCTCAACAATGTGAAGCTGACTATAACAACATCTAAGAATCTTTTCTATCTGAGAGGATTCTTACTAATCTACGGACATTTGGAATCCAGCTCACTCTTATAGAAGATGACACTCACCTTTGCTGGTCCGGAAGGTAAGCATGGCAGGCTGCCCTTCACCAGCAGCACTTCTCGCCACCATCAAAACTTCATAAAGGCTCGATGGCTCCAGTTCAGTGAGATGCAGCTCATTTTCACTTCCTGGGACACGAACTGTGTGCCAGCTGCCCACTGTACCAGTACCATCATCCAGCTGCTCAAGAGAAACCAGAACAATGAGAGATGGCAGCAGGAGACATTACAGAAAACTAGACTTCACCCAATCCTAAAGGTGTTTTCAGAAAGTGATGTGTCATTGTCAGTAAAATATTCACAGTGCTCTTCACCTTAGGAACTCTAAGAGCAAGGACTCAGGAATTCTCAGTATTAAGATTCCTGGTACTGGGCTAGAGAGATGGCTTAGCGGTTAAGTGCTTGCCTGTGAAGCCTAAGGACCCCGGTTCGAGGCTCGGTTCCCCAGGACCCACGTTAGCCAGATGCACAAGGGGGTGCACGCGTCTGGAGTTCGTTTGCAGTGGCTGGAGGCCCTGGCGCGCCCATTCTCTCTCTCGCTCTCTATCTACCTCTTTCTCTCTCTGTCACTCTCAAATAAATCAATAAAAATCTTTAAAAAAAAAAAAAAAAAAAAAGATTCCTGGTACTATTTGTTCTCCCAGAGTCTGTTGCCCTTACCTGTAATGGGGACAATAGCTCCTTTCCTCCTAGGAGCAATGGAAGAATGACATACATGCATAATAAGCAAGCTAGATAGACATTAAATGTCTGTGTATACATGAATTATAGTTATGGATTGTCTATCTTCAGCTTTCTTGCTTCATGTTTGAACACTCTTCAACAAGGGAGAAATTAAGATCCAATCAGTTGTTTCTAGGTTAATGAGACCAACTGGCAGCAGTGTACAGAGACTTCAGGTGGGTAAGTTTACCAGCAAACCCCACTTTTCTCATCTAGTAATATCAGCTTAGATCCAGTAGATAAATTTTCCTAATAGCACCAAGTTATTTTTTCCAGTTATTAAAAATAATAAATAAAAATCACTTAGGTAACTAAATTAGAGACAAAAATATCTTAGACACCAAAAAAGTGAGCTTAACTATGAATACATCTCCTCCCATTTCACTCACTTACTAATATAATTAAATAGACTCCGTTTATTTTGCTTTAATAGAAGCCTACAAAAGGAAAATAGTATCTGAAGAGTCAACACAGAAGCCCAAAGTTAACCAAATTAGATGACTGAATAATGTAAAATTCTACTACTGTTAAGAAGGCAGCCTATAATGCAAACAATCACAGACTATACAAAGGCACTCAGTTTGTTCAAACAATTGTTTCTAATTTTTTAAAACTGCTTTATTTTATAAGTAACCATATCCTACTATTTTAGCAAAGGACATAGTTACAGTTTTATAAATGGTTTAGAAAGCTTGAGACTCAAGGAGTTAAAAGAGGGTTTTGAAAGAAAATGTTAAATTATGGGGTCTGGAGGTATAGTTCAACGAAGGTGAACCTGCCTATCATGCTCAAAGCCCTAGCAGAGGGAGGGAGGTTAGGAAAATGGAAGGATGGTAGATGTACCATGGTTACTGGAAGTTGAGAATTAACTTTGAGAAAGAATTATTTATACTTCATTCTTACTGCTTTCATAAAATTGGTTGATCTAGCATATTATGGGGATACTACTGGCAAACTCATCCTGTAACATTTTCATGTTCTATGCTTTCACCAGTGTAAAACACTAAGTGACACAAACAGGCTTAGGGTGGAAGAAGAGAAGGATGATCAACAGTAAGGCATTACCTTTCGGTACTTCACAAAATAGGCGTTGATGGGCAGTCCACCATCCCTGCCTGCCCTCCAGAGCAGGTTGTATGTATCAGGCGTGTGGGTCTGTGGGGGGCTCAGTATGATAGGAGCATCAGGGACAGAGGCATTTTTCTCTGGTGGCAATTCTACACGACTGGAATGCACCTTCGCTGGAAACAAGCCCGCTTCCGAAGCATCTCTTGGGTCTCTTTCATCATTCTGAGAAGCTTCAGCAGGGGGGACTGTTGCTGCTTTTGTAGTTGTTTCCAATGGAACTGCAGAGGAAATGGAGAGGAAATTGCTGGAAGAAATTGTTTTAGTATTTCCATCTAGTTAATGATATTAGTGCCTATGCTGACTTCATGAGTACAGCTTGAACCCTAAAAGTTAAAACAGGTAATATTCCAGTGTCCCCTTCAGAGTGACATCTAAATTCTATTTGTGTTTTTTTTTCGGGGGGGGGGGAGGTTGCTTTTAAACAAATAATTTATCTATTTGCAAACACACACAGAAAATATGGGTGTGCTAGGGCTTCCAGCCACCGCAATAAAATTACAGATGTCCATGCCACTTTGGAATTCTGGCTTTACATTTGGGTACTGGGGAATCGAACCGGGGTGGTTAAGCTTTGTATACAAGCACCTTAACTGCTGAGCCATCTCTTCAGCCCCAACATCTAACTTCTAATTGCCCTCTGTTGCTCACAAGAAAGCAAACAAATTGTTTGGAAAAGCAATTACAAGGCACGATATCTGACTTGCTTACGGGCTCTCATTCTTTCTCAGTTCTATGCTAGTAATCTCTCTTTGTAATAATAATTTACTAGTTTAACCTCCAAAGAATTTTGGAGCATCAGGCTTTATCTTCAGTTGGTAAGTCAAACACAATTACACTGTAAACAGTGGCAGAACAGAAACATGGTCAAAACTGGGATCTCGGGGCTGGAGAGATGGCTTAGGGGTTAAGGCATTTGCATGCAAAGCCAAAGGACACAGGTTCCATTCCCCAGGACCCACGTAAGCCAGATGCACAAGGGGCACATGCATCTGGAGTTCGTCTGCAGTGGCTAGAGGCCCTGGTGTGCCCATTCTGTCTGTCTCTCTTCTCTCTATCTCTCTCTGCTTACAAATTAAAAAAAGAAAAAAATAAAAAAAAAAAAAAACAACTGGGATCTCACCTGCTGGGTAGCCAGTCTCCAAAGACAGTTCCCAGAATTCATACTCAAGTAGTCCCCTCCTGTCCTGAATCCTAGCTTAATTCTCAAGAGAAGGCCTGGCACTTCTTTATTTATGCTCTTGAGATCCAGCTGCCTCAAAGAAATGTCTCAGCTGGTCTTTTACAGACAATACATAAGGGATGGGGATGGGGATCCAGCCCTCACAAGGTAGCAAAGGGAGCAGAACAGCGTTGTCTGTTCCAGCACCAGGTGCCTTCTGATTGCATCATCACTGACTCCCAAGTGAGGCCAGAGAAGAACTGACCAGCTGCTCTACCTCACCAACGGAACTTCAAAAGGTAAAGGACTATGATTTTCAGTCATCTTTTTAGTATTCTATCTAGCAGACACCTACTCTACCAACCTGCAGGGGAGCTACTATGTTCAATGCAGATAAAGGAATAGAGTCCATTCTAGAGATAACAAGGCTTATTATTTCTAAGTACTACTTCTTGATGGCTGGTGTAAGAAATTTCCAGTCTAAAGATGCATAAAACTGGCAGACAGCCTACCTACTTCCAACAGCAGTTAGAATATACACAGGAAGGTCAAAGTACTTAATTGCAGTAAAAAAAAAAAAAAAGTGAGTGGGTCCAGAAAATTACTGAGCACATTTTTGTGCCAAACACTGTGCAAGATATTTAATGAATATAGTCTAATTTAATCTTAAAACAACATTCTTAGGTAGAGAGTTCTCCCACTTTACAGATGAAGAAGTTAGGGTTCTGAGACACAAAATGACAACAGCTGTCAGAAGAATGCTAGCACTGCTTTGTGAGAAAAAGAAAGATGGTGAGAAAGACTTGTGGAAACACCTACACTGCCAATGTAATAAAACACCAGCACTGACAGCTTGGTTCCTCTACAGTGCTGTTAATACTGGCACCAAAAGGTTTCCTATTATTCACTCCTTTATGGAGAAAGGGAATGAGAAAACAATGTTACAGTTACAGGAAAATCAGATGCCTGGTAAAAGGTGGGTATGATTTTAGAACTATTGGGCATTAATAGAGAACCACCTCAAATCAGAAAACCAGTGTAAGGTCAGATCAATGTCAGCTTAAGAGAGAAAGAATGTCCCATGAGCATCCTTTATCAAAGAAAATAAGAAGCTTGTGAGAAAATGCTATAGAAGAAAACTGATTAAGTACATCAAGACAACCTGAAAATATTGCTCCTGGAACCAGTATGTTGACCTAGTGAGTCCGACGCAGCAAGCATACTCAGGGTGCATGCAGTGGGGGCCTGCTGGTATAGAGAAACGGGTTCTCAAAATTGGTGGTAACTAGCTGTGGCTGGTGGTGGAGAATGACATTAGTAGTTTCCTGGATCCTCTGGGCAGCTGACCATGGGGAAGTGGTATCTGGCCACAAAAAAGTTTCCATACCACATGCCTCAGTTTATATACTGAGAAAAAAATTTATGTTTGCAGCCTGTCCACTGCAAGAAGATCCAAGTTCCATTTCTGTTATTCCAGGGGCAGTGCAGCCTTCTACCATTTTTTTGTCAAAAAGAGGGGCCCATGTGACCTCTACTGTGGTAAATATACTTTGAGCAATCACAGGATAGTAGATGTAGTCTTAAAAGACCTAAACAATATTGACAACTATTAATTAATAGACATGACCTATCCCCGAAAAACATAAATTGAGGTATTAGATTATAAATTTATTTAATACTCCTAATCTACTATACACGTCCCTTAGCAAGAGCACACTGCAGTGAGTGCTCAGCTCATGAAGGAATGGTTGACCTAAGGCTGCAGCTCAACACCATGGCCAAGCATTGCAAGTCTCAGCTTTTCTCATTGGCCCAGGATCACATCAGAATTCAAAGTTTGGTTTCTAGCCAGGCATGGTGGCACACACTTTTAATCCCAGCACCTGGGAGGCAGAGGTAGAAGGATCACTATGAGTTCAAGGCCACCCTGAAACTCCATAGTGAATACCAGGTCAGCTTGAGCTAGAGTGAGACCCTACCTTGGAAAAAAAAAGTTCGGTTTCTGCTGGATGTACATCACTTGCAAAAGTCAAACCATCATGAGCTGGGAACCATGTACCTTCAAAAGTGTTCTCAGATGTATTATCCCAACTTATTTTCAAAACTGACAGGAGCAGAATTTCACTCTAGCATTTTCAAAAGTAGATTTTTGTGTGTGTTGTTTTGGTTTGATTTAAACTTTTGAGACTCTTCTCACTCTGTAGCCAGCTGATGTAGAACCTTCTACTTCAGTCTCCAAATGCTGGAAGTATAGGTGTGGGGCATGCCAGGTCTCCATGCCTGGCTTAAAGGTACTATTTTCTTTATTTTGAAAAAAAAAACTAATAAATAAAAATTTTAAACTATAGCACTATACGTGAGTTTAATGACTCTGAGTTGATGCTAATGAAATAGGAAGTACAATCAGATCTGTCTTAGATGTCTCCAATGTCACAACCTACCCCAACAACCCCACACTATTTGGGAAGTTCAGCCCAACTCTTACTATAATTTTAACAGATACAACTCACTCTATAAATATGTGTGCCTCCATGACTTCAAAAATTTAAAGGTCTCTGGAGAGTGTCACCTCTCTTTCAGACCTTATACTCTCCTTCACAATGAACAAAGTACCTAATTGTCAATATGCTGGAATTTAATAAGGTTCAAATTCCTATAGAAGTGAGTTAGTATTACTTCTTTGAACTTGCATAAAATCAGATGCATCTTAATTATTATAGAGTATAAAAAGAGGGTAACTAAGAGGACACCATGTAGATAGGATGTAGCTGATAGGATTACTATGTACAAAAGTGGTATATTTATCAGGACAAAACACAGGAATGGGAAGAATCTTAACACCCTTCTATTTCTAAACAAGTTGGCTGATGCAACTTCTAAAGGTTTTACATTTCTCATATTTAAAGTGAGAAAGACAAAATATCCAGTTCCATCACCTATGACCACTGCATCTACATATGTCTCCTTAGACTATATTTACATAAAATAAGCACTTCTGCTAAATTCTATCCAAGTAACTTCTTACTATGCTTGTCACACAGATCAAGTTTTGTTTTGTTTTTTTCCTTCAAGGTAGGGTCTCACTCTAATCTAGGCTAACCTAGAACTCACTATATAGTCTCAGGGTGGCCTCAAACTCATGGCGATCCACCTACCTCTGCCTCCCAAGTGTTGAGATTAAAGACATGGGCCACCACGCCTGGCCAGATCAAGTTTTAAGTAGAATCATTCTCACTTTTGCCTAGAAGAATATATATTATACACACACACACACACACACACACACACACACACGTATGTACACATACACATTCGTGCATTTTATAAATTTATGTTAACCTCAACTATTTCCTTTATTTGTAAGCTCTTTAAAGTCACTAAAATTATGAACTCTCTCCTTTCTATAAACACTACAATGCATTACTATTATTGATTGTAATGATACAGTAATAATCATAACCAAATTCTTAGTGTTTATGGAAGGCCTCATATGGCCAGGCAGCATTCTAACACTTTCCCCATACTGGCTCCTTGGATTCGTATATGATTCCTATTAGCAGGGCACTGTCATTACTCTATAACAGGTCAGGAAATATAGACAGATTTGTGCAGGAACTGGCCTTGGGTTTCAAAGCTTTCGTGGCAGAGGCCAGGATTTTAATACAGCCAATACACTTTACTTCCATACCTTCCCACCTCTAGCATCCATGGAGGAATACATGACAGAAGTGAAGGCCCCTGGCTTCCCTTCCCACCTCTTTTCCAGCCCCATCTAGAGAGCTAGAGACTACTTGTTTTCATGTGAAAAGAAACAGGAATGTTAATATCCAAACTCTATTGCCTTCACTCTTCTGCCAAAGGCCACCCATAGACCGCCCCCCCACCTCCTCTGGCTTAAGCATGCCTCCTCCAAACAGTCATGGTATGACTCACATGGAACCAGACTGTAAACTAAAGAGAATTCTGGAATCCCACATCTACCATCCAATAGGAAGCATGTGGGCTCCAGAATAAGCACTGACCTGGACCCCATGGGCTCTCACCAGAGGCACCTGACGATCCAGGCAGAAAAGGGCCACAGGAAGCCCTCTATAAAGTGTAGAGCTGGGGCAGGAACCTCAGTTAATGCTTACTGAAACAGTGCTGGATATCCTGCCTCTCATGAGACAAACTTGGAGAAAGCTAGTCCACATACCACCTACCTAAGGTTTGAATCTGAGTACTTAGAAAGTATATGAAAAGTTTAAGTCATCATGAAAATCAGCAGAATATAAATAATATTATACATTCTATTAGAAAAATAACTGGATAAGAGCCAGGCATGGAGGCACACACCTTTAATCCCAGTACTTGGGAAGCAGAGGTAAGAAGACTGCTTTGAGTTTGAGGCCAGCCTGGGACTACAGGGTGGGTTCCAGGACAGCCTGGGCTACAGCAAAATCCTACCTCAAAAAAAGGGGGGAGGGCTGGGGAGATGACTTAACAGTTAAGGCACTTGCCTATGAAACCTAAAGACCCAGGTTTAATTCCCCAGTACCAATGTAAGCCAGATGCACAAGGTGGCTCATGTGTTTGGAGTTCACAGGTGTGCCCATTCTATCTGCCTCTTCCTCTCTCAAAAATAAATAAAATATAAAAAAGAAAAAAGAAACCTGGGTCTGTGCACGCCTTTAATTCCAGCACTCGGGAGGCAGAGGTAGGAGGATCGCCTTGAGTTCAAGGCCACCCTGAGACTATATAGTGAATTCCAGGTCAGCCTGGACCTGAGTGAAACCCTACCTTGAAAAACCAAAAAAAAAAAAAAAAAGAAAAAGAAAAAAGAAAAAGAAAAGAAAAAGAAAGAAAGATAGATAACTGGATAAGATACATACATACATATAGGTATTTGATAAGACCCTGACCCTACATTTTCAGTAAAGACCCACCTTTTATACTTTGAAGGCATGCTCATTAAAGTCTCATCTGAAAACTATCTGCACTATCATTTTCAGTGGCTTAGAAAACCAAAAGCAGGATGTAGAGATGACTCAGCCATTAAGTATACTTCCTGAACAAGCATTACGGCCTGAGACTACTGGAGTTCAAATCTCCATATCCCATGTAAACAACTGGGCATAGCCATACACACCTGTAACCCCAGTCCCACAGAGGTGCAGACACCTGAGAATAGCCAGAGCCCTGTGTGGTGGTTTGAATAGAATAGATGGCCCCCAATATATTCAGTTGTTTGTTTGTAGTTTGCACCTGCACCTGGCTGGAGGCAATGTCACTGGGTGGATCTTTAGGTGTGGTGTTGGGTTTCAGATTTCAATCTAAAGATATACAGTGCGCCTAGCTGGAGTTCCTGAAGTGTGCTGAGGCTTTTGACCTTTAGGCTGTGCTTTTCTCTCTCTGCTTGGTCCTGTGAAGGCAGGCCAGCTTCTTCTGCCATTTTTGGAACTTCCCCTCTGTAAGCTTCAATAAATATCCTTTCCTCCATAACTGTGCCTGGTCTGGAAGTTTATCTCAGTGAACCTGAATCTGTCTGCTACACCCTGCAAGCTCCAAAATCAGTAAAATGGCTCCAACTCAGAAACAGGAACAGGCAACAGAGCAGGACTCTTCATGTGAGCGCCCCCTCACACCCCTGCAGGCAAGCTTATGGACACCACACCACACCATACTCACACACCACATTACAAATAAAATAGAGTAAAAGAAAAAGCATCAATTCCAAAGGCAGGTTATATTTTGACCTCACTCCCAGGTAAGAACCAACTGAGAAATAGAGACCAAGGTTTATCTGGTTCCTAAACAGTAAAATAGCCCCAAAACACAGCCCCACATGTAACTAATGGGGAAAACATGTATTTATAGATTGTTCTATTTGTTCAAATAAAATATTTTAAACCATCTTTTCTCCTACTATCAAAGGACATTATTCTAATGAGAAAAAAACCTACTAAAGGCAACTCACCAACTGTGAGGAATGCTTCCGAGTGACTGGTGCCATGTTTGTTTGTGGCCTCACAGATGTATTTTCCAGCATGCTCCTGAGTAACTGCCTGAATAGACAGAGAGCTTGAGCCAGCTCGAGACATGATGAAGTACACAGACTCCAGGTCAAGGCTTCCAGGCCTGAGGAAGTGTGACTTTCGGGATTTGGACTTAAGGACCTGAGATGGATGGCTAGTTATCAATCCATGGCTGCCATACCAATGAATGACGGGAGCTGGCACACCAGTGGCATTGCAGGACAAGGTAACAAAGTCTCCATTCACTGCCTTTGTACTCACTGGCTCTGTGATTATAACTGGCTTGAATCCACTGTCTGTTAAAAACACAATTCACATATTCAAAATCAGGGACATCACAGTATCTGTCTTGTAAGATAATTTCATCCTATCATAGAAATATGCTGCCAGGCATGGTGCCTTTAATCCCAGCACTTAGGAGGCAAAAGTAGGAAGATGACCATGAGTTCAAGGCCACTCTGAGATTACACAGTGAATTCCAGGACACCCTGGGATAAAGCAATATACTACCTCATCATAAGAAATATGTTAATGAGCCAAGCAAAGATACTTTTCTTACTACTAGATCTCTTCACAATTTTTGCCAAATAAAACTTCCAATAAAAAGTCAATTTTGAAAGGAGAAAGTGTGGGGGGGGAGGGAAGAAATTAACATGGAATTTTTTTTATAATCATGGAAAATGCTAATAAAATTTTTTTTTAAAAGTCAAATTTGGTGGGGGTGAAAAGGCCTAAGTGAGGTCAGGGAAAGAGATTGAGTAAAGGAAAGGTGGAGAGTGGGCTAATAAAAATCTAAGAAGATATAAATAAGTCATATGGAAACCTACTTTTTTGGGCAATGGAACACGCAGGAGCCACAGATTGTTACCAGAAAATTTTCAGTGCCAAGGATGAGATATCTTCCAGTGAGTTGTTGGTCAGGGAGTTCCTTAATGTCCCCCAAACATTACAAGCCATTGCCAAGGCCCTTGTTGCCCACCAGGAATAGATGGTAAGACCCTATTGCTAAAGACTCCACATACTTGGGCTGCAAGGTCACTGAGAAATCCTACTGGAACTGAGCTGAAAACCTCCAAGTAGACCAGCTGACAGAAAGCTGGGAAAAGCCACGCTGCATGCAGTTCAATGGGAGAGAGAGAAATCAGTGAAGATACTGAACAGTGGACACTGCAAACCTTATATTTGGCTAGCCTGCCTAAATGAGCCAACAGATGCAATAGTGGCATATCTATTATGAGGAAAATCAACCACTCTCTAATTTGACTGGAGGCCTGCTTCATGGGAGGGAATACATCCCTGATACTGAAAACCTACAACATGGATAGTTACGAGCCCTAGAGGTGCAACATCTGCAGCTTCCTGTCTAAATATATATAATATGCTCACCAAACTGCCCAGTAAGCACTTCTCTTAATGTTCATACCCATATATTAATGCTACTCTTAATTTTGTTTAGCGAACCTTCTCTTTTCAGATGGCAGTGGCCTTGAGATGACTCAGAAGGCACCTTGGTGCATAGAAAAAGTGACAGGGGAGTGTTAAGCACTGAAATATCTCTATCACACCTTCCAAGGCTCAGGGTCCATTGTGGAAGAGGTGGCGGAAAGAATGTAAGAACCAAAGGAAGGTTAGGTCTCCATTCAACATGCTCCTCCAGATGCAAACTGGCCTAGATATCCATGACCTCACACTTCCTGATACTACCTATACAAGACCATCATGATATCAAAATAAAAGAGAGACTAATTGAGGGGGGAAGGGAATATGATAGAGAGTAGAGTTTCAAAGGGGAAAGTGGGGGAAGGGAGGGAATTACCATGGGATTAAAATGGAATTATAATCATGGAAATAGTCAATAAAAAATTTTTTTAAGTCAAATTTGGGACAGAGAGATGGCTTAATGGTTAAGGCACTTGCCTGTGAAGCCTAAGGACCCATGTTCGATTCTACAGGTCCCATTAAGCCAGGTGCATGAGGTGGTGCATGCATCTAGAGTTTGTTTTCAGTGGCTAGAGGCCCTAACATGCCCATTCTCCTTCTCTCTCTCTCTCTCTCTCTCTCTCTCTCTCTCTCTCTCTCTCTCTCTCTTGTTCCCTCTCTCTCAAATGAAAATTTTAAAAATTTAAATCAAATTTTTCATAGTTGGTTTCCTAACCATTCCCTATATAGATTTCTTGTTGTTCTGAAAGCAATGCATATAAAGAAATCAACTGAGGGCTTTCCAGTAGGTATGATATACATATAGAATAGGTAAAGCCTCAGACCTTAACATGAGAAAGATGTAAAGAAGTATAAAACTAGATATTATTCCTTCAAGAAAATGGCCAATTCTGGTGGAATCTAAATCTAGAAAGGCTGAGTGATTTAAATAAAAACTAATATACTCATTCCTTACCATTAATATAAACCCCACTGTCAATAGAATATCATTTGGTCCTGGTATTCTCAAGGTATTCTCAGTGAGCCCAAAACGGAATACTGATCAACATAAAAAGATATCTTTTTTCTTACTCTGCTGCTGCTTTTTTTTTAAGGTTTAGAGAGACTTTATTAGATTAAGAGAAGGAAAGAGGGGGACATACAGAGAGCTCCTGCGATGAGCGAGGTGAGATAAGGAAAAGCCCCTATGCTTTTTTCCTAGACCTTTTTCCCATGTCTGGTTAAACCAATCAACACTTGATCTTACCAGATTTCTGAACTTTTGCCAAGGGGATGAGTAAATGCTATCTCACTGGTCATAGCATGCATTTCCCTGAGGACTAATGAGGTTGAACATCTTCTGACAAGTTTGTGTACCATTCATATTTTCCTTCTCAGAGAAACGCCTTGTGTCAGTTTCTTTATGGAGTTATTTATCTTTTTGGTTTATTTTTTTCTTTTCGAAGTAGGGTTGCACTCTAGCCCAGACTAACCTGGAATTCACTATGTAGTCTCAGGATAGCCTCCAACTCATGGCAATCCTCCTACCTCTGCCTCCCAAGTGCTGGGATTAAAGGCGTACACCACCACACCCGGCTAAGTTATTTATCTTTTTTGTAAATGATTTGGATTCTTCTTTGTATATATGATTTTTTTTGTATATATGATTTTTTTTGTATATATGATTCTTTTGTTTGGTTTGGATATTACTAGTAACTCCTCCTAGATTACTGTTTTCATTCTTAATACTACCTTTTAATACTTGAGGATGCTTTTCTATCATTTTATAATTAGTTTCTTTTTTTATATTTTATTGGAATGACAGAAAGAGAATTGATGTGCCAGGGCCTCCAGCCACTGCAAATGAATTCCAGACACAGCCCTTGTGCATCTGGCTTATGTGGGTACTAGAGAACCAAACCAGGGTCCTTAGGCTTCACAGGCAAGTACCTTAACCACTAAGCCATCTCTCAAGCCCATAAATAGTTTTTTTGACATGTCTTGCTAAAAAGTTTTACTCACAGATCATACAAATATTCTCCAGTATAGGTTCAGAGAATATTGTGGAAGAGAGGGTAGATAGAATGTAAGAGCCACGGGGTAGGAAGGAGTATTCTGAAACACTGTCCCCTCCACAGAGACTGGCAGGTGCATTCATGACCCCACAGTGAAGACCCATAACTCCACTGAGGAGGGCCCTCAGTGGAATGAGAGAAGGGAAGAAGGAGCATAAGAGTATAATCTGATGGGAATATGACCAATATGCAAGGTATTCATATAATACAGTTCTTAAATATATTCCTCAAAAACTTTCATTTTACCTTTTATAGTTAAGTATTTATATATCACATGGGGAAAAGTCAGTCACATTTGATTTTTTTTGTTCTATTTAATTTATTTATTTATTATTTATTTATTTATTTTTTGAGGTAGGGTCTTGCTCTAGGCTGACCTGGAATTCACTATGTATTCTCAGGGTGGCTTTGAACCCACTGTGATCCTCCTACTTCTGCCTCCCTAGTGCTAGGATTAAAAGTGTGCACCACCACACCAGGCTCACTAGTTTTTCATTTTGATTACCAATTATACACATCAAAACTTGAAAGAGATATCCTCCCCTTGTGGGGGACAGGTGTGAGGAGACACTGCTAACTTAGCAAGTCCTCATGTGCACATCTCTCTGGCAGCTGTTTCTATCAGGTTCCCAGAGTCTCTGCAACAGCACAACACTTTCTATATCACCATTGACTTTTAATGTTCAAGTCAGAGTTCCCATATTCTTTTTCTTCTTACTTTAGAGGACCTTAGTTATTCTGTAGTCTGTGATTAGTTATATAAATCTCATATAACTCATGGATGGATGGATGGATGGACGGACGGACGGACGGACAGACAGACAGAACATACTTTTTTTGGAGGCAGGGTCTCATATAGCCCAGGCTAGTTTTAAACTCTTGATCCTCCTGTCTCTACTTCCCAACTGCTGGGGTTATAGATGGGCACCATCAAGTCTGGCTAAGATCCTCAAAATATTCTGATGGTATTTTTATTGGAATAGTATGAATCTATAGAGAATTTCTAGAAAGATCAGATTACCATATAATTCTGAATTTTGCTGTCTCTGAACTGTGATGGCTATGTAACTATGTCTACTTTAATGCTACTAAAAAGGTAATTTTAAAATGATACTTTCTGATTGTTGCTGGTATATGGAAAGGCAAATGATTCTTGTTCATTGGTCTTCATTCAGCCCCTTGATGAATGTCATGATTTCTAGGAAGAAGACTGGTAATAACCATAGCCAGCAAGCAATGTGGACACTCTACAATGGCAGTGTTATTAGTCATAAATTAATAACCATTTGGGTTCTTTCTGATTTCTTTTCTATACTGGTTGCTTTGTACATTTCACTATTATAAGTGATATTTCATGTTAATTTTTTTCAAGGTTAGGGTCTCGCTCTAGCCCATACTGACCTAGAATTCACTATGTAGTCTCAGAGTAGCCTCAAACTCATGGTGATCCTCCTACCTCTGCCTCCCAAGTGCTGGGATTAAAGATATGTGCCACCATGCCCAGCTCTCATATAAGTTCTTATTAGATACTCTTTTCTTTAAGATACCCTTTATCATGGTCTATTTCCATTTTCTAATTAATTAATTTATTTATTTGAGACATAGAGAGACAGACAGACAGACAGACAGACAGAGAGGAAGAAACAGAGAGAAAGAATGGGCATGCCTGGGCCTCTAGCCACTGTACATCTGGTTTACATAGATCCTGGAGAATCAAACCTGGGTCCTTTGGCTTTGCAGGCAAGTGCCTTAACCACTAAGTCATTTCTCCAGCCCATTTCCATTTTTATGAATGTTTAGCATGAATACTAAATTGTGCCCAATTTTTTCCTACTTCTAGTGAAATAACAATAGTTTTCTCCATTGTACATTAGACAGGATGAGCAGTACCTAGATTTTCTGTCAGATTTCTACAACTGCTTGATTAGCATATATTTTCTCTTTTTACACATTGCTGACTTGCTATTATTTTATTTAAGATTTTATACTTATTTTCATGAAGAAGAACCACCTTATCTTTCCATTCTTATGCCATCCCATGATTTTGGAATCAATATTATTCGGACTAGAGATTTTTTATATTTTAATTCTCTGAAAGAATTGTGTAATATTTGGAATGATCTGTTACTTGCAGGTTTGGTAGACTCTCCATAAAAACCATCTGGCCTGGTGTTTTCTTTGTGGGAAGAGTATTAGCTGCTAATTCAATTTTGTTCACAATCATAGGACTAGTCAGGCTTTTTAGTTACTTTAAATCAGCCTTGCTAAGCTATGTTTTTCTCAGGATTTACCCCTGATATAGTTTGGATTTGAAGTTTCTTCAAAGGCCCATGTGTTGATAGCTTAGGCACCAGCTTTCCATGAGATGGTAGTGGAACCTTTATAAGATGGGGCCTACTGGAAAGAAGTTAGGTCACTGGGATGTACCCTTGGGGAGCAAATCCTGGGAGCCTATGTCCTTCCCATCTCCTTCTGCTTCCTAGCTATGAAGTAAGAAGATTCTACCACTTAATGCAGCCATGATGTACCGTGCTACCTGCAACAGACCCAAAGCAACAGGGCCAAGTGACTACCGTTTGAAACCAAAAGCCAAAATAAAGTCTTCCTACTTTTAATTTATCTCCAGTATTTTGTCACAGTGATGTAAAGCTAATACCCAACACACTTACACCACACACACTTCTAGTTATATTTGTAAATTACTGTCATAAAGTTCATCAGTCATATTTTTAATCTTTTTAAGACTTAAAATTATAGGCCCCCTATATCTTCCCTAATACTGTCCCTTTTAACCTGCTTTCTTTACTTAATTCTGCCAAGGATTAGTCTACTTATTAGACTGTATAAAAAACAAATTTCTATGTTTATTGATCTTTTGTCTTCTATTTAATTGGTTTCTGTTCTTACCTTTGTCTTCTCTTTTCTTCTGCTTTCTTTGAATCTATTCTGATGTTCTTTTGCTATACTCACTAATTTAGAACCTTATTAGTTTCTTTGTTAAGTATAAAAAAGCTGTGAAAGTTGAAATTCCACTTCAGCTGTCTTCCCATAAAACATAAGCTATGGCATTTCACTATCATTATGTGTAAAGTATTTTAAACTTCCACTGAGTTCTAGTTTGATTCAATTACTGAGAACTCTAATTTTAAATTTCCAAATACATGGCAATTTTCTTTAAAAATTACACTGTTAGGGCTGAAGAGATGGCTCAGTGACCCAAGTTTGATTCCCTAGTACCCACGTAAAGCCAGATGCACAAAGTGGTACATGCATCTGGAGTTTGTTTGCAGTGTCTAGAAGCCCTAGAGTGCCCATTTCTCTCTCTCTCTCTCCCCTTCCCTCCTTACATCCCTCCCTCCCTCTCTCTATGCTTGCAAATAAATAAAATATTTTTAATTAGATTTTTAGGGCTGGAGAGAGCTCAGCAGTTAAGGCACTTGCTTGCAAAGCCTAAAAAAAAATCATAGTTTGGTTCCACATAAAGCCAAATACACAAGGTAATTCAAGTATCTGGAGTTCACTTGCAGTGGCTGGAGGTCCTGGCATGCCCATTCTCTCTGTCTCCTATCTTTCTGCTTGCAAATAAATAAATAAAATATTTGAAAAAATAATATCAGAACTATTTATCATAGCATAAGATGAGAAACAGCTATCAACAAGATGCAAGTCAAGCTGTTATAGCTTACCAATGTAAAATTAGATACTAAACAGCCATTTTTATAATGGATGGGAACTATGCATTAATACCCCATATGGAAAGAAATTCAACCTACATTTAAGCCAAGATTATAAGACACGGATATAAAAATGCACACATGAACACACTCCTGTGGTACCTAACTACCTGTATATGAACATACAAGGATATTCAATAAGCTGGTAAAAGTCCACTCCTTCTAAAGAAGAGACTGGACTGGCACTCAACAGGACAGAGCAAGAGTGAGTATGACTTTAACACATACTTTTATTTTTTTTTAATCCTGAGTCCTGGGATTAAAGGCGTGCACCACCACGCCCAACTTAACATATACTTTTTAAACAGTGTAATATCTGTTTAAAATACATGTTTTAAATTTTTTTTCCTGAGTTTTTTTTGCTTTTGGTGCTGGAACCCAGGAAACACACATGCTTGTAGGTGCTCTGCCACTGATCTACACTTCCAGCCTAAAAACAGTTTTTTAAGGTTAATTAAATAAAATAATTTTGTCATGAAAATGCCTTCCTGTCACTGCAAAGTAACACAGAAAGTGGACACAGTTCTGGTATGATGTCAGGACTTATTTTCTGTGAGTAAAATGATTTCTCTTTTAGTTATTACAAAAGCCTATCTATGAAGTGAAATGTCCTATGATCACTTGACCTTCAAACTGTACCTTTTTCAATTTGAAGCCTTCCAGTAGACTGCATAAACCCAATCCCATTATCTGCAACACACTGATACAGCCCAGAATCTTCCACGGTAACACCAGTGATTTTCAGTCCATTTCCTGTAGTCAGATGCCGTGAAGAGGGATGAACAGGTTGTGCATTATGAAACCACGTGCAGTTGGGGGCTGGGTTCCCACGAACATCACAGGCGAAATGTACAGTTGCACCCAAAGACACTTTTTGATCATGCAGCCCCTTAGAAATTGATGCATGCTCTGGAAATAAAGAAGGCATGTTAAACTGTAGCTCTCAAGATATACTTTATTATAATGTATATATAGTTTATATATGATATTTATATATATTGAGACAGGGTCTCACTCAGACTGGTCTGAACTCACTATGCAGATCTGCCTAGCTTTGAACTCAGGGCAACCACTTATCACACACAGCCTATTGAATACTAAGATTACAGTCATGAGCCACTGTGCCAGACAAGAGTACTTTTTATTTTATTTTTTTATCTATTTAATTTTTTGGTTTTTTGAGGTAGGGGTTTCACTCTAGCTCAGGCTGATCTGGAATTTACTATGTAGTCTCAGGGTGGCCTCCAACTCACAGTGATCCTCCTACTACCTCTGCCTCCCTGAGTGCTGGGATTAAAGGCATGTGCTACCATGCCCGGCCCAAGATGTGCTTTTTAGATTATAGTATACATTATATAAAATTTGCTTTTTGACAATGAGTACTGAAACCATGTTGTAATCTTTACTCACATTCAATCTGCTGTCATCAAGAAAAAATTAGAAATATATTTTGACTTTCACTAATAGAACAAACAGTATTTTATTAGTAAGTTATAGTCTTCTTTTAATATTGATCCATCCACCTGACACCCCATACACACATAAATATATACATTATCAATGATTATTTATTTATTTTATTTCTTTAGTGATTCTAGTGATCAAACCAAGACCTTGCATATGGTCAGGAACTTTATCAATGAAACATACTCCTAGCTCTACTACTGAATTTTAAAGGCCATTTGCCATGAATTTACATTAATCTCTGTGTTGTCAACCTATATCAGACAAAGGTCTCAATAAATGAAACACAAAGAATTTATAAAAATTATATTATGAAACCATTTCCTATTTATTTCTTCCAGTTTTTACAAAAGTCTATTTTGATACAGGAAAACGTTTTTTCCTGCTACATGATAATGATATAGGTAGCTGATAGAAAAGAAACAGTTTAGAGACAGAATATATATAGAAATGTAGGTGCATTTTTATCAACCAGATATGACAAAATGGAAAAACATGAATAGATTGATTTCTTTGTGCAGTGACATTTTCTAGTCTTAGCTATTACTACAGGACACCCACACAGATACATACTAGAATCTTCCATTATGCTGAATTTCAGTGCCTTTCCTTCATGGTATGGAGGAGGGACAGCATGGGGAAGGAGTGGAGGAGAGGCTCTGAGAATATGCCACTTCAAATGTTTTGTGCTACCCAGAGACACAGCCTTGTTCAACACTCCTTTAGAAACATGAATCCTGGTCTGATACTGATATGGAGATAGATAGAGGTGGGGGGGAGATTGATTTTTTTTTTTTTTTTTTTTTTTTTTTTTTTGGTTTTTTGAGGTAGGGTCTCACTCTGGCCTAGGCTGACCTGGAATTCACTATGTAGTCTCAGGGTGGCCTAGAATTCATGGCAATCCTCCTACCTCTGGCCCCTGAGTGCTGAGATTAAAGGTGTGTGCCACCATGCCTGGCCTTGATATTTTTAGATAGTCCAAGGCTCATTTTTAGCTCACAAACATCCTTTGAACATCAGTTAGAACAATAAAATAGACTAATTTGAAGTGAAATACATAAAAATAATATAAGTTCTTACCTAGTACATTAACCATGTAAGTGACATGTTTTATATCACCAGACTTGTTGCCCACCACACAGGAATAGTTCCCAGAGTCCACTGGGTCAATGCTAGCTGTGACAAGGTGGGAATACAACCTTCTCCAGTTGCTTTCTGGCACCACATCCTGCCCATCCTTCAGCCAATACACTTGTGAGGCTGGGACCCCACTCACCACACACTCCAAGGTTACAGGACTGTGGGAAAGGACAGCTAGTGTCTGTGAAAGGGTGGGGTGGAGAATATGAAAACCAACCGAGGAAGGACCTGGAAACAGAAGAGAACACAAAAGACTATTTTAAAGATTTACTTCTAATCTCTTTCTTAGAAAGCTGCAAGCACCCTTGGTTGGGGGGGAGGGTTCCAGTTTACTCTTTATATGATGGCCCTATTTGATAGCTAAGTCATTTTTCTCTGAGGGTCAAAATGAAGATTTTTGTGTCCTTTGGAGTTTTTTTTGAATCAGCACATTGGAAGTATAGTATTCTCAACATCCTTAAAACCACCCCTTTACTGAGCTCTATTGGCACTACCTCACTCAAGAGCCATAATCCAAAACCAGCCATGATTGTTACCACATCTGAAAGAAAGCAGATATATCTTTAATTTCATACTTTTCACTTTGCCATCAATTTGAATACTACTGCCATAAGGTTATTATATTTGAAATATGTACAGTGCTACGCTGTAACACACTGATGCATTCGGAATTAACTTTCTTGGTTAGGGCTTTCTACAATAAAATAAGCACTATCAGAAAAAAAAAAAAAAAAAAAAAACAAACTCTCCTTTCTCAACATTTTAGGAGCCATACGTTGAGAACTTTTCCTTTTCCTCATCATCATTGCTTTTCCCAAATACTTACGACTCACAAGGAGCTTCTGGCCAGTGGGTTCAACTTTTAGTTCATGGGTGACAGGATTATAAGCTGCACATTTGTATGATCCCTTGTCCTCTAAGGACACATTTAAAATCTGGAGGTTTCCTGATGGAAGGATTAGGTAGTTTCCTGGGAAGATAAAGAAGTATTGTCAGGGGCTGGGAATATAGCTCAGTTGGTAGAACGTTTGCATAGCATGCACAAAACCCTGGTTTGATACCCAGCACTTCATAAAACCAGGCTTGGTGGCTCATTTCCTATAATCCTAGCACTTGGGAGGTGAAGCAGAAAGATCAAGTTCATTCTCATCTACATAGTAGGTTTGAGGCCACAATGGGGTACATGATACCCTCTTTAAAAAAAAAAAAAAAAAAAAAAAAAAAACAAGAAAGAAAAAGAATGTGGCCAAATTTCTCCCTTTCTGAAGACCACCACAACACAATGAGAACTAGCAAAAGTGCTTTAGATTTGCACAGAAGACTAACAGTAAATAAACAAAGAAACTCACTAGACAAGAGAAAGGGGGGGGGGGAAAGAATCTCAGAAGATGCTGGGAGTCTGCAAGCACAAGAAGCTAATCTGGTTGAAGATACAATGACCACAGCTGCCACCTGGACACACCTCTATCTACAGCACTGGTCACACAGTGTTCAGTCAGTGGCTGCTCATTCATGTTTCTCAATAAATACACATTAATCCAGGTGTGGTGGTGCATACCTTTAATAATGGTACTTGGGAGACAGAGGTAGGAGGACCACTGTGAGTTTGGGGCCAACCTAGGAATACTGAATACCAGGTCAGCCTGGGCTAGAGTGAAACCCTATCTAAAAAATAAAAGAAATTAAAAATTTAATTAAAAAAAAAACAACACATGCTAATCATGGCCTGCGCATATAAGGCACACAATAGCAAAAAAAAAAAAAAGACCAAAGCCTGGCATTCATGCATCTAACATTCCAGTAGGGAGTAAAGGTGGCAGAAAAAGAGGTACAGAATAAACAAGCAAACAAAAATCTGTATAATCCATATCAGTGTGACACATTCTATAAAGAAAGGCAAAGCTGAATAAAGGGGATATAGTGCCACCAAGCAGGCAGTCTTCTCCAAGAAAGTGATATCTGAAAGAGTGGGTGGAGGAGTTCCTGCAGCTAGCTGTATATGGAACCAACTGCCTTAATTTCCTCCACTTGACTTCTAAGAGTATAGACAAAATATTTTTATAGTTTTGTATCCACAGTCCCTAGTATACTCCAACCTTACTAGCAGGTCATAGAGTGCACACCTGTCCTGTGTGTGCTACTGGATTTTACAGAACTTACCTGTGGAATGCGCCATCCACTTTCCCCGGATCTTATAGCGCACCTCAGCTTTGGGGTTACTATCTGGGACCCTGCAGCCAATGAAACCAGAGCCTTTCTCTTCTGCTGTGACAACATGCTTTGTTGATAAGTCAAAATCACCAAGAGCTGAAATAAATAAGAAAACAAGTTAATTCAAAACTGAATTTGCTTTCCCAAAGGAAATTTAAAATTTAGGAATGTGAGCATCTAAGCCCCGTGTAGCATGGTCTCTTTGTTTTCTTCTCTTTTCATTTGCTTGTTTTTGTTTTGGGGATTTTTTTAAGACTGAGTCTTCCTATGCACCTCAGACTGAACTGGAATTTACTATGTAGACCATGCTGGCCTTGAACTTACAATCCTCCTGCCTTAGCCTCCCAAATGCTGGGATTATGGCACGCACCACCACAGCTGGCAATATGATCTTTTCATCTGAGGAAGCAGCTGGAGCTGAAGTGCAGGGCTGAGGGCGGAGGGTGTAAGGCACCTGGTCTTCAGGAGTCAGTGCCTCGAGGGAACTTAAAGGAAAACAAACCACTCCAAGGACAACACCCAGAAAGAAGTGCATGGCATAATTATTTCCATTTTGTCATGATACATCTTGTTTCCACCCAGGCCTTCACTAAAGCTTACTTTCTCTGCAAATATGCTGCAACAAAACAGCTTCTGGGAATGAGTTAGGACAGGGTAAAGTGAAGCAGCATGGCATCTAAGGTATCTAGATGGATATACTACTGTGGTCTCTGCTCCTTTCAGTTTCAGATCACTACACTACACACTGAACCTGCCTGGACGGGCTTTTATTATCTCCAATACCAAGGAATTCAGCAGCCTGCCATCAGGAAACCAGCCCTCCAGTGTGTGTCTTGGAGCTATGCATGGGTCACAGCTCTATAAAAACATTTACTCTTCTCAGTTATGACAAACTCACTACTCCTGGGGAATCCAGATTTGTTCTCTAAATAGGGGTGCCCTCACAAAACGTTTCCCGTTACTGGAAGCCATCACCATTTGAAAGGCAGATGGCTCAAGCTTACTAACAAAAACCATGCATTCCAGATTTTCCATAAGTTCAATTCTCAACATTCCTTTCTTTATAGTCAGCTATTTTTTTCCTGCCTCTTTAGCCTGGTTTCAATTAAATGAATTAAAATCACCAATAATCAAGAGAAATAAAATGATGAGAAGTGAAAGAAAGATAAAAGATTGCATAAAATAATGTTAAAAAGACAACAGCTTTTTTTGTTATTGATATTAAAAAGACTCACAAATTGTTCAGAATTCACATTAGAAAGCTGTCCCTCCCCAAAAAAGATAAATACTGTAACTTAAAAAAAATCATTTGCATACTATTGCTAGGGATGATAATACTACGCTGGTCTATAGAAGTTCGGGTACCTTCCCCAGTTATATGCACAGTCAAGTCAAGGTTGGGATAAGAAAGGTTTTGTTTTGTTTTGCAATATACAGAAATTCAAGTACTAAACAGAAAAACCTATCCACAACAGGGGTCAACTGATACTCACCTGCAGTGGATACTTTGGCAGGGCTACTCAGAATGGCACCAATGGTATTATTGGCAACGCACTGGTAGTATCCCGAAAGGGAAGGATTAAGAGAAAGAATGGTCAAAGTTCCATGATGAATCTTAATCTGTTCCACGTTTCTGTCCAGTCTTTTTCCATTATGTAACCATGCAATATGAGCAGTCACCGGTTTAGCAGAACAATGTAGGACTACAGGTTTACCAAGCTTCTGAATAGTGGAGAGTGGCTCAGAAATAAAATAAGGTGCCATGTCTACGAGGGAGCATTCCCATGTACATGTAGAGGTGAAAAGGAGGAAGAAAGAAAAGCATGTTAAACGTATTTTGTCTGACTCTATAAGGCAATCACTTATCTACATATGCAGTAATTTTCAATGCTTATAAAAAAATCTACTAATGTTCTTATAATAGGGCCATATTTGGGAAGGAAAACAAAAGGGTAAGATGTTAGCATAAGACTTAATAAGTAAGGTAGAAGAGTATGCTTATGATACAAACCAGAAAAGAAAAATCAGTTCCATTACTGAGAAATAGCAAACTGTTCTTTCAACAGACAACTAGTCAGACATGAAAGTTAGACCCTAAAAAAGTGAACATTCATAAGATTAATGAGAATAAGTTATCCTGTGAATTAAGGCTACACTATTTCTCAACTACTTCATTATTTCAATATGAAATAATATTCAGCTTTTAAGAAAGCAAAAAGTTAGAAAACCACAACTAAAATAAAAATTCTGGGGGCCAAGGGAGATGGATCAGTGGTTAAAGGCATTTCCTTGCAAAGCTTAGTGGTTTGGGTTCAATTCCCCAGTACCCAGACAGCCAGGTGCACAAAGTAGCACATACATCTGGAATTTGTCTGCAGTAACAAGAGGCCCTAGTGTACCCATTCATATTCTTTCTCTGTCTTCTCTCTGCTTGCAAATAAAAATGTTGTAAAATAATAATAATAAAATATGAATTCTATCCTTTCTTGGATGCAAGGATTAATACTTTGTGCTTGAAATAGCTTTCTTGCTGGGCATGATGTCTCTGCCTTTAATCCCAGCTTTCCAGAGGATATGGTAGGAAGACTGAAGGAGTACAAGGTTAGCCTATACTACAGGGAGTTCAAGGTCAACATGGGCAAGAGTGAGACCTTGTCTCAGAAAACTAAAATAAGCTGGGCATGGTGGTACACGCCTTTAATCCCAGCACTTGGGAGACAGAGGTAGGAGGATCACAGTGAGTTCAAGGCCACCCTGAGACTACAAAGTAAATTCCAGCCTGGGCTAAAGTGAAACCCTACCTCAACAGGGGGTGGGCTGAAGAGATGGCTTAGTGGTTAAGGTGTATGCCCGTGAAGCCTAAAAACCCAGGTTTGATTCTCCAGATCCAATGTAAGCCACTTGGTGACACATGCATCTGGAGTTCGTCTGCAGTGGTAGAAGCCCTGGCGTGGCCATTCTCACTCTCTATCTCTCTCCCTTTCTTTGTCTCTAATAAATAAATAAATAAGTAAAATTTTAAAAAGAAGTTATTAAAAAAGTAAATAAAATAAAATTTTTTTTTTCTTATGTCTATTCTCCCAGGTACCTGGACTGGGAACAGGTGATTCCTACACTAAAATATCAATACAAAGCCTTCTTCTCCCTCCACAAAACAGAGAGAGCAAAAAAAAAAAAAAAATTGTTAATTAGATGGAATAAAATACTACAAGGAAAAAAATAAATTGCTGAATCTCCTTTTATAAAATATTTAATCAGAAATGAAAATTGCAGGAAGTGCTAAATCTAGGTTAATTTAGCAAATCATGAACAGAAATAAAATCATCAAATCAAATTTTCCCTTGTCAAATTTAATAAAATCATTTGATATTTTAATTCATAATAAATATTACACAATGAACAATAAACATAACTATGTTTATATGTACACAAAAATCTAAAGCAGGAAGAAATGCTTGTGGGCTATGCATATACATAATAAACACATTTAAGTTTTCTAGTGAGCTGAAGAGCTAGACAATAAGTGAGGCAACATCATAGAAGATGTTGGCAGATGAGGTTTTGAGCCAGGTTTTCTTTACTCCAGGTTGACCATTACATTACATTGATTCTAAAGGTCTTTGGAAGTTTGTAGTCAGCATTTTATTCCTGTCATTATTTTTTTTTAATTTTTATTTATTTATTGGCAAGAGAAAGAGATTGGGAGAACAGGCATGCCAGGGCCTCTAGCCACTTGCAAATGAACTCCAGATGCATGTGCCACCTAGTACATCTGGCTTTATGTGGATACTGGGGAATCAAACCTGGGTCCTTTGGTCTTGCCAGCAAGTACCTTAACCACTAAGCTATTTCTCTAGCCCTCTGACATATTTTTAACATATTCCCTTGCTGAAAATAGCATGATTACAAAGTCTTTCTAAACACAAGTTTGAAGAGATGGCTTGGTGGTTAAGGTGCTTGCCTGCAAAATCTAAGGACCTGGGTTTGATTCACCAGTACCCACGTAAAGTCAGATGCACAAAGTGGCACATATATCTGGAGTTCATTTGCAGTGGCTGGAGGCCCTGGCATACCTATTCTCTCTGTCTCTCTCCTATCTCTTTCTGCTTGCAAATAAATAAAAATATTTTTAAAAAGAAAATGTTTTTGAACAAGGAAAGGAACCAGAAACAAAGATAGGAATACCTACTAATGCCCAAAAGCACTATTAAGACATCTTTAAAAAAAATCTGATTTGCACATGTGTGTGGGGGCTATTACAAACCAACTCCAGATGTATGTGCCACTTTGCATTTGGCTTTACATGAGTGCTAGCCACCAGGCTTTGGAAACACACACCTTTATTCACTGAGCCATGTCCCCAACCCTTTAGAGATCTTTAACTTGCTTAATTAACCAAGTTTTAAAATCATGTGGCTGACCAAAAAGTCTAAGAAACATCTTCAAAAGTTGCTATTATTGGCAAATTATTAAAGTCAAAAATTTGTTTTATATAGAACTAAGATGAAGAAGGGCTTTAGTCAAAACCTTACATGATTCTCTTACCTGAACTCACAGAAGAACGCAGAATCATAAGAACATACAGCAGTGTCCATAAGGCTCTGAGGTCTGGATGCATAGCGCCCAATTACAGACTTAGGCAGGATAGACTTCCAGAGAAAGCCTAGGCCTTGATCACTAGAAAACATTTAAAAAGAAAGAAAATCTGAACCATAAGAATTGATGAAATCTTTATTCTGAACAACCTGTTCCAGGCACTGAACAATCCTTAACTTCCCAATTCACACGTGGACACTAGAGTAATGTTTTGCCATTCTACTAAGGGACTAAGATGCTTTGTATTAGAGAGCTACTCACTCCAAACGAATACATTCATTCCTATTGTGCATTTTTAGTTATACATCTCACAAACAACATGCATTCCTCCTCTGCATTCCCCAAAATAGCAATGCAAACAACAAAATCATAACTAACTGCACATCACTGAAGCACCTCCAGGGCACGGTTCTCATTGCTCAGGGCCTCACACACACCATCAGTCCATCATGGTCCATGGTTATCCAGCTGAGGTTCAGGGTTTTCAGTGTTTGGCAGGCAGTGAGTGCCGAGGCGAGAGCTATACAGCAATCAGTGGTCATCTGGCACATGTCCAGCCCAAGAATCTCTAATTTATATATGAAGAACCTCTAATATACATACACACACACATACATATATATGTATGTATATATGTATATATATAAAATCTAATTCATATATGTGTGAAACACTGAAGAGGTCAGACTACACCCTGAAGGAGTTATGGCTTCCAGGGTGTTATTTCACTCAAATGTGCTGTAAGAACATCTATTCTCTTCTTATTTGCAATGAAAAGCTAAAGACTCTGAAACTTGGGAACAATGAAATACGTGATATTGGTGTCCAATGGTTATGTGAAGCTTTGAAACATCCTGGATGTAAATTAGAGTAATCAAGATTTAAAAAAAAAAAAACAATGAAGTGGGAACAAATATAGAAGAATACTGTTTTTTTTTATATTTTTTTTAAAATGACATTTCTAGAAGAGAGAAGTCAGTTGCCTTAAACACAGACAAATAACAGGCTAAGAAGATGTCAGGGAAGTATGATGTTGACAAAAGTGGTTAATCAGAGAAAGGACTGTGATGGTGGAGTCCGGAGAGAATGGGAAAGAAATGTGGGGAGCAGGGGATGACAGAAGAAAAATAGCATGTTTAGAAAGCATTCAAAGTGCATGCCTCAGCTCTGTCAAGAACATGGTAACAAATCACTAAAAGCCTTTGGTGGAAGAAAAATCAGTGAGTTCTTTGGGGGAAACAATTTAGCCATGTATCACAATCATTTATTCATACAAAAATGAGTATGTTATATGCTAGGTACTATAACACTGACAATAATTAACTTTTTCTTTTTTTTTTTGGATTTTCAAGGTAGGGTCTCACTTTAGCCCAGACTGACCTGGAAGGGTGGCTGCAAACTCACAGCAATCCACCTACCTCTGCCTCTCAAGTGTTGGGATTAAAGGTGTGTGCCACTATGCCTGGCTTAACAAACATCTTTTATTCTAGTGGAAGGGTGGATAAATAAAATTAGTAAATTTAACAATGTTCATGCATCCTCCAATATGGCTAACCCCCTCTAATTCCTTAAATACATGCTGTCACTACTCCACTAACTTATTTGGTCACATAGCTATGTTTTCCTTGGAAGCAAGAATTACAACATATTCAATGTTGTAAAATTTTAATGTCTAGAAGAAAGTAAGTATTCCATAATGTTCCTTAAATGAAAGGAGCTATCTTAACATATAATGCAATTCCCACAGGTCTTAATATAAAAACTAATGTCTGAAGGTAGTGTATTCTAACTATATTTTTTATTCTTGCAATCCTTTCTTCACCCATGTATGTAATTTTTTTTTGGCAATACTGGATATTGAACCTAGGGTTTTGTGCATGCTAGGCAGACACTCTCCCACTGAGTAATGTACCCAAGCCCTCATGTGTATAATTTTTAAAACCAACAAAAGTATATTAAGTACCTACCCCATGTTATGTACTGTGCTTAGAGGAGGTTCCTGTGCCTGCAAATCCTTCCCTAGCTCCTGTGTAGCAATGGCTAAACACTGAACCTATGACTATGGAATACAACAAAATGGAATGACTTGCTACACTGATGATATTTCAGAAATGAGAATTTTATGAGCACTCATTGATGCAAAGAAAGGTCTTACTAGCCACGACTAAAACTAGGAACTGGGTAGTAACAAAAGCAAAACTCCTTACATAAGGTTTTTAGAATGTCAGTGTCTCCCAGGATCTGTTCCTTTTCTACGCCATATACTCTCTCTCCGTATGTATGTATGTATGTATGTATGTATGTATGTATGTATGTATGTATATGTTGTGTGTGTGTGTGTGTGTGTGTATTGATCAAGTATATCTAGGTCATTAACACTAGGTAATAGATTACCTTTCAACTTTTTCCTTGATGACCTCTTTTAAAAATTGGGAGAGGGCTCATATGTGGATCCTAGACACAGATGACTGGGCTTCTGCGTGAGAATGAAAATACTTAGTAGCAGAGGCCAGTAAGTTGAAAAGGAGACATAAAGGGAAGAGAAAGGAAGGGAGGAGGGTTCTTAATAGGTTGATATTGTATATATGTAAGTACAATGATTGAGATGGGGAGGTAATATGATGGAGAATGGAATTTCAGAGAGGAAAGTGGGGGGGGGGAATTACCATGGGATATTTTTTTATAATCATGGAAAATGCCAATAAAATTTTTTTAAAAATTGGGAGAGGGGCTGGGAAGGTTTTGCTTATAAAGCCTACTGGCCCAATTTCCCAATACCCACATTGCACAATGTGGCATATATGTCTGGAGTTCATTTGCAGTAGCAAGAGGCCTTGAAATGCCCATTCTCATTTTCCCTCTTTCTTTCATGAATGAATAAAAATATTGTTATTAAAAGGTGGGTGAGGGTATACTGGCACCACTCACTGGCAAAAGGGCCCAGTCATGCAAACTTCTGCTTTGTTTGGATTCTCACTAGTTCAAGGGTAAGGACTGACACATCAGTGGTAAACAGTGAAGGCAAAATGAATGTTCAGGTGACTTTTTAACAAGAAACACTTTGCTGAGAAAATGAAGAATGGGCATGTCAGGGCCTCAAGCCAATGCAAATGAACTCTAGACACAGGTACCACTTTGTTTTGTACATCTGGCTTTACATGAATACTGGGGAATCACTTTGTAGGCAACCACCTTAAATGCTGAGCCATCTCTCCAGCCCCCAACTATGCAATTTTCAAAAAGACTGTATTTGTCAAAAAAAGAAAGAAAGAAAAAGAAAACCCTTGCCAGGTGTGGTGGCACATGCCTTTAATCCCAGTACTGGAGAGGCAGAGGTAGGATATCTGAGAGTTCGACGCCACCCTGAGACTACATACTGGATTCCAGGTTAGCCTGGGCTTGAGCAAGCCCCTACCTTGAAAAACAAAAGGGAGGGGGATAAACCCTTAATGAGAGTGCTATTGGTATCTAACCAATAAGCTTTTAGAAACACACACACAAAATACACACACTTCCCCTGCACAGCACTGGGAAATAGACAATCTTACTTAACAACTAAACAAGGCTCCTGCTATCTTACATGCAGGTTGGTGGCATTACCAAGTATGCCATCTCTCTCCCCTGCAAAATTTCCTCAACATAGCTGTGCTCCCATCCTCTCCTTACCCTCTCTTACAAGGAAAGTAGTGGCCAGCAGAGAAAAGGTCCACAGAAACAGCACTCCAGCCTGTGCCACAACACATGCCACTTTCACATGCTCCATGAAAAAGGTTATCTGACCTCAAGTCTAGCATGCCTAACATTCAGAAGGTCCCATGTAAAAATTAAAAGCAGAATTTCCCCATCATACCTCAGAAGGGCCCTGGCTGAAACTAAGGAACATTGGCAAAACAAGCAAAGGTGCTGTTTCCCTGATGAACCAGATACGAACACAAGGGGGAAGGAGACCAACACAGAGAAAAATCAAAGCCAGAGCCTCAGAGGCCCCCAACACCTCAGCACTGAAGCAGACCAAAAATGAACCCAACATGGCTCAGGGAAATTTTGCGGAAGAGGGGGCAGAAAGAATGTCAGAGCCACATGTTGGGTCATTATATGCAGAAACATTTATCGTACCAATAACTGTGGGCTAACTTCACAATGCATGACCCATATACCTCAACAAGGAGGGGCAAATGGGGAGAGGGTAGGACATGGATGAGCCTAATAATGGTACCAAACTGCCTGTATTTGCTGAATAAAAAACTAATTTTAAAAAAAAGGAGAGAGCTAAATTATTCCTACAACAAAAATTTTCTTTAAATAAATCTTTAACTCTGGGGAAAAAAAGCAGAATTTACTTCATTCATATCAAATGGGGCAGATTTCTGATTAAAATCACATTATCACTTTTTATACTTCAGTGTTTATCTCATTTACAACTTTTTTTAACCACTCTGTATAATTATAATACCAGGTTATTATTTCAAACAAGTTGATTGTTTATTCACATATTAACAATGAGTATGGTATTTTGTTTTTTGTTTTGTTTTGCTTTGCTTTGCTTTGCTTTTAAGGTAGGGTCTCACTCTAGTCCAGGATGACCTGGAATTCACTATGTAGTCTCAGGGTGATCCAACTTATGGTGATCCTCCTACCTCTGCCTCCCGGCATATGCCACAATGCCCAGCTTTGAATGTGTTAGCTTTATAAGTAGGAAAATTTTAACAGAATATAACTGTATATACTCACTGGCAAGAAAACACATTCAGTACTAAACATGTAGGAGCTATGGAAATGTATAAAAAGGAAACATTATGGTCCTATCACTCAGTGACAACACATCAGTATTTTGATGCATTCCCTAATACTTCTCAATATGTATATACTTACATTATTGAGATCATAATGTGATAGCTCTCAATCCTGTTTACCACATATCATCTTTCCTTATTAAAATCCTTCATGAACATTAATTTTAAGTGTTGCAAATATTCTATTCAGTGGATATATTACAATATAATTAATCATTCCCTCTTGGTTAGGCTACTTTTAATATAAATGTCCATATGTGTGTATACAAATACATATCCATGTGTGTGTACACATACATATTCATTCCACGTGTGTCTGCATATGTCTCATGTTTGTGTATGTATACCCCATGTGTATATCCCATATGTATGTGTTTATTTATCCCATGTGTATACATATACATATATCCCAGGTATATGTGTATTTATAATCCCATGAGTGTATATTCATATCCCGTGTGTGTGTGTGTGTGTGTGTGTGTGTGTGTGTTTATCCTGTGTGTGTATCTCAGGTGTGTATACACACATGTACCTGTTTTGTTATTATAGACAATGCTGCATGATCATCATCCATAAGTCTCCAGCCACTCTTCTGTGTCCTGAGGTTAGATTCTCAGAAGTGGAATTACTGAATTGAGGAGTACAAACATTTTTAAGACTTTTGATACACATCACCAAGATGCAGGCACAAATACACCACCATCCCAGACAATCAGTCAGCACATGAAGGTAACCCATTGTCAGTCAGTATATGGTGCTGGTCCTTACACTGGGTGATGTGAATCTAAAACACTGAGCAGTTCATTAAAGTATGCAACAGGGCACAAAACAACTTTTACTCTCTAATCTATTAGGGATTTTTCTACCAACATGTCAAACTTACATAAAAGTAACTGCAAAAAGAACGAAAGGCAAAGACACTGCGGCTGCATTTCTCAAGCCTTGTCCATATCTGGCCTTCCAATGACAAAACATCATAGGTACAAAATGTCTGCTTTTTACCCCAAATCTACTACAAAATAGAGTAAGGAACCACTGCAGTTATAGTGTATGATTTTAATTTATAACACGTATTTCCCTAAAACTAAATCTGTATGCAAAAACTGCTGATACTTTATGAGAAAATCTGCCTGCAATAAAAAACTGTACTTTGCCATTAAGAAATGTACTGTCAGGCTGGAGAGATGCTCCGTGGTAAAGGTGCTTGCTTGCAATACCTACCAGCCTGGGTTCAATTCCCCACGACCCATGTGTTTGGAGTTCATCTGCAGCAGCAGGAAGACCTGGTAGAGCCATTCCACCCCTCCCCCACCCCTCTGTGTGTGTGTGTGTGTGTGTGTGTGTGTGTGTGTGTCTGCTTCTGTCTGTCTGTCTCTCTCTCAAATCAGTAAATAAATAAAAATGTATTCTCCCATCCTACTGCGTTTCTTATCTTAAAACTACGTACATATACAGAATAGAGTTGTGTATATACATACACATACCCCTTCTAGTTCCCTACCTTATGTAAGCAGTAAAATAAACTGTCTTGTCTAACTTGCTTGCCTCGGAAGGAAATTATTTGACCATGAGAAAGTCCTTCTATCTCCTTCACAACTCCACAAGTTCATGGGTAATGTAATTCCATCCTTCCCCTTGCAGTCCACAGAAGGTACTGCACGTCACTGCTCCAAGGCAAGCCCTGGCACAAGTGCTCCAGCGAAGACCACAGAGTAACAGAAGGAAAGAGCAGCTATGTGCTGAAGACCATTAAATGTATAAATCAGGACAGCTCTTTCCTCCACACTGTAGAGATCCTTAGGTCTGACATATCTATAATGCTCCTTGAATCCTGAAGTTACAAAGAAATGGTCTCTCCAAGTTGCAAAGCTTTAAGCCTTTCCCACCCTTCTGCACAGAAGGGAGTTTGTCATGTGTAACAAGCCATACTTTATGTGCCATCCTCGGCTAAGAGCACTTGTGCTGGAAAAGGGACGCTAAAGATATGTATGCCTCATTGTAGCATGAGAAAGGAAATGTTTCCCTAACGTTTACTTAACTTATTGTTCAGGTTGTGAACTCACTGCTTTTATAACCCCTCTTCAACATGCTGCCAGAAGAATCCTTTGGGAAAAGCCCTTCCTGGATTTTTAGATTTGATTACTTTGTTTTTGAAACATCGCCATTGCTTTTGTAGGGCTGATGAAGGCTGGCTTTTTGAATTACCCTCCCCAGGCTCCTATACCTTATGTTTTGTTTTGTTTTGTTTTCCAAGTTTAGAAAATAAGTATGATTAGTTTGTGAACAAAAACTTGGCTTTGGGATAGGTATAGTTTTGTGGGTTTTTTTAAAACAGGCAATACTGGGTTTTTTCACTTGTTAATTAAGCCCTCCCTATTCTCAAGCTATTCCAAAACATGCTATCAACTGCTGAGAAATTAAATTTCTCTAGTAACTAATAATCTTAAAATTTATATGTAAACTTCTTAAGCATGATCAAATTTTAATTAGGGAAGTCAAATACATAATACAGTTTTTAATTTTATTTCTATTTTTTACAATTAAAAAACATTTAACTACATGAATGTTAATCACACACATCTTTACATCTCCTATTAAAGTTCTCTTATTCTGGATTATTAGTTTAGCTAAGAAGCTAAGATCACTTCATACACAAATTTCTCAAGGAGCCTTACTTTGGTAAAACAGTACTCTTTTAAGCAATTATTCTATTCACAAGACAGCTGCTTTGGGTGAGGTACTGTGAGAGGTGTGAAAATGAGGAAGAATTCCTGAACTAAAGAAAACAGTCATTCAACTGAACGCGTGGGCATGAACTTAGCATCAGAATAAAGTCCTAAGGGCAACAAGAGTAAAATGGTATTTAAAAGTCCCAAGCAGAAGAATGCATCATTTATTCAACAAATGACTTTTTCTTTAATGTTGTGTGTTTGTATGTGTGTTCACATGTGTGTGAGGGTAAATGTGGAGACCAAAGGTAGAAGTCGTGTCTTCCTCGATTGCTCTCCTGTTGATTTACTGAGGCAGGGTCTTTGAATTGAGCCTAGAGCTTACCAATTCAGCTAGATTTTCATGCCAGCTTGCCCAGGACCCAGTGCTGGGATTAGTCAGACCACCATTCTCACCCAGTATTTATGAAGGTTGTGGAAGCCTGAACTCAGGACCTCACACTTCCATGGCAAGTGCTTTATCCACTGAGCCATCTCCCCAGAAAGTTCTTGAATCAGCCTACTCTGTGTCAGGCACAGTGCTAATCTGGAACCCCAACCATGAACAAAGGATGTGACGTGGTGCCTACCACCTGGGGCTTCTGATCAGGTGACAGGTGAAAAAGCAGTTACTGTCTTCTCTCACATAGCTGTTGTACGTATTATATCTGTTTCTGCCACAGTGACTGGTGAAAAGCTTTTCTACTTTGTGAAACATTTTTCTTCTACTTTTCTTCTTTATATGCAGCATAACTTTGCAATCAGAAGTTAAAGGAAAATATTTTAAAAGCCATACTTTGATGTTACAGCTTTATAGGTGACAACCACCTGTTTACATAATGTCATAGTTCTTAGAAAACATCATATAGAAAAACTTAATTGCAGGCTGTTTCAATGTTCCCAAAATGGGGCTTCAGAGAAACAAGGGCAATGAGACTTCTAATCCGTGGTAGCCATTGCCCCTATTTCCACAGCTCATGATATTCTCATATTTTGCCTTTAGTTTGCTGCAAGATGCTTTCACATTTTTATTATTTGTGTATGACATGTTTGTATGCCATATCATGTATGTGGCAGTCAGAGGGAATGCTTGGAACGTTTCTCCTATGCTTTCAATCTTTAGGGTGTGCTTCCTGCCTCTGCCTCCATTGGGATTCTAGCCCGTGGGCCACCGTATGGCCAGCTTTACCATGGATGCAGAAGAGGATGGAGGGCTGGAGAGATGGCTTGACGGTTAAGCGCTTGCCTGTGAAGCCTAAGGAACCCTGTTCAAGGCTCGATTCCCCAGGACCCACATAAGCCAGATGCACAAGTTGGCGCATGCATCTGGAGTTCTTTTGCAGTGGCTGGAGGCCCTGGCATTTCCATTCTCTCTCTCTCTTTCTCTGTCTATCACTCTCAAATAAATAAATAAATAATAAACATAGATTAAAGAAAACAGAAGAGGATGGAACTCAGATCTGGAAACTGGCAAGCTAGCACCTTTAACCATTCAGCCATCTCTCCAGACCCTGGAACTTTAAGTTTAGTTTGAATACAAAATAGCTAAGAGCCATTGAAAGCAAATGATCAAAAACTACTACATAATAGTTGATGCCCCCCCATCCTCCACCAGCTCTGAAGGCCTTCCTCACTGTCCCCTCTTCACTAGCCACAGCACCTCATCTCCTCTTCCTCCTTTAACAAGCATAATTCATTCAGTATATTTTCTTTAAGAACAAACTTTTTATTGACGTTAATAATACAACTTATCATGTCTGCAAATTTGTTTTCTCAGCCCAATGGGTTTTTTTTTAAATCTGTGATAGCTGGCTTTGATAAGGATGGAGCAACTCATCATAAGTTTTGCTATCAAAATTAGTGAAGATCAGCTGGTGTGGTGGCACACACTTTTAATCCCAGCACTTGGGAGGCAGAGGTAGGAGGATCACTGTGACTTCCAGGCCAGCTAGGACACAAGAGTCCATTCCAGGTCAGCCTGGGTGAAAGTGAGACCCTACCTTGAAATAGCCAGAAAGGAAAAAAAAAAAAAAATTAGTGAAGGTCAGTTTTGTGAAGAGACAGTCTGAAGTATATAAAGGTTTTCCAGGATTAAAGCAGTTATGAGGAAGGGGTGGGTGAGCCACAGGATCAAGAAAGTACATACATACAACGTAGGAACAGTGAAAGCCTCACTTCACAGAAGTTTAGGAGTTGAGACGTCTCAGAGGATATGCTACAAATTTAAAGCTAGCCTGGGCTACATACATAGCAAGACTGTCTACATAACCAAATGACTAAATAAACATTTCTCAAAGGTGATGGCAGATTAGGTGAAATGAGATAAATGAGATGAATGAATGGGAGGGGGAAAAGACATGCAAAGGAGATTCCAAGCCAAAAGGACAGTGTGTTTGTAGAACTGAGGGAGGAGCAATCAAGGAAGTAGGGTTGGAGAATGGGGCAGTGTATCCTGAGAGGTAAGGCTGCACAGGTGAACAGAAACTAAAGCATTAAGAGCAATATAAATCACACTGAAGTATTTGGCTTTTATCCCACTAGAATAAAAGGCTCTCCTACATGCAAGGACATGCTCACACCTGAGCCTCTGAAAAACCGTTGACACTGCAATATGAAGAACAGAGAAAGTAAGTTGGAAGGTTGGTGAGAAAGAGAATGGAGACCTGTGCAAGGGAAACAGCCAAGGATAAATTTAAAAGGCTTAAAAATTCTTAAGACCGGGACATACTGAAGTGGTCTAAGAGGCAGAACTGCAGGCCTGGGTAATGAATGATTTGGTCTGGGAAGGCAGACACCACTCGGGCATCACCAGAGCTCATTTGTCTCTCCTCTTCCTGTTTTCCTGCTGTTTTCACTATAAATAAGGGAGTGGGGTTGCTGTCCACATTACTGACTTACAAAAGTGACTGAGTAGATCATCTGCATTTACTGTATAGGAAACCCATGAAAAGCAGCAGGGAATTTGTGGTTGCTGTCTGAAGGACGGTACAAGAAAGGCACAGAGATAGTGACTTGAGTCCTATGTAAGTGGGACTCTTAGAGAGAAAGCTGGCCAGAAGAAATAAGCCTAAAGTTCATGAGCCGACAAACAGATCTGTTGGCCTAAATAAAGGAGGGAACCTCAGGCTGAATCCTAAAACGTTCCCACTTGAAGAAGTAGGAATCCTTCACTCAAAATTAACCATACTAACTGATACTACTAATGAAAAAATTACAAAAGAAAAGATACAGACCTAATGTTCCCAGGGATGGAATCAAACAGGCCGCTTAAAACTAAGCTCTGAAATGTCATTAAATTTCACACCAATACACCTTTCAAGGTAATCAGACACGTCCCACATCCTGTAACTGTTCACTCTCTGATTACTAAGGGCTTTGATCAGTCAGTCTCCTTGCTGTCCACATGGGATCTCCCAAAATGAGAGTAACAGCTGGTATTCATCTTTCAGAGACTGTAGAGAAAGCAAGGGAAGGAGAGGCTAAGAAAGTATTATCATTAATCGCAACGAATACATTGTCTACTAAGGGGTTATGTGGCTTTTAAAAAGCTGTTATGTACAATTGATAATGACATATTCTCTGACCTGCTGCACAGCACTGAATTAGGAGGAAGAATATGTCCATCTCACAGAAATGTTGCAAGCTTTCACACTCCCAGGCCTTAGCAGTAACTGGAGGGCCCTTCTCACTGAGTAAAGCCCTCCTGGTATGAAATACAGATGGTGCCCAGTTTATGAGCACTTATTAATAACCTTACCATCATTCAGGCCAACCTTCTCATTTTAAAGGCCGGCACCCACAGGCTTCACAACCCTCCCCCACCTCTCCCACATCTCAGTCGAGTCAGCCAAGCATACAGAGAGCCTGCTGCCTGCCAAAGCATTTCCTTTCACTGAGAACCAAGAGTAGAGGGAGAAAATGGAAGTGACTTAGAGTTATGGCACCAAAAAGGCCAAGTGAGCACAGAAATAATCAACTCCACATGAGCCACTTCAGCACCAACACAATGAAAAGGGCCTAGGACTAACCCCAGGAAAGGTCGCAAGGATCAAGGGTCACAGCAGAAAAAGGCAACAGCTAGGGGCTGCCAGCTGCAACAGGCACCAATGTGGTCCTAATTAGACACTAAAGAGGCTCTGAGAGCAGAGTGAGGCTCTATTCACAATATTTATGTTTTGAAAAAAGGCACATCAAGGGTGCTTCTCTACTCTTTTAAACAGAGGGCTTCTTCATGTCTCTGGAGAACAGGAAATCAAGAATTGTGGAGACCAGATAATGCTGGCATCTACAGTGTGCACAAAACAGTGATGAATACTTAACAGCATAACTGCATACATATGGTGAAATATTAAAAAGCAACTTGGGAAAGATCACTGAAAAGATAAAATGCAGCAAATTTCTAGGAGATTGCTTTGCAAGTGTTGTGGAGTCAACACTTACCACCAATACGTCACTCAGTGGATTTTCAAGTTTGTTGTTGGCGCTGGTTTCAAGGGAAAGAATAAGAGTTATGGCAACCACAAAACAAATGCTAAAAGAAAAGTTTTAATTTTGCTAAGAACTAGGTAAACTAGAGCAGCTGATGTTGTAATGATGCCGTCAGACACGCAGCAAGCCTTCGATGTAGGAACAGGGGGTATGGAGACATTTAATAAGAACAAGTTAGGTAATATTATTAATATTGTTGTTTAAAAGCTCAAAAAGAGATGGGTTAGCAATTAAGGTGTTTGCCTGCAGAGCCAAATGATCCAGATTTGATTCCCCAGGACCTACGTAAGCCAGATGCACAAGGGTATGCATACATCTGGAGTTTGTTTGCAGTGGCTGGAGGCCCTGGTGTACCCATTCACTCCCTCCTTCCCTCCCTCCCTCTCTCTCTCTCAAATTAATAAATGTATTTTTTTTTAAATAAAAAGCTCAAGGCTGCCAGGCATGGTGGCACATTTCAGCACTCAGGAGGCTGAGGTAGAAAGATTGCTGTGAGTTCAAGGCCAGCCTGAAACTGCATAGTGAATCCCAGGTCAGTCTGGGCTAAAGTGAGACCCTACCTCAAAAAAACAAAAAAAATAAAAATAAAAAAGCTCAAGGTTTCCCTCAAGACCTTATCAAAGAGCGCACTGATCCATCTGAGCACAGGATTTTCCCTGGCAGTTCAAAACATACTCATAGGGTTCGGTTTAGATTTCATCTTAAAGAACAGGGAAAAAACTGAAGGAGAAACTAATTTCATGAAGAATATGCTAATACAGTCAGACATGTAGGAAAGAGCAAATAAGAAAAAAAAAAGTTTAGAAAAGTGCTACAAACAAATTGGTGCTGGTGAACACAGTGACTTTTACAACATGCTACCTATGGAATTATGTGTGTCCTAGAATCTAGGCCATACTGACAGTAGCTTACAAGTTACCTATTTCATTTTCAACTTGGTTATATAAAATCTTTGGCGAAGCCAAACACTCCTTGGCTCAAATTGGTGATGGAAATTGGGTCAGACACAGCTTCATCCACTAGGGAAGAGTGGCTGTGCACGAACAATGGAGCTCTCCAGACTCACTCAAAAGTTGATACACAAGCCAATCACAGATAACACATAGTCCGTACTTAATTGGAACAAAGTTATTGTTAAGTTTAATCATTAGTAAAAACACACAGTGGTTCATACTAAGGCCTGCACTCCAGAAAACCTTACATCAGCAACAGCCAAAGAAAGCAAAGTAATGATCAGGACACAATGGCCTGATGAACAAGAAAATAAAAAAGCAAGTCAATCAAGATCACCATGTCTTTGTAAACATGGCACAATGCAGCAAGAAGCATTTTTCCAACCGGGAGAGCCAGAAAAGTCATCTATGACATTAAGTCTAGTCTGCCTACCAGAAATGAGGCAACGTTTGGGGCAAGGACTCTGCTAGGGTTTTATACCTGTGCCACCAGCAGCTGTTGTAATGTAACATACAATGAGCATCAGTAAACAGGAGAGTCGGGAAGTAGGTCAGGATACTGAGACAAAGACATGCACAGCAGCTGAATGGAAGACAGAATTTATTCCAATAATGCTGCTCATTGCAAAGCTGTTCCAAAAGTCCTTTCTCATTTTCAGCATCAGTGTAGAAATAAGGCAAAGGAATCATCCTCATTGTAATTGTACTTCATTTTTAACGCAAGAGAGTCTTAACCGCATCATATACCCCAACTTTTCCATTAATGACTAGGTCCAAAATATGCACTAACCAGTAAATTCTAAACAAAACTCAAGTTTCTTGGCACAGTAACAGCAATATGAAAGTGCAGTTTTCCACTGTCAGTGACTTTCCTTGAAGACAAAATTCTGACATTGTTTCTTGTCCACTCCACTCATATTTTATAGTTGTACAGTAAGAGGCATGCCTTACATTTATAGCATATGCTTTTATACATCAATTTACATGTATCAGCTGGTAGGTTCTGGCTGATCTGGGAAGGACCTTCTCCTGTAACATGAGGGTTGTTTGTTTTTGCTTTGTAGTGAGGTATTTGTTTTTAACTTACTATTTTATTCCTTTTATATCATCTTTGTCTAATGTGGGTTGGAAGAGAATAAAAAAGTTGTAGGTTGGAGCCCTAGCTTAAGTTTTCAATATCTCTTGATTCAACATATTTTCTAAGGTATAAATGGAGTCACAATTTGTCACTTAAAAGCCGCAAACAAAGCCGGGCATGGTGGTGCACGCCTTTAATCCCAGCACTCAGGAGGCAGAGGTAAGAGGATCGCTATGAATTCGAGGCACCCTGAGACTACATAGTGAGTTCCAGGTCAGCATGGGCTAGAGTGAGACCCTACCTCAAAAAATAAAAAATAAGCCACAAACAGAATGATTTAGGGACATAGGCTCTACCAGGGAACCTACTACTGAGGTTAGGCTAAAAGACAGCATGTCAAATTGCCTCCTAAATATCTATGTCTGTTCCTATAGATCAGTACTGCTTGAAGTTTACTGCAAGGGGCAGTGGCTTATGCAAAGATGAATAGCTGGCAAAATTACCAAGATTAAGTGACTACCGTGTGTTCAACCTCAAACAGGACATACAAACCACCCCTTCCAAGGGTCAGGGAACCACATGGAAGAGGGGGCAGAGAGAATGTAAGAGCTGGAGGATGGGGAGGAGAGCTGCAAAACTCTTCTGGATAGGACGTGGCCATTACACTCATGAACTCACAGCACCTATGGTTTCCTGCACAAGATTGAGCCTGTCTATACATCTCCCTTGGTGGGAGAAAGATGTATAAGACCTCAGATCTCCCAGAGTAGTTAATGGAAGCTAACAGCTACTGGGTGAGGAGGAGTCAGGATAAACAGTGGTGTAGCAACTGGCAAGTTGCCCATTCCCAATAAATAAATTTCTACTCATGACCATGCAAGCAACCCTAACTCAGCAAGTTACCTCCCCCCCCCCAAAAGGCCTGAAAATAAGATGTGGATTGATGGGAAAGAAGGGTGTTAGTGGGAATGGAGGGGATAAGAGAGGGTAATTGGGGAATAAGACAAAAATATATACACATATGAAAATGTCAAAATGGAAATAAAAGTTTTAAAAAAGAAGGCTTTATTTGGTCGGTGCAGAAATACCACACTGAACACTATTAATATGCATAATTAGTACATGGTAATAAAAGAAAAAAGCAAAATTAGCTTTTAAAAGTTAAGAAGACCTAAGCATCAAGCTTTCCAAGAATGTATACTTGAGCTGTTTCATCACTCCACGTAATCATCTCCTTTTCCTCCACTTCCCTGCCAACCTAAGCCAGCACCTAAGAGGGAAAGCTCCAATGGCAGGTGTGGGTGTTCCACAACATCAGATATTATTGTTTATCTGAATTACAATCTCTGCTTCAACAGCCTCTAGGTGCAAATAAAACACACTGCTAATTAAAATAACCAGCAAAGCAGTACTAATAAAACATCTAAAAGGCAACTTTCTTTTATAGGGGTAGGCTTTTAGGGGCTTGCCTCCAAACTTTAGTATATGAAACAATGAAGCATGTCCTTAAAGCTAGATGTGGTATCCCAATTTCTGCTGAAGGATAAAAAGTAACTTAAATGTATGGTCAGACAGAATCAGACTTGACACAGAGGTGTCATAAAGACTTGGACCTATATGGAGAAACATCTAGCCTGAGAAACAGCAAGGAAGCCATACCCTACCATAAACAACTATACTAATGACTTACTTAATTTACACTACAGCAATGGTTCCCAGGCTTGGGGATGTTGATAATCAGAAGATTTAAATTCAAAACTCAAGCCAGCTGTGGTGGCACACACCTATAATTTCAGCACTTGGGAGGCAGAGGCAGGAGGATCACTAAAAGTTTGAGGCAAGCATCATAGTGAGTTTCAGGCCAGGCAAGAGTTACAAAGTAAGACCTTTTTATTCTACAAAACAAATAAAATAAAAAAAATTCTGAGCACTGAATTTGGTCATCTATGGAGAACCCATTTTCTTCTTACTTTTTTTTTTTAATTTGAGTGCAACAGACACAGAGAGAAAGACAGATAGAGGGAGAGAGAGAGAATGGGCGCGCCAGGGCTTCCAGCCTCTGCAAACGAACTCCAGACACGTGCGTCCCCTTGTGCATCTGGCTAACGTGGGATCTGGGGAACCGAGCCTCGAACCGGGGTCCTTAGGCTTCACAGGCAAGCGCTTAACCGCTAAGCCATCTCTCCAGCCCTTCTTCTTACTTTTAAACTCGAGGTACAGTCTTCCTCTAGTCCAGGCTGACCTGGAATTAAGATTCAGGCTGGCTTCAAACTAACAGTGATCCTACAACCTCAACTTCCCAAGTGCTGGGATTAAAGACATGCGCCACCACACCTGGCTTATTTACTTATTTTTATGGCAATGTTTATTTATTTATCTAGTTTATGCTAGCTTTTAAAAAAAATCAATAACCAATGGTTATATGATACCCAATTTAAGACCAGTCCTAAAGTTAAGATGCTTAGCAAAGAACATAACAGGTTCTAGTTCTTTTTTTTTCTGTTTAATCTGCAGATAGATATTTTGGAAGGTATAAAAGTCACTGAAAAGAGAAACTTGTGATAATATGCTATAGTATATTCTGGATCATCAAACAAAAAGAAGATTTCAGTGCCCAATTTATATTTATATTTTTGGAACATACTGTTGGCCAGATCATGTTACAGAATATGATAACTTTCAAAGAATGTTTGAAATAGGTAAAAAGTGGGGGAAGTGCGTTGTCTTTGAGCTCATGGAAGCATTGGTGTGCAACCTTGGAGAGCATGTGACACATGACCTCACACATAATCAGGGGCACACACATTACCCAAAACCACATTAATACAGTCAGCAACATCATGCCTAACAAAAATGTTTCACTGGATGGTTAATTTTTTTGTATACTGGGGTACACTTTTTAAGTAGAGGACCTACAAGTAATGGATTGATGGCTAAAAATGGGTTCACTGAGCTGGAGGAATGGCTTAACTGAGCTGGAGAAATGGCTTAACAGTTAAGTTGCTTGCCTGTGAAGCCTAAGAACCCAGGTTCAGTTCCCCTGTACCCATGTAAAGCCAGATGCACAAGGTGGTGAATGCATCTGGACTTTGTTTGCAGTGGCTGGAGGCCCTGGCATGCCGTTCTCTCTCTCCCTAATAAATAAATAAACAAACCAATAAATATACTTTTTAGGTGAGTTAACTGAGTTGACAAGTAATAGCACATAACTGTAATCAATCCCAGTAGTCAAGAGGCAAAGGCAGAAGGATAGTGAGTTCAAGACCATCCTCAGCAAGACTCAATCTCATCCTTTAAAAAATAAAAACTGGGGCTGGAGAGATGGCTTAGCGGTTAAGCGCTTGCCTGTGAAGCCTAAGGACCCCGGTTCGAGGCTCGGTTCCCCAGGTCCCACGTTAGCCAGATGCACAAGGGGGCGCACGCGTCTGGAGTTCGTTTGCAGAGGCTGGAAGCCCTGGTGCGCCCATTCTCTCCCTCTCCCTCTATCTGTCTTTCTCTCTGTGTCGGTCGGTCGCTCAAATAAATAAATAAAAAATGAACAAAAAAAAATTTTAAATAAATAAATAAATAAAAATAAAAAATAAAAACTGGAGCCAGTCGTGGTGGCACGCGACTTTAATCCCAGCACTCGGGAGGCAGAGGTAGGAGGATTGCCATGAGTTCAAGGCCACCCTGAGATGACAGAGTTAATTCCAGGTCAGCCTGGACCAGAGTGAGACCCTATCTCGAAAAACCAAAAAGAAAATAAAAAGAAAAACTGGGCTGGAGAGATGGCTTAGCTTAAGGTTAAGCACTTGCCTGTGAAGCCTAAGGACCCCAGTTCAAGGCTCAATTCCCCAGGACCCACGTTAGCCAGACGCACAAGGGAGCGCATGCGTCTGGAGTTCGTTTGCCCTGGCAAGCCCATTCTCACTCTCTCTCTCCACCTCATTCTCTCTCTGTCACTCTCAAATGAATAAAAATAAACACAAAAATGAAATAAAAACCTTTTAAAAAAATAAATAAAACTGAAAAAAGCTAAATGACAACAAAAGATAAAGACAAGTTCACTATTCCAAGAAAACAACAGTAACCACACTTGAAATCAAAATAATCAAATAGACAAATGAAATAAACCAAAATATCTGTTAAATTCTAAAAATTTAAATATTAAAATACAATTATTTTAAATTTTTTGAGCTCTATTGGTTCGATAGTTTGGCCAATATTTACTTTGTAATTTTTTAAATTTATTGTTTATTTGTTATCCTAGAGAGAGGGAAAATGGCCCTCTTGACACTGCAAACAAACTCCAGAAGCATCTACCACTTTGTGCATCTGGCTTAACATGGGTACTAGGGAGTTGAACCCAGACTATCAAGCTTTGAGCACAAATGCCTTTAACCACTAAGCCATCTCTCCAGCCCTCCTTTGTAGATCTATAAGAAGTTTCCATCTAGTTTATTTTGTGCAATGTTAAATTAATAATATTATATAACAGATTAAGATGATTTATTTGCAAGCAGAAAGATAGAAGAAAGACAGAAACAATGGGTACACCAGGGCCTCCAGCCACTGCAAACAGACTCCAGATGCATGTGCATCTGGCTTTACATGGGTAATGGGAAATCAGACTCAAGTCATTAGGCTTTGAGGCAATCACCTTCACTGCTGAACCATCTCTACAGTCCAGCCAATTAAGATTTTGTAAGTGCATACCTGTACTTCCAGCACTCAGGAGGGTGAGGTTAGAGGATAGGAGTTTGAGACCAAACTGGCTATGTAGCAAGACCTTATCCAAAAAAGGAAAACAATGCTTCCCTATTGAAAAGCGAAAGTCAAAAAACAGCTACTCAAGTTTATTACTTGCCACCTTCTATTAGCAAAGTGTAGGACTATCTTAGTTATATACACTAACTAAAGTAGCATTATTAACTAAACAAACACATAACTATCTCCTTGACCACACACATCTACACAAACCTGGGTTGAGAACAGTGTTGGAGGATAAAATAAGAATTATAGTTTCAAATACAAGTTTTACATTCCCCAAAATTAAAAATGCTAAAAGAATCTTGTAAAAGCTACCCAACTCCATAGCCATAAGACCACCACCCTATGAAAATTCTATAAATGCAATACAGCCAAATTTTATCGTCTATTTTATAGGCCCCAGATGGGGTATCTTAAAGTCTGTACATTGGTAGAATTGTGGTACAATGTTTTCTTCTGGGGACATGTTCAATACCACCACAAAAATTACTTCGCTTCCCTGTAAACCTGCACTTCTATGATTAAAAACTCGGTAATTAAGCCAGTCTGTGGGGGAAAAGAAAATAATGGGATTCTTATCACAAACCTTAAAGTATTTTAAGCATGATCTAGGAGATAGGCATTGTGTAGAAGAGTTATTACTGTCATTGCTAAGGACAGAAAACCCACAGGATAGAAACAGTGGCCAATAGGAGAGCAGGGATGGTGCCCTCCACTGGTCACCCCTCATTCTATAATTCTGTCTGGCTCCAGTCAGGGATCCCCTGCACTACTATATGTCAACTTCCAAGGGGCACTTGAGAACAACTGATACTTTTCTTGGCCCTCTAGGAACAAGATGGGGAGAGGTTGGGATAGACTGGCACAACTGTCTCCAAATGCTTGCACCCAATGACCCCATCCTAACTGCTTCTTTTTGCAAGGTAACGTAAGAGTGGCACTTTACTGGTGGTATTGAATGCTACTCAGCCCAGTTGAAGTACTTATCTTCTCTGTGATCCCCAAAGTAAACAATTACAAATACCAGACATAGTACTTATGCCAAGTATTTAAATATGCATAAAAGGGCTGGAGAGATAGCTTAGTGGTTAAGGTGCTTGTCTGAAAAACCTAAGGACACAGGTTCAATTCCCCAGTACCCACATAAGCCAGATGCACAAGGTGTCCGCAGTTTGTTTACAGCGGCTAGAGGCCCTGGCACACCCATTCTCTCTCTCTCTCTTCCCCCCCCCATCTCTTCTTTTTCTTTCAAATAAATAAATAAATAATATGCATAAAAGAATTCTAAAAAGTGCTGAGACTTCCCACGGCTGGCAACACTTGTACTCTTGAATAAAAATAATTATAATGATCCTCCATCATCTGTGGCTTTGCTTTCCTAAGATTTCAGTTACCTGTGATCATCCATAGTCCAAAACTGTCAAACAGAAAACTCCAGATATAAACACTTCATAAGCTATAAACTGACACCAGTCTGAGTAATGGAATAAAATCTTGTGCTGTCATGCTTCGCCCCACCCCATCCTTCCCAGGATGCAGGACACCCATGCACACACCCATGCACATAGTATCTGCCCCCATATGCTAGTCATGTAGCAGCTCTCTGCCAGTAAACCATGCCAATGTTCAGATGAAGTATCTTTCTTTTTTATTTTTTTAAATATTTTATTTATTTATTGAGAGAGAGAGAGACAGAAATAGGCAGGTAGAGAGAGAGAGAAAAAGAAGGCATGCCAGAGCCTCCAGCCACTGCAAACAAAGTACCTCTTGTGCATCTGGCTTACGTGGGTCCTGGAGAGTTGAACCTGGGTCCTTGGGCTTTTCAGGCAAGCACCTTAACCACTAAGCTATCTCTCCAGCCCCAAGATGAAGTATCTTTCTTCTGAGTTTGGGGAGATAGAAAAGGGAAAGCCAGAGTAACAAAGTTAAAATTTTGGCTCTACAAAGTCATTAGTGTTCAGATGTCCAGAAATCTAAGAGTTTGTCCAGAATTGCATCAGTAGATAGTCCACTCTCATCCAACTTCAGTTTTTGCTAGGTGTCTTAACCAATCCAAGAACAGAACATACAACCAACAGTAGATATTCTCACATTTATAGCTACTCAAATTTTATTCCCTCTTCATTTTGCCTGGATAGTCTCTATTAAACTGTGCTTCAATCAATAACAAGGCATTCTGTCAGTAAGCACACCTCTCAAACATGACAATACCAATAAGGAGGAACACTTGAATAAGAACCTAGCAAATACCTATAGTACTCCAGAATTCCAGAGGCCAAAGACCCTCATCTCCACAAACAGATGAGGAGTGCAGAATGCAGAGAAGTGAATCCAGTGTGGTCTGGCTTTGGCTCCCAACACTAACACCATGGCCTACTGCTATCAGACACTGTGCTGCTGTGATGCATCTGCCTGAAAATTCCTCCATTACAGCTTCCACTGACATGATTCTAGCATTTCATTAATCTAGAAATTCCATATGTAGCTGGGCGTGGTGGTGCATGCCTTAATCCCAGCACTCAGGAGGCAGAGGTAGGAGGATCAGTGTGAGTTCAAGGCCACCCTGAGACTACATAGAGAATTCCAGGTCAGCTTGAGCTAAAGTGAGACCCTACCTTGAAAAAAAAAAAAGAAAGAAAGAAAATCCATATGCTAAATTTACTCAAAGTAAGTGTGAGGATATCTTCTAGTCCTATCTCCATTTGCACCAGCAATGTTAAGAAATGGTCTTCTTTAATTAGGCCAGACTCTATATGTAGGCTAGTGATTAAAGTGTTGCCAAGAACATTTACACAATCATTGTGTCAATGAGAATAAGTAACAGATAAGCTAGCAAAAAGGTCAGCAAGAATATTCAATGGCCCAGATATCTCATTGCAATGGTCCAAGTAATTTTCCTTTCTTTTTCTTTCTTTGTGTGCCTGTGTATATGGGCGTGCATGTCACAGCATGCCTGTGGAAGTCAGAAGACAACTTTGAGGCATCTGTGCTCCATCTACCTTCTTTGAGACAAGGTCTCTTGTCATTGCAGAGGAACTGCCAGACTGCAGAGGTCAGACTAGCCTGTCTGAGAGTTTAGGATTCTGGCTCCATCTCCCATTGTTGTAGGTGCACTGAGATCACAGACACATGCACAGCTTTGCATCTGGTTTTACACAGGTGCTGGGGAATTGAACCCAGGCCCACAGGCTTTGCAAGAAAGTACTTTAACAGCTAAGCCATCTCCCCAACAACCAAATCATTTTCTTATAGTTGGAAAGCCAAGGAGTTGAAAATGTCTTAAGTTAAAGCCAACATTTCCAAGTAATTCAATTACATTAGACAATGAAGGGAATTTTTTTTTCTTTCAGGTTAATAATTCCATCATACTAAGAAATTCACTGAAAACACATTAAAGCTGTTAAACTACGAAGCATAAACTCTGAAATTTCAACAATTAAATCATTTAAAAGTGAAGTTGAGGACTGGGGACATGCTCAGTGGTAGAATGTTTGGCTAACATGTACAAAGCACTAGGCTGATTCCTAGCGCGCGCACACACACAAAAGTATGAAAGTCAAATTAACCTGCAGATGGAAAATAACATATTGTTATTTCTAAACCATTTAATTGCAACCTAAGAAATAGCATACAAATTAATGCATATCACTATAGATAAAGAGCCTTATCAGGCTTGGTTTATACTTGGCAAACAGAGAGCTGAATAAGTATTCATTCTTGTTCAGTTTTTCTCTTTTCAAATTAAAAAAGAAGAAGACTAGCCTCATCAATCACTAAGAGGGTCTGGTTCTGATACTGTATGAGCTCTGTCAACCTTAATCAAACTGCTTGCCAGATCGCAGATAAGTAATGACTTGCTTAGGTTAAGCCAAGCCAGAGTTTTCCTTCTGTAGTATATACATCTCCGGAGTGAAAATAAACAGCCTCACACCTCGCACTGGGAGCTGCACTCTGCTGCAATTACAACTCAGTAAAGGAGCAGGGGAAAAACTCCAGCCCTGACAATAACTATTTTTCCTTTCTTCCTTCCCCATCTGGCCATCAAAGCCACCTTAAACTGTGTCATTAAATAGTTAATAATTATTTTGATGATCTACACCAAAATAATACAAATTAGTAATGGCTAAATGCTTTACCACTGACATGTCTGAGCCAACATGGCAGTAATAGAAAACAAATTGCTAACAACTGACAAAAGTAATAACGGAAGAATCACTTGAAACATGCAAAGCTTGAATTCCTATCCTAACATGGCCAAGAAACAGAGAAGCAAAAGTTCTCTCAGCATCATCAGCTAGGTTTCAGACACAAGGGGATGAGTGACAGAGAAAGAGCAAATTTATATCTGTTTCACAACCAAAGCCACCAAAATAAAAAGAGCTCTATTCTAAATGCTTACTTTGCTAGTTTCCTTCTTTTACTATAAGTGAACTTGCAAACTTCATATTCAGCCAAGATGCACTCTCAAAGAATTTCTAAGCATCTCAGTATTTTCCCTAGACTAAAAACAGAGGGAGGGGATTAGAAAGCAAATATCCCAGGGCAGGGGTTAGGGAAAATGAAATAAAGATGCCAGTGAGTCAAATTTACCTTAAGTAAAATTCATTTCAGTATTTTCCACTAGGTCAATAGAATTTAGAATATAGACTTTGTGGTTTCAAATTACCAAAAACAAAAGAAAATCTCATAATTGAACAATTTTCATCTTACCACTAAATACATACAAATGTGCAACTGTGACCTAAAATAAGCCTTAAAAGATGGAAATTTCATGTAATACCTGTTCCCAACATTCAACACAGATAATTTAAAGTACACCTGACTCTGAACTTGTTTAAATCTTTTACATTTGATACCAATGCTTACTTGATCTTGATGATTTTCACAAAAGTTTTACACATTTCTTATAAGTAGCAAAAGAAAAAGAAAGAGAGAGAGAGAGACAACTGTGAAATACTGTGCAAAGTAGAAAGGGCTTTGTAAAAGTTAAGAAATGATGGCCATCAGAAACAAGGCAAGAGAAAAATAATCTGTATAAGGAATAAAAAGAACCACAGATCAAGAGTGTAATTGCTCAGTAGGGGGACAGAAGGCAGGGAGTCCTCTGTCAGTGCACGCACCCCGCAGACTAGGTCAGGACTGTTCTTTCCCAATCCCCTGGAGGCACCATTCTTATAAGTCTGCAGGGCACCCCAACAGACAAGAGCCTGGCTCAGCTACAGCAACACTTCACTCCTTTATCACCACATTATTTATTGTTAAATCCCCAAGTGCACAGGCAGCGTACATTCACTCTAGGTGAATCAGACACAAAAGATGCTAGTATTTCTCAGTGAATTAGAAAGAACCCTCCCTAACAAATGGGGACTTTGTTTGCCTACTAAACGTCACAGGGTCTGTGCGCGCCCCCCACTCGTCAACAAAACTCACATCTCAACATGAAGAAAAAAAAAGTCTGCTTGTATAAATGGGACACTCAAAAACTCAGTTTCTCACTTTGGGTTGTTGACAGATTGTAACCTTTGCTATGTGCAACCTACTAATTTGATTCTATAGCATGCTAACATCTATCATCCAAACTAAACATTTTGAGTGTGTACATACACACACACCAAAAAAAAATAATGCTAGCAAAGAAAACAAGAACATGACCAACTGTTTCTACTTAAAGGACTAACCACTTCATTATCTTTTCCCTACTTAGTTTGAGAAGAAAAATCCCAAACTCCCAAACTAAGAAGTCACACACTCAGAGTGCTTCTTTAAACAATTTTTAGTTTTCAATAGCCTAGACACCCCAAAGTTCGCAGTTGGAAAACCACTTTGGGAGTTAGTTACAGGATCTCTACTAACATTAGTAATATGCACACAGTCAAATCCCTGAGCTAAAATTTATCTGATGCCACAAACACTGATATCAAATCCCTGCACAAGCTGCACTGTATGATTTAAAGCACCACTGTGACTGCTGCCATAGCAACAAATGTGAAATTATTCTAAGAACTAACCACTATGACAATAGTTCTTTTACAACGCATCCTCAAACACAAAAGAAATAACAAATCATGACAATTGTGTTTGCTAGCCTAATAAGAGACTACAGCTAACAACCAGTCTTACAATGACTCAAAATTGGCTTCAGTTAACCAGGGAATTAAGAAAAAAAAAAAATAGCTCAAACGTAAAATGAAAATTACACCAAAGACCTATAGATGTCTGCTGTCAAAACATGACTATTATAATGTCTTTTAAGAGAGAAATCCAACTAAAATACAAAATAACTTAAAACCTGGCAACTATAGCTGAGAAGTCTGACCTATTTGTTTTTCATAAAGGACTTGCACTATTTTTTAAACAATATTTTTCAATAAATAGGTATCAAACACACTGATTTAGAGATTACAGCGGATCTAATCAGATTACAATATGATGTAAATATGTTAGATAGTTGTACATATTTAGAATTGAATTTTTTAGATTTTATTTATGAGGGAGGGAAAGAAAAGGCATGCCAGGACCTCCAGCCACTGCAAATGAACTCCAGATGCATGTGCCACCTTCTGCACCTGGCTTATGTGGGTATTAGGGAATCAAACCTGGATCCTTAGGCTTCACAGGGAAGCGCCCTAACCACTAAGCCATCTCTGCAGCTCCAGAATTAAGTGTTTTTAAAATATATCTTACCCCATCAGAACCCATTTAGCAAAACACTATTACAATTCTTCTTAGTGGGTAACTTGGATTACATTCTGGATAAACATTCAAGATTCAATGGAATGACCTCCTTTAAAATGGCAATCCCAAAGCTTCTTGTAATCACCTACCTAAGAGGCAGAGGCAGGAGAATCACCTTGGCCATCGTGGATGTACACAGAAATCCTGTCTCAATAAAAAATTAAATTAAAACAATAAAATGGCCATGACACAGTAATTTGCACCCCTAAGGTCAACCACAAGCCCAGCACAGTAGTAGACCAGTGTGGTTCTAGTCCCTCGTAATCTATTAGGAGCTATAAAGATATCTCTCTGATGCTATGACATCAAACTAAATGCTGGCAACATCTAAAAATCACACATCATCACACTCAGCCTTCACCTTCACACAATCGGTTGTCTGCCAATCACTAAATGTTTTCAGTATGTTGCAGAAGATGGAATAGTAAGCCAAGTAATGAGATTTATTGACCCCATTTTATGAGTGAGGCTTCCTCTTGGCTACTCTCATGCCCTCCAAGTCACCATCACAAGAGGAACACTGGCATTACTGAAGCAGAGTTGAGAGTTAAGCAGTGTGTTCAGACCAAAACTACATTCACTCCTTAGTTCTCACTGCCTGTTACTCACTGTGCTATTTTGTTATACACACTCCCTGAGGCCAAAACCTGGAAAAGATGCCAAAATAAATGGGCAGGGGAAAAAAATGTCTTATTCCCATCTTGCAATGCTATTTTTCTTTTTATTGGAATAAAAGAGGCTGCCAAGTTCTGATGTCACTAAAGTAATTTCATGGCCTGATAAAAGTAGTATTAGTATTTTATTCATTAAACATTCTTTCCCTTTTCAATTTTACCTCCACCTAGGCAATGTATACAATTACTCACTAAACAGATACCAAATTATTATAAAATAGGGAATACTAATTACTTTTATTCTGATACTATAAAAGCGCAATAACTATCAGAAATTTCCCTGGCAAAGAGAGAAGCTAAAATGTATTTTTTTGGTACTTATATACCCAAGAGGAACACTGTAATACTAATATTTAAAACACAAACAGGCAAAGCATGACATCAACCCTCTAGACACAAAATGATGTTATAGAGAGCAAAAACGTCCATCTTAATACATAAAATTATTTAAATATTCAAAATATCTAGCGAGCATCTCATTAATAATAACACTATAGCAGTTTATATTCTAGGGTCTGTAACATTTAACTAGGTTTGACTGATTTTTTTTGTTGTTTTTCGAGGTAGGGTCTCACTCTAGCTCAGGCTGACCTGGAATTTACTTTGTATGCTCAGGGAGGCCTCAAACTCACAGCAATCCTCCTACCTCTGCCTCTCGAGTGATGGGATTAAAGGCGTGCGCCACCATGCCCAGCTTGGCTGTTATTTTTTTTTTTAATTTTATTTTATTTATTTGAGAGTGACAGAGAGAGAGAGAAAGAGGCAGACAGAGAAAGAGAATGGGCATGCCAGGGCCTCTAGCCACTGCAAACAAACTCCAGACGCGTGTGCCCCTTGTGCATCTGGCTTACGTGGGTCCTGGGGAATGGAGCCTTGAACTGGGGTCCTTAGGCTTCATAGGCAAGCACTTAACCACTAAGCCATCTCTCCAGCCCATTGGCTGTTATTTTTTAATGCTTGCTTTGACCTTTGTTATTTTTCAATGCTTGGTTTGACCTTCATTCATGAAGCTATGGGATCTCTCCTCTGATCAGACATTGAAAGTCAATGGCTCCACTGCAGTTTTTTGTTTGTTTGTTTGTTTGTTTTTCGAGGTAGGGTCTCACTCTAGCCCTGGCTGACCTGGAATTCACTATAGAGTCTCAGGATGGCCTCGAACTCATGGCAATCCTCCTACCTCTGCCTCCCGAGTGCAAGGATTAAAGGCGTACACCACCACGCCCGGCTCTCCACTGTGGTTTTTTAAAAGGAAAACTTATGTGCTGGAATCATTCATGGGCTGAGAGAAGATGGCATTCTGCTTCTCTGTGTGCTTCATCCAACTGTTAACATCTTGTAATACCCAAAGCAAAATACGTGAGAAAACAACATAAGGAAAAAAAGATTTATTTTGGCTCATAACTTCAGAGGTCTCAGTCCATACAGTCCATGGCTATGAGGATGTAGTGAGGCAGGCCATTATCACCTAAGTGGAGGGGGCTGCTCACTTAACAGCAGCCAGGAAGGACAGGGAGGGAGGGAAGGAGGAGGAAGGGAAGGAGACAAAGAAAAGGTGCAGAAACTAGACATGACTTAGTGATCCACTTTGTCCAACTAGGCCCTACCTTCTAAAAATCCCACTTAATATGAACTAGTCAATGAATTCATTGATGAAAGTTAGTTCCTTCTCTAATCACCTCCCAGTGCCCTCAGCAAGGCATCAAGTCTTCAAAGCATAAAACAAAAGGGAGAAGCACTGTATATAAAAACCATAACAAATGGCATTTAGAAACATGTTAGAAAAAGAAACTCTTGGGCTGGAGAGATGGCTTAGCGGTTAAGCGCTTGCCTGTGAAGCCTAAGGACCCCAGTTCGAGGCTCGGTTCCCCAGGTCCCACGTTAGCCAGATGCACAAGGGGGCGCACGCATCTGGAGTTCGTTTGCAGAGGCTGGAAGCCCTGGCGCGCCCATTCTCTCTCTCTCCCTCTATCTGTCTTTCTTTCTGTGTCTGTTGCTCTCAAATAAATAAATAAAATTTTTAAAAAATAATAATAATTGTTTAAAAAAAAAAAAGAAACTCTTGGGCTTCCACCCCAGACCTACCAAACTGGAACATGCACTTTAACATCCCATCTCCCTCACCCCCACCCCTGCCATGAGAACTTCAAATGCCTACAAATGGCTATCAGGATACCTTAGTGTTAGATAACTGGTAGATATAGCAAAAGGAAATGGTGTATGGGAGATGGTAGGGGAAACTCACACAGTCCTTAAAGAATAAGAGCCTGATGAACTTGGGATTGGGGAGATGGCTCAAAGTGCTTGTTGTACAAGTATGATGACCAGAGTTTGGATCCTAAGAACCCACATAAAACCAGATGCAAGTTGTGCATGCATCTGCAATCCCAGCATGCCTACAAGCAATGGAAGGTAGTCAGAAGAACCCGGAAGCTCATGAACCAGCTAGCTTGCCATTCACAGTGGCAAAACAAGGAGACCCTGTCTCAAACAAGGTGCAAGGTGAGGACCAAGATTCTCAGGTTGTTGTCTGACCTCCACAAGCACACTGTAGCACATACATGTATATACATATACACCAGACAAAGTTTGATGAACTTGTACATAATTATGACCCAAACAAAGTGCCAAGCGAGTCATGCTCCCAGCCTGCAAGAGAGAAGTATGGAGAGGAAGGTAATAGCAACACAGAGAAGACGACAAATGGCCTGGCAAGATTACTCAATGGTTAAAGGCACTTGCTTGTAAAACCTGCACCCCTCCCCATCTGCTTTTCTTGCTCTCTCAAGTAAACAAATAAAAATTTTCATAAAAAGATAAGACAATAAACGACATGCATGTTAGGTGAGAGAGGGTAGGAAGGGGATTCATACACACATAAATATAAAAGAGTAAAAACTCAATATACTTTCCTATTATAGAAGACAAAAAAATAGTAATAATTCATGATCCCACAGTCCTGTCAATCAAATACCAATTATTAACCCATATATACAGACATATACACAATTATATACAGATATTAAATACATACAGATTTCAGAAAAAAAAATCCTGACTGGTTTGTCAGTTGGTAAGACATTAGTGATGGCCTTTCTCCCTCAATGAGTTACTTCTCTTAAAATTCAAGTTTAGAAAAGTTTAGGTGAAGGAAAAAAGATGAGGGGCATTTATTAACTTTTACTTCACATTTAATTTGTAGTAATGAATAAACTGGTCAGGAATACTATACTTATAAAGTATTATCATTTCTGATACTGATAACTTAAGAGTACGAGAAAAGTCTCTTTTCTTTTTTATTTATTTATTTTTTTTATTATTATTTTTTTTTTTTTTTGGTTTTTCAAGGTAGGGTCTCACTCTGGTCCAAGCTGACCTGGAGTTAACTCTGTCATCTCAGGGTGGCCTTGAACTCATGGCAATCCTCCTACCTCTGCCTCCCAAATGCTGGGATTAAAGGCATGTGCCACCACGCCCAGCTTTTATTTTCTTTTTTTTAAAGTCAGTTTCTCATTATGTAGCCTAGACTGGTATTACAGGTGTGCACCCTGATTACTTATCTTCTCTTATGTGTTAAAAAAAAAATATCTGAGGGCTGGAAAGATGGCTTAGTTGTTAAGGCACTTGCCTGCTAAGCCTAAGGACCCAGGTTCGATTCCTCAATACCCATGTAAGTCAGATACACAAGGTAGCACATGCATCTGGAGTTCATTTGCAGTGGTTAGAAGCCCTAGTGCACCCATTCTCAATTCTCACTCTCTTTAACTTCTTCTTTTCTCTTTCAAATAAATAAATATAAAGCCTTCTTTAAAAAAATATAAGCTCACATAAAGCTTTAAAAAAGTCTTAGGCTGTCTTGAGAGAGGACATATTTTCTTCCCCCAGAGTTATATAGTAGTAGGTACGTAGAGCCTGCCTCTTTGTTATAACAGCCTATCTCAGTGAACCCTGGTACTTTTACACAGGCCTTTATAGATTAATACTAGTCCAGTCTCTCATTACTAGAAGAGATTCTTTCCAGACCACCTTTGGGCTTCAAAACAGCAGGCCTTCTCATGAGGCAGCTCTATCTGTTGCAGGTTTTTCTTATACCTGTGAATCTCTCTCTAGAAAAAGAGGTAAATCCATGTCACCATTCCAAGTCTCCCCACACCCAGTGACCTACAATATGCGCCTTGGGAGTCACCCTTCCCTGCCCTGTCTGTAAAAATTGACCTTTGTCAAGGAGCCATGAATAGATTTAATAAGTTTACAAATGCTGAAAAGTACAATGCCTCCTGAGGGAAATAAAATGACTAGTGTCCAAGCAGAACACCCGGAAAATCCTTCATCATTTCTAATAACAGATATATGAACTATTAATTACAACCACAATCTCTCCAAACTTGAAAAGAAAAAAAAAACTTTAGATTTGTTTATGCCACTCTGTATTTTTGTTGCACAGCTGTGACATAATGTCACTTAGCAAACAGAGAATTTCAACATACAAACAATACGAACAGAAATTTTCAATGTATAGCAATTAAGGTAAGTGAACAAAATATGTGTGGTCTTCTTCAAAATCTTCCTGAAGTACACCTTCGCTGCTCTTTCCTCCATTTTTGGTAGGTTTTTTTCCCAAAAGGCAACATAAGTGCACAAGCACCACTTCATTTTCAACTCAGAAAATTTAGCACTGAAGTTGGACAGGTGGTTCCTTCTGCCCGATTTCATACGGTGACCACAATATGAGGACCACAAGCAGATTGTATGTTCCTTTGCCTCTAGCTTGAGGGCCCCTACTTTTTCTTTCAATAACAAACAAAAATTAATGCATTATCAGAGGAGTTGGCTTATGGAACTGTGACTAACATAAGTGAATTGTTTCCAACTCTGTTTAAAGACAAAAAAAAAAATGATGTCATGTTTATTCATCCAAATAGCCATTGGGATCTGATTTTCTAGTAATTTAGGAAAAAGTATAACACTCTGTTTTCTGTCAATGACTGTGTACCCAATGTGCCAACAAAATGAACTACTATGAACTTCAAAATACGCAAAAGGCTCTACCAACTTTGAAAGCATGAATTAGTCCTATACACAATAGCATGGCTGAACTACACAGACATGATGAATTGTGCAAGAGACCAGACAGACACTGACCAAGTCCATTTCATCAAGTTCAAGAATAGGTTAAAAAAAAAAAAAAAAAGACTATCATGTGGTGACACTGATCAGCACAGTAGTTGCCTGTAGGGAGTGGAGAGGGCTAAGGAAGGGCACCAAAGAGTCCTCCTAGGTGAAGAAATTGCTACAGTGATCACACAGGTGTATGCTTATCTAACCATTCATTTGGCTATTCACTGTATGTACATTTTGCAAATTGTTATATTTTACCTCAGTTGGAAATAGTGTAACATACTGTTTCCAAGTGCCTTCTAAGTTTTAAGCAGAAATTTCAGAAAAACTGTAATTGTAATACACTAAGTCTGTAGAAGTTACATATAACACACTGTTACCAACTTTTAAGACTTCTTCCTTAGTACTTAAAAGTGATCACTTCTGGAACAAAACTAATGCACTAACAAGCACAGGAGGAATTAATTAAAAACTAACAGCCACTAACATTTGAACAAGTTTTACTATCTGCCAAGTGTTTTA